>NC_084485.1:39833502-41083502 GCF_030035675.1 Rhineura floridana
AAGGGCACACTGAAAATGTAGAGGAAGTAATACTGTACAGCCATAGTATGAAATCAGATACTTACCAGGACATAGTATGAAGAAATATTTATATGACTATCAAATCTGTTTATTATTTACACAACCTGTAAATATATTTATAGTGCAATCCTATGTTTGTTTACTCAGAAGCAAGTCCCAATGTATTCAGTGGAGCTTACTCAAACAGAGACAGAACTACAACCTCAAGTGATAAGCAACTTCATTCATGCAACCCAAAATTCAGAATCATGCCACTTTAAGCTGTTTTGCAACTGTTTATACTTGTTTTTATGGTTATTGGATTTTAAAGGGATTTATTTCTTATTGTGAGCTGCCTTGGTTTCCAGTCTGCAACTCTACCTCACAGGGTTGTTGGAAAGACCCACACACACACATGCACACATACGAGGAGATGTAAAAATACATACACCCCATATAATAGTTTATTGTCAAAACCTGTTGGTCATTGCAGAACATTTTTAAAAAATCAGTATTAGTTTCCTACATAATAAAAGCAGTGATACCTATGTAAGCCGTGCCTAATTGCTTTAAAAATAGGATTGGAGAGGGAGGGAAAGATATATCATCCAGAGATTTGGAGTGCAATATCATCAATATGCTGATGACACTCAACTCTATCTCTCCCTTCCATCTGATGGCAAGGTGGGAGTGCTTGTCCTAAACCGGTGCCTGGAGGCTGTGAAGGGCTGGATGTGGGCGAACAAACTGAAACTTAATCCAGACATGACAGAAGTGTTGCTGGCCAAGGGAAAAACTGCCCCAGGGATAGGGTTGCAACCTGCTCTGGATGGAGTTGCACTCCCCTTGAAAGCGCAGGTCCACAGTTTGGGAGTTCTTCTGGATCCTGCCCTGCTACTGAAATATCAGGTGACTGTGGTAGCCAGGGATGCTTTTGGCCTTCTCAAAATGGTCTACCAGCTGCTTCCATTCATGGAAGCAGCTGACTTGACCACGGTGATTGGTGACATCGAGGCTTGATTACTGTAACACACTCTACGTGGGGCTGCCTTTGAAAACGATTCAGAAACTACAGTTGGTCCAAAATGCAGCAGCTAGAATGTTAACTGGAGCATGGCACAGGAAGCATATCACCCCTGTGCTTTATCGACTCCAGTGACTCCCAATTTGTTTCTGAGCCCAATTCAAAGTGCTGATTTTGACCTTTAAAGCCCTAAATGGCCTTGGACCAGTGTACTTAAGGGACCGCTACATCCATATGTTCCTAGCCTGGATTTAAGATAATCTACCTCTGGTCTCCTCTACATGCCTGGAATGAAAGAAGTTAGATTGACAGGCATGCGGGAGAGATCCTTTTCAATTGTGGCTCCCAGACTTTGGAATTCCCTGCCTCAAGAAGCCTGCTTTGCTCCCTCCCTGATGGTCTTCCGGAAACTTGTAAAAACTGTTTTGTTCCGGAGAGCCTTTGGTTGAGACTGATGGGTCAGCCTGATACTGTTTAAAGTTTTTTATCTTTTATTTTTATCTTTTAAGTTCTTTTATTCTCACTTTCTTATATATGTATGCACATATATACATGTATGTATGTATGTGTATGCATAATGCATTTTATGTATTTTAATAGTATTTTATGCATTTTAATTTACTGTAATGTTTTGTGTTTTTATTGTGTATTTTATTATATATGTGTGCTATTTTATTGTAGCTGCCCTGAGTGCCCTGTTATAGGGTAGAAGGGTGGGATACAAATATTTTAAATAAATAAATAAATACAACACAAAGACAATTCTTTGCTATGTTCACTCAAAAGTCCCATCAATTTACAGCACAATCTTAACCTTGTCTACTCAAAAGTAAGTCCTATTGAATTCAATGGGGTTTACTCCCAGTATGTGGGATTAACAATGCAGCTTTACTCTCAGAAAAGCAAGTACTGGATCAAAGCTTCATCTTGGGAAGGTTTTCAAAACAGTGCCCTCTTCAACATCCCAGGAAAATTTAAACTGGTTTGACTCCTGCACACAAGAGGAAAAAAGATTGACCGCTATATAATTAACTCAATTGATGAGATTTTCAGAAAAGCAGGAAAAAACAAGTTTTCTGACATGCAAAGGGCTCTAGTTACTGCCTCATCAATCACAACCCCTGACTTCACTTATTGGGTACAAACTTGAAAAGGCGAGATTAGAGCAACCACATATAAGCTCATTTAACTGATGTTTTGGTGTATATATTGGGAGCCAGACCACCTAGAAACTTAATTTTTTTAAAAAATGAAAGCTGAGAATCTGGAGATTAAGGTGACTCACCTGGAGACCACCCCCAAAATCTGGAGTCTCTGGGCAAAAATGACACCTGGCAACCCTAGCTGAATTATCTGTTAGGGAGAGGACGCAGATGTCACTTGAGCAGTGGATGTGTGGGCACCCCAGAACTCTGAACCTGAGCATGAGGAGTGCAACTGAGTTGAATACAATCTTCCTGGTACAAGCCACAAAAATACATGCATCTTGTAGCGCCACATGCAGGCCTTGGCCTAATTTCATATGGCCCTCTGCAACTGAACATAATTCTGGGAAGAATGATTTGTCTCACCCCTGGCAGCCTACTTGGCAAGGAGGAAGAGCTGGGTGGGAGTTATGCTCAGCCTACTTGAGCCCATTCTACAATTAATCCCCTGGCCTTGATGTATAAGTGGTCTGGATACAAAGTAGCTCTTTATCTTCTCCGTTGAAACCCCAGAATGTAATCTCCTTGGGTAAAAGAAACAAGTCATTCTGGATTAAGTCCTCGTAGTTTTAAAATTTACACTATAAACAATATGAGATAAAAGGGAGAAGTCTCAATATGCTTTGTTCTTTGACTTGAGGCGTGCAAACACTGAACGTGTGAGCAGGGCATACTTGTCATGCTCCATCCTTGACCTTCCCCATGTCACATTCACTTGAATATGAATAGAATTCTCTGTGCAATAAAGTAGGGTCCTTTATCATGTGAGTCATTCTATTTACATTCAAACGGGCATAAATTGAAGCCTCCTGCATCACAGATTGGGGTGGAAGCACGACACATGGGAGGACATTGTGAGCAGGGCTTGCATGTGGGGTCCTGGACCTGTCTGGGTTTTCAGCATTCACGTGTTCAAGAAAACACCTGAACACACATTTGGAGAGTATTGTTAAGAAATAGGAAATGGAGGATAAAATAGCTGCGGAAGACTAAGGGGAGTTCTGGCAAATTGGTTTCTGTCAGGTGCAGGTCTTTGAGAATACTATAATTAGCTTAAGTGTGTATCTCCTACTGCCTTCCATTACAGCTTTTTATGCATTGATGTAAATTGAGGTGGCAGTTTTCATCTGTGCTGATGACACTGGGAAGCTGTTCTCTGGACACAAGAGGCTGCCAAAAGAGAAATAATTGGGTCTTATTTATAACAAACCAACAGAGCTGGTTGATGAGCTAGATTCCAGTTTACAAGAGACAATTAAGGATACTGCATTGTTTTTCTTTTCTTTTTCTCCCCCCCCCTGCAAAAAGGGGCAAAGTCACAGGGGTTCCCTAATAGCCCTTCTGACTCTGCTTCGTGTCTTTAGAGCACATTTGTTGTGTACTGCATTTATCATGATCCACTTGCTATTATCCCTAATTATTTTGCTTGGGGGAGGTCTCTTACTCAACAGCGAAATTTGAGACTTGATGATCACTCAGCTGCCTGTATTTAAGGTAAAATTACTGCAATTAATGTACTGATCAATCCTGGTAGCTGTTTGACTTGCTCGGGACACAACAAAGGGACAAAAATTAGAGCAGCTTTAACTGTATCAAGACATGGAAGGAGGGTTGCAACTTACAGGCATAACAAAAGTGGTTCACATATTAAGCTGCTCTGTCTAGAACAGCGAAGTTCTGTAATTCTTTTTTCTTTGTTCATTCTGTCTGAAGCCAGGCCACACTGCATCCACTCTCAGAAACTTGTGCAGAGCAGGATAAAACAGTAATTGGGAAAAGTACAACTTGACTGGAGGTGTCTAAAAACACATTTATGATATGTTCCTTTAGATTGGTGGGCTGTTTTACAAGCCAGATCTGACCAAGTCATTGTGTTGCTAAAAGCAACCAGCCAGGGTATTATTTAAGGTGTTCACACACTGCTCATATTCTGCTTTTTGTCACAACTGACCTCAAAGTGGTTTTATTTATTTATATTTATTTTATAAAAATATTTGTATACTGCTATTTTGTTAAAAACATCAAAGCAGTTTACATAATCATATAATTACAAATCACAGAATACCATTTCAACAATAAAATATCAGCAACCATATTAATAATAAAACCACAAAAATCAATCGTATTATACAAAACAGACTCAAGGATCAAAAACAGTCTAACCATAGCCACTAAGAACTAGAAAACACAAATTTCCATTGAACAGTAAACTCCCAACAATGTTCCCATCCATGTCTCCAGAAGGAGGGCACCACTATCATACCAGTGGAGACTGGTGGTTCCGAAGTCAATGGGGCAGTGGATCCGTTCCACTGCCCCATTGACATCAGAGCCACCAACCTCCACTGCTAGAACCATTCATTTCTTCTTCTCTGTGTCCATATTCCTGTTGCCTGGATTGATGCTTCATTCATGTCCTCTCCATCTTATGCTCTGCTTGCTCTCATCTGAGAGCCATAGGACAAGAGCCCTTGCCCGTCAGCTTGCATTCTTTTCAGGCACCAGCTTTATATAGTACCTGGGGAGATGGGAGAAGAAAAAACAAGTCTCAGTTACAGTCAGAAGCCCCAGTCTCTTCCACCAGAGCCCCAGTTTTTTTTTCTTGGAGGGCGGGGAGGACAAGCTCTTGGATATGTTCAAGATTAAATTAAAAATAAAAGGTAGCTTAAAACCATTTTATTATAGTTCATAATTATAATGGGGGTATTTTTGAATAGTAATCACATGTGGTTTGACACAGCTAGTAGAGGTGCCTCTCCATAAAATGTTGCCTGTGCCTACCAGATATCCTTGGAAGGCATCACAGCAGAAAGGTAATGATAGCTGTTTGTCCCTATTGTCTCTCTTACACATACACCACCAACCTCTCTGAAGTTCCTCTGAAGCTGTCATGGGGTAGCAGTTGCAGATAGACCCATCCTACTTCATACAGCAATGATATGAATTAAGGTTAAAAGCACTGTGCACATCTGCAGATATAGGTCTCAATTTTAAACACCTTCTACGTTTTTTGCAGATCTTTGTATTCAGGAGTATATTCCTAATGCCTCCTCCCAGAGGAGATTCATGGGAGAATATTAAGAGTGCTCTGCAATACTGTCTAAAGGGAAAACAGCAATTTTTTGTGTAACCCTTTCACTGTGTTTTAAAGCTGTTCATTTTCCAAACCCTATGAAGTTGGGTGAGGGGCCATAGCTCAGTGGCACAGCGCATGCCTTGCACGCAGAAGGTCCTAGGTGCAATCCCTGGTATTTTTAGGTAGGGCTGGGAAAATCTTGGGTTGCTGCTGCAAATCAATGTAGACAATACTGAGTTAAATGAATTAGTGTTGTCAATCTAAGGCAGTGCCAGGAACAAGCCAAGTATGCCATGGCTTAGGGGTTCACATTATGAGGGGCCTCTAAATTCATTGGAGATAACTAAGAAGTTTTATTATAATTGAAATTGCTTTGACTTAAATAATTTTTCATATAAAACCTACCACCAAAATTATGAACCCTGACCTCTCCATCCCAATCCATACCCAGTCCCATCAACTTCCCTTCCAGGGCTGCTGGACTGCTTGCATCATCCACAGGTTGCCCAACCTCACCTTAGACTTTAAAAGGAGATAATGGGAGCTAGCCTACCAACAAATTCTAAAGTCCTATTCCACAGCAGGCAAAAATTCCCCTCCTCGCCACTTTCCCACCACTTTTTTTCTCTTTATTTTTTATGGTATGGGGCCTCTGAATCTTGGCACGGCTTAGGCCCTCAGCATCTCTTAATCCAGCCCTGGTCTAAGGCCACATTCTATGAACAAGTCAGGAGCTGCAGGATGTATAATGCTCCCTCTTCCTCAACACAAGTTTCTCTTCTACGGAGAATATACCCTTTAACCTTCCCTCCCCCCAACAAAAGAACCTGTTAAAAACAAAAGGATTAGACCAATGTTGCTTTTCAAAATTTGATTAATGGAATTCCTCCCATGAGCCTTCATTGATCTGTTAATCTGGTGTTTCTAATAAAAAAGAGGCTGCTTCAACTTTCAAAAGTTCATTAGCAACCCAATGCCTCTGTGGTGATGACAGAAGAACTCACTTCATGCTGATAGTACTCTTCAACAAGTTATGCCTGTTTCAGTGTCTCCATTTGTCATGATAGTTAGCAGGTGAGCAACCTCTGCCTTTGTTACTCACCTTAGATCTCATTATGATGGTGCACACAATGGGATGTGGTCAGTGGGTTTACCATCATTCTGTATCTTCCACTAAGACGTGCCATTAGTGCAAGAGCAAGGAAGAAAGGCCATGTCCTAACAGTTCAATGGCCATCTCCTCCAAGGGATGGGGAAACTGTAGTCCTCAGATATTGTTAAATTCCCATCATCCCTGATCGTTGGCCATGTTAGAGCATGATGTTACATGTTACAGCAGTATCTAGAAGGTCACAAGTTCCCCATTCATGCCCTCTTCTCTTCATCCTGGTTGTTCTGGATATGGAGGGATTGCTGGCTCTTCCTAACAGTATGCTTGTGCATTGTGTGTGCGAAGGGATAGGAAATGAATTTCAAGGACATTATCTTGGTGTTACCTCTGTAACATGTTGATTGATGTCTTCTGTACATGGCTAACATGTGGGTGTAATCATGATCACTGGTTGATGACAAGAGTTTCCAAGAAGATGTTGTGGGGCCAGCTGTCAAAATTACTTCTTGTTCCTGGTACTGTGTGTTCTATTGACTTTGCTGAGAGGAAAGTGTAGAATTCCAACTATGTCATGCAACCCCTGGCATAGTGGCTGCTATTTTCTCTAGACCTTTCCTTCTCTCAAAAGCCATTCCTAGTGATCTAGGAGAAGATCTTCCAAACTGAGCTGACCTTTAATGTTTAGAGTTAATGAGATTATATGTGAGATAAATTACTCCGAATATTTTTAATCTTCTTGTGAGTTTGTGTGTTTACCCAATTGTTATGTTTTGATGTGTTTTATGTTTTGAGTTTTGAGACCTTGGATTGGGTAAAAAATCCTAACAAAGGAATTTTTATCTATTTGCTCATAATTTTGCAAATATTCATATAGCATTAACAGCAGAAATAGTAAAGGGTCTTTTTCTGACTTTATGTGCATTGGCAAAAGGGGTAGGGGAATCTTTTGCTGGGCTGAGGGAATTTATTATCCTGTGGACAGCTATTGGAGCAAAAAATCTTAATTTCACATATACGCTCATGGGGTCTGAACTGGCGGTGACTGACCAGGAGAGAGACCTCGGGGTTGTAGTGGACAGCACAATGAAAATGTTGACCCAGTGTGCGGCAGCTGTGAAAAAGGCAAATTCCATGCTAGCGATAATTAGGAAAGGTATTGAAAATAAAACAGCCGATATCATAATGCCGTTGTATAAATCTATGGTGCGGCCGCATTTGGAATACTGTGTACAGTTCTGGTCGCCTCATCTCAAAAAGGATATTATAAAGTTGGAAAAGGTTCAGAAGAGGGCAACCAGAATGATCAAGGGGATGGAGCAACTCCCTTACGAGGAAAGGTTGCAGCATTTGGGCTTTTTAGTTTAGAGAAAAGGCGGGTCAGAGGAGACATGATAGAAGTGTATAAAATTATGCATGGCATTGAGAAAGTGGATAGAGAAAAGTTCTTCTCCCTCTCTCATAATACTAGAACTCGTGGACATTCAAAGAAGCTGAATGTTGGAAGATTCAGGACAGACAAAAGGAAGTACTTCTTTACTCAGCGCATAGTTAAACTATGGAATTTGCTCCCACAAGATGCAGTAATGGCCACCAGCTTGGATGGCTTTAAAAGAAGATTAGACAAATTCATGGAGGACAGGGCTATCAATGGCTACTAGCCATGATGGCTGTGCTGTGCCACCCTAGTCAGAGGCAGCATGCTTCTGAAAACCAGTTGCCGGAAGCCTCAGGAGGGGAGAGTGTTCTTGCACTCAGGTCCTGCTTGCGGGCTTCCCCCAGGCACCTGCTTGGCCACTGTGAGAACAGGATGCTGGACTAGATGGGCCACTGGCCTGATCCAGCAGGCTCTTCTTATGTTCTGATGTTCTTATTGGGGAGCAGTACTGGACAAAGCCACACACAAACACCCTTACTCTCTCATAATCACACACACAGCTTTTTCCAATGGAAAAAGTGACATATATTTAATTCTTAATGACTCCACTCCAGTTTCACCTTCTGTTTTCTTCACAGATTCTTCATAGATTTCTCCAATACTCTTTCTGTCCTGACTGTGGAAAAGGTAGCCCATATCCCTCAGTAATCCCAGCTGAAGAATGCAATTTATCATAACCCTGGGTCCAGAGTAGACTCCCCTCCTTCAGGGGTTGAGGCCAGGGATTCATAGTGGGAGAGAGAATCACCCTTAGAGCCAGCTGCAGATGTACATAACTAACCAGAGCACTTGTGCAAGAAGAGCCAATTGTGCCAGTACCTCTCAGGCTCAAAGCCCTAGTTGAGTCACAGTATTTGCTCTGTCACACTGCTAAAGCAGGCTGGGCCCCGTTTAAATAAAGAGGTTCTGTCACCGGAAGCAGAGCTAGTTTCTGAGATAGTGCTGAAGCTCCTATTTAAGGCTCAATCTAAAGGTGATTGTTGCTGAAGCTCTGCTCTTATGGAGTCTCCAGCCTGAGCTTTGCATAGAGCTCACTACTGCTAAGGCGATTGCTCATGCTCAGAGCAGAATACAAGCAACATCAATGCCCGCCACTAAACTGCAAACCCTACTGCACAGCTGTTTAAAGTGTATGCCTTCAAATGCAATTACATCCTACAAATTGCACACATGCAATTGTAAAATTGCAGATTTGCAAGGAACACAAGTCTACCCCTCTCAGACATTTTCTCCTCTGCTTTGATCTTGTAGCAGATTTTTAGGCAGAGGAGAAGCTGCAATTGCATGCTTTGCACAAAATCAAAACCTCTTTCAGTGGCTTCTCACTGAACAGCTGATAGATGGTGGGAGATCAAGAAGGCGGGATGAAATCTCCTGCAGGCCTCTTTTATATAGTCCTATCAGTTGCTTTTTTTAAAGAGTTACAAATAAAAATATCAAGGCAATATACCAAGGGATTTATAATTAAGTCTGAAAAATGGACTAATCCAGGAAGAAATTTATACCCCTCTTTTATAAGTTAGTAACACTGTTAGACGTATTTCTCCCGTCTTCTGGCATCAGTGGGTTTACTGACTTCAGCCTTTGGAGAACAGAATTCTCCTCTGGTTAAAATTAAATGTAGATAGTTTTTGATTTAAACCATTAATCAAGACTGCCATTTTTGTGTATATATGTCTCTGTGTATGTTTGCTTGTTCATTGGTTTCCATTTGTTTTTAACTTCTCTGTCTTGTCCTAGCTGTCCTCCATTTTGGAAACTAGTGGCTGAATATCGGTCAGACATTTTGCTGCTCATACTCTATCTTGTTTGTCTGTCACTTTCTATTGGGCTTTTCCTGTCCAAGCTTAGGAGGCATTTGGGTTTTGGAGGGAATGTCGCAGGGCTGCTGTAACTGTCGCATACACATGAGGAGAACCTGTGTTGAACAGTCAAAGGGAAGAGCCAACAGCATTTGAAAGCTTCATTAGCTGGCCTTTGTTCTGACTCAGTGCAGTCAGGCGGGCAAATAATGCCTTGAGTGTTATCTGCCATGTGCAGGCCTCGGTTGCCTAGCAACCCAGATTGGTCTACATCTCCACTTTTCTGGGAGGAATGGGTGAGGGGAAATGCTCATAATTTTCTTCAATTTAGCTGTAATGCAAATAAAAATGTATTCCTAGCTACATATTGGTAGGTTTTACTTCTGTCTTTTCTTAAATAAATAAAAAAAACAGATTATGCCAGCCTTTAATGAATATCAGTCTTTTTTTAAATTCAGCAAGGGGGCCCAGGTCTGTTTTGGATTATTTGGTGCTATTTTTAATCGCATGACTTGACGTGCCTACTCTTTCTGATGCCCGCTAGAAACTGTGTCATTCCCTTCAGGCATACTGGAAGGTAGGTCTAGGGGATTTCTGTGGTGCAGGGTTCCTGATATGTATTTAAATCACAAAACTGCAGCAAACAGTGTGCTTGTTCCTAAATATTGTTGTGTTCCCAGTATTAGTGCAGAACCCTTTAAGCTGCTTTCATAAACCATGTCTGTCTCCTAGCCCACAATATTACAGAGCTATTGTCCGTTTATTTGTGATACCAAATCTAAACCAGGCTCTCACTTACCTCACTCCCAACTTGACCCAGGTTTTCACCCTGGCAAAACACAGAATTCAGCGCCTTGGAACTTGCAATAGGGTGGCCTCTTTTCCAACAATGTCTTTATTATTTTATTATTACTGTGTAAGTCACTTTGAGGCATTTCAGTGCAAAAATGTGACTAATAAATAATAATAATAATAAAAGAGGTCAGATATAGGCATATACGATTTATATGTATAGATGCAAATATACTATAATTTCAGTGGGAACACAACAGCTGTGACCAAGTGAGCTGTGCACCTGCTCACGCTGCTGTGCAGGTGCTAACTGTTGTTGGGCAACTTCAAGGCCCCTCCTGTCCTCCCTTCTTAGGGTTCTTGATCCTTAAATCAGACTTTAACGCCATTTTAAAGCAATGCGCTAGGTGCCAGTAGCAGCAAGCATAAACTAGCAAATCTAGCAGCAAGACCCAAGCACCTTACTCTCTGTACCGCCAACACAACTTATAGGTAGAGAAGGAAATGGCTGGCCTGAGCCTTACTCTTTCAGAGCAACCCTGCCCCCCCCCCCAAAGTGGCAGGAAAAGAGACTGTAGCCAGTCATTCAGAAGGAATCAGGTAACCTGGTAGCCAGTAGGGGCCCTGCTGGTCTTGTATTATAATTTGTTTTTAGAATTGGCCCCCAGTCTGAGCACTTCTTTGTGACACTAAATCATGAATGGGGAATGAATTTTGAATGCAATCAAAAATGACCAAAGGGGAGAGAAAATGTTGGTGAAATTCTCATGGGTGCAGAGGGTTTGTTCTACTTACCTTAATTTCAAGGTGGCTGAAGGGTGTTGGTGAGTGCCCTTTCTTTCATTCTGCAAATCATCTCACCGGTGGTCTGCACTCTGCAATTTCCCAGTTGCATGTGCTTCAGTTAAATCCTATTATTCCTCCCCTGGAGATTTTTCACATCAGAAAGTACAGGCAGCCAGGGAGGCTGCAGAGTGCATGAGAAATGCACCCCACCCTAGGCCATTTTACAAGGATAAGGGAAGCTCAAACGCTTGCATACGCTGGAATTCTAAAGAAAGACATGCCCTGCAAATGGGGCAGAAAAATGGAAGTTTTTTTCATAGGGGATAAAGTTTTTGAGAAATTGGAGGATTCATGTTGGCACAGCACTAGCATGTATATAAGAGTGAAAAGACTGTAGTTTAAGCAAGAAAGCGAGATAGAGAATGGCAAGCTGGTTTTTGAGAATTGGAAAAAAAAGCCTTTGGGTTTGTCTTTTTGGGGGATTTGATGTAGGGCAATGGATTTGCTGTAGGTAGGGGTGCTGAGCTGTGTTATCTCCACCGTTGCTCGCCTTGTATATTTATAAATATGCTCAAATATTACAGAAACACTTGGTTTTATTTATTTATGCTACCAGTGAAGGCTGATGACTCCGATGTCAGTGGGGCAGTGAATCCACTGGGTTTTAGTCCAAACTTTGAAAGAGCTGTCCAAGGTGGCTTCCAAGATAAAAAACATGATCAAGTGAAGGTAATCACAAATACAATACAATAGAGCAAATAAAACACAATCATAAAGGTCAGAAAGGCCACTGTAACTCAGAGAGCAGAAGGACACCTCTCTGCAGCATATCGATAAAAAAACCACAAAGCAGTGGAATAAATATCCACAGTTAAATCTCCAGTCATCTCTCCTTCCAAAGGAAACCAAATCTGGGGAAGCTCTGTTCCTGGAACTTTTCACTGCTTAGGAAAGTGGGGGCTGTGTAAAAATATATACCTAGAATGCTAGGCTCCATAACGATGAAAAGCTTTTCCAGGCCTTAATGACATTTTCCTAATTGTTTCTAGGAAAACCTGTTGTTTCTGTCACCTTTCATAACTGCCCTTTAGGCTTGTATGAGTCATTGTCGAAACTGCTTGATTGTGCTTCTGAGGCTGGAGCTAGCTAGTACTTTTGTTGTTACTACACAGGCTGCATTTACACCTATAGCCTGGACTTGACAATCTCATTCACTCCCCTAAAGGGGGAACAAGATTCTGGTGAGAGGCTTACTCCCAACCCTGGAGCTACACAGGATAGAACATGAACCCTTCCCAGTGCCAAATTTGGCTGAAGCCTGGGATTTGTTTTGCCTCTGCATTTGCCACAAGCAGAACCATAACAAGTCTCCTACACCCTGCTTCCCGTATCCAAGGGGAAGGTGAGGACATGTGGACTTGCCTCCACATCTGATGGGTGCTTCAAATTCAGAGCGCCTATTAAGTGAAAAAAGCATATCAAGTCAATGCACTTCTGTCTTACAGCTCTAGCTTGGAGCAGAAGCCCCCTTCCCCAACTTTATAGGGCTACAGCAAAGTGAGGGAGATTCCCCCCTGACTTATGATGCAAGTCAAAATAAATAAAAATCAAATCAATCAATCAATAAAAATCAAGGGTGTAGCACATATTTGGGGACAAGACCCTGCACCTTGGAGGAGAGGGTCCTGGTGTCTTCAAATTTTTGCTTGGCCAGCCAAAAAAATGTCAGCCCTTGCCTACAGCAGTGTTTGAACCTGGGTGGAATGTTCTTTTCAGGTGCACACAATCAACTTTGGTCTTCCTTTTTTCTTCCCACTTCAGGCTCTGATCCTTGCAGTTGTTAGTCTCCCATGCAATTAACAAACCTTGTGAATAGGTGGCATCACAGTAGTAGGCTATGCTCCTCCAATTGGACAAATGCATTCAAATGAGCACACATAAGTTGGGGCCAAATACTTCTGCTCCCCGCTGCCCCAGTTCCCCATGCATATATGTATAGAGCTACTGAAAGGGGGTCATATGTATGTAACTTGTTTCCCTTGGATTGTATGGTTGGATTTATTGACCTTGGTTGGCACAATATGGCTTAATGTTAGACTGATAATCCCAAAACATAACAATTGTATTTCTAAAGATGATTTATGAAAACTGAACGCTTTCTGTGTGAAAAATATTTATTTATGGCTTTTATACCTTTCTTTCACCATAGAGCCCAAGGCGGCATACATGTGGTTCCCAGGTGGTCTCCCATCCAGGCACTGACCAGACCCAGACCTGCTTAGCTTCAGCAAGGTGGTAGCTTCATGTGCCTTCAGACTATAGCCTGGTTATGCTAACAAGACAGGGCTATCATGCTGATTTCCCCAGATCTGTCTGTCTATCTACCTAATTTTTTCCTAAGCTGGCAAGTGGTGTCACGTGGGGGTGGGGTGCGGCAGGTGAGGGCTTGAGGGAAGCAAGGATGGCTGGCGGGGGGTACCAAGCAAATGAGTGGGGTAGCTGGGTGCAGGGTGAGCGAGGCAAGTGAGTGGCTGGGGGCAGACAGGCAAGTGGGCGGCTATGGTGTGAGCAGGCAAGCAGCTGGAGGAGGGCAAGCGGCTGGGAGGCAGGGCAAGTGGGCAGGGGGCAAATGGCGGTGGTGGCAGCCTGGGTGGGAAGTAGGTAAATACCCTAGGTGGGGAGACAGCCTAGGGATGCAGCAGCACTGTTTGTCGAAGGGGAAGCAGCAGTGCAGGATAGTAACAGGAGCAGCGACACAGTGCAGGAACAGGCAAGGAGTGTTAGCAGGCCCATGGTAGTTAGCACGCGCAAGTGCCTGGAGGCACTGAGGGGAATTCCAAGGGGATGGTGGTGAGGAGAGTGGGGTGCCTGGGGGAGAGTCTGCAAGTGCTTGGGGGTGCATTTGCAAGTGTATGAGAGTCCTTGTGTGTGTTTGTGTGTGTGTGTGTGTGTGTGTGTAGGAGAGAAAGAAGTGCCTGGTGTGTGTTTGGGGGTGCTGTGTGTGTGTTTGGGGGTGCTTGGTGAATCTGTGTGTCTGGGGGTACCTGCAGAGTTTGGAGGTGCACTGAGTGCCGTGTGTGTCTTTGGGGGTGGGGCTGGCGAATGAAGCAAACAACGGTAGAGCCCCCTGAAGTGGAAAATTCCACTCTCAGGGTCACTGGTACTTGTATGTAAATAAGGTGGAAGGGGACGGATGTTGCGACAGGATGGGGCGGACAAAAGATGAGTATGTGCATTCATACTTCCTCTTAATGGAGAATTACCTGACGAATCATGGAGCCAGGTGGGAGCAGGAAACAGGTAAAGCCCCTTATTGGGTACCTTGGGACACATGACTGTACATTGTAAAAACTTATAAAAGACCCTCAATTTGGGGAAGAAGGCAGTCTCCCGCCATAGCACATGCTGGCTGGGGCTCCTTGCAATTGTAAGTATAATAAACAGCTGTAAGCTTCAATCTGCCTCAGTGTCGTTTCCTGGAAAAGGACTCCATTAAGGAAAAAATTCCACAACACCTCCTACTTAAAAAAAAAAAAAAATTAACATGACGTTTCTTGAGTTTCCTGTATAGGCAGAAGCCAAGCTGAAGCCAGGTTAAGGCATTTCTATTTCCCCAGGCATTTGAAGTTGGGCAATGTTTTAATCTTGGAGTATGGAAACTGTGGCATCTAGATGTTGTTGGACTTCAGTTCCCATAATCCCTGATGATTATCCATATTTACTGGGACTGATGGGAGTTGTAATCCATCAACATCTTCACAGCCACAAGTTCCCTATCCCTATCTTAGTTTGCTGTATGTTTTTTGCTGCTGCCTCATAACGTTGCTTATGGTTTTACTGTACATTGTAGTGCAAAGGTGGGGGACTTTATTTGTCCCTACCTCACAGGCCAACTTGACAGGTGGGCAGTACAACCACTGCCAATCACATAACCTCATTATAGCATCAGATGATTGACAGATGGGTTTTCCTGCACAGCTGTCAAAGTTTTATTTGAAGCTGGTGCTAAAACAGCTTTCCCTCCTCTGTTTTAGAAGTAGTTTCAATGCAAACTGTGGTGTGCTACTGGAGCAAGGTAGGCTCCCACCCTCCCACTTGTTCTCTGCCACAAAATCTGTTGGAGGAAGGCAGTAGTCAAATGTTTTAAATTTTTTGTTGTTGTTATACCTGCCCTTCATCCAGAGGTCCCAGGGCACATTACAATTTAAAAACACATTATTAAAACAGTTAAAAAGAACCTAAACAACACTGAACCCTGTATCATGATTCAACAAGTCTAAAAGCTGCAGTCTGAAAAATGGGACTCCTCTTTTCAGTCCTGTTCTCTCCTCCCAGTATTTCAATATCGAGAAATGATAGATTTTCCTCCTGTCTCATTAATGATGCAGCTTCTGGATTCATACAGATTAACTACAATTCTCTGTGTATCAGACATTTTAAAAAGAGACAGAGAGAACACAGGATGTTTATGAAAAGCAATTTCCTCAGTGCCAAACAGTTTAATAATAACTCCAGAGTCAATGCCACACAGACTCATTTATTTTGAGCTATATTTCCAAACTCTGACGGGTCAATAATACATATATTTCTTGGATGGCAGATTTTGTATGCAATATTGGGTTTTAAGCGAAGGAACCAATCTGATTCTCAACACGATGCTTGTTTGTTAACAGGACTATCTGGGAAAGCAGGTGTTTACAGGGAAAATAGAGCTAAATGTTGGGCAAGGTTATTTATTTATTAAATTTATATCTTGCCCTTCCTTCCAGGAGGAGCCGAGGGTGGCAATAAGGTTTTCATTTTGAAAATGGAAATATTTGGAAATGGAAACACATTTATATGTATTTCCTAGGGTGGTTTTTTTAAAAAAAAATGCTCTGTTTTCAGTCAATAAATTCCAGTTTTTAAAAACTATTATCACAGATTGTAGATGTGAAGCATATTTTAAAAACGATAGACATATGTTTTAAAGCACAGCACACGAGGAGTGTGTACAACCTCCAAAAAAGAAAATAAACATTAAAAGCAGATGTCCATGAAATGGTAATGCATTTCTTCCAGAGGATGGAAGAGCTTGCATTGATGGTGGAAAGATTACTGAAGTGCTCCTGTGCTTGAGTGGTACAGTTGTGGGAGCAATGGCATTTATCTGTTGTCGACATTTTAATTTTTTAAAATATTTTAAACCGTCCACAACCTTTGAACAGTTCACACAATGACACATACATCAGAAAAAGAAACTGGGTTACCATTAGTAGTAATGATGTTTATTTTTTTATTTATATAAGTATTTACATACCACCATTTCATGAATTATCAGGGTGGAGTACAACAATATGTATACAATAAATCATAACACACAATTAAAAGAACAATACAAGTTAATCATTAAAATGATGACCTAATCAAGCACATTTTGTTGTTGTTATATGCCTTCAAGTCAATTATGACTTATGGCAACCCTATGAATCAGTGACCAATAGCATCTGTTATAAACCACCCTGTTCAGATCTTGTAAGTTCAGGTCTGTGGCTTCCTTTATGGAATCAATCCATCTCCTGTTTGGCCTTCCTCCGTTTCTACCCCCTTCTGTTTTTCCCAGCATTATTATCTTTTCTAGTGAATCATGTCTTCTCATTATGTGTCCAACGTATGATGACCTCAGTTTCATCATTTTAGCTTCTAGTGATAGTTCTGGTTTAATTTGTTCTAACACCCAATTATTTGTCATTTTCACAGTCCATGGTATGCGGAAAGCTCTCCTCCAACACCACATTTCAAATGAGTTGATTTTTCTCTAACCACTTTTTTCACTGTCCAACTTTCACATCCATACACAGTTGTCAGGAATACCATGGTCTGAAGGATCCTGACTTTAGTGTTCAGTGATACATCTTTGCATTTGAGGACCTTCTCTCATAGCTGCCCTGCCTAGTCCTAGCCTTCTTGTGATTTCTTGACTATTGTCTCCCTTTTGGTTAAGGACTGTGCCAAGGTATTGATAATCCTTGACTAGTTCAGTGTCCTCGTTGTCAACTGCATAGGCCTGTCAGCATGAAAAGGTCTTCAGGACAAAGTCCTGAAACTAAAAACAAAGGATGCCTGCCAAATCTCTGCTGGAAGAGTGTTCCACAGCATGGTACCAGCAACACTAAATGCCCTAGCAGAAGCCAGTCGGATGTCTGTAACGTGGTGGACAGCTAACAGTGCTCTTCCATGTGATCTCAGTGACTGAGGTAGGATATAAGGACTCAGGAGATACTTAAGTTATCCTGGACCCAAGTTGTTCAGGGCTTTTTATGCCAACACAAGAGTCTTGAACCTGGCAAGTAGTAAATGTGCAGCTGGTGCAGATGTGCCAGGTACTATCCAAGAGGCACTATGATACTAATTTAATTACATTCCATTCACAATAGCAAGGGAACTATTGCATTTGCCCAGCAATGAAATATAGTGAGAGATGGAAAAAATGTGATACTGTATTCCTGCAACAGAAGCATAACCCGGGGGACAGACAGCTGGATTTTTGCAAATCAAATGAATAATAACAGCATGCTTATTGTGGAACGTCTCTATAGGTCACAGAGCTTTTTACCAGCTTTGGCTGGTATGCCAGCTGTGATCTTATCTGGATAGGATGGACTTTGCCATGGTTATCCATGCACTAGTGACATCTAGACTAGATTGTTGTTACGTGCTCTATGTAGGGACGTCTTTAAAGACAGTTTGGAAACGTTATTTGGTGTACAATGCAGGTGCCTGGCTACTTGTTGGGACCAGATAGTCAGAACATACTGTGCCAATACTGTGCCATGCTCTAAACAGTTTGGGGCTAGGTTATTTTAAAAATTGGCTGCACCCATATCAACTTGCTTGTAACTTAAGATCTAATTTGAAGGCCTGTTGGGATGACCATCTGTAAAAACAATTTGATTATAAGGCATATAGCACAAGGCCTTTTTAAGCTGTGGCCCCCTTATTATGGAACTTGTTTCCCAGTGAGATCCCAGTGAGATCAGGAAAGCCCTATCCTTCGTTAATATTAAACAGGCTTTGAAGTCTCATTTTTATTTAGCCTTTGGAAGCTATTCTAAGATCTCTAAATTAGACACTGTTTTTCAGAGTTAGTTGTGTTATTTTGTTTTTATGTCATGGTATGCTGGTCTATTTATTTTTGGATGCAACTGGATATTTTAAAATGTTTCAATGTTTTTAATACTGGATTTCATGGAGTAGTCAGTCATTTTTATGAATATTGTATGTATATTGCTTTTAAATGTTTTATGTTGCTGTACACCACCCTGATTTTTTGCGAGAGAGTAATATATAAATACTTTTATAAAATATAAAATAATAAATATTGTGTATTTGTATATGGTTTTAAATAAGTTTTGCCTAAATGTGGTTAACTAAATAAACTCATGGAGCAGCAAATAAGCATGGCTAGGGTTGATAGGTCTCTGGTTTTTGCCCGGAGACTCCAGTTTTTGGGGGTCCTCTCCGAGTCTCCAGGTGAGGCACCCCACTCTCCAGACTCTTAGCTTTCATTTTTTAAAAAAAGTTACTAGGTGGTCTGGTTCAAGAGATATACACCAAAATGTTAGCCCTTCCCCTACAACTTCTATTAGTACCAGCTGCCCTAATCCCTACTCTTTGAGGTTTTCAGGTTGTGATTGACAAGGGATTTGTTGATCTGCAGGCAATAGCTAAACCTCACTGCAACTTCTGAAAACAGTTTCCTTTTCCTGCTTGTCTGTATATCAGGAATTCAGTAAATTTATAGCTTTCAGCAGCACAAAGACTACTTTCTCTGTGAAGGAGATCTGAATACATTGGGACTTGCTTCTAAGTAAACATGCATTGGATTGCACAAGAACAGAAGCTCACAGCAGGATCTTAGTAGGCAACATGCACAGTAAATAATCATTTATGATTATAATAAAAGTGTACATGCAGGTTTTTAATTACTTGCAAAAAATAAAATGTATAATATGCTATAATTAAAATAATTTTTGAACAGAAATTTTAAAAGTGTACATGTTGCAGCTGATGATGCCGTTATAATGTGTAATACTATTCTAATTATAATGAGTCACACAAGTTTACATTTTTCTGGGCTGTTAAAGAAGGCAGTTTATTTGTCTTATTCGTAACCTGTTTTGAAAACTTTCCCAGTATGAAGCTTTAATCCTATATTCCCTTTCCTGAGAGAAAAACTGCAATGCTAATTCCACATACCTCGAAGTAAACTCCATTGAATTCAGTAGGACTTACTTTTGAGTAGACATGGTTAGGATTGTTCTGTAAACCAGTGGGACCTTTGAGTGAACACAGCAAAGGATTGTGTTGTAAATCTTTCTCTCCCTCCTTTTTAAGCAATTAGGCAGAGCTTACTTAGGTGTCACTGCTTTTATTTTGTAGGAGAACAATACTTACTTTTTTTTAAAAGTGTTCTGCAATGACCAATTGGTTTTGAAAATAAATGATTTTATGGGGTGTATGTATTTTTACATCAGCAATGTGTGTGTGTATGGAATATTTCCAACAACCCTATAAGGTAGGGTTGGAAACCAAGGCAGCTCACAAGAAAAAAAGCTATTGAAAATCCAGTAACCATAAAACACATATGAAACAGTTGCAAAACAACTTAAAGTGGCATCATTCTGAATTTTGGGTTGGGTGAGTGAAATTCTTTCACTGAATTGCAGTCCTGTGCATGGTAATAATAATAATAATAAATAATAAAATTTTATTTTTGAGTCACCTATCTGGCCGAATTAACGGCCACTCTAGGCGACGTACAGAATAAGATAAAATACAACATATAAAATACAACATAGGTCATAAACCTCAGACTATAATTAATCAAATAATTAATAAGTATTGTTCTCCTACAAAATAAAAGCAGTGACACCTAAGTAAGCCCTGCCTAATTGCTTAAAAAGGAGGGAGAGAAAGATTTACAACACAATCCTTTGCTATGTTCACTCAAAGGTCCCACTGGTTTACAGAACAATCCTAATTATGATATTATTAATTAATCCTAATTAATGGTTCCCTCTTTGAGTAATCCCACTGAACGTATTGGGACTTGCTTCTGAGAAAACATAGGATTGCACTATGAATATCTTTACAGGTTGTGTAAGTAATAAACTTCTTTGACATTCATGCTTATATAAATACTTCTTTGTACTATGTCTCAATATGTATCTATTTCATACTATGCTATTATTATTTCCTCTACATTTTAAGTGTGCCCCTCTTCCTTGAGGTGGTCATGGTCTTCCTCTGTTGTTTTCACCCTGAGGGGCAGATTAGGCTGAGAGATGGAGAGTAGCCCATGGTCACCCAGTAAACTTTATAGCTATATGCATTTTAAAATGTAATTAACATGATTTATATGCAGACAAAGTTTATGAAGTAATGCAGCTCCACATAACACATTTAAAGCACATCCAAATTGCATTTAAAGCACATGACTTCCCTCAAAGAATTCTGGGAAGTGTAGTTTCCCCATCAGTTATAGTTTCCACCACCCGTAACAAACTACAGTTCCCATGATTCTGTGGTGGGATTCATGTGCTTCAAATGTATGTTGAATGCATTTTAAATGCACAGTGTTGATCTCCCTTAGTATGCTGTGCATTCATTAGTGAATCAAAAAGAATAACTTCAAAAAACACTTTTTAAAACAGGACAAGGGCACTTGCTTTGCATACAAAGGTCCACAATGCAACCTCTGGAAAAGATTATTGCCTGGAATCCTGGAGAGCCAATGTTAGTCCATGTCATCAATACTGAGCTAGATAGTACCAAATGGCCTGAATTGGTATAAGGCAGATTCCTTTGTTCCTAAAAGAGGAAAGACACCCAAGGGTTATAATAATAATAATAATTTTTATTTACGGTCATAGACCCAACCTAGTACAATACATTTTCCATATTTGCAGTGTATAATACAGGAAAATTTGGAGTAATAAAATTAAAAGATTAAAATATTACATTGGATTTAAAAGAAAGAAAATTACATTTTTGGTCGAATAAGCTAAAACAGCTAGACTCCCGGGCGTTGTAATTGGGCTGTATAAACAAATTTAGCCACATTCAGTGTAATGTGTTCGTTCTGTCCGGATAATAGATAACGTAACCTATTCTCGGGTGACATTTTTGATGTATTCTCTATAATTCTTGACAGAAATTCGGCACGTATAGAATCATATAGAGAACAGTCAAACGCTACATGATAAAGTGTTTCAATTTTTCCAGACTTACAAGGACATAATCGTTTTTCAATTGGTATTCCTTGATATCTCCCAAGGAGAAGGGATGAGTGAAGAACATTGAATCTGGCTTTTGTAAAAGCCAGACGTAGTTTTGGAAGTGTGAGAAAATCTAGGTATAAGGCGTAGTGAAGAGGGATTGGATTTAATTGAAAGTATAGTGGCGAACAGATTTTGGTGGCCATAGAGATGTCATTCTGAAAATTGATATCTTTGAGGCGAGTACGGATTAGTAGCTTGGCCGTGGTAAACGGTTGAGTAGAAAGATATGCCATAGATAGCCCTATTGAAGAGAGTTTGCACCCAAAGTTTTTATTCCAGCTTGACACATATGAGTCCCTCCAAATTTGTTTTAAAAGGCCCGGGGGCTGTTCATATGATATTTTAGTCCAGAAATTTGAGGCTATCAACCAGGCCTGAGAATTTGTAGAGGAAATGCCAGCTTCCAATCTGAGCGCTGCCGCCGGAGCGCACCTTGACACACCCAGCAGGCGTCGTAGAAAAGTTGTAAGTATTGCTTCAATCGAAGAGCTAAAAGCATGAATCCATATTGGCACGCCAAATAGTAGCTGGGGGATAATTTTAAGTTTGAAGATCTTAATGGCTGCTGGTACATATTTTCCCCCTTTATGGTAAAAGAAACGAAAAAAATTATTGATTGCGATTTGTGCTTTAGCTATCATGGCTTTTATATGTGGGGCCCAGCTTAGTGACGAGTGAAAAATTATGCCTAGGTACTTATATTGAGAGACTAAAGCTATCTTTTGGGCATTTATTGTCCAACTACCAGTAATTCTCCGTGTTGAGAATACTAGTATCTTAGTTTTGGAATAATTGATTGATAGATAATTTTGGGTGCAATAGGCCATAAAGGTTCGAATTAAGCGTTTGAGTCCAACCTTGGAAAGAGAGAGAAGAACAGCATCGTCGGCATATAGGAGAAGAGGACAGGCTTGTTCTCCAATTTTTTGGGGGTGATAATCCTTAGTTAGGCATGTTGGGTTTAGGTCATTTAGATAAAGCGTAAACAACAGGGGAGCTAAAACGCACCCCTGTCTTACTCCTTTGGCAATGGGGATCGAATTGGTTAGACTGCCCTCAGAACCACAGTGGACCTGCATTGAGTTCTGACAATGTAGATTATAAATTAGAAGAAGTAAACGTTTATCAATTTGATATTTTTCGAGCTTTCTCCAGAGGTGTTCTCTTGAAATGGAATCAAATGCAGCCCTTAGATCCACAAATGCCGCATAAAGTCAATTTCCCCTACATTTCGTGTATTTTTCCGCAAGAAAGCTTAGCAACAAGCTGTGGTCCAGAACAGAACGACCTTCTCTAAACCCAGCCTGTTCATCACCAAGTATATTCTTTTCTTCCATCCAATTATACAATTTTGATTTTAGGAAAGCTGAATAAAGTTTTCCAATTACAGAAAGTAAACTGATTGGATGATAATTGGATGGGTCCTCTCTGTCACCTTTTTTGTGAATTGGTATCACAATTGCTTCTTGCCAAGCATCAGGAATATGGCCTGTGTTATTAATTTTTGTGAAAATATTCGCTAGCAGCGGAGCCCACCAGTCCGGGAAAATTTTCAGGAGCTTGGGAGGAATATTATCCAGGCCGGGGGCTTTGTTAGGTTTTAAAGATGCTATGAGTTCTATTATTTCCCCCTGAGTAACTGGGGCCCATTGGGGAAGATCAGAAAAATCAGGAAGTGAATTTGGATTGTAATAGTTAGGATGATCATTTGAGTAAAGTTCCAGAAAGAACTGTTCCCATCTTTGATGCGAAATAACGCATGGATTATGAACTGACAATCTCAACGATTTAGAGATAATTTGCCAGAATTTTTTTGGATTTTTTAGCCTGGCCGCTGCTATAAGAGATTTCCAGTCCTCCTGGATAGCTAATCTCTTCTTATTAACCAGAGCCATCTTATATTTGTTTTTTATAACATAGTATTCTGCTGGTGGAGATTTGAGGTTACTATGCCGATATTGTCGGTAGACTTTCCGTAGTTGACCTCTCAGTTCAAAGCACTCATTATCGAACCATTTTGGCTTTGTTCTTGGGTTTGATTTAGGTTTTGTCTTAGTAGTATTGGGCAATAAAATAGAATTCATGTGTAGTATGAGCCTCTCATATACATTAAACAATATAGATAAATTCCCTTCTTTCATAATCTGTTCGCGGATATTACAAGCCCAGTGGGTATTTAAAAAATTTCCCATCTTTGTATTTAGTAATGGGGTCCAAATTGATCTTTTATGGATTAGGTAGGAAGAATTTAAAATTGGATTGTATTCAGTTTTTAGTCTGGGATTCTCTAAGGAATGCCATATGTAAATAAGGGGTAAGTGGTTACTATTATGCTTATTTCCCACTTTAAACGTGGTAGTTGATTTTAGTAATTGATTCGATATAATCACATAATCGATTATGCTGCATCCACATTTTGAAATGTAAGTGAATTCCCCGCTGCCATCAATGTAAGTGAGGCCATTTAATATCTGAAGGTCATGGTTAGCTACAAACCGCGTTAAGCATATTCCCCCATAGTTTATTTTTGGGTCTTTGGAAATCCTATCAAGAGAAGCAGCGTAGTGTTCTGTGTCTTCTCCGCGCCATAGGTTTGAAGTAAGGAGGGATACGTTGTTTGGCCCGGATCTTGCATTGAAGTCTCCCACTAAAATTAATTTGGCGTTCGGATATTTGCATTCTAACTCTGTTAAATAATGTCCGATGTCCTTCCAGATCAAATCTGTTTGATTCCTTTGGTTTAACGGTGGAATATAAAAGTTTATAATCAGTATGGACTCTGTTTGAGTTGTCAAAAGAACTGTCATGGCAATATTCCCCTTAGATTGTATTTGGGTATGTTTTGCCGTCAGTGCGGTAGAGACGAACATGGTCAATCCACCTTTCCCTCTGCCCATCTTGCTGTCAGAGGTCGTAGCCGGGAGGCAATAGGAAGAATATCCATTCAGAAAGGGCGTGCTATTTGACCAAGTCTCCTGTAACGCAATTATATCATAGTTGGTGATGTAGGTCAGCAGATCCAGATCGTTTGTCTTTGTCTTTCAACCCGAGATGTTCCAAGATAGTAATGAGATTGTCTCTTTCTCTGAAAAAGAAGCATTATTATGCAGGTAGAATTGAGTTGGAACTTCATCAGGTTGAGAAGCCTGTCTGCTTGCGGGCTGAGAATATCAATGTGACTCGTCAACTAATCTTGCGTTGTACAATAGAGAATTGAAACTATTATCATTTTGAAGTACATCTTGGCAAGATGGGGAGCCTAGTTCTACTGGATATAAGAATTTGGCATTTTTCCAGTCGTCTCCTACCTTAGGTGACCTGTAGCCGGTATTAGATTTGCTATTTTTGTTTGAATCTTTGGAGGGTGATGATATCCCGAAGGCAGGAAGAACTCTTTGTTGGTTTTCCTCATGGTCAAATGACTTAAGGTGTTGTATCAGTTTGTATAGTTTATTAATGAGAACTAACCGCTCTTGGTTGGGAAGTTGAGAATATAACTTAGGTAATTCGATCTCCTCCGGCTCCAATTCTTTTATATATTGCATCAGCTGATTTATCTCCTCTAGATAGTCCAGATCGTGCGATGCCTCTTCCGAAACTGTTTGCGTGGAATCGAAACATAGCCACTCCTCTGGGGTTGCCATTTTATCGCGATTAACAGGCGTATTAAAAGTCATCAGCGGTTCAGATGGTGCCATGTTGATAAAATATCTGTTGATCTTAATGCCTTTTTTGTTCAGCAAAGCATCTCTTGCGTGGAAGACTTGGTTAGCTATAAGTTGGGAGTAGAAAGTCGCAACCAATCTCCATTCATATGGGTTTGCAGAGATGTTTACCAATGATTTGATGTAATTTATACGTGGCCCTGTATGAAGCATTTTCCCCAAGCACTTATCCAGAAAAAAGAAATTCGGGTAGTTGAGGCTGTTTCCTCGTGTTATCTTGTCATAGGATAGCACCAACTTGTCGGGTTGTAATGCTAGATTCCAAAGGAGGGAAGATGTTTTAAAACTATCATAGCTGTTGTCTAAACTGGAAAGAGCGCTAGATGTTCTCAGAGGGACATCTTCTACCTCCAAGTTAGCAGAAAGATCAGTATCTGTTAAAATAATCTCTTTATCAGTCATTTATTTGTTTTCCTTTGTCGTATATTTAACCAAATTTACAGGGCGATCAGATTTGTTACTATCTGATTTTGATTGAGAATCCATAAGTTTGAATAGCGGTTTAAAGTTAAATTTCTTAGATTTACTGTCTTTGGAATTTTTATGATTTATTGATCTTTTTGTTTTCTTATTCTTCTTGTTGGGTAATTGAATTTTTTTTTCTTGAGTCTTTTCCTTCTTGCCAGTATCGCTGGATGCTTTGTTATCGTGGTGTCCTGGTATTGAATCCTTGTCAAGCTTATATTCGCCCCAGTTATTACCTATTTTAGGAGCTATTTCTTGAACCGAAAAGGTAAGTAGATTGTTAGTTTCTAACATAAAGTTTTTGAGTAGTTGTAGTTCATGAAGTAGTGGTTTCTGCCATTCCTGATAAGCATCTTCCAAGGTGGAATTTATCACCTCAGCCTTTGAGTGGGAAAAGGCTGTACTTTGCTCAGTATACGATTGATAGGAATCGATGGTTAATATTTCTGAGGGCGGTCCCTCATAGAGCGAATTTAAAGAGGCATTAAAGCCAGCGTCTTTCAGTTCTTCGGCAAGGCTTTTAGCTGCTTGGTTCGTCTTTATGTTATTAGCGGAGGCACGATGGTCCAGTGACCATTCATGGATTGGCTTCGGCACTGAAGGGGTAGTTTGCTTCAGTTGGAATTTGGGAGGCAACTTTGTTGCAACAGGGAAGAAGCTTGTAATCTTGGATTGACAGCTGGAAGTTAATTCATTTCTTGATGCTATTCCTAATTCCTATTGTTCACTAGCCATATAAGCCATTTGTGTGGAATATACAGTTCTGCTCCCTTTCATGTTAGAGCTAGTCAGGAGTTAGTTTCGTAATAAGATTCTTTTTTTCCCTTTGTTTTTTTTCCCCTTTATTGTATTATTTTGGTCACCCTGCAACTTGGCTCTTGGCAGGAGTCCGAAAGCTATTTGAGTTGAGTAGTTTTTGTTTGTTATTTTAGAAGGGAGATAAAACAGTCCATGAGATTTATGACGCAGCTTCTTGAAAGCGTTCACAGGGCTCCGTCGGCTTGAGCTTGGTTTCGGTTTTGAGAGAGAGATATCTCAATACTCTGTGTCTCAGCTTTAGCCTGTTAGCAGGTCAGTGCAGAAGTTTCCTTCTGTTTTAAGATTTTGAGGTTTTTGAAGTTGTTAATCAGCTCTAGGGAGTTATAATATCGCAAGAGAAAAAAGCATGTCTTACCGTACAGAACCGGAACCGGAACCATTCAAGTCTGGCTAAATTACCATATGAAAACTTTTCCAGGGTTACAGTGACTCTGAAATTTATTTGTGGATTTTACTTACATTTATATACCATTTTATTGTAACAAACCTCAAAATGGTTTACCGAAGGAATTAAAGCAATAAAATTATTGGCAAAAACAGGTAAAAACAGGTATTTAAAAATATTCAAAATAATAAAACCAACGAGTTAAAAACAGATAAAAAGCATAATAGTTTCTACATGACTGGGTAGGCTTGCCTAAACAAAAAATGTTTTTAGCAGGTGCTGACAAGAGTACAAAGACACCAGGTGAATGTCAACAGGCAGGGAGTTTCAAAGTGTAGGTGCTGCCACACTAAAGGAACAATTTCATACAAGAGCAGAACAAGTACTACATGGCACTTATAACATGGAAAGCACACTTTGAACTTGGCTTGTAGCAAATTGACAACCAGTACAGATTTCAGAGCAGAGGTATTATGTCCTGGTATGGTCTCACTCATGTCTCCAATAGTGCTGCAGCATTCTGCACTAACTGTAGTCCCTGGGTCAGGTTGTGCTGCATGGGGATTTCTGTGACCTTGGCTGCCAGGGTTTTTTAGTTTTGGTTTTTGGTTAGGAACCTTGACTGGTTGTTGGGATGCTGAGTTTTCTGCCTTACTCATAGGAATCCTGTTGCAGTTGGTATGGTATTGCATTTAGGAAATCATCACTGTCTTTAGTTTTTCTTTTCTATTTGCTTTTCATTTATCTCTGACCTCACTCCCTTATATCCATAGAAGCAACAACAGTGGTTTCATGTGCTCAGCTCAGCTGATGACGCACCTTGTCGTTTGCATGATGGTTTCTTTCTTGCCCAACAGTGGTAAAAGAGAATTCACATACTGGGAAGTGAGGCTTCAATTGCTGTTGTTCCCAAGCCACTACCTGTGAAGGCAGACCAAACCATGTGTGTTTTCTCTCTGTCAGTTATTAGTCAGTGGAATTAGGTTGGCTGTCAAAGTGAGTTTATAGCTACCCATATGGTATAAATATTACTGATTTCTCAAACTTGTGTCTGCAGTAAAGGGTCAAGTCTGTAAAGTAGTTGGAGCAGCCACATTAAAAGGCAGGGACAGGGGATTCCAGGCAGGGGATTGCCAACCCTCTTTTCATATTGATATCTTTGCAAGGATCCTGAGTCAAGCCTTACCAACAGCACAGCCGTAACCATATCTAATCAGAAGTAAGTCCTGTTGAGTTCTATGGGGCTTAATCCCTTAGTGTGTTTAGAATTGCAGCCTTCAGGGCATCCACCTTTACTCCTGAGTGTTCCCATCTAACATCTCCACAACATTAGGCTCCCTTCTTTGTACAATGGCCTTCTGGTGACTGGGCTGGCCTGAGGACGCTTAAACCCTTCTTGCCTGAAGCAAGTAGGCTAGGTTGCTAGAAGCATGTAGAAGCAAGATTGCCAGGAGCAAGTAGGCTAGAAGCAAGTAGGCTAGAGGCCCCCTAAGCAGGTGAGAAGGAATGATTTTGTCACTTCAGCTGTACCTGGGAACACCCTCATTTAGTTAACATTTCTATCTTAATTTCCAATCAGATAATTGTTTTGTTTGAGTGGTATGCTCCAAGCAACATTATTAGGGCCTGCCCCTGAAATCTTAGGGTTTGGGATTCTTCTGACCTGGCAACCCTAAGCATAACCCATAGTAAGGATTTGCAAGTGGCCAAATCCCAGTGTCCGTATTGGACAAGCAGTTAATGGCTACAATGAGCAGGGTTTTTTTTAAAAAGGGTTATGCCTAAATGCATTCATTTTCAAGTACTATTGCTTGGGAAATGCTATAATGTAATTGTAAGCCTTTTGGCAGAGGGAGAGTTAAAAATCTAGTTCAATAAAATAGGATTCTAGCTGCCTTTTCAAGAAGTCAGCTAAAAAGAAGAATCTTTGTTTCCTCCTCTCTCTGTGTTCCTGTTCCTCCCTTCATTAAAAGCCTCGACTGAGGAAATTAGAACGTTTGGCATTTATCTGTGTCCATACGAAAGGGCTACAGCTGGCAGGCTAATGAGATGGAAAAATAATCCACCTTGGATTTAGCCCTTTTGCTTTCTTCCATTACTCCAGGCATGCTTTTTTCTTTCCTATCCTATCCTTTCCTTTCCTTTCCTTTTTTTTTTTTTTATGAACGGGTTTGTTTACAGTATACATGTGGCACAATCTACTGTGAAATTCTTCTGCAAAGCATCAATGTGATGAAAGGGAATTAATTTCATGTAGACTTGTGCAGGAGAACATCCTAGCGTTTCTGTTGTCCAAATATATCTGAGACTCTTATTTTAGTTTTATCTGTGATAATTAAATGGGAAAACAGATTATTCATCCATCCATCATCCCTACCTCCTGCCTGGTCCCCTGCAAAGCAAGGATGTCTGTGCATTCAAAGGCACTTCTGAGTCATCACTAATTGAGTTGGGCAGCGAGGGCAATGACTACATTTAAAATGCTGGAACACAGAACATCACTGAGGGATGCCCTCCAACTGCTGCATCAGAGGGAACAGGAGCAATTGCTGCTGACTGCTTTTTTAAATAACAGGATTTAAAGAGCCAGTGTTTTGTAGTGCAGAGACAGCTTATATCTCTGTTTACATGTATGAGCTCTGCTTTCTGATTGGATGATACATAGCATTTATGTCAAGCATGTCAAGCATTCAGAGCACTACTTATACCTCATCTCAGTACTACTTAATGATAGCCCTGAAAAAATAGACTGCTATCGCTTCCCCTATACAATGGAGAGGGGCTGTGCCCCCCTAGATGTTGTTGAACTCCAGCTATTTAAGTTATCTTATGGCGAATTCCTCTGAGTGTGGCCATGCTGCCTGGGGCTGGAGCTTATGAAGGATGGGTAGAAATTTTATAAATAAATTTTATTTATTTATTTAATTTAATTTATATACCGCCCTAAGCCTGAAGGCTCTCTGGGCGGTGTACAAAAAGATAAAACAAGCACAGTGTATAAATACAATAAATACAATAAATCAATAAAACAATAAAATAAAATAAATCAATAAAAACAATAAAAACATTTAAAACAATTGCATACCCTCACAGCTAATAATCTCAAGGTGGCTGGGAACAGTACCTTTCAGCCATCAAATGCCTAGGTGAAGAAGAAAGTTTTAAAATTCCTTCTGAATGTTAATAGGGAGGGAGACAGACACACCTCACCAGGGAGGGGATTCCACAAACAGGGAATCACCATTAAGAAGGTCAGTGCCAACTGGGCAACACTCAGCATCACCACTACCACCAGGTGCTCATAGGATGCTCATAGGTCCTCAGATGTTTCATACTCGGGAGGCACTTTTTTAGATACTTGAGTCCTAGTACTAACACCTTGAATTGGGTCCAATAGCTCACTGGCAGCCAGTGCAGCGCATTCAGGACCAGTGACACATGGTCCTATTGAGCTGCATCACTCACCAATCTAGCAGCCCCATTCTGCAGTAGCTAGAGTCTCTGGGCCGTCTTCGGAGGCAGCCCCATGTAGAATGCATTGCAGTAGTCTGGGCAGGAGGTTGCTACAGCAGGGAAAACTTAGGCCAGGCTTTTGTAGTCTGGGAACAGCTATAGCTGGTGATCCAACCTAAGATGGCCATGAGCATTCCTAGCCACCGAAGCTACTTGGGACCCCAGTGACAGATAGTTGGCAAGAAAGGGTGTCATTGGGATTAGAATCTGACGTTAAAGTGAAGAAATGACTGGACTGAATGTGGGTTATTTAACCCTCCTTTGCACTTGCGTTGTATTTCGTGTACAGTGAATTAATTTTCTGCTAGGGTAGCTGGCACTGATACTGTGTGTAGCCACTGCATGCAACACTGGGGGGGGGGATAGCCAGTGTGTCTCTGTAACCTAATCACATGCGAGAGGTTTGAGGGAACTCCCCTTTTTCAGTATAGTGACTTGGGCTACAGCTGTTCCCCAAAGCTGATTCTTCCATGGAAGAAGCAGTGTGCAAGGTGCGTGACATTTTGCATCTTGTATATTCCAGACTCCTTGCATTCTGTACTCTACTACTGCTCTTTTGCGCAGCTCTTTTGCACTTCTTTGGCTTCAGGTCTCCAGTTCTATTTCATGGTTAAAAGAAAGCAAAGGAGAAGTGTGGATGAACTGGCCAAACCAGCAGGATGTTAAGCAACATGTTAAGCATGTTAAGCAATGTTTTTATTTTCATCTGCTGTCCTGTTCTTTTGCTTCCATGTCCTCTTTTTTACTGGAGAAGTGTAAAGGTTCAGTTTTGCAGCCTCTTAAACTATTAACATGCCAGGAAGCTTGCATGAAAATCATCTTGGCAGGTGTCCTGTCCAGAGTCAATACCAGGAGACTGAGACGCTGGTGCAAGTAAATCTCATTTTATTAGAGTAATGGATACATGAAAGCAGTGCGCTTCATAGAAAACCCTACATTAACTCACTAGGAATCCCTAACTACACTCTTGACATGCTCTGCGACATAAGAAGAAAGTTGACTCAACACCGCCCTCAATACTCAGCAGACTTATATAGGGACAGTTGTTGAGCGCAATCTCTCACTCCTTCACACACCTGCCCCCTGCCCAGTACACTTTTCCCACCGCCGAGAGCGAGGTGAGGGGGGGGCGAGCCTCCATGGGCTCATCAGACGAAACAGGGTCCTTATCAACAGTCCAGGAAGTAGAGGGCTGAGAAGCGTCAGGCGTCTCTAAGTTACTGCGGGACGAAGGGGGGGTTACTGCTAATTCACAGCTTGGTGAAGGAGGAGTTATTGCTCTTTCGGAATCCTCCCCTAACTGATCCATTGGGATGGTTGAAGGCTGAGCTCTGTCCCCAAGGGGGGCTGGGTCACCCATGGGAATTGGCGGAGCATCTAACACACTCCTTTCCCTAATATCTGGAATAGACACAACAACAGCTGGATCTTCCGCGCCTTCTGGCAGTTGAGGCGTCTGTAACTCATGCCTTCCCCCTCCCTGCCCTTCCAGAGAGAGCTGGGGCTCGACAGCAGGTTAAGAAAAAGAAAATCCATCCATAGTTTTAATCAACAGTCGTCTAGATTTGGCATATGATACATGAACCGAGCCCAGGTTTAGATCTCATAATCTGTGTGCTTTCAGGATTGACGCACATGGTTAATTCAGACTAAATAGCTGAGGATACTTCCCCAAGGCTAATAGCAATATAATAATAATATCAGGAGAAAATGTGGGGATGATTGAATATGGGATATAGCAGGCTGCTCTGATGAATGATTATGTTCCATGGATGCATATTGTGCTAGTCGAGATGGACTTGGGTTTAAGGCACACTCGCAAAATTCAATACATCATTGGGCCAAATGCAAGGCAGCTTGAAACAAAGCAGCCCCTCTGTTTGAGGACTGATGGGCAACATGTTTATGATCTAGCATATGCAAATAATAAATCAAAGGCATAAAGCAAGTGGAAATGTTTCCACTCATACTGCTTGAGAGTGATAATCTTAAATGGACTATTTAATATCAAAGTTTACATAGGAAACTGCCTCAGACCATTGGTCCATCTAGCTCAATATTGTCAGTTCTACTAGCCCTACCTGGAGATGCCAGGGATTGAACCTGGAATCTTTTGCATGCAGAACATATGCTCTACACTGAACTACAGCCCTTCCCCAAAGTATATTCTCCCATGGAAGATGGAGTGCACAAAGAACATGAGACTATATGACAATCTGTAGCTTGCAAATCCCTGACTTCTTGTACTGTGTATTACCATGAAAATGAATGGGGATTCATCATTCTAAAAAGAACCATAAGAGCTCTTTCCAATATTCTTCCATTTTGACTATATTCCAACAGGTTTTATTTTAGTGCACTTACTACCTGAATCCTTATCACTAGTCTGCTTATTTCCACATAGAGGATCACAATCAAATCCTCCAACTTTAGTCTGAGAGAACACAATGTGAGAGCTTTTTTCATCTCTCATGTCCTCTCAGATCACCTTTCCTTTTAACTACAGAGGGAGAGAGTGCAATATATGTTGATGTGATGATTACTGGAGTAGGTCTCTTTCCATATCAGCCATATGGGTGTAGTTCTAAATATACCTAAGGAGGGGGCTGAGTTTGTGGAGGAGAGCTCTGTTTAGATCTGTATTCTTCAACCTTGGGCTGACAAGTATTGTTGGACTGCAACTTCCATCATCCTCAGACAGCTTAGCCAATGGTCAGGGATGATGGCAAGGAGTTGTCCAATAAACACCTGGGACCCTACAGTTGAAAGCTGGTGTAGATGGAAGGAAACGATGGGAACTATTTTTTCACAGGGGGTTGGGCTAGAGTTAGCCTTGCCATTAGGCAGCATTATTTATTTATTTAAACATCTTAAAAACAAACATCTTTAAAAACATATTAAAACAAAACATCTTAAAAACATATATAAAAAAACTTTAAAAACACGTTTTTTAAAAAGTTTTACAAACATCTGAAAACATAATTCTAACACAGACACAGATTGGGATAAGGTGTCTACTTAAAAGGCTTGTTGCAAGAGGAATGTCTTCAGCATTTTATTTATTTATTTATTTATTTATTTATTTATTTATTTATTTATTTATTTATTTATTTATTTATTTATTTATGTGTTTCTTTGATTTATATCCTGCTCTTCCTCCCAGTAGGAGCCCAGGGCAGCATGAAGCAGTTTGGTTTAGGAAGCACACTGGGAGATAGTTAAAGGACAGAAAATCATCAGTTGTTTCTTCTATTATATTTTATTACCATAGAGGTGCCATTTTGTTGTTTCTTTGCTTCAGATACTGAAATATCTTGGACTATGCTGGGTGCAGCTGTTTACTCTTCTTCAAACTATGTGCACTCTTCCAAATTTTCTAACATTCCAAACCTGACTTACGGCTAGAGTATGATCAACCCATAACATACCACATTAGCTACTGGGCTGCATTGCTAATTCATTTATAAGATTCTTGAAAACAAGCATACTTTGTTCGGGGAAATGTTTGGGAAACATATTTTGTTTGGGTGTCTAGAGGTGATTTAGACAACTATCCTCCCCTCCAACCAACCATGTGCTGGAATATTATGGGACAAGGTTGTCTAAACGGTCCAAAACACAATTCACTAATAGGCAAAAAACCCTTGCTGTTTAAGAACATACCTATAGCCCACAGATATTTCTATCAAACTGTAAAAAGCAGACAATTGGGCAGCTGTAGTGAATACATAATGGGAGCCGGAGACCTGACCTGTCTGAGATATTGTACTGCTCTACAAATTTGTCAAAATGCAAACACAATTTGGGTTGGTATTTCGCAGTCCAATCCACTTCCTGTGTAGCTTGGAAGAATTTGGTAACATGTGTCTCTCAGCATATGGTGAGTGGTAGCAACACCTGTAATCAGCCCAAATAACAGAAGCAAGGCATGTGCTGTGCTGATCTTGTTTTAGCAGGGAGGAAGCAACAATATTAACACAGTTGATGGGAGTTCAGATATTTACTTGAAATATGTTTGATTTACTTTGCAATTTTAGTGAAGTTTCCTATAGTAAATTATTTTCTTTTGCTTCTGTTTCTGTGAATATGTGAAGTACAGCTTGCATAATTTACACTAAAAAAAATCCAAAAACAATTGCGGAATAATGGCACTGACTATTTTGCCATTTTCTGTCTCCAATGGACATGAGGAGTGTCTCAGTTTGAACAAGGTAAAACAGTGGGAGGTGAATATATGCAAATTTCTAGGTGTGCTCTATGTTTTTAATTGACCATGCCCACCCTGCCTTAAGTGGAGTAATTTAAGCATAGCATGCTGACTTGGTCTTGAGCAGACCAAGTCTGTTTTTCCCTCCAACAGCTAGATTCATTTCTTACATAGCAACATATTGTAATCAGTCTGATTTTACATCAAACTGCAGTTTCAGATTCAACGGTTAATGCACCCAAAATAGAAATAGAATATAACCTCCAGTTGGAAACACAAAAGGCAGTCTTCACCATCATATGACACTGACCAATAAAAAGGCTTTGAAATGGATAAAAATACATTTCACACAGATTTCTAGGATGAATAATGACAGAAATATAATATTCTAGGTTAGATTCTTTGTAGAAACAGGAGTAACACTGGAAAGAAGCAAAGTAAGAACACCACCAACAAACATACAAAAACATTCTCCATCTTTGAAGATGCAGTCCTGATTACAAACCAGTAATGATTTGAAAAGAATGCTGATGAAAGTTAAAGAGGAAAGCAAAAAAGCAGGACTACAGCTCAACATCAAAAAGACTAAAGTAATGACAACAGAAGATTTATGTAACTTTAAAGTTGACAATGAGGACATTGAACTTGTCAAGGATTATCAATACCTAGGCACAGTGGTTAACCAAAATGGAGACAATAGTCAAGAAATCAGAAGAAGGCTAGGACTGGGGAGGGCAGCTATGAGAGAACTAGGAAAGGTCCTCAAATGCAAAGATTTATCGCTGAACACCAAAGTCAGGATCATTCAGACCATGGTATTCCTGATTTCTATGTATGGATGTGAAAGCTGGACGGTGAAAAAAGCGGATAAGAGAAAAATCAACTCATTTGAAATGTGGTGTTGGAGGAGAGCTTTGTGTATACCTTGGACTGTGAAAAAGACAAATAATTGGGTGTTAGAACAAATTAAACCAGAACTGTCACTAGATTATCATACTTTGGACACATAATGAGAAGACAGGATTCGCTAGAAAAGACCATAATGCTGGGGAAAACAGCAGGAAGTAGAAAAAGAGGAAAGCCAAACAAGAGATGGATTGATTCCATAAAGGAAGCCACAGACCTGAATTTACAAGATCTGAACAGGGTGGCTCATGACAGATGCTGTTGGACGTCACTGATTCACAGGGTCTCCATAAGTCGTAATCGACTTGAAGGCACATAACAACAACAACAACAACACTCACCATATGCTCAGAGGCACAAGGGCAGAGGGGAGGAGGAGGATGGGAGCAGGAGGGAAGGGAAGGGAGGGGCAGGAGGGCAGTTTCATCATTTATATGCTTATTGAGTTCAGTGGGATTTACTCCCGTGCAATCATGCTTAGGATAGGTGAAACTGACCATAGGGGAGGGAGGAAGGCTGGAAAGAGCAGAGGAGGAGGAAGGAAGAGGGAGAGGAGAGAAACAAGGGGGAGGGGAAGGGAAGGGTAAAGGGAAAGGCAGGTCTGATCATTTGAATGTTTATTGAGCGCAATGGGATTTACTCCCATGTACCCATGTTTAATATAGATGAAATGGACCATGGGGAAGGGAAGAAGGAGGGAGGGAGGAGTAGAGAGGGGGAGGGGATTGAAAGGGGAGGGGATTGAAAGGGGAGGGAGGGAGGGGGAGGAGAGTAGATTGATCATTTGCATCCTTATTGAGTTCAATGGGATTTAATCCTGTGCAATCAAGCTTAGGATAGGTGAAACTGACCTGGGGGAGGGGCAGGAAGGGAGGAGGAGGAGAAAGGGGGAGGGAAGGGGAGGGATAGTGAGGAAGATGGGGAAAAGGGAAGGGCAAGGAGGATGGGGAGGGCTGGGAGGAGATTAGGTGGGTGGGCACTGAGCAGAAGGAAAGCCCCTTTCCTTTTCAAAAGGAAAACGTGAACAGTATCATTCTTATTCAGGGTTTTCCCCACCTTTTTATTCTACAAGAGACACTTGTAGTCTCCCCCCCAAATTTTAACCAAAGGTCTCCCTGGCCACATGCACACCAGACATTAATTCCACTTTAAACAGTCATGGCTTCACCCATGGTTGCTAGGAAACACCCTATTCCCCTCACAGAGCTGCAATCACCATAAGAGGAACTGACTGTTAAGCCACTCTGGCCACTGTAGCTCTGTCAGCAGAATAGGAGTCTCCTAACAATTCTCTGCACCCTTCACAAACAACACTTCCCAGAATTCTTTGGGGGAACCTATGACTGTCTAAGGTGGAATAAATGTCTGGTGTAGGTGTGGCCCCCTGATTAGTCATGCCAAACAGCTGTTAGTCTGGCTTTTAGAAAACTGATGGTTCTTACTGAGCATGCCGGCAGTATCATAGACTCCAATGGTTAACTTTCTTAAATTAATTAAAACTCAGCCATGCATTTTTAAAACTTTTAAATGGCAGAATATGAAGGCCAGAGTATTGGGCAAGGTCAGTAATAGGATTATGGGGACTTGGTCAACATGGCTGATTTTTAATTAATTTCAACAAATTATGAGACCGCTGACAGAAAAAAAGTCCAACAGGGATCTGGATTTTCCCACTCTTGTTTTATACTTTGAACTCTTGATTCTGTTTGTTTGATTGTTTAGTGTATCACTATGAAAACATAGAGAGTTGTTAAGCAAGAGTTTCTGAGTTCAGGGATATAAGTTTTATAAGGTTTTGTTTTCAAATGAGCTTATGGCAAGCAGCAGAATGGCATGAGGGGTATTTTCAACATGGCTGTAATATTTGCAAGATTTGAAATGAACCACAAATGCTGGTTAGAAGGAACAAACTTTACTTCACAGTGTGTTGCTGCATAACCAAAAACTCTACTTTCGTTTTCCTACTGGTCCCACCCCCACCTGATTCCCCCATACAATTACTTATAATTCACTTGAGTTCCTACTCACATTACAATGGCAGTATGTGAAAAATCCATGCCGGCTATAGTATACAGTCACTCTTGTGGCTGTAGAATACTGCCTCAATAGGTATCATCCTTTCTTTCAGCAATATGCATATTCACAACTTGTCTAAAATATGATAAATGTAGAATCCATTGCTTCTTTGAATCTCTCATTTGCTCACTTTTGGTCCTAATTTTCACTTTTGTCATGATCACATAGCTTGAACAGACATGTGATGCCAGATATGTTTACAGGGTTGGGTTTGCTGCACTCCAATTACTCACTGGATTTCACAGGGGTAGACTTCAGGGAAATACTGCCAGTACTCAGTACTGCCAGTACTCAGTACATCCAGGCATTTCCATGTTGTAAATAAACAGATAGGGACTAGGGCTGAGTGGCATTCAATGCCTTTTGTGAACATTTTCAGTATGTGAATGTACACTGGCTGTTGGTTTAAATTTCCCTCACTTTCCCATCCTGATGTCAACATGCAGCCAGATCAGATTGGCTATATAGTGTTGTGTTGTTATCCCATTTACTACATGATTCCTGGTTGGGCGCAATCATCCATGGGATGAATCCAGGAAGGAGCAGCAAAATGCTGGGGGAAATAGCTCCAAAGAAGCAGTAGCCGGTGTAGTGCAGAAATAGTACAGGACAGAATTTCAAGAAGACTTTTGGAGGATTTCCATCACCCCCACCTCTAAATTGCTGGCTTCAGTTTTGGAAATCAAGAAGAGAGAGTATTCAGCTCAATCCTAATTTTGTACAAAGCAACTACAAGTCCCTAGAGTTTATAGGGCAGCAAATGAACCTCCACTACCCTCAGGCTACAGCCCTGCACACTACATACCTGGAAGTAAACCCCATGACCACTTTGGGACTTTAGACTGAGTGTGTGTGTGTGTGTGTGTGTGTATGAATCTGACAATTTTGATTTTGTTCATTTTCTAATTTCTCCAGTCTTGAATTTGGTTCTCCATATTTCCTCATAAGTTTGTGGGGTTTTTTTTATTTTAAAAAAAGGCCTTCTGAAAATTCTTCAGCATTTTAGTGTGAATTTCTCCAAATATACACATTTGATATGCAATTTTGCCTAATATAGTGCAGTTTTGAATGCTATTTTCCTTACATATGCATATTTTGGTACTCATTCCTTAGCTGGAGAACTACACTGCAAAATTTGGAGAAGTGCAAATTTGCAAAGACAGCTGTGTTTCAGTTTGTGTATTGGTTCAGAAAGTGCAAGTTATATAGGTTTGCCTTAAAATGCAAACAGAATCAAATTTCTTGTCCATCCCTGCTTCTGAGGAAATTTACATAGGATTGCCTGTTAATATAATGGAAGAAGCAGGCCAGGAATGGAAAGGAAGAGTGCACAGAGTTTCAAACCTTGCCCTGTCTGCACAATCGTGCACGTCCCTGCGAGGGGGAAGAAATTGTGTCAACAAATAGCTGCAAATGATTATAATCATTTTCCAGAGACTGCATCTGAAAGAGAACAAAGAAATCTGGCAGTCTCCTGATTGTGCCCTCGTGCCGCTTAATGCTCTGGTTAAGAGCTCCTGGTTTTTATCTTCATTACCAGCCAGGGGCTTCCATGTAATAATGTGCAAAAATTATTTTTAAAAAGGGATCCTCTCTTTGACTATCCAGGCAAGATCAATGCCAAAGAGAGCAGGGGGGGAAATTATTTATTATAAGGAAAATTACAGCATTGTGAATAATAGGGAAGGAAATACGGCTGAGGGCTCAAATGGAACCTCCATTATTCTTGTGATTAAGGATAATGTGTGAGGGAAAGACAATTGCAGTGGGCTGAGTGGTGGGGGCTAAAAAGCTGACCAAAGATGCTCTTTTGCTGGCAAACTCTATCTTGTTTCATAAAGGTTGCTACAATGTAAGCAGGCTATATATTGCAATTCCACACATGAAAGCACAGCTGATAACTGCTGTTGGATTAAAAATCCACTTTCTTAAAATTTCATTTAAACCCACCACCATCAAGTTGCTAGCTCTCAGTGCTGTGAAAACACACTTTAAAGCAGGGGTGGGCAGGCTTTAGACTTGTGGGAATTTCCTTTGCTCCCCCCCCCCCCGCTAGCATCCTGAGATCCGTAAACTGGGACCTGGTGCAAAAGACAAACTCTTAGAAGTAAAGAATTCTGAGCCTGGCAAATTTGTTTTGAATACCAGAACTGAATGGAGGCTCACAGCCCTTCCACACAAACTCCTCCACACCATTCCTGTTATCTTAAGTGTTCATCATTTTTGTAGTATAATCTAGGGTAAGGTGGGGGAAGTAATATTGTTGCTCCTATTGTTAAACAACTGGAAGTCAGAAATCCTTGCCTATCTACTGCAATTCACCCAGAAATCTACCAGTAGATCCAGATTTACCTTCTGTTCACCCCTGCTTTAAAAAAAATGACTGTTGATTCTCAAAAGCTAAAAGGATGGTTAAAAAAGTTTTATACTGCTCCAACCCCAAGATTACTGACAGTGCAATCCTATGCATGTCCAAAAACATCGGGAGTGCCACAGATTTTCCACATTCCCTACTCCTTCTATACCTACATATCTGGCTTACCTGAAGTCCAGATGTTGTTGGACTCCAACTTCTATCAGCCCCGGCCAGAATGGCCAATGGTCAAGGAAGATGGGAATTTGCAGCCCAGCAACATCTGAAGTGCCACAGGTTTGTCCCTCTTGTGTATAGGACTTATTATACATGTGAACATTGCATGCTTATTATAATGTAAGCACTATATAAACACTGCAAGTGGCTGATGCCATCTTATAAGAGGTGTTCTGTCTTCTCACACACACACACACGGCAGAGAGTGGCTATTGTGACATGTGCGTGACTCATTTAAAAACAAAATATGTTTTCCTAGAAGCTAAAATGATGAAACTGAGGTTATCATACTTTGGACACATAATGAGAATACATGATTCATTAGAAAAGATAATAATGCTGGGAAAAACAGAAGGGAGTAGAAAGAGAGGAAGGCCAAACAAGAGATGGATTGATTCCATAAAGGAAGCCACAGACCTGAACTTACAAGATCTGAACAGGGTGGTTCATGACAGATGCTCTTGGAGGTCACTGATTCATAGGGTCTCCATAAGTCGTAGTTGACTTGAAGGCACATAACAACAACAAATACAGGATGCAAAATCCAGCATTTCTTGGTGCAGAATCTGTGAATGTGCGGCACAGAGTTTTGATTCTCAACAGAAAAAAAGCTCTCCTACCTCTGCTTTACAAAATTTCCCCAAAAGCAAAATAGAATAGTGATTTACCAGAGATTGGTACCAGAAAATAGAGACTGCAGTGCGCAAATTATTGGAAGAGGGTGGAGAGAAATATCCTTAATGGAAACCCCAAGACACACCCCATGATTCCTCCTGCCTCCAGTGGTAGTAAAATAATTCACAGTAGCCTTTCAAAAGCACAATAGCTCAGAGCTTGGAAAAGTTACTTTTTTTGAACTACAACTCCCATCAGCCCAATCCAGTGGCCATGCTGGCTGGGGCTGATGGGAGTTGTAGTTTAAAAAGTAACTTTGCCAAGCTCTGCAATAGCTGGGGTTTGTGTGTGACCAGGGGTATAGTCGTTCAGGGTCTCAGGGGCTCTTAGACCCTTTACATTTGGGGGGGGCAGGCTCCCACCACAGTCCCTATGTCTCCAACATCCTATGAGCCAATAAGCATGAAAGGGGAGTGTGTTAGCCACTGAGAAAAGTATTCTAACATGCTTCCTTGTCCATTCCTGCTGATTGGAGCCAATCAGAGTGAAAGAAGGTGAGTCAGCCACTGAGAATACTCTTTTCAATAGCTAACACTCTCCCCTTTCATGCTTATTGGCTCCTAGGGACTTCTATTGTTGTGAGAGGAGGCATTAAAAAGACCTCATTCTCACCCCAGAAGCAAAAAAAAGGGTGGGAGGAGGTGTGGCTGTGACTGTCAGAAGGGACCCTGAACTTCTGAATTTGCCACTACACTACTGTGTATGACCACCTCTGCTCCCCTCCCCCCGATTCAGGAGTGGGAAGATTGTCCTCATAGGAATAGCTGGAGCATATGACTAACAAAATTTAGGAAATTTTTTATGCATTTGTTAAAAACATTTATGCCCTGCCTTTTCTCAGTGAACCAACGTTTGCTAGCAAAATCCAACATGAGTTAAAAACAATAATTTAAATCATTCAAAAAGAATTTGACAACTGCAATAAGTACAACAAAGCAGCAATAAAACAATAAAATGGCAGAGACAGAGAGATGAAAATGTCATGAAAAATAAAATAACCACAGCAATTAAAACCACTTTTAAAAGGGATCAGCCATTTATGGCTCTAAATCTTTCCTAAATAGGAAATTTTGGAACACCTTACAGAAGGCAATTATTAGAGATGGGGCCCGACAAGCCTCTGCTATATCTGGCCTGCTTTGGATTTAGCTGTGCATTCACATTTTCATAAAAGGAGCTGGAAATCTTGACTGTTTTGCTTTCCAACATGCCTAGTGCCCTGTTTTGGGAATTGCTGCTATCAGGAGCCAGCAGGCACTCTGGGTTCTGGCTCATCTTTCAGTGGTACAGAAAGGTCAAGGTCAGTTGTTAATCAGCTCAGTATCTGTAGGTTCTTTGAGGAAACTTAACAATGGTTACATCCATGTCAGAGATTTGTTTTCACTGCTCCTTTGTAAAGATCTTATAACTCAAGACAAACATTGCCTTTTTAATGACTTTTTTAAAAAGTTACAACTGGCATTTTACAATAATGTCCATCCCCTAATGTTTAAATCTATAAGCCCCATCCCCTGATTTCCTCCAATTTTAACTAAATCTGCCCTCTGTATTTTTGTAAAAGTTGTAAGCTAAGAGGAGAGGGTTGACACAAAAGTTATGGTGGTCCCCCCACCAACCTCTCTGTGCATCAAGCAGTGGTGTCCTCTTCTCACAGTTCACTTTCTTGTCTGTTAACCATATAACTTTTTAGTGTAAACCCTGATAGCTGTATTAGAGGGGTAAGGATTCCCTGCCAATAGATTCAGAGCTTGGAAAAGTTACTTTTTAAAACTACAACTCCTATCAGCCCCAGCCAGCATGGCCACTGGATTGGGCTGATGGGAGTTGTAGTTCAAAAAAGTAACTTTTCCAAGCTCTGAGATTCATGTGTGTGTGAATTTTGCCTTCACCATAACACGTAATATAGCTCAGTTAGGTCATATTCACACTGTACATTTAAAGCATGATGACACATATTTAAAGCACATAGCTGGGAACTCTAGTTTGTTAAGGATGTTGGGGATTGTAGCTCTGTGAGAGGTAAACTACATTTCCCAGGATTCTTTGGGGGCAACTATGTGGTTTAAACGTGTGATAAATGTGCTTTAAATGACTTGAGTTATCTGAAATCATTTAGCTTCAGGTCACATTGACATTTCTGCAGAGAGGAACTCCTGAATTTTACAGAGGTTTCTGGAAAGAGATCATGGGCACACACTCAGTTCAGGGGAAGCACAGTTATATCCTAACATAGCCTCACATGAACTGAGATACATCCTTGAACTTGTCCAGAACTCCTCTGCAACTACATATTGCAGAGGGAAATTGATGTGCCTGGGGGTGCTCCTGGATCCATCCTTGTAGCTAGAGGCCCAGGTGACCTCCATGGCTACGAGTGCCTTTTACCAGCTTCGGCTGGTGAGACAGCTGCGGCTGTTTCTGGACTGGGATAGCCTGACCACTATTGTCCATGCACTGGTAACCTCCAGGCTGGATTACTGTAATGTGCTCTATGTGGGGCTGCCCTTGAGGTTGGTCCGGAAGCTGCAGCTGGTGCAAAATGCGGCGGCGAGACTGCTCACTGGGGCAGGGTATCACCAACATGTCACCCCGCTGCTGAAAGAATTGCATCAGCTGTCCATTTGCTACCGGACCAAGTTCAAGGTTCTCGTTTTGGTGTACAAAGCCCTATATAGCTCTGGACCAGGATACCTGAAAGACCGTCTTACCCCTTATATACCCTGTCGATCACTGCGCTCTGCAGGTGAGGGCCTCCTGCAGATACCATCTTATCAGGAGGTTCGTTCTGCACAATATAGGAAACGGAGCTTTAGTGTGGCAGCACCTACCCTGTGGAATTCCCTCCCTTTGAATATTAGGCAGGCGCCATCTCTGCTATCTTTTTGGCGCCTTTTGAAGACTTTCCTCTTTCAACAAGCCTTTTAGGTTGAGACCTATCCCAGTCTGCATCTGTGTTAGAATTGCTTGATATGTTTTTTAATGCTTTTAACCCTTTTTAAAATTCGTTTTTTTAAAATGTTTTTAATGCTGTTTTGTTTTAATGTATTTTAAGATCTGTTTTTATGATGTTTTAAAGTGTTTTTAGCGCATTGTTTGCTGCCCTGGGCTCCTGCTGGGAGGAAGGGCGGGATACAAATTAAATAATAAATAAATAAATAAATAAATAAATAAATAAATAAATGTGGTGGATTAGCTGTCTCAGGGCAACTTACCTCCCATTAATTATCTTTTTGTTGAAGAACCACATGTCCATTTGGCTTCTGGCGAACTGCAGGGGTCCCTGGAAACACAACTCAAAAGCCAGTGTTTTTGAAGGGTAATGGGCCTGTTTTTTAAGTTTATTTGTACCAAAATGATGGTATCCAACTAAGTCATTCTCAGAGGAGACTCCTTGAAAGCAATGGACTTACTTTGGTCTTGACTAACTTAAATCCATGGATTGCAATGGATTTACTCTGAGTATTGCTTTGTTGGATACTACCTATATAGTTTTTAAGGACACTGTTTTTATTACACATATTTTGAACTGATACTTTTATTGTCTTAATGTAAGCTGCTTTGAGTTATTGGAAAAACAGGATAACAAGAAAAAGTTACAATGTAGTCTTGTTTAAACAAATATTGCACCTGTGATTTCTCCTTAATGAAATCCCAGGTCCCTAGCTGAAATGGTATCACATGCAGTATCACATCCACACTTTTACTTAGTTTTTTTTTTCATCTGAAACAGACAAACAAGACCAAATCTGAAATATATCCCTTTGGTGGTTATCCCCACCCCTGGCTCTTTCCGCCACCTGCTATTTCTGCCATGAACCAATAATAGGGGAAATCAGACAGAGGTTAAATCACACAGTGAACTTTCGGGGTAGAGGTAGGTGTGTGTGTGTGTGTGTGTGAGAGAGAGAGAGAGAGAGAGAGAGAGTCTGACAATTAGCCTGAGGGTGGGACATTTGATTTTGAGCTGTTGGACTCCATAGTAGGTCCCCTTGGGCTTTTTATTTGTACAGGAACATTACCACACTTGTTCCAATAAGGAGCAAAAGGCTTGCATCGATCTGTGTGGATGTAATTTAACACCTCTTATGTGTTATGGAAGAGTGCACATGTAGGAATACTAAGAACATAAGTAGAGCCCTGCTGGATCAGACTGAGACTCTGTCTAGTCCAGCATTTAGCTTCCAAAGGCCTCGGTCACAAGCAGGGCATAAAGGCTGCCATTCTTACATCCATTACAGGCTTCCAGCACTTGGTACTCAGCAACATTTCAGGCCCAAATATTCCCCACCTTTGATCTAGATGGAGCCATATTAGCATCAGTTCTGAAGGAATTACATTGGCTGCTTATTTGCTACCTCACCCAATTCAAGATGCTGCTTACTTTTAAAGCTCTAAATTGCGTGGAGCCCAATATCCAAAGGATTGCCTCCTCCTATAACAGTCTGCCCATATATTAAGATCTTCATTGGTTTTATTACTCACAACCAAGCATAGGGCTGGCCCTCCAGCCTCAGTTTCAATAATCCATCCTATAAGCAGATAGACAGTAATATACCTTTTTAGAGGAGTGATGGGTAATCTGTGCCCCTCCAGATGTTGCTGGACTACAACTCCCATCATCCCTGACCATTGGCCATGCTGGCTGGGGCTGACTTGAGTTGAAGTCCAACAGCACTCTGGAGGGCAACAGGTTCCCCAATAGCATCTGGGGCTGATGTGAGTTGGAGACCAATAACACTTGTTCCTGGTTACTGGTTCCTCATAGCAGCCATACACAGATACATGACTACTGTTTGTCTCTGACTCCATTGGGCCTTGACAGTGACACAACCGGCCCTCTGAGGAAGTCCAAACAAGTTCCAGAGCAGGAAGACAAGGTTTAAAAGAGACAGAGATGGATAACATGGTATAACACATGATGGCAGTTAGGATCCAGATCAGATGAGGCAGATGTTTAGTAGCTTTTCTCACAGATAAGTTGCTCAGACTGAGGATCCAAGCCTAGGACAGTTCTTATATAAGGTCAGCAAGGCTCATATTGGCTCAAAGGGCCAGCCCTTCCATTAGACAGAGTTAGGCAGCTGCCTCAGATAGCAGATGCTGATGGTGGGGCAGCCACAGTCCTCCCCATTCCCAAGCCCCTAAGCTAGCCCTCTGGTATGGTGGAGGATGTTGTCCCATCACCAATAGGTAATTTAGCTATTCTGCATATGGAGTGGGAGCAGAAAGCCATCTTTCCCTTCACCTCAAGCAGGAAAATGTATTGAGCTGGCCCAGGTCACCTGATTTCTGCTGTGCTGACTGGCTTCAGTTTCCCTTCACACACCCGTTTGGGGGGGGGGGTGCTGTGAAGCAGCAAGGTTCAGGCTGGGCCTGGCCAGGTCCTTATATGTAAGTTGTTCCAGTAGCACACAGGGTATGGTGCCAAGATCCTGTTGGTTTCTTGCACTGAGCGGAGAGTGAATTACCTCTTCACACTTGGTACAGAAACCCAGTAGAGTTAACCACCCCAGGGGGAGACTAATTGGAAGGAGGTATCACTAGAGTGATTCTACCGGAGGCCTCCAGTATGGATGGGCATTTTCAGCTAACAAGAACTGTTGATTATTTAATTACATTATTTCTTGCAGCATACAGTTTGGGAATTTTTGGACTAGACTCTATGTTTCAATGAGTAACATGTGGGAAAAACCTTGTATGGGCACTTCCATAGTACCTCTGTTTTAGGATGGGATGCAATCATGTACTGTGATTTAACTCCCTAGACAGAAAAATGACCAGGAAGGGGTGAAGTAGCCACAGTCTCCTCTCTGACAACCTGCACACTCATGAGTTTGGGCTAAGCCATGGTGTGGCTTAGTGTGACGTACAAACTAGGCCCATGTGTCTGTGTCTATTGTGTGGCCAGAGGGAATTCGAAGCTATCTAACATTTTCTTTGCATTCCTCATGATTTCTGATCCAGTAGGACCTCAGCCCATATACAATAGCTCAACTCTAATTCCCCAAGTCCACTGTTCTTGGGTCTAATTCAATTGACTTCTGGTGCAGTGGCCCTACTAATAGCTTGCAATTTGTGTAATATTTTTCACCTCTTGTGATCTCTGAGATATTACTGACATATAACTCACATCCCAGATAAACTGGTAATTTAATTAGGGAGGGGAATCAGGGATGATAAACAAATAGCAGTCTCTTAGATGAACTCAGTGTTTCGGAGTAAGTATTTGCACAGTGAATCCCCTACAGTATTCCCTTCAGGCCTAACCTTCTGCTGGTGTGGAATTTGTAGCCAGGAAAAACTGCAACCATGATGAAGCCTGGCTCTTGTCTGACTCAGCAATGTGCCAGTAGAACCTATGAAATATAACAGCAGGGGAAGACTCCATGTTGCTCAAAAAATGCCATCTCTTCTATTTATTCAAGTCCCAACTGCTCTCATTTCTTTAAGTTATCCCATATAGAAATAATATAGCATAATGAACTCTCAACAGCAAATGGCCATGTTTGTTATGCTTTGGAAGGTGGAAAGTTGGATGCCCGATTGTGCACAATTTTGCATGTTCAAGTCATGCCCATCCATGCAAACATGGGGTGACTGCCAAGGTTATAGCAGCCCACATGCCAGACATTTGGGTACTTCTTGTGGCAGAAGGATGTACACCCTGGAGGACTAAAAGGTGGAGGAAATCCAAGTGACTCTTCTCGGTTGGTTTCATAACTTTATGGCCTCTTGCGTCTCCTCTTGTTTGAGAGGTGAAAAACTATGAAATGGTGGAGTAGAGCATTATTGGTCATGACCCTGATATAAGGATGGTTCTCCGGGTTGTGACATAGCAAACTTACTGTTAAATCCAGATTCCACTGTTACATTTTGCAAAAGCATTTGAACAGCCTCAAAATGTTTTAAAACTAGCACTGGGACCCAGTTTATAATTGATTAATCGTGAGTTTTAGCTAACCAATGAATCTACCTCATTTAATCTAAATTTGCATTTAAATTTCCCTATGGGTAAAAACAGTGGTTCAGAAGCAAGTCTTCCTTTGGTTTTAGATAATGTCCTCTTACATTGTAGCATCTGAGAAGAAGCATCTCCTGCTATGTGAGAAGAGAAGAATGTGTCTTCTGAGATAGTTACCATCTGCAATTTTTAGCAAGATTTGTATTAAAAATAATATATTTCAAAAGTTTTCTGGATATTTCATTGGGGACAACATTTAGTTCATTACATTTTGTTTTAGTGGATTAGCATGATTGGTAGAGCAAGCCAACCCCCTTTGCACTGGGCTGGGGGGAGTTTGGATTTGATGGAGGTGTCACACCACCCACCTCTCCCAGCTAATCCAGCCTCCCACAGCACTCCCTTTTCCCCTGTCAAATATGCGGGCAGATGGAAGCACCATCAGTGAAATGTCTGCTGGTGGTAGTCATTGGAAGGCCCTGAAACTGGGTACAAGAACATAAGAAGAGCTTGCTGGATCAGGCCAATGGTCCATCTAGTCCAGCATCCTGTTCTCACAGTGGCCAACCAGATACCCATGGGAAGCCCACAAGCAGGAAGTACAAGAGCACTCTTCCCTCCTATGGTTTCCAGCAGCTGGTATTTGGAAGCATACCGCCTCCAACCATTGATAAGCCATTGATAGCCTTATCCTCCATGAATTTGTCTAATCCTGTTTTAAATCCATCCAAGTTGGGGGCCATCACTGCCTCTTGTGGGAGCGAATTCCATAGTTTAAACTATGTGCTGTGTGAATAAGTACTTTCTTTTGTCTGTCCTGAATTTTCCAAATTTCAGCTTTGTTGGATGTCCACAAGTTCTAGTGTTATAAGAGAGGGGGAAAAAAATCTTTATCCACTATCTCCATGCCATGCATAATTTTATACATTTCTATCATGTCACCTCTTACTCATTTTTTCTCTAGACTAAATGGCCCCAAATGCTGCTGCAAACTTTCCTCTAGGGGAGACAACTCAGGAGCCATTGAATCCCAAGCCAGTTTTGCTGCCATTACATTTGCCAGTTCTAGGCTGGGACAGTGATCTGCCTAATGCCCTTCTCCCCACACCTTCTGCCCTAGCTGTTATGAGCAGGAGTGATGTGGATGCAGCAGTCGTCCTGCTGCTCTGTAAAGCCCGGCAAGAGGCAGGAGAGGGGAGATTTGGATTGCACCCTAAGCAATTAAACTTTGCAGCCCTATTTAAAATGCAATTTAAAGTATCCTCATTAGTATGGATTTATAAAATATTTGAGATTAGTTCTGTTGTGGAAAATTTGGGTCACTTCCATGTGGCAGTTTATGGTGGACTTGGTGCTGCTGTTCACACATCCAACTTGTACACAGTGTCCACTCCACATCATCCTCATGAAAATGTCATCCCATATTATTTTCTTATTCAATCCAGATTGACCATTTCTGTGGAAACTCCAGTAAGTAAAAAAAAACCCAACCAAACAAAAAACACCACAGAAGTGGTAAAACTGGATTAAGTGGGTGTGTTGGGGGAATATGGAATGGCATTCTGATGAGAAGGATGTTGTGTGGATGCTGCAAAAAAATGTCCATGCATGAGCAGCACTATGTCCAGAATAACCTGCCATGTGGAAGCCACACTCTAGTCAAATGAGTAATGCCTCATCTCTTTATGGGTACGGTCCCAATTGTATTCACCCAGGCCTTGGGGGTTTAATTTCCTCTTTGTTTTTAGTCAGGCAGGAGAAGTTTGATTTGTTTTTATGTAGTCTGAGTATTTTAGGATGTTTTTATTCTTGTTATATCTGTTTTTAATGGTGTAAGTCACTTTGAGTTTTCAATTAGGAAAAAAGTGATGACTGCTGCTGCTACCACTGCTACTATGGTTAAAATGGTCCATAGAAGTATCAGAAACTGTCTTATAACGACTCAGACTATTGATCCCTGTAGCTCAGTATTGTCTGCACTGATGATGGGGAACCTTTGAGCCTCCAGATATTGCTAAGCTACAGCTCCTATCATTCCTGGACGTTGGCCATGCTTGCTGGGACAGATGGGAGTTGTAGTCCCACAACATCAGAAGGGCCAGAGGTTCCCCATCTCTGGTCTACAATGGCAAGCAGCAACTCTCCAAGGTTTCAGACAGGGACTCTCCCAGCCCTATCTGGAGATGCTGGGGATTAAACCGGGGACCTTCTGTACACAAATCAGATACTTTACCATTGAACTATGGCCCTTCCCCTGAGAGTTTGGACCCTTAAGATTGCCATGACCTAAAGCATATTTAGGAAGCAACTGCTTTGGGGGGGCAGGGGGGGCAGAGGGACTGGTGATATTTGTCTGCCCTCCAGCCTGGTCTGTTTACTTTGCTGCTGTCTGTGCAACATATGCCAATGAAATATAAAAAGTCTTTGCCTCCGTATTTGGAGAGCCAAGCAAACAGAAGTGCCAAGAACTGTCTTGGGAGGACACAGGCTGTAATTGAGGTTATTAACTGTGCCACTTCTCTCTCTCCCCCCCCCGTGTTTCTTTCTTTCTTTCTTTGGCTGAATGGCAGCATGGTCTTTCAATAAGCTGCCTCCCCTTCCACGTGGCACTCTAAAATTATTGTGTGTAATTGCCTTCCATCGCAAATCCAGCCACCCTCCCCTTCTCGGCTCCTTTTTTGTCTGCAGGGCTACCAATCCCCTCTCTCACCAGGGACCATTTGAAACGGCAGCATGTCTGTTTAAAAATAAAATGAAAATTTAATGAGTACAAAATGCCTCTCTATTCATCAGTGCGTGCAGTGAGGCATAGGAGGACAAAAGGGGCCTGGGGAAATATACACTGGGAACCCAGGGACTGGGGGAAGGGTTTGGGGTGTTTTACTTTCCAGTGCTGTTGTTATATTTATTATTATATTAATTGCCTACCCTTCACCAGTAGGTCCCAGGCGGGTTACAGAAATTTAAAATACAGTATTAAAAATAATTAAAACACATTAAATTCACAGGAGTAGAGCAGGTCCAGAAAACATACATCTCAAGTGCTGTAGGCCAGGGTAAAGAGGTGCTTCTTTAGCATTCACCAAAAACTGTGCAGCAAAGGTACCAGACACGCCTCTATATAGAGGGAATTCCACAACTTAGAGTCTGCCACAGAGAAAGTCTTCTCCTGGGCCACCATCCCCCAAACTTCTGAGAGTGACAGAATTACCAAGAAGGCCCCCTGTGCTGATCTTAACACCCAACAGAATCTACAGGGAATAAGGCATTCTCTCAGATATTTGGGGCCTCCGTCATTTAGGGCTTTAAACAATAATATGAGCACGTTGAATTGGGCCTGGAAATGAACTAGCGACCAATGCAACCATGCAGGGGTTATATGAGTTCTAAAAGCAACCCCAGCCAATAGTCTGGTTGCTGCATTTTGGACCAGTTGAAGTTGTCTTCAAGGGCAGCCCCATGTAGAGCTCTTTGCTCTATCAGTCTGGAAGTTACCAGAGAATACTGTTGCCAAGTCATCTCTGTCCAAAAGGGGCTGTAGGTGGCAAACCACCCGGAGCTGGAAATAGGCACTCCTAGCCACTGACGCAACCTGAGCCTCCATTAATAATGTTGGATCCAGGAGTACCTCCAAGCTGTGAACCTGCTCCTTCCAGGGGAGTGCAACCCCATCCAGAACAGGCCATCTTCACATTTCCTGGACTCAAAAACGTGGAACACATAACAACTGTCTTTTCAGGAATTGGTTTCAATTTGCTGGCCTACATCCAGCCCATAACTGCCTCCAGACATCTGTCTAACACCTCAACCACCTCTCCTGATGCAGATGGAAAAAGAGGTAGAGCTGAGTTTCATCTGCATACTGGTGACACTTCATTCCAAAACTCCTGTTGACTACTTCCAACGACTTCATATATATGTTAAAAAGTATGGGGGACAAGATGGAACCCTGAGGAACACCACAGGAAAGTTCCCATGGTGTCTAACTAAAGCCTCCCATAACTTTATGAAAACATCCCAGGAAGTAGACGCAGAACCAGAGCCCCAAACCCCCACCACTCTGAGCCACCCCACAAGAATACTGTGGTCAATGGTATCAAAAGCCACCGAGAGATCAAGAAGAATGAGCAGAGTTGTACTCCCCCCATCTCTCTCGCGATAAATGTCATCAACCAGGGTGATCAATAAAGCTTCAGTGCCATTACCATGCCTCATACATAAGATCATACACTTGTGTTCTGCACTAATAAATCTAGGGTTATGGTTTTACTCACAAATGTGAATCAAAGGTGTTATCAGAGCAGAACTTTGGGACAGATGGCCAGGGCTCGCTCTGCAGAATGAGTATGCAGGCGCCCAAATGCAGTGGGGCTGGCTTGCCACATTTTGTAGTAAGTGAAGTAATGTACATTTACCATCTAAACCCCCCCCATAAGAATGAGTTTACAATCCAGTCCAGAGTCTACAGAATCTATGTAATTGAATGATTACATAATTTCACCAACTGATGTGGATTAAAAACTACATTTTTACATTACTATGGTTTACGCAGTAGTGATAGGACCACATCACATCTTCTGGAGTTGGCTTGTACTTTCCACCTTTAATAAGGTAAATGCCCACCTTTCAAAGATATCACTTCACTTAAGGAGTCTATCAATACATTCTCCAGCAACTGGGTCATGGGTGAACTATGACTGGATCTCTCACAATTTTAAAACAGAAAATAGTATACAACTGCAAGGGCCCCTGATTTGGATTGAGATTGCAACAGTGGTGTGTGTGTGTGTGGTGTGTGTGTGTGTGTGTGTGTGTGTGTGTGTGTGCACATGCATGTGCTTTACCCTCCCTTCTGTTTTCCTAATCTGAGCTGCCCCCAGCAGGATTTGAAGCAACAACTCTACCCATTTTCTGCCTCCAGCATCTGATATTGGAGTTGTTGTTGTTATATGCCTTCAAGTTGATTACGATTTATGGTGACCCTATGAATCAGTGACCTCCAAAAGCATCTGTCATGAATTGGAGCTATACTGTCTCTGAATGCCTATCAAGGATCCTTCACATATACATAGTTCACAAATTTGTCTAACTTTTTAGAAAGCAACCTGTTAGTGGCAATTCCCACATCCTGTGAAAGTGAGCTGCCAACTTGAGCTGCTAGCTATGTGTTGTGTGAAACAGAACTTATTTTTGCCTGTTCTGAACCAATAGCTGATCAATTTCAGTGTGTGTCTCCAAGTTCTAGTATTTTGAGGAATAAAAATCTCCCTCCTTCCCTCTTTTTTCTAAACTGAGAAAATCCAAATGTTTAGCCATTCTCAATACTAAAGGTGCTCCAACCCATTGATCATGTCTTTTCTGTTTCATTTTCAGTTCCTTTCCTAATAATATCTGACACGGAATTTGCTTTTGCAGCACACAGAGTTGAGGTTTTTTTTAAAAGTAAGCTGTATACCACATCCCAAAGTTTTCCTCCCTGGTTCCTGCATAGTACAGATGCACAAACATCCCTAGGCTTACCCCCTCCCCAGGGTTCCAGGTTTGAATCTATAGAATCTAGTGATGTTCTTAGACTTTCAACTCTCATCAACCCCAGCCAGCATGGCCAATGGACAGCCATGATGGAAACTGTAGTCCAACAACATCTGGAGGGCACCACATTGTCTACCCCTGCCTTACACTAATTAGGAGGAGTGTTGCATGAGCCAATAGACCTTTTGGCCCACCCCTCCCCATGGTAAACCATATGGACACTCTTTCTTTTGTTTCTTCTGTCCCTCCTTGCCTCCACCCCATCTCATTACCTTGGCCCTTTCCCCAATTGGCTGCCTCATACACTATACCTCATACTTGGGGAAGGGCTGTAGCTCAGTGGTAGAATGTCTGCTTTGCATGCAGAACTAAGTGAATACTAAGTGAGATGGGCCAATGACCTGACTTGGTATAAGGCAGCTTCCTAAGATCGTACAGCAGCAGAACCTCCTCCAGTAGTGCACCATATTCCCTAACAATACAGGGAGCCTGACTCACCTGGCAGTGAAGGGACCACTGGCCCTGAGCTAGGGATGGGAGGATCTGTCGGCTTCAGTTCTCTTAGTTTCTCATTTTTCCATTCTTAAATTCAGTACTCTGCATTTCTGCAGCAATTTGCAATTTAAGGTGTTTTTTTTTAAAAAAAGTAATCATGGATATTCATGTGAATTTTAGTGCAAATTTCTCCTAATAAGCATATTTTACATTATTGTGACCCGTCCTGTGTGAATTTGACAGATTCACCATCAAATGTGAACTAAACTGAATTGACCCCCATCCATACCCAGAAACCTGGTAGCATCACGCTCCCTGACTCACCTCTGAGCCCTATCTATGAAAAACTTTTCATCATCGGCACAAAGCTGCACCCTGAACAGGTTGTATGTAGGAGTATAGGATGCAGCATAAGGCTGCTCCTACCCAGTGCTGCCTACAACCCATTGCATCCCATTTTGGTGTTCTGCCAGTGCAACCCCACTGGTGCAAAGGATGTGCATGCGAAGTGTTTCACCAGCATACCCAAGCAGTTGCTTCAATATTTTTTGTGCGACAGCAGCAGCATATCTTACATTGCATCAGTGTACCAATCTTCCACTGTATCCTATTGCACAGAGATGGGCAATCTGTGGCCCTCCAGATGTTGCTAGACTCCATCTCCCATCAGCCTCAGCCAGCATGACCAATGATCAGGAATGATGGGAGCTGTATTCCAGCAACATCTGGAGGGCCACGGGTTCCCTACACTTGCAGTAGCCCTTCAACTGGCATATCTTAAATATTGCATTCTACACGTAGGCTGTAAACACACTAGTTACCAGATCAAAGTGTTTTTATTAGCCACACCTGAAGGGGAAATGGGTTGATCTGCCAATCTATCATGAAATCTCTTTGAAGCTGATTTTTTTTAAAAAGCACTCAAGCTGCTCCCACCAGTATATTGTAAAAAGGGGCAGGGTTTGACTAGCATTGTGTGTCCCTGTTTTCAGAAGAGAGAAGTGGAGAAGCACTGGAACTAGCAGAACAGTGAGTGTGTTTGTTTCTACCCATAGTCTTGTCTGGCAGGACTCTTCTTAGGTTTATTCTGAAGCTAGCATGGTATAAAGACTTAATTGCACTGAAGCAAAAAGCCTCAGGAACGCGTCAGAAAGTATTTGATTATTCATTCTGATATAAAATACTTGGAGACTCCCAAAGCTCACTTAGCTTACAAACCATTTGATGTATAACATAAACATGGCCCACAGACAAGTACAGTTGTCAAGTAAAAACAGCATTTAAAAAGGATGGTCTTTAAAAATTGAAGGTTTTGAATGATGGGATGTTGAATCTTTTGTAAAATATAAAGTTGGGAGTGATTGTTTTTGGTGAGAGTGGGCTTTTGTTTGAAATACGTGTTGTTTTACAAGGATATACAAGATGAGTAATAACTAATATGCACACATATTTTCTTCAAATATTCCACGGAAATAAATGCAATATCCAACACAGTTAATTACAAAAATAGAACCGTGGACAAAAATTAGTTTCTGGTTTTGAAACAATGGAATTGGAATTCTCCTCATAGTTCCAAAAGATGTTTTGGACTCTCAGATATTCAAACTGTGGTAAGTTAAGAACTAATTTTGCAGTATACTTAACATAATAGTTCATCCAACCCTTCTATTTAGCATCTGTTCAGAATCAGCACAAGGCCAGTTTACAAGTTGTCTTATTCTCATGGAAGGAGGTCTTCCCTTTGCTAGGGTCCATGGGTTGCATTCAAGTTTTACTCAGAGTAGACCCACTGAATGTAATGAATCTAAGTTAGCCATGTCTATTAACTTTAATGGATCCACTCTGAGTAGGACAAGTACTGAATACCTATACCTGTTCTACAGTTAACTCAGCATAATATTTAATCTTGCAGTCCGGTTAGCATGAATTCTCAGTTCATGCTGAGCACTTCGCATCACATGACAGCATCAGACAGCACAGTGATTTGCCTGCTCCCACCAGCAGTGTAGTGGCAAATTCAGAAGTGCAGGGTCCCTTCATGATAGACAAAGCCAAGCCCCCCCTTTTGTGCTGCTGGGTTGAGAATGAGATCCTTGTTAATGCCTTCTCACACAACAACAGATATTCCTACGAGCCAATAAGCATGAAAGGAGAGAGTGTTAGCTACTGAGAAGAGTCTTCTCAGTAGCATACTCACTTCCTTCCACTCTGATTGGCTCCAATCAGCAGGAAAGGACAAGGATACATGTTAGAAAACTCTTTTTAGTGACCAACACACTCCCCTTTCATGCTGTTTGGCTCATAGGATGCTGGGACCCTGCTCCCAAAAAAGTAAGGGGTCTAACCCCCCTGATATGTTGGATGACTACACCCATGGCCCCCACCTTCTGCACTGGTTAGTGTGAGCAGCAGGGCTGCATATGCAGCAATACCTTGCTCTACTAAGTACCACTGGTCTTTGGCCAGGGTTTGGATTGCACCCTAACTTAAGTCCCCATTGATTTTACTGGGAAGATTCTAAGCATGACTAGTCTGCTTCTAACCCATTACAGTCATAGGAGAGTCTTTGCATGTGAGTTGCCTATCATTGTGTCAGGTTACACAAGAACAGCTAGTATCTATATTGGATTTGGACTGATTTTCTGTATATGATGTTGTTTTTAACTCTCTCAAAAATAGTTTTTATATATGCAACTGTTTTATATATATATGTGTTTTTATTATATTGCAAATTGCTTCAGGATGCCTCATGGGAAGTGACTCATAAATGATATGAACAAGAACAACTAGCCTCAGCCTAATACCCATTCTACAGATTTTACAGAAAAAGATGGTAGAATTCTGGACCCATGTCACTGTGGATGTGATGTTTGACATCTCATTTTCAAAATGCATGTAAACAGCTTCCAGTACCTAGTAAACTAGCACCTCGGGGTGAAGGCTGTTCTGAATTGCTCTCTCTGATGTACTAGTTTACTAGATGCAGGGAGCTTTATAAATAGGACAAGCATACAGATACAGTCCCTACCTACATTCTGAAGTGGTACAGTCCAGGATTCTTCCATCTCAATCTGCATAATGAATTGAAGCTCTCTGTGTTCCTCTTAAACTGTGTGTGTGAGACATAATTCTATTGAATGCACTGCGGTCAAATATGAAAAAAGAAATGAACGGCTAAAGTGTTCTTGGAATTGCAATATGGATATGTGGATAGCAGCTGCAGAGTACAGTTATTTTGATAAATGAGATTCTCTTTCTGGATTAATCTTCTTTTTACAAGGCTGAAGTGAATTGTTCCTCAATGCTATCATGATTTTAGATGAACAAATTAAAATTCCTTATTGAATCATTTATACTGGTCATTTTGTTTGAAATTGCAATAAACCTTGTGAGTGCCTAATGTCAATTAATTGTTTTATTTTAGATGTATACCCTCCAATATCCCCTCAGGCCCATGGCTGGTCATAGCAAGTTCTGGTTTCCTTTGCTCTCATAATACCTCTGAAAGATAACTATTATTCCCATTTTACACATGAAGAACTGAGGTTGTCATATACAGTTATTTGCTGAAGTCCACACCTGCTCAATTAATAGCAATGAACCAAGACAAGATGTGAAGCTAGATCATTCAAGTTCTGGATATACTCAATGGACCACATTAGTTTATTTCATAACAGCAATCACCATAACCTATCTAGCTGCATCCATATAATTTGGGCTGAGGTGTTGTTTTTTAGTGATCCTTTTGCTGGGAATTTATATTTATTTTGTTTCTATCTTACTCTGTCCCCAAGGAGTTCAGGGTTGCATGTAGGTGCAGTGTTTTAATTTGAATGTAGGCCTATGACTGGCAGGTTCTGGGTTCAAATTCCCGTTCAGCCATGAAGCTCTCAGTGGTCAGCCACCATCTCATAGCTGTAACGTGGTTGCTGTAATGTGGTGGTGAAGCAGAGGCTAAGAATCTTACATACTGTTCAGAGCTCTTTGGAGAATAGGTAGGGCCCAAAAGAACTGTAATAAATAAAGAAAACTGAACAGTTTTTTTTAAAGTAACCAGCCCAATAAGTTGGATGTTTCTTTTTTTGTTGCAGAAAACAAGATATGAGATTACAGATTTGTTCTTCAGAACAAAGCTCATGACCCTATGAAACAGCTGTATATTTTGCAATCGGTGAGTATGATCCATGCAAAAGTAAACTGGGAGAGATTTATGCACATGCTTAACTCTTCCATTATTGTGTCTAAGTGTAGGTCAACATCCCCTTCCTGTTGATGGCTATTTATTAGCATCGCTCAGTGACTGGCTATAAACAGAAAGAGACAGACATACAGACTGAGGATGGCAGTCTGGGCTTTCTTGCCCATGCCCCCCCCCCTTGATAAATAGTTAAAAGGCAATTAGAATGTTAATTTGTTGTGCTAATGTGCTACAATGGGATGTGAAGGAAAGGCACATGGGCTAATGTGGTGAGCCAGTCAGTTTGAATTAACAGTTCAGGCTATCTGGGGAATTCTCTGTGCCACTGGGGGAACACAGAGAGAGAAAGAAATACAATCAGTGTGTTATCAAGGTTGACACAGAAAACGATGCAATCACGTTCAAGTGTCCCTGAAGGACCAAAGCACTGAATAAAGATAAAAGCCACACTCAGGTCTTTCTTTTATCACTCAGATCATTGAAACAGAAGGTATATTAATAGCCGATGTGTAAATTTCACTTTGGGGGCTTCTATTTTTGGTTTTCTGGTGCTGTTTGCTTTTTGTGTGTGTGTGTGCCTTTTTCTCTGAGTTATGTAAGAAGGTTGGGTAAAAATAGAAGAGTATGTGCCTTTGGGATACAAATGGATTTTTCATTGCTGTCAATGCAGAGAAATCCACTTAACTGAAACAACTGGGACTTGTAACAAAATGTTGCAGTGTGAAGTGCTCCTGTTCAGTGTTCCAGTCAGTCAACTGTGTCCTCCTCCACAACACTCTTTCCCATTACCCCGTCACTTTTCTGTGCTCCCCTCAACATTCAGTCATCATTCCATGGCCACAGAGTAAGCTCAGTGTTTATTTGGCTGTTTTGAGGGTTCTCCTCATTAGGATATTTTCTGAGGTTTAGGGTAGATACTCCTTAGGGTATTTTCCTGGAGGTTTCCTTGAGGCTCTACTTGTGAATGGATGATTGGTCATTTTGGCTACATAAGGATCCACACCCACACCTCTTAAAAAATATAGGGCACTAGGGGCTGCCACCCTGCTTGCTTTGCTTGCCAACCCTGCTTACATTCCACCCTACAGCACTCCCAAGGCCTCCCCCCAACAACCTCTGGCAGGCACCTCGTAGCCATCTCTATCCACTCTGCCATTCCCCCTTAACACTCTGCCTGATGCCCCTAGCTATCCTGCACCTCCTCATTAACCCATCACCAATTCCCCCAAACACGGGTCTCCAGAACCCCCTCATGTACACACTGGTCGTACAAGCTCTTCCCCTGCCCCTCCAAGGATTTCCAGACCTCTCCCTATATACCTTATAGCCTTGCTGCTGTGGCTCACTCACTTGCTTGCCCACCCAGTAGGTCCTGGCTAGGCTCTGGCTAGGCCTGCCTGCTACCCACTGGGCTCCCCCTGCCACCCCCTCATCATCATCACCACCTCCTTCTCCTGGCCACACCATCACCGCCAAAGTTTGCCTCTCCTTGTCCTCCTTGCCTGTAAGCTTCATACTACCTGTATGCACCTGCACAGAAGTGTTCACGGGTAGTGTGACGCTTAGAAAAATATAATATAGTAAGATAAGATAAGACAATACAAGCCCTTCAACAAAATGTTGAGTGAGGGGTGCCTGCTGTTAAGTTCATTTAAAAAACACCTTCTCAGTGTACAAGCTAGGAAATGTGTTGTCCAGACAATGAGATGGCTCTCTCAGCACTTTTTATATTTATGTGTGTCATCCTTCACCTTCCTTTTCCAGCCACTACATTTCATTTCCCCTCCCAGTTTTGTATGGTTTTTGATATTTTATCTACATTGCTTTGAAATTCTGAATATTAAATGTTATCAGTACCTGAAATAAAACAGAAATGAAAAAATCTGTTTTGCAGGTTTTCTTCTTCCAGTCATTCTGTGGGTGCTGAGTATATTCAGTCCGCATTGAGCTGTAGTTTGGGTTCTGCTCCCCCACCTCAAGCATCCCCCCCAAAATTATTTGCATCCCTGAAAACCTTGGGGTCCCCTGAGTCTGCTGGTACCTCTCTCTTCTGTGTGGCTATTGCTATTTTGGCTACAATGAGTAACCACGCTTGAAGAATGAGTAAGCATTAGAACATAAGACAATGACAAAGTTGAAATGCAGCTACCACCCTTGCGATTCTCAAATGGAGCCATGTACAAATATGGACAGAATGTCACAAAAGGTGAACCCTAAAAGGTAATCCCACTAAAAGGTAATGTCCCTTTTAATTCAGTGGGAGAAATGAATGGAAATGCCAGTATTTAACTTTGGCCAGATTGTGCCCTCTCCTTACTAGGGATGGAAAGCTCTGTTAATTTTGGTTCTCTCAGTTTCTCATTTTTCCAATCTGAAATTCAGTTCTTCACATTTCTGCAGCAATTTGTGATTTAAAAAAAAATCCCCAGAATTTTAGTGCAAATTTTTCCTAATAAACACATTTTTGTATGCAGTTTTAACTAATGTACACATTTTTGTAAGCAATTTCTTGTCATATGATGCATTTTTTATGTTATTTTCACTCATACATTCATTTTTATGCACAATTTCCCCAGCATATGCATTTGTGTAAACCTTGGTTGGTTGGTGAACTGCACTGCAAAATTTGGATAAGTGCAAATTTCGGATGGCTGTGTTTCAGTTCAGATAGAGTTGACTTGAAATGTGAACTGAATCAAACTTCTCACACATCCCTATCCTTACCATCTATTTATGTGGGAGTCTGCTTCCTTTTAAGTTCAATATTGTCTGTACACACTTGTTTGTTTTTGCCATTTTGGTAATAAACTGCTGCATTTTTCTTCTTTATGTATAATGGGACACTATGAGCAATGGTGATAGAGAGGGCTGTGTGACTGCTAAAAATATGCAGCATCATAAACCTAATGTACATTATACACATGTGCTCTTTTTCTGCAGCTTTTTTTTAAATCACAAAGTTCAGTTAGTTGAATTGGATGATTATTTAAAGAGACACTAACCTGTTTCTACAATGGCCCCATCTAAGTACTTAATGGAAAGCCAGTTAGAGCCATTCTGTGTGTATTGTGTCTGCTTTCATGCATTTGATGATGTTAGATTTTGCATTAAAAAATGAATGCCAATTCACAAGACCCTTAATGTATCACATGTTGGTGACCTGTGAAGTGTGCTGTACACAACCCATGAAAGACTGCATAAGACTGTTGTGTGCCATATATACACACTGGAATCTTGAAAGAGAGAAATATTGAGGTGGTGGTAGAGGAGGAGATGAGCCCAAAGCTTTTTCACATGTACCCTCCAAACTCAGTTATCTTAAAGATGGTCTCCAGAACTTAGAGTGATATCCAACTAAATCATACTCAGAGTAGACCCATTGAAATAATGGAGCAAAGTTGATTTCAATAGGTCTATCCTGAGTATGTCTTAGTTGGATACCATTGTTACTCTTCACAGTTAGCAGGGCAGGAAAATTTATCCATTGCATACTTATATGCATATAATTCCTACTGGTATCTGGTATCATACTGAGATGTTGAATACTTTCCCCAGCTCAGTTTTCACTTTTAAAACACATTTTTGTAGCCCTCATGGTTCAGGAATTATATCAGGTAAGATGGGGAATGAAATAGAGTGGCTGGAAAAGAAGGATGAAGGAAGAGACACATAGATGCAAAAAAGATGAAGGGAATCCTCTTGTTGTCCAGACATGCCATCTTCTAATTCACACTGAGAAGGTATGTTTAAAGGAATTGAACAGAGGCACTCAACATTTTGTTGTGGGGTACCACTTTCCTTCTTGTGGGGTACCACTTTCCTTCTATCTCCAAAGTTCAGAGGTGAGTGTGGGTCCCTAATTCTAATGTAGCCAAAATGGCATGCCCAATCAGATATTAGTTAGTGATTTATTGTTTGTGTTTTTAAAGGATTGTGGTATTTTTATGGATTTTTATATGTTTGTTTTGTGGCAAACCACCCTGTGGCTTGTGCAAAGAGTGGTATATAAATTAATTAAATTAAACGAATAGAGGAATGAATGGATGAATGAATGAATGTGTGGCTGCAACTTCCTCCCTCTGCCAAAAGTCCAACAGAACCACTTGTAATGTCTATCACTTCCCTTGCAGCTCTACTCTAGGAATTCTGAACCCTGCAAAAACTGACAATAAAGCTTGCACATTGAAGCAACTTGTTCAAAATAAGCAGACTTCTATTTATTCATTTTTATAACTTATGCGAGCATAGGTTTTAAGTGGTGCAACATTTGAGCAGGCCTTTTTCACTTCCTTTGCTCATGACTGAGGCTACATGCATACCATACATTTAAAGCATATCCCCCCCAAGAATCCTGGGAACTGTAGTTTGTTAAGGGTGCTGGGAATTGAAGTTCTGTGAGGGGTAAGCTACAGTTCCCAGGATTATTTGAGAGAAAATGTGCTTTAAATGTATAGTATGTGTTTTAGAGGACAGAAGAATAATCAGGTAGCTAACCAACTACTTAATTTTATCTTTTTAGCAAGAACAGAATAGTCAAGGAATTGGGATTCTGCAGAGTGCTTGTACACTGTATCATGTGGTGTCTGAAAATAATGTTCTCATGATCTCCATTCAGTACACAAGTTCTTCTCAACACTTCTTCTGTTTCTCTTATTCTTTTCCGTAAACCCATTCTAGCAGCTACTTCACAACTGAGAGATGATCACATCTGTAAGTGAACAGAAAATGCTCCTGTTTGAAGATTGTATGTTGACAGTGTAGGACAGGGATGTGGAGCATTTTTTTGTTTTGTGGAGAAGAGCTCACCCTCTTCTAAATCATTCCTCAGCTGTCTTTGCTACCTGAAGTTGGTTTTGATTAACTCAGATAGCCTTGCTGTCTCTATTGTCATGAATCCCTACCGTCAAGGCACAGGGACCATGCGTCAGACCCAAACCCCACCCTTAGGGAAATGGGACTGGAACCGAAAAATACCACTTCACCCTTGCCAAGGCTGTGTACGCTCACAACAACCCTGCAAGGTAGAAGGTAGGCTGCCACCACCCCTGTTACTGGTCCACTCAGAGCCAGGGGATCTCTGAGCCCAGGAAATAGGTAAAACCAAGATCCTATAAGGCAAGAGCCACAGTTACACTCCTTGCCAGGAACCTCTGGTTTAACACCCAAATTAGAATTAAGCTTTTAACTTCTTTTCCCTCTTTGGTAGTTACATGACTGAGAATGGCCAAGGTACTGAATCCAGAACCACCCTTTCTCTCAAGGAACACACCAGGTTAAATAGAAGTAGCTTTATTAAAAGTATATAAGTGCACATAAACATATAGCAGCAAGTAATCCTTTAAGACCATACACCCAAGAGGAGTTTTGGTACAGACAAGAGGACTCAAAGACACAACAGAAAATAACAACCTTTTCTAGGCTAATACTTACACATGAGGTAGATGGTTGCAAAGGCTGCTCTCCTAAGAGAGGTTGGCATCAGAACAAGAAGAATGGAACCCTGCGTAGTTGCCTCCCATAGGCAACACTTGGGGAACCAGGAACCCTTTAGGTCAACTTCAGGGAACAAAGGCTGGGGGTTTTCAGCCCTATACTTAAGGAAACGAATCCTAACGGTCCAAGATTAATTGACCAATCAGGAATTGGCTGATGTAACCCCTTTCTGGATGTTTCTCACTTTTTCGCGCCTTCCAGGCCCCCTCCCAACTGTATGTTCAAACTTCACAGGCCAGGGATGACCTTGAGTGCCAGGCACTTGTTAATCAGCACAGATAACCAGGTGCAGCTTGTTGAGGCTTCTCCCTAACCGTCTCCAGCTGGAAAGTGAAACTCAAGATTTGTTACTTTGTCAGAGGCCTGTCTTTTCTACTGTGAAATCTCCCAGAGTCCCTTGCTTGAGCCAAGATATTACTTATGAGATTTTTAATAACTCATGAACATATACAGGTTCATGACATCTATGGCTTTGTAACTTTATTCTTTCAGAAAGTTTAGAATTTCAAGCAGAAATGACTCTAAGGTGTTCCTCCTTTTCATCAGGAAACTCAGTATTCATCTTGTACAGACAAGGCCCTAACATATGACTGAACAGTTTATTCTGCCTTCTGAGCTCTTTCAGGTCCTCCAACTTGGGAAGAACACTTTCACTTTTTGTGCTTCTGCTCCTCTTCAGCAAAGGTAAAGTGTTTGTAAACACTGTTCATTTCTTACTTCCATCTTACTATATAAGCCAAATGAAAATTTCAAGTTTCCCCAGAAGGATTCTTGATGAAGGGCTCTTCATTAACCAAGACTGTTGTGGTTTTTAAAAAGAGAAATGGGGAAAGCTTTTAACACCAATTTACAAGCAATTTAAAAGTCTCATGTGGCTATTTATCATCACTTAGGAACACACAGTGGAAATGTGTGTAAAAGTATCTAGAAAATAAAGGTGTAAGTTTTAAAGCACCTTTATAATCAATGTGTACTGTAATGGTGGATCTTGAATGAATCATTATTGATTTAAAAGTTGTTAGGAGGCTAGCTTTGCAAACTATTTTTTAAAAAGAAAATGTTTAAAATGTTAAACATTTTGGTGTTGTGAGCTGTCTATGGTGCTGAAACCAGCAAGTTTGTGAAATACTACACATCTGAGCAAGTGGAAAAATGCATTCTGGAGTATGCCTCTTAATATTATATATCTTTCATTAATACACTAAAATGTTTCATTTTAAATCACAATAATAGCACAGCCCCATGCATACCTTCTTAGAACTGAGTTCCAGTAAGTTCAAGGGGTCTTATTCCCAGGAAAATGGATTTACGATTGCAGTCCAGCTTTATGCTAATGGATCTTGAGAGTGTCCCCAAATCTGAACAGGTAATTCTAACCTATGTCAATAAAGATGAAAAAAAGCAGGAGCTGTATCAATTTCAGTTTAATTAATACATAAAAGAAGGCATATCTTCTTGTGAATACATTCAAATTTAGAATTCATCTGGATTGAATCCATTCTATTAATCTGTTCTTACAAACATGTTTTAGAATATCCACTTCATACTATAGTGCTGTTATCCACTTCAGTACCATTTAGCTACTCTAGCATGGTGGCTAAGTGACTGAGCTGTGAATCAGGAAGCCCTCTGTTCAAATCTCACATCTGCCATAAACTGACAAGGTGGCAAATAGTTGATTCTGAGTTCAGTTTGCAGTGAACAATTTCATATAATCCACTGACTGCCTTTTGAAGACACTAGAAAAAAATCCTTCTCTGTGTGTGAGTCTGTAAATGTCATTTTGCTGTTGTCTTTTAAGATTGGGGGCTGAGAAAATATTTTCTGCTCCACTCTTCAGAAAAACAGGCATGGAGAAGAGAGTATATTACTTTCATTGGGCACATTGTTTCTCACTCTGTGAACAATGGAAATAGAGATGAAGGTCATAATTCTAAACACGCTAACTAGGGAATGAGATTTACTAAGCACAGGATTGCACTGTAAGAAGAATTGTCATTCTCAACAGTGAAAACTGGAGTACATTTCCTAGTTGCGTGACTTACAAACAGAGCTTGGAAAAGTTACTTTTTTGAACTACAACTCCCATCAGCCCCAGCCAGCATGGCCACTGGATTGGGCTGATGGGAGTTGTAGTTCAAAAAAGTAACTTTTCCAAGCTCTGCTTACAAATGTACATTTGTTCTAGACTTTTTTCCTTGATACCCTCTTTGTAACTCAGTTTCTTTGTATTAGTTGAGACTGGTTCTTGTGTTTGTCTTGATGTTTATTATTAAATTTTGGAATTAAAAAACAGTGGACATTGGTCCATTAGAGCGAATGTGGCACTGTCCCACCAACCTCAGTCTGGCCTCTGCCAGCCCCTACCTGCCTGCCTTCTTACTTACAACAAGACTAGGGGGTGGTACTGCCTGTCATCTTCCTCCTCTTTAATCTCAGTGTTGCCCCTCTAGAACTCAGCAGGGAAGAGGATGGGAACAAAGCTATTATTATTTGGCTCTGGCTCCAACTAGTTTGCCACCCTGTGCCCCTGCTGGAGGAAGGGTGGGATATAAATCAAATAATGAATAAACAAACAAACAAACAAACATACTACTATTGGGCTCCCTGACTTCCTCCCTACCAGCCCCAGTGGAGAACATCCACTATTGACTCTTATAATGATTAAGTTCATATGTTTGCATGGTGTTTCCTTTGCATATTGCCCAGAATAAAGAATCTCATAGAATATTGCTCCAACTCCTTCTTACTCACTGCCCAGAATATGATGTGAATCTGAGGTGGTAACATATGAGACTGTGCCACTTAAGACTGCAGATGGAGGGTCATATTCCCCCCACTACTTAACATAAAAATCCCACTCTGCATTTAGTAAACTAAATCGTATACAAAATATATAATGTAAATTTGATGCCATGCCTACCAAGAAACATCACAATGGGACAGCTATCATTTTGACAAAGGTTTTGTTGTTATGTGCCTTCAAGTCGATTAGAACTTATGGCGACCCTTTGAATCAACGACCTCCAGTAGCATCTTTCGTGAACCACCCTGTTCAGATCTTGTAAGTTCAGGTCTATAGCTTCCTTTACGGAATCAGTCCATCTCTTGTTTGGCCTTCCTCTTTTTCTATGCCCTTCTGTTTTTCCCAGCATTATTGTCTTTTTTAATGAATCATGTCTTCTCATTATGTATCCAAAATATGATAACATCAGTTTCATCATTTTAGCTTTTAGTGATAGTTCTCGTTTAATTTGTCCTAACACCCAGTTATTTGTCTTTTTCACAGTCCATGGTAAGTGCAAAGCTCTCCTCCAACACCACATTTCAAATGAGTTGATTTTTCTCTTGTTCGCTTTTTTCACTGTCCAACCTTCACATCCATACACAGAGATCGGGAATACCATGGTCTGAATGATCCTGACTTTAGTGTTCAGTGATACATCTTTGCATTTGAGGACCTTTTCTAGTTCTCTCATAGCTGCCCTCCCCAGTCCTAGCCTTCTGATTTCTTGACTTTTGTCTCCATTTTGGTTAATCTGTGCCAAGGTATTGATAATCCCTGACAAGTTCAATGTCCTCGTTGTCAACTTTAAAGTTACATAAATTTCCTGTTGTCATTACTTTAGTCTTCTTGACATTCAGCTGTAGTCCTGCTTTTGTGCTTTCCTCTTTAACTTTCATCAGCATTTGTTTTAAATCATTACTGGTTTCTGCTAGTAGTATGGTATCATCTTCATATCATAAATTATTGATCTTTCTCCTTCCAATTTTCACCCCTCTTTCATCTTGGTCCAGTCCCACTTTCTGTATGATATGTTCTGTGTATAGATTAAACAAATAGGGTGCTAAAATAAACCCCTGTCTCACACGCTTTCTGATGGGGAACCAATCGGTTTCTCCATATTCTGTCCTTATAGTAGCCTCTTGTCCAGAGTATAGGTTGCGCATCAGGACAATCAGATGCTGTGGCACCCCCATTTCTTTTAAAGCATTCGATAGTTTTTCATGATCTACACAATCAAAGGTTTTGCTGTGATTTATAATTTAATTTAATTTAATAAATAAATATAAAGCACAGGGTGATTTTCTTCTGAAATTCCTTGGTCCATTCCATTATCCAACATATGTTTGCAATATGATCTCTGGTACCTCTTCCCTTTCTAAATCCAGCTTGGACATCTGGCATTTCTCACTCCATATATGGTAAGAGTCTTTGTTGTAGAATCTTGAGCATTACTTTATTTGCATGGGATATTAAAGCAATAGTTCGATAATTACTGCATTCCCTGGGATCCCTTTTCTTTGGAATTGGGATGTATATTGAATGCTTCCAGTCTGTGGGCCATTGTTTAGTTTTACATATTTGTTGACACATTTTTGTCAACATTTGGACAGATTCAGTATCAGTAGCTTGTAGCAACTCTGTTGGTATGCCATCTGTTCCTGGTGATTTTTTTCTTCCAAGTATTTTAAGAGCAGCTTTTACCTCACATTCTAAAATTTCTGGTTCTTCATCATATGGTTCCTCCATGAATGAATATGTTATCTTTGCATCTCTTTTATAGAGTTCTTCAGTGAATTGCTTCCATCTTCCTTTTATTTCATCTCGGTCAGTTGGTATGTTGCCCTGTTGATTATTCAACATCCCTACTCTTGGTTTAAATTTCCCTTTAATTTCTCTAATCTTTTGGAATAGGGCTCTTTCTACCCTTTTTGTTGTCCTCTTCTATTTCTATACAATAACAATTGTAATAGTTCTTTTTGTCCCTACGTACTAGTCACTGTATGGTTGCATTTAGGGTTCTAACTGTGTTTCTGTGCTTTTACTTTCCTTCTCTCTTTAACCATTTTAAGAGTTTTGTCAGTCATCCATTGAGGTCTTTCCCTCTTTTTAACTAGAGGTATTGTCTTTTTGCATTCTTCCCTGATAATATCTCAGACTTCACTCCATAGTTCTTCTGGTTCTCTGTCAAGTAAGTTTAAAGCCTCAAATCTGTTCCTTATTTGATCTTTATATTCTTCTGGGATGTTGTTTAAATTTTAATTTGGCATTATGATTGCTTTGTTGGTCTTCTTTAGCTTTACTCTGATTTTCGATATGACCAGTTCATGATCTGTCACACAGTTCGCTCCTGGTCTTGTTTTTGTAGAAGTATTGAACTTCTCCATCTTCTGCTACCAATTATATAATCAATTTGATTCCTGTATTGACCATTTGGTGATGTCCACGTGTACAGTCATCTTTTCGGTTGCTCAAAAAATGAATGAATAATTTATTTCGATCAAAGATCAGTACATAAGAAAAAGGCATGATTAATCAAGGTCATATAAAGTACATAAAACCATAAATGAGTAAAAAGTGCAAAATTAAAATCAATATTAAATTTCCTATATGCGTTCATTTATCATTGTTTTGCGACATGTGATTGCAGCAGCACAGAAACTAGCCACATAACCTTTATTGCTCAAAGCCATTAGCCACCGCAAAAAAACAAAAATGCGTAAAATACACGAAACACCACAGAATACACCAAAAACATCCAAAAATAAATATATACATTCATACATAAAAACCTACGTTAGTAGACGTATGCATGTAAATTTAAATCAATGAAAACAATATCAAACCGACTCTAATTGTTTTACATAATTAGCCCTGATCTTCCTGGCTGCCAAAGCAAAGTTGGTGACCTGAAATGTTATATGAGTATCCGTACCGGCCAGAAGAATGGATATTAGTTCCGGCACAGGCCTATCCGACATAGGGTGGATTATGGGAAATAAAATTTTAGACCTGGGATCTTTATAAAGAGGGCATCTCAGAAGGTAATGGGCCACATCCTCCACCTCACCCGAATGACATATACAAACTCAAGAGTGGTGGGGAATGTTAGCATAACGACCCTCAAGGATAGCCGAGGGCATGGTTTGGAGGCATAAGGCAGTAAAAGACCTCCTCAACGATGGAACAGAAAGGAAGGAAAAATATGACTCCATACTCTTACTGTAACCCATGGACTCCTGTCTGCCAATAAGTGCTTTAAGTAAAGCTCCCCAGGTAAGTCCAGGGTGCTTTGTAAAATTGGGGTAATAAACAAGTGGGGCAGATCCCTCTAAAAGGTACAATACAATCAAACCTTCAAAAAATGTCTTTGCGAGAAGCAAATTATTGGCTTTACAGAATTCGATAAGTCTTTCTCCTGCTTCATTTCTGTCTCCTAAGCCCCATTTCCCCACAATTCCTAGTTCTTCTCTGTTTCCTACTTTTGCATTCCAGTCCCCCATGATTATCAGCAAATTTTATTTTAGTGTGTGATCAATTTCTTCCTGTACTTCTGCATAAAATCTCTCCAATTCCTCCTCTTCTGCATTTGCTGTTGGACCGTAGACTTGGATGATCGTTATGTTAATAGGTTTCACATTAAATCTCATTGATATAACTTGCTCAGACCTTGCTTTATAGCTTTTAATTGTTTTTGCTACATCACTTCTCACTATTAAAGCAACCCTGTTTCTTCTTAATTTCTCATTTCCTGCATAAAATATTTTTTAGTTTCCTGATTGAAAATGTCCCATTCCCGTCCATTGTAATTCACTCACGCCAAGTGACAAAGGTTAAGACATTTTATATTCCATTGGTTCCCTATGTGTGAGGGACTATTCTAGTGATATTTCCTTCTGCTTTCTTTAGAAAATTTGGGCCTCAGGCCTGGACCTTGGGTGATTTGGGGTAAATTGTCTTTCTTGGCAGATCTTCCAGAACTCTATCTTTATGTATTTAATTAAATTGTATCTATAGGTGTTTTCTATCTCTCTATGAAAAAATTCAAACCTGCATAAATGTAAAAATCCTGTCAGCAAACCTGAACCCTACCAGTCTGTAAAAGGCTAATTGTTAATGTTCTTCTGGGACCTGGTGCATTTTTTAAACTCTGCAGTATTATGTGCATTTTCTGCTTCACTAGCTAGTCAGATAGGCATCAAATGGTGTCAGCTCTAGGTCAAAGAACATGAAAAGCTGCCTCCTGCTGTCCCCCAATAAGGTAGGGATATTGCATTGATCATTGTGTCACTGAAGAAATTCACAATCTAGAAAATAATCCAAAAGGGTTTTATTAAAGAATCAATGCAAGGAAAAATTTGGGAATTGTCCAGAGATCTCATAAAAATCAGTGTTTATCACAGTGTTGGAAAATAGGAATAAAAATATAATGCGGCACTAATGCAGAAACAATAAGACTGAAGATATGTTGTTTCTTGGGTCCAATATGTTTCAAGAAGACAGTTCTTCAGGGGCACTATAAAACATAAAAGCAGATAATTATAGATACAAAATTTCAAGAATAAGACTTTTAAATCAAGTTATATAATTGAATTAAAATAAACTGAAATTGAAGTTACCTGAAAAGGCTTCAGGAATGCTATGCTATTCTATAAATTTGACTAGAAGCAGTTTTAAAGAATGTAAACTAACAAAAAGAATCTATAAAAAGAACATCAACCACATTTGGTAGGATCTTGTAATCAGAGAGTTGGCACACAGTTCTAAGGTTTGGTTGCCATATACCTTCCCCAGCCTGGTGCCCTCTGAATGTTTTGAATGGCAACTGTGATAATCCCTGGCCATTAGCTATGTTGCCTGGGGATGATGGGAGTTGTTTTTCAAAACATCTGGAGGGCATCAGGCTGGGGAAAGCTAGTATACACCAATCAATCCTTAGAACTGTGTGCCAGCTCTCTGATAAGATGTTGCTACTGAATTGTTTGATTTGATTTTTTAAACATTCACAGTCTTTTAAAATTTCTTTTAGACAAGTTTGTTCCATTTATTATGGTTTGTCCCACTTATACCATTGATTATCTAAGTAAGGCCTGAAATGGGAGTTTGGAAATGCCCACTTAAGACTTCCATATAGGGATGAATACTGACTTTGGTCTCATATTGCTTCTGGATGAATTATCTTACCCTCTTCCACACATTTCACAATCCACTTTGAGAGAACAATGGAGCAACCTGGTCTACTAAAATTTCAGAGGAATGCAGGAAGAATTCTTTTCATGAAGACCCCAGTAGGAGTGCCTGAATTCTGAATTCAACCCCGATTTGTACTTCTGTATTTACTTTCAAATCTCATAGTTATAGATATAGCAACTCTTGCCATGCACAGCTGATGTGGAAAGCAGTGACACAAAGGGATTGATTTGATGGTGTCTCTTATCTAAGAAAGGTTGTTGACAGTACTTTCTCCTCCTGGGACCTACCAGAGCAGGATAAAAGAGATATGAAGGCCTGTGTTGCATAAAGAAAGGAGATATGACAAAGAAACAATTCTCCTTTGGTCTATGTCCCTCATGACCTGCAATCTACATCATCACAGCCCCTTTGCTAATGTACATTTGGCAGTTACTCACAAAAAACCCACGTATAATATCAGAATAAAATGTGTCATTGAGGTTCCATGGGAAATTTCATGTGTCACTTGTGTCTGTTTCCTAAGGGAGAAGTCAAAGACAGTTGTTGCTGCAAAGCTTTATTATTATTTTTTAATCACTTACATATTGGTCTCTAAGATGATTACATGCAAAGGATTAAAACAACAACCCACTACCATGCTGTATAGCATCATTTGTTCAGGCAGCCTGGAGGATATCTGAAATGTCTGGATAATCAGGGGGACTAAATTAATGTCATTATGTAGAACAGCAAGTTTTAGCTAGTTTATCTGATAAATAAACCAACTTAAGCTTAAGTTGATTAACTGGTGAGGGAAAGTGAAATAGTGAATGTATTTTTTAATCACAGGATCTGTGACTTCAAGGAACTTTTCTAGGCTATAGCATAACCAATAGGTAATCAAAAAGAAATGACTGCCTTTCCTTCTGACAATGAGTAATAGCTTTTGTTTATTAAATTGTAAGTTATATCACTCATCCTTCAGTATCTTAAAAAGGAACTGAGGTCAGAATAATATGTTAGCATATTATTCTTAGCATTATATTTAAGTGATTCATAATTCAATTAAAATATAACTGATTAATTGATAAAATGTAAAAGCAAATGATTTATCAGCTAAATTTTTTAACTGGTTGATAGCAAAAGCTATATGGAAAACAAATAGTGAACAAAAGCAGCCTTATGGAATTCCCTAGGTTAAGTCACTGTCACCTGCAGGTAGGGCTGGGAATATGTCCTGTCTGAAACAAATTCATGGAGGACAAGGTTATCAATGGCCATAATGGCCATGTTCTACCTCCACTGTTGGAGGTACTATGCGTCTAAATACCAGTTGCTGGGAATTGCAAGTGGAGAGAGTGCTGTTGAGCTCAGGTCCTGCTTGTGGGATTCCCATGGATGTCTGGTTAGCACTGTGAGTATAGGATGGTGGACGAGGCAGGCCTTTTGTTTGATTCAGAGGGCTCATATGTTCTAAACCTGGAGAGCTATTGCTGATCAGCATGGACAATACTGAGCTAGATGGAATAATCAGAGCTTGGAAAAGTTATTTTTTTGAACTACAACTCCCATCAGCCCAATCCAGTGGCCATGCTGGCTGGGGCTGATGGGAGTTGTAGTTTTAAAAAGTAACTTTTCCAAGCTCTGGGAATAATAGTCTGACTTGGTATAAGCAGTGGTGGCTGGTGCCCATTGGCTGGCAGGGTGGAAAGCAGGGCTGCTGATAGTAAGTGAAACCAGAGCCAATGACCGGAGGAGCCACCCTCTGACTGGTTGTAAGTAAGAAGGCAGGTGTAGAGGGGATGACTCAAGGCAGACTGAGGTTGGTGGGGCAGTGCCCCATTTTCCCCAGTGAATCAGTCTCCACTGAGTATAAGGCAGCTTCCCATATTCTTATGTCCCTTATTTTTAGGAAGTGTTTTTAAACAACAGACATTGATTTCTCATTGCCAGCTTTTGCAGGAGCAAAGTGTGAAACATCAGTGGTCGCAATGAACAGTGAGCCTTGGATGTTACTTCTGGGTGGCAGCCAATGTTCAAGCAAGTTATCAGATTTATATGTATATCCCTGTATAAATAGCAAAGCTTTGACAGTGATGTGCAATTAGACAAAGAGGGAAATTGTCCAACAATAACAAGACTATCCTCCAACTCCCCTCCTCCCTTGTGGTCGTTATAGATTTAGATTGTGAAATAAAACTTTAATTCTTATAAATCTCTGAAACAGACACAGGAAGGGCAAATATTTGTTCTGCTACTGACCTTCTCCAGCAAATAGTGCATTACGCTGTTGTGGGGCTTGTAGCTTTGCACTTCGGGGAAGTGAGAAATCATTTTTTTTTAAAAAGGTGAGAAAGGGTGGCAGGGAAACAACAGATTGCTCCAAGGGGCTATAATGAATTCTGCAAAGGGCTGCACTCTGAAAATCCATTATCATAGTGAATATGGCTAAATAAAATCCTTGGGTTTTTAGAGTAACATCTGTCCAAACAAAGACAACCTTTTCCTTACAGTGATGCCAACATTCCCGTCAAGTCTACTGAGAAGGGGAAATGATAAATGCATTCTTTGAGCTGTATATGCATAACTGCAGGCCTAGCATCTGGGTCTGCACATGCAATTATTGTTGTCAGGTCAGAACTCTTCATGCAGCATGAAAATTCTGATCTGCTTTGACACCACTGTTCACCTTAATGGTTTAATCCCTGGCATCTCAAGTTAAGGCAGGGATGGGAAACCAGTGGCCCTCCAGATGTTGTTGGACTACAGCTCCCATCATCCTTGACCCTTCCCCATGCTGTTTGGAAATTGGAGTTCACCCATGTATGGAGGGCCAAAGGTTCTCATCCCTGAGTTCAAGGATAATTCTCTGCTTGAAGAGAGCTGCTACCAGACAGAGTAGACAGTGCTTTTATTTCTTTATTACAGTTATGCAATATTCCTCCAAGAAACTCAAGGCAGCACACATCTTTCCCTTCATTTTATCTTCACACAGCCCTGTGAAGTAGATTAGGCTTAGAGGTCATAATGGTCCAAAGGTTATCCAGTGAGCTTCATGGCTGAGTGTAGATTTGAAACTGAGTTTCCACTGTCTAGGTGTGAAATTCTGATCACTACACCACACAGATTCTAATGACTGGGCTTAGTATAAGACTGCTTCATATGTTCAGGGTTCTGGAGCTCTGCCTTATAACCATTCTCTCTATGTGCTTGACCACAGGGATTCCCAAACTGTGGTCCATGGACCACAGTGGTCCGTGAGCTTCATTCAGGTGTCCTGCAGCACTTCTGCAGTAAATATTGATCTTTAATTGTATTTTTTTTTGCTTCTTTTATTTCTTCTCTTGTGTTTTATTGTATTACTATCTGGATTCTATGGAATGCATTATATAAGGAATAAAAGAAGCAATAAAATGCGATTGAAAACCGCACAGCATCTAACACAGTACATTACAATTGATACAACAGGCAGAAAAATCATTAAGGGGTCTGCCAAGACCACCAGCAATTTTCAAGTGGTCCTTGGGGGAAAAAGTATGTGAACTACTGCTCTACCACCATATCCCTAACTCCAGTAATATTAGTGTCTCTCAACAGAACATGTGGCCAGTGGCATCACTAGGGGGGTGCGCGGGGTGTGGACCACACCAGGTGACACCATCAGAGGGGGGTGATTCTCAGCTTTAATTTTTAAAAAATTAAGTTTCTAGGTGGTCTGGTTCTCGAGATATACATAAAAACGTCAGCCGCCCCCGTTAAATCTTTTTTTAAACTACAGTATAGCACTTTGTAGCTTTAACCCCGGCCATTAAGGATTGCAGCCAATCAGTGAAGTGTTTGTTTGACCTGTGGCAGTGTCTAGTAAACCTCATTGCAAGGCCAGAAAATGGTGGTTTCCCCCCCGTTTATCTGAAAATCTCATAAATTGGGTAAGTATATACATTTCAGTTTTTTCCCCTCTTGTGTGTAGGAGTCAGATCCTGGGCAGTGTTTTCAAAACCTCCCCAATACTTGCTTTTGTGGGGGTAAAAGCATTGCTAATCCCATATCTCCAGAGTAAATCCCATTGAATTCAATAGGATTTACTTTTGAGTAGACATGGTTATGAATGTGCTGAAAATCAATGGGACTTTGGAGTGAATGTAAAAAAGAATTGTGTTTGTGTTGTCTTTCTGTCCCTCCCTCCTCCAGTCCTATTTTAAAGCAAGTAGGCAGGGCTTACTTAAGTATTACAGTTTTTATTCTGTAGGAAACGAATACTGATTTTTTAAAAACTAATACTGATTTTTCTGCTATGACCAACTGGTTTGACAATAAACTATTATATGGGCTGTATGTATTTATACATCTGCAGTGTGTGTGTGTAGTCTTTCCAACGACCCTGTGAGGTAGGGTTGGAAACCAAGGCAGCTCACAACAAGAAATAAACCCATTTAAAATCCAATAACCATAAAGCAAGAATAAACAGTTGGAAAACAGCCTAAAGAGGCATGATTCTGAATTTTGGGTTGGGTGAATGAAGTTTATTTATTTATTATTTGATTTATATCCTGCCCTTCCTCCCAGTAGGAGCCCAGGGCGGCAAACAAAAGGACTAAAACCACTTTAAAACATCATAAAAACAGACTTTAAAATATATTAAAGCATCTTTGAAAATATTTTTTAAAAGCTTTAAAAAAACATTTTTTTTTAAAAAAAGAAAAGGCTTAAAAACATATTAAAAAGCAATTCCAACACAGACTCAGACTTGGATAAGGTCTCAACTTAAAAGAACAAGTTGAAAGAACAAGTTCCTTATCACTTGAGGCTGTAGTTCTCTGAACACTTCCCAGTTTGAGTAAGCCCCATTGAATACATTGGGACTTGCTTCTGAGTAAACAAACATCGGATTGCACTATAAATATATTTACAGATTGTGTAATTCATAAACATATTTGAGAGTCATGTTTATATAAATATTTCTTCATACTGTGTCCCAATAAGTATTTGATTTCACACTATGGTTGTAGATGATTTTTCCTCTACATTTTAAGTGTGCCCTTCTTCCTGGGGGTGGTCACGGTTCTCCATTGTTTTCATCCTGAGGGGAGGATAGGCTGAGAGATGGTGAGTAGCACATTTAAGGTCTCTTCACCTCCCCCCCCCCTTTTTATTTGTATTTATTTTATATTTCTCCAATAAATTGGCTCCTAGAGATGTTTGTTGTTATGAGAGAATGCATTAACAAAGATCTCATTCTTAATCCAGGGGCAAAAAAGGGTGTACGTGGCTGTAACTATCATGAAGGGACCCTGCAGCTCTGAATTTTCTACTAAACAACTGATAAATACCTATGTAACTTTGTGTCTGGAGACTTATTATTAAGAATCACTTTCCATAATTGTAAGGAGGTGTGTCCACACGCATGCATCCCAGGCACCTAAATGAGGGGAGAGAGCAGCATAGGGACATAAGCAGGTGTCTTATTCCAGGGGTTCCCAAACCTTTCTTCTACATAGACCACTTGAAAATTGCTGAGGGTCTGAAAGTATCTGAAAATTTACTATGGGCATATGCAAGATAATTAACTCCCATTAGTAATAAGAGCAAGAAGTTGAGCTGTGCGTATGATATTGTAATTTAAAGGTGTAATTTTAATTTTGCTAGTTGTTTATGTCACTACTATTGCCATTACATTCAGTGATATATGGGAATTACGATTTACGAGTAACATTAGTACAAAAAGCATTACTAAGGATTCTGTATGGTCTGATACGGGAGGAGGTCCATGGGGGTGACACCATGAGTTACCACACCAGGTGACACCAACCCTAGTGACGCCACTGCATGTGGCTTCTGTTTAGTGCTGAAGTCACCTGACAGAGGTTTTTTTAGGTTAACATTTCCATTCTTTAACCAAGCTACCCCTTGATCTCTTTATCCTCACTCTATTAGCAGCTGCTGGTGCAATTGGCTCTTGAGAACATAAGAGAGAGGACTGTAGGACAGGAGGTGGCAAGAAAAGCAAGTGGAAAGGAAACATCAATCTAAGCACTGAGGTGCTTGTGCACACTGTGACTCAAATGAGCCCAGACTTGGTTCTAAATGTTTGCCCTTTTAACTGTGTGTGTACATAATGTAAGTTGAATGGTTAATGTGCATAAAAATTGGCAGTTGCACATATTCACCATGCTTCATGGAGAATGTGCATATAATCTGCACATGGAGAAGGAATTGTACACATTTCCCACTCAATATATACAACAAGCCTTGCGGAATGCACATATCTTAATTGCATTTGATGCATTCTCTGGCCACTATCCATAATTTCCAAAAGGCCTTGGTATGTACATGGTACGTAACATATCTTGACTGCATTTTGTATATTCTCCATCCAACAGGACTTTTTATTTTTAAAAAGTACCAATATCTCTAAAAAACTGATGCAACATAGTAGCCGAGAGCCACAAAGTCCCTGTTCTGAATCTCATCCCCAAGCCCAGCATAAGCACATGGCATTCTTGGGTAGCATTATGACAGGGCCCACTGCTAATGGTTGGCCTGGGAGCTCCTTAAAACATTTTTTTTTTGCTCCAGGCAGCTGGATCTGGGAGCCACAATTATTTCCAATGCTCACTCCAGGGCACTGTGAAAAATTAAAATGATGCTCTCTCACTGAGGCCTGGGAGTGGCCTGCTGTAATGCTGGGGAAACTGGACAAAATTAAAAAGGTGGCTCCATTCAAGCGTTGCTCTGGACTACCACTGCTGCTAAAAAAAATAAATCTCTGTGTGGGGGTCACTGACATAGGAGGGTCTCAGCAGATGGCATTTTTCTGAGGGCTCTCAAACCTGGCACCAGTCCTGCTCACATCAGTCACAAACCCACTAGGTGGTCTTCAGCAAACCCCTATTCTCTCAGCTTCAGTCTTCCCATATGGGGGTAAAGTTGTTGTGAGCCCCTGTGATACTTTGTTTGAAGGGCAGGTTATGAATTTTAATCATAATAGTGGCCTTCTTTAAGGAACTGTTATAATGATTACTGAGATAATGTTTGTGAAGCATTTTGAAGACTCATATGCACTATAAAAATGTTAGCAATTATAAATCTAGGAGTCTACCCTGTGCCAAAGGTCTGTCTGTCTCCATGCCAAAGGTCTGCCCCTAGCCTTTGCTGGTGTCATTAAAAGTGTGTGATCTGCCCACGTGTACATGATTTTTTAAAAAGAAAATATGGTAAATATTTCCACTTCACAGGGAAATGAACAGATATGCAAATCAACCAATTCATGCACACACAGGATACACAGATCAGTTTTGCATGCTGCATGTGCAGCTTTCATGCCAGGTGAAAAGGGTAAAGGCAACAGGGAGAAACCCAATGAGAAAAGGATAGACCATCACAGTCAATACACAGCAAGCTACAAGAACTGAGTGTAATTTAGATGTTTGCAGTCCTTCTTTTAATTTCACATAGGTTTAACAGTGCCCTGTCCTGACTAGGAGCAGGAAGCCATGGGGCAAAAGGAAGCTTAGATGTGTGTGAACCCAACCATAGTCCACCAGCCCACTTGCCCATCTGCTCACCCAGCCATCAAGGTAGTATGTAGGCTAGAGTTTCAGGACTTTGGATAGCTCCAAGCAGGCAAGTGGCTCTGACAATAGCCCTCTTCATACCAGGGGCAGTCAATGTGGTTCCCTCCTGATGTTGTTTGTTTATTTATTTATACAAGTATTAATATACTGCCCTCTCATAAAATATCAGGGTGGTGTTCAGCAATATAAAAACATAAAAAGTGGAGATTATTGGACTACAACCTCCATCAGCCCCAACCAGCATAATCAATGGTGAGGGATTATGGGAGTTGTAATTCAGCAGGGCACCACAATGGCTACCCTGGGTTACATTTTCTTTTTGTATAGCTGACTGTTGACAGCTTGGAGTTGGAACTTGTGCATGTGTGTGCCTGCTGGCATCCATGCATATATCCTGCTAGTAGCCTTAACAAGAATCAAAGGAAGGAGAGAAAGGAAACTTAGTTGCAAAGGGAAACAAAGCTACTGTTTCTGGTCCCTTCATGAGAGTTTGAAGGCATCTGCATGAGTGACTTTACAAACATCCTTTCTAGTCGTCTGTCTGAGACTACTCTGGTGTCAACATCAGAGTTGTTGCAGTGGGCAGATGATTGTTTCCATAATGATGCCATTCATGGCTAATTTTCCAGGATTGAAAATGAACTGTAGCTGCTGCGGCTTCAACCTTTGCCGCATAGCAACGAGAGCAGAAAGTCAATTAATTACCTTCGTCCTGGAATCCAGAGGCCCTTTCATCCTCAGCTCAGTCAAGTGTGTAATGGAAAAAGGAAGAGAAACAGACTGCATCTAGCCAATAGAGAATTGAATGACAAAGTGAAAGATGAGCATTGGGGAGAAAGAGATGGGAGAGGTATGGGGTGGGGTGGGGTGGGGAGAAAAACTGGTTCTATGAGTTCATGGGGGGGAATGCTACTGATGACATCAACATGTTCTAGTGTCTGATTGTAGCCATGCTTGCTTTTTTCTGGTGCTTGCTATGAAATCCCAGAAGATCCTTCCTTCCTGATGGTACCCTAGTGGAGATATTACCATGGTACACTTCACCCTGACACAGAAGCCTTATGTCTGGCAGCTGCTTGGGCATCCTGTTTACCTCATCAGCTTGTTAGACCTCTTCCATGACTCAGTGAGCCCAATCCTTTGAAGAGCTGCTGTCATTTATCACCCCACACTTCTATTTCACCTTTAGGCCAACTTCTCTCCTTGCCTTTTGCCATTTTATTAAACTGCTATAATGCAAAATATCCATCATTGACCTTTCACTGATGGGAGCCAAGCAAGGGCAATATTGTATGCATTTGGGAGGGAGCACCATGGTAAATGCAACTATCAAGTTATATTTGGCCTGGTGATGGATTTTTAATTTTTTTTAAAAAAAATAAGATGAATAGCCTGCCCCTTTCCCTTAACGCTTAAAGGGGGGTATATTAACAACATTGCCTTATTTAATTTTACTTTTACATAGTCATGCCAGGTTTATTATTATTATCCCCATTTTTGAGGTATGTAAAATGGCGGGACATATAGAAACTATTTGAAGCCATCCTATGGTATCATCACTGAGGTCATATCTGAATACAGGTCCACAAGTCCAGGTATATAGTCATCAGACAATGTTTCCTTTTTAAAATTGAGTTTTCTTGCAAAATTACAGTAAATAGAAAGCATCATATGGTTGTATATTGTCTTGCTAGTTTTCATTCCAGAACATAACAAACATTGCCCATTTTTCCATAAATCTGGCTGGTTTACATGCGTTCTCTTAAATTACATTAGTTTTATCTTTGTTACAACAAATGATTCAGACAATGTTTCCCTAACCCTATTGCAGTCCAAACACGTCCCCAAGTCTTCTGCAACTCCATCCTTCCCCAACTTCTGACGGGGCATCCTGTCCCCTAACTCATCGCTTCAAGCTCCCAAATACCCTCCCATATTTCAGCAGAATTTACATACAGATTCTGTTCTATAGTACCATTGCTGTGATCATTTTGCAGGTATCACTTAGCTAGTTGTTTGTTCAGGTTGATTCTCCTGTTTTGAAGGAAAGAAGAAAAAAATGTCAAGTGATTTCTCCAGGATCCTACTGTCTAAGGACTGCTTTACACAAGATGTTTGACTCTACGCTTGAGCAGTCCAGCTCGTGCCGAGACAAATAAATGCACAAAAATAAATGTAGACTGGGCAATAGCAGTTAAAACTCTTGATTGCAATGGCATTTACCCTGGCTGTCATGATCATTGGGAATGATGTTAACTGGTACTGTATGTCTGATCACCTTGGTCATATGTAATATTATCAACATGAAGGCATACTGTAGGATGGTTGGGACCACTTAGCTTATATTTAAAGCTGAAAAGAAGACCTACAGAAAAGTACACAGATATCAAAATCAAGAAGTAAATATATAATAATTCATAGAGCTGTTTAAGAAAATATGCATTTCCAAAAATAGATAACAATCATAAATATAATTAGACAAATTCAAAGCATACTTTGAATACTATGTTTAAAATCATAGCATACTATGGATACTAGGATGCACACCTTAACATGGTGAGGGGGTTTGAGAGTGTTGAAGAAGCTAAGAGCAATGCCGTCAGGAGTCTAGACCAAGAGGCTAGACTCCTAGCAGGGGCACCCAAGGCGGAATGGTCAAAGCTGAGACACCAGACTAAGATGCATCCAAACTCAGAGGAAGGCAATGGTAAACCACCTCTGAATATCACTTATCACGAAAACCCTATGAACAGAGTATCCAAAATGCAACACAAGATAGTGCTGGAAGATGAGACCCCCAGGTCAGAAGGCACTCACCGAGCTACTGGGGAAGAACAAAGGACAAAGACAAGTAGCGCTGTGACTAATGATGCAGCTGGGCCAAAGTTGAAAGGAAGCCCAGAGGCTGATGCACACAGGTGCGAAAGGAAAGTCTGGAGTTGTACGATGCACGCAATAGGAACATGGAATGTGAGAAACATGAACCAGGGAAAGTTAGAAATTGTCAAGCAAGAAATGGAACGTATCAACATTACAATACTTGGCGTGAGTGAATTAAAAGGAACGGGAGTGGGACACACTCTACGTGGGGCTGCCTTTGAAAATGATTCAGAAATTACAGTTGGTCCAAAATGCAGCAGCCAGAATGTTAACTGGAGCACGGCGCAGGGAGCAGATCACCCCTGTGCTTTATCGACTCTACTGGCTCCCAGTTTGTTTCTGAGCCCAATTCAAAGTGCTGATTTTGACCTTTAAAGCCCTAAATGGCCTTGGACCAGTGTACTTACGTCCATATGTTCCATATGTTCATATGTTCCATATGTTCCTAGCCTGGGTTTAAGATCATCTACCTCTGGTCTCCTCTGCATGCCTGGAATGAAATGAGTTAGACTGACAGGGATGTGGGAGAGAGCCTTTTCAATTGTGGCTCCCAGACTTTGGAATTCCTTGCCCCAAGAAGCCCGCTTTGCACCCTCCCTGATGGTCTTCCAGAAACTTGTAAAAACTATTTTGTTCCAGAGAGTCTTTGTTTTCGACTAATGGGTCAGCCTGATACTGTTTTCAGCTTTTTATCTTTTATTTTTATCTTTTAAGTTCTTTTATTCTCACTTTCTTATATGTGTATGCACATATATACATGTATGTATGTTTGTATGTGTATGCATAATGCATTTTATGTATTTTAATAGTATTTTATGCATTTTAATTTACTATAATGTTTTGTGTTTTTATTGTGTATTTTATTATATATGTGTGTGATTTTATTGTAGCCGCCCTGAGTGCCCTATTATAGGGTAGAAAGGTGGGATAGAAATATTTTAAATAAATAAATTTAAATAAATAAATTTTCAATCAGGCAACTACAAAATATTTTATGAAGAAATGGGGTTGCTTTAATAGTGAGAAGGGATGTAGCAAAAGCAATTAGGAGCTACAATGCAAGGTCTGAGCAAGTGATATCAATGAGATTAGATAGGAAACCTATTAACATAACCATCATCCAAGTCTATGCTCCAACGGCAAACGCAGAAGAGGAATTGGAGAGATTTTACGCAGAAGTACAGGAAAAAATTGATCACACACCAAAACAAGATGTGCTGATAATCATGGGAGACTGGAATGTGAAAGAAGAGAAAAGAGAAGAACTAGGAATTATGGGGAAATGGGGCTTAGGAGACAGAAATGAAGCAGGAGAAACACTTACTGAATTATGTGAAACAAATAAATTGTTTCTTGCGAACACATTTTTTGAACAACTGAAAAGACGACTGTACATGTGGACATCTCCAAATGATCTATATAAGAATCAAATTGATTATATGATTGGTAGCAGAAGATGAAGTTCTAGACTTTCTGCAAAAACAAGACCAGGAGCAGACTGCGGTATAGATCATGAACTGGTCGTATTGAAAATCAGATTAAAGCTAAAGAAGAAGAACAAAGCAATCATTAGGCCAAAACACAATTTAAATAACATCCCAGAAGAATATAAAGATCAAATAAGGAACAGATTTGAGGCTTTAAACTTACTTGACAGAGAACCAGAAGAACTATGGAGTGAAGTCAGAGACATTATCAAGGAAGAATGCAAAAAGACAATACCTCTCGTTAAAAAGAGAGAAAGACCTCAATGGATGACTGAAGAAACTCTTAAAATGGTTAAAGAGAGAAGGGAAGTAAAAGCACAGAAACACAGTTAGAACCCTAAATGCAACAATACAGCGACTAGTATGTAGGGACAAAGAGAACTGTTACAATAGTTATTGTATAGAAATAGAAGAGGACAACAAAAAGGGAAGAACAAGAGCCCTATTCCAAAAGATTAGAGAAATGAAAGGGAGATTTAAACCAAGAGCAGGGATGTTCAATAATCAACAGGGGACCACACTGACTGACCGAGATGAAATAAAAGGAAGATGGAAGCAATATACTGAAGACTTATATAAAAGAGATGCCAGGATGACAGATTCATTCATTGTCCCATCCAGAGCTGGAACCACGAGACGGAGATGAGGGTGCAATTAAATCTTGCTTTATTAGAGTAATGGATACATCTAGGACATTGCACTTCATATAGAAACCTGCCTTACTCACTAGAAACCCCTAACTACACTCTAGACATGCTCTGCGGCGCGTGAAGGAAGTTGACTCAGTGACTCCCCTCTTTGAGAGGCCAGCTTATGTAGGGAACGTTTTCGATTTTAATCTCTGACTCCTTCGTAAGTCCTGTCTCTGCCCTGTCCGTTTCTCACGGCGGCAGGTGCGAGGCGAGGTGGGGCGTGTTTCCAAGGGCTCATCGGAAGACACCTGCTCTTGGGCTGCAGGCTCGAGGTCAGGAGGTGGCATCATGCTGGAAGAGTCCTGGGAACTGCATGGCAAGGGAAGAGCTGGTACAATCTCTGGGGCGTCCCCTGACGGGCCCTCAGGAACGACTGGGGGCGGCACACTCTCCTCTATGGAGCTCGCGTTACCGGTTGGAATTGGCTGGAGTTCAAGTTCACTGCTCCCCCTAAGGCCCCAAGCAGACTCAATAACTCCTTGGTCTTCCACGTCTTCTGGCAGCTGAGGCGCCTGAAACTCATGCCTCTCCCCTCCCTGCTCCTTCAGGGAGAGCCGAGACTCAACATTCATGGAGGAACAGTATGATGAATAACCAGAAATTTTAGAATGTGAGGTGAAAGCTGCTCTTAAATTACTTGGAAGAAACAAATCACCAGGAACAGATGGCATACCAATAGAGTTAATACAAGCTACTGAGACTGAATCTGTCCACATTTTGACAAAAATTTGTCAAGAAATATGGAAAACTAAACAATGGCCCACAGACTGGAAGCATTCAATATGCATCCCAATTCCAAAGAAAAGGGATCCCAGGGAATGCAGTAATTATCGAACTATTGCCTTAATATCCCATGCCAGTAAAGTAATGCTCAAGATTCTACAACAAAGGCTCTTACTATATATGGAGTGAGAAATTTCAGATGTCCGATTTAGAAAGGGAAGAGGCACCAGAGATCATATCGCAAACATATGTTGGATAATGGAATGGACCAAGGAATTTCAGAAGGTAATCAGCCTGTGCTTTATAGATTATAGCAAACCCTTTGACTGTGTAGATCATGAAAAACTATGGAATGCTTTAAAAGAAATGTGGGTGCCACAGCATCTGATTGTCCTCATGAGCAACCTATACTCTGGACAAAGGCTACTGTAAGGACAGAATATGGAGAAACCGATTGGTTCCCCATCAGAAAGAGCGTGAGATAGGGGTGTATTTTTTCACCTTATTTATTTAATCTGTATGCAGAACTTATATGGAAAGAGGGATTGGACCAAGATGAAGGAGGTGTGAAAATTGGAGGGAGAGATATCAATAATTTAAGATATGCAGATGATACCATACTACTAGCAGAAACCAGTAATGATTTAAAATGAATGCTGATGAAAGTTAAAGAGGAAAGCACAAATGCAGGACTACAGCTGAACATCAAAAAGACTAAAGTAATGTCAAGGGAAGATTTATGCAACTTTAAAGTTGACAATGAAGACATTGAACTTGTCAAGGATTATCAATACCTCGGCACAGTCATTAACCAAAATGGGGACAATAGTGAATAAATCAGAAGAAGGCTGGAACTGGGGAGGGCAGCTGTGAGAGAACTAGAAAAGGTCCTCAAATGCAAAGATGTATCACTGAACACTAAAGTCAGGATCATTCAGACCATGGTATTCCCGATCTCTATGTATGGATGTGAAGGTTGGACAGTGAAAAAAGCGGATAAGAGAAAAATCAACTCATTTGAAATGTGGTGTTGAAGGAGAGCTTTGCGCTTACCATGGACTGCGAAAAAGATAAATAATTGGGTGTTAGAACAAATTAAACAAGAACTATCACTAGAAGCTAAAATGATGAAACTGAGGTTATCATACTTTGGACACATCATGAGAAGATGTGATTCACTAGAAAATACCATAATGCTGGGAAAAACAGAAAGGAGCAGAAAAAGAGGAAGAGCAAACAAGAGATGGATTGATTCCATAAAGGAAGCCACAGACCTGAACTTACAAGTTCTGAACAGGATGGTTCACGACAGATGCTGTTGGAGGTCACTAATTCATAGGGTCGCCATAAGTCAGAGTTGACATGAAGGCAAATAACAACAACAACAACAAATCTTTAGGAATTTTAATATTGTTGCGCGCCTCCCCAATCTCTGAGCGGTGAGATTTCAGGGGTCACTGTACTCCTCCAAGGTTTGGTTTCATTTGGGGAAGAAGTTCAGCAGAAACTGAGGTTTTTTATGAAATATGGTTTATTTATTTATACACATTCCAACCTGAGCTCAAGATGGAGGGGGTTCAAGGCATCAGCAGTCCAATATCCAGTTTTTCCATCTGTGTTACAGGAGGCATCCTATAGCCATGATGCAGAGAGCCAGCCTCTCTGCCTGCCTCCAGTCTCCAAGCATTCTCCTGACACCACTAAAACTACAAGCCTCTGCTGGGCTCCAGGAAGGGGGGGGATGCTCTCCTGAAGAATTTCAATGACAAATGGGTCTTCCTGGCCCATTCACTGTTGCTGGGCAAATGATAGGCCCATTATCTTACCTGGCCACTCTATTTGTTTAACAAAGGAGAGGCTCATCTGACCAGCAGAGTGAGTTCCTCATTCCAAGGCATAGGATTCCAAATCGGGCTGGAAAGGGGACTCACAGGGATCACCCATCCCAACCCCCATGCTCATAACAATATTAAGGTTTTGCTGTTGATGGGGTCTCAGTCTAGTTCCCATCACAGCATAAGCCTTATTCATGGAGCTCTGTGCAACTGTAGGTAGACAGATCCTGTACAGAGATGTTCACAAAATGTAGAAATGTGTGAAGAGAAGAGGGTTGAAATTATGCCTGCTGGCTCTGGTCTGGATCTTTTCATGTTCAAGGTTTAATTTCTCTGGTACCTATGCATGTATTCCAAAAGGTATGCAGGTCTTCTTCCATGTGAAGACCAAACCCTGCAAAATGTCCTCTCTCCATGCATTCATTTCTACATTTCATGAATGTCTGCACATGGCTTAGATCTCATCCACACAAGTCAAATTGGAAGCAGATGACAGCATGATTGACAACGGTTTTCTTCTGCCATCTTCTAATGTATGCATATACGCATCTAAGGGACAGAAATGTTACGGAGGAGCCACTCTGGCAAATGCAAAATCGTATGTGCAAAAAATGGTTTTACAAAATCATTTCAAGGAGCTCCTTTGATACGTTAGTTATAAGTTACAGACTTGCATGAAAAGCTTAGGAAAAATGAGGGACATAACTTGCCTACTAAACCTGTTCAAACCTCTTGTGCCTTCTAATTATGAAAGGTGTGTGTGTGTGTGTGTGTGTGTGTGTGTGTTTGTGTCAGAGAGAGAGAGAGAGAGAGATTATTTTTCCCCACATAAAGGAATAATAATTTCAGCAATTGCTCTCAGAAAACTTAGCAGCTGCAAGCAGACTCCTGTTGCCTTGAGAAGATGATCAAACATCCATGTCCATATCCAGCCTCACAGCAAGGTATGCCATTTTCTTAACCAAGTCACAGATATGAATACTTCTAAGCCTTCCAAGCACTTTTTACTGGCTGATTAATCCGAGAGATGCGACGGAAGATAGCTGCTGGCAGGCAGGTCCACTAGCGAGCTCTGGAGCTCATACCCACCTCGCCTCTTTTTTTGCTATCTTTAGAGATATTCTTTGGAAATTTTTATTCTGGAACCTAACAGCATCAACAACACCTATTTTTTGAAGGCTATGGAACCATTTTATCAGCAAGAAAACAGACTCTCTATCAGCCGGTGAGTCACAACTCTGCTTCGCATTACTAACTCAAGGAATATAATTTACCATAACAAAATCTAAGGATTCCTAAGATAAAACTACTTAGCCTTGGAGTCGACAATTTATAATTATACCTCCGTTCATCTTAGAGTTTAAAAGGCAAACCTTATAGTTTTTAAAATGGTTCAAACAAGGAAAAGATGTTATGAACATGACCATAAATCAGACCAGGTTTTGGAAGAATCTGGGAATGGGGATCAACAGCTTAAAATTACAAACTTCTTTTTACCAACCAAAGCGGATAAGACAAAGAGAAATGCGTCACGATCTACTGAGAAAACCCCTTCCCAAATCGAAACAGAACAATTCTGTTCCTGCTTGAGTGAGGAATTCCAGGCAAGGGATGACCCAGAAATTATACAAAGCCTGGTGTATGGAACATCCACAGATCCCCTTTTTGGGCAGACGCATACACCTAGTCTGATCAACTCTCTGCTGCAGGTACCTGAAAGCAAGGAGACGCCATCTTCCTCTCTGTACAAGGACACTGACTTACATTCCCCCTTAGACATTCTGTCTACTGTGCATGCTACAGACATCGACAGCCAGACTCCCATTTTTACTCAATCACAGCCATCTTCTGCCTGCTCTACAGAAGTTACTGAAACCACGGAACTGGCACAAATTGGCCAAAAACTACTTCTAACTGGCCAAAAATGTCTGCAGTTACAATTAGCCATTGTGGCAAAAGAGACTGAAAACATCAAAGCTTTTTTGGAAGAAACAAACAACCTTCTAAAATCATTTATGGAAGAACTATCCAAACTATATTTGAGCCTAAACTACACTCTTCCCCCCCACAAAACAACAACAACACTGAAGTGTGCAAACATAAAGAAACCTCGTATTGCACCTAAGGAGAAAAAATCCAAAAACATAAAAAATTACAAACCGCCAAGGAGTAAGAAGATGAACTTTCAGAAACTTTTTAAAGTACTTAAAGCTCAACAGCAAACAGCTTCGCAAACAAAGAATTTATCTGCTACATCTACAGCGAGAACACCCCCTAGATCTTATTGCAAAGCCTTACCAGAAAGCAAAAAAAGTCCAAATCTCCCAGAGCTACTTACTCACCCCAACCCGAGGTCCTATAGCGGAATATGCTCTACCAATAACAAGATTTCACGACGAGAGAATACAAATGGGAATTGGCTTCTTAAATATAATTCAAACAAACTTGCACTGCTGAATCTTCCTCTTCTTAACATCAAAGAAAAAGTAAACATCAGGAAGCAAAGAGTGTGTTACGCCCTCCAGTCGTTAGGTGTAATGGATTTACGGCCTGACGATATCTCGTATGTGGAATTCCTTTACAACCCCTCAACAAAAACGTCTGCTTTACTTACCTTTAAATCGGCTGAGACAACAGCACGGATAATTGCAAATAAATCCCTTCTCAGCTACCATGGAATATCCGTTCAGAGACATTTCACAAACCTGGCCAGTCCAATTTCCTTGTTCACAAAGAGAACTCCAACAACAAACCTTATCTCTTCACATGAGAGGAGGAAGTTTTCCTCGAACAGCAGCAAAAATATATCAAACTCTGGAAACTTGGATCCATTCCTGGAACAGCTTCCTCTTAAAAGCACATTAAACATGAACTGCTCTTCTCTATCATTAGGACCAACTATGCTGGAAAAGAATTTATCCCCTTTGACTCCCCCAGCACAAGAAACATTAAACTTTGAAACACTTAACTCCATAAACTCTGATCTTATTATTTTGGATGAAGTAAGCTCCTCCCCACCACCAGCTCCCATTTTCGTTCCGTTACAGTCACCTCCTTCTCTGGTAAACAGTAAGGAAAATCAAGATCTTGCATTTGACTTTGCTTGTGAGGGAGAGGAGGAACTATTAAATAGTTTCCATACATTCACTGAGATTGAACAAAGTGAGGTCATAAACAAAATGCAGAATCTGTTAAACAATCTAAGGGCAAAAAGGACATGTTCCAGATACTTGGAGGACTATGAACTGAACTCACCATCCAGCATTCAAGTTTCTCCTCTGAAAGTTCCCTTAAAGGTACTGCCACATTGTTACTCAAATGTTTGTAGACCTAGCACAATATGTGATGTGATAGTACATGAGGTTCCTGAACTGACTTGACAACCCTTATTAAATTCTAAAAACCCGATTCTATCCTGTGAATCTCCTGAAAAAATTGTAAACCCTCATTTCAGGACACCACAGCACTCACTCTGCAAATCTTATACAGCAAAGGAAATTTCTCATCCTAAGAATCCAATTATTAATGCATGCCAGGTTTCTGTTCTCTCACCTAATTTTACATTCCACCTTCTCTCCTGGAACATTGCAGGGTGGAATGCCAAACAAAAAATTCCTGACTTTATTACTTTTCTGAACAAATTTGACCTAATTTTCTTACAGGAGACGTGGTGTACCCTTAAATTAATAGTGGATGGTTTCTCTTGTTCATGTTTACCAGCGACCTATTCCCAACCCAGTTCCAAAGGCAGACCCAAAGGAGGCCTAGCCATACTCATTTCTACTTCTGTAACAGCTCGCTCTATAAGTTTAACCCCTTGTAAAAACATTGCACAGGCTGTTTTATTATCTTTTAGCACATTTTCTCTTCTGTTAGTAAATGTTTATATTCCCCCTCATGCCTCTCGGGCACAAATTGACTGTGACTGGGACGTTCTTACCAATTATCTAACATCACTCGAGGCTAAATTCCCCAAAGCGCCTCTCATTGTTATGGGTGATTTCAACGCCAGGTCTGGCCCCCACAATGATGCGCTATTTGCTTCAAACCTCTGGGGGGGCGAGGACACCGCCCCATACCTCCCAGGCTATGCTAGGACTTCCAAGGACCCCAAGATAAATTATGGTGGAATATGTTTATACCGATTCCTTGCTAGACACAGCCTAATAATGTTGAACGGTCATAAGCAGATAGATTCATGTGCGGAATTTACCTACATCTCTGGCCTCAGGTGCAGTGTCATCAATTACACCTTGATCTCGCATTCCCTGTTCAGGTTTATTTTGGACTTTTCTGTCGGCTCCAGACAGGATAGTGATCACCTTCCCCTTACCTTTTCCTTTTATCTACCAGAACGCGGTCACTTGCTCCTTACCCATAAACCAATGGCAAATCTAATCCACCCTACCCATAAAAGGACATTTTGGACTCCCACAGTAGCCTCTAATGTGGCCTTATTTCTCACTTCCTCCTCTGCCCTGTCTTTACAGAGGGAGATCATGCATGCTTCTGATTCATATTTAGCGTCAATAGCGTATAACTCCTTAATTACCAAACTTAAAGCCTCTATTATCCCACCATCTTCTTCCTTCAGGGCTCCTCCTACCACTGGTTTTCCCAGATGGTTTGATAAGGACTGTCTTGATGCTAAGAAACAGCTGAGATGGCTATACCTTCAATATCGACACCAAAATTTAACCACCCTCCCCCCTGAGTATTTTATTATCAAAAAATACTACAAGCATATGATAGTCATCAAAAAAAGGCAGGTGATGCATGAAGATTGGGAAGCCTTAATTCAAGCCTCCAGATCAAATAATTCGAAGTGTTGTTGGGAGCTGATTTCTGGTTCTATGAGCCCACTAAATCCGGCCCCTTGCCACATTTTCCCATACCTCTGGGAGAAATATTTTTCTGCAAACGAGACTGTAAATGCTGTTTCCTTTATTGATAATTTAACAAATCTTCCCACTTGGCCACCTGTAACCCAAAAAGAAATTATTGATTTGATTGCTAGCTTGAAATCCGGCAAAGCTCCTGGACCTGATAACATACTTTCTGAAATGTTGAAGGCGCACCAAGCTTGGTGGGCCCCTCTTCTAGCAAATTTCTTTACTCTGATCAATAATTCCGGATGCTTCCCTGAGTCTTGGCTTGAATCCATAGTTATCCCTATATTTAAAAAAGGGAACAAAGAGGACCCAGCAAATTACCGCCCAATTAGCCTCCTTTCCATTATTGGCAAACTATATGGCTGCTACTTAAAAGAGAGACTCTCATCTTGGTTGGAGGAGGATAATATCCTTGGGAGGGAGCAGGCAGCTTTCCGGAAAGGTAGGTCTGGGATAGAACACTGTGTGATTTTAAATCACTTAGCTGAAAAATACAAGAACCGCTGGGGTAACGGCCTGTTTGTTGCCTTTGTCGACTTGAAATCGGCTTTTGATTCCATCCCTAGGGAGATACTATGGGCGAAACTCGCAAAATCTACGATCGACAAGAGACTCCTCTTCTTAATTAGCCGTCTGCACCACCACACATCCTTTCGTGTTAGATGTAGTCATGAAGGTCATCTCACAAACCCCATTACTACAACAAAAGGAGTTAGACAAGGCTGCATACTAGCCCCACTTTTATTTAATTTTTTCATGAATGATCTGTCCCTTTATTGTCAATCCCCGGACTTCCACCCCCCTAAGTTAGCAAACCTGCATTGTCCCTTGTTATTGTATGCAGATGACGCTGTTCTCCTTTCTGTTTCTAAAGTAGGACTCAAACGCCTAACTAAAGCTTTTATGAGTTTCTGTCATGATAACAAACTATCTATAAACTTTTCCAAAACTAAGATCTTAGCTTTTGCCAAGCACTCTCCTGCTCACGCATGGACAATTAATACCCATAAAATAGAACAGGTTTCTCATTTCAAATACCTTGGTATACTTTTTCATTCCTCTCTGTCCTGGAATCCCCATATCCGAGGGGCTATTTCTACTGCTCGCAACTTAGCCAGTGGTATTCGAAGGTTCTTCTTCACTAAAGGAGGACAATACATTCCGGCAGCCCTAAAGGTTTTTAGATCCAAAACTATTTCTCAACTTCTCTATGGGGTACCTTTATGGATTGGCGCCTTCAACTCTTCTGCGGAGGCAGTTCTCTCCTTGTTTCTCAGACAAATTTTTGGCGTTCCCAGGTGCGTTCCTGCGGCGGTCCTTAGGTTAGAATCTGGCCTAGTCTCACTTGAGTCTCAAGCGTGGTTGGCCGCCCTAAATTTCTGGTTTAAAATGTCTTATGAAAAATCTACTGGCTATCTCCCTTTACTCTGGGAAGACTCTTTTACCTCGAAATGGGCCCGTACGTTTACAAATTACCTTGCAAGTATTGGCCTCTCAATTGAACATCTGATGTCCCTCGCTCCAGAGACAGTTAAACATTCTATCCGGACTCGTATCAACGATATGGACTTCCAACGCTCCATAACTGCAGCCACCTCGACCTGCTCTCCTATTCACTTTGGTCTGAGCTTTGTGCCTATGCTCAGTGCCCCTTATCTGGAAACTCTTACGATCCCCAAATATCGTCTAGCCTTTACAAAGGCTAGATTTAACTGTCTTATCTCTGCCTTACTTGAAGGGAGATTTAAACGTATCCCGTATGCAAACCGATTATGCCTTTGTGGTGTCAGCGCCATAGAAACTCTCTCTCATGTCATCTTTGAGTGCGCCCTATATGACGATATTCGCTCCAAATTCATAACCCCCATCATAAATAAATACCCCTACAAACCGCTTAACTGTTTACTTTTACATCTTTTGTCAGCAGCTAATAAGGATACTATCTTGTCAGTTGCTAAATTTATTTTTGCGGCTCAATCAATTCGGAAGGCATCTATCCTTTCAGAAGCTTCCGCCACCCAACTGTAACTGTTTTCCTTGTTGTTTTATTGTTTTACTGTTTTAACATGACTGCAACTTTGTAACCTTTTATTATAAATGTATGTAGTTTTATTTATAAATGTCTTTTGGTCTATGACCGTATCAATAAAGATTGATTGATTGATTGGCTGATTAATCCAAACTGTATCACCTCAGTGATGGAAAGTAGTATTACTATCTCCATTTAGCAGATGGCTTTGCTTTAGATGGGGTGGGGATAAAGATTTAGGAAAAAGGGGGGCCTTGAAGTCAGCAATCAGTATTTTATAGAGTTCTCACTTTTTCTTTTGTCAGCTTTCAGAAGGTGCCAATTTGTAGGGATGCTTAATTCCCATTTCCAAAAATGCTGTTTAAATAATGAATGAATGTCTACCTTGCTTGTGTATCCAAAGCAGCTAACAAGGAATTCCAAAACATATCAGTTGCTTTGCCATTTCTATTACTACATTTTTGTTCACTCTCTTTGTATAATTGGGCAACTTCCAAATGTTAAAACTATAAAGACAAGATGCATCAGTTCAGAATTTAGTTAAGATGCAGTTTGGGGGTGAAAGGAATTGGGAAGCATGCTGTACAGTATTGCATTTGTGAAAAATAAATATTTGCAGGTTAACATAGATAAAGAGATCTTGCAGATGTGTGTCTGCCATAGACCACTTTTGTGACTGTTGTACAATTGCCATTTGAGATCAGCATTGCCTCTGAAATTTCAGAAAAGAATAAAGACTTTCACCAAAGATGTACCAGTCACTTTTGATTATTGATTAGAGAAAACTGAAAAAGGAGATATTGGGAGTTGCTGATTTCCTTCAAAAACAAAACCAATACATTAATATCATACTTTAATCATAAACAAATAATTATAATATCTCTTGCCCACTCATCACAAAATATCAAATAAAAATATGATCAAAGGAGGTATCACTGTCGATTAAGTGTGTTTTAATGCCTGTTTAAATGAAAGATTGGAGGGTGATCGACATATCACCTTAGGGAGGGCACTCCATAATTTTGGCACTGCCGTGAAATAGTCTAACCCTTGTGCATACCTAGTTGTATTTCCACTGACAACAGAACACTGAAAAAGACCTCTACAGCCTGTCTTAAAGTACAGGAACGTTATCATGGAAGAGATTGTTCTTAAGATAGCCAGGTCTTAGACTGGAGTTAACCTCCAAATCAGGAGCAGAACGTTGAACTGAGCCCAGAAGCAAATAGACACTGTATTTATTTAACTTGTGTATCACTTTACATTTCAAGAAATCTCTAAGTGGTTTACATATCTCAACAACAACAAATCAGTATATATTATATAAAAATACAAATTACATATTCAGTTCAACTGCTAATGCTAATAATAACATTCAACATGGTAACATAATTGATTATTTATTATTTCGGTCAAAGACCAGCAAAATGGTAACATAATGAAACAATAAATCTCTCAAAATAACTTATACAAAATAGCATAAATGAAAAACAAATGGGAATCATGTACAAGGCAAATGAAAATCAAGATACAACATCAGACTGCAACATAATTGCAATATATATCTTTTAGAAATCTCATAAATATTACAAAAAGAAATGTTATTTAATACATAACAGTATAACCTTGAGTATATGGATGATGTTGCTGGTGACAAGAGAGCTTGCTTTGCCATTTGGTACATGACAGAATAAGTAACCAGACAGAACTCATGTTTGAATTTCTTTCAGTGCTCCTGGATTTAGTGGAAATTGCTGAGCAGTAACATTGTGGGACAGTCCCTGTGGGATGGTAATGAGTGGTTTGGCAAGCGGTGAGCATTTCTTTACCTTATGACCTAGTCATTGCAGCTGCACACAAACTCCATCACTTTGGTAAATTGTTTCTGCCCTGCACAAAAATGATTTGCCAGAGGGAAAACTACAGTGGCTTATTATTCTTGTTGGGTTTTCCCCCATACACTGTACATATGATCATACTGCAGCTGTTTGCAGCTGAGCAAAGCTTGAAATCCAAGATTGGAGTGTTGCAAGCAACTGTAACAAGAGACATGGAAACTGTAATGCAAAACACACTTCCTAAGAAGTAAGTCCCATCAAATTCTTAATAACCTTGCTTTACGGTTGGACTGAAATCAAACCGCAGAATGTTATGAAAAGTTAAACTGAACACATCTGAAGATTATCAGTACGCATGTAATATTTGTTAGCCTCGTTCTGAGGAGGGGGGTGAGGGAAAGGGTGCCTAAGGAATAATGTATATGCTATTATGAGCAGGCATACATTTTATTTGTCTTTTGTCTGCTTATTTCCCCCTTGTTTTTCATTGTTGTTGTTGTTATGTGCCTCCAAGTCAACTGCGACTTATGACTGACCCTATGAATCGGCGACCTCCAAGAGCATCTGTCACAAACCACCCTGTTCAGATCTTGTAAGTTCAGGTCTGTGGCTTCCTTTATGGAATCAATCCATCTCTTTTTGGCCTTCCTCTTTTTCTACTCCCTTCTGTATTTCCCAGCATTATGGTCTTTTCTAGTGATTCATGTCTTCTCATGATGTGTCCAAAGTATGATAACCTCAGTTTCATCATTTTAGCTTCTAGTGATAGTTCTGGTTTAATTTGTTCTAACACCCAATCGTTGGTCTTTATTGCAGTCCATGGTAACCGCAAAGCTCTCCTCCAACACCACATTTCAAATGAGTTGATTTTTCTCTTATCCGCTTTTTTCACTGTCCAACTTCCACATCCACACATAGAGATTGGGAATACCATGGTCTGAATGATCCTGACTTTAGTGTTTAGTGATACATCTTTGCATTTGAGGACCTTTTCTAGTTCTCTCATAGCTGCCCTCCCCAGTCCTAGCCTTCTTCTGATTTCTTGACTTTTGTCTCCATTTTGATTCATGAGCATTTGAGCAGTTTTAAAGCCTTTGGGCAGAATCCAGCTTACTCATTCTGTCAGCTTAAGGATTTTTGCTTGTTCAGTGGAACTCCCCCACCCCAGCACCCTCCCCAAAATGCTGTGGAGAGTTGGGGAAAACCCCAGAATAGATTTAGAGGGTGTGAGGGGTGGGGGAGTTCCATTGCACTAGTGTAAACCCTTGTGCTGATGGAAAAAGTTGGCTGGATACCACTCTTTATTAGCATGAATCCATCCTATGGGGCCACAACCTTTTCTTCTATAAACTTTAAGTGTTGCATCACTAACATAAGTGACTGTTCATATTGGTCCATTAGGAAAGTTTATATTTAAATTATATTAAATATCTACAGCACTGACCTTTTCTTGAAGACAAGGTCTTGTTGGTTTTTGCTGCTTTTTGAGGGTTTTTTTGTTTTTGTTTTCTTTGAAGGTTTATTGGATTTTCTTTATCTTCATACTCATCTGTCTGTCTCTCTTTTCAGGCTCTGCACGTGTTTGTATTTATGGAATAGAACAATAATAGAAATGTCTTAAAATTTGAAGATCACTCTGAAAAAACTCCTTACCAAGTTGTCTTGTGCTTATTTTGAGAAACCTTTTACTGGAGCCAACCAAAAACGTGGTTGATTTGCTTTTACAAAAAGAATTGTGATGAAACTTGTAATATTTTTTATAGGAATGGAATAACCATTCTGAAGTTTAGATGGTAAGCTCCTTGAAGGCAGAAACCTGACTTCTTTGCTTGCATTACTTGGTAAAGTGCTATATACAGTTCACATATGCACTTTTTTTGGGTAATAATATTAAATAATAATAATAATAATACAGATATAAATATTGCAAAACTTCTTTGAAGTTCCTTTAACGTTATCACAATTTTTATTTTTATCTTTCTGTATAGCTCCTAATGGAGTCTCATCTCCAAAATGTGTTCAAGCTATATAAACATGTAAATAAAGAAGAACTCTTGTCTCCTTTCTGTTCTACTACCCTTCTTATTTGTAGTCATTTATCTACAAAACAAGAGTGCATCCACTAAGGCAGTGATTCCCAAACTTTTTCATCCCACAGACCACTTGGAGGACCACTTTTTCTGCCTGTTGTAGCAATTATACTGCACTGCACTAGATGCTGTGTGATTTTTAATTTTATATTTTACAGGCAAGTCATAGACCACCTGAAGGTAGCTTGTGGACCACCAGTGGTCTATGAACCACAGTTTGGGAACCCCTGCACTATGGCTATGCACCGGATTCAGCCAAATTCCAAATCCTGAACAGAATCAACCTGATATATGTGGATTCTGGGCTTTGGCAAATTCAGGTGGAGACAGTCCTGGATCACCCTAGGTCAGGTTGGGTGTCCCAGAGTGATCCAGGGCTTACAGGGCAGGGTGTCTGGTGGAAAAAAGGGCCTTTGGCTGTGTACATCTGCTCCCAGCAGGGGAACACAAGCATGCAGTCAAACTGAGCAGGATTCAATTCTCCAGTGACCAGATGGTGAGCGACGGATTTGATCTATCTGGTTCTGCTTCACCTGCATGTTTCTTGCTGGGAAAGTGCTGGTGAAACAGCATATATATTTCCGTTATCTGCAGTGCAGGGTGTGTGTGTGTGTGGGGAAAGTGATGCATACCCCAAATTGATTAGGTGCTGCATCCGGGTTGGGTGTTTCCTGGATTAGCCCAGATCAGGTTGGGGCGGGGGGGGGCTGTGCATAAACCTAGCATCCACCTCTGTGGAGAGGGAATTCCGCTGTTTAGAGGCTGTCACAGAGAATGTCCTCGCCTGCCCCTGCTGGACTTCTGAGAGTTGCCTATCTTGACACCCAAAGGGATCTGTAGGGAAGGGAAAGAGGTGGACTTTCAGATATTTGGTGCTTATGTCATCTTGGGCTTTAAACACTAATGTGAACACCACCAATTGGGCCCAGAAACACACTGGTAAACAGCAGTGCAGCTGTTTTAAAACAGACGTTATGTGAGGTCTAAATGGAACCTCAGCCAATAATCTGGCTGCTGCATTTTGGACCAGTTGGAGTTTCTGAGTCATCTTCAAGTAACGGCATCCCTGTTGAGAAATGACAGGCACCAGTATCTGTACTTTCTAGAAACAATTTATTTATTATTTATAAAAATATTTGTATACTGCTATTTTGTTAAAAACATCAGAGTGGTTTACAACATGTTTAAAACAACAACATCCATAGAATAAAAAAAACATTAAAAAACAATAAAGACAAAGGTCAATTGTTGTGAAAAAAGCATGTTCCTAATTGCCTGCATATGCCTGGCGAAACAGAAAGGTTTTCAGCAGGCGCCTAAATGTTAAAACATAAGGCACTTGCTGAATCTCTGTTGGCAGAGAATTCCAGAGAACTGGGCCGATGGCACTGAAGGCTTGATTTTGTGTCAATGAACCTCACCACCCTGGGGGAAAACCAGAACTGCTCCTTCAGAAGATCTAAGTGTATGGGCTGGGATATAAAGGTTCAGTCCCTAAAATACCCTGGACCAAAGTTATTTAGGGCTTTGTAAATTAATACAAGGACCTTGAACCTGGCTCAGTAGCAGATGAGCAGCCAGTGCAAATGTTTTAAAAGTGGTGTCACATGTTGTCGGCCATATGGTCCTATCAGCAATCTGGCCACCACATTTTGCACCAGCTGGAGCTTCCAAACCAGGGCCAAGGGCAGCCCCACATAGAGTGCATTGTATTAATCCAGCCTTGAGGTTATCAACTCATGGACTACAGAGGTCAGGCTATCCCTGTCCAGGAAAATCTTTGGCTGATGAACCAGACAAAGCTGGTAAAAGGCACTCCTAGCCACAGAGGATATTAGGGCCTCTAGTGACAAAGATGAATGCAGGAGGACCCCAAGGCTATGAACCTGGTCCTTCAGAGGGAGCACGACCCCGTCCAGAACAGGTAACCTGCCTATCTCCCGGACGTGGGAGCCACCTACCAAAAGAGCCTCCATCTTCCCAAAATTCAAGCACAGTTTACTGACCCTCATCCATTCCACTACAGCATTCAGTCACCAATCCAGAACGTTCACGGCCTTACCTGATTCAGATGTTATGAAGAAATAGAGCTGTGTGTCATAAGCATATTACTGACACCTTCCTCCAAAACTCCTAATGACCACCCCCAATGGCTTCATATAGATGTTGAATAGCACTGGGGAGAGAATAGTACCATGCGAACCCCATAGCACAAGTCCCAGGGGGCTGAGGAACACTCACCCAGTGTTACAGTCTGGATGCGACCCTGAAGGTAAGAGTGGAACCACCAAAATACAGTGCCTCCAATACCCATCCCACTGAGTCAGTCCAGGGGGATATCATGGTATCAAATGCTGCTGAGAGATCAAACATCTTGGTACTAGCCATGGCCTTCCAGGGCAGAAATAGGAGCAAGTAACAATGTTACACAAATTGAGGGGCACATTACCTCATTGGCAACCTTTTGGTTGCTGCGTAATAGTGGTGGGTGGGGCCAGAGGCAAAAGAGGGTGGAGCCTTTGTACAACAGGCTACATGCTAGCCATGGAAAAGTCAGAGTTATCTGTGATGTTCCTGTATTAATGTATATATGGTAAGTGCTGTTTGTATAGAAGATACATGGTAAGTGGAATGAAAGAGGAGGGGGGAGTAAATGAGCAGTAGAATGCTGAATGATTGGCTGAGTGTTTGGATGGCTGAGAGTATAAATGGAAGGATGAGAGTTGAATCTGGGTGGACGTGAGTGGGTTGGTTTGGTGGAGTTGGGAGGTGGGTGTGAGTTGGTGTATGTCAGGAGAGTGTGGAGAAAGAGGGAGGTGGAGTTTGGATTAGTAATAAGTCAAATATCACAGTAATAGATGAAACCATAAGCTTGTAGATCATTATCAAAGTTATCTTGTTATTAATGTTATTTAATAAATACTATTTTGGTTTACCGAAGGCCTGATCCTTGGCTGGGGTTTCACAGACCAGAACGGAGGGTAAGGTAATAACCAAGGCTGAAGGGAAACAGTAACAAATGGTGGCAGCGGTGAAGAGGAGAAGATAACATTATAAGTATCCAGAGCAACCCCGAGTTATGAGTTATCTGCAGTGATACAAGGGGGTTGGGAACAGCATAGGCACGCAGTCACAAATATAACCGGATAGGGAGACTCAGGCAAGGTCTCTGGGAACATTGGTTGTAGAACGTGACTGGTGGTGCTGCCTAGCAGGGGGATCTATTGAGATCTGTGCTAGAGCGGGGAGAGAAACCATAAAAAAGGACAGTCCGGACTGGTGGAGTCCCTGGTGGTGCCTAGTGAAAGGCAGTAGCCATGAGCAGGTAGGAACCTGACAGGGAGAGCCAGGGAAGGGCGTCACAGGTGTTGGCTGTAGCGGTGGGATACGAACAAAAGAGAGTCCAGATACGAAATAGAGAGTCCCTAAAAGTGGTGTGGCAAACAGAAATAACAAATAAAGATTACTTGTGAGAGTGACTGGCAAAGAGTGAGTGGCAAAGAGTGAGTGAATTCAAACACCATGGCTGAATATATAAAGATGAAAAGAGAGGAGCTGGTGGAGAAGTGCATAACATTCAATTTACCTCACGAGGGTAAAGGGGTAGATGAATTGAGGGTAGCACTAATAGGATTTACAACTGTCCAGCAAAAACAACCTGTCAGGGAAGAGACCCCAGAAGGATACTCAAGCAATCCCACTTATATAGAGTATTTGAGAGAGAAGTTAAGATGGGAGGCTGAGGAAAAAGACAAGCAGAGGGTCTTTGAAACGGAAGAGAAGGAAAAACAGCGGGAGTTGGAAACTGAGAGATTGAGGAGGGAGGCTGATGAGAAAGACAAGCAGAGGGAGTTGGAATTTGAGAGAATGAGAGTGGATGCTGAATTACAGGTGGAAAAGTTAAAATTTGAAAGAGAGAAGTTTCATTCTGATGAAACAAGAAAGGACAGAAATGAAACAAAAATAAAGGTTACACCAAAAGATTTTGCAGTGTTTGAGCCGGGACAAGATCCACAGATTTATCTCAGCACTTTTGAAAAAGCGGCTCAAATGTGGGGTCTACTGGAGGATAAATATATGCAATATTTATCAAACCTGATCAAAGGGGAATTGGCTGAGGTATACCAATATTTCCCCTCAGACAAGCCCGTCACATATGCCGAGTTTAAAGAGGCAGTATACAAAAGATTCAGACTGGGACCTGACTATTTTAGAAAGTTATTCCGAAACTGTCAGATCCAAGCAGGGAGGTCTTTTGTTGAACTGGGAGCAAAGTTGATGGATATATTTGGAAAGTGGATGAGTAGTGCCAAAGCTCAGTCAGTGGAAGAGGTGAAAAGCCTCATGATACTGGATCAATTATTCCATCAGTTACCACCAGAAATAAGGCTCCTTGTCAAAGACCGTTCCCCTACATCGGTGCAGGAGGCCGCAGAGATGGCGGATCACTTTGCCTCCAATAGAACTGGCTGGGTGGGGAAAACATCAAGAGAGTTTAAACCCAGACCATATAATGGTGGCAAAAAGGATGTGGTGCCACAGCGAGTGAGTCCTCCAGTAAGATCTGAAGGGCACAGGACACCCCAGAGTGGATCTGTGTACCCTAAAATGGAGAAGAAATTATGCTATAAATGTGGTAGACCGGGGCACCTACATTTTCAATGTGAGGTTGCCAACCCCATTAGTAATCCTGCTCAGGCAAGGGCAGTAAAAGCAGAACCAAAAGATCTAACAACGAAAAAGGTTCAGTTCTGCCAGATAAACTGACAGAAGTAAAAGACTTGGATTCGAGTCTAAGAAAAGAAGTGTGTGTTCAAGGGGCAAATTATTGGGCATTGCTTGATACTGGTGCCGCTCAGACGTTACTGAGGCCAGATTTAATAAAATCTGAGGAAATATTACCTCAGGAAACAGTGACTATCCAAGGAGTGAGGGGTCAACCAGAAAGCTTACCCATGGCCCTAGTGAAAATGCAGTGGAGAGGCCAAGAGGGAAAATCTAAAGTAGGTATTAATGCCCAACAACAAGAACCAGTGATACTGGGAAGAGATGTAATGGGGGCACAAGGAAAAATATATGTGGTAACCAGACAACAACTTGGCAGAGAAACAGAAGCCATGTTAAAAGGGGCTGAAGGAAACAGGGTGGAACCTGTTTTCGAGCCTACGGTCACCATAGCAACCCCTGGAAGGCCTGCTGAAAGAAACAACTTGTATCAAATGGTCTCTAGTCAAGAAGCAGAGCAGTTCAGGAAAGAACTGAATAGGGATACAAGTTTGAAGCAAATAAAGGACCAAGCCCTGACACAAAAGATTCCCTTTACTGGCAAGCTGAGGAATCAAATTGTGTGTGAGAATGGGATTTTATATAGACTGTGGGTGCCTGCTGAGAGAAAGGATGAACGTGAACCAGTGAAGCAATTGATAGTACCTAGCAAATACAGAACCAGATTGCTAGAGGTAGCCCACGATGTCCCACGTGCAGGACGTCTGGGAATAAAAAAGACCAAGAGGAGATTGGCAGCACACTATTATTGGCCAAATATCTCCAAAGATGTAAAACAACATTGTCTATCTTGCGGTATATGCCAAAAGGTGGGAAAAAGTGGAATAAAGACTAAGGCACCCTTAAAGCCCCTTCCTATAATTGGACAACCCTTTTATAGAGTGGGAGTAGATTTGGTGAGCCCTTTTTCCAAACCCACAAGGCATGGCAAGAAATATCTATTGGTGGTGGTGGATTTTGCCACCAGGTACCCAGACGCGGAAGCATTAAGATCTGTAGAAGCCCCTGTAGTGGCAGAGGCTTTGTTAAAAATCTTTATGAGGCTGGGTTTCCCTCATGAAGTGCTGACAGATCAAGGCAGTGTATTCATGGGAGAAGTGATGCAATGTATGTGGAAGTGTTGTGGTCTAAAACATCTAAAGACCACCACTTACCATCCAGCCACTAACGGATTGACTGAGAGATTTAATGGGGTTCTGAAGGGCATGATAAGAAGTTATGTTCAAGATCACCCACAAGACTGGGATGAACGTTTGGGGTGCTTCTTATTCGCGTACAGAGAAGTCCCTCAGGAGTCAACAGGCTTCTCACCCTTTGAACTGATGTTCACTAGAAAAGTGAGGGGACCTTTGGAACTGTTAAAAAATTCATGGGAAGGAACCCTGGGAGAGCACAAAACAGCTGTAGTTGATTTTGTATTAGACTTCCGCAGCAAATTAACATCGATGATGGAAGCTGTACAAAAGAATTTGAGTCAAGCTCAGGAGAAGCAAAGTTACTGGTATGACAGAACAGCCAGGGAACGTGTGTATGATGTGGGAGATATGGTTATGGCATTCATACCCAGGAAACATGATAAATTACAGGCTAACTGGGAGGGACCATATACCATAAGAGAAAAGCTTGACACAGTGACGTATGTAATTACCACAGACCAATTAAACAAAAGCAAAGTGGTTCATGTAAATATGTTAAAGCCTTACCATACCAGGGATGCAAAGGTGTTGCAAGTTACCTTATTCCCTGAGGGAAGTGGGCCTGAACTTCCGGATTTGGTACAGGAAAGCAAGGACAAAGGAGGGGTAGATCAATTGGAATGGTCAGAGGAGGTGAAGGAGGAAGTAAAAGAAGAGATTCTGAGAGTTTTGAAAAACTATGGGAATCTCTTTAGCAATAAACCTGGCCAAACCAGTATAGCCAGACATTCCATTGATACTGGAAATCATGCCCCAATCAGATCTGTGCTGTACCGTGTGAATGGGAAAGTTGTGAAGGAAGTAATCTATGTAGGACATAAGGTGGGGAGTGGGAAAATCACCCCCTTATGGAGCAAGGTGGAGGCAATACAATCGTGGCCTATCCCCTTAACTAAAAAACAAGTTAGGGCATTTCTAGGTGTGGCTGGTTTTTATAGAAAGTTTGTGAAAGATTTTGGGAAAATAGCAAACCCCTTGCATGAGTTGACAAAGAAAAAGTGTTCTGAGCGTGTGGTATGGACGGATGAATGTCAGAAGGCTTTTGATCTGCTGAAGCAAGCCTTGTGCCAAGGACCTATATTAATAGCACCAGACTATGAGCAACCATTCATCGTGGCTACGGATGCGTCGGACCTCGCGCTGGGAGACGTCTTGCTGCAGGAGAGAGAAGGCACCAGACATCCAGTGGCGTATCTTAGTCGCAAGCTGACATCGAGGGAGAAAAACTATTCGTGGGTCCAAAAGGAGTGCCTAGTGGTCGTGTGGGGACTGAACAAGTTGTGCCCACACGTGTGGGGATGAAGATTTACGGTGACGACTGACCATTGGGCCTTGTTATGGTTGCAGACTATGAAAAACCATAACACTATGCTGCAGAGGTGGTCCTGGGCCCTACAAGACTATCAAGTGGACTTCCAGTTCATCAAAGGCAAGGACAATGTATTGGCCGATGGACTGTCAAGGCAGGTGGCTGGGACTGCAGTGACGTGACGCAGACGTAGGAACAAAAAATACATTTTCCCCATAAAGACATGGTTTTATTGTTAACACGGCGTATGAATCCTAGAGCAGGAATAATACTCTGCCGTTATTTTTAAGGGGGGGGAAATGTGATGTTCCTGTATTAATGTATATATGGTAAGTGCTGTTTGTATAGAAGATACATGGTAAGTGGAATGAAAGAGGAGGGGGGAGTAAATGAGCAGTAGAATGCTGAATGATTGGCTGAGTGTTTGGATGGCTGAGAGTATAAATGGAAGGATGAGAGTTGAATCTGGGTGGACGTGAGTGGGTTGGTTTGGAGGAGTTGGGAGGTGGGTGTGAGTTGGTGTATGTCAGGAGAGTGTGGAGAAAGAGGGAGGTGGAGTTTGGATTAGTAATAAGTCAAATATCACAGTAACAGATGAAACCATAAGCTTGTAGATCATTATCAAAGTTATCTTGTTATTAATGTTATTTAATAAATACTATTTTGGTTTACCGAAGGCCTGATCCTTGGCTGGGGTTTCACAGACCAGAAAGGAGGGTAAGGTAATAACCAAGGCTGAAGGGAAACAGTAACAAATGGTGGCAGCGGTGAAGAGGAGAAGATAACATTATAAGTATCCAGAGCAACCCCGAGTTATGAGTTATCTGCAGTGATACAAGGGGGTTGGGAACAGCATAGGCACGCAGTCACAAATATAACCGGATAGGGAGACTCAGGCAAGGTCTCTGGGAACATTGGTTGTAGAACGTGACTGGTGGTGCAGCCTAGCAGGGGGATCTATTGAGATCTGTGCTAGAGCGGGGAGAAAAACCATAAAAAAGGACAGTCCGGACTGGTGGAGTCCCTGGTGGTGCCTAATGAAAGGCAGTAGCCACGAGCAGGTAGGAACCTGACAGGGAGAGCCAGGGAAGGGCGTCACATTATCGTATCTACATGCACTCCCCTCTCTATCCACAACCAGAGAAGCCAGAGGTATGATCACAGTTCAAGGAGATCTTTCAGCCAGGCAAAAACACTTGAGGAATGTGACCTGAGAGATCCCCAAAAGTTTACAGAGAGGTCTGTGTTCAACCACCAAGCCTGAAAATCCTCACCTCTGCTATACATATAAGGTTCATGTTCTTGATATTTTCTTTTGGTAGATCTCAGGTCAAATTCATGCAACTGATATGCAAACCACTGGGAAACAATGACATTTAAGTGTCAACCAGCTGTGCCACTTGCTGAACCATTTTTGTGCAGCAGATTATCTCCCAAAGTGGCTCCCATCATGCAGTTGGTGAAGGTGTAGCTCCAAATCAAGACTCCAAATCTTGTCACTGCTGTGAATTCCCTAGATAGCCTGAGGCAACCCATGCTTTCTCCACTGGCCCACTCCCCACCAATATAGGGATAAAAGGGTCAGTGGGAGGATTGCAACAAGATTATATATGTGAAGTGTTTTGAAAGCTCTGAAGCAGTTGTTCGCAATCTAGGACTAGGTAGACTAGGTAGACTAGCTCTATCTCCAGGTCTGTTGCCCTCCATGAGCTGGAGGGATTGTCATGGTAACCTCTGCTTCAGGCACTTGTACCCCAAATTGTGTTACTGTTCCTAAGAACAATGGTTCCCTTTGTGAGTAAGCAAGGCCTTATAAAAGAGCCTCCAATACCTTTCTTAGTATTATAGGAGAGACAACTTATTTTGAAGAAGAGCCAGCAAGAACAACCATGAGTAATACAACTCTATTTTATTTATCTATCCCTATTACAGAAAATACTTTCCCTAAGAAAGATTGAAAGAGCATTGATCAGGTCTTACAATATAAAAGTATACTTTACCAAGCCTGTGTCTCGAACTCGCAGCCAAGTTAGAGATTGAGCCCCCTTACAATCTAAAAAGCTCCTTATATACCCCTCTCTCCTATCTAAAAATCACCTCAACATAACAGCTTGTTACTTCATAGGGGTAACAGCTTTCCTATAAATAAATGATCAATAATACATTGGTTTTCCACCTAGTAGCCATCTAACCACTACATTTTAAAAAAATCTACTTCTTAGAGTGCAGTTAAGCAATTATTGCTATACAAAGTTCATCTTGCAGTTTTTTGCGCAAAGCTAGCCTCATACTAAACACCAGCTGTTCCCTACCTTTCCACATTAAGCCAGACCACATTATTTCCTGTTATGTCTGGAGTGGCTGAAGCTGTTTTTTATATTTCTTAATACATCAACCCTTCGGGCAGGGGGAGGAGAAGACAATCTAGCTCAATTAAAGATCATGTCCGAGGTAAGATATGCTCCAGCTACATACCTTCGAGATATGCCAGATCTGGGATTTGTATTGGGGACAATCACAATAGTTCCTGGGGGGGGGGTCTGATTAACCCATGCCTGCATCTCTTATCTTTTTACTGGCTTATTTATTAAATCAGGACAAGTTTCAGACATATTTTTACCACTCTCCCGTGATAGGGTAACTTCTGAAGAACATAATTTTTTCTACTCGTGCAGGCTCCCTGTGTGATTTACAGCCCTGATCTTCTAAGGTTTTAAATCACACGGGGAGCCTATGCAAGCAAATGCCAGTTGCTGGAAACCGGAGGAGGGAAGAATGCTCTTTGCATTCATGTCCTGCTTGAGCTGGTTTCCCATGGGCAACTGGTTGACCACTGTGAGAACAGGATGCTGGGCGATTGGCCTGCTTCAGCAGTCTCTTCTTATGTTCTCCCTGCTGGAGAAGTTCAGCCCCAAGCACGGAGTGGGGTGGGGGCTGGGAGCAATAATGGTGACATGAGGGATGGGGCCAGGGAGAGTGCCCTGCTCTCCCTCTTCACATGATGGCAATATGGGGAGGGGACAGTTGAAGAGGGTTAAGGTACAGACAAAAATATTGATCTTTGCTGATCTTAGCATGTGCTAAGGAGTTCTCAGGAGATCTCAAACTTTTTATTCCCAGGGTTAGCTTGAGATGACTAGAAATTACTGTGGCCTACCAATCACAAAATGCTCGCAGCTGGCAGCAAATTTTGACATAATCAGCTGGTATACTTTTCTACTAATATATCTGATCCATCTTTGGAAAGTACTAAATGCCACAGGGTTTTCCTTGTGGCAAGGACTCCCATAGCTCAGCTTTTCTCAAGCTAAGTACAGATATCTGTTTGGGAGGTATTGGGACAGCCTCCCAATTTTAGGTAGAATTTGCTGATCATGAGGCTCTAAAGGAGAACGCGCTTTCTTTTATATTTTCCCCTTCTCACCCCATTTTCTTCTCAAAAGTATTTTTACCCATCTGCAATTTCTTCTCCAGTTCTCCTTTCATAGTCAACATGCATGTTATTCCTGTTCCCCCAACTCCCCAAAGAAAAGTTTATTTCATCCTTCCTCCCTGGTCCTTTTACATCCACTTTTTCCTCCTGTAACAGCTTCCCTCTCTTGTCCTTTTCCTTTCTGTTCTCAAGGGTATTTAAAAATGATGATGATATTAACCTTTTATTACACTTTATAATTTCCTTTGACAACTCCTGCAGCCATTTCCCCTCAGGGGAGGGAGACGTTTCTTCCCCCCCCAAATAAAAAAACTTGTCTGTCTCCCGACCACCTTTCCTCAGCACGCAAGAAGTTTCTGCTCCTGGCATTGGTCCAACAAAAATGGCTAGGGGGCAAGGCAGTCAAGTGAGAAGGACCTTGGCAAGCTGTGGCCAACTTGAAAGTGGCCCAAGGCCTACTACAGGGTTCCAGCCCACTGTTTGAGAAACACTGCTGTAGATAATATAGAGACTTCGTAGTCACAGGGCAGGGAAGCGGAACCTGCGGCTCTCCAGATATTGTTGGACTTCATAAGCCACAGCTAGCATGCTCAATGGTTAGGGATGATAGGGGTTGTAGCCCAACAAGTTTGGAGAGCTGCAGGTTCCCCATCCCTGACATGGGATGACTTCTAATGTCAGGTGAGCAGGCTTTTCCTTCCTCTCTTCGGCCCTGCAGTCCCCTACATCCCCAGTCTGCACTGGGGGGGGTGTCTCCCAACTCAATGCAGGGTATGCATGCCTGGGGTTCTGCATGGGAGGAGGAATCCACTCAACAAACACTGCCTGTTCCACTGCCAGATGGATTCTGGTCGATTTCATCCATAGTAAATTTTGCTAGTTTGGATTGTTTGCCTTAAAAGGCAATCAGACATCACACACACCTGGAAATGAATTTAGAAAAGAAGCAGGAGCCCTGACACAGCATAGCAGCATGAGCAAGAATTCCATGGAGGCCTTTTCTCCATATAAAGAGAAGTGAAATATCCTTCAGTGACATACATGATGCCACGTGCATTTTCCTGGCACTTTGTGAAGCCCATCCCTCACACATACACCTCAGTTCCCCAAGACACAAAAGTGCACTTTCTTTCCTTTACATTCGCTTGAAATCCCCAGATCCCTTCAGAGTTATTAACAAGGTCACAAGGCTTCTCCCAACCCAGCAGTTTACCTAATTGCCTTTTTATAGTGCTTCATGCAAGTCTTCATTATTCTGTCAGAATTCTGCTCCAAGGCTCAGAGAAAGGGGAGAGAGGTAGAGACAAGCTGGAATGAATTTCCCATGATCTACACACACACACACATGCTAAAAGACATGATGGTAAAAAGAAAACACTTCTCTGGGAATGTCCCCCCTTCTTGACTATCAACAGGAGAGGCTCTTCAGCTAATCAACTAGAGTCATCATCATCTACATTTAAATATATATATATAAATTTTATGTACTGGACATAAAGCTGCAGTTTGTGGACCTTTTTTTAAAAAAAGTTCAAACTGGGTTGACTTTGATAATGTTGAAAGTGTTGGAACGCAACTCAAACAGTTGGGTCTGCATGGGTTAAACAGAACCTTAGATCCCTGGGTTGTCTCACTCTCCTTTGAACTCTACGCTGAATAAATAATATGTTCATTTTAAATAGCGATGCAAAAAAACCAAACAGTATTTTCCCCTATTTGCAACAGTGTAAGAAACATAAGATGAGCCCTGCTGGATCAGATCAAAGGCCCATCTTGTCCAGTTCCTCCTCTCACAGTGGCCAACCAATGTCTATAGAAAGAGCATAAGGAGGGTATGTATGCAATAGCACTCTCCTGCTCATGGTCCCCAGCAACTGCTATTCAAATACTTCTGCCTCTGATCCTGGAGGCAAAAGAGGATGTTGTGGTGGGTGCTGCTGCCCAGCTGACCTCCATTCGGTCACATCACTGATGCTTACTGGGAGGTAGAGGGGGAGGGATGAAGTGGTGAGGGATTTGGCACAGTGCAAATGCATCAGTAGAGCCAATCTGGTGCTTCTGAACATTCTGCCTGCTCACCCCTACCTCCCGGTAAGCAGAAGTGATGCAGCCAATAGAAGTCAGGTGAGCTGTGTTGGAAGTACGGAAAAGTGCAACTCCATTTTGGATGGTTTGCATTCCAGAAAGTCCTCCAAAGTGGCTAGACTGTCACTGATCTGTGCTCATCTACCTGTCTTCTTTCCTTGTAAACTGATACTCTGAGGGAAGCTGACCACTACTTCCAAACTCTGCTTCCTCTCCTTTCACTGACCAGCCAAGGGAGAGGAGACATCTTGCGTTCATCTTGCTCTCCTGTAGTATGGGGGCAGTAACCAAGCCTGCCCATTGCACCTCCAACTTAGTTAGTTAGATAGAACTAGACTGCCTTTCCTATCAACTATGTGTGTGTGTTATGTGCCTTCAAGTCAATTACAACTTATGGAGACCCTATAAATCAGCGATCTCCAATAACATCTGTTATAAACCACCCTGTTCAGATCTTATAAGTTCAGGTCTGTGGCTTCCTTTATGGAATCAATCCATCTCTTGTTTGCTCTTCCTCTTTTTCTACTCTTTTCCATTTTTCCCAGCATTATTGTCTTTTCTAGTGATTCATGTCTTCTCATTATGTGTCCAGAGTATGAAAACCTCAGTTTCATCATTTTAGCTTCTAGTGATAGTTTTCGTTTAATCTGTTCTAACACCCAATCATTGGTCTTTTTCACGGTCCATGGTATCCCCAAAGCTCTTCTCCAACACCACATTTCAAATGAGTTGATTTTTCTCTTACCCACTTTTCTCACTGTCCAACTTTCACATCCATACACAGAGACCGGGAATACCATGGTCTGAATGATCCTGACTTTAGCGTTCAGTGATACATCTTTGCATTTGAGAACCTTTCCTAGTTCTCTCATAGCTACTGTCCCCAGTCCTAGCCTTCTTCTGATTTCTTGACTATTGTCTCCATTTTGGTTAATGACTGTGCTAAGGTATTGATAATCCTTGACAAGTTCATTGTCCTCATTGTAGATGTTAAAGTTACATAAATCTTCTGTTGTCATTAATTTATTCTTTTTGATGTTTAGCTGTAGTCCTGCTTTTGTGCTTTCCTCTTTCATCAGCATTTGTTTCAAATCATTACTGGTTTCTGCTAGTAGTATGGTATTGTCTGCATATCTTAAATTATTGATATTTCTCCCTTCAATTTTCACTCCTTCATATTGGTCGAATCCCACTTTCCGTATGATATATTCTACATATAGATTAAATAAATGAAAAATGGAAATAGGCTGCCTTCAAGTCGATCCTGACTTATGGCTACCCTATGAATAGTGTTTTCATGGTAAGAGGTATTCAGAAGGGGTTTACCATTGCCTCCCTCTGAGGCTAGTCCTCCCCAGCTGGCTAGGGCCTGCTCAGCTTGCTACAGCTGCACAAGCCAGCCCCTTCCTTGTCTTTAACTGCCAGCTTGGGACAGGGGTGATAAAATACAACCCTGTCTCACACCCTTTCCAATTGGGAACCAATTGTTTTCTCCATACTCTATCCTTACAGTAGCCTCTTGTCCAGATTATATGTTGCATATCAGGACGATCAGATGCTGTGGCACTTTCATTTCTTTTAAAGCATATCATAGTTTTTCATGATCTACACAATCAAAGGTTTTGCTGTAATCGATAAAGCACAGGGCGATGTTCTTCTGAAATTCCTTGGTCCATTCCATTATCCAACATATGTTTGCAATATGATCTCTGGTACCTCTTCCCTTTCTAAATCCAGCTTGGACATCTGGCATTTCTTGCTCCATATATGGAGAGAGCCGTTGTTGTAGAATCTTGAGCATTACCTTACTTGCATGAGATATTAAGGCAATAGTTGTATAATTACTGCATTCCCTGGGATCCCCTTTCTTTGGAATTGGTGTGTATATTGAACGCTTCCAGTCTGTGGACCATTGTTAAGTTTTCCATATTTGTTGACACATTTTTGTCAAAATGTGGACAGATTCAGTCTCAGTAGCTTGTAGTAACTCTATTGGTATGCCATCTGTTCCTGGTGATTTGTTTCTTCCAAGTATTCCAAGAGCAGCTTTCACCTCATATTCTAAAATTTCTGGTTCTTCATCATACAGTTCCTCTGTGAATGAATCTGTCATCCTTGTATCTCTTTTATAGAGTTCTTCAGTGTATTGCTTCCATCTTCCCTTTATTTTATCTCAGTCAGTCAATGTGTTCCCCTGTTGATTATTCAACATCCCTACTCTTGGTTTAAATTTCCTTTAATTTCTCTAATCTTTTGGAATAGGGCTCTTTTTCTACCTTTTTTATTATCGTCTATTGTAATAGTTGTCTATGTCCTAGTACTCGTCGCTGTATTGTTGCATTTAGGGTTCTGGCCGTGTTTCTATCTCCTTTTGCTTTTGCTTTCCTTCTCTCTTTAACCATTTTGAGAGTTTTGTCAGTCATCCATTGAGGTCTTTCTTTTTAACTAAAGGCATTGTCTTTTTGCATTCTTCCATGATAGTGCCTCTGACTTGATCCTTCTGGTTCTTCTTCTGGTCCTCTCTCAACTAAGTTTAAAGCCTCAAATCTGTTCCTTTATATTCTTCTGGGATGTTATTTAAATCATATTTTGGCATTATGAGTGCTTTGTTCTTCTTCTTTAGCTTTACTCTGATTTTTGATACAATCAGTTCATGATCTGTACCGCAGTCTGCTCCTGGTCTTGTTTTTGCAGAAAGTATGGAACTTCTTCATCTTTTGCTACCAATTATATAATCAATTTGATTCCTATATTGAACATTTGGTGATGTGCATGTGTACAGTCATCTTTTCAGTTGCATCTGATTGTCCTGATGCACAACCTATACTCTGGACAAAAGGCTGCTGTAAGGACAGACTATGGAGAAACCGATTGGTTCCCCATTGGAAAGGGTGTGAGACGAGTGTATTTTATCTCCCTATTTGTTTAATCTATATGCAGAATATATCATACAGAAAGTAGGATTATTATCATAATCATCAAATGTCCACAGGGATTCTGGGTCCACAGGACACAGTGAACTGATCCTATCACATGAAGACAGAAAGTTTAATCTCAAATTAATCTGATGAGGGGAGAGAGACTCTGTTGCCATCAGGGGAGGCTGCTTCCACCTGCCTTGCCCCACCCTCCAGCCTTCAAAAGGGAGCTGCCTCAAGAGAAGGACTATGAGGGGAGAGAGACTCTGTTGCTATCAAGGGAGGCTGTTTCCACCTGCCTTGCCCCACCCTCCAGCCTTCAAAAGGGATCTGCCTCAAGAGAAGGACAATGAGGGGAGAGAGACTCTGTTGCCATCAGGGGAGGCTGCTTCCACCTGCCTTGCCCCACCCTCCAGCCTTCAAAAGGGAGCTTCTTTAGGAGGACTTTCTGATCTTTGGGTTGGGCTGTGTGGGTTGGGGGATAGCTTCTACTTTGTTGTTTAGTTTTATTGCTTCTTTTTTGATGTTTATATACTTTTATGTCTGATGTTTATATGCCTTTATTTTGTACGTTGCTCAGAGTGGCTGGGTTTCCAGCCAGATGAGCGACTAATAAATCGAATAAAATAAAATAAATAAAAAAATCTACCATTTCTGGGCAATGTGGTTGAGTGGGTGGTTGCAAAGCAGTTGCAAAAGCACTTGGAGGAAGTGGATTATCTGGAACCATTTCAATGAGGCTTCAGGCCTGGACACGGGACTGAAACGGCTTTGGTCACCTTGGTGGATGATATGAGGAGGGCGCTGGATAGGGGCGAATGTACCTTCCTTGTCCTCCTGGATCTCTCAGTGGCTTTTGATACCGTTGACTACGGTATCCTTCTGGACCACCTGGAGAGGTTGGGTATATGGCAGCCTTTCCCAACTAGTGGGCCACCAGATGTTGTTGGACCACAACTCCCATCAGCCTCAGCCAGCATTGCCAATGGTCAGGAAAGATGGGAATTGTGGTCCAACATCTGGTGGCCCACTAGTTGGGAAATGCTGGTATAGGGGGTACTGTATTGCAGTGGTTCCGTTCCTTCCTCTCTGGTAGGTACCAGCGAGTGGCGTTGGGGGATGAGGTTTTGGATCCTTGGCCTCTCATTTGTGGGGTGCCACAGGGCTCCATCCTCTTCCCGATGCTGTTTAACATGTATATAAAGCCGCTGGGGGCTATCATCAGGAGATTTGGGCTGCAATGTCACCAGTATGCGGATGACATGCAGCTCTGTCTCTCATTTGAATCCTCACCCAGGTCCAAGTGCCTGGAGTCAGTGAGTGGCTGGATGGGAAGGAATAAGCTGAAGCTGAACCCTGACAAAACTGAGGTACTGTTCATGGGAGACAAGAAGAAGCTGGGGGATGTTGACCTGGTCCTCAGTGGGGTACAATTGCCCCTGAAAGACCAGATCCGCAGCCTGGGGGTCATTCGTGACTCCCAGCTGTCCATGGAAGCTCAGGTTTCGGCTGTGAGCCGGGCGGCCCTGTATCAACTCCATCTGATACGAAGGCTGCTCCCCTACCTTCCCAACCATCTGCTCCCAATGGTGGTACATGCCCTGGTCTCCTCTCGCCTAGACTACTGTAATGCACTCTACGTGGGGTTACCCTTGAAAATGGTTCGGAAGCTGCAAATGGTACAGAATGAGGTGGCTCGCCTGATTAAGGGCAGCCACCGGCAAGATCACATTCCTCCGGTGCTGAAGGAGTTGCACTGGTTACCAGTTGCTTTCCAGGCCCAATTCAAGGTGTTGGTTTTGACCTTTAAAATCCTGCATGGTTTCAGCCCAGTCTATCTGAAAGAGCACCTCCAATATCATCAGCGATGCCGCTCAACAGGATCAGCCTCAAAAGACTTTCTCTCCATCCCACAAGTTAAAACGGCTAGACTGGTGAGGACTAGGGAGAGGGCTTTTTCAGTTGTGGCCCCCACTCTGTGGAATTCCCTCCCAAATGATCTCCACCATGCCCCCTCTATGATGAGCTTCTGCTGGGCCTAGAAGACCTGGCTCTTCAGGCAGGCTTTTGGGGTGGGTTAGGTTTTATTATCATTGGTAGATTTTTTAATGTTCTAATGTAAATTGTATTTTTTTTAATGTTGTACATCACCCAGAGTGGCTGGATAACCAGCCAAATGGGTGACTAATAAATTTAATTATAATAAATAAATAACATAATCCTCTGATCCAGCAAGCAGATCTTCCAGCATGAATGTTTATTCATTTAATCCCCAGTCATCCTGTGCATATTTCTTAGAGAACTTAGTGTAGTATTTATTTATTTGTTGAATTTATATCCCTCCCTTACTCCTAGTACTGGCCTGAAAGTAGCTGATAGAGTGGGGTGAACTAATATTTGAGTGAAGTGGCTAAGGCTGAATGTTTTGTCTGTTGGAAGTGTGGCAAGAACAACACCTATTTGGTTCTCTTTGCATACCTAAAGGGGGAGATAGAGAGAAGGTCCTCCAGCTGGCTAGGCTTTCTAACCTTACTGGTGTTCCTCTCTTTCATCTGCAAACTATACACCCAGGCAGCTGTCCCCACTTCCATCCTCTCCTTCCCTCGTCATCTTGTGCTACCAGAGGGGGAGCAAATATCTTCCTTTTGTTTCTCTTCCTTGAAACATGAGGACAAGCCTGGCCAATGTTCCTCCAACTTAGTTAAGTATATATATATATATATATATATATAATATATATATAAATTTAATTTTTGTGTCGCCTATCTGGCCGAAGCCACTCTAGGCGACGTACAAACTAAAATTCAGTAAATTACAATACAATACAGATAAAATACAATAAAATCAGTACGATCATTAATCACAGCAGCATGAAATCAGTTAGGGTGATCAATAGATAATAAAATATCCCAAAAAAGTTAGCCCTCCCCGGAATTCCTGAAGGCCTGTCCAAAAAGCCAAGTTTTTAATGCCCGGCGAAATATATCCAGGGAAGGGGCACGGCGAAGATCGAATGGGAGGGAGTTCCAGAGAGTGGGGGCCGCCACTGAAAATGCCCTCTCTCTAGTCCCTACCAACCTAGCTGTTTTCGTTGGTGGGACTGAGAGAAGGCCCTGTGTGGCTGATCTGGTTGGGCGGCTTAATTTGTGGTACTGGAGGCGCTCCTTCAGATAAACTGGGCCGAGACCGTATAGGGATTTAAAGGTTAATACCAACTCCTTGAATTGGGCCCGGAAAACAACTGGCAGCCAATGTAGGTGAAATAATACTGGCGTGATGTGATCACGGCGGCGGCTGTTTGTAAGCAACCGAGCCGCCGCATTCTGCACCAGTTGTAGTTTCCGGACCGTTTTCAAGGGTAACCCCACGTAGAGCGCATTGCAGTAGTCTAATCGAGAGGTGACCAGGGCGTGTACCACCAGTGGGAGTTGATGAATAGGGAGGTAGGGTTGCAGCCTCCGTATGAGATGTAATTGGTACCAAGCTGCCCGGCTCACTGCCGAAATCTGAGCCTCCATGGACAGCTTGGAATCAAGAACCACCCCGAGGCTGCGGACCTGATCTTTCAGGGGTAAACTCACCCCATTAAACTGTAGGTCAACAGCACCCAACCTCCCTCTGTCACCCACAAGTAGCACCTCGGTCTTATCAGGATTGAGCTTCAGTCTGTTCCTTCCTATCCATCCACTCATGGATTCCAGGCACTTGGACAAGGTCTCCACAGCCATCTCTGGTGAAGATTTAAAGGAGAGATAGAGCTGCGTGTCATCTGCATATTGATGACATTGCAGCCCAAAACTCCTGATGATAGCTCCCAGCAGCTTTACATAGATGTTAAATAGCATGGGAGAGAGGATAGAACCCTGTGGCACTCCGCATGTGAGGGGCCAAGGGTCTGAAACCTCATCTCCCAATGCTACCTGTTGATGCCTGTCAGAGAGAAAGGAACGGAACCACTCCAAAACAGTGCCTACTATTCCCAATCCTTCCAGGCGATCCAACAAGATACCGTGGTCGACGGTATCAAAAGCCGCTGAGAGATCCAGGAGGACAAGAAAGGTGGATTCTCCCCCGTCTAATGCCCTCCTCATATCATCCACCAGAGCGACCAAGGCTGTTTCAGTACTATGTCCAGTCCTGAAACCCGATTGGTATGGATCCAAATAATCCGTTTCATCCAAGTGTGCTGCCAACTGGCCAGCCACCACTTGCTCAGTGATCTTCCCCAAAAATGGCAGATTTGAAACGGGACAAAAGTTGTTCAAGACTTTGGGATCCAAGGAGGCCTTTTTCAAAATAGGTTTTATAATTGCCTCCTTGAGGGCTGGTGGCAAAACACCCTCCTTCAATGATGCATTTACCACTGCCCTGATCCCTTCGCCTAATTTCTCCCTACATTTCCTAAGAAACCATGATGGGCAAGGATCAATCAGACAGGTGGTAGGCTTTACCGTTGAAAGCACCTTGTCCACATCCTCAGAAGGGAGAGGCTGGAACCGATCCCACAGAACCGGACTGCAATTGGTCAACTCTGAATCCCCCACTGCATACACAGCATACGGAATCGAGTTCTTCAGGTGCTCGACTTTATCAGCAAAGTGCTTTGCCAATTTGTCACAGGAAGCCTTAGAATGTTCCAAGGGTTCCTGAGCAACTGGACCGACCAGGCTTCGGACCACTTGGAACAGCTTCCTGGGACAGCACTCTGTGGATGCAATAGAGGCAGCAAAGAAATCCTTCTTTGTTGCCTTCACTGCCACCTGGTAGGCAGCTATTGGTGCTCTAACCTGTGTCCGAGCATCTTCAGAATGGGATTTTTGCCACCGGCGCTCTAGTTGTCTCACCTCCTGCCTCAGACTACGCAACCGGGGTGTATACCACGGAGCCGTCTGAGTCCTATTCAGGGGGAGAGGACGTTTCGGAGCCACCCGGTCTAATGCCCTGGTGATTCCCTCATTCCACTCCATCACCAGGGTTGCGACCGGGCGACCTTCAGCAGGTTCCAATTCCCCCAGCGCAGTCAGGAATCCCTCTGGATCCATCAGGTGCCTAGGGCGGACCATTCTAATAGGTCCTTTACCCCTGCGGAGGGAGTGTGGCATCAAGATGTCAAAATTCACCAGATAGTGATCTGACCATGACACGGGGGTAAAAGAAATAGCCTCCAACTTCAGAACACTTCCTACCGCTCCCAGGACAAATACAAGGTCGAGAGCATGACCGGCTACATGGGTGGGCTCAGTATTATTAAGGTGCAGTTCCCAGGAAGCCATGGTTTCCAGGAAATCCCGAGGGGCTCCACTGAGGGTGGTCTCAGCATGCACGTTGAAATCCCCCAGTACTAAAAGCTCTGGGGTCAACGCTCGTACATCCGAGACCTCCTCGAGCACCTCGGACAGGGAATCTGCTGTGCAGCGGGGCAGGCGGTACACGAGCAAGATCCCCAAACTGCCCTTCGGGCCCAACCTCCAGTACATGCAATCAACAACCTTGGTCCTTGGGAGTGGAGGCCTGGTGAAAATCAAAGACTCCTGGTAGATGACTGCCACTCCCCCTCCCCGCTTACCTACCCTCGGTTGCTGTGCATAATAGAAACCCGGCGGACACATGGCCTTAAGGATGGGAGCTGAGGCCTTGTCCAGCCAGGTCTCTGTGATACACACCAGGTCTGCGCACTCATCCAGTATCATATCATGGATGACAGATGTTTTTTGTGTCACAGACCTGGCATTACACATCAGCAATCGAAGGTCGGTAGGAATCCTGCTTCCCCCAGTTAACTTCTGGTTTTGGGCAGACCTGGAACACGGGATAGGTATTATGCATCTATCCCGTGTTCCTCTAAATTGACATGGTCTGCCCCTAGCATCAATCCGGCACCTGCCGCCCAAACTTGGTATAGCTTGGCCCCTCTCCTTCTCTGTTTCATCCCTCCTTGGTTTGCACATGCCCCTATCCCTAATTGCCTGCTGGACAGGCCTATCTTAAATAATATAACAAATAAACATAAAAACCCACCCCTTACCCCCCGGGGGCTGCCAGTCACTTCTTGTACACCACGACAATATACAAACAACATACATACAACAAACATGTAATTAGAACATGTAGGTAGAACTAGAGCCTTTCTTACAAAGTATCCGTTTCTATTAATAAAGCAGTCTTTTCTTATTTTACTAAGTGAATCAAAGCAATGTAAAAGCTTGCTTTCTCTCTGGTAAACCACACACACTCACTCTGCAGGTTACACTCAGCTAAACTCTGCTAATTTTACCCACACTCCAACATCATCTACCCTCCAAGGGGCAAAAGTTTATCTCCTTCAAAAGTCCAAGGTATTTTGGTTTTACTAGCCCATCACAATCTGAATCAATCTCCTGCTGAAGGGAGATAATCTCTTTAATTTTGGGGTAAGCAAATACATTCCTCTTCTTTGCACAAAAAGGTGAGAAACAATCATCTTGAATACTGACTATTTAAACCCCTGTTAAGTGTGTGCAGGTTTCCTTACAGCAGTAAGCCTCAGTGGTGCACTTAGATAATGTTAAACTTAAATTTGGACTTAATGGTCTGATGAGGACATGCAAACCCCTTTAGATGATAATGTGTATTGCTTCACTTCAAAATGTAGCATCGGAACATAGGAAGCTGCCTTTTACTGAGTCAGACCATTGTTTAAATCTACCTCAGTACTATGAACACTGACTGGCAGTGGCTCTCCAGGATTTCAGGCAAAGAGTTTCTCCCAGCAGAACTTGGAGATGCCCGGGATTGAACCTGGGACCTTTTGCATGCAAAGCAGATGGTCTATCACTGAGCTATGGCCCTTCCCTGCGAGCCACCTCTGTTGTGTTTGGGGATTCTCCGGCTCATTCTTCTAAGCGAAGCCCTGGACTTAAGCCCCAAAGTCCTATCTGCTATCATCACTAGTACCCATTGGGTTACAACCCTATCTACACTTAAGAGTAAGTGTCATTGAACTCAGTGGGTCTTTTGATTCAGATGATAACACTGCACTGTTAGTATTAGGGTGATGCTAAAATTGAACATTTGCTGCACCTTCCTAGGATAGCATTCATTTAACATTTGTTGGCAACCATGAGAACTAGAAACTTAAGTCTTAAAAAGAAAATATATTCTTGCTCAATTGTAAGGGAGTTTTTTTAATGGAAGTGTAAGGAAAAGCATAAGATCATAAGAGCATTGGGCTGAAAACAACAGAATGAAATTCAACAGGGATAAACACAAAGTTCTACACTTAGGAAAAAGAAACCAAATGCACAGTTATAAGATGGGGGATACTTGGCTCAGGAATACGACTGATAAGGATCTTGGAATTGTTGTTGATCACAAGCTGAATATGAGCCAACAGTGTGATGTGGCTGCAAAAAAGGCAAATGCTATATTAGGCTGCATTAAGAGAAGTATAGTTTCCAAATCGTGTGAAGTATTAGTTCCCCTCTATTCAACACTGGTTAGGTCTCATCTTGAGTACTGTGTCCAGTTCTAGTCTCTGCGCTTCATGAAGGATTCAGACAAACTGGAACAGGTTCAGAGGAGGGCAACAAAGATGATCAGGGGACTGGAAACCAAGCCCTATGAGAAGACACTGAAAGAACTGGGCATGTTTAGTCTGGAGAAGAGAAGACTGAGGGGAGATATGATAGCATACGACAGAGTGCAGGACACGGAATAATGGGCTCAAGTTGCAGGAAGCCAGATTTCGACTGAACATCAGGAAAAACTTCCTGTTAGAACCACACAACAATGGAATCAATGACCTAAAGAGGTAGTGGGCTCTCCGACACTGGAGGCATTCAAGAGGCAGCTGGACAGCCATCTGTTAAGAATGCTTTGATTTGGATTCTTGCATTGAGCAGTAGTTGGACTTGATGGCCTTATAAGCCTCTTCCAACTCTACTGTTCTATGATTCTTTGATAAAAAGAGCCTGCTGGATTAGGCCAGTGGCCCATCTAGTCCAGCATCCTGCCGTCACAGTGGCCAACCAGATGCCCATGGGAAGCCTGCAAGGAGGACCTGAGCATGAGAGCACTCTCCCTTCCTGCAGTTTCCACCAACTGCTATTCAGAAGCCATGGAAGCAGGGCATAGCCATCATGGCTAGTAGCCTTTGATAGCTTTATCTTCTATGTAATGTAAAACAAAGGGAGCCAGGGTGGCTCACAGGGGAACTATCCAACCAGTCTTAGTTGAGTAGAAAGCCCAATATTTTTGGCTCCATATTCCTCCTTGCTCCCATTCATCTCTTCCCCCGAGTTCTTTGTAGCTTTATTTTGCAGGGTTATTAATGCAGAATCTGCAGAGCGCTGCCTGTTTCGAGGAGATAAGGGCAACGCCGTTTAACCCTTTGGATGGCAGCTTATCACCCTGCCCTTTGGAACACGACGGCTGGCTATCGGGGCTCGGGTGGGATTTACCCTTTAAACCAAAAACCTCTCTGTTAGGGAGTTTCTTTTTTCCCTTCAGGAATACCCACGCGTTCTTGATGTGTAAAACGCGACGTCCCATTAAATGGAGGGGGCGGGGAGAGGGAAATGGCACATATCTTCCTTCTTGACCTGGTTTAGGCTCCACAATCAAGCCTCCAGCTATCTTGTGTGTAGGTACTCTCTCTCTCTCTCTCTCTCTCTCTCTCTCTCTCTCTGTCTCTCTCTCTCTCACTCACTCACTCACACACTCACACATACACACGTCACGCTGCTTGGGAAAGCAAAGGGGTTCGCCAATGGCTCTTTGTCTGTCTCTCTTTAGCTGCATTCCGAAATTATTTGGCCATCTGAAGCACCCTCGAGACCTGCTAACCTTTGGACAATATTGGCATGTAGCAACAACCTCCTGCCTGGGAGTCATTGTTAGGGCAGTGGGGGCGCCAGCGAGTGACGTGGGTCCGGTTCATTCATTCACCCACTCGCTCACTCGCCTCTCTCGGTCTCTCCGCTGGTTCAACCCCTCACCCGCTGTCCGCTCGCTAACGGAATAATGGTCCTGCAGGCAAAGATGAAGCAGAGGTAAACGCAACGCTTTCCTCTTTGCTTCTCTCGTTCGGACCCTTCCTGGTCTCTCTTTCACCTCCTCAACACACTCTTCCCACCTCTCTCTCTCTCTCTCTCATCCCCCCCCCAATGGCCAGTCTCGCCGTGAGGTCAGGGCGTGTTGAATGAATGTTGAATCTTGACGGCGGCGATGATCGCGTGTTCCTGAAACCCACCGACCGAAGGGACTCTCCTACCGGCAGCAGATTCCCGGCAAGTTTCGCACTCTTGCAAGGGCAGGCAAGTATGGTATGAAAGGCGACCGGGTGGGAAGGTGGGTTCGACTCGCCTTAGGTTGTTTTTGCGGCAGCAGACTAACCCGGCTCCACGCTGCCGTTCAATCCCTCCGTGGGGATTGGCTCTGTTTCCTTTGACTTTTCCTCGGTGAGGTTCTGGTCTCTGCCTGCGCCCAATGGGCAACCGCTTCCTAGCTCAGTGGTGGAGTATCATGCTTTGCACACTGAAGTCTCCAAGTCCAGTCCCTGAGAGGGCTGGGAAAGACTCCTGCCCGAAACCCTGGAGAGCCTCTGCCAGTCAGTGTAGACAATGCTGAGGGAGATGGATCAATGGTCGGACTCAGTATAAGGCAGCTTCCTATGTCGCCCCCACTTTTTTGTTGCTCTCAGATGGTAAGGCTGCGGTGTCCCAGGCAGACTTCCGTGAGAGTCAGCCCGGTTGGCTTCGATACAGGGCGTACTTCGGAGTGCCCCAGAGGCGCAGGAGCGGAGGAGGCTGCAGAGCCGGGCTTTCCCACTGATATTATGAATGTAACCGGCCAGGGTGGTGGTGGAGGGATGTTAAGACAGGTTGGCTGAAAGAAGGGCGGCCTGCCGTGTTCTTCCTTTGGAAGCGTGGCGTGTGGGCTGCCACGGCAGGGAAATGGCAAAACGCTCCTCCGTGCGTTTCTCGCCTGTGCGCATTTGTCAGCCTGTGCCTGCGCTGTGTGGAGGAGGAAGAGTCCCCGCAATGCCCCCCCCCACTTCAGAGAACGTCTGGCTCTTCTTGTCGGCGGGCTGAGGAACGCCGAGGGACACCGATCTGATTTCTCGCCGCCTCGCAACGCCCAGATTCAGTCGCCTGCCAAGTCCAGCGTTTCACTACCGAGCTTGCCGGATCATCTCTCTCGCTCCTGGGAGGACAGAATCCTCTGCGGCTCTAGGCAGAGCTGGGAGAGAATCCTGACTGAAACCTTGGAGAGCGGCTGCCAGTCAGTGTAGACAATACTGAGCTAAATGGACCAATGGTCTGACTCAGTAAAAGGCAGCTGCCTGTGTTCCTCGTTTTCTGGGATTGTATAACTGAGCTGGAGCTCCTCCGTGTGCGCGGCGTCCTGCGATTCTTAGTACGAGGCAACTTCCTATGTTCCTAACGGTGTTTGCTAAGAAAGGAAACAGACTAATCAAAAGCGTTTTCTCCCTCCCAAGCTCCCGCCAAGTTCTTGAGGTATGCACCGAGCGGCATCCAGCTACACGTAACAAGCTTAGGCCCGTAAGAAGAAATCCCCCCCCAAATCTAAGTAATGTACTGTATCTACGAAAGAGATTTGGAGAGCCGAAATGGGGAGGGGCGTCTTACCGCTCCAAATGCCCCCTCCCCGGTTCCCTGTGCCCCCGCAGAGTTCAAATGCGCGCCTGTTCACTCTGAAGGCAAAAGTGGATTTCAGATCCCGTTGGATCTGAATCGATGGAGACTCGTTTAGGAGCCGGCACCTCATTCCAAACACAGTTTGCTTGGAAATAAAGCGTCAATGATGCACCTGCCTCTCACCCTTGATAACTATCCACGGAACGTGTGAACTGTCATCTTCGGGGGAAAAAAGGATTGTGCTTGACAACGGATATGAATGAAAACACTTGCCTGTAGGGCTTGATCTGTGATGTCTGTTTCACCCAGGCAGCTTGATGCTGATATTTATGTATTTAATTAGCGCCATCCGTGTGCATGGCGCTTTAAAAATTCACAAACAAAAAAAGACAGTCCCTTGCCCCAAAGAGTTTACAGTTTAAAAGAACGTACAATCAATTGTGGATTGGAGACTGTGCATGTGTGAATTTACTGGGAATCCTTTAGGAGAGTGCTGGAGGTATCATGCTCTTGAAACATAATGACCCCCCATGTATAAGAAGTTACTTAATGTGAAAACCTCTTGAATCATCTACTGGTATTTCCAAACAGGGTTGTTAAGACTGAATAGTGTTAGTTAATTAGGTGCGTGTGTGAAACTGGCACTTCTCCATTGTCCATTCTTCTAGTATGCCCCAGAGCAACCTTACTGTCTGATCGCAGCCATTTAGTCCCACTGATTTCAGGGAGGGAATCAAGTTAAACCCAACGAAACATTTCGTTTTGCTTCGTGTGTGGTTGGGCCATCGCAAAACCAGCAAAGGAGCACAGGGACGCATCAATTCAGGGAGTGCTTCCTGTGAATGAATGCAATTCATGAATAATGATTTCAGTGGGACTAGAGGTTTGCGGCAAAGAGGATCCTGAAATGCCTCCAACTCGCCTGCAAGGGATCCCAAAAGGAGAAAGAGAGAGAGAGAGAGAGATTACTGGTAGGATGAGTTGTACCAGATTAAATGCAAGCTGCAGATCTGCAAACTCTGGCTAACCCGTTCCATTCTAAATTGTGTTTTTCATACTTAAACACTGTTCAGATTAGTGCATTGGTTTAAGCGACACCTACATAGCTCTATTCAATGGGTGTACGAGGCTGTAGAAAATTCAAGGCAAGAGGTACGGAAACAGAACGAAAAGGAGGGAAAGAGCCGGGCTGGTCGGTCCAGTCTCGGGTGAAACGTTGCGCGCAGCATATATTGGAAGGTGGGATATCAGTCGACGCGAGCGGGAGCACATTGGGAGGGGGGAGGAGGAGGCTCGGGAACATCCACATCATACCCCCCCATAACCGCTGAATGAAGACCATGGGGCGTCCCCCGTTTGGAATCCGCGAACAGAGATTGCGGGGGAAGCCGGCATTGACCTTTTCCAGACAAAACAAACAGCACACAAGCAGCTCGTTGTTTGGTCTGGGTCCTTTCCTTTTAGTTTCATTTACAAAATCTCAGCTACTTTTTGGGACGCCCAGGATTTAAGAGGATATATTTAACATGTCTAATATGAAAGACGTTGTGCCTTAATAATAATAATAATACAAATCTTTATTACCTTTTCTATCCAGGTGTGTGTTTGTGTGTGCATGTGTGTAGAGGAACTTTACATCCTTTGCTGTGATGTCAAACAAGCGAGTAAATTCTTCAAAGAAGGCGTTGAATACCATTCATTTGGGTCTGTTTGATATCCCCAGAACTAGAGGTTGTTCAGCTGTCTAGTTTGGTGCTCAACCTATTGCCATGGTTTTGCCGGTTAGGGTCCTCCCCCCAGGTATAGCTGAGATTTATCTGGACTATTCAGTGTTATTTTGTATTAGAATCAGTTAAAAACCTACCAACATACACAACAGCAAAACTCCAGGGATTTTGTTTAAAAGCGATCGGATGCTTGGCACCAAAAGGCCCAGTTAAATAACACTTTGAATAAACGGGAAAAGGATGATAAAGAAGATTCACCAAGCTTTTAATATCTGGGGCCACTTCATTGTTAATCACAATTGCCCTAACAAACTTAAGGCTTTATCATCATTATTTTATAGATACATTCGCTAAAACCATCTTTCCCTGGGTTCCAAGACAACTTGAATCCCTGGCAGGTGTGTGTGTGTGCTGAGACGGGAGGGAAGCGCTGGGTGAGATGACTTTTTAAATCTTTTTTTGCAATGGAAATCAAAATCTAGTGCGATTTGATCGTTCCTTTGTACCAGATGCATGCTGGATGTTTCTAAATATGGAACGGGGATGGGGGGGCGGAGTCCAGGACTTGCCTTCCTCGACCTATTTGTGCAATGATATGTGATAATTCCTCCTCCAAAGCCAGGATGGAGCCTGCTTTCGCTAAACTACACCTCTCAGCTTCAGAATCGCTTCTTGCTGTATATAGGTATAGTGTATGTAGGCGGGGTTCTCGTTGACCTTCAGCAATATGGGCCGCCTCCTTCAGCGCAATATAAACCTTCGTTAGAAGAATCATGTTTACCAGTAAAGTCTTTGTTCCTTTGTTTTTTGAAGCCACGGGGAATTATTTCTGAGCAAAAGCTTTTGGGATCCTGCATAAAAGCTGGTTCTTTAAAAATTCAGACATGTTAACATGGATAGGCCAGGACTGTACTACAGGCAGGATCCTATTTTAGGAACATTTAATCTTCATATTAGAAGTGTGACTGATTGGGGAGGGGGAGAGAGAAAGAGATATGGAGTCGGACCAATCAAATGAGAAGCAGAGTTTGCTGAACGACAGCGCTTTCGAAAGGTGCTTGCCTCTATATTTCCCGGTACTCGCTGCCTCCGCCTGCGCAAGCAAAGGGGAGCAGTAAAGAGCGCCGCAGTATTTTAAAGAGCCAGCGGCTGTCCAAAACATCGGCTGGAAATAAAGGGCTCCCAAGTTTTTTAAAATAATGTTGTGTCACGTATGAGACAGCTCGTCGTGGTTCGCCCAAAAGACGAGCATACCTGTAGTGGTAACAAATATACTGGGGGAAAATGCATATATGAATGACAGTAGATGGAAGGGGCTTCATCTGTAATAGCAACAGGCTTTCTGAAAACAAAACATATCTATTTTATCTTGGGGTTTCTCATTTGTGGCGTCATGGAAGCAAACAGATGAGCAATGAGACCATACGCTTGTCTGCTCAGAAGTTAAATCCTGTTGAATTCAATGGGCCTTGCTCCCAGAGATAGGTTTGGAGCCGAAATCCTTCTTACATTCGCCCTTTGCCAAGATCTCTCTGTTTCTCTCTCGAAATGGACTTATAGATAGACAGACAGATGTGCACAATAAATTCGCCATCTTTCCAGGCCTGCACCTCTTGCCTCACATTTTGGCAGTGTTCATCTGCTGAAAAGACTGTGCAAGAAGAAGAAGAAGAAGAAGAGCTAGAGCCACAAACAGAATGAAGAGAGAGAGAGAGATGGAGACATAAATCTAACGAGGAAATGTGGCGGGGAAGATCCTAGCAATATCAATCATGGATATGATTTCCCTTTGCTGCTGCTGTTGGTGGTGAGTGGATTGGTTAGGCTGCATTCTACAAACCAAGCTGGGAACGGAATAGAAATACCGGGTAGAATTTAAATTGTGTCTCCCTTCCCTTCCATCTGCAGTGTTTCTGAGGCATGGGTATTGCTGTCGGAGGTGTGTGTGTGTGGGCGGTGGGAAGAGGTAGAGTTTGGCGGGGTCTTGCAGTACCTCCCCCAGAAATGCAGCAAACCTTTCCTCGCCCCCTCCCTCCCCTTCCTTTTGATAGATGAACGCGTGGGGACGGAGACGTGTTGTGCACAGCAAAAGGCTTGCGTTGGCAATCTGGTGATCATCGCCCGCCCCTCTTCCTCTCTGTCCCCCCCCTCCCCTGCAGGCTCCTCTGCATTGCATTGGCACCCCTGAGGCTGTAGAGACAACCCACCCGCCTCGCTGCTGCTTAGGAAGAAGAGGGAGGAGGAGACAGGGGAGAGAAAGACGACGAGACCTGGGCAAGACCAGCCGGGCGTCCAAGCAGCTCCCACGACCACCCCCACCGCCCCCCAGCACGGTCTGGCGCTCCGTGGAGCCTATGCACCAGAACGAAGGCCGGAGACACACATGGAGGTGCCAAGGTGGACCCTCTGAACGGTGTCATGGTCCAAGGGACACTGCAGACGAGAAGGTCCAGTTCCACCAAGGAGTGGAGATAGCGCCCTTGTGAGACCCACCAGCAGCAAGAGCGCAGCAGAGGAGCCCGGATCGTGCCTGGTGCAGAAGCCCACTACCTCGGTGATTCTTTGCTTTTTAATATATATATATATAATTTTCATTTTGAGTTTTGGAACGTGTGGTCTCTGTTGATTCTCTCTGCGCCCCCTCCACACACACACACACACGCAGGCACGCACAGGAGCCCATCATGGCGACGCTAATCCGCAGCAAGCTCTCCAATGTGGCCACCTCGGTTTCCAACAAGTCCCAGGCGAAAGTCAGCGGGATGTTTGCCCGAATGGGCTTCCAGGCTGCGACGAACGAAGAGGCGGTGGGCTTCGTACACTGCGATGACCTGGACTACGAGCACCGGCAGGGGCTCCAGATGGACATCTTGAAATCCGAGGGGAGCGAGGAAGGAGGCGAGCCGCCCTTGGAAGGGGATATCCACTACCAGAGGGACGGCACGGGTCCCCTGCCCCCCTCCGCCTCCAAGGACGAAGGGGTGTGCTCCGAGTTGTCCAGCCAAGGGAAGCCCAGGATCACAGCCTGGGAAGCCGGGTGGAACGTCACCAACGCCATTCAGGTAACCGCCCAAACTCCCTTTCCTTCGGTCCGGTGGGGCGGAATTCTGGCTCCCTTGGAACTGGCACCAGACTGCCATAGAGCCAGGATGCCCCCGCCCCCAGGCAGTGCAGAGCCAGTGATGCTTAGGATTCGTGCTGGAGAGAATTTCGCAGCAGATTCCGCTCAGCTGTGTTCCGTCCTTTCGAACCGTGTCGTAGACAATCATAGGACCCTAGAGGCGGGGGAAGTGACCTCCAATGGGCCATCAAGACACTCTCTTAAGAATCTGGGTACCAAGGCTGCACCGTGTGCAGGTGATTGTATATTGCTGGGGTTGGTACATTCACGGATTAGGATTAGATCAGGTCATCCTGGGGTACATACTCAAGATCCCTTTGCACGGATCAACACTTTACACTGATCGGCTTCCAATGAGGGCGGGTAAAAGAACGGCCAGCGAATTCTCAACCTTCCCCTCCCACCCATTTGCCTTATTTCTCTCTGTCTCTTCCCTCCTTCCGTCCAAGGTTGTACCTGAATTGATAATTCTAGTCCGTATTACTGAGGGTGAGAAATCAAAGTCCAGACATTATCCCGGATCACAACAAACGCAAAAAGATCCTATGTAGACCTGAATTACCGAGCCCTCCCACGTCATCTTTCTTTCTCCGTGAATTCGCTTTTATGGTGCATAGCACCACGTCTAGCTGGATTCCGGGCATCATAAACAAGGCAACAGATGGTCCAAATAGGAGAGCTCGTTCCCCTCCTCTAGGCGTTTCAGATTCCTTTTTCATGAAGTTCTGCTCATTCAGCTGATAAAAAGAGAAACAGGCGTATTCGTAGTGTGATTTGCAGAAGGACTAAAGGGAAACACACGCGCGCAGAACACGCACACTTTGTTTCCCGCATTGTAGCGGATGAAATGGCGATTCCTGGTTTTAATCCACGCCATCAAACTCCACAATCGCACTGCGTGTTTTGGTTTTTTTTAAAAAAGCGTTATTTTGTGTGTGTACAAAAGTGCAGGTGCATAACGTTAAAAACGCCTTTCAAAGGTAATCAAAAACGCGACATAACGAAATGACATCTGGATGTCATTCCGTTTCAAATGGACCCAAAAAGAAAGAATGTGATATTGATCAGGAGATGCATTCCTAGGAAGATAAGTTGCACCCCCATATTTATGATCGATTTTCGTTTGGTGTCGAAGGGGCTGGAAATGGACCTGTCTTGATATTTTACAACGTTTTCTATTCCAAACTATTGCCAAATTGAATAACACTCAAGCTGTTTTTTAAAAAATGCTTTCTTATTTTCATTAAAAACAAAAACCCCATGGGGATATTAAATTAATTCTGCACTCGTATAAACCTACTTAAAGATGTCTTCTGTAATGGTTCACTAGATGATCTGTAAACCAGTTCAGCCATTTAATGGATTTCTTTGACTGAACTGGTTTGCAACTTAGATAATGGACCTAATGGGAACGTCTTCTATCTTAAACCAAAGCATTTAACTTTATATTTACAATAATGAATCAACAAATGCTTCTTTCAGAATCAGAGATATGTTTTTTTGGGGGGGGGAAGGAATGGGGCTGTCCCTCAGATGATAATGTATAGCTATTGCAAAGGCCAAACCTTTATTATTGTGCCTGACCTTGCACCAGGTGCTGTACACATTAAAAACAAAAACCAGTTGAGTCAGCAGCTTACAATATAAGATACAAAAGGGAATCAGCAAGGGGGGGATATTTGCTACTGATTCAGACATATCCCTACAATTTTCCAAAGAAACAAAGAATGAATTCCAGAGCTTCCAGCATTTTCTTTTTGTGAGATTATTCAAAATTGTTTCATTGCCTTTTATCTTAGAACAACACACACACACACAAACCCAAACAGAAAGGGGTCAATAGCTTTTAAAAGAGATGCAGTGCTGTGTTCATTCAGACTTGCTTCCTTTTAAGTGTGTTTAGGATTGCAGCCTTAATGTGAGTTTAACCCCCCCCCCCAAACAAAGATGCTGATTAATTATCTGGCCTTTATTCCAAGACATTGTGGATTACTTAATCACATGGGGTTTTTTTAGCTTTGAAGTGAGATATTTCATTATTTATGCTCTCCCCCCCTTCTCCAAAACAAACAACTTTTTCTTTCTTTTTAAAAGAGAAGTCACAGTCTTTTAAAGGTAGGACCCCCTTCCCCGTCCAATAAGGATTTGAGGTCTACATTCAAATGTAGTAAAGGTTACTACAGAGAGAAAAGTGAAGTATGACATTTCTTTCTGAGGCCTGTCCTGATGTTTGTATGATTCCATGGAACAGAAAAACCAGTTTTCTGCTTGTTTGTATACTGGGAGAGAATGAGCTGTCTCTTGCTAAGTGAAACTGGCAATACAGTCTCCATTTTGTCTCTTTTTAGGGGATGTTTGTCCTTGGCCTGCCCTATGCTATACTTCATGGTGGATACCTAGGACTCTTTTTAATTATCTTTGCAGCAGTGGTTTGCTGCTACACTGGGAAAATCCTTATTGCCTGTCTCTATGAAGAGAATGAAGATGGGGAGATAGTGAGGGTGAGAGACTCCTACGTGGACATTGCTAATGCTTGCTGCACTCCCAGGTTCCCTTCACTTGGGGGCAGGATTGTGAATGTGGCTCAGATCATAGAGCTGGTCATGACCTGCATCCTCTATGTGGTGGTCAGTGGCAACCTGATGTACAACAGCTTCCCAAACTTGCCGGTCTCCCAGAAATCATGGTCCATCATTGCCACAGCAGTGCTCCTTCCTTGTGCTTTCTTGAAGAACCTCAAGGCTGTCTCCAAGTTCAGCTTGCTCTGCACCTTGGCCCATTTTGTGATCAACATTTTAGTGATTGCCTACTGCCTCTCCAGAGCCCGTGACTGGGCATGGGACAAAGTCAAATTTTACATTGATGTGAAGAAGTTCCCCATCTCCATTGGTATCATCGTCTTCAGCTACACTTCTCAGATCTTTCTGCCTTCCTTAGAAGGGAACATGCAGAACCCTAAAGAGTTCCACTGCATGATGAACTGGACTCACATATCCGCTTGCATCCTAAAGGGACTCTTTGCCCTGGTAGCCTATCTGACTTGGGCAGATGAGACAAAAGAAGTCATCACAGACAACTTGCCGTCCACCATTAGGGCCGTGGTTAACATTTTTTTGGTGGCCAAAGCTTTGCTCTCCTACCCATTGCCATTCTTTGCAGCTGTGGAAGTTCTGGAGAGATCCCTCTTCCAAGATGGAAACAGGGCCTTCTTCCCTAATTGTTATGGGGGTGATGGGAGGCTCAAATCCTGGGGGCTCACACTCAGGTGTGCCCTTGTAGTTTTCACCTTGTTGATGGCCATTTATGTCCCTCATTTTGCCCTCCTGATGGGCCTCACAGGGAGCCTCACAGGTGCAGGCCTCTGTTTCCTCCTCCCCAGCCTCTTCCACCTTAAGCTCTTGTGGCGCAAGCTCTTGTGGCACCATGTCTTCTTCGATGTGGCTATTTTTGTAATAGGCGGTATATGCAGTGTGTCCGGGTTCATCCACTCTTTAGAAGGTCTCATTGAGGCTTTTAGAACCAATTCAGAAGACTAAAGGATGGGCTGAGCTGGTTGCATTTTAAAAGGAGGGGGTGTGAGAGAATCATACAGAACATACACGTAGGCAAATGATAATGCATCCTCATCAAAAGAGAAATGTTGTTATTTTTTAGTTAAGTAAACCCAACAAATTCTATCACAGTACCTTAAGCAAAGTTTCCAGATCAAATGGCTTGCCCTGCAGATTTTTGAATGAATTTAAAACTGAAATATATATATATATTGCATTATTTAGATATCAGAGAGACAATGTTTGAAATATTTCCTTGTTCTGTTCTTTCGATAGTCTAAAAACTCTGAACTTTATAAGAGAGGTAAAATACTCTATTTGCAAATAATGAGAGGTTTCCTGGTAATATTTCTGCAAGTATTATGCAATTCAGCATTAAAAAAAAGGCAGCCCAATTGCTCGGGATAATTATGCTGGGATACTGGACAATATACATGACCTGATGAAGCCTAATGCAAGATCTACATTCTATGAGCAACTAGTTGGAACGGTTTCAGTGACCAATGATGAGCCTAGTTTACATTGTATATTAAAACTACTAAGGACTGCTTAATACTTCCTTCCCAACTCATGTCCAATACCAGCACTTCCCATTTTGATTAAGAACCAGTTCAGTTCTGGATTGGGCCGTTTTGGTTTCTAAATTATGAAACCTAAAAATCAAATTGTTGGATCTGAAAAGTATTCTGGGTATGAAACAAAACACACACAAGAAAACCATTATGTGCAACTACCAGATCTGTGGAGCTGTTTCCAATGTATGTGTGGTGTAATTGTGGTAAATAAGATGAAAAATGTATATCAGAAAATTTATCTTTAACATATAATGTGGTACATAAATATATCAAACAATAAAGAGAAACCTTAAGAACTATGGCTGGCATGCTTTGTTCTAGGGACTGTAGTCTGGTACACAGTGGGATTACAGACTGAAGTTGCAATCCAAGCAATGTCTATTCAGAATTAAATTCCTTTGGATCCAGTGGGGCTTATTCCCAGGTAAATCATAGAATCATTGAATAGTGAGGTCAGGATTTCAGCTAAGGCTGCAATCACTTACCTGGGGGTGAGCCTCAATGAATTCAATAGTACTTCCAAGCAGACATGGTTAGGATTGCTGTCTTAGGTAGTTGAACTTCAATTCCATTGAAATCAATGCAGAAAGTTAGTCATGCCTAAATTCCCACTGATTTCAACAGGAACAAAGTGTGAATAACTTAGTCTGGATTCAACCCAATGATAGCACTCCACTGTGTTCAAACTTAGCATTTCATGTACATTATCTCATTGCAACAAGCTATTCAGGTACGTCTGTATTATGACATTGTTAGAGATGCAGAACAGAGGCTGTAAGACAAGGACTTGTCTAAGGCTGCAATTCTGTACCCAGTTACCTGGGAGTAAGCTCCATTGGCACCAATAGGACTTACTTCTGACTATACTTGCAAAGGATTGTGCTGTTAAGCATGTAGTGAGTTCATGGCAGGTGCAAGGTTTGAACTGGCAACTTCTTAATTCACATGAAATATAATCATGTGTATGTTTAACCCCACTGATTTCAATTGGACGAACTCCATAGCAAGTGTACATAGAATTATGATTTCATTCTCTTAGCTAATAAGTTACATTAACTCTCATCTAACCGAAACCAAGTCTGTCATTTGTTACAGATCCAAAGCATGATGAGGATTATCTTTAAGGAGACAGTAGCTAAGGCAAACATATATTTCTGCCTTGGCCCTTCCCATCCTAGTTTATATGAACATGGATCAGGGAGGGAAAATGTTACCAGCTTAGGGTGTAAGTTCCTGTGTGGTTTAGCTGATTGTGTCTTTGCATTTTCAGTCCCTCAGCCCATTATGAATTCTTGCTATTTAATTCATACCATCTTTTTAATATAGAATTTCACAATCTTTTACATAGCACATCTGTGCAAAAACAGCATGAAATAAGTGACTAGCTATTCTCATTTAACAGATGGGATGTTGAGGCTGAGAAGGACGCAGTTGCTCAGTTGTTACTGAGATGGGAATTGAACTCTAGAGTCTTTCAGGTAAAAAAAAAAGGACACATTCAGAACCATCATATGGTACAGCTGTTCTATACTGTCCCTCCAGAAATTATGGATCGGGAGATCACATGACTGAATATAAAAGAACCCTCTCTGCCTGTAGTAAGATAGCATTTTGGGGTAAAAAGAGTGAGGAACTTAGCCTTCTTTCTGATATTCTATGTTGGGTTTTTTTTTTTTAGTGGCAGGTAGGCAGACAGGCAGGTACAATGATGTTGTTGATGATGATGAAGATGAAGATGAGGGGGATTCAAACATACTTTCTGAAGTGAAACCAGTCCTGAAAGAGTCATGTAACATAGTTCTGCATGTGTACAACAACAAATTCATGACTCTATGGTGTAGAATTGAAATGATACAGGAGAGATAATGTGTCACTCAGATATTTTCATTTTGCATTTTCCTGTGTTCTTATTCAAATCCCCAAATATCAGAATTTGCATATTATATATGAAAAATCTGAAGAGCTCATATTTAGATCTGAATTTTCAATTGGTTATCTGAGAGTTTTTGGTGGCATTTTAATGTGATTATAGCTTTTGGTGACAAAACAATGTTCAGCAAAGAAAAGAGATTATGTTATTTCTTTGTTCTGACATATTAAGTATTCCTAAGAATTCGATCTATGTAGCATTTTAAACTCTTTTTTTCTATCTGATGAAGAACATGATGCCAGTGATCTATCTGTCAAATGTAATTTACAAAAATATTCCAAGAATATTTGAACTAGTGGTAAAACATGGAAATTTGTCAAATTTAAGCAAACTTTTCATTCAATTCTAGTATTGTATACAGTCCTTGACAGGTCCTGTATATTGCAGTTCATGCCAAATGCATTCACGGCAAAGGACTTTATTCAAGCTTTCAGGGGACAGAATATTGGTTTTCATATCTAGCATAGGGAATTTATCAACCCAGTCCTAAATTGCTGTCTTATAGTTGAAAGTGACAAAAATGTCAGAACCAAACATCCTCTTTTAAAAAATATAATCTTCTTACCCACCCACCCCCTCTCTTTTATTCTAACTAGCTAAATGAGATCTATTATATTAATTCTGCAGTTCAGAAAATTCCAAACAGCGACTCCTAGTGGGCAGCTCCTGTTTCTTCCTCCAATACTCCAAGAGAACAGCATTATTTGAAGCTTCTGGAATATCGGGTGCTTTTGCGATCTTGTATAAGAGAGCATCGCTGAAATAATAAACTCCTTCACCAAGCGTTCTGCTTAGAAATACCCTAGGAATATGTGTAATGGGTAGGAAATATTTTAAACGTTTTCTTTTACTCCTGATTTTCAAAATAATTACTTCAAAGACAGCATAAAGGTATGGTGGTCTCATAGAAATAAAATTAACTCCTGCAATTTTCTGGAAGAGCAGAATCAAGGCAGAATTTTTCCCTGTAAAGGAAAGGGGCAGAAATGTCGTGCCAGGCGTACTTTAAGTCGTTTTGTTCCCTTTTCATCCTTCCTTTCTGTCTATCTATGGAAAATATGTGAATGACCAAACAAAAATAGTTTTACCGTTTAGTGTGACTGTGTGTGTGTGTGTATTCTGCACACTGATAATACTGTTTTATTCATCTAATAAAAAGGGCTCTAGTCCACAAAAACGTGTGTCACAACAAATCTGCAACCCTACACTTTCCTTGGAGGAAGCCCCACTGAATACTGAGGGAATTATTTCCATTGATCAGTGCCACATGACTCTTCGTTGTTTTAGGTTCCATGGAGTCGTGTCTTTGTTCATTTGTTTTTATATTATAATTCATTCACGCGGCTTTTAATTCAGAGCAAGGAAAATGTCATATATTTCTTCCCTGCCTAACGTCACACTTCTGACGAATAATTACGTCGTCACGTCCTTCCCAGACGTGCAGTTAATGAAGTGCATCATGAAATTGTTTGTTGGAGGTGGCATCTCTAGTCCGAGGCATCATCATAATCATCATCATCATTATCATACGGATAACCATAACACTCACTTGAAATATAATTTGGACAACCATAACACGAGTTGATTAGCTTGAGCTGTTTTGTAAAACTGGGAACAGTTCCCTCCTGAAAGGTAGACATGGTGCAAAATAATAAACGTCATTGGAAATGTTGTAAGGGCGAGGACACTGGCAGATACCTTTTACACAGGTAAGTAAAATGTTATGATAAAAGCATTCTGGATTACGCAGGGAAATGGGCTTGCTTTTCACGATGTCTGTTCTGCAGTGGTTATGATTCAGGTGTCACCGGCTTATTTGTGCTGTTTGAAAAGAGAAGGTCACACACAAACACACGCACACACACAGAGAGATTTTCAACCGAGCAGAGGTCGTCCTTGTTCCATTGCGAGACGAATCTGTGACGCAGAGATTTTATGTGCAGCCAGGACTATGGCTCTCCATCCGCACCATTAACACAGGGCCGTCTTCCCGTCGATCCCGCTCGTAGACTTAATCCTTAGCTCTGCTCACATTAATGCCAATATTGTTGCCGTGCGATCTTCTTTACTGGAAGGAAAGCCGGGGTGGGGGCGGGGACGGGGGTGGTGGGATGAAGGGGCAGAGCTTGGAAAAGTTACTTTTTTGAACTACAACTCCCATCAGCCCAATCCATTGGCCATGCTGGCTGGGGCTGATGGGAGTTGTAGTTCAAAAAAAGTAACTTTTCCAAGCTCTGATCGGCGGTAAACTAGAATCCATCCCCTTGTCAGTTTTATAGGAACAAGGAGACCGTTATTAGAGGATTCACTAAAGCCGCCGCCACCGCCACGAAAACGAAATGTCGACCCAGAAGTAAGCCCCACTGCTAGGCTGATACCTATCCTTTGATCTCCTGCTGTCTTTCCCTTCCTGCTAGACTGATATGCATAGGATGTTGACCACATCTCCTTCCCTCCTTCTTTGTTCTTTCTCTTGAGAGGGAGAGCAGACATATTCTCTTTATCTCTCCCTCTCCTCCAAGCATGAGGGTAAACACTAGGCTTAGTGTTTGCATCTCCAACTTAGCTAGTTAGCTAGATGTAGAACTCTTTCTTATCAACATTCTGAAACCCTCCAGAGCCGCTGCCAATCAGTGTAGACAGTGCTGACTGAAGATGGAGTGATAGCTGACTTGGTATAAAGCGGCTGCCGGTGTTCTACTGTCTAACTACAAGGTACTGCAAACTAAAGATAACTATAGCAAACGTGGCAGCATGCACAGAGGAACCCGCTTGTAAAGTGTGTATAGTTTCATTTAAGCCTACCCAGAACTGGAGAACGTGTGTGCGCCAACTTTAAAGCAACATTGGTTTCGCAACCAGTTCTTGTAAATCTCAAGCCAGGCCTGCAGAGCCTTGCGCGTCTGGACCTGTCCCCTTTTGTGTGAGCGTTTGTGGAAAATGTTAAGGGGTTTGCACAGATGTTTTATCTCTGACCGACTTAAAGCACATTCCAACATGGATCCCTTGACTAACGCATATTTTTTCTCTTTTGCATCAGATTTCTTTTTTTCAAAAACATCTAGTCTGATAAAATATTCTGAGGAACTCAAAAGATTGCACATTATTCAATGGATTCGATGGTCTAATAAAGGTATTTCCCTAAGAGAGATTTGGGGAGTTTTCTTAAGGGCCACCAGGGCTACCTTTACCCTTTCTACACGAACCTCTGTGTCTCTTTCCTTAGCCCATATATGAAAGCCAAGTCATGTTTTGTCGAAGGATTTTTCCTCTGTGCATCATCTATCCTTTTATGAAAATTTTCTGAAACCATCCCACTGAGAATATGAACTTTCTAGGTATGACGTGTGTCGACTGGAGGAACCTGTGTGTGTATGTGTGTGTACAGAACGTTTGATATATTTGTATATTAAAAGAAAATAATGTGGAGAAGACAATCACCAGCAAATGTTGCACCTTCTGACACATTAATTGCTGCTCCAGAAAGTAGATATTAACAATCCTGTTGCCCCTAAGGGAATCCATCAGATATGCAGCGCGCTGCTGCTCCTCGCCCTCTACTTAGTGATCTTCAAAGTACGCTCCCTCTAGTGGTGCAGTTAGATAATTTCAGACTCAAGACTTACTGGTCATATGGGGCTCTTCACTTCAGATGGTTATTATTATTGTTATTGTTATTGTTATTATCCTTTCCTCCATGGAGCTCAACAATCCTGTGAGGTAGATGAGGATGAGAGAGAATGACGGGTTCAAGGTCAGGCTGGGAGCTTCATGGATAAGTGGGTATCTGTGTTGGAAATATGTGGTTCAAGTGGAACTGGTGGGTTGGGTCTACATGAAGTTAAAAAGGGTAGAGGGGAGACCTCCTGGTTCCTAGGTTACATCTGTCCTTTGATTGCCTGCTAATTCTTCCTTCCTGTTATTCTTAGGATGCTGATCACATCTTCCAGCTTCTTTGTTCTCTTGAGAGAGAGAGAAGATATTTTTGTCTTTGTCCCCCCCCCCCCTTTACAGCATGAGGGCAACACTGGGCTTACTGATTGCATCTCCAACTTAGCCAGATAGCTAGATGTAGAACTATTTCCTATCAAGTATGTATTTCCAGAATAAAGCAGCTTTCTTATTTTGAAGCTTAAAGTCACAGTGGGACTAATTCCAGGGAGGGTGTGCTATTCAGCAAGGATTCAAACACACACAAAGCTCACTCAGGTAGTTTTTTGCTACTCTGCAATAATTTGACCTCCAGTCCCCCAGTGTCTAGTCCAACACTCTAACCACACCACACTTGATGACCACCAAACGGAAAGGAAATGGACTGCCTTCAAGTCGATCCTGACTTATGGCGACCCTATGAATAGGGTTTTCATGGTAAGCAGGATTCAGAGGTGGTTTACCATTGCCTTCCTCTGAGGCTGAGAGGCAGTGACTGGCCCAAGGTCACCCAGTGAGCTTCATGGCTGTGTGGGGATTCGAACCCTGGTCTCCCAGGTCATAGTCCAACACCCTAACCACCACACCACACTGGCTCCCTGATGACCACCAACCAGCTTTAAATGAAGATTAGACAAATTCATGGACCCTGAACTTGCCTGCTCTTGTCTGATCTCATAAGCTAAGCAGGGTCAGGCCTGGCTAGTACTTGGGTGGGAGACCGCCTGTGAATACCAGTTGCCGTAGGCTTAGAGGAAGGCAATGGTAAACTACCTCTGAATACCTCTTACCATGAAAACCCTATGAATATATCCAGAAAGATTCATAGGATCGCCATAAGTCATAATTGACTTGAAGGCATATAACAACAACAAAAGGTTATCAATGACTATTACCCATAATAGCCAATTGGCTACATTTCCCCTCCACTGTTGGAGGCAGTTATGTTTCTGACTACCAGTTGCTGGGGAGAAGAGGTAAAGAGAATGATCTGTTGCTTGCCGGCTTCCCAGAAGCATTTTGGTTGGTCATTGTAAGAACAGGATGGTGACTAGATGGGCCTCTGGTCTCATCCAGCTGGGCTCATCTTATGGTCTCCAAAACGCAGTAAGCCAGCCCAGCTGTGTTTGGGGGTCTTCCTGCTCATTCTGCTGACTGGGGTCCTGGACTTCTGCCCACAAGTCCTACAATGACAGTGGTCCCCTCTTCTTTCTTCTGTGATGTTGTTTACTTAAATGCAACCAAAGGACATCACTCTCATTCTGCAGCCATATTCCTGATCCGCAGAGGTAGGAAGGATGTGGGTGGTTCTAAACAGCTGCTCAGGAGCACCCGACTACAGCTCTACCATACCTGTGCTAAGGATGGCTTGCTTGATGCTGATTACGTCTCATACCATTCCCCATTCTCACCCCCAGCCCAGTTTCTTCGGGTCCTGCAGGTATCTCAGCAACTGAGCCTTGACTTTCTTGGCCATGGTTTTCAAGTACCAATTACAATACTAGTTACCTCACTCGCCCTTCAGATGTTGTCCTAAAGAAACTGGACCTTTTTACAACATATTGCAAGGTAGGACACTATTTTTTATCCCCAAATTGCAGGTGTGCAGTTGAAAGAGTGGGCTGCCTGGGCAGCCCATGGCAGAGGGGAGATGTGAAGCAAGCAAGCAAGTAGTAGTCTTTTTGAATTGCACAGAGTTTCCTTCCTGTCTAGCAGTGGTGTAGTGGGACAGGGTCAAAGCTCTGCCACTCATTGTACCAGGATGATGTCATCTCCTCGGGTGCTACTTGCCAACCCTCTCCATGCCAAATAAATAGAGAGAAACCCATCACATAAGGTAGATCGGGAAAGAGGTACGTTATACTAGCATGCATGGCTAAGGGTTCAGCTGCCACTTTTTTTTTGAACAATTCAAAAGTCCCTTTACTATGATCAACCATAATATCACAAAATAGTGAGCAAGCTTTTGAATCCACAGAACTCTTTGTCAGGCTGGATGAAGCCTTTGTGCAGCACATAGTTAAGGTTTGGAATTCACTCCCAAAGGAGACTGGGATAGCCACCAATGTGCATGACTTTAAAAGAGGATTAGACAAATTCATGGAGGATAAGGTTATCAGTGGCTACTAGCCATGATGGCTATACTCTACTTCCACAGTCAGAGGCAGCATGTTTCCAAATACCAGTTACCTTAGGAGGGGAGAGTGCTGTTGTGCTCACGTCTTGCTTGCAGGCATCCCATAGGCATTTGGTTTGCCACTGTGAGAACAGGATGCTGGACTAGATGGGCCCTTGGCCTGATTGAGGAGGCTCTTCTTATGATATGTCCTTATGAAGCAAAATAGGAGGGGGGTGAGGAAAATAAAAGCTTCTTTGATATTGAAGCCAAAATATCTATCTATCTACCTATATTTAAAAAATCTTGTTGTATAGAAGGGGTGTGGCTATGATGGCGCAAATCTGCGGATTGTCACCAAGAGTATCCCCCCACTTCTGAATTTACCACTACACCATTGCTGACTACCAAAGTTCTGTGTAACTTGGATGCTTGCTGTTCTATCCAGACAGGACTTTCAGAGAAATCCCAGGCCTTTCAAGACCAATATTAGTTGGCTAAACTCCTAAGCATAGTAAATGGGATGTAAATCCCACTGTAATCAATGGGTCCTACATCTCCAAATCTGGGATGGGGAACCTACAGCCCCTCAGATGTTCTGGGGCTCCAACTCCCATCAGTCACAGGCAGGATGACCAATGATCCAGCATGATGGCAGCTGTAGCCCAGCAATATCTGGAGAGCCACACACTCCCCACTCCTGCTCTAAGTCAACACAGGTATTCATGCACCCCCCTTTTTCCTACTCCTAATTCGGCTTTCAGTTCAGGAGGGGGAAAGCTCCAGGGTGCAGATGAATGCTGCAGGTCTCCCACTGAATTTCCAAGGCTCCATCTGACCCTGACAAGTCAGAGCCTCCCATTCCTTCCCAAGCTGATGGCGAGGACCAGGGATCAGAAGAGGGCACTGGACAGAGTGGAAGGCTATGATGACTGCGAATACGGCGTGTGAGTATGTTGGTTTTAAAGCCTTCTGTTTAGTCTCCCAATAGTTGCTTCCTCTTTCGAACTCTCCCTGCAGCCGGGACAACAAGCCTCAGAGCGCTGAAAGGAGCGGCCCGCATGTCCTGTCCCTCTCAGAAGCATCTTGCGATTAATGTAAATGTACTGTCTTCAAGTCGATCCCGAATTATGGTGACCCTACGAATAGGGTTTTCATGCTAAGCAGTATTCAGAGGGGGTTTACCATTGCATTCCTCTGAGGCTGAGAGGCAGTGACTGGCCCAAGGTCACCCAGTGAGCTTTGTGGCTGTGTGGGGATTTGAACCCTGGTCTCCCAAGTCATAGTCCAACACCTTAACCACTATACCACACTGGCTGTTGCGATTAACCCGATGGAAAATAGCCGGCACAGCGCTGCGGGACCAACCGGCGTACTCAAACCTGCGCAATGTTGGTGGGTTTTTTGCCTTTAGGTGGAGCTGTTGCAGCACTTGAGAACACAGGTTTTGTGTTGCTGACTCAAGGTTTAACACAGCAGCAAATTGTTCGACTTTTCCACCACCACCCCGGCATGCAGACTGGGCAAAAAAAAAAGAAACCTGGCTGACTTTGGGTATATTTGTACCCCAATGAGATTTCCAATGGAAGGATGAAATAACTTTGTCACCCAGATATCATTTTTGTCTGTGTTGTCAGCACAACTGTGCTTGACACTACCAAAGCACCTTATAGAGTTGGAAAAGGTTCAGAAGAGGGCAACCAGAATGATCAAGGCGATGGAGCGACTCCCTTACGAGGAAAGGTTGCAGCATTTGGGGCTTTTTAGTTTAGAGAAAAGGCGGGTCAGAGGAGATATGATAGAAGTGTATAAAATTATGCATGGCATTGAGAAAGTGGATAGAGAAAAGTCATTCTCCCTCTCTCATAATATTAGAACTTGTGGACATTCAAAGAAGCTGAATGTTGGAAGATTCAGGACAGACAAAAGGAAGTACTTCTTTACTCAGCGCATAGTCAAACTATGGAATTTGCTCCCACAAGATGCAGTAATGGCCACCAGCTTGGATGGCTTTAAAAGAAGATTAGACAAATTCATGGAGGACAGGGCTATCAATGGCTACTAGCCATGATGGCTGTGCTCTGCCACCCTAGTCAGAGGCAGCATGCTTCTGAAAACCAGTTGCCAGAAGCCTCAGGAGGGGAGAGTGTTCTTGCACTCGGGTCCTACTTGCGGGCTTCCCCCAGGCACCTGGTTGGCCACTGTGAGAAAGAGGATGCTGGACTAGATGGGCCACTGGCCTGATCCAGCAGGCTCTTCTTATATTCTTATGATCCAAAAAACACTTATTCAGAGGAGGTGGGATGTTTCTGAGCTGGCCTCTTCCCCATGCACATTGAATAAACAGCACAGTTTGCCCCCAGGACATTTTGCTGGGGTATATTTGGACCCCAGCAGTTTTTGTTTCCAGAAGGAAAATAGCAAGTGGTAACTGGCTGAAATTTGGGGATGTTGTATGGGTGACAGTTTGTGACAATATCCTAGAGGGACAGCCCTATAGGTCTACTCAGGTGTAAATTACACAATGAAAAGGCAGACATTTGCCCTCAGGACTCTTTGATGCAGTATTTTTTGGACTCCAGGTGGGTTTTTTGTTTCCAGAAGGAAAATGGTAAGTGGCAACTGGCTGAAATTTGGGGATGTCATACAGATTAAATTTTATGGCAATGCCCTGGAAGGACATCCCTGTAGGTCTAGTTAGGTGTAAATTACACAATGAAAAGGGCATCTGGGGTCTAAAAGTACCCCACAAGTCTGCTTGAGGGCTGTACTGATCAGATCCCGGAGTTTCTCACTAGTGGTGAGAACAACACAGAACACTTAATTTTCCATTCATTTCAACAGTGGAGGCTGGTCCATTAGGGCACTGCCACACCAACCTCTGTTGGCCCTCAGCCAACCCCCACCTACCTGCTTCGTACTTACAACTAATCCAGGGGGTGGCATTACCTTACTCTCAGTGTTGCCCTTGCAGAATGCAGCAGGCAGGAGATGAGTGAGGAGGGAGTAAAAAACTAATTAGCTGGCTCTGCCTTTCATTGGCTTTGGCGCCACCTACTGTTGGGCTCCTTGATTTCTGCTCCACCATTCCCAACGAGCACCAGCCACCGCTGCATTTCACCAAGAGAGCTTCAGCTATGGGGCGGTATATCAGTGTAATAAATAAATAAATAAATAAATTTAGTAAGCATGCTAAAGCTTACAGTTGGGATGGGGATATAAGGAGGTCTGGAAGGATCCAGGGCTTTGATGGATCCTGATTTTCCTTTTCATTTTGTTGCTGTTGTTCTCATGCCTCGAGCCCCTTCAGAGGAACACAGGAAGCTGCCTTACATTGAATCAGACCACTGGTCTATCTAGTTCAGTATTGTCTATGCTGACTGGCAGTGGCTTTCCAGGGTTTCAGGCAGGAGTCCCTCCCAGCTCTACCTGGAGATGTCAGGGATTGAACTTGGAAGCTCCTGCATGCAAAGCGGATGCTCTACTCCTGAGCTACAGCCCCTTCACTCAGTTCTAGCATGCAATCAAGAGATACTAGGGCATGCCCCAAGTTAATGCAGCTTCCCCCAGTGTCCATGTCTCAGACCAGTGTTTGCAATTGGCAAATCAAAATCAAAGCTGGTAAAACACTCCTGGCCACTAATCACACATGCACCTTCAAAGAAAGTGCAGAGTCCAGGAGCACTCACAGCCCATGTACCTGGCCCTGAAGGGAGAGTACACCCCCATCCAGGACCATCATCACCATCATCTTCTTCTATGCTGCCTTCCCACAAAAAAGTGCTCAAAATGGCTTGCAATAAAGAGAATAGTAATACATCTCAAAATCAACAGCTGCAAGAACAATTTCATAATGACAAGAATAATAAAATGGCAACACAACAGCAAATATAATAGCAAACAAAAAACAAAATTTCAATATTATAAACGTAGCATGGTTACATCTCCTGGTAGGCAGCATCACACTACCTGGCAAGAGCAAACACAAGAAGGGAGTTGGATTGTTTCACTTTGGTCCTGGAAACACCCCTCCCATGATGTTTCTCATAGTCCTCCTGCAGAAGCTTCTTACAAAGCTTCCAAAGACTCATCATCATCCAGGTCAGCTGGATGCTGAAGGACTTCTTTATAACATCCTGGTGACCTCACCCAACAGTTTCATCTAGAAAGCCTGGGGCCAAGATGGAACCTTGAGGCACTCTAACTAACTTGACTAATGGTCAAGGAGTAGAACAGAAGTCCCTCCAGCATCACCAGGTAGCACTGGAGCCACTGCAAAACCATGCTCCTGATTCATATTCCCAAAAGAAGGGCACAGAAGGATACCATGGATCAATGGTGTCAAAAGCCTCTGAGAATTCCAGAAGAACTAACGGGATTGGACTCCTCCCACCATGGGCTCATCCCTTACAGGAAACAAGAGCGGTCTCCTGTGACCATAAGGAGGAGGAAGAATGCTGTGTGTGTATGGTTGTGGGTGTGCTGATCCTGCATTCATTTTCCTCAAACACATCTATTCTCTGCACCAAATAATACGTGGCTATTCCCCCAGGTTCAGGGAGTTGTATTCAGCTAAGTTCAACTCTTAGTAGACCCAATGAAATTAATAGGCCTAGGTTAGTCGTACCCATTAATTTCAGTGGGTTTACTCTAACTAATGCTGGATACAACACTGTGGATCCAGTCGTCATACCGAGAAATAAGAAAACAATCTGGCCACAACTGATAAGGATACATCCTTAAATCTCTTTTGCAAGCAAATGGCCATTCAGTTCTATTAGCAAATAGTCATTCAGTTGTTAAAGGCAATTATGGCACCATATTTTCATAAGGAAATAATTTAATCACTGCGTTCTAGAGTCACAGCTGACATTAAGTACTGAAATGTGTAAGACAGCACAGCAAGGGTAGCTGCTATTAAAAAGATATCATGTGAGTGTCATTTTTGGTTTGGCACTGAGAGTCAGGAGGGATGAGTTTTGGAGGAGGGAGTATTTTCCTCAGGAATTTGGGAGAGGCAAGGCAAGTTGCAAGGAAACACTTAAGGAACTGGATCTGCCCTCCCAGGTTTTGGGAGTCCATGTCCTGCATAGTAATTTCAGATGAGATTTCACACCATTTGGAACATGTCTGGTTGGACATTCTGGTTTGAGCTTCTGGGTAGCATTGGCCAATTGACAGAATAACTGCTCTCCAGAGCTCTGGCTGTGAGTGCACTAGTTGCCTACAGTGAAGCGTCTCCATTGGCCACACCAGGAGGGGAATGGATTGATATGCCGGTCAGTTGTGAAATCTCTTGGAAACAATTTTTTTGTAAGAAACAAACCCCAATGCACTCAAGCTGCTCACACCAGGTTTTACAGTATAAAGGGACGGGACTTGACTAGCGTCGTGCCCTGTTTTCAGAAAAGAGAGATGGAGACGAACTGGAACCGGCAGGACAGTCAGTGTGTCTCTACCTAATGTGTGACTTCCAATATGGTGATGACATCAGATTATCCACTCCCACTTAATAGCCAGCTTGTTTATGCAGCCCTAGCATAAGCCAGTTAGCCATACAGCATCATGCTCCACGAGCTAGAGGGAGCCCCAGCTGACGAAGCGTCAATGCCCCAGCTGACAAAGCGTCAAGGCGAGTTCGGCAGCAGGGCGAGGAGGCCAGGGCCCCCCACTCTGCCCGTCTGTTCCCTGACCTCAACTAAACCGCAGTCTCCAACCCATTGACGTAATAAACCTTAAACAAAACTATGCAGGTAAGAAGCCAGCAGGGGTGTGGGGGCTTTCCAGTGTTTTGCACCGCCTGCAGCATGTACGACTATCTGCCTGTTGGACAGAAGTCGTGGGTGTGCTCTCGGTGCAATGAGCTCCTGGCTCTCCGGGAACGACTTCATTTCCTTGAGGCCAAGGTGGCAGACCTGGAAAAGCTGAGAGAGGCAGAGAGGTGTGTGGAGGAGGCCTTCAGGGACGTTATAGCTGTGTCCCACTCCAACGATGATAGCTCTCCTGCTATCATGGAGAACGATGGTCTCGGGGAAGGAGAGCATCCAGCTGAGGAAGAGGGAAACGATCCCTTAGAAGGGACCCATTCCTTGGGGGATGAGCAGCTATCCTCTCGTGCCGAGGATATATCTCCAGGGGGTGGAGGGATCCTTGTAGTGGGTGATTCGATCATTAGGAACATAGACAGTGGGGTGTGTGATGGTCGTGTAGACCGCAAGGTGTTTTGCCTGCCTGGTGCGAAGGTTGCGGATATCGCCTGTCGTTTAGATAGTTTGGTAGACAGTGCTGGGAAGGAGTCAGTGGTCGTGGTGCACGTTGGCACTAACGACATGGGGAAATGCAGCCATAAGGTCCTGGAAGCAAAATTTAGGTTGCTAGGTAGGATGCTGAAAGCCAGGACCTCCAAGGTGGCTTTCTCTGAAATGCTACCGGTTCCACGCGCAGGACCAGCCAGACAGGCCCAGCTTCGCAGTCTCAATGCGTGGATGAGACGATGGTGTCGGGTGGAAGGGTTCGGATTTGTTAGGCACTGGGGAACATTTTGGGACAAGCCGGGCCTGTACAAAAGGGACGGGCTCCACTTGAACCAGAATGGAATCAGACTGCTGGCACTTAAAATTAAAAAGGTAGCAGAGCAGCTTTTAAACTGACTGAGGGGGGAAACCTGACAGGAGCTGAGAAAGGTGCAGTTCAGAATAAACCTCCCCCCGGGATAAAAACCAAAGAAATTATGAAATTTTAAAAGGGGTAGGCCTAGAAGTAGGCATTGTGAGAGCAGGGGCACAGGATATAAATTCAGAAGGGCAAAATTACCACAGGCCAAACCACAAGTGCCAAAGACACTTGAAGAAAGACACTGCTTACAAGTGCCTGTATGCTAATGCTAGGAGCCTCCACACCAAGATGGGAGAACTGGAGTGCTTGGTCTTAGAGAAGAGCATTGATATAGTGAGCATAACGGAGACCTGGTGGAATGGAGAAAACCAGTGGGATACGGTTATTCCTGGATATAAACTATATCGGAAGGACAGGGAAGGACGTATTGGTGGCGGAGTCGCTCTATACGTGAAAGAAGGCATTGAATCCAGCAAGCTCGAAACCCCAAAAGAGGCAGACTCCTCCACAGAATCGTTGTGGGTGGTGATACCGTGCCCCAGGAGGGACTTAATACTGGGAACGATCTATCGTCCCCCTGATCAAAATGCTCAGGGAGACCTTGAGATGAGATATGAAATTGAGGAAGCATCCAAACTAGGAAATGTGGTAGTAATGGGTGACTTCAACTACCCAGACATAGACTGGCTGCATATGTGTTCCAGTCATGACAAAGAAGCAAAGTTTCTAGATATTCTAAATGACTATTCCCTAGATCAGTTGGTCATGGAACCGACCAGAGGGACAGCAACCCTGGACTTAATCCTCAGTGGGGACCGGGACCTGGTGCGAGATGTAAGTGTTGTTGAACCAGTTGGGAGCAGTGACCACAGTGCTATTAAATTAAACATACATGTAACTGGCCAATTGCCAAGAAAATCCAACACGGTCACATTTGACTTCAAAAGTGGAAACTTCACAAAAATGAGGGGATTGGTAAAAAGAAAGCTGAAAAACAAAGTCCAGAGGGTCACATCACTCGAAAATGCTTGGAAGTTGTTTAAAAACACTATATTAGAAGCTCAACTGGAGTGCATACCGCAGATCAGAAAAGGTACCGCCAGGGCCAAGAAGATGCCAGCATGGTTAACGAGCAAAGTCAAGGAAGCTCTTAGAGGCAAAAAGTCTTCCTTCAGAAAATGGAAGTCTTGTCCAAATGAAGAAAATAAAAAAGAACACAAACTCTGGCAAAAGAAATGCAAGAAGACAATAAGGGATGCTAAAAAAGAATTTGAGGAGCACATTGCTAAGAACATAAAAACCAACAACAAAAAATTCTATAAATACATTCAAAGCAGGAGACCATCTAGGGAGACAATTGGACCCTTGGATGATAAGGGAGTCAAAGGTGTACTAAAGAACGATAAGGAGATTGCAGAGAAGCTAAATGAATTCTTTGCATCTGTCTTCACAGTGGAAGATATAGGGCAGATCCCTGAACCTGAACTAACATTTGCAGGAAGGGATTCTGAGGAACTAAGACAAATAGTGGTAACGAGAGAGGAAGTTCTAAGCTTAATGGACAATATAAAAACTGACAAATCACCGGGCCCGGATGGCATCCACCCGAGAGTTCTCAAAGAACTCAAAGGTGAAATTGCTGATCTGCTAACTAAAATATGTAACTTGTCTCTCGGGTCCTCCTCCATGCCTGAGGACTGGAAAGTGGCAAATGTAACGCCAATCTTCAAAAAGGGATCCAGAGGGGATCCCGGAAATTACAGGCCAGTTAGCTTAACTTCTGTCCCTGGAAAACTGGTAGAAAGTATTATTAAAGCTAGATTAACTAAGCACATAGAAGAATAAGCCTTGCTGAAGCAGAGCCAGCATGGCTTCTGCAAGGGAAAGTCCTGTCTCAGTAACCTATTAGAATTCTTTGAGAGTGTCAACAAGCATATAGATAGAGGTGATCCAGTGGACATAGTGTACTTAGACTTTCAAAAAGCGTTTGACAAGGTACCTCACCAAAGGCTTCTGAGGAAGCTTAGCAGTCATGGAATAAGAGGAGAGGTCCTCTTGTGGATAAGGAATTGGTTAAGAAGCAGAAAGCAGAGAGTAGGAATAAACGGACAGTTCTCCCAATGGAGGGCTGTAGAAAGTGGAGTCCCTCAAGGATCGGTATTGGGACCTGTACTTTTCAACTTGTTCATTAATGACCTAGAATTAGGAGTGAGCAGTGAAGTGGCCAAGTTTGCTGACGACATTAAATTGTTCAGGGTTGTTAAAACAAAAAGGGATTGCGAAGAGCTCCAAAAAGATCTCTCCAAACTGAGTGAATGGGTGGAAAAATGGCAAATGCAATTCAATATAAAGAAGTGTAAAATTATGCATATTGGAGCAAACAATCTGAATTTCACATATACGCTCATGGGGTCTGAACTGGCGGTGACCGACCAGGAGAGAGACCTCGGGGTTGTGGTGGACAGCACGATGAAAATGTCGACCCAGTGTGCGGCAGCTGTGAAAAAGGCAAATTCCATGCTAGCAATAATTAGGAAAGGTATTGAAAATAAAACAGCCGATATCATAATGCCGTTGTATAAATCTATGGTGCGGCTGCATTTGGAATACTGTGTACAGTTCTGGTCGCCTCATCTCAGAAAGGATATTATAGAGTTGGAAAAGGTTCAGAAGAGGGCAACCAGAATGATCAAGGGGATGGAGCGACTCCCTTACGAGGAAAGGTTGCAGCATTTGGGGCTTTTTAGTTTAGAGAAAAGGCGGGTCAGAGGAGACATGATAGAAGTGTATAAAATTATGCATGGCATTGAGAAAGTGGATAGAGAAAAGTTCTTCTCCCTCTCTCATAATACTAGAACTCGTGGACATTCAAAGAAGCTGAATGTTGGAAGATTCAGGACAGACAAAAGGAAGTACTTCTTTACTCAGCGCATAGTTAAACTATGGAATTTGCTCCCACAAGATGCAGTAATGGCCACCAGCTTGGATGGCTTTAAAAGAAGATTAGACAAATTCATGGAGGACAGGGCTATCAATGGCTACTAGCCATGATGGCTGTGCTCTGCCACCCTAGTCAGAGGCAGCATGCTTCTGAAAACCAGTTGCCAGAAGCCTCAGGAGGGGAGAGTGTTCTTGCACTCGGGTCCTACTTGCGGGCTTCCCCCAGGCACCTGGTTGGCCACTGTGAGAACAGGATGCTGGACTAGATGGGCCACTGGCCTGATCCAGCAGGCTCTTCTTATGTTCTTATGTTAAACACAACCAGCCCCATAATAACTTTTAAGCATGTCTTTTTCTGCAATGCCATCTTTTGGCCATATAAAAGTAGTGCAGGCTTTAAGGCCCTGAATAAAGCTTCAGGGCTGTACAACCTTACCCACTTTGACTAATGAGTGTTATTACCTTAAATTTCCAAATGATGTTTTACGTAAATAAAACATCCCCATTAGAAGAGACTGCTACATTCCAATATGCTGGAATATGTGAGAAATCCTCTAAATGGATCCAGCTTTATTTTTTCATATTGGGCAAGGAATTTATGCATAGGTCTTCAATTAATTTACTTAAGTTGCCTAGCTGGCACAGAGTTTTATAGGACTTTCTGTTTGAGCACCTTAGATGATGCAGACAAGAAAAAAGAAAACAAAAAGGTGAACTTCAAGACCTGGTCTAATAAAAGCTACCATCTTTAGTTATTTTCCTTTCATTTTATTTTACATGTATTACAATCAGGCTTATTGCATGGATGCCCTTTAGTGGGAAAAATGTGTGTACGAGAGAGTCTCAGTCTTATAAACACTTATATTTGCAGTATATGATATTCATGGAAATGTGAAAGTATACTTAGGTAAGCATGGAAGAAAATGACATTAAGTAGTTTCCTCAAATTATTTCTTACATTTGAATGTTGCCTTGATAAAGATTCTGGGGGAAGTAATAAAACAATAGGGGTACAAGCCTACCCTTACTGGCCCATCAGCTGAGGGGACTTGGGTTGAGGCAGAAGGCTGCTAATGTCACTGGAAGCAGAGAATCACTGCTCTTGCTGAAAGTGCACCCATGGAAATGCCAATGTGTGCAGTGGAAAGGCTTTGTCATCTAAGCTGGTCCAGTGGTGAAATTGAGCCCTTGTATCCCTAAAAGCTAAGGATCCCTAAGATCCTCCGTGGCGCAGAGTGGTAAGCGGTGGTAATGCAGCCGAAGCTCTGCTCACAGCTGGAGTTCGATTCCGACGGAAGGAGGAAGTCGAATCTCCGGTAAAAGGGGTCGAGGTCCACTCAGCCTTCCATCCATTCGTGGTCAGTAAAATGAGTGGGGGGAAAGAAAGGCCGGGGAAGGAACTGGCAATCCCACCCCATATATACGGTCTGCCTAGTAAACGTCGTAAGACGTCACCCTAAGAGTCAGAAACGACTCGCACTACAAGTGCTGGGACACCTTTACCTTTTTATCCCTAAAAGCAGAATGGAGTTGTGGATGGACCATGGCTCATAGACAGAGCATCTGTTTTGCATGCAGAAGGTTCAGTCCTCAACATCTCCATGTAAGGCTGTAAGACCTGTCTGAAATGCAGGAGAGCGGATGCCAAGCAGTGTAGATGGACCAGGGGTCTGGCTCAATACAAGGTAGCTTCCTATGTGGGATGTAAGTGGCATGTGGGAGGAGCCCACCTATCCTGATTCCTAACCTTCATCATACAAACATGCCCTCGCCCATAAGCCTGGCACGCATCTACATCAAGTAGCTGCCCTCTCATTGGCTCCAGTGAGAGGGAACAATAAAATTGAGGTTACTCCTCCTGCCAAACTTTTCTTCTGTTTCCCTCCTCCCCTCTCAAGCTGGGGATAGTTTGGATGCTGTGGATGTTCCATAGCTGTATCTATTGAAAACCTGAGGGTCGGCCCTACTGTGAGGCAGAGTGAGGTAGCCACCTCAGGCAGCAATTGCTGATGGGTGGGGGTGTGCTACATGACCTGCCGTGTGCCCCCTTAGATAGCCTGCTTCCCTCAGGTGTAGTGCAGAATACTGTCCTGTTGACAGTGCCAAAGTATGCTTCCACTGCCAATCTGGTTAGCTTTTGTACATAAAATGGAGAACAGGGCCATCTTGTCCTTCACCTCAGGCAGCAAAATATCATTACATGCATGCCAATCTCACAGTAAGAGATTTCAACGGCACCTCAGGTTTGGCTTCCTTCAAAGAAGGTCACTGGCGACTGTGGTGCTGAATTATTCTGAACTGACCACATATATACAGGCTGAGCTTAGAATGGAAGGGGTCACAGCATTAAAAATTCAACAGAGCTTGCCTACACATTAGGTTTCTAGCCCCTCCTCACAAGCCAAACCTTTGGACTCAGTGCAGAGAGCACATGTCTTCCAGCCCCAGCTCCAGCTCCAGCCAAGACTGTCCCAGGTTTATTGCTCTATTAGGCTGCTTTCACACATGGGATTTATTGCATCAGTTTTGCAGATTAAAATGGTAGTGCTGCTGTTCCGATTTCTAAAATTCCTTTCACACTGCAGTACGTGTTGCGTTAAGGAACTGTGGTTTTTACAGCCAATATACCAGCATTTCACACAACTGTCTTTCACACTGCTGCAATGAACAGCACCTTGGACACATGGGAGTGTGGGGGAAAAGGAGGAAAGGAATGAAGCTATCCACACCTAAGCTGAAATACGGGTACAATTTTCATCAGGAAAAAAAGACACGAGAATGCATTGCATGCTGGGATGGCCATTACATGAGCAGCTGCAGCTAGTGCAAAACTACCATGATTTTCTGGGTTCCCAATCTTGCAAACAGATTATTTCTCGAATCCTTTATCACAGAAATGAGAATTAAACTTTCACTATATTCCACTAGATTTCGGGAACCAGCTTTTACATTGTGTGGAAGATCAAATAAAATGCACAGATTGTCAGTTAAGAAATCGCTGGAATAACAGAATAAAGTGCAGTGCGAAAGCAACCTTACCCTCACCTGTGATATCACCTCCAGCCAGGGAACGGGGCTGGGGGAATGGGGAAGTCTGCCCCTTTCTGGAAGCATCTCCAGCTAGCAGTTTCTGGCAATCAGTCACCAGCCATGCAAAGAAATACTTAACAGACTTGGCTAGAGTCATTAATTTAACAAAGAAAATGGTTTCATCACTTTAACAGCCTCTTTCTCTCCAGAATCCCATCTTACATCTTCAAACCACAAGCTTTGAAGGGGTCCAGAGACATATGCAAACCACCCCCTACTCCTATAACAATATTTGGTTCCAGTAGAAATGTGACTTGAGGAGTGCTCTGTCCATGTATTTGAATTCCTAGGACTATATGAAATTTGCCTCATACTCAGTCACATCATCAGTCTACTTAATCTGACTGGCAGTGGCTCTTCAAAGCCTCAGGCAGTGGCCTTTCCAAGCCCTGCTACCTTTTAACTGCTGATGTCAGGAACTGGGTTTGAATCTGTGACTGTCTGCATGTGAAATGTTGGTTTAGTCACTTGTACAATGGTTTTCCAACCTATCCCACAACTTTCACCAAAAGAGCCCCTAAAACAGCTTGTAGTTTACAAACCACCTAAAGAACAATCAATTATAAAGCTCAAAAGCAGAAAATATCAGGAGGAAAAACACCATCAATGAAAGTGCAGGACAGCAGAAAAACATCAGGCACTGTCATTAAAAAGTGTTAGAACAAAATAGCTTTCACTTGGCATCTGAACATGTCCAAAGATGAGGAGAGTCAAGCCTCCTGGTCAGTAAGTCCTGTAATTTGGGCACTGGGACTGATAAAAAGTCCACATCAAGCATCCCTGTTATCTGCACTTTCACATGGCAGGAGATGCTCAGAAGGACTTCTCTTGCTGACCTCAAAGAGCAGTTAGGTTATGTGGAACAGAGACGATCTTTCAGATATCCAGGCCCCAAATCATTAAGGTCTTCAAGGGTAAGAACCAGCACCCTGAACTGAGCCACCCATTTGCAGTCTTGTTATTGCATTTTGCCCCAATTACAGTCTCCTGATGACCCTTTTCAAAGGGAGTCCCACATTACAATGGACCAAGCTGTGTGCAGCTATAGCAAATGTAACAGGCAATGAAATATTGGTCCCAATCTATACTCCTTTCTCATGAGATTTAGTGCATTCATGTTTGAGGCCCAGTCGGAGCACATCTCTTAGCTTCTCAAAACTTGACTTACATTGAAACACAGAGATGCACAGTCATGGACACAGATATAGCCTAGCTTAAACAGCTGATTTCATATGTTACTGTGTGGCCCAGTTGCTACTTCCCTGTATAGCTGAATTGCATGCTGTTTCAGTAAGATCCAGATAATGGTATCATGTAGGGTGGTGGATCCTAAAGCAAGGGAGCATTTAAATTAGGAAGGAAAGGGACTTCCCAGGAGGATCCTTACGCCTGTGCAGCCTCTAAGACGAGCTCTGTCTTGGATGAAACTTATCCAGTTTTAAATTCAGTCAGAAGGGACTTTTCTGACTGGAGATGATTTATTCCGGATAAGGAAGAAGCGTGAGATCTGCCATATAGTTTTGTTTTGATTGTTGGAGTCTGGAATTCGTCAGAATTGTCTGTCTTCCAGCAGTTCAGACAGAGCGAGGATTTTTATGCTAGCTCAGCTGGATAAGTGACCGGTTTTTTTTTTAACAGACTAGCAGGCAAATATTCTGCTGTCTACATTTATCATTTTCTTATCTATACAGCTAAAGAGATTTGTCAAAGTAACAGCAATTAGGTTAACCTAGATGAGGTAAGACTTTCCTTCTTTATTTACGGAACTAAGGGGGAAATAGCTTATCTTTTTTTTATTGCAAAAAGCTGACATGGAAAATTGTGTTTTAAAGTTTACAACGGATGAGAGATTTCTGATTGGGAGAGATAAGAAATCTTTTTGATTTATAAGGCTTTTGTGTAATATATGTAAGGGACTATTTTTTCTGATCTACTTTTTTTTTTGACAATCTGCTCATTCTCTCTGCTACTAGTTGTTTGGACGCTGTGAACTAAAAGCTGTTTTTGCACTTCTGGGCTTTTAAGAGATAAGGACTGTCTAGCGTGTGACGTTAGTTGGTTGGAAAGATTAACTCCTTTGTAACTGGATAAAGAAATAAACTGCTCTTTGCTTGGGACATTGAAAATTGAAGGAGTTTTGTTCTTTTGGTTTTAAGAATGACAATTAAGAAGATCATGGATATACAAGAAGGGACTTTATTTCTAGACATGCTTCAGAAAATAATGAATGGGATCAACTCAATAAAACAAGAACTGAGAAATAATAGACAAGTGTGGAGAACTGAATTTCATGAAAAGAGACAGGAGCTGAAAGAAACTCAGGATTCTATGAGAAAGGAGAATAAAGATAGATCTGGAAAACAAAAAAAGGATGAAAGAGAAATTAAAGGCAAGGTTCAATCTATGGAGATTGGCTTAAATATGGACATGAAAAAAGATTTGGATTTCCTGGTTGTGACGGATCCTGGAGATAAATATTACAGTTTGGAATACAGTGCTGTCTCTGAAGGAATTGAAGAGACTGGAGATAAAGATATTATCGGTTCAAAAAAATTCCTGGACTGGAAGGATTTGATGGAACTCGAAATGGAGAAAGTTAACAGAATTAATCCCTGTTTTGTGACAATGGAAAAACCTTCAAGAGATGTACTAGTGTATCATGTGGAAAAGAGGAGCAGAGATGCGGCTTTGAAACAATACTTCAGTGTTACGTTTGGATTTGATGGTGAGAAAATATCTATGATGGAGGAAATTCCTATTAGACTTTTATTATATGACTATGACAGCAAGATTTTTGGGTGCGTAGAGATGGAAGATGGAAGACGGACCCAATATGGATAATGACAGAAGAGCGATTTGAAATTACTGGACTCAGTAGATTTTATGAGCTGAATTAATTGACATGTTTATTTAGAAAAAAAAATTGATTGACATATATCTCAAGGATTGGAAACTTCTCTTTGACTTTTTGTGGAAGATTAAAATGATATGATGTTAATGAGATTTGAAACCAACTAAGATAACTGTTGGAGGAAGGTGATTTTATAATCTATTAAGAGATAGGTCTGTTATACATTATAGATTTATAGTTGAATTATAGTGTTTTGAAATTACTGGATTTAGTAGATTTGATGAGTTGGATTAATTGGCATGTTTATTTAGAAAAAAAATTGATTGACATATATCTCAAGGATTGGAAACTTCTCTTTGACTTTTTGTGGAATATTAAAATGATATGATGTTAATGAGATTTGAAACCAACTAAGATAACCGCTGGAGGAAGGTGATTTTATAATCTATTAAGAGATAGGTTTGTTATATATTATAGATTTATAGCTGAACTATGACAAATCGGAAGTCAATATTATTTTTTTATATATATGTATATATTTTTTTGTATTGTATTAGTTATTGATTTGTGTTGTTTTCTTTTTGTATCATTTTGGTTTTGAAAATTAGAATAAAAATTAATTGAAAAAAAAAATAAATTAGGAAGGAAAGGAGAAAAATATTTAGTGTAAAGTTATACTAATTTGAAGGTGTTATTAAAGTCAAAAATACAACCATAGAGTCCCTTATGCCTGGCAATTGGCAAATGAGGAAGACGTCTGGGAAGATACAGCAACTACAGCCTAAATATTTGTAAGCTGTCTTAATAAATCAGATTCATTGGTTTAACAGTGCACAAGTTGTAGGTGGTAACTGCCACTCTCCTTTACCCCACTTTGGTAATACCCATGTTTGCATATCTATATTTGTATTTTGGCCCTTGCAACCCTATACACGTCTGCTAAAAGTAAGCCCCATTGAGTTCAAAGGGACTTATTTCCAGGTAAATGTGTGTGTATAGCGTGCTGGTGCAGAAGTTTATTATAGAATCATAGAATAGTAGAGTTAGAAGAGGACTATAAGGCCACTGAGTCCAACCCCCTGCTCAATGCAGGAATCCAAATTAAAGCATACCTGACAAACAGATGTTCAGCTGCCTCCTGAATGTCTCCAGCGTTGGAGAGCCCACCACTGCCCTGGGCAATTGGTTCCATTGTCATACCACTCTAACAGTTAGGAAGTTTTTCCTGATGACTTTTTTTTTTTAAAGCTGGGTGCTTTGTCACATTCATGGTGCTATTACACTGGATGGTCCCTATCACCACATCCCTACTTCTCACTTGATCAAAATTTAGCCATATTTGTTTCCCGCAGCCCAAAGTAGAGGAGTCTGTCTATTTTCACTGATTGTCCCATGCAGAAGGCACATCAGAATTTCAACAACCCAGTTTGAAGAAGCTACTCTCTTAAGATCTCGACACATAAGAGATATTACCTTGGAGACTGTAATCACAGTACATACATCAGAACTTTTTTTTTTTTTTAAAATGCATTGGTCTTGTGCAAGTCCTCTTTATCAGAATTTCAGTATGGCCAAATATCAGTCTTGCACAAGACTTCTGTATTCATTAAAAAAAAAACACATCCTCAAATGGAAATGGATGTTGCTCCCCTACCTGCAAAGCAACAACGACAAAGCACACGTCTCCATTTTGCCTGTAGTGAAACATGATAACTATGGGCTGGGTTGTTTGCTCTTGCAATCTTGCATACTTCCTATGATTTTCTTAAGGTGTGTGGCGCAGAGCGGTAAGCAGCGGTAACACAGCCGAAAGCTCTGCTCATGGCCAGAGTTTGATTCCAATGGAAGGAGGAAGTCGAATCTCCGGTAAAGGGGGTCGAGGTCCACTCAGCCTTCCATCCATCCGTGGTCAGTAAAATGAGTACCCGGCATATGCTGGGGGGTAAAGAAAGGCCGGGGAAGGAACTGGCAATCCCACCCCATATATATGGTCTGCCTAGTAAACGTTGCAAGACGTTACCCTAAGAGTCGGAAACGACTCGCACTACAAGTGCGGGGACACCTTTACCTTTATACAGGTACAGAAATACCTGTGTGCATGCCCAGAATGGGAAAGGCTAATGGAGGCTGGGGGAATAATGATTGAGGGGGAGGGCCAGAAAACAGCACAGAAACATTCCTTCAGGGATGGGCCACTCATGTAGATGGGAAACAGTGGGCTGCTTATGACAATATCTAATAAAATGGAGTGTGTGGATGGATGCATGCCAACTGCGGCCACAGAAAAATCAGTTCTGAAAGATCCATTGTGACCTAAAGCCCTCATCTGGAAGTACCCTGCAAAGTAGAGTACTGTATGGGAGGCATACACAAGCCTGCCATTCCAAATCATGATTGGTTTGCTACAGTTAAAGGCTGATGGAGCAAGCAAGTTGAAAGGCTTAGTTGAGCCTGGTGGGGATCCCTTCCCATATATACAGCATGCCTTGCAGGAAGGGACAGATTGTGCCTCTTGGTTTCATGTGAGTTCTTCCAGCAAATTATTTTTCCAACTCTACAAATAGTGTGGAAGCTCTGCTCCTGAAACCTTGTTGCAAAAGAAATTGTATCTAGTAATGGCTGGTGGGTCCATGTCAGTGGCGCAGTGGAATGAGCTTCAGGTTTAGGTCTGCACATTCAAGGAGCTGTCCAAGGTGCTGATTGCACCGCAACCACATTTTTCAGCATCTTGCACAGCTCCTTGAACATTCAGACTAAAACACGGAATTGATTCCACTGCCCCATGACATGGAGTCACCAGCCACCACTGATTTTGTCATTCTCTGTTTTCCTGATGCAGGGATCTTTTTAAAAGGCCACAAAGTCTGAAAGCATAAGCAATGATGTGACGCCCTCCCCTGGTTCTCCCTGTCAGGTTCCCACTGCTTGTGGCTACTGCCTTTCACTAGGCACCACCAGGGATACCACCAGTCCGGACCGTCCTTTATATGGTTTCTCACTCCGCTCTAGCACAGATCTCACTAGATCCCCCTGCTAGGCGGCACCACCAGTCACGTCCTATAACCAATACTCCCAGAGACTTTGCCTGACTCTCTCTCTAGCTGGTTACTTTTGTGACTGCGTGCTTATGCTGTTCCCAACCCCCTTGTATCTTTATAGATAACGCATACAACTCTGGGTTGCTCTGGATACTTGAATTATTATTTCTCCCTTTACCGCTGCCACCATTAGATACTGTTTCTGTTCAGCCTTGGTAATTACCTTGCCCTCCCTTCTGGTATGTATATCCCCCAGCCAAGGATCAGGCCTTTGGTAAACCAAATAAGTATTTATTAAATATCAGAAATAACAAGATTAGTTTTAGAATGTTTCACAAGCGTATGGTTTCATCTATTCCTGTTTTGTACTTGACTTACTATTAATCAGAACTCCAACTCCCTCTTTCTCCACACTCCTGAGCTCCACCCTCAAACACCTCTTTCTCCACACTCCCAACATCCACCACCAAACACCTTCTTCTCCACCCTGCTAACATCCACCCCGATTCAACTGTCATTCTTCCATTTATACTCCCAGCCATTCAAACGTTCCGCCAATCATCCAGCATTCTACTGCCCATGTACTCCCCCCTCCTCTTTCACTCCTTTTACCATATGTCTTCTATATAAACAGCACTTACCATATTTACCCTACAAGCAGGAACATCACAAATGACAACTCTGATTCTCATTGTTCAAAAACAGCCTAACCTATATAGGTGCTGAGGACTGGATTCAGAAGAGCTATGTGGAATATGTGAGTAGTGATGAAGGGGAACAAATCTCAAACCTTCCCATTTAAAATGAAATAATAACAGGAGGGAAGTGTCTTTAATCAGGTTCCTGTGAGAAAGTCTTTTACCTTGCTGGCCATGGTGCCTGAGATTTGTAGTTCCTTACCTTCATCAACTCTCTCCAGCTCTGTGTTTTTGAAAGGAATTTCCTTCTTTTGGGAGGAAGAAAGGGTGCCTCCAAACTGTCCATATTTTGTAGGAGGGATTCTAACACATACCAGAACTTTAGGATTGTACATTTAAAGTGGATTGAAGGGCTCTGTTGTCCTAGTGCAACAAATCCACTCAGGAGGGAAAAAATCCTCACCAGACTTTCTGCAGTTTGGAAAGTGATGGAGAAATGCATGGAAAAATGTGGAATGAACAAAGCACTAACAGGAAGATGTATAAAGACACTGCAAACAAATCAGGGCAAAGGTTCATCATCATACAATGCCCCATAAACAAATCAGAATGAATGCTCAACAAAGACTGGATATAGCCAGGCTATCCCAGCCTGAGGGTCCCATTCCCTCATGTGCACCTAAGGGCTGCATGCCAGTTGCAGATGTGGCAAAAGGGGGCATGGCCAGACAGACATTACTCTGTGACTTCATCCAGGCAAGCAAGATAAGATCTGTTTTTATGATGTTTTAAAGTGTTTTTAGCGTTTTGTTTGCTGCCCTGGGCTCCTGCTGGGAGGAAGGGCGGGATACAAATTAAATAATAATAATAAAAAGATATGTTGTCTCACTTCAAGGACACATTCCAGCCAGGAGAAATCACTAGATGAGAGCTCAAAGCAGGGCCAAAAAGGGGCAGTGGCCTGGGATGTGTCCTGAGGGCCAAATAGAGAGGTCTGGAGGGCCACATTCAGTTCCCAAACCTCATGTTCCCCACCCCTGGGATATCATCTTAATCATTGTGCAAGTTTTATGCATGCAAATCTGGATGAATGGTGAATAAACGGGTCATCTGGAAGAGCTCCTTGCACAGCCCTGTCATTGCTGAGGTGAGGACCACAACAATACAAGCACAAGGGGACAATGTGGGAACTGATTAGTATTCTGCTGAGCTTTTTCTATCATACTGAGGTAAAAAAATAGAAAAAAATTGCATGCAAAAATTCACAAATAGGAGAGGAAATTTTTGTGAAATTCTCATGGGTGGGGTGCAAGGTTTTTGTCATGCTGACATTACTTTTAAGGTGGTTGAGGCATGTTTATGAGCAGTAGTGTAGCAGCAAATTCAGAAGTGCAGGGGTCCCTTCATGATAGTCACAGCCAGGCCCTCCCCCTTTTTTTACTGCTGGGTTGAGAATGAGATCCTTGTTAATGCTTTCTCCCACAGCAAGACATCCCTAAGAGCCAATCTGCATGAAAGGGGAGAGTGTTAGCTATTGAGAAGATTCTTCTCAGTGGCTGACTTACCTCCTTTCACTCTGATTGGCTCCAATCAGCAGGAAAGGACAAAGAAGCATGTTGGAAGACTCTTCTCAGTGCCTAATACATCCCCTTTCATGCTGATTGGCTTGTAGGATGCTTGAGACATAGGGACTCTGCTGGGACTCTGCCCCCCAAAATGTAAGGGGTCTAAGACACCCTGAGACCCTGGATGACTACACCTGTTTATGAGTCCCCTTTCTTTCATTCTGCACATAATCTCATCAGTGGTTTGCACTCTGTAGCCTTCACAGGTGCCCACGCTTCAATTAAAACCCAAGAGTAGACATTGTGAGATAACTTTCCTCATGGGCCTTTTTCAGATCAGAAAGGGATCAGCCAGTTAGGCTGCAGAGTGCTGGAGAAATGTTTGCTGAAATGAAAAGTGCACACGCCACCCACAGGCACCTCATTACGATAAGGTAAGCTGGAATCCCACACTCACTAAGATTCTTTAAAAAAAGAAGGTCTAAAGAAATTCTCAAGTGCCCTGAGAATGAGAGAAAAATCCAAACCGCTTTTGCAGGGGAAGAAAACTTTGAGAAATTGAAGGCTAGATTTTGGCACAGGATGAATGTTCAGTAAATAACTGATGTTATATAACCTTCTGAAAACATTGTACGAACAAATCAAGATGAATGCTCTATAAACTTATCATCTGGAAACAACCTTAGTCTCACTAAAACCCAACTTCTCCATCCCTTGCCTGGGGAATCTGGATAAGTCAACTCAGGATAAGGGGATTTGAATGAGTCAACTCTTCTGAACATCACCTGGCCTTCTTGTAGCACAAGCCTAATAATGTCTACTCAGAAGTAAATCCTGTTGAATTCAATGGGGCTTACTCCCACGTAAAAAGACTTAGGATTGCAGCCTTAGTTTTACTGGAGACCATCAGCAGAACATTATGGCCTATCAAAACTCCTTTGTTAAATCAAGGTTTTACCTCAGAAAAACTTACAATGATCGCCCTGCTCACAGAACTCTGATAATAAACTCACATCACTATTATCACAAAGAATGTTACTTTTTCTGTGATGGTCCTGGAATATTGGAATGCTCAACACTCAGAGACCTGGTGATTGCCTTGTTTTGCTCCCTGCAGTGACAGAAGAAGAGTGCTTTTGTTCTGCCAACCTGAGGGGAGTTAAACACTTTCAGGAGTTACAGAATATATCTAAGGGCCAAACTAGTTCAGGCCTTATATATATTCTGCAACGTCTGCAGAATATATGCAGACGTTGCAGAATATATGCAGAAATTGCATGAGATTTGGAAATAACATCTCCCACTTAAAAAAAAAAACTATAGTAGCTGGGAGGAGGAGTTAACTCTTCCCCCAGAATGTTTCCCCAATGAAAATTGCACCCCTGAAGCTGCTGTTTGCCCAGGATTAGGGTCGCCAGGTTCAGGGCCTGAGACTGCTCCTGTATCTTTAGGAGAAGAGAAAGTCAGCCAAGTGCAGGTGATCTTGCAACACTGTAATGGGAAAAACCACAAGATGGAATTTTCCCTTCCCCCTGCACAACTTTTAAAGATACAGAAGACTTCTTGAAGGCTGGGCCTGGCAACCAAGAGGTCTTCTGTATCTTTAAAAGTTGTGCAGGGGAAAGGGAGAATTCCATCTTGTGTTTTTTCCCATTACAGTGTTACAAGACCACCTGCACTTGACTGACTTTCTCTTCTCCTAAAGATGCAGGTTCAGTCTCAGGCCCTGAACCTGGCAACCCTACACAGGATAGGGAAGCATACCAGACCATGTTCCCAATCCAAGTTATGCAAACATTTGTTTCTCACTTGTTGTACCCCATCCACACATCTCTTCTTTTCAACCCCAAATTTGGGCTTCTGATATGGTGATACCATGTTGCCAGAGCTCTCTCATTACAATTTTGCTCCTGACAAATATGGCATTCTTCCCAAGTTGGGATACTTATTATGGATGCCATTCACTGTTGTATGGCATGTGATTGTGTGAATGTTATGGGGCCCCTCTTCAGTATTGTTCTGTGAAGGGATGCAAGATGAGCAATACAACTCTCTGTATCCTAACGTCAACACTGTTTTGTGAACGTTTTGTTAGTTTAAGTGCTTAATTACCATTCATTTGGAGAAGCCTCACAATTGTAACACTTACTAGAGCTCTCACCATCTGTAGTGCCAGCACTCAGCAGGATTCTGGAGATTTATTTCTACATTTATTAAGAGCTTTGCAGGGAGAGCAGAAGCCAAGAAATTGTTTTTCTTTCTTTCTTTTCTTTATTTATGTCTGTGAGGTCATATCACAGCAGGATCAGGTCTTTATTGTTTTTAGTTCTTCCTGTTTTGATTATAATTACAAGCCTGAAATGCTAAATCTCTGTTGAGTGGGAGGTTCCTTCTCAGAAACTGAGTGTGAGTTGTCCATATCTGTTTTACCAACTTTGTTTATGGAACCATATCCACACATGTCAATACATGATCAAGGGACTGAAGGAACCTACTATGAGGAAAGGTTACAAGGTTTGAGATTTTTCAGTTTAGAAAAAAAGGCAACTATGGGGTTCATTCAATGGGAAGCTGAATGGTGGAAGATTCAGGGCAGACAAAAGGAAGTTCTTCACATAGTGCAGAGTTACTCTAGGCAATTTGCTACCAGATGTCATGGTGCCATAGCTCAGTGGTAGAGCATCTGCTTTGCATGCAGATGGTTCCAGGTTCAGTCTCCATCATTTCCAGGTAGGGCTGGGAGTACATCCTGGTTGAAACCCTGGAGAGCTGCTGCCAATTAGTATAGGAAGTATTGAGCTCGATGGACCAATCATCTGACTCGGTACATGGCAGCTTTGTATATTCCTATGATTGCTTTAAAGGGGAATTAATGGAAAATAAAGCTGTCAATGGCTACTAGTCACAATGGCATTATATTACCTCCAATATAACTCTAATTACCAGCTGTTGGGAAACATGAATGGGACAGTGCTATTGTGCTCATGTCCTCCTTGTCATCTTCCCAAAGGTATCTGACTAGCCACAGTGAGAACTAGGGTTGCCAGGCTCAGGGCCTGAGACTGATCCTGTATCTTTAGGAGAAGAGAAAGTCAGCCAAGTGCAGGTGTTCTTTCAACACTGTACAGGCGGGCCCCGCTTATACAGCAGGTTCCGTTCTGGACTGCTGCCGAAAAGCAGAAACTGCCAAAAAGCGGAACCCATTGATGATAATGGTGCACGTCACGCAAAAATGACATGAAAATGGTGTGTGACGAGCAAAAACCGCAGTAAAAGCGGAACAAGCGCCTTAAAGCGGAGACTTTCCCTAATTGAAAGTTGCCACATTAGCTGAACGCCGAAAGGTGAAGCGCCGTAAAGTGGGGCCCTTCTGTAATGGGAAAAACCATAAGGTGGAATTCTCCCTTCCCCTGCACAATTTTTAAAGACACAGAAGACATCTTGGTTGCCAGGCCCGGCCTCTAAGAGGTCTCCTGTGTCTTTAAAAGTTGTGCAGGGGGGAGGGAGAATTCCACCTTGTGATTCTTCCCATTACAGTGTTGCAAGAACACCTGCACTTGGCTGACTTTCTCTTCTCCTAAAGATACAGGATCAGTCTCAGGCCCTGAACCTAGCAACCCTAGTGAGAACAGGATGCTGACTTACTCATGCCAGGGGTGAGGATCCTCCAGCCTGTGGGGTCTAATATGGCCCACCAGGCCTCTGCCATTTGGCCTGCTAGGCTATTTTGGTCAAGCTATGGCACTTCCCTTTCACTTTACATTGCATATGGTAGGGCAAAAAGGGGGTTAGCAAGCACTTTGCAAGGAGTTTTGAAGCCTTGTCAACTGATTGCCAGGGCTTCAGCTGTGCAGGGCTCTCTGCAAACACCAAGGGTCAGTTGAGGGTTGATGCTTCAAGAGGATCCTACACAGCTAAAGCCCTGACAGCTGAGATCAGCTACACTCAGATGTTCCCTATTGGGGGGGGGGTGGAGCAAGTGGCCTGTATTCCAAGTGTGTCCTCAAATGCTTTGAATACAAATAGCTTTCTGAGGACAGAGTAGGGTTGCCAGGCTCATGGCCTGAGACTGGCCTATAGCCTAGCCCCCTGGTTGGCATGTGGTCCCTGGAAGGTTGCCCAGAAGGGAATGGGGCCCTCGAGATAAAAACAGGTTTCTCATCCCTGGGTGATGTGCTCACAGGTTTCTCAATCACACAAAGAGAAGCAACATGCAAACAAGTTGTTCACGTGTCGGTTCTGTTCTTCTGATGAACAGGTGGTGGTGTGTGTGTTGTGGGGAGCAGCAGGACGGGGTCTGCAGGAGTGGCAAAGCAAAACATTGAAAGGGGGTCAGGCTAGTTTCTCACCAAAAAAATTGAGGAGGATTGTGCCTGCACATTTTGCCTCATAGCATAGGTTCCACAAATGCTTGAAACATACTTTAAAAAAAGAAAGAAAGAAAGAAAGCTGGGGATCTAGAGATTATGTTTCATCTGGGGTGGGAGAATCACTCCCTTGCCCTGTGGGCACCAATGAGAAGCAGGTTAGATTTTGCTCTACCCACTGTGAATATGGTTATGTGAATAGGATGTGGCTACATGAACAGGACTTCAGTGACTGCAACATCAAGGAATGACCTGAATGTGTGAAAATTCCATTAATTAGATGAGATATCACAGACTGAGCTCAAGAGTGCCATTTCTGATCTCAGGGGGAGATAGCCTCGAACCATCTCTATCTGTGAATCTGTGCACTAGATTGAGGATTCTTGCATATCCCCTTGGTCCATGTCTACCCAGAGAACTGTCTACCCATATGTACTTGTCTGGGATTTAAGATCATCTGCCTCTGGTCTCTTCTGCGTGCCTGGAGTGAAAGATGTTAGATTGACAGGCGCACAGGAAAGAGCTTTTTCAGGTGTTGCTCCCTCCCTGTTGGTTTTCCGGAGACTTCTGAAAACAATCTTGTTCTGCAGAGCCTTTGGAAGGGACTGAAGGTAGAGCCTGATTTTATGTCTTCTACATTAAATTTTACCTTTGTAGTCCCTTTAGTACCAATCCCTATGAATGGAAATGGACTGCCTTCAAGTCGATTCCGACTTATGGCGACCCCATGAATAGGGTTTTCATGGTAAGTGGTTTACCATTGCCTTCCTCTGAGGCTGAGAGGCAGTGACTAGCCCAAGGTCACCCAGTGAGCTTCATGGCTGTGTGGGGATTTGAACCCTGGTCTCCCAGGTCCTAGTCCAACCCCTTAACCACTACACCACACTGGCTCTCCCTATGTATATATGTGTGTGTGTATGTATATCTTCTCCAAACACAGAGAACTATGCAATACTAGCAGTGAAAACCAGTACATGTCTATTCAGAAGTACGGTCCAGTGAGTTCAGGGAAGCTTCTTCCCAGGTGCATAGGTATAGGATTGCACCCTAAATTAATTATTAGCAGAACTGCATTTTGCTATATAACAGTTTCAAATGTGTGTTTTAACTTTATGGTGCGCAGTGAGTTTTGTGTATGTTATTTTTATGTAGCTATTGATTTTCCAGTTTTGCTGTATCAGGGTTCCCAGGTGTAGGGAGGGTTCTAAGCATATTCAACCTAGCTTTAAAAACAAATACTCAAAATTCATTTGCTACTTGCACAAAGCATCCATTTGTATGAAACTGGGCAGACTTCATCCACTCAAAAAAGAACTACTATGACAGCAAATTTCATCCAAATCTGTAAAAAAAAAAAGTTATAGCCTTTTGTTCCTTTTCCCATATAAGTCAATGGGAAGATATCAAATGTCTTGTTGCAAGGGACCCTCTCTAACTGATCCACAGAATTCACCCCAAGTCACATCCCCAGTCCCAGGCCATTCTCCTCACTGGCCCTGCTTTCTATCCGGGAGGAAAATGTGTCTTTGAATTTTGACAATGCCTCTTGCTTGTCTAGATGAAGAATTCAGAGAGTGATGTGGAAACTAGCCTATTGTACAACAGTAAAATTTACATATCTTGTTCTGCCCACTTTTTGCCTCTGGCCCCAGCTATCACTTGCATGTGGCCCTCAGCAGTTTGCCCAGAAAGGAATGTGGCCCTTAGGCTAAAAGCATGCAAGCATGTAATCAGTCAGCCTAACATCAATCCCTGGAAAAATTCTGGAGCAGATTATAAAGCAGTCAATCTGCAAGCACCTTGAAAGCAATGCAGTGATTACTAGGAGCCAACATGGGTTTATGAAGAACAAATCCTGCCAAACTAATCTCATCTCATTTTTTGATTGGGTAACCTGCCTTATAGACTGTGGGAATGCTGTGGACATAATATATCTTGACTTCAGCAAAACTTTTGACAAAGTGCCCCATGATATTCTGATTAGCAAGCAGGCTAAATGTGGGCTGGATGAAACAACTATTAGATGGATCCACAGTTGGCTCCAGAATCGTACTCAAAGAGTGCTTATCAATGGTTCCTTCTCAAACTGGGTGGAAGTAACAAGTGGGGCACCACAGGGCTTGGTCCTGGGTCCTGTGCTCTTCAACATTTTTATTAATGACTTGGATGAGGAGGTACAAAGCATGCTTATCAAATTTGCAGATTAAACAAAATTGGGGGGCATAGCTAATACCGTGGAAGACAGAAACAAAATTCAAAGAGACCTTGATAGGCTGGAGCATTGGGCTGAAAACAACAGAATGAAATTCAACAGGGATAAATGCAAAGTTCTACACTTAGGAAAAAGAAAGCAAATGCACATTTATAAGATGGGGGATACTTGGCTCAGCAGTACGACATGTGAGAAGGATCTTGGAATTGTCATTGATCACAAGCTGAATATGAGCCAACAGTGTGATGTGGCTGCAAAAAAGGCAAATGTTATATTAGGCTGCATTAACAGTAGTATAGTTTCCAAATCGCGTGAAGTACTAGTTCCCCTCTATTCAGCACTGGTTAGGCCTCATCTTGAATACTGCATCCAGTTCTGGTCTCCGCTCTTCAAGAAGGATGCAGACAAACTGAGGAGGGCAACAAAGATGATCAGAGGAGGGCAACAAAGATGATCAGGGGGACTGGAAACAAAGCCCTATGAGGAGAGACCGAAAGAACTGGGCATGTTTAGCCTGGAGAAGAGAGGACTGAGGGAAGATACAAAAGCATTCTTCAAGTATATGAAAGGTTGTCACATAGAGGAGGGCCAAGATCTCTTCTCGATCGTCCCAGAGTGCAGGACACGGAATAATGGGCTCAAGTTGCAGGAAGCCAGATTTTGAGTGGACATCAGGGAAAACTTCCTAGCTGTTAGAGCCATACGACAATGGAACCAATTCCCTAGAGAGGTAGTGGGCTCTCTGACACTGGAAGGATTCAAGAGGCAGCTGGACAGCCATCTGTCGGGAATGCTTTGATTTGGATTCCTGCATTGAGCAGGGGGTTGGACTCGATGGCCTTGTAGGCCTCTTCCAACTCTACTATTCTATGATTGTATGATTCTATGAACATTCCCTGCTACAGAATGAAACTATATACTGTTTTTTCTACTGTTGCAGTCACTTTTGAAACATATCACAAGGTGGCGATATTGCATTACATTACATTATCACAGTCTTCATGGTCACTGAAAGAAACAGAGAATGAACGATCTGTTTAGCTAACAGGGGAAGAATACCTGCAAACTTGAAGTGGTCAGGCAAAGCTCAGTCCTGGAACCTGTTTCCCATGCCAGGGACTTGTGAAATAATGAGAATAAAACGGAAAAACTGCAGGCTTCCAAGTGGTATCTGGTTGGCCACTGTGAGAAAGAAGGCTTGACTTAATGGGTTTTAGGTCTAATCCAGCTGGGCTCTTATGTTCTTAAAGCAACTGAGCATGTGCAGAGTGTCTTTCCTTTAGCTGTGATCCCTGCTAGCTCCAGCATTTAGGCTGCAATCCTAGAGACACTTACTAAGGAGTAAAACCCATTCAGTAAATATGTATAGGATTTCACTGTTAGAATTAGAAGCACTAGCAGTAAGTACAAATCTGGTTTCTAAGCCAGTTTCAGTCTTAGGAATTGGGAAACATGTGCAAGCAAACAGGTATGATGACCAACATTTCTCTTAAATTACAGTTAACGTTGACTCATTTTAAGATAGCTTTTCTCTCTACTATACTTCGTTTGTACCTTGCATGTTGGATTTATATATAGCTATGATTTCACTTACGTATGTGAAAGCCTTAGTAATCAAAGCTGTCTTTCACTGTTAACTGAAAATGTAAATTTTGTATCAAATCAAACTCATCAAGATGGGAATAGTTTGTCAATTCTGCTTCTTTATATTTATTTTTAAAGTATGTCAAGAGGCCATTTATGTCTCATGATGGTTTACCAGAACTAGAAACATTCAAGCATTTACCTACTCTGTAAACAGTGTCTTCCTGTATGTTAAATTTCTGAGACAAATATGGATGTCAAAATTGGATATTCTAAGACAGCAGCAAGGAAGATTTGTGTTTTCAGGTGATAGTCTCTTGTTTATTTTTCTGTTTGTGCATCATCAATGTCTTCATCAGCAACAACAGCACTGGGATTTAGCAGATTTCTTGGTTAACTTAAATAGAATTTAGCCACAGGGATTAACCTAAATCAAGAACAACTTCATTTTGCCTTAGATCAGAGTTGAAAGAAAGACCTCTTCTGATGTAGCTTTTATTTTCCACAGGAGAGCTTTTAGGATGATACTCATGGAAGCATAGCATATACATGAAAAACACATGTCAAAATCTGGAATCATATGGAGTTAGCCTATGGACAGCTTCAGTAGTGTAGTGGCAAATCCAGAAGTGCAGGGTCCCTTCATGTTAGTCATAGCCATGCCCCCCTTTTTTGCTGCTGGGTTAAGGATGAGATCCTTTTTAAACATTCTTCCACCACAACAGACATCCCTAGGAGCCAATCAGCATGAAAAAGGAGTGTGTTAGCTGCTGAGAAGAGTCTTCTCACTGGCTGACTCACATCCTTTCACTCTGATTGGCTCCAATCATCAGAAAAGGACAAGGAAGCACGTTAGAAGACTCTTTGCAGTGTCTAAAACACTTTCCTTTCATGCTGATCATCTCATAGGTTGCTGGAGACATAGGGATTCTGCTGAGACCCTGCTCTGAAAAAACCAAGGGGTCTAAGACCCCCTGAGATCCTGGATTACTACACCCATGGACAGCTCCTTCAATAGTTCCAGTGAATCTGAATATTCTAAGATGGTTGCCAGCTTTTGAGTGGCCTAGAAGTTGGGCCTAAGACAATTCAGGGAAGTGGAGCCTGCTAGATTCTGTTGGGAGCGAAGCTTAGAGCAGGCCCTGCCCTTGGTAGATGCAGTGGGTTGAGCCAAACAAAAATAAAATGCACCAGTTTTTGTTAAATAAAGCATAGTTCTGTGATCATAACGCCAAAATACAATTTAAACAACATCCCAGAAGAATATAAATATCAAATAAGGGACAGATTTGAGGCTTTAAACTTAGTTGACAAAGAACCAGAAGAACTATGGAGTGAAGTCAGAGACATTATCAGGGAAGAATGTAAAAAAATACCTCTAGTTAAAAAGAAAGATGGCTGGCTGAAGTGGATGGCTGAAGAAACTCTTAAAATGGTTTAAGAGAGAAGGAAAGCAAAAGGAGACAGAAACATGGTTAGAACCTTAAATGCAACTGTACAATGACTAGTATGTAGGGACAAGGAGAACTATTACAATAGTTACAGTATAGAAATAGTAGAGGACAACAAAAAGGTAGAACAAGAGCTCTATTCCAAAGCAATACACTGAAGAAGTTTAAAAGAGATGCAAGGATGACAGATTCATTCATGGAGGAACTGTATGAAGAGCCAGAAATTTTAGAACATGAGGTGAAAGCTGCTCTTAAAATACTTGGAAGAAACAAGTCACCAGGAACAGATGACATACCAATAGAGTTGCTACAAGCTACTGAGACTGAATCTGTCCCAATTTGACACAAATATGTGAACAAATATGGAAAACTAAACAATAGCCCACAGATTGGAAGCGTTCAATATACATCCCAATTCCAAAGAAAGTGGATCCCAGGGAATGCAGTAATTATCAGACTATTGCCTTAATATCCCATGCACGTAAAGTAATGCTCAAGATTCTACAACAAAGGCTCTTACCATATATGGAGCAAGAAATGTCAGATGTCCAAGCTGGATTTAGAAAGGGAAGAGGCACCAGAGATCATATCTCAAACATACGCTGGATAATGGAACGGACCAAAGTATTTCAGAAGAAAATCACCCTATGCTTTATAGATTAAGAACATAAGAACATAAGAACATAAGAAGAGCCTGCTGGATCAGGCCAGTGGCCCATCTAGTCCAGCATCCTGTTCTCACAGTGGCCAACCAGGTGCCTGGGGGAAGCCCGCAAGCAGGACCCGAGTGCAAGAACACTCTCCCCTCCTGAGGCTTCCGGCAACTGGTTTTCAGAAGCATGCTGCCTCTGACTAGGGTGGCACAGCACAGCCATCACGGCTAGTAGCCATTGATAGCCCTGTCCTCCATGAATTTGTCTAATCTTCTTTTAAAGCCATCCAAGCTGGTGGCCATTACTGCATCTTGTGGGAGCAAATTCCATAGTTTAACTATGCGCTGAGTAAAGAAGTACTTCCTTTTGTCTGTCCTGAATCTTCCAACATTCAGCTTCTTTGAATGTCCACGAGTTCTAGTATTATGAGGGAGGGAGAAGAACTTTTCTCTATCCACTTTCTCAATGCCATGCATAATTTTATACACTTCTATCATGTCTCCTCTGACCCGCCTTTTCTCTAAACTAAAAAGCCCCAAATGCTGCAACCTTTCCTCATAAGGGAGTCGCTCCATCCCCTTGATCATTCTGGTTGCCCTCTTCTGAACCTTTTCCAACTCTATAATATCCTTTTTGAGATAAGGCGACCAGAACTGTACACAGTATTCCAAATGCAGCCGCACCATAGATTTATACAATGGCATTATGATATCGGCTGTTTTATTTTCAATACCTTTCCTAATTATCGCTAGCATGGAATTTGCCTTTTTCACAGCTGCCGCACACTGGGTCGACATTTTCATCGTGCTGTCCACTACAACCCTGAGGTCTCTCTCCTGGTCGGTCACCGCCAGTTCAGACCCCATGAGCGTATATGTGAAATTCAGATATTTTGCTCCAATATGCATAATTTTACACTTGTTTATATTGAATTGCATTTGCCATTTTTCCGCCCATTCACTCAGTTTGGAGAGGTCTTTTTGGAGCTCTTCGCAATCTCTTTTTGTTTTAACAACCCTGAACAATTTAGTGTCATCAGCAAACTTGGCCACTTCACTGCTCACTTACAGCAAAGCCTTTGATTGGGTAGATCATGAAAAATTATGGAATGCTTTAAAAGAAATGGGGGTGCCACAGCATCTGATTGTCCTGATGTGCAACCTATACTCTGCACAAGAGGCTACTGGAAGGACAGAATAACAGCAACAACAAAAAGCATAGCTGTGCTCAGGATAATTAGGACCATTCCTAGATTGCTTTCTTCCTCAGGTAATAAACTATAAATTCTCAGCCCGGCAATTCAGTCTAGGATAACTTTCAACCTTAGTATTTGGCATATGGTCCCCTTAATTAAAAGTCTTGTCTTTCCATTTCCAGAGCAGGGATGGGAAACCTGTGGCTCTTGAAATGTTTTTGGAGTACAACTCCCATAGACCCTGGCCATTGGTCATGTTGATTATTTATTTATTTATTTATTAAATTTATATCCCGCCCTTCCTCCCAGCAGGAGCCCAGGGTGACTGAAGCTGTTTGCTGAAGCTGATGGGAGTTGAAGTCCAACAATCCCTGGAGGACCACAGGTATCTCATCCCTGAATTAGAGGGACAGAGCCATGTATTGAATTTACTTCTGTAATGACAGTGTGAGACTTGAGAATTGCTCTGTTCTGCACATCCATTGTGGATCCTCTAGCTGGCTGAGACAATAATAACTCCGCTAAGCCTTTTCTCTGCAGAAAAGATTACTATTACATTTTGCAGAATGAGTTATGTCTGGCGCATAATTAATTTTCCCCAAAAGGTGAACATACTGAAAAGGTCTTAAATAGTCATTTGGCCTCAGTCAATGCTGGGTAGAATCATAGGACTTTTCTTTATTATTTCAAAAAGCTGCAGCTAAAGTAATTTTTCTTAAAAAAAAAATTAGAAAGCATGAGAGCAGAAAGATGTAGCTGCTTAATTTTGCAGCCCTTAGCCTTGGGCTGCATAGCATGAAATTTGGTTTGCGTAATATATGCCAGCAAAGGACCAGTTGTAGGTGCGTGTGCCCATGTGTATTCTCATCTTTGAAGCTGAGTTTAGCTGAGGGAGGAAAGCTTCAAATGGTGCAAAGGAAATGGGGTTCAGCAGAACCACAGCATATAGGGAAAGGGTTAACCCTCCCTCCCTAAATGCAATGGTCCCAATCTTGCTCAACCTCCCTCTAGTAGCGCTTGGTGGGGTGGGACAGCACTGCTTACCTTGAGAAGCAGTGTGGTGTAGTGGTTAGAGTGTTGGACTAGGACAGCCCTTCCCAACTAGTGGGCCATCAGATGTTGTTGGACCGCAATTCCCATCTTTCCTGACCATTGGCAATGCTGGCTGAGGCTGATGGGAGTTGTGGTCCAACAACATCTGGTGGCCCACTAGTTGGGAAAGGCTGGACTAGGACCTGGGATTCAAATCCCCGCTCAACCATGATGCCCACTGATTGACTTTGGGCTAGTCACTGTATCTTAGCCTAATCTACATCACAGGGTTGTTGTGGGGTTTAAATGAGAAGAGGGAGAACCATGTATGCCACCTTGAGCTCTTTGGAGAAAAAGATGGGATATCAATGGAGGAGGGTGAGGGGGAGATGAGATTGGTGTGGAGGAAACACACTGGTAGATCTCTTGTGGCCCTCCAGGCCTCTCTGTCAGGCCCTTGGGACTCTCCCCAGGCTATACTCCTCACTGGCTTTGATCCCATACTTCTCCAGTTCTTTTGCCTTTCTAGAATGTGTTCTTGAACTGTTATAACACATCTTGTCTGCCTGGATGGAGAGACGGAAGTGAAGAAGCCTCACACTTTTGTCTGGTTCGACTTTAGCCTACTGTATAAAAGGAGTCACATCTATTTTGCTCACCCAGCACTGTGGCACGCAGCCCCTGAAAGGTTAGCCTTGAGGGAAAGCAACCCTCAGGCCAAAACTCTTCTCCACCCTTGGCTTAAAACATCATTCTCCAGCCCTGTGGGTTCCTTTTCACACACTTTACATATGAATTGGGTAATACATGGTCTATTCATGCCTGTATCTATTTTTCTGTAATTTATTATTTCTTACTTAAGTGCAAGCCCATTCCTAGATAAATCACTAGGCTTCTAGGACAGGGGTAGCCAAAGTGGTGCCCTCCACATGTTGCTGGATTCTAACTGCTATCATCCTTGCCCAATAGTCATGCTGAGCTGGCGGCAATTGGCATCCAGCAACTTCTGGAGGGCGCTACATTGGCGACTCCTGTTTCAGAAGGTCAGTATTTCCCTGGCATGACTGGGCTACTCCATGGGCTGAGTAACCATTTGCTGGGTCAAGACCACCTCTCAGAATTCGACTGGTGATCCTGGGTCTGAAAGTCACTTCCAGGTGAAAATGTTCCATCAGGCCTTGCAGCTGATTAAATCATGTGCTCCTCTGGATTATCATACCCCTTCAAGATGTGATAACGAAACTAACACCAGAAATGGCAGAGGATGAAATGCAAACATTTCCTTGTTTGATGTTGTCTGGAATGGACCTCTGCATTTTTGATCAATGGCCACTTAAGGAACTCTTTTCTTAGGTTGGCACAAACTATATGATGGAAGCAACGTGGGAGTTACTCCTGCTGACATTCCCTCTGAAAGGATTCATTTTTCACTGTTTATCAAGCTTTAATCTCTCCTCCACCTAAAACACCTGACAATGAATGTCACCTTCACGTTGACACAAAATACAGCACTTGCAAAAAAAAAAAAAAAACCTGTCAGGGAAGAGGCTAGACAGGTGATAGCTCTATCAGGTTGAAGTTCTTCTGTACAAGGACAAATATTCCTTTAAGGGGGAAAAGTGTACTTAGTGTCTGCTTTATACACACAAGATTTACAAGTCTTTCAAAAACAAACTACAAGCATTTAGTAAACATTCACTCCATCTATCGACAATTACTATCAAATTCATAGTGTTAAACAGGAACCAAAGTGTTAGGCAGTCTCCCTGCCAATTCCTGGTTTGGTATATCTCTGAATATCCAACAAATTACATTGCTCATTTTGATATAGTTGTTGTTAAACACTGATAATATTTATTTATTTAAAAGTTTTATATGGCACCCTTTACCATCAAATTGCAGGATTGTTTATGGATAACATTTAAACAGCATATATTGAACAACAACTCAGAATATCGATTAAACAAAAAGCAGTAGAAAAATATAAAAACATATTACTATAAACATATTACTATAAACTTAAAGGTAAATCAGAAAATGTGTGATGAAAAAGAAATATTTAAAAGATGCTGAAATACAACTTCAGAGGGGAGGGAATTCCAAAGGCTGGGGGCCACCAGAGAAAAGGCCCTCCCCCTGTTCTCACAAGTTGTACATCTGTAGGCGATGGAACATCCAGGTGAGCCTTATTTGTAGATCTCAGTTAAACAAGCAGATCAATATTGGAGAAGACACTTGCTCAAGTAACCATGTAATATGACATAAGTACATAAGAAGAACCCTGTTTGATCAGACTAAAAGCTTAGCTAATCCATCATTCTGTTTTCACAGTGGCCAACCAGATGCTTGTGGGAAGCCCATACGCAGGACATCTCTATGAGCAGAAAAGACTAGCACTATGCATTTGTTTCCAGTATCAGGTATTCAGTGATATGCTGCCTAGCCCCAGTCTCAATTCAATTCAGTCTCAATTCAGAAAGTCCATTAGATTATCATGGATAACAATCCGTGTTCTGCGAAGATGCCTTTATTTATTTATTTATTCATTCATTCCATAGTTTAACTATGTGCTAGATGAAGAACTGCTTTCTTTTGTCTGGCTTGAATCTTCCAAGATTCCATTTTATTGGATGTCCATTGGTTCTAGTGTTATGAGAGAGGGAGAAAACCTTTTCTCTGTTCACATTCTCCATGCCATGCATAACATTGTATACCATTCATTACACTATAATGCCAGGATAGTTTCCCACAAGAGTCAACATATAAAATATATAAAAACATAACACAATACAACACTTTACAGTACACATAGGATAAAACCTGATTCAAAACCTTTGCAAACAAGGAGCAGTACAGCAGCAATATAACATCTTGACACCAGATTGAAATCAAACATTTCATTCAAAAGGCTGTGAGGACAGAAAAGTTTTAACCAGACTTCAGAAGCTCACTAATGATGCAATATGAGCCACTAGGAATTAATTCCACAGTTGGGTGCCACTATAAAGAAGGCCCTGTCCCGCATCACTGCATAGCAAGCCTTTCCCATTGGACCCAATTCTGTCTCTCATTTCTCACATTTTTTGGTAATACAGCAGGAGAAGCAAAAGCAGAATGCCCAAAGCTTAACTGCTTGGGATCAGAGTTTCCTGGCTGGATTGTCTGAGTCTGTTCCAGAATTTAAGTCTGGATAATAAGGTTTCTAGGGTTATTGTGCACACATTCTTGCCTGCTCTCTTACCTTGTCATATCCTCCATTCTCAGATAGTGCAGGGACGAGGGACCTGTGGTCCTCCAGATATTGTTCAACTCCCATGCAGGGGGGTCTGATAGGAGGTGAAGTCCAACAACATCTAGAGGGTACCACAGGTTCCCCAACCCTGTCCTAGTGCCTGCAATCTTCCTCTGTGGAGCCTTCCTAAAGCACATCAAGATGGATCTTATTTTAGAGATTAGTAACATTGTTTCACAATTACCGGTCCCTGCAATCTGTATGTGTGGGATGCTTTAGCCCTGTGGATGCTTTTCTTTTTACAAAACTACAAATTGAATTCACTAATAGGCAAAAAACCTTGCAGTTTAAGAACATACCTATAGCCAAGAGATATTTCTATCAAACTTTAAAAAGCAGGGAAATTGTGCAGCTATAGAGAATGTACCAGGGTAGCAGGAGACCTGACCTCCTCTCTGAGATATTGGACTGCCAGAGGGGAGGACTGGGATGGGAGCAGGCAGGAGGGGGAGGGGAGAAGGACAGGTTTGATCATTTGCATGTTTATTGAATTCAGTGAGATTTACTCCTGTGCAATCATGCTTAGGATAGGTAAAAGTGACCAGGGGGGAGGGCTGGAGTGGGCAAGGGAGGAGAAAGAAGAGGGTAGGGGAGGAGGAAGGGACAGGAGAGGGGAAGGAGGGGAAAAGCAGGTCTGATCATTTGCATGCTTATTGAGTTCAATGGGATTTACTCCTATGCAATGATGGTTAGGACAGGAAAAACTGACCATGGGGGAGGAGGAGGGGGAGGAGGAAGGGGTAGGAGCGTATTGGAGGGGGACAAAGGAAGGGGGAGGGGAGGGCAGGTTTGATCATTTGCATGCTTATAGAGTTCAATGGCATTTACTTCCCTGCAATCATGCTTAAGATAGGTAAAACTGACCATGGGGAAGAGGAAGGGGAGTGGGAGGAGGGGGAAGGGGAAGGAGGGGATTGAAAGGGGATGGGGATGGGTAGGGAGGGGCAAAGGAAGGGGGAGGAAAGGGGCAAGAGGGGGGGTTAGGAGGAAGGAGAAGGGAGGGTGGGTTTGATCATTTGCATACTTTTTGAGTTCAGTGGGATTTATTTCTGTGCAATCATGTTTTAAAATGGAAATGGATTGCCTTCAAATCAATCCTGACTTATGTTGACCCTATGAATAGGGTTTTCATGGTAAATGGTATTCAGAGGTAGTTTTACCATTGCCTTCCTCTGAGGATGAGAGGCAGTGACTGGCCCAAGGTCACCCAGTGTGCTTCATGGCTGTGTGGCAATTTGAACCCTGGCCTCCCAGGTCATAGACCAACACTGACTTGGGGGAGGATGGGGAGGGGAGGAGATTGGGTGGGTGGGTACTGGGCAGAAGGGAAGCCCCTTTCCTTTACAAAAGGAAAACATTGTGAACAGTATCATTGCTTTTCAGCCTTTCCCCCATCTTTTTATTCTACAGCAGGCACATGTAGCCTCCCATCCAAATTTAAACCAATGCTGTCCCTGGCCACATTCACACCAGGACTTTATTTCACTTTGGACAGTCATGGCTTCTCTCAAAGAATCCTGGGAAGTGTAGTTAGTGAAGGGTGCTGAGAATTGCTAGGAGACACCCAGTTCCCCTCACAGACTTCAATCAGAGTGGCTGACTGTTAAGCCAGTCTGGCCACTGAAGCTCTCTCAGTGGAACGTAAGTCTCCTCTCAACACTCTTCACAAACTACACTTCCCAGGATTCTCTGAGGGAAGCCATTACTGTCTTAAGTGAAATCAAAGTCTGGTGTGGGTGTGGCCCCTTGATTAGCCAAGCCCAGCAGCTGTGAGGCTTTTAGAACTCTGACAGTTGGTTCTTACTGAGCATGCCCGCCCTTATCATTAGCTTCCAGCCAAAATTTCTTAAATTAATTAAAAATCAGCCAGGCATTTTTTTAAACTTTTAAACTACAGAAGATGAAGGTCAGAGTATGGGGCAAGGTCAGTATTAGGATTACAGGTACTCTGTGAACATGTCTGATTTTTAATGAATTTCAACAGATTATGAGAACTCTCACAGAAAAAAGTCCAAAAGGGCTCTGGAGGTTTTTTTCTCTCTTTTTACACTTTGAACTGTCTATTCTCTCTGACTGTTTTGTATGTCACCATGAAAATTGAGAGGGTTGTTAAGCAAGCGTTTCTGAGTTCAGGACTATAGGTTTTTTAAGGTTTTGTTTTGAAATGAGCTTATGGGAAGCATCAGAATGGCATGGGGATATTTTCAATTTTACATTGCAGAATGTGAAAAATCCCCGCTGGCTATAGTATACAGCCACTCTTGTGGCTGTATAATAATAAACTTTGATGGATGGAGTACCACCAGTCCACATGTCTGACAGGATGCCCTACCGATGCCATCTGTGCAGTTGGCTTACCAGGCTGACCATAGCAGTTACCTGGGGAGAAGGACATTAGTTCAGATGGCTTTTAAAAAAGGGTTAGACAAATTCAGGAAGGATACAAGATGCTAAGAGCAATACAGGGGATAGAATTACCTTAATGTTCTGCTTGTGATCTTCCAATGACTAGTCTAGATTCTCTTCCAAATTAATACCCACAGGTCCCTTCTGCCTTCCCCGCAACCCCATATGAATTCTGAGCTTATGAAACATATGGACTTATTTGGCATGCTTTTGCATGTGTACAAAAAAAAGAGAGCATACCTTTTGTTTTTACGTAATGCCTATAAATGGCATTCCTCCTTTCACACAAAGAGAGGAATGGCTCTTTTAAGGTAATTAAAAGAGAGTTTGGTAATTATTTATATTAGAAACAATTCATTTTAAGTTTCCACATTTAATCAGAGACACATATTAAACCACTTTTAAAAAATGATCAATCTAATCAATAATCAGCAAAATGTTGTCATCTTACTTATTTTTATTCTGAGGTCACTCTCATAATCCTCATAGATTCTTATGAGACATCCTGATAGTTTTGTTCTGTTCTTTGGTTGTTTGATAGACGTCATTGTGCTAGCAGCTAGTGCATCCAGTGAATACACATAAGAATGTTAACAGCAAAGCACTATTACAATTTTAGATCCAGATTTGTTCTATTTGAAGGAGCTAAATTTAATTAAAAACAAAATGTCCTGTGGCATATCAAAGTCTAACAAAAGTATTGTGGCATATGCTTTGGTACACAAGCACCTATTTCATCAGATGTTTCATTTTGAATATTCATTTCAGCTTTTTTTTTTAAGCCTCCCTTTCCAAATGGTATGCCAGATATCTCAGGCATTTAAGATTGATGATGTACAGTTTGAAGCTTAAATAGTAAAAGGCAGGAAATGCATCACCACAACTAGCTATTGTTTCCACCAGCCACTTCTTAGAGAGACTTTTCTCTCATGCATAGCATCCATCATTTTGAGCAGTTGTGGGGAATCTCGTGCCCAGCGGCCAAATGAAGCCCCCCGGGCCTCTCTGTCTGACCTTCAAGGCTTTCCCAGGCTACGTCCCCATCCAGGACATACCCCTCACTGGCCTTGATCTGCGCTTACCTTGTGTTCTTTTGCCTGGCTGGAATGTGTCCTTGAACTGTGTTAATGCTTCTTGCTTGTCTGGATGGAGTGATGTGTGTGTGTGCATGTAACCCTCTGACTTGTGTGGTGGGGATGTAACCTATTGTACAAAGGTAAGAGTCACATCCATTGCCACATCCACTATTGGCCCCTCGAAGGCTCACTATGAGGGAGTGGGGCCCTCAGACTGAATAAAGCACTCTCTTCACTACCATGAGCTGCATCCAGGAAAGAAATGAGGGCATTATGTGGTTTTAAATGATGTCATTGAACCCAACTTGAATGCTCTCTGGTGGGAAGGCAGGATGCAAACATCTTCATAAATAAATAGCCTATGTCTGTATTTGATAGGGCTGTGCACAGATCTCCTAATTCAACCTGTGGCTCCAGTCAGGCTGACCCGCCCTGTCTTTACCTGGGGACCACCTGCTCTGGCTCAGAGCCACTCCCGAATAGGTTTGGAGGGTTCATGTTTAATTAGGGTTAAAAAAAACCCACCCCTGATTAAACATATTGAGGGGCAGAAGAAGGAGACGCTGCTTCTCCCACTCCTCCTGGACCAGGACAGACAAAAGGAAGTACTTCTTTACTCAGCGCATAGTTAAACTATGGAATTTGCTCCCACAAGACGCAGTAATGGCCACCAGCTTGGATGGCTTTAAAAGAAGATTAGACAAATTTATGGAGGAGAGGGCTATCAATGGCTACTAGCAGACCACCCTAGTCAGAGGCAGCATGCTTCTGAAAACCAGTTGCCGGAAGCCTCAGGAGGGGAGGGTATTCTTGCACTCAGGTCCTGCTTGTGGGCTTCTCCCAGGCACCTGGTTGGCCACTGTGAGAACAGGATGCTGGACTAGATGGGCCACTGGCCTGATCCGGCAGGCTCTTCTTATGTTCTTATGTTCTTAAGAGCAGGATCAATTTCCTGGTTTGCACAACAGCACCCCCAGGATTGCTCTCTTGGCTCATGAGCCGAGATAGCAATCCTGTGCAGTGCTGTTGTGGAAGCCCCTTGCAAAGCCTCTGCTCATCAGGCAGGAAGGAGAGCCACAGCTGCCTTTTCTTCCTGCCTGATGCTCCATCCCCTGACAGCCCCAGGTCTCTCAGAACCATTGAATCCAACCCATAGTGCTCGGGGGCTGTCAGAACCCCACTTGGCTGAGGCCCCCCAAATCCAAATGGCCCCAAATTGGCTCTGGCTTTGGTCTTGGGTCATTCTGGTGCACAGCATTAATATTTAATACCTTCATATGACGCAGAAGGGGGTCAGTAACCAGGATGCCATATATCCTGCCCCCAGCCACAACAATGAACCAATCATACTTGAGAGAAAGAACAAAACCATGTCTCCTAATTTGAGTAGGTTCTGGTTGTTATCAGACTATGGTAGGCACATTACAGAAACCAATATGGCCCAATATTTTGAGTGTGTTAGTCTCCATCAATTACATACACCATTTTGTATTAGGGAAAGCTTGTCCATTATCTCCTCAGATCTGCTACCTACAAGCTGTTCCATTTCTGAGAAAAGGGAGGATTTTCATTAAGTTACATCGTTCTTTCATGTGTCCCACAAGCCTTCAAAAACCTACCTTTGTCTGAACCAAGTTCCATCTGTTTTGTTTTTTTTAAAAAATATACCTCTTCTTGCCTTAGGAACATAGGAAGATTTTTTTTACCAAGTCCAATCATTCTATATCAGTGCTACCTACACTGACTGGCAACAGGCATCTAGGTTTTCAGACAGGGATACCTCTCAGACCTACCGGGAGATGCTAGGGATTGAATCTGGGTCCTTCTGCATGCAAAACAAATGCTCTTGCACTGAGCTACACTGTTCCCCAAGCTGCTGTGTGAGCATGGCATGTGACTATATCAATGGCATCTGCAGCAGGAAATCAATATAGTGACACCTGTATTGTACAAACATTTTGGAAACTGAGATGAGCGCACCTATACACATGCAGCTCCTGTATGGTGTGAGAAGGGTTAAGACACAGAGAGAGTTCTTTGGAAGAAAAGTTTAGACTGCATTTTAGTGGAATTGCATACTGTTTAGGAAATGAATCCAAACTGCTAACCATTCTGAGATTTGGCCATCACTGCTAGCAGAAAATGACTCTCCACTTTAAAGAGAATACCAAATAATGATGGGTTGGTGCTCCCAAGTCAATTCTGATTCAGTTAAAACATGACCCTTAATATATCCTACCATTGCTGAGGACATATAAAGTCCCTAAATCCTTCCAGATACACTGAAAATTCTGTGTTCATTTCAAACATTTTTTCCTTCCTTTACAACCATCATCTTCATTTTTCTTCCCCACAAAGTAAGAGGGTAAGATCCTGTAATTATCATGAAATGGAGTAATAAATGACATTTGCTGAGCTTGAATTGAACATTTTGACATGCTGTCCCACCGTTTCCCCCCAGTTACTTATGTTTTAAGTGACAACTACTTATCCTTTTAGAATTGAAACACAGACACCTGCGATTAGGCTTATAGGGCTTTAGCAATCTACATGGACTGTCTTGGAAGATAAATTAGAAAGTGTACTGCTATAGCCCAACTAGACCATTTTAGATCACACTTTTTTTTTTAAGTGTATTGATTTTTCATCTCAAACTTTATGACAGGCTATTAAAGCTTTTCTGTTGGCCTTGGTTGGACAGAACAAGCTTCAAATGCTGACAAGTTCCTCTCTTTTAAGCCTAAAAGTAAAATCAAGGTAGCACCTGAAGGTCAAGCAACAGAGAATCATAGCTTGCAAAGGTCAGAGGGGATTGTAAGGGTTGCATTTGAAATATAACTCCAACTGAGACTGAAATCAGAATTATTATTTTTAATAAATAAAGAACTTACAGTCATTTTTCTTTAATTCTGCAGGGACTCAGCCTTATAATCAGAATTCTGAAGGAAGAAATATTGAAAAGAAGTAGGAAATGACTTTAAGTCCAGTGGAATTTTTAATGTGGCTAGAAATAGCTTTGTAATTACATATTTACCCCAACAGGAACATCCTTGGTGTTTTCTCCTTGCAGGCTATTGCTGCATTTGTTATCTTTTCTGCTGTGTGAAATGCACATGACATAGGTATATATTTTTAGAGGGGATATTTAATCCTCAGGAGGTACAATGAAAGGTTTATATCAGCACTCCTGTAGCAAGCAGACATCACTTTACCAACTGAGTATCATCTGCTATTTCTGAGATCTGTATAACATACTGCATCTTAAAACCATGACACCTAGCATTTTGACACTAATATCTTCACACTTACAAGCCTGGTGGTAAGAAATATCAATACCATTAAAATCACACTGCATAAAGTATAAATGCTCAAATTCCCAAGAAGCAGCAAGGCCCTCAGAGAGTGAGGGTAGCTACAGCTTGCTACCAAAGTGGAAACTGCTAAGCTTTGGTACAGGAGCTAAGTAGCTGATGTTCAGACAGTAGAGGCAAGAACTTATGGTGCCAGTAATAGTTACTGTTGGAACCAAGCCTACTGGAGTCAAATTGGAATGCTTCTCACACTCCTGTGAACCACTCACATGAATGTAGTCTTGTGAATCTTGTCCATGTTTGAAACTAAGGACCACTTGCACATCATAGGTTTTAACACATCTTATAATTTAAAGGATGAATGTGACAAATGTGTGTCTGCAAGTATCAAACAATTGTTGTTTGTTGTTATGTGCCTCAACCTCAGTTTCATCATTTTAGCTTCTAGTGACAGTTCTGGTTTAATGTGTTCTAACACCCAATTATTTGTCTTTTTTGCAGTCCATGGTACGCGCAAAGCTCTCCTCCAGCATCGCATTTCAAATGAGTTTATTTTTCTCTTATCCGCCTTTTTCACTGTCCAGCTTTCACATCCATACATAGAGATCGGGAATACCATGGTCTGAATGATCCTGACTTTGGTGTTCAGTGATACATCTTTGCATTTGAGGACCTTTTCTAGTTCTCTCACAGCTGCCCTCCCCAGTCCTAGCCTTCTTCTGATTTCTTGACTATGGTCTCCATTTGGTTAATGACTGTGCCGAGGTATTGATAACCCTTGACAAGTTCAATGTCCTCGTCAACTGTAAAGTTACATAAATCTTCTGTTGTCATTACTTTAGTCTTCTTGATGTTCAGCTGTAGTCCTGCTTTTGTGCTTTCCTCTTTAACTTTCATCAGCATTTGTTTTAAATCATTACTGGTTTCTGCTAAGGGTATAGTATCATCTGCATATCTTAAATTATTGATGTTTCTCCCTCCAATTTTCACACCTCCTTCATCTTGGTCCAATCCAACTTTCCATATAATATGTTCTACATATTGATTAAACAAATAGGGTGATAAAATAAACTCCTGTCTCACACCCTTTCCAATTGGGAACCAATCGGTTTCTCAATATTCTGTTCTTACAGTAGTCTCTTGTGCAGAGTATAGGTTACGCATCAGGACAATCAGATGCTGTGGCATCCCCATTTCATTTAAAGCATTCCATAGTTTTTCATGATCTACACAATCAAAGGTTTTGCTGTAATCTATAAAGCACAGGGTGATTTTCTTCTGAAATTGCTTGGTCCGTTCCATTATCCAACATATGTTTGTGATTGGTACCTCTTCCTTTTCTAAATCCAGCTTGGACATCTGGGATTTCTCGCTCCATATATGGTAAGAGCCTTTGCTGTAGAATCTTGAGCATTACTTTACTTGCATGGGATATTAAGGTGATAGTTCAATAATTACTGCATTCCCTGGGATCACCTTTCTTTGGAATTGGGAAGTATATTGAACACTTCCAGTCTATGGGCCATTGTTTAGTTTTCCATATTTGTTTACCATCTTTTGTCAAAATTTGGACAGATTCAGTCTCAGTAACTTGTAGCAACTCTATTGGTATACCATCTGTTCCCGGTGATTTGTTTCTTCCAAGTATTTTAAGGGCAGCTTTTACCTCACATTCTAAAACTTCTGGTTCTTCATCATACAGTTCCTCTGTGAATGAATCTGTCATCTTTACATCTCTTTTATAGAGTTCTTCAATGTATTGCTTCCATCTTCCTTTTATTTCTTCTCGGTCAGTCAGTGTGTTTCCCTGTTGATTATTCAACATCCCTACTCGTGGTTTAAATTTCTGTTTAATTTCTCTAATCTTTTGGAATAGGGCTCTTGTTCTTCCCTTTTTGTTGTCCTCTTCTATTTCTGTACAATAACTATTGTAATAGTTCTCTTTGTCCCTACGTACTAGTCACTGTATTATTTAGGGTTCTGAATGTGTTTCTGTCTCCTTCTGCTTTTGCTTTCCTTCTTTCTTTAACCATTTTAAGAGGTTCTTCAGTCATCCATTGAGGTCTTTCTTTTTAATTAGAGGTATTGTCTTTTTGTCTTCTTCCCTGATAATGTCTCTGACTTCACTCCATAGTTCTTCTGGTTCTCTATCAACTAAGTTTAAAGCCTCAAATCTGTCCTTTATTTGATATTTATATTGTTCTGGGATTTAAATTGTATTTTGGCATTATGATTGCTTTGTTCTTCTTTAGCTTTACTCTGATTTTTGATATTACCAGTTCATGATCTGTACTGTAGTCTGCTCCTGGTCTTGTTTTTGCAGAAAATATGAAACTTCTTCATCTTCTACTACCAATTATATAATCAATTTGATTCCTATATTGACCATTTGGTGATGTCCATGTGTACAATTGTCTTTTCGGTTGCTCAAAAAATGTGTTTTCAAGAAACAAATTATTGGCTTCACAGAATTCAGTGTTTCTCCTGCTTCATTTCTATCTCTTAAGCCCCTTTTCCTCACAATTTCTAGTTCTACTCTGTTCCTTACTTTTGCATTCCAGTCCCCATGATTATTAGAACATCTTGTTTTGGTGTGTGATCAATTTCTTCCTGTACTTCTGCGTAGAATCTCTCAATTTTCTCTTCTTCTGTGCTTGCCTTTGGAGTGTAGACTTGGATGATGCTTATGTTAATAGGTTTCCCATTTAATCTCATTGATATCACTTGCTCAGACCTTGCGTTATAGCTCCTAATTGCTTTTGCTGCATCACTTCTCACTGTTAAAGCAACCCCATTTCTTCTTAATATCTCATTTCCTGCATAAAATATTTTGTAGTTGCCTGACTGAAAATGTCCCATTCCTGTCCATTTTAATTCACTCACACCAAGTATTGTAATGCTGATGCATTTCATTTCTTGCTTGACAATTTCTAACTTTCCCTGGTTCATGCTTCTCATATTCCATGTTCCTATTGTGCATTTCATACAACTCCAGACTCTCCTTTCACATCTGTGCACATCATCCTCGACCCAGTGGTGTCATTAGTCACAGCACTACCCATCCGTTGTTCTTACCCAATACCTCGTTGAGTGCCATCTGACCTGCGGGTCTCATCTTCCAGCACTATCTCATGTTGCATTTTGGATATTCTGTTCATAGGGTTTCCTTGGTAAGAGGTATTCAGAGGTGGTTTACCATTGCCTTCCTCTGAGTTTGGATGCATCTTAGTTTGGTGTCTCAGCTTTAACCATTCTGCCTTGGGTGCCCCTGCTAGGAGTCTAGCCTCTTGGTCTAGACTCCTCACGGCATTGCTCTCAGCTTCTTCGACACTCTCAAACCCCCTCACCACATTAAAGTGTGCATCCTAGAGGAGGATCAAATAATAGAGGTATGCCAACCGGGGAGCCTCAACTAGGTGCAGCTCCCTGTTGATTGTACACTCAAGGGCCAACCCAGATATGTATGAAACATCCTTAAGGTGAACATGAAATGTGAGAACAATAATATACTGTGAGAAAAGGCTCATGTAGAGTTAAAAAACTGATTGAACCAATGCTACAGTCACTCATGGAATCGCCCATTCACTCTGGCAGAAAACCAATGACTGCTACACCCTGTCCCTAGCTTACAGCAAAACAACAACACCACATTGGTTTTCTTGCTGGAGATAAACACCTATTTACTCTATGAACTGGGTTAGCAGCTCCTGAAGTGCTAATATGTTTGTAAAGCTACCTTATGTGAAAATATTGGTGTTGACCTCACCATTCTCCTCATCTTCCTTGTTTCTTTCTTCACTAGTGAGAGTGGCTTGCAACAGTAAGCCCCTGAGATCCTCCTTAAACCAGCACCAAGGACAAATATCCCATCCAAAATAAAGCCAGCCCTGAGATCTAACTGCTTTTGAGACAATGGTCCAATTTGGTAACATTCCAGTATGTTTTTGTGTATGTTTTTGTGTGTGTGCATGCATGTGAGAGAGTGAGAGAAAGAGAGAGGTGGATGGAATAAGAGTTAAAGGAAATATTAATGAGATTGTGGGGATTTCATCAGCTTAGTTAATGGCCTAGTTACATCTTTGCTTCTTTTCAACCTTCCTTTGCAGGCTGCTAACTGAAGACTTAAAAAGAGAAGATATACTTCTGCCAGTTCTTTGGAATCTGTAATCCTGAGCTGTGAAGAGGTCTGGTTTTATAAGGCAGGGAACAAATCCTCATCAGAGCCAGTGGCTCATTTTATTTATTTATTTTGGGGTGGTGGTGGTGGGGGAACTCATTAATGTTGCAGGGATTTGAAAAACAAATTTTATACTTGCAAATATCATTGCCAGCAGAGATCAAAATGCTTACCAATTATGCCGCCCGACAAGATCGGCCACACAGGGCCTTCTCTCAATCCCGCCAACAAAAACAGCCAGATTGGCGGGTACAAGAGAGAGGGCATTCTCAGTGGCGGCCCCCACTCTTTGGAACTCCCTCCCACAAGATCTCTGGCATGCCTCTTCCCTAAATGTATTTCGGAAAGCCTTAAAGACCTGGCTTTTTCAGCAGGCCTTCGGGGTATCTGGGGAGGGTTAATTGATATAATTGTAATGCCTCCTGCCCAGTTTTAATATTGTTGTTGCAGATCTATTGTTTTTATATTGTATTACTGTATTTATTAATTGTATTTTAATAATTTTGTAAGTCGCCTAGAGTGGCCATTGGCCAGATAGGCGATGAAGAAATTAAATTTTATTATTATTTATTATTATTAGCATGTGATCAGGAGTTCACCTTATGTTACAGTCTCTCTCAAACAGGATCAAGTTCACGTGGAACTTCCTTGCTGAATTATACTGTGCTAAAATGAACGGGAGTTCCTCAAGGACTCAATAATATTTTAAGAACCTTGTTTCTTTCCAAAGTCTATGTAATATGGTGGACTATCATAAAATTAATAGACACATATATGCATTCATTTCAAATAGGATTTCAATGGGGGTGTCATTTCAAAGTGACACCCTCCCAACTTAATGGAATATATGCAAACATTTATATTGCAAAGATATCTGACCAATGCAGAAAGTTGCATACGCTTAGAACCAAACTAGACATTACTTCAATTGCATAGTGAGAAGCTATGTCTGTGATTTTCCCTTTTTTAAATCACAGGAGTGGGGGGGATGTTTAAACCTCACCTCCGCATGGCTGCAGTTAAAATCCCCCTCCCATGCCTGTAATTAAAAAAAGAAAAAGTACAGACATCATTGAATGCTACACATTTGGCAGAATGTGTAGTTTAGCCCTTAATGTAAATATTACAAACAGCTATCTACACACACACACACACACACACACACACACACACACACACACACACACACACACACACACACACACACACACACACACACACACACACACTAAATGTCATTAATAAAAAAGAACTGTTTGCAGAACAGCTAAGAATTCTAGTCCAATAGTGTATGAATAAGGACTAAAAACAAGACTCAGTCTTGGAGCCGGGGATGTGGGAATGTATCAACATGGAGTTTTTTACACCTATAGATAACCTCCTAAGGATGACACCTCCCCCCATATAATATATTTTAATAGGAATGAAAAGGTAGGCGTTTCACACAACACAAACTATGGAATTTGCTCCCACAGGAGGCAGTGATGGCCACCAGCTTGGATGGTTTTAAAAGAGGATTAGACAAATACAGTTCATGGTGCATAAGGCTATAAATGGCTATTAGCCATGATGGCTATGCTCTAACCCCACAGTTGGAGGCAGCATGCTTCTGAATACCAGTTGCTGGAAACTTTAGGAGGGGAGAATGCTCTTGCGCTCAGGTCCTGCTTGTGAGCTTCGCATAGGCATCTGGTTGACCACTGTGAGAACAGGATACTGGACTAGATGGGCCATTGGCCTGATCCAGCAGGCTCTTATATTCATAGGTTTAGTTTGATCTATATTTAAAATTAAGGGTGGATGCCCTTCAAGGTCTAAAGCCTGCCATGAATGGAAAAGGCCTCTTATGAAATTGTTATTTTATAAATTCTAATTAATATTTGTGCCTACTAATAGTCAATTAGTAGATAAGACTTTTTGAAGCTGAGTATAGAATATTAGCCCAGTTCAGATGTAACAACAAAACATGGTTATTAGCCACCGTGAAACTCAGGTTCACAAGCATTCACCTTCACATTAATGCTTGAGAATGGAAATTTAAAACCTCAATTCTTGTTTTAGAATAAACCATTGTTTGTTGTTTCATCCGTACTTGGCAAACTGCAGTTTGTTACTGCTCCATCAGAGCTAAAGGTATCTTGTCCTCTTAAAATGAAGAGTCACTCTTTAGTCACTAGATGGCACTGGACTTACGGCTTCTTCAAGCATTACTTTTCTTTTCTCTGTTGCCTTCTATGACTTGAAGGCAGTACATTTACATTTTTCCATGAGTTGGGACAGCGGCGTCACTAGCGGGAGTGCGGGGGGGTGCAGACCTCCGGTGCGCGCCCTCCCAGGGGCATGGACGAGGTGGCTGGGCTTGTGTGAGTGCACGTGTGTGCACGCACTCGAGGCCAACCACCCCATCCATGCCCCTGGGAGGGCGCGCGCTGGAGGGGCACCCAGCCGGAGAAGGCCTGGGAAAGCCAGCGTGCCTCCCTTGCCCCGCCGATGCTGCTCCCGGTCTCGCCCGCCCACCCGCCTCCAAGGAGAAGTTGGAGCAGCCTTGCTGGGCAACGGCGCGGGGCGGGGCGGCTCTGGGTGTCACCACCCTCATGGTGACACCTGGGTGTGGGCCACACCCTCCGCACCCCGGTTGTGACGCCCCTGAGTTGGGAGGCTGAAATCAGTCTTAAGCAGGAGACTTTTGTATTTGTAGAGGCTCCCCATATGTTTTAGAATCCTGCATCATTTGGATTCTAAAACATGCAGAGAGCCTCCACAGATACAAAAGGCTCCTGGCTTCAGAGTGTTGCCTTCCACAAATTTGAAAGAGGCTAAAATGGCAATGTTGGGGGTAGAGCTATCACGCTCATCCACAGTGCTTCTCATGTTTTGGCTGAGCAAATCAGGGAATCTAGCTCAGTTTTACCTACACTGACTGGCAGCGGCTCTCTAGGGTTTCTGGCAGGGTTCTCTCCCAGCTCTACCTGGAGATGCCAGGGATTGAACCTTCGACCTTCTGCAGGCGAAGCATATGCTCTACCACTGAGCTATGGGCCTTCCCTGAAGTATTTGAAGTAGCCAGACAAATCATTGGCTGCAGGTGTGTAATTCTGTATTGTTACTGCACACGGTCCAGGACTCTGTATAGCACTGAAAACATGTCCCAGGGCTAAGACCTAGGAGTGCATCTTAGTTCAAATTAAGCCTGGACCACCAGTAGATGGGTACCTCCATTCCACTCCCAGGAATGTGTCAAAATACCTTTCAGAGGTAACCTCTTGCTGAAATAATCACAGTAATCCTCCTTGGATATCACAAAAAAGTAGAAAATATAAATCTGCTTTTCTAAAATGTGCCAGAAAATAGCTTCTACTTAAGTTCCAACAACAACAAAGAATACAAAAGATAAAGCTATGGGGATGCTGTACACACTCCGCAGCAATCTTTCTCAATTCTCTGTTGAATACTGTGCTCTTTCCCCCCCTAAAATATCGTCTTCCAGCATACCACCATTACACTACATTTTAACTTTTGTTTTCACATACTTGAAAAATTACATATATTTTAGCAGGTGCCATCAGGATTTTTTGTGCATGTCATCTTTCATTGGAAAGGTCAACAAAGTAACTTTAATATTTACCTAACAGGTGGCTTTCTTCCTTTCTTTAGCATCTCTGCAGACTAATCAAAATTGCTTTTGGATTGCTATCAATAAATACCGCCATTCCAAATAAAAAATATATACTATGACTCAAATATACCTAAATGAAGACACTGGAATTTTAATGAGTGTTAGTGTTTCCTTGAAAAATGAACACTGTTACAGCTCTGCTAAAAAAGGAGAAATCCAAAGCTGAAACATAGTACTCTGATGGTCTATGGTGAATAACCAATTGACATTTTAATTATCATTATTACCAAATGATTTCATAGTTCCATAAAACTTCAAATATAGGTATCTGAATGACCATTCTGCAAAATCAGACTTTGACTTTCCCCATCTCTTTATCCCCATGCCGGAAAAGGAGCACTTGCTGAATTTCTGTCTGACAGACAATTGTTAATGACACAGGAGTCCTTCCAAAGAAAAGCAGGATTTCCTACTTTTCAACACTAATGCAGTATTAATGGTAATGTGCTTATAGGCATTGTACTATATTTAGAACAAGGGACATTCCCTCATGATTGCAATTCATGTATGGGTGGGAAGATTGACTCACACCTGCTGCTAACATCCCTGAGTACACTGTGTTGTTTGCATAGGGCCCTATGGCCAGGCATAAATGACACATACCTGATTCTCCAAGCCACAGGCCTGCAACCTTTTTGGTCCCATAGGCACGTCTGCAGACTGGAGAAACTGCACTGGGCATCGTAAACACACAGCAATCATGGACAAAACTATTTATACATTCTGGAGTAATCTTTTTTCAGTGCACCATTTAAATACATTTTCAATTCACTATTTAAATACTGTGTACATGAACCAACCATGCACATAGGCCCACAAATGTCCTGTCCTGCCAACAATGAGGCTTGAAAAAGTGTTTTCACTATTTCCAAGCCAACAGTAATTGGGGGTGGGTGGGTGATCTCTCTCTCCCTCTCTGTAGTGCACATGCGCGTGCATGCCTGCCCGCCCACCCGCCCGCCCGCACACACACACACTCTGCAGCTTCTTCAGGCCTACTTACAGCCAAGAGGACAGATGGAAGGGGGGAGGACTCTGGGCAAGAGCAAATTGTGGTGTGTTTATGTGGATGGCAGGACAGGTCTGCAGAAAAAAAGGACTCTCTCTGTGTCTCTGTGAGTCTATAGACAGGCAGAAGAAACTATGGCTGTCTTGTCTCCCAGTTCAGCAGTCAGTTTAAAGCTGCAGGGAGTTTCTTCATTATGACTTTGGCAACCCTACCCCAGTGGCATACCTAGCATATTTGACATTCGGAGTGGATCATTTTTTAACACCCCCCCTCCTTTATACGACAGACTTGGGGCAAGCATTCGGGGGCAAGAGGTGTTGTGCTGACCAGCGAGGGAAGCCGCCGGCTCCAAATGCCCACAGGCCGCCAGGACACGACTTCAGCAGAGCCTTCGCGCCGGCAGTGGGAGAGAAAGCGACGCACTGCCAGTTCGGGGCGAGTGCTCAGCCGGCCATCTTCCCTGCTTCTTTCCTGCGCTGACCCACACCCTCTTCTATGTGACAACACCTGCAACCAGCCCAAATAACAGAAAGAACACATGTGCTGTGCTGATCTTGTTTTAGCAGGGAGAAAGCAACATTATTAAGACAGCTGATATAGTTCAGATGGTCACTTTGAATATGTCTGATTTCCTTTGCAATTTTAGTGAAGTTTCCTATAGGAAATCATTTTCTTTTGTTTCTATTTCTGTGAATATGTGAAGTACAGCAACACTTTGCAAAAAAAGTCCAAAAATAATTGTGGAATAATGGCACTGACTATTCTGCAGAATAGTCTCCAGTGGACCTCAGGACTGTCTCAGTGTGCACAAGATAAAACGGTGGGAGGTGAAATATATTCTAGCAAAATTCTAGGTGTGCTGTATGTTTTTGATTGATGGTGCCCACCCTGCCTTAAATGAAGTGGTTTAAACATAGCAGGCTGAAAACATGCATCCTCTTTTTTCCAACAGCTAGAGTCATTGCTGAAATAGTAATATAATGTAATCAGTCTGATTTTACATCAAACTGCAGTTTCAGATTCAAGTGTTAATGCACCTAAAATAGAAATAGAGTGTAACCTCCAGTTTGAAGCACAAAAGGCTATCTTCACCATTATATGACATTGACTAATAAAAAGGCTGTGACATTATTAAAAATAAATTTGGCACAGATTTCTAGGATGAATAATGAGGGAAATAAAATTTTCTAGATTAGATTCTCTGTAGAAATATTAGTAACACAGGAAAGAAGCAAAGTAAGAAGAACACCAACAAACACACAAAACTGTAATTCTCCAACTTTAGAGATGGCAGGTATTTCCACCACTCACCATATGCTGAGAGGCACATGTTACCAAATTCTTCCAAGCTACACAGGAAGTGGATTGGACTGTGAAAGACCAACCCAAATAGTGTTTGCATTTTGACAAATTTGTATGGCAGTCCAATATCTCGGAGAGGAGATAAGGTCTCCTGCTCCCCTGGTGCATTCACTATAGCTGCCCAATTTCCCTGCTTTTTAAAGTTTGATCGAAATATCTGTGGGCTATAGGTATGTTCTTAAATGGCAAGTTTTTTGCCTATTAGTGAATCCATATCCAAGTAGGGTTGGCAACTCCCTGCCTGGAATGCCCTGCCCCTACCTTTTAAAATGGCTGCTCCAAACGTCATTACAGATTTGACCATTCACTTCAGAAAGAGGTTTGAGAAATGGGTAAGAGTAATGAGATTCTCTACTCTTTTCTGTCTACCCTGTGGGCTGCTATAAACTCACTTTGACAGCCAACCCAATTCCAGTGAATAATAACTGACAGAGACAAAACATGATTTGGTCTACTTTCATAGGCAGTAGCTTGGGAACAACAACAATTGCAGCCACACTGCCCAGTATGTGAATTCTCTTTTACCACTATTGGGCAAGAAACAAACCGTCATGCAAACAAGAAGATGCATCATCAGTGGGTTTAAGGGGGTCGAGTGGAGTACATGGAACCACTGTTGTTGCTTCTATGGATGAAAGGGAGCGAGGTTAAAGGTAAATGAAATGCAAATAGAAAACTAAAAATAAAAGACAGTGATGATTTTCTAAATGTAATACCGTAACAACCACAGCAATATTCCCATGAGAAAGGCAGAAAACTCAGCATCCCACAACCAGGATTTGTAACTGAAAATCAAAACTAAAATAATCCTGGCAGCCAGTCAGTGAAGGTAACAGAAATCCCCATGCAGCACAACCTGACATGGGGGCTGCAATTAGTGCAAAATGCTGTGGCACAATTGCTGACATGAGGGAGACCCTATCAGCACATAATACCTCTGCTCTGAAATCTGCACTGGTTGCTGATTTGCTACCAGGCCAAGTTAAAGGTGTGCTTTCCATATTATGGGTGCCAGATAGTACTTGTTATGCTCTTGTAAGAAATCAGTCCTTTAGTGTGGCAGGACCTATGCTTTGGAACTCCCTGTCTAGCCTTCATTGTACTCATTTTGGCACTTGCTAAAAACATTTTTGTTTAGGCAAGCCTACCCAGCCGTGTAGAAGCTATTATGTTTTTTATCTGTTTTTAACTCATTGTTGGTTTTATTATTTTGAATGTTTTAAATACCTATCTTTAACTGTTTTTGCCAATGATTTTATTGTTTAGAGCCAGTGTGGTGTAGTGGTTAATGCTGGTCAGTGACGCAGGCTGTGAGACTCACAGACAAGGTTTTTAGCAGAGAGAGAGAAACCTGAAGCAGAAGGGTTAAGCTGTGAGAACAGAGTGCCAGACTATCAAGGTCAGTGGCTGGCTGAGAGTGTGATAAGGTGGGAAAGTGGCAGGAACTCAGAGTGGGGGAAGAAATGTCAATGGAGAGAGCTGTGTCTAATGTCTTTGCCTAGTAAAGACTCTTACAAGAAACTTGCCTGGCCTGTCTTATTCCTGTTCTAAACGGCTCTTGGATTCAAACCACGTTTGACCTATTCACGCACTCGCCAACAGGGGTTATGGGCCCAGCTTATCAGGCGTGGTAGCGGGTTCGAGAGCCGGTGAAGTGGCGTTGTTGCAGAGAGAAACAAAGCGCAAGTGAGAGGCAAGTAAGAGTGGGCAACATGGCTGTAAATCTGTCTTCCGGGATGCTGATGGAGAGGCTGAATGCTGTAAATTACTCCAGCTGGAAATGGAGAATGAGAGCAGTTCTGATTAAAGAGGATTTGAATGATGTCGTGGAAAAAACCCCTCCGGCAGCTCCTTCAGCAGCGTGGCTGAAGAAAGACGAGAAAGCGAAGGCTTTTATTACTCTGGGGCTATCAGATTCACAACTGTTGCTGGTGAGTAATGAGCCGACGGCTAATCAGATGTGGGAAAAGTTAAGAGCCGCGCATGTACAGCAAACTGCGGGAAGCAGGCTGTGTTTAGCACGGAAGCTATATCAGATGCGTTTTACAGATGATGTGACTATGGAAGAGCATTTGGCTGAATTTCGTAGATTAAATGCTGAGCTCCAAGATCGAGGCGTGCATCATAATGACCTACAGATGGTTTATCTCCTGTTATCTTCATTTGATCAAAAATGGGACGTGCTGGTCTCTAGCCTTGAAACCCAACCTGATGGGAATCTGACTTTGGACTTTGTGGAACAGAAACTTCAACAAGAGTGGTATAGGAGACAAGAGAATAAGAAAATAGAATTAAAAGAGACTGTGACTGTGTCTGTACAACACCAAAATCAAAGAAACAAGCAAGAGACTAAAACATGTTATTTTTGTGGATCACGTGGGCATATACAGAGACATTGTTTAAAGAAGAGGAATTACAGAAACTTTGAAAGTCAGAGAGCAAGCGTGAACTTTGTTTCTAAGGAGAGCAATAAACTAATTAACTCTAAATGGCTTCTTGACAGTGGAGCGTCTAATTGCCTAATCACAGACTCTAGTTTATTTTACACTTCAAAGCCGACGCAGGAGAAGCTTTATCTGGCTGACAGATCGACTCAGGACGCGACTGCGAGAGGAACGCTGAAGATGGGTAATTTGGGAATTTTAACAGATGTATTATTGATTTCTGGTTTAAAATATAACATTCTATCAGTGAGAAAATTGGCTCAAATAGGTTGTAAAGTTACATTTGAAGGGGATAGATGTTTTGTGAGAAAAGATGGTGAAATATGCATGCAAGGGAAATTACAGAACAAAATGTTTATGGTTGAGTGCAAGCTTGATAAACACATTGTGCTTGGATAGCAGTAAATAAAGAGAAACATGATAATTGTGTCCATGAATGGCGCAGAAAACTGGCACACGCACATTTCCAAAAGATACAAAACACCCCAAAATATAGTCAAGATTTGAAGTTAACACACTGTGAGCATGTGGATGAGTGTGAGGTATGCTATGAAACAAAAATGACTGTGAATCCAGTAAATAAGAGCTGTGAAAGCACGACTTCTGAACCCTATCAGCTCATACATGTGGATTTAGCTGGACCTTTTCAGTGCTCAAAAGGTGGAGCAAGGTTTTATTTAGTGATTGTGGATGATTTCTCCAGATTTACACATGTATTCTTATTGAAAAAGAAAAGTGATGCAGAAGAGAAATTAAAGGCATTCATACAGAGAACAGAAACACAACATGGGGTTGTTATCAAAAATATCAGATCAGATAGAGGTGGTGAATTTACCAGTAATTCATTTCAAACATATTTGGAAAAGAAGGGGATAATTCAAAGTCTCACTGCTCCCTTCAGCCCATCCTCCAATGGAACGGCAGAGAGGAGGAACCGGTCATTGCAGGATTCATTGAGAGCAATGCTAGCAGATGCTGATATGAATAACACTTATTGGGGTGAATGTATTCTGTACACTGTTTATATTCAGAACCGCCTTATGCACAGAACAATAGGCATGTCTCCCTATGAGAAACTGACTGGAAGAAAACCCAGGGTGAAACACATAGAACGTTTTGGGGCAAAATGCTGGGTACATGTTGCAAAACAGTCAAGAGCTCAGGCAGGACGCATTTTGGGATTTCAGAATTCATATTACAGAGTTTGGTTGCCTGAGAAACAACAAGTAGTGTTAAGCAGAAACATAAAGGTGATAGATAAACCTTGGAGAGACAGTCAAACAGTGATCCTTGATAGTGAAAGCAAACAGGAAGCTGCGGATGTTCCTTTTGGGCAGCAAATTCCATTAAAAACTGCATTAACAGATTTAATACACAGTGGCAAACGTACTGTTAAAAGGCTGAGAGGTGAAGACATAACAACACATGATACAGAAATGCCAAGTACTAGTGGTGCTGGTCCGAATAAAATTGAGAGTGAAGAAGAAATGGAAATAGATAATGTCAGGAAATCAGAGAGAAAAACGAAAGGTCAACCTCCTCAGAGATTTGCATTTAATGTTACACAACAGAATAATGAAACAGATGAATATCCAGTAGAATGGGAAAAAAGAAGGACCAATAGATAAAGAAACAATGGATCTAATGTGGAAGTTTTGTGTTGAGGAATGAAATAAATGTATTATCAAATGAAAGTGAACAAACATGAATCTGTGAAATCTGTGTAAATAAAGAATAAAGAGAAACTGAACTGAACTGAAAATGTAAATGTAAACTGTAAGAAAACAAACCATGTACTGAAATGTATTGTAATGAAAAGTTAATGTTGTAGAAATGTAATAATTGTAACATGAAGTTTTGGAGTCTGTAAGTCTCAGGTGGGGGCTGTTGGTCAGTGACGCAGGCTGTGAGACTCACAGACAAGGTTTTTAGCAGAGAGAGAGAAACCTGAAGCAGAAGGGTTAAGCTGTGAGAACAGAGTGCCAGACTATCAAGGTCAGTGGCTGGCTGAGAGTGTGATAAGGTGGGAAACTGGCAGGAACTCAGAGTGGGGGAAGAAATGTCAATGGAGAGAGCTGTGTCTAATGTCTTTGCCTAGTAAAGACTCTTACAAGAAACTTGCCTGGCCTGTCTTATTCCTGTTCTAAACGGCTCTTGGATTCAAACCACGTTTGACCTATTCACGCACTCGCCAACAGTTAAGGTGTTAGACTATGACCTGGGAGACCAGGGTTCGAATCCCCACATAGCCAAGAAACTCACTGGGTGACCTTGGGCCAGTCACTGCCTCTTAGCCTCAGAGGAAGGCATTGGTAAACCCCCTCTAAATACTGCTTACCATGAAAACCCTATTCATAGGGTTGCCATAAGTCGGAATCTACTTGAAGGCAGTCCATTTCCATTTTCAGTTCTTTCCGTTAACCACTTTGAGATTTTTTTTTACAATACAGTGTTATATAAATGTTGTAAATAAAGAACATAAATAAATTTTAGAGTCACTGTGGCCCTTGGGGCTCTTTCCATTTTTAGGAACAAAGGAATCTGCCTTATACCAACTCAGGCCATTTGGTGCCATCTAGCTGAGTACTGATGACACGGAATAGCATTGGCTCTCCAGGATTCCAGGCAATAGTCTTGTCCAGAAATTGAATTTTGAACCTTTGGATGCAAAGCATATGCCCTACCACTGAGCTACAGCCCTTCCCCTGTTTAAAAAAGTATCTTTTAAAAAAATTTTCAATTCACTAATTTTTATTTTATTTATTTATTTATTATTTATTTATTTATTTATTTATTTGATTGAACTTTTATACCGCCCATAGCAAGCTCTCTGGGCGGTGTACATAAAAAATAAAACACAAACAATTTAAAAGCAGCTAAAAAACCAACTAATCATCCAATTATAAAAGGTATGTCGTATGACTGTCTGTTAAAACATTAGATACAAATACAAACTATTAACAGATATAAAAATATTAAATATTAAAATATTAAAAATATTAAAATGCCTGGACAAAGAGTAAGGTTTTCACCTGGCGCTGAAAGGATAGTAATGTAGGCGCTAGGCGAACCTCATCAGGAAGGGTGTTCCATAATTTGGGGCCACCACCGAGAAGGCCCTCTTTCTTGTAGTCGCCTTCCCGGCGTCTCTCTGAGTAGGCACCCGGAGGAGGGCCTTCGATGTTGAGCTCAGTGTATGGGTAGGTTCGTATCGGGAGAGACGTTTCATCAGGTATTGCGGGCCCGTGCCGTGTAAGGCTTTATAGGTTAAAACCAGCACCTTGAATCGGGCCCGGAAACATATAGGCAGCCAGTGCAAGCGGGCCAGGATCAGTGTTATATATTCTGACCTCTTGGTCCCAGTTATTAATGTGGCTGCTGCATTCTGCACGAGCTGCAATTTCTGAACTGTCTTCAAGGGCAGCCCCACGTATAGTGCATTGCAGTAGTCCAATTTCGAGGTTACAAGAGCATAAACAACTGAAGCAAAATGTTCCCTGTCCAGATATGGGCGTAGCTGGGCCACCAGTCTAAGTTGGTAAAAAGCACTCCGTGCCACTGAGGCCACCTGCGCCTCAAGTGACAAGGATGGGTCCAAAAGGACTCCCAAGCTGCGCACCTGCTCCTTCAGGGGGAGTGTAACCTCATCCAGAACAGGTCTAACATCTATCGTCTGGTCAGGGGATCCATTCACTAACAGCATCTCAGTCTTGTCTGGATTGAGCTTCAATTTGTTCGCTCTCATCCAGTCCATTATCGCGGCCAAGCATCGGTTTAGCACCTTGACGGCCTCACCTGAAGAAGATGAAAAGGAGAAGTAGAGCTGCGTATCATCAGCGTACTGATGAGAACGCACTCCAAAACTCCTGATGACGGCACCCAGCGGCTTCATATAGATGTTAAAGAGCATTGGGGACAAGACTGATCCCTGCGGAACTCTATATTGGAGCGCCCAGGGCATCGAGTAGTGCTCCCCAAGCACTACTTTCTGGAGACGACCTGTCAGATAGGAGCGGAACCACTGCCAAGCAGTACCTCCAACTCCCAAATCCGCAAGCCTCCCCAGAAGGATACCATGGTCGATGGTATCAAAAGCCGCTGAGAGATCAAGGAGAATCAACAGGGTTACACTCCCTCTGTCTTTCTCCTGACAAAGGTCATCATACAGGGCGACCAAGGCCGTCTCCGTGCCAAAACCGGGCCTGAAACCAGATTGAAATGGATCTAGATAATCGGTCTCATCCAAGAGACCCTGGAGATGGGATGCAACCACCCTTTCCAGAACCTTGCCCAGGAATGGTACATTTGCTACCGGCCTGTAGTTATTCAAATTTTCTGGGTCCAGGGAGGATTTCTTCAAAAGTGGTCTCACCACCACCACCTTAAGGCGGTTCAGGACCACTCCCTCACATAGTGAAGCGTTAATCACTTCCCTGGCCCAGCCGGCAGTGCCATCCCTACTAGCTTTTATTATCCAAGAAGGGCAAGGATCTAACACAGAGGTGGTTGCACGCACCTGTCCAAGCACCTTGTCCACGTCCTCAAGCTGCACCAATTGAAACTCATCCAACAAAACATGACCAGACTGTGCTCTGCCCCATAGCCAAAGTTCTCTGGGCGGTTTACAAATGAATGCACATAATACCTAGGGCAGATCCACGCCATTCATTTAAAGCACATTCAACACATACTTGAAGCACATGAATCATACCACAGAATCATGGGAACTGTAGGTTGTTACAGGTGGTGGGAGTATAACTGTGAGGGAGAAACTGCACTTCCCAGGATTTTCCCAGGATTTTTTGCTTTAAATGTGCTTTAAATGTAAGTTGGATGTGCTTTAAACGTATTGTGTGGATCTACTTAATAAACTTTGCATGCATGTAAATCGTTTTAATTAATTTTTTAAAATAGAAATGTGCTATAAAGTTTATTTGGTGACCATGGGCTACTCACCATCTCTCAGCCTAATCTGTCCCTCAGGATGAAAACAACAGAGGGGAACCAAGACCACCCCAAGGAAGAAGGGCACACTTAAAATGTAGAGGAAATAATGATGTACAACCATAGTGTGATATCAAGATACTTATTGGGACATAGTATGAAGTTGGATCATCACTCGCTGGATTGTCACCTTGTAGTGGTGAGTGGGCTTGAGTGTTCCACTGAACCGTGTGAGCGATGCCATTGGGAGTCATGTACTCCCAGCAGGGTCACCTATGGCGGTAAGGTCAAGAGAGAAGAACCAGACAAAGAATTATCCAAGAATGTCCTCAATGGCAGAACAGGTGGAGGATAACAATGCATATGTTATAATGGCTGTGAAGGTGGATGAAGGCTGCAGCAGATAAAAGACTTCCAATCATTGTGGTATCCATGCCATTGGATCAAAGCCTTTTCCTGTCAATATTGTGTATTGATCATTGTGTGCTGATCTTCCCACATAAAACAAATTCATGCACAGGCATCTTCCAACCAAAACAAAACAAAACAAAAGCCTTGTGGTGATCGGTGAATGGCAAAGGGGGCAGCACTTTGAAATCTGGAAGCCCTTAGTCATGGACCAGCACATGGGCGGTGAATGCAGATTCAGTCATCCTGGCTGACAGACCGAGGCAGTTGAGTAGTTTGGCAGCTATATGCACAACTGTGCAGTCCTATTCAGGATCCACTCTGCTCACGCCGTATGGGGAGGGGAGCTAGAAAAAGGTGCCCTAAATATAGTCTGCCTCATCTCTCCCTGACTGGATTACCACATCCTGTGGGGTCACCACTTAGCGGTCGCAAAAGACAATTGAATTTTGGAACATGGAATATACGGACGTTGCTGGACAACACAAATAGTGAACCGCCTGAGCGCAGGACTGCCATCATCGTGAGGGAGTTGAGATGTTTTAATATTGACATAGTAGCACTCAAAGGATCTCGAAGAGCAGGAGAAGGACAATTGAAGGAAGAAAAAGGACGTTATACCTTCTTCTGGAAAGGACTGCCTGAACAAGAACGATGAATACATGGAGTATGCTTTGCTATTAAAAATAATGTTGTGAAGCTCTTGTCAGAAGTTTCTATGGGGATTAATGAATGGCTCTCAACTCTCTGCTTAAAACTCGCCAAAACCCAGCAGGCAACTATTGTAAGTGCTTATGCGCCAACATTAGATGCTGATTAAGACATCAAGGAAATTTTTTATACCCAGCTGGACACCATCTTATCAGAGATACCTAAGGAGGAAAAAAATATCCTCCTAGGTGATTACAATGAAAGAGTTGGGTGTGATTTTGATTTATGGCCAGAAACCATTGGGAAAGAAGGAGTTGGCAATAGCAACCTGAATGGAATTGTGCTTCTGACTATATGTGCAGAGCATAATCTTGTTATTACAAACACACACTGTTTTGCCAGAAAAATAAGTTTAAAACATCATGGAAGCACCCTCGGTCAAAGCACTGGCATCTCGTGGATTATGTAATTGTCCGTGCTATAGATCGTTGTGATGTACTCCTCATTAGGGCCATGACTGCTGATGACTGCTGGATAGATCACTAATTTGATCTACTATGGCCATTAATATTGTTCCTGAACGTAGGCTCCAAGGAAGAAAACCAAGGCTTAAAATGAACATCCACGCCCTTCAAGATCCTATTAAGTGAGCTTGTTTTCAAACAATGCTTAAGAAATATCTACCTATGGAACTCCCTGAAAATGTCGAGGAACACTGGATTAAACTGAAGACTTCCATTATTGCAGCATGTGAACAAACTACTGGATACCAAACTAAGAAACATCAGGATTGGTTTGATGGGAATGATACTGTGATTAAACGTATCATTGATAAGAAAAGGAAAGCCTTCTGGATATGGCAGAATGACATTGACTGTGCTGCTAAGAGGAAAATCTATGACAGTGCAAAGGCTGAGGTCCAGTGAAGAACTAGAGAACTTAAGAACACCTGCTGGATAAAGAAAGCTCAAGAAATCCAGCATTTTGCAGATGCTCATGATATATGGGGCTTTTTTAATACCACAAAGGCCATCTATGGACCAACAAATTATGGTACAAATCCCTTACGTTCAATGGATGGTACCAAACTTCTTAAGGATAAAGAGTCTATTGCACTGCATTGGAAATATCATTACCACAACCTCCTTAATCGTAACTCTTTTGTGGCTGGCGAGGTCTTCTTGAAAATTCTGCAGCAAGAAACTAGAGATGAGTTTGCAGTATCCCCTAATTTGGATGAAGTCAGTAAAGCCATTAATCAAATGAAGGATAACAAAGCTAGCGGACCTGATGAGATTCCTGCTGAAGTCTTTAAAGAAGGTGGGCCTGAACTTACACAACTTCATAAGCTCATTGAAAAGATCTGGATGTGGGAGGAGACTTTAGAGAAGCCATAATTATCACTCTTTTTAAGAAGGGTGATAGAACGGATTGTGGGAACTATCGAGGCATCTCTCTTCTTGCTATCACAAGTAAAATCCTTGCAAAGATTCTTGTAAATTGCCTCCTACCTATCTCAGAAGATCCTCCCAGAATCCCAAAATGGTTTCTGCCCTTCCAGGGAGACAGTGGACATGATCTTCACTGCACAACAGCTTCAAGAAAAATGCTGGGAGCAAAACCGACCTTTATATATGACATTTATCGATCTGACTAAGGTCTTTGATAATGTGAATCAAACTGCTCTCTGGACCATCCTTCTGAAAACTGGATGCCCTGATAAATTTGTGAATATTATATGACTCCTTCATGACAACACGAAGGCAAAAATTTTGGATAACAATGGCTTTCAGATTGATCCATTCAGAGTCTGATCAGGTATAAAACAGGGATGCGTCATTGCTCCAATCTTATTTGCTATTTTCGTTGCTTTGATTCTACACCTTATTGAGGGGAAACTTTCTACTGGTGTGGAAATCATATATCAAACAGATGGAAAGCTTTTCAATCTCAGTAGGCTGAAAGCAAAAAGTAAGGTAATTAAAACCTCTGTTGTAGAACTTCAATATGCCAATGATAATGTAGTCTCCACACATTCAGAGAAAGATCTTCAAACTATCCTAAATGTCTTTGCAGAAGCATATGGAAAGCTTGGGTTCTCGCTTAATATGAAAAAACCCAAATTGCTTTGTCAACAGGTGCGAACTAGTCCCTTTGTAGCACCATCAATCCAGCTTAATGGTGCAACACTGGAGAATGTTGATCACTTTTCCTATTTTGGCAGCCATCTCTCTGTAAAAGCTGACATCGACTCTGAAATTCAACATTGTCTGAGCTCTGCGAGTGCCACATTCTCCCGAATGAAGCATAGAGTATTCGAGGATCAGGATATTTGCAGGGAGACCAAAATACTTATTTACAAAGCCATTGTACTATTGACCTTACTGTATGCCTGTGAAACATGAACAATTTATAAACGCCACTCCCAACTTCTTGAAAGATTCCACCAATGCTGCCTCCGGAAAATTCTGGAAATAACTTGGGAAGATAGACGGACCAATGTTAGCATTTTGGAAGAAGCAAAGACCACCAGTGTTGAAACAATGATCCTTCAACATCACCTTCACTGGAATGGCCATGTTGTTCAAATCTTCAAAAGCAACTACTTTACTCTCAACTTAAGGATGGAAAACGGAATATTGGTGGCCAGCAAAAGAGGTTTAAAGATGTTCTTAAAGATAATATTAAAAAATGTAACATGAACATTGAGAACTGGGAAGTTTAGGCTCATGAGTGTCCCAACTAGAGGTTGGCTATTATCAAAGGTGCTATGGACTTTGAAGAAGCACAAGTACAGGGCGAAAGGGACAAACAAGCTAAGCGGAAGGCACGTCAAGCAAATCCTCATCGTGACTGTCTTCCATCTGGAAACTTATGTCCTCACTGTGGGAAGCTTTTCTGATGTGTATTCTTTTCTGATGTGCATTTTGTATTTGGGTGTTTTTGTGTGTGCGAGCTGCCTTGAGGGCCTTTTGACCAAAAGGCGGCATAGAAATTGAACGAGCGAGTGAGCAAGCAAGCAAGCTGTGTGGATCTAGGATTGGCCTCCACAGTCACTTATGGACCCACCATTAAATACCTTATCTTGAAAGACAATCTTACTTGGTCATGAGTGATCACCAGTGATGATGAAGAAATATTTATATAAGCATGACTATCAAATATGTTCATTATTTACACCACCTGTAAAAATATTTATAGTATAATCCTACATTTGTTTCCTCAGAAGTAAGTCCCAATGTATTCAGTGGGCTTACTCAAACAGGGAAGCGTGCACAGAACTGCAACCTCAAGTGATAAGGAACTTCATTCACCCAACACAAAATTCAGAATCATGCCACTTTAAGCTATTTTGCAACTGTTTATACTTGTCTTTACGATTACTGGATTTTAAAGGGATTTATTTCTTATTGTGAGCTTCCTTGGTTTCCAGTTTGCAACTCTACCTCACAGCATTGTTGGAAAGATTCCATATACATACACACACTGGAGATGTAAAAATACATACACTCCATATAATAGTTTATTGTCAAAACCAGTTGGTTATTGCAGAACATTTTAAAAAATAAAATCAGTATTAGTTTTCAACATAATAAAAGCAGTGATACCAAAGTAAGCCCTGCCTAATTGCTTTAAAAATAGGATTGGAGGGGAAGAGAAAGATTTACAACACAAACAGAATTCTTTGCTTTGTTCACTCAAAACCATTAATTTACAGCACAATCTTAACCGTGTCTACTCAAAAGTAAGTCCTGTTGAATTCAATGGGGTTTACTCTGGGTATGTGGAACTAGCATTGCAGCTTTACTCCCAGAAAAGCAAGTATTGGATTACAGCTTTATATTGGGAAGTTCCACAGGCCAGGAAAATTAAACTTGTTTGACTCCTGCACACAAGAGAGAAAAAGACTGAAAGTTATATACTTACTCAATTTGTGAAATTTTCAGATAAGCAGAAAAAAGCAAGATTTTTTACTTGCAAAGAGGTCTAGCTACTGCCTTGTTAATCACAACCCTCACTTACTTATTTACTTACTTATTATTTGATTTATATCCCACCCTTCCTCCCAGCAGGAGACCAGGGTGGCAGCAGGAGCTTCACTTCACTTATTGACTACAAACCTGAAAGGGAGGGATTAGAGCAACCACCTACGAGCTCATTTAACTGAAGGGGGGAGGGGCAGCTGACATTTTGGTCTATATCTCAAGAACCAGACTATCTAAAACTTGTTTTTTTTTAATGAAAGTTGAGAGTCTGGAGATTAAGGTGACTCACCCAGAGACCTGGAGAACACCCTAAAAATCCAGAGTCTCCAGGCAAAAACCAGAGAACTGGTAACCCTAATCTTATAAGAGGCATTCCCTCCTGTGTGAGAGAAAAGGACAAATTACCCTTTTAAGACTAATCCCAGGGAGGTGGTTGAACTTTGGGGGCAATTCTGAAACACATGAGGGTGACCAAACTGAAACTTAATCTGGACAAAACAAGGTACTATCTGTCTATTCCAGATGGAGGAATTCAGTTGATTCTGGATGGGGTTGCACTCCTTCTGAAGACCAGTTTACAGCTTGGGGATTTTTCTGAACCCAACAGTTATATCCTGCAGAAGCACAGACAATGGCAGTGATAAGGAGTGCCTTTTGTCAGCTTAGGGTGATTTGCCGGTTGCGACCCTGTCTGGATAGAGCAGATATCACTACAGTGATCCGTATGCTGGCTACATGCCCTGGTTAAATGTGCTCTATATGGGACTATCTTTGAAAACATTTTGAAGATTTAAGATAGACACAGCCGCCTGAGTGTTGACTGGGGCTAAACCCACAGACCATATTACACTTATTTTGCAACAGCTGGTTCTAGGAGGAACATGCCTGGTGGGGTAGAGCCACAGCAATAGCCTTCTGGAAGTGACTTGCTGTCATGTACCTGGAGGGGAAGGGGTGAGGGAGTGGCAAGGTCAGGGCTGCATGGGTACACTAGCCCCACTGCCAGGAGGCTATTGCTGTGCCTCTGCCCCATTGGACAAGCTGCTCCTGAACCCCCTTTCATTTCCTTTGGTAATTCTCCTCTGTACCTAATAATGTAAGGACCTATCCTCTCATGTGCCTAAGCCAGCAAAGTTGTATCTTTGGGCCATTTCTAATGCAGCCTTCCTCAAGCTGGTGCCCTCCAAATGTTGTTGGGTTTCAACTCCCATCCGCCCGAGTCAGCATGCCCAAAGACAGGGAAGATAGGAGTGATAGTCCTTCAAGATTTGGAGGAAATCAGGCTGGATAAGGCTGTCCTAACTCTACTGTAATTCAACTTTGGGCAAGTGGAAGTCATAAAGAATTATACGTCCCATTCAGGAACAAAGAAACCACTTGCAGTTTCATTGATCCACTTGCAGCTCAGTAGACTTGCTTGCTAAAAATTGCAGTAGATGAGAGGAAATTGTAATTATTCAGTCTGTGCTAACCTCCCAAGAACCATCAGCCAGTTAATGACTGATGGACTATAGCATGCTTCTGCCATGCCCCATCTTATCCCCAAAACAAATTTGGCTTTAGAGCTGGGAAGCATAGCTGGAACTATTTCTCTCATAAGACTATTAACAACACTAGAAAACAGAGGAGGAGGTACTCTGGGAGATAACCACTCTTATTTTGAAGCATGTAACTAGTTATTTTAAGCAATTATGACACATTTATATTTATGTAGCCTTCAGCCCCAGCTTAACTCTTCTCGATCAATGCCTAGTTGCTAGCTATGTATTAAAAATTCTATCAAGGATAACACTCATTCAGTGTGAAATCTCACTTAGAAATAGATCCTCGGGTGATACATCTGTGATGAGCTGTTTTAAAGAGGGAAAGATATGTCTCTCAAAGACTAGGAGAAGGAGGCGAGGGCAGAAATGCTTTGAGATAATACCCTGCTAAATCAATAGCCAGAAATCATAACCATAATCTGATATAACAGTTTTTGCTATGCAAGCGGAACACTCTGGATAAAGATTTTGTAAAATGAAAACATTTGGGATGACAATACAAAAAGGTCTCATTGAAAGGAGTTATGTGACCGAGTTGAGCTGATATAAGGAGAATGGGAACTTTTTGTAGGCAATCAGAACTGAACTTTTTTTGACCTTGTTGGAACATTTTCCTCCTCAATAAATGTTTGGATGGTTGCATGCATCTATACTGGTGGTGTGGCATAGATCTATGTTTCTAAAATGATGCTTATTACTGAGAACAGAATCCAGCATGTATCACATAGACAACCTGCCCACAGGTTTAGTTAATTGCCAGTAATGATGCTGCCAAGTTCTGCAGTTGGATGTATGTGTTAGGAAAGACGCATACTCAGCTCAGTTCAAAAATAACAAGTTTTTAAAATCCTTTTAATTTTGACTAGGCTTGTACATAAGAGACCATTCCTAGCTTCCATGGTCTCATTCCCTTTCCCCAAACGTACCTTCCAGCAGCAGTGATAAAGTTGAGGAAGGCTACTCTTCAGATTTTTTTTCAGTCTTCTATTTGAAAGAACTGTCAGAGGACAATTCACTCTTTGACAGCATTCTCCATTTCAGGTGTGGGGAACCTTTGGCCTTCCAGATGTTGCTGAACTACAACTTCCATCAGCTCCAGCAAGGCGAAGGGTGATGGGAGTTGTAGTTCAGCAACATCTGGAGGGCCACAGGTTCCCCCTCACCCTCCTCTATTTGAAGGGCTGCCTAGTCCAAGCTCCATTTAAAAACAAAGAACCATAATAAGGGACAGAAAGGACCTCGAAGCTGACCGCCAACAGTTAGCACCTAGACAGCAGAGTGAGCAGACACACAGATCACCTTATCATAGTCTTGCCTACTGTAGTAAGATGTATTTCTATTTTAACTATTGTGATTATTTCTAAATTTGCTTCTACATATATAAGTCAGCATAGCCACATTTTATATTATCCTGTGTTGTTGTTTTTGTCCCCCCCTTTTAGTGATGCACAAGTGGCCACCCTATCAGGTCTTCATTGGGCCTCAGATCTTATCTAAGGGGTCTCCTGGGACCTGTAATTTGCTAGGGCTTCTTGGGCCTTAGCAATGGGGACTTCCTGTTGGTGAGGCTTTAGGGCCTAATGAAGGCATGAGGAAATGCCTTCTCCTTTTTTGGGAAAAAGAACTAACTGTGGGCTTACAAATGAGGAGAAGAGAACAACTCAGAGTAGTGAAGGGCTGTTTCACAGGCTGCTCAGACAAAACTTCTGAGCTCTTCCTGTGCATTCTCTGAAGACGCTTGAAAAGAATGAGACTACTCTGAATCAAGATGGAGGGGAGGTCACTCATCTTTAACTGCAAGTAATTTGAAAGATACCTGCACCACATGGAGATCAACCATCTGAACTTCAGATATAATAGATTTATCACTACTATTTTTTTAGCCAAAAAAGTTATGCAAAAGGCATGTCCATATGTGAGGTGTAAAATATGTTTTTGTCCCTGCCTATGTGGTTCCAACCATTCAAATGTTACAGTGGCAGCATAAGATAAAGCCACAAAAAATTATCTACCAGAATACTGTGGTTATATACGAAGGAGTCCTTATATACACATTTGCCACTCACTGACTATAGCATCTAGTGATGACTTACAAGTATGAATTAGCATCACAGATGAATAATCACAGAGCTGATTGAGGGGCCCATTAAAGAGCCTCCATGTGGTCAGAACATCCAGGTGATCATTGTAGGTAATGGTTCTGATGGAAGGTACAGCCAGATGTGTAAAGTCCCATCTCAGCCCTCCCAGCAACAGCATTGCCACAGGCTCACCCACCTCCAACCATGGCTTTTCTGGAAGCACACAAATAATTGTATTTCACAGTGGCCTCTTCTTCTTCTTCTTCTTCCTCCTCCTCCTCCTCCTCCTCCTTAATTTCAGTTTCTATCCTGCCCTTCCTCCCAGAAGCAGCTCCTGTTGGTAGAAACTGGTTATTGGCAAAGGGAGGTTATAGCAGCTTTTAGAACGGGTCACTGCTATAGATACTAGAGGCTTCTGACCATATGGCACCTTGACTACATGCTCCTGCGTGAAGCAGTCCACTGACTGAACTTACATAGTATATCACTGTTACTTTTCAATGCAGATTGCTCACATGGAAACAGTTTGTCTTGGCTGAGAGCCATACAGTGACAAAACATATGTGTGCATCAACCCTGAGACTAAATTCAACAATCTTACTGCAAAATAACAAATTTATTATGGCATAAGTTTTCATTTGGAGTGGATTACAGGCCACTTCATTAGACACAAGATATACAGATATACATATGCACATGGGTTTCTATCTAACAATGCTTATACTCAGAGTAGCCTCACTGACATTAATGGATCTCAGGTAATAGTATTCATTCATGACAATGGGTCTACTTCGAGTATCTAATGTTGAATATAACCCTGTGCATACATACCTGCACTGAGGATAACACTTTGTAAAAGGCACTTTAAGCCACAGAGGTCACTTGATCCTCAAATGACAGTGCTGAATCAATAAGCACTCTCAAACAGTGAACCTGATCCTTTAAGGGAATGTGACTCCATCTAGAAAGGCTGAACACCATTCACAAGGGTAGATTATTACATTTACATCCCACCCTTCCTCCTAGTAGCAGCCCAGATGATCCATTGGCCAGCAGTATCTCCTTTCAGTCTGGACTGAGCCTCAGTTTGTTTGATCTTATCCATAAGAACTTAAGAAGAACCCTGCTTGTCCTGCCCGAACTGGTCGAAGACAGATGCAAACACATGGGTGTGCTTTTCTTTAATAGATTTAATGGCAAGTTTCAGTTCAGAGTGCTTCATGAATCAGCTGACAGAATACATGGCATTCAGCATCATTACTAGAATAGCTAGGCATTACACTGCACTAAGAAGTTGTCACAGCAATTAGACACCCCTGCTTATCAACCTTACGTAAGGATGGACGGGCTCCCTATTTGCATGAGGAAAGTGTCACTGTTGGGACCACGTACACATGAGAGTGCTCCTCCTCAGAGGGACAATGAAAATTCATTGGGCCTGCCAGTGCCACAGCCCATGTGTCTGAGGTGAAGATGGTTGGATTACTTCAGCAATTTCCTCCTCCTCAGGAGGAGGGCTGTGCAGCAGCAGCAGCGAGGTGAGCAAGGAGGGTGTAGAGGTCGCTTCCTGACCAAGCAACACCACCTCAGTGGTAACTGGATTTACGGGGTGGAGCTGTCACTGTTGGCAGCGTGGGAACCTTCAAGCTCAACCACATCTGGAGTCATGTCACTAATGCAGCCTTTCCCAACCAGTGTGCCTCCAGATGTTATTGGACCACAACTCCCATCAGCCTCAGCCAGCATTGCCAATGGTCAGGAAGATGGGAGTTGTGGTTCAACAACATCTGGAGGCACACTGGTTGGGAAAGGCTGCACTAATGCCTTCCCTCAAGTCCAGGTCTGACTCTTCCTTGTCATCCTCCCCTCTACACACCCGTTCCACAGGGCTCATGACATTGCTGGATCACACCAAAGGCCCATAAAGTTGAGCATCCTGTTGGCACAGTGGCCAACCAAATGACTATGGGAAGCCTGCAAGGGGACTTGAGTCCAGTCCATTACCATGCCCAAGCACCAGGTCAGGTCAGTCAGAGCCTCACGTGTGCCAGACTGAATATAGAGAAAGTTCTCAGTGTGTGTCCTCTGCACTCTGGTGACACATGAGAACAAATCTCCAAATGATCTCTTGCAGCAGTTTCATCCAGAAGATTAATAGCATGGAAGAAAAAAATAGAACCCCGTAGAACCCCAAAGCATGCACTGTTGACCATTCTCTCAGGATCACCTTCTGGAAATGGCCATCCAAGGAAAAGCAGAACCACCATCAACTGCCAGTGGCACCCCCTACACCTGACGCAGACAGCTTATTCAGAAGGTTATCAAGGCAAATACTATTGAAAACCTCTAAGAGGTAGACTCCCAGAGAATAAACAGGGTCACACACTCCTGTCTTTCTTTTGACAAAGGTCATCCCACAGGGCAACCAAGCCTGTTATCGCTTGCTAATATCTGAAGATCAAGACTGCAAAGAAACTATGTTAAAAATTTAGATGACTTTTTCAGAGCTACTCACTGAATCCTTGATTAAGATTTAACCCTTGCCTTCTAAAGCTTTCAGCAAATGGATGACATAGCCTGTTTTTTTCCCTTGCAACCTTTCAAATGAAGTTCTAATAGTTTTATGTAAGCTGTAAAATTCATGAAAACATGAGCTGTGCATTGGACAGCTTTTATTTACTCATTCATACCTGAGTGGAACAATTATTTCTCTAATAACTTATATTATTAAAGCTTTCTATGAGCAGAGTGTGATAAGGGAATAATGATGTAATTAGCAGTGCATTCATTGCTTTCCTTGTAATTGTTTCCATGGAACAAATTCACAGAAAAATGATTGCTTTTTAAAGAATTTAACCAAATTTCAGGTGTAGATCACAAATCAGATGAATTGAGTGATCTTGGCTCAGTCCCTTGTGAACATTAATCTTCAAAAGAAAATTTCCATAATTCCTGGTTAATTGTTTTTTTAAAGAAAGGACTAGAGCTAGAATAGCAAAAGGGATACATTTGTGAGTCAAAATTAAAATCTGTGAGCAGAGATGTGCGGGGGAAGCTCACACAGTTCAATCTCTTGTCGTCACTCAAAAATGACTGTGGAAAGTGTAAAATAAAGAAAACAGCTTCATTGCTTCATATTTAAGTTCTCCCTTTGTCACAATAACAGGAATCAAAAGTAGATTTCATCTCAGTTTCATCACCAAACATTCAGGCTCTATGTACCCTGCAGCAAAACACAGCAATAAATGTAAGGCTTGCAGTGCTATTCATAACACTCAGTGGGACTTCTTTCAGGCAAACATGTATAGGATGGGACTGCGTTTATGCAATCCTATGTATAGCAAGAAGGGAGTCCTAATGAACTCGCTGGGCCTTCCACATAGACAAAGGATTGACACATGCTCAGAGCATAGGTGATCTGAGCAATCTGGATATGCAAAACGAGCACATTCAATCCCTGGCAAAAACATGTGTAGATGAATCTTCTTGGAAGCATAATTTGAAATGAATTATGGCTTGTCACACTGTAAACAGCAGTAGCAGCAGCAACAACAAAAAGTGTGACAGGCAAGGTGGTTTACCACTGAATTCATAAGAAAAACTGCTTGGTGGTTTCAGATGGGGAAGGGTCATAGCTCAGTGGTAGAACAGAAGGTCTCAAGTTCAATCCCTGGCATCTCAACATAGGGCTGGAAGAGAACCCACTCTAAAATCCTGGAGAGGCATGCGAGTCAGTGTGGACAATGCTGAGCTAGATGGACCAATAGCCTGACTAGATGGCACTAGGATTGTCAGGCTCAGGGCCTGAGAACGATTCTGTATCTTTAAGAGAAGAGAAAATTCAGCCAAGTGCAGGTTTTCTTGCAACATTGTAATGGGAAAAAAATACAAGGTGAAATTCTCCTTTCCCCCTGCACAACTTTTAAAGATACAAACCTCTTGGTTGCCAGGCCCAGCCTCCAAGAGGACTTCAGTATCTTTAACAGTTGTACAGGGGGAAGGGAGAATTTCACATTCTGGTTCTTCCCATTACAATGTTGCAAGAAAACCTGTACTTGGCTGAATTTTCTCTTCTCTTAAAGATACATAATCATTCTCAGGCCCTGAGCCTGGCAACCCTGGGTGGCACACATACCAACAGTAGCCTTTCATCCGCATACCACTAGATGGTGCTCCTGATTTGTGCACATTTTCTCTAGTCCCCCAGGTGTTGCTCTAATACCAGCGCTGAAGAAAGGCAGCCAGTTCTCTATTTTCCATAACTATAACAATGCAATTGGCATAAATAAATAAATTAAATGTATGCATGTGATTTATAATTACCAGGAAAATAAATGCGGAAGATGTCAGATTGTTGGACTAGAAATTATATATGTGGGGGAAAGGGCTGTCCAGTGATACATTCATAACTTTGGAAATAATAAAGCAATTACTGGGTATAATATACAACATATGTATTCAGCTGTCTTATGTGGCTATTTAAAAGATCTGGTCTTGGAAGAGGGTCTTGAATTGGTTCCAGATCTGTTAATTACAACAAAAATCTTTGCAGCTCATTGGAAGTCAGTATGAACCCTTATGTCAGATTGGTATGGATAGATTTGGGTGCTACTCTTTTAAATGAAACTCATATACTGTAGAAGAACTAAGGAAACACAATACATAGATAGATATATAGAGAAATCGAACACAGGAAGTTGTCTTATACTGAATCAGACTATTGCTCCATCTAGCTCAGTATTGTCAGCACTGATTATCAGAGGCTCTCTAGGATTTCAGACAGAGTTCTCTCCCAGCCTTACCTGGAGATTACAGACATTGAATGGGACCTTTTGCATGCTAATCAGATGCTCTACCACTGAGCTATGTCCTTTCCCCATACCAGTAGAACAACAAAATTCATGATAATTTCTACTGATATTATTTTATTCAACAAGAAGCCCTATACTTTTGTTGTACTGAGTCCAGAATAGACATGGACAAGTCTTTCACTTTTGATTTCTCTAGTTTGTGATTTTTCCTATCTTAAATTCAGTTTCCCACATTTCTGTAGCAATTTGTGATTTTTTTTAAAAAAAATCATCATGAAAATTCCTAAACATTTTAGTGTGATTTTTTCCTAATATATACATTTTTCTATGCAATTTTGCCAAATATACACATTTTTGCAAGTAAGTTACTGTAATGCATTTTTGTATGTTATTTTCACTAATATATGAATTTTTATGCACACTTTGCCAAATATATGCATGTTTGAACATTCAGAGAAGTGCAAATTTCAAAGGAAGTGCAAATTAGGTTGTTTCTCATTAAAATGAAAACAAAATCAACTTCTCCCTGGTCCAGAGATGTATCGCTGCTATATCAGCAAAATGGCGATGGCACAGTGACACATCTAGCAATGACCCCGCTACTGCACCCCTACAAGCACTGGGTCCAGAATAGGGATGGACCCCACATGGCCCTCACAACCTCTGTTTTAGGAGCACAACAATGAAGGAAAGCCCACACATCAGAGCATCCACAAAGGTCTCTGGCAGGAGGATTGGAGAGAGCAAAGAGACAGAGCCTCCTGGGACAAGGGTTCAAGATGCACCTAGGGAAGAAAATACTTTTTTGACAACTGGTCAAGGAGAAGGTCTAGAACATACACTGACAGCAGCAGCTGGCATGGTTTGGGATTCAGGAGATGGGAGTTTGAATCCCATTACGGAAAGGAGCAAATATGGCCTCACTTACTTTCTGCATCCCTGGAAAAAATAATAATTGCAAAGGTAAATGAGAGGAAGCCCCAGGACTTGAACCTACTTTGCAAACTCTACAGAACATTTCGCTAGCCACTCAGCCACAGAAGACAGGAATTTATTTATTTACTATTACATTTACTATTACAAACAATGGAGGAATTACGACGTTAGCAAACCTGATGAAGTTGTATATTTGCAAGCTGAAATTAGTGTGTTGAAAGAACCTATCAGTGGAAAGAAAAATGAACTTAGGTTTTGAAAAGAATTTGAGGTGCAGAATAAATGATATGAAGCTATACTAAAACATTTGCATTGTCAAGAGAACAAATTTCTGTCCAACAAAAGACAGTGGCTCTGGAACATTCAACAAATGGAATAAAAAATAGTGGAACTAAGGAAGTTCCTTGAAGTAACTGATTAATAAGCTATATTAGGATTCACTTTAGGATACAGTCTGCTCCCTTTATGGAACTTCAATTCATGAAACTTTTCTGTCCCCTGTTCTGCATTTTCAGTTGGATACTGCCCCTTTCCCAGTGATAATCTAGTAACAAAATGCACTTATTTCTTACACAGCAGTGACTTTACAATGCATAAAAGCAGTGAACTTGGAAAAAGTAGAGGTGTACACAACTACCTGCTCACTCTGATTTGCTGTTCTTATAAAACTTTGTTATGCTTGTTGAATTTAGACCTCACAAATATAGTCTAAAAAGGTACCAGACAGATCTGATTCTGGGTAATTTTATCACATGCAAAACTTTACCTACTCTGAATCTGGGAAATTCCTTTTTACCTGGGCTTTTGGCCTTTAAGTTGAAGGGTTTTAGGTATCAGTGACCTCTTTTAATGTGGCAGGTCTTTCAAGACCTGTCTTCATTTGTACTTATATGTTTTTAGGTTGTGTTGTATTTGTTGTTTTAATGAGTTTGTTGTAATTGGTTTTAATCTTATTGCTGTAAATCGCTTTGGGTTGCGTTACAAGGAAAGCAACTGAAATGTTGTTGTTGTTACAACAAAAACAACAATAAAAAAATTATACCCCACCTTTCCTCCAAGGAGCTCAAGGTGTACATGGTTCTCCTCCCTCTCCATTTTATTCTCACAAAGACCCTGTGAGGTAGGTTAGGCTGAGAGACTGTGACTGGGCCCAGCAAGTTTCATGGCTGAGTGAGGATTAGAACCCTGGTCTCCCAGGTCCTAGTCCAGCATCCTAACTACTACATCACACTGCATCTTGGAATAACAAACATCATGAGGCATTTGTTTTTTTACTACCCGCAACTGTAAGATGCAGTCTTGTTTGGCATGCTGGAGATCCTCAGTTCAAATATAGGGGGCAGTCCGCACTAGGAAAGGGGAGATGGATCCCTCCAGAACCCCTCCCCAAGCACTGTGCCATCAACAGGAGTGCTACATGGACCAATAGCAATGCTGCTGTATGATGTGGCCCTCAATCCAAGTCCTGGGATTTGAGAATCCATTTTATAAAGATTTATTGCAAAGAAAAAACATGAGGCTAACTTTGGTTTGGTGTGACATGAACTTTTGTATGCAGTGACCATTTCCTTAGAAAATGTATGGAATAATTCTGCAAAGTGCTGGGCATCCTGTTCCCTATTTGCTTATCATCTCATTTGTTGCATTAAAAACCTTACAGGACTGGGATGTGTGGGCAGTCTCTTTTCTATGGAACAAAGCAATGTATAAGGAACTCCTCTTTGGGGGCCTGACTGTTCTGAGTCCTTTAATCTCAGGCTTGAAAGAGATCTTCATACTATAGTACATCTCGACTAATGCCCAAAGACCCAGGCATTCACTAAATCAAGATACTGGCAGTTGGAACCAAATTTGCACATTCTGTAATATAAAAAAACCCTGTGTGCTAAAAATACATTCTATAGAGGAATGTTGTATGTAAGCAACTCGGGTGCCTTTGTAATGCACCCATCTCCCTGGACATCTCAATGATTAAAGGGAGAAATGTATGAAATGAAACTTCTGCTCTTTCCTTTGCACTAATTGAATTTCAGTCCATAACATTTACTGATATTAAGAGAGAGACTGTATAATTACCGTCTTTCCCCCCTCCTTTTCCATTTTATTGTGTAGTGTCATTTTATAGGAGTTCAGAATAAATCTTTTGTTAACTCATTATTATTCCAAGTACACAAAGAGCATTAGAAGAAAAGAGACCAAGAAAAACTGGATGCAGTTTCTGAATTTCCCCTTGCTAGTTAATTAAAAACAATAAAGAAACCTCTAAGTTTGCTAACACAACCTCTTTTCAGGAGAAATTTCTGCATTCTCTGATACTGATCTACATAGTAGAGGCTGGTTCATTAGGGCAGTTGTTCCCAAATGTTTTCCCTCATGGATTACTTGAAAATTGCTGAAGGTCTTAGCAGACCACTTCAGGGTTTTTCTGTCTGTTGGAGCAATTGTGCTCTGCCACCCTAGTCAGAGGCAGCATGCTTCTGAAAACCAGTTGCCGGAAGCCTCAGGAGGGGAGAGTGTTCTTGCACTCGGGTCCTGCTTGCGGGCTTCCCCCAGGCACCTGGTTGGCCACTGTGAAAACAGGATGCTGGACTAGATGGGCCACTGGCCTGATCCAGCAGGCTCTTCTTATGTTCTTATGTTCTTATGCTGTGCTAGATGCTGTAGCATTTTAAATTTTGCTTTATTGCTTCTTTTATTTCTTATATCTTGTATTTTACTGTATCACAATTCAAATTCCACAGAACTGTATCACAATTTTGAATACCATAGAATCCCAAATGGTAAGAAATAGAGTACAATATAAGAAATAAAAAGATGTAATCAAAAGATAATGAACAATAAATATGAATATTTCATCAGATTAAAGTGCCATCTCCCATCTTCAACCACACATCCACACACACATCGGAAACCACTTGAATGAAACTCGGACCACAGTTTGGGAGCCTCTGCATTAGGGCAAATGGGACACTGCCTCACAAACCCCAGCCTGCCTCCACCTGCCTACCTTCTTACTTACAATCATTCTAGGGGGTGGCACTGCCGGTCTTCTTCCTCTTCTTTAGTCTCAGTGTTGATCTGGTTGGAATCAGAAGGGAGGAAGATGGGAACAAAACTAGAATTAGTTTGCTCTGTCATCGGCTCTGCCTATGCTCTCATTAGCTCTTGCTCCACCTGCTGTTTGTTATGCATATTCACTAATAGGCAAAAGAAACCCCTTGCAGTTTAAGAACATACCTATAGCCAAAAGATATTTCTATCAAACTTTAAAAAGCAGGGAAATTGGGCAGTTATAGTGAATGCACCAGGGGAGCAGGAGACCTGACCTCCTCTCTGAGATATTGGTAAAGGTAAAGGTGTCCCCGCACTTGTAGTGCGAGTTGTTTCCGACTCTTAGGGTGACGTCTTGCAATGTTTACTAGGCAGACCGTATATATGGGGTGGGATTGCCAGTTTCTTCGCCGGCCTTTCTTTACCCCCCAGCATATGCCGGGTACTCATTTTACCGACCACGGATGGGTGGAAGGCTGAGTGGACCTCGACCCCTTTTACTGGAGATTCAACTTCCTCCTTCCGTTGGAATCGAACTCCGGCCGTGAGCAGAGCTTTGGCTGTGTTACCGCCGCTTACCACTCTGCACCATGGAGGATCTTATATTGGACTGCCCTACGAATGAGTCAAAATGCAAAGACAATTTGGGTTGGTCTTTCACAGTCGGACTCAAAGAATCGGACTCAAAGAATGCTTATCGATGGTTCCTTCTCAAACTGGGTGGAAGTAACGAGTGGGGTACCACAGGGCTCATTCCTGGGCCCAGTGCTCTTCAACATTTTTATTAACATTTTTATTAACAACTTGGATGAGGAGTTACAGAGCATGCTTATCAAATTGCAGATTAAACAAAATTGGGGGGGCACAGATTCAACTGCTGAAGACAGAAAGAAAATTCAAAGGGACCTTGATAGGCTGGAGCATTGGGCTGAAAACAACAGAATGAAATTCAACAGGGATACATGCAAAGTTCTACACTCAGGGGGGGAAAAGCAAATGCACATTTATAAGATGGGGGATACTTGGCTCAGCAATACGACATGTGAGAAGAATCTTGGAATTGTCATTGATCACAACCTGAATATGAGCCAACAGTGTGATGCTGCTGCAAAAAAGTCAAATTTTATATTAGGCTGCATTAAGAGAAGTATAGTTTCCAAATCGCGTGAAGTACTAGTTCCCCTCTATTCAGCACTGGTTAGGCCTCATCTTGAATACTGCGTCCAGTTCTGGTCTCCGCACTTCAAGAAGGATGCAGATAAACTTGAACAGGTTCAGAGGAGGGCAACAAGGATGATCAGAGGGACTGGAAACAAAGCCCTATGAGGAGAGATTAAAAGAACTCGGCATGTTTAGCCTGGAGAAGAGAAGACTGAGGGGAGATATGACAGCACTCTTCAAGTACTTGAAAGGTTGTCACACAAAGGAGGGCCGGGATCTCTTCTCAATCGTCCCAGAGTGCAGGACACGGAATAATGGGCTCAAGTTGCAGGAAGTCAGATCTTGAGTGGACATCAGGGAAAACTTCCTAACTGTTGGAGCCATACGACAATGGAACCAATTACCTAGAGAGGTAGTGGGCTCTCCAACACTGGAGGCATTCAAGAGGCAGCTGGACAGCCATCTGTCAGGAATGCTTTGGTTTGGATTCCTGCCTTGAGCAGGGGGTTGGACTTGATGGCCTTGTAGGCCCCTTCCAATTCTATTATACTATGATTCTATGTTGTTTTGGATGATGCTGTGGGTCCCCTCCAAGCCTGTAGCTTGGTGTCTGTTAGGAATTTGTACTAGAAGGCGCTACTGAAATGGCCCAACCAGTTTCTTTGTTGAGTTTATGGCCCTAGCCAGGCCTGTTAAGCACCCTGTTAAGTACCCAAGTAGCTCAAAGCTAGGTAGAGATCTGTGAAGCCCAAAAAGCAGTGGAGATACAGCTCAGGCCAGTATGCTCCTTGATGTTCATTTAAAGATCCAGTTTAGTTTTGATTGTTGCCCACTGGTTCAGAATTATTAATAGACTCTCCAGTAGCTCCAGCTCCCCTTCTACTTTATATTTAATTTTATTGCCCCCAGCCCCATATTTCTATCATTTATCTTCTTCATCGGGGATGGGGAACCTGTAACTTTCCAGAGATTGCTAGACTACAACTCCAGGTGTTTTTTTTTAAAAAAAGTTAAATGGTATAGAAATGCTTTTAAATAAATTAAATAAATAAACAAATAACCAAACATCACCTCTGACTGTTGTCCATGCTGGCTGGGGCTGATGGGACTTGCAGCCCAACACTTTCTGGAGGGCCACAGGCTTCTCAGCTTAATCTTAACCTCAATATGCACATGACTTTAAGTGAGCAATTCTGATTGCTTGACAATGTATGGTTGGAGAGCTGGATATCAGACTCTATCTGGAGGAATATATATGTATACCCAAACAAAGAAAGGGTTTGTAGTATGAAGTAAGAGTGCCTCTCAATTTGCATGGCGAATATCGGCTTCCATAGTCAGACTGAAACATCATCCTGCCAATCCAACAGCAAAATGGAATTAAGCAACTTTATTAGACTGTGCAAAGCACAAAGAGAGGTTTAAGTGAGAGTGATATTACTGGGCATGCATTCTACAAGATGGCAGTAGACAATTGGAAAAGGTCCACAGACAAATGGAATAGGCTTTTTGTTGCAAAGCATTGCAGTCAATCAGTCAGTCAGTCTACCAAGGCTGGACCTTGGGGCTGAAATCCAGGGTTCCACAGTCCAGGGGTGGTCAGGGGTAGGGATGGAAGAATCTGTTCATCTTGGTTTTTCTCGGTTTCTCATTTTTCCAATCTTAATCTTAGTTGTCCACATTTCCACATCAGTTGGAGATATATATTTTTTTTAAAAAAAACAATTCTCATGAAAACTCATCAGCATTTTAATGTGAATTTCTCCTAACATACACGTTTGTATGCAATGTTGCCTAATATACACATTTTTGCAGAGCAATTTCCCCTAATACCATACATTTTGTATGTTACTTTCATTTACAAATGCATCTTTGCACAGTCTATCCTAGTGTATGCATTTCCCCCCCTTAGTTGGCTGGGGAACGGCATTGTAACATTCCGAGAAGTGTGAAGTTTGAAGGATGGCTGTGTTTTGGTTTGTGTATTGTTTCAGAAAATGTGAGTTAGGTAGATTTGCCTTTAAATGTGAACTGAATCAAATTTCTCCTCTTTCCCTTATTTGGGGACAGGTACACCATTGTTTACTATCATTGGCTTGCTGTTAGAAACTCTGAGTCTGAAGTAGTGGGTTATCCCCTCTTTTACCATTCTGTTATCATGCTGAACACACTCCTTCCCCCCCATGTTTAAATTCATAAAGTATGTCATACTTCAAGTGGTGAGTGGGGAAGAGATAGGAAGTTGTGACAAAAAGAGCTTGGCCAGCCCCGTTGGTTAAATTTCCCCCAATCCCATTGGTTGGGGGAAAGTGTGGCAAGGGTGGGAACCTGCAACAAACACAAGTGGGACTTGCAACAAAAATATTGCCACATGCAGTGCTCCTGTTCATCCACCCTTTTCCAAGATACTTCATTCCATCCCCCCTCTCCCCAGTTCCTCCTTCCACAGATACCCAGTGTTCCGTGGCCACTGAGCATGCTTACTCATTGAGATGTTTGGGGCCGGTTCCCCCCTTTCCCCCCTAAAGGTTCTTTTTTTGTTCTTCTGCAAACCTTGGTGGTTCCCACAAGTCTGCTGATACCTCCGTTTTGTGTGCTAATGTCTTTTTGACAACACAAGGATAATCATCCAAATACTAAGTTCGCTATTAGCATATAGGAATGGTGGTGGGACTCTCAGCACCCTTCACAAACTACACTTCCTAGGATCCTTGAGGGGAAGCCATAACTGTTTAAAGTGGAATAAATGTCTGGTGTGGATGTGGCCAGGGACAGCTTTGGATTAAATTTGGGTGGGAGACGACACATATATGCTGTAGAATAAAAAGGTGGGAGAAACCTTGAAAAACAATGATACTGTTCACAATGTTTTCCTTTTGGGTAGGAAAGTGGCTTTCCATCTGCCCAGTGCCCACCCACCCAATCTCCTCCCCTCCCTCCCTTTCCCCTCCGTGCCCCTCCCCTGGGTCAGTTTCTCCTTGCCTAAGCATGACTGCACAGGAATAAATCCCATTGAACTCAATAAGCATACAAATGATAAAATCTCCCTTCCCCTCCTCCTCCCTCCCCCTCCCCCCATATAGTCAGTTTCACCTATCTTAAGCATGATTGCAGGGGAGTAGATCGCATTGAACTCAGTAAGTATGCAAATGATCAGACTTGCCTTTCCTGTCCCGTCCTTCCCCTCTCCCCTCCCGCTTCTCCTTTCCCTTCACTCCCTCTCCCCTCCTTCTCCTCCCCTTCCACTCCCCCTCTCCCCTCCTCCTCCCTTCTTCCTCCTCCCCTGCCCACTCCATCCCTCCATCCCGCCCCCATGGTCAGTTTCATCTATCAAAAGCACGATTGCATGGGAGAAAATCCCACTGAACTCAATAATCATGCAGATGATCAATCCATTCTCAGCAAACTTGCACAGGATCCCATTTCTTACCTCCCCAATTAAAAAGCGGAGAAATTCACTCATAGGCAAAAAAACAAGCTACACAGGAAGTGGGTTGGACTGTGAAAGGCCAACCCAAATTGTGTTTGCCTTTTTACAAATTTGTAGGGCAGTACAATATCTCAGATATGCAAATTCTCTGGGTACCTTGTTTGTGGGCTTCAGCCTCATTTGGTCCTGGACGATGTTGACATGTCTCAGTTTGGTCTGTAGATTGATTCTAAAGTTGGTAGTTGACAATATGATAGAGGCCATTCTTCCAGATTTCTTTCTCACATGCATCTCCTCAGTGTTTGTGAATGGAACATAGAAAGCTGCTTCATACAGAGTCATACCATTGGTCTATCTAGGTCAAAATTATATACACTGACTGGCAGTGGCTCTCCAGGATTTTAGAGAGGATTCTCTGCCAGTCCTACCTGGAGATGCTGGGGATTGAATTTAGGACCTTCTGCATGCAAAGCAGATGCTCTCCTACTGAGCCACGGTTCTTCCACATACGAACATACGGAAGCTGTGTTATACTGAATCAGATCTTTGGATCCATCTAGCTCAGTACTGTCTACACTGACTAGCAACAGGTCTTCAGGGTTTCAAGACCAGGTCTCTCCCAGCCCTACATGAAGCTGCTAGGGATTGCATCTGGGACCTTCTGCATGCAAAGAGATGCTCTACCACTGAGTTATAGCCCTTCCTCAATGATATTGTTTAGGAACAAACAAACAAAGAAAAGAAAAAAAGGGCCAACAGTCAAAGCAACAAAACCACCTTGATTTGTGGACAGCATCTCCTGAACACTAACCTGCTTATTCCATTATCTGGTCTGGCAACAGATGGAAATGGGAACAATTCTCATGGCTCAGGAGTAAGCAAGCATGAGATTGACAGGCCCTTTCCCACCTTCAGCCATGGAACAATATGGTTCTGTCTTCAGAATACTTTAAAAATAAATAACAAGAACGAAACAAACTGTTGGACTGTCTCCTAAACTCCCTCCCTAGCAGTACAGAGAACAGAATGCATGTTGGTGTCTGGCACACTACATGGTGTGATTCTCTCAAGTACTGATGGCCCACACAGGGCAGATGTTTTCAGTTGAAGAAGCACAGCAAAAACATGGGTGTATGATAAGAATGACGGATGAATGATTAATTCCTTAAGAGCCAACAAGTTTTGCAAGCTTGCTACAAAGAGTTTAAACCAAAGTTGATTGAACCTGGGAGCTAGCCATCCTTAATGGAAGAAAAATGGAAATGGACTGCCTTCAAGTCGACTCCGACTGATGGCGACCCTATGAATAGGGTTTTCATGGTAAGCAGTATTCAGAGGGGGTTTACCATTGCCTTCCTCTGAGGCTGAGAGGCAGTGACTGGCCCAAGGTCACCCAGTGTGCTTCATGGCTGTGTGGGGATTCGAACCCTGGTCTCCCAGGTCATAGTCCAACATTCTAACCACTACGCCACACTGGAAGGGAGTTTGAAAAGGGTGATATCACTCTTATACTGTGTGCAGCATACTGTTGGAATATGAAACAGAAAGGTTAAGGTTCACTACCAGGATGTGGTTTATTGTGAGCCAGGAGTTCACCAGTTTCAGTCTCAGCTTAGCCATTGACTCACTAGATTCACCATTCTGACATCATCCATTAAAAATATGAAGGTAATGATACTGTCTCACCTTACAGGGTTGTTGTATTCTAATTAGAGTTGCCAGGCTCAGGGCCTGAGAATGATTCTGTATCTTTAAGAGAAGAGAAAATTCAGCCAAGTGCAGGTGTTCTTGCAACACTGTAATGGGAAAAATCACAAGGTGAAATTTTCCCTTCCCCCTGCACAACTTTTAAAGATGCAGAAGACCTCTTGGAGGCTGGGCCTGGCAACCAAGAGGTCTTCTGTATCTATGTAGAGCATAGCCATCATGGCTAGTAGCCAGTGCTACCCTCCATGAATTTGCTCTTGCAACTCTAAGATGTACAGAATTTACAGAAACCCTGAGAGATGGCCAGGAAAAGGCATGATAAATCAACACAGGAATATCTGTCCCAGAGGGTTGCTGACTTCCTGGGTCTAGGGCATCTGATCCTTGAACTGTGCGCCCTCGTAATCCTGTATCTAGAATGGCAGGACAACTGGTGCGTAGATGATGAGCAAATGCACAAAGGACTGACAAACATATCTGGCGGCACTTCTGTGTCTTCAACAGTTTCATGGCAGAGGAAGCTTTTAGAAGATAACTTTTTCCTTCCATTTCTATGTGAAATGAAAAGCTTCCCTTTCTAAATGTCTGCCTGTGATGCAGGCAGGAACCCTGCAAGAAAGAAAGAACTCAATGATTTTGGCTCCCTTTGAGCAGAAACACAGCATTCTCTTAAGGGAGGAGGTTTAGGGTGGAATTTTAACACCCATATCTGGAATGGGATAGTTAGTCTGAGGATTGTCCAGCTAGTCTTTCGCCTGTCCAAAACTCTGCTACAGACACAGTCTGTTTAGTATGCAAGAAACAGAGGCAAATCCATGACAAGCAAAGATGAGCTGGAGCCAATGTCTGGGTGGATTTGGCCAAGATCCACTTACAGCAGATGTTATAAGTATGGTTCAGTCTGGCTGGTGAAATTTATGGATCAGAGTAGGATGATTCAGCTGTGATAAATTTCTCTGTAGCGATGCCTCACTCTTTACTTTGTGATCTGTGCTTAGAAAGAGTCTAGTCACAGAATGGAGGTAGGATTTCTGGGACCCCACACTAATTTAGTAAACACACCTCTAAATGCTCCAGAGCATGGAGCCCTGTATCCCCAAAATTTCCTTCACTGGTCACATTGTTCATCTTTCCCACTCCCCACCCCAGATGTGGCTACAGAACTCCAAGATTATACCAAAACAACAAAAGAAAAGGAAGAAGAGCAGCAGAAGAACAGGAATGAAGACACATAGCTACCTCATGATGTTCCTATCTATCCATATACTAATTTATTGAATTAGTCTTTATACCATATCAATACACATACACACAAGAATTAAAATAGTAAAGTCAAAATTGCATACACCACAGAAAACATGCAAAACTCATGTTGAAAATAGACAGGGAAAAAACCACCCATAAAGCATAAAACATTCTCTTGCTAGCTAAAACAAATGTTTATTGTATCACACATACCCCTATAACAGGGGCAGGCCCCTTTTTCAGCTTAAGGGCTGCATTTTTTATTGGGCAACCTTCCGGAGGCCACATGCCAGTGATCAGCAGGGCTAGAGGCAAAAAGTGGGTGGAGCAATGGATGCGATCCTAATTTTTGTACAGTAGGTGACATTCTAGACACACAAATGCCAGAGGATCCTCCACTCCTCCACAGACATATCGCCCCATTGAGGCAAACAAGAGGCATTCTCATAGTTCAGAGATACATTCCAGTCCATCAAAAGAGCAGGGCTGGTGAGGGATGGCCTTGGGAGCAGAGATGTATCCTGGGGGGAGTCTCAAGGGCCAGACAGAGAAGCCTAGAGGGATGCATTTGGTGCCTGCCCTTCACCACTGCTCTATATTATCCCCAGTGGGGTAATTAGTAGGTTTTTTTGGGGTGGGGGTGGGAGAATGGTGCAAGGGGAAACAGTAAACACTCCACTGTTCCAGTGCCACAGCCCTGGTCCAAATCAGTTTCTCCCCACTCTCCAAGATGCACTTACCTTTCAAGAGAAATCTGATCACCGATCTCCTGACATCACATCTAATTTGGCTTTCAAATCAAACCATGTTCCCATACACTAGCCTCTTGGAACTTGTGTGATCCTATTGATTTAATTGCTCTTTGTTCATTGGGTGGGAGAAATCAGAAACCAGAACTAGCCTCCTGTTGCTGCTAAATAAGTGTTAAATGGTAACGATAATAATTAAATTTGATCAGAGTTGGAGAGAAAGTATTATACTGAGCAGGTAGAATAGATTTTTCTATGGAGGTGTGAGAGAGACTCACAATGAATAATTCAGCCAGCTCTTGTGACAGCTTTGCTACATGTGCTTTTGTTACACAGAATGTTTGGTTTTTATCATAGAATCCTGGAAGTTAACGATAGAAAGGATATGCTGTGTTGTCTACCTCATTTCTTGGCATTAACACTGGGTTAATCTATGCACCACGGACAGTGGTGAAGTAATTTAAGGCCTCTATCATAGAAATATCTTTTCATGAAATCAGAAAGTAGGATTCAGTTAATTAGGGCTCTTGATGTAATTAGGCTGTTTCTAAATCACAAATCAGATGCTCATCCAAAGTGGGATGTGCACTGTGCCACACACCCAGGGCTCATCCAAACGGAGTGGGATAATCCATGTTTTTCATATCCGCTTTGTCATCTGACAGTCCCCACTCACCTGTTTGTTCGCTCTTTCCCGATGTAAAAAACCCACCTTTTTTAAGCCCGCACATGCAGCGGGAGGACCCCCACATTCTTTTTGCTTTTTCCCAGCTCCGACTCCGACACAACCCACTACCAGCCAATTGGTGTGCAAAATCTGACATGTGCTCCTCCGCCCATTCACCCACAATCAGCAACACACGTGCGCTTGAACATAAGAGCATGAAAGTTTGAATTTCCTGGAGTTCCTTGCCACTCACCACTCTTGTATTTTCGATATTATGCAAAAACGAATGTATGTGTTTTTGCTGAGCTTTTCTACAGTGCAGCGCTCGGCTGTGGCTCCCAGCTCCTCCCCAGGAATGCTGTCCCCAAAGGAAGCAAGCAGCACCCCCCTGCGGGTGGCCACTCTTGGCTCAGGCAGGGAATGCGGGCAAAGAGCCCTGCGCGCTGCTGTGCAAAGCCTGAGAGATCCAGACAATTCTGCGAGGTATTGGGGGGGGGTTAGAGAGAGAATGGGGCAAGCCATCGTCATGTCGACTTTGCGTAGGGTTAACGTGCTGATTTTTAAAAGGGATTTTTTAAAACAAAAAAAATCTCCCCTCTGAAATTGACAAGACAGCAGGGAACAGGCTAGTCGGGTTCAAGCGAGGGCAGCTCAAAGCATCCCTGCAGATGATGAGGGCACCCTAGTTACACAACTTGCTCCCCCCACCCATAAGTCCATATTAAAATTGCAGAACAGAGCCCTGCGCCCTGCCGTGCAAAGCTGCTCTGAAGTGGCCAGCACAGGCTTTGCGGTGTTCCCACTGAACTGAACTTGCAAACCGCTTATATGCCAATAATACCTGTATTTCTGTTAGTTTGTATTTGCGATATTTCGCAAAATCAACTGTATGCGTTTCCACCTTTACGCATATTAACGTTTCTGGAGATACGCATGGCTGGCAATTCCACTTATTTCTCCAGAAACGCAGCGCGATGCTCTAGCAAACCATTTACCGGAATATCCCGCTATATGGACCTTCACTTAATGTACACAAATCAGCTGGGAGGCGCAATCATGATCAGCTGAGAGGTGTGGTAGCACAGCAGCAGAGGCTTTAGCGCCGGGCTTTGAGGCTCCGCATGAAGGAGAGGTAAAAAAAGTTTTAAAAGGTAGTGCTTCACTTTAAGGACATTTTCGGTTTACGTACTCGCTCTGGTCCTATTGAGTACGTTAATGCGAGGTATTCCTGTGCCAATATTTCCTGTATCTGCGCAGTAGAAGTTGCAGAGCCCCCCCCAACACTGGACCATTGTTCTGATTGGTTCCCTTTTCCTGGGCTTTCCCCGGACATTTGCGCACACGTGTAAAAGTGGAAATACATGATTGGCTGGGAATGAGGGAAGGAAATGCCCAAGAACCTCCCACAGCTGTAAAGTCCGCGGTATTGCATCCAAGCGGCTGAAGGCACAGTGGATGATTCCCAATTTAAAAAAGCAAACCACATTTTTCACAGTTATGCCAACGCGGATTTAACCGCACAAAAATGCGCAAAAGCACGCAAGGTCATCTGGATGACCGAAAAATAATGAGAACACAAAGCGATCATGTCACACATTATACAGTCGTCTAGATGAGCCCCTAGAATACTGTTCTGTTGCAAACACTGACCTCAACACAAGTGAGCCAAGGGGACATTGGACAGTTCCATGAAGGGCTCAGGCCAAATACTTCAGGAGAGCAGAGCTCAGAAGCTGCTTCAGCAGCAGTTATCACCAGAGTGAGTCTTAAATAGGAGCTGCAGCTCTGTCTTGGTAGCTAGCTTCACCTTCACTGAGAGGAGCCTCTTCATTTCAAGGGGCCCAGCCTGCTTTAGCAGTCATTTACTTGGATGGATTGAGGAAAACTGTGGTGGCACTATGGCTTCTGAACTGGAGTCCTCTGCATCAGAGGAGAGCGATGCAATGCCCTTGGTCTAGAGGGTACTAGCATCAATGGCTCTTAAGAACATAAGAAGAGCCCTGGCAGATCAGGCCAAAGGCCCATCTAGTCTATCACCCTGTTCTCTCTGGGCGGTTTTTTGCCCATGAATTTGTCTAATCCCCTTTTAAAGCCATCCAAGTTGATGGCTATCATTACCTTTGGTGGAAGCAAATCCCATAGTTTAACTATGCAGTATATGAAGGAGTACTCCCTTTTGTTTGTCTGGAATCTTTCAACATTCACTTTCATTGGATGGCCCTGAGTTCTAGTATTATGAGAGAGGGAGAAAAACTTTACTTTCTCCACATCATGCATAATCTTGTACACATCTATCATGCCCCCTGTTACTTGCTTTTTTTCTAAACTAAAATGTCCCAAATGTTCTAACCATTTTTTATAGAGGAGTTGCTTCAACCCCTTGATAACTGTCCTTTTCTGAAACTTTTCCAGCTCTACAATATCCTCTTTTTTTGAAGTAAAGTGACAAGAACTGTGCACAGTATTCCAAGTATGACAACTTCATAGATCTGTATAACATTTATGCTATTGGAAGTTTTATTTTCAGTACCTTTCCTAATGATCCCCAACATGGAATTTGTTTTTTTAATAGCTCCCGCACACTGGGTTGACACCTTCATAGAGCAATCCTTTATGACCCCATGTAAGTGAAATTAATATTTTTTGGCCTTAGACTCTGACTCTCTCAGAAGTGGGTACAAGAATAAAATGCAACTTTAATCCCACAAAAGGTATAAACACACAATATAAGGAGTAATTCTCCCCCCCACTGGAAGCTGCAACGTTTGGGAGTGCATGGGAAAGATGGGGGAGCCCCCCTCCCTTCTTTCCATACTTTCTATACTGCCTCCCTCGTTATTTGACCTGAATTGGACGCTAGCTACCGGTATGTCCCAAAGACTTTACCTACATCAGGCCGCCGCCACTGCCGCTGCCTCCCGTGGTGGAGAGTGCCGAGCTGGGCTAGACGCAGAGGCAGGCTGGAGCTGGAGACTGGCGGGTCGGGTGTTGTGGCCTGACCTTGGAAGACGCCATTGCTGTGATAATCTTTCGGCTTCTGAGGAGTAGGAGGCGCCCCTGCGGCAGCTGTCGTTTTGCCATGTGGCCTCTGTTTGTTTTGCTTGTTATCAGTCGCATTTACACCCTGGCTCCTCTGCCTTGGCTTCCTTGAGGACTGCCCTGCTGGTTTTGATTTCGAGGGGCCTGTTGTCCCGCCCCTCTCTTTCTTGGAGTTGCTGGATGTTAAGATCGGGGGAGGATGTTGCTTTACATCTTGCAAATGAACTATTACCACACTGGTTCGATGCTTACACCAGGAACCTCCATCGGTAGTTACACCTCCGGACTTTACAGGAGAGAAGCCCTATTATTATTGGAACTTGTTGCTTCTACATTATTGTTAGTTTTTATTGTTAGTCTCTTAATGTTTTGATGTTGACATGTTCTGCTTTGTACATCGCTTAGAGTGGCTGACAATTCAGCCAGATAAGCGACTAATAAGTCGAATAAATAAATAAATAAAACGTTACTAACATACAATAATATACAATCTCATCTAACCAGAATGATGCCTAGACATCAAACTGTTGTGGCAATCAAAGAATATATATTTGCTAAAGACCAAATACATTTTGACCCTCAAGGGGTCTTCCTCAGTGGTCAAGGAATTTGTAACACAGTTTGTCACCAAAGGTTAGCCAGTTGGCTACTCCAAGCCACTGGAATTTGTGTCTCTCTCATATACCTTCCAGAGGAAATGAGAGGAGTGAAGAAAATGTTTTTCTGTTCTCGTCTGGCAAGAGAAAGAGGTCTGAGTGTTGACAAGAAGCAGCCTGAGGATGTGGGAATGGCATTCTATTGCTTTGGAAGAGGAGGACTGATGCTACTTTAAATATTAGTATGACCTGTCTGTGTGCATGTTTTTCATCCTCTGTACAGGATTCGTACATAGAACAATATTGCAAAAACATCATAAATATTCAGGACTACCTCCTCACAAGGAAACTGTCATGCAATCATCTGCCTGTCTACTCACAGGTAAGTCTTATTGAGTTCAATGGGATGTATTCCTAGGAAACTGTGAAATAGGATTGCAGCCTGACTATGTGAAATGCATCCACTTTGGGAAATGGGGAGTATGAAATAATTGAATCAATCAGAGAATGATTAGTCCTTCCTACATTATTGGTGATATAATGAAAAAAAATGGGTTGTATCCAACTAAGTCAACCCGACTAGTGCAAAGACTTCTGCTTGTGGAATCGGACTTTGTCTCCCTGCACCCCTCTAATCTGCTCTGGAGGGTTGGGGAAACCCCAGAGCAGTTTGGGCAGAGGTCCTTTCACTAAGAGGACAACTTCATTGGATACAACTCATTGGCTCATTTGGTAGAGCAACAAATTGGAACATTCTACCATTAATTCATTAATTAATTCAAAACTTCCCTTCATTCCTTAGGATGAAAGCCTCTCTCTGTTACCTGTAGATGAAAATGTTAACCCTCTTTCTTGTGACAACTTGGTGAGTGATTTCTGTTTGTTTGGGCCCTGGTTAAAAGCCAGAAGGCTGAGAGATGTTGGATGGGGAAGTGTGAAGAAATTTTTATTTATTTATTTATTAGTAACTTGTATTATGTATGTATTATTTGCATTATGGTTTTATTGTGTATTTTATAACATTTGTTGTTATACTCTTCTGTACACTGCTCAGAGATATTTTTGTATATTAAGCAGTATAGAAATAGACCAACTAAATAAATAATATTTTTATTAAGAAATGCATAAGAATGATAAAATAATTTTGCCTAGAATTTTGGTCAGATAATACTGTGAATTCTAGAAGTCAGGAGTTAAGGTTTCACTGGAATAGATCAGCCCGGTTCCATTGATACTGACCCCAATGTTGTTGCAGCAAGGTATATTAGCAGTAAATATATATTTTTAAGTTATCAGTTGTTCTGGAGGACATGACATCAAATCGGTTTGCTAATTGTACACCTGCCCATGTGATATGAAATAGTCAGATTTCACTAGAATGGACCCAAGCGATGGCTTGAAGAAGAAGAAAAAATGAGCATCTCCTGCACTTAGCTTTGATCTCTCAGTTTTGTGTTCATTAACTATAGCTCTTAGCATTTCATCTGAGCCAAAGAAGGGCATAGATTGCACTAAAAGCAAGGAGAGGGCTCAATTAATTCCCAGTTTGTTTGATGTAATCCTTCCCAGGTGAAAGGAAGTGATCGAAAGTGAAAAGGGAAAAAAGAGGAGCTGCTAATTCATAAAATGCAAATACAGGTGAACTATAGAAACCTGGAAAAAAGTTTAAAATGCATAAGAAGAGCCTTGTGGATCAGACCAAAGGCCTATTTAGTCCAGCACTCTGTCCCCACATTGGCTAACCAATGCCTAGTAGTGGGGGGGGGACTGCTTACCTGACCTCCCACCACTGTGGTGTACATGGGCACCACAGGGCAGGGGCAGGGCAGTGTATCAGTGAGGTCGGCATGGTGCAAATGCACCAGCAAGACCACCGGACTCATTCCGCTGGTGCATTTGCACCATGCTGACCTTGCCACTGCCTCACCCCTCATCCTCCCCGTATGCTACACTGATGACAGAGATGTGAGGTCAGGTCAGCAGCACCACTCCAACCCACCAACAGCAACTGCAGATGCCCATGGGAAGCACACAAGCAGACCATAAGGGCAAAAGCCTCATCCCTCTCATGTTCGCATAGTTTCTCCCTCTCACATTGACCTCATTCTCTTGTGTTCCCCACCAACTGGGAAAATACATTTTTGGGGGGTGGGATACTACTCTTCTTTCTCAGAGGCCCTGCTTTGGCTTCATTTCTGTAAGTGCTGGCCACTTGCATTCACTGTTAGAGGGACTTCTTCTTCTTTTTCTTCATCTTCATCATCATAATCATCATTATATCCTACCTTTCCTCCAAGGAGCTCAAGATGGACTGCATGTTTCCCTTCTCTCCATTTTAACCTCACAACAACCCTGTGATGTAGGCTAGCATGAGAGATAGCGACTGGCCCAAGGTCACCCACTGGACTTCATGCCTGAGTGGGGATTTAAATCCTGGGCTCCCAGGTCCTGCCCCAACACTGACCACTACACCAACTGGCTACCTGCACTGATATCCACACTGGATATCATGAAGTGAACAGTAGTTTTGTTACGTGGTATTTCTATACACCATGCTTTTCCTAAGTGCTGAAAACACATTTTTTCACATTATTTTCCAGCACCATGAGGTACTTTTTGTAAAAAAAAAACCTGTTTCAGACTGCAATCCTATGCTCACTTACCTGAGAGTAAGTCCTATTGAATCCAGTGAGGCTTAAGTAGACACGTACAGAATTGCAGAGCACATGGGCAATTCTTTTGCATTAACTCTTTCTTCATAAGAACATAAGAAGACCCTGCTGGATCAGGCCAATGGCCCATCAAGTCCAGCATCTGGTTCTCACAGTGATCAGTCAGATGCCTGTGAGATGCCTGCAAGCAGGACCTGAGTGCAAGAGCATTCTTCCTTCCAGAAACTAGAATTCAGAAGCATGCTGCCTCTGACTGTGGAGGCAGAGCATAGCCATTTATCCTCTCTCTGTCTCTCTCTGTCTCTCTCTCTCTCTCTCTCTCTCTCTCTCTCTCTCTCTCTCTCTCATAAATTACAAAACAATACAAATCAAGTAGACCCCAGACTGGTGACTTCTAAGCTAGCCTCCCTTCTTACAGTTTTCTCTCCTCCCCATCCCCTGCTGCCGCCATCCTTATTGATCTTGGTGTCCCTTTAGTTCAGCCATGGAAAGACCAGGCAACTGAGCTGAAAGGGGAAAAAATATGAAGAGAGAAAAAACAGCAAAGAGGAGAAAGAAAGTCAGGAATCTGAGGACGTAGGAGGAAGATACAAAAAAAAAGGAGGTAATATGAACGAGTCAGTGTTAAGTGCCCAAGAAATATAGCAGGATACATCAAAGGCTTCCAGGAATTCTTCACAAATGTTCATCAGTACCTGAAGAGTGCCTCTCCTTTTATGCATGAGTTTCCCAAGTTGCCAGATTGATTATATCATCAAGCCATCTGTCCCTGGCTGGGGACAGTCTTAGCTTTCCATGCATTTTAACATGACATTTTTTAGCCAGAAGTGTAGCACAGTGCAACATGCCCTTCTCATGTCCCCAGATTATAGGTATAGAATCCAGAGTGTGAGAGAGAATGACTGAACTCTGACAGTTTGTGAAAGTTGAGACATAATAGTTGGGAGCTTAGTTGTAAAGGGCATTTCAGATGAGCCAATAGCTGTCAATTTCAAACCAAGATATTTTTAAGAAATATTTTGAAGAAAGCACGGATATCAGATTCCTGCTCCAGGCTCCCTGTGTAGTTTTGTTTGCTTATATTTTTTTTAAATGTTACTCAATTGCTTTGAAGCTCTGCCTGTGAATTGTATCTGAACTAGAGCACAGACCTCCATCAACAACTTGTTCTTACTGAAGAAAAACATCTCAGCAACACATTTTGCATTAATGATATGGAATATGCCAATTTATTTCCAGTTAAGCCATTTTTCCCAACAATATTATCATGATAGCTGAGCCATTGTACCTTTTCTACCTCTAGTAATAACTGCATATTTCTTTAAATTTGTAACAAAATAAAGATATTGATAAACATTTCTTCAGTACAAGTGTTAGCACATTGCAGTGTTTATAATATACTGCAGTGTTTATAATATACTGGAAAGATGAGGACCACCTGCTAATGCTGAGTTAATATTGTGGAGTTCATTCTGCAGAATGTCTAAGCAAGAAAAGGCTCAGCATCTTGGACCTAAAGATGGAAGGAACTTTGGTTTTCTAAAATATTAACAGGAGATTCTCAGTATGCTGAATTCTTTGGGAGATACCGGATTCCACACTTTTGAAGCAAATCCACAGTTAATTTATGCATGTTAAAATGTATAATCATTTTTCAAACTAAAGAAGGTTCACAAAAGTATTACAAACAAATGTTGATAAAACCACAGGGATTACATGATTTACAAAGTCTAAAAAGAGAGAGGAGATTCTCAATGGTGAATTCTTTGGCAGTAACCATTTTTTTCTGGCATTTCATAGTTAATGAAAGTAGCAATTTTATAGTTGATTTGTACACATTAAAATGTGTAATAATAATCCATTTGAAAGCTTTTAAAAATATTGATAAAAATATTAAAAACAAACATTGTTAAAAACAAAGGCATTGCACGATTTACAATCTCTAAAAAATAAGAGATTTTCAAACTGCTCAATTCTTTGGCAGATACCACATTCTATTTTTTTTAGCAATTCTATAATTAATGTAAACAAAGGGTCTAATCATAACCCTTTTTAAACCTCAAAATTGTTCACAAAAATATTAATACAAACTTTGACAAAAACACAGATGTAACATCATTTACAAACTCTAAAAAATAATAATCTAACAGTAGAACAGAAACTCAAGAGAGATGAGAACAGGCGGAGATACATGGGTTGGAAAGTCCAGAGAATTAACACAACCACTGGACAAAACCCTGATATGGCAACCATTGAACTAATCTCCAGAACAATATCAGCAGATAATAATGATACCTACAGTTCTTGTAACAACATTACAACATTACTTAGAGCAAGTGCCAAGAGCTTTTTATGAAAGTGGAGCACTCAAGACATGCACAATAAGATTAAGGGATAATTCACACGTGCACAGACACTTTATTCTCTATATTTGATTATGGCATTCTTGGGGACTGACAGCTGAGGATGTGAACTGACTGCATTAGAAAGCATTGAGAGACCTCATTGGCTTTGGAAGGAAGGGCATAGCTCAGTGGCAGAGCATCTGCTTTGCATTCAGAAGCTCTCAGATTCAAACCCCAGCATCTCCAGGTAGGACTGGGAAAGACTCCTGTTTGAAACCAATGGTCTGACTCAATAAGGCAGATTCCTATGTTCCCTGTCCAGACATTAACACAAGGGCTAAAAATGGGGATGGGGCAGGAGTGCATACCCAAGCGCTGCCCAAGTGACTCTGGGTGCCTGGACTCCTCTTTAAATCTTCACACATTTGGAAAAATGGACTGCCTTCAAGTTGATCCCAATTTATGGCTATCCTATGAATAGGGTTTTCATGGTAAGTGGTAATCAGTGGGGGTTTACCATTGCCTTCCTCTGGAGCTAGCCCTCCCCAGCTGGCTAGGGCCTGCTCAGCTTGCCACAGCTGCATAAGCCAGCCCCTTCCTTGTCTGCAACTGCCAGCTGGGGGACAACTGGGCTCCTTGGGACTATGCAGCTTGCCCACAGCTGCACAGGTGGCAGGGCACGTAACCCCTGAGACTCTAACTGTGGGGATGATCTTTAGCTGGCCCTTTACACCCAGGAGACATGAGTGGGGATTTGAACTCACAGACTCTGGACTCCTAGCCAAGCTCTCCTCCCCACTGTGCTATACCACACATTTAGATAATCCCAAAATCTGAAGAGATTTTTTCAGCATGTTCTGTTGAACACACTCAGAAATAACCCAGCAATTAAGAACACTGTCTTACTAAAATAAAGCCCAATGATTTCCATGCAACACATGTCCATGTAAGACTTGGATTAAAAATTCCTCTGAGACAAAGATAATCACTATTAGAGGCCCAATGATTCATCTAATCCAGGGTTCCAAACTAAACCAGTAGTAGTTATTCTTGGTGGGTCAGTACATTTTGTGTTTGTTTAAAACTCTTATAGACATCACCTGGGTGGATCACTGAAAAACCTTTGAATTAAGTTTCATTTGGAGTTTGTTCGTTGAACAGCAGGAATTCATTTGTATTTTATGGCAATGAAAGGAATCTATATGCTTGCAGGAAGAACTGTGAACTCAGTCATAAGCCTCCAAGTCCTGCAGTTCTCTGTACCTTTGAACATCAGATACTGGAGGCAAGCAACAGGGTAGTGTGGGGGCTATTGCCTTCATCCTTTGCTTGTGTGTTTTCCAGGGGCATCTGGTTGGCCTGTGCTAGAGCTGGAATACTGGGCTAGTGAGCCCTTGATCTGATTAAATAGGGCTCAATGTCTTAATACAGGGCCTGAAGACACTTTTTCTTTGAAGGATGGTTGAAATATGGGAAAAGTCAATTCGGAGATACAGTCAACGATAGGTTTAAAAGAGGATCAGATGAATTCATTGAAGATAAGGCTGTCAGTACCTACTAGCCACAATGGCTATACTATGACCCCATGTCTGGAAGCAATATGCTTCTGAATACCAGTTGCTGGAAACCACAGGAGAGGAGCATGTTCATGCACTCCTATTTGCAGGCTTCCCATGGACAACTGGTGGGCCACTGTGAGAACAGGATGCTGGACTAGATGGGCCATTGGCCTGATCCAGCAGGTTCTTTTTATGTTCTTATGAGTGGATCCCAGAGCCAAAAGCTGCATGGACTGTATAGTTCTCTCTCACTCTCCCTTTCTCTTGGCTGTGTACACACTATATCATTAAAGCACATTACTTCCCCCAAAGAATCCTGGGAACTTAGTTTTACTTTCCAGCATCCTTAACAAACTACATTTCTCAGGATTCTTTGGGGAAGTCATGTGCTTTAAATGTGCTTTAAAAGAATGGTGTGTACATATCCTCACTCTCTTCCATTCTATCCCTTCCTCTCTCTGTGTCCCAACTAGGGTTGCCAGGTCCATGGCCTGAGACTGATCCTGTATCTTTAGGAGAAGAGAAAGTCAGCCAAGTGCAGGTGTTCTTGCAACTCTGTAATGGGAAAAACCACAAGGTGGAATTCTCCCTTCCCCCTGCACAACTTTTAAAGATACAGAAGACCTCTTGGAGGCCGGGCCTGGCAACCCTAGTCCCAACCCATCTTTATGGACCACATGAAATTAGGTCCCTGTGAAATCAGGCAGAGGGTTTCATGTGGCCCATGTCCTAAGTGGTGCTCAAGGCCTAAATGATGCCTTACAGCACAGTCCTATGTATTTTTACCCAACAGTAAATGGAACAGGCTACCTAGGAAATGTGTTCAGCATTGCAGTCCTAATCACTTAAGACATTTCATCTTCACCTGCATGTACAGCTTTTCAGTTTAAAGTTAAAACTGATGCTGATTGTCTTTTGAGGTCTCTCAGAAACTTCCAAAAATACTAGTAGCTCTTCAGTATTGTTTACTGTTATTTTTATCATTGTCCTGAGAACACTTGATAGTGCACCAGAAACTGCTGACCAATCACCCTATCTCCTAAAACATACCCAATAGCTTACTTAAGAGAAGGGACATCTTTCAGGGGTAAAAAATCTTTTCAGCGGTAAAATGCATGCTTTTTGTGCCACAGGTCCCTTGTTCCATCACTAAAATCTTCAGGTAGATGGTGGAGGCTGAGGGCTCCAATGTCAGTGGGGCAGTGAATCTGCTCCAGGTTTTAATCCAAACTTTCAAGGACCTAGCACCACCTAGGAAGTTCAGACTAAAACCCAGAGCAGATTCACTGCTGCACTGACATCAAAGCCACCAGCCTCCTCTGCAGGTAGACAATATTGAGCGAGATGGTCCAATCATCTGATTCCATGTTCAGCAGTTTTCTATGTCTCTCATGCCTTTTCTAGAAAATTTCCAAGGAGAGTCCACACCCTCTGCAGGCTGCTTACATAATACTAAAGCTAAACCTACATTCCTGTAGTTTAAACTTTGTGCAGCTTTGAAAACCTAATGATGCTGGACTGAGATATTGGCACCTAGAAGAATCCTCTTTTGACATTTTGATAGATGCTTTGAAAACCAAATAAGACAGAAGTCCATGGTGCCATTTTATGAAGTCTCATTTGAGAGAACAAACGCACCTCAATAATCTCCATTATTTCAAATCATTCCATGGATTTGACAGTCACAAGTAAATGAATGTAAAGTGGTAGTCTGAGTGTTTAATGTTCTGTTGCTTGCCAGGTGTTTGCTTTTACAGTCTATTGGGACGGAAAGGAGATTGTTTTCCCTGAAGGAAAAAACCAAATATAGGTGGGAAATAAATTGGGTGTTTCTTTTGCAAGGAAAGAGGAAAGTAGTTTATAAAAATGAACAACTGTTTGAAAAGAACAGCTTTTCACCCAACAGTTCATACTTTTGTTCCATCAAGGTTTTGTTCTACATTTTTTTTCTGCTACCAACTGCAACTTTGTTCCTGCTAAATGATTGATATGGTAAAAATATTTTTCTTCCCAGTTTGGCTCATGGAAAATCATTAAGTACATCAAGGCATCTTCACTTTTAGCTGACCCTGAGATGATCAGTAAGCAAAGCAATCACAGCAAGCTGCTATGTATTTGCAGTTGAGGGGTGAAATAAAACACAGAGACGTCAGCTTGGGTTGAACAAGGGCCACTTTATTTAAATTATAGTAAACAAAACCCAATTTAAAGTGACCTGCAGAGGGAAACCTAGGTGCGGGAACTGTCTATAAGCAAGTAGCTTGCCATACAGCTCTCGGGCGACCAGCCCCTGCTGGGGCAAGGGCAAGCCCATCTGCTTACCCTTTACCCCAGCCACACCCTGCAGGTGAGTAGGGGGGCCTTCCCACATCATCCCCACCCAGGGCCGTATAACCCCTGGGTAGATGAGGATAAGTTGGCCCCAGAAGCAGCCCATATCCTGCCCTCGAGCCGTAAAGCCCTGAGAGACAGGCCTCTGGAACCACCAATCACCTCCAAAGGTGCCTAAGGGGGCCACCTAGCTGTCCTTACCTATTTCCCTTCCCGCACCTTCCCGCCACAAAAGGGGGACAAATCTCTATTTAGTCCCCCTTTACCCCACTGCCAAGAAACATCTCTCGCAGACACCCCTGCAGGTCGCCCAAAATAAGTCGTTACCTGCATGAGACAGGTGAACGCCATCGGCCCTGTACAGTTCACCCTTCCAGTGCTGAATGCGGGGATGCAGAATGGCCAACCCCCCCTGCCCAAGAAGAGCCCACCGAATTTGCCGGTTGACCTTCTTCCATGCCTGATCAATTCCAGCTGGATCCCATATGCCGCGCCATGTCTGACCACATCAGACGCACCAAAGGCCAATGCTGCCTTATCACTTGCATGTCCTTACATGCCTGTACGCTGAGGGCCTTGCCCTGCTTCACGCCGCGGTCATTACCACCGAGGTGGATGACCATTGCCTGCGGAAATATCCGCACCACACCTTGCTGGAACAGAGCGGGTAGGAGCAACTCCCCATGCATTCCTTGCCGGTCCAGCCACTGCACAACAGCTGCGAGCCCATGCTCGAATTCGCTGCCCTCCAGGGTGCCCGGAAGACCATGCTGTGGCCGCATATTAGGATGTGCATCTGCTCTATCCCTGTCCAGCAACCTGTCAAAACAATGAAGATTGTGAGGCTGCTACATTCCCTTGCCCTCTAAAAGTGAGAAATATAGCCCTTGTACGCATCAGAGGACCAAAGTCCCACGCCCTGTACCAGTGCCTGTGGGAAACTAAAACCTGCTGCCATAAAAGCAGCCCCAATTCGAGATGAATAGGTTCCAACTGTAAGGTGTCATATCCCAGCCCCTACAATGCTCGTTTGTGAGGCCGCCGCATCCCCCTGCCCTCTAAAAGGGGGGAATATAGCCATTATATGCATCAGAGGCCCAAAGTCCCACGTCCTGTACTAGTGCCGGGAGGAAACCAAAAACCTGCTGCCATAGAAGCAGCTCCCATTTTAATTGAATAGGTTCCAGACTGGAAGGGGTCATACCCCAGCCCCTGCAATGCTTGTTTTGTTAATGCCAAAACTGGTATTGTTGATCCAGATAGGCATATATGGCCTATAGCTAGGGGGTCCAGATTAGCCTGGGTGAATAAATATCCTTTGGTAGAGGTTGGGCGCTGAGGCAAGGTCAACCGTACATGCCTTCCCTTACACCTCTGGTCTGTTCTAGACCTTCCACGTTGAGCAAGCATAACCCCCCCTCCCTGGAAACATCAAAACTGGAGGGCATGTCGAGAGAGGTCTCACGTAGAGCCAGCCACCACCTCTTTTCTCCTGAAATCCCCAAAACAGTGTATGAGCCACTGCCTGGAATAGCTTGGGTCTTAACTGAAGGCACAGACCGTTTCCCACTGGTCCACTACACCCATAAAATGTCCAGCGAGAAGGGATGATGGGGATAGGGAAAAAACCGCCAGCCTGGCTAAGAAAGCTTACCTCGAAGTGTTCACACTGCCATGCTCCTTCTCCTGCCGTGCCGTCTATCAGGAATATCAGCAGGTGACTCACCAGAAAGGCCACTCTGGCATATAGCCCTTGCCGGCCCAGAATTCCTGAATACCTGTTTTCTAGAAGCTGGCGAGCATGCTGGGGTAATGTAACCCATTGAATCCAAGGGAATTCCAGTGCGCAGCTCACGGGATTAGCCCCCCTTCACACTGCCCCTGCTGCCCTATTCTGCATTCTGATAGCTGGTAATCATGCTAGGGCAATAGATAGGCTTATGGCCTTCTCAGACTCCCTGCATAAACTTCTCCCAGAACAACAGGACAGGCAAGGGCCATGAATCCTAGTGTTCCTAATTATAAGAGAGTTATGAGACCCGACCCCAGGCCATGAGCCCTTCTGTCCAAAAGTCGCCTTCCAACCCCGGAAAAGAGTTAATGAAAGGTAACATTCATAGTTAAAACCCCTTCCCGAATCCAGGCTTGCAACCGCAGGAAAGGGAACCACACGGCAAGGTCGGTGCATAAGGCAGCCATAACCCTGAATTCATAGTATGGGTGTTCAAGCCCCATCATAGCATAATAACCCCCTTAAAAGACCCCTAACATCAAGAGGGCCGAAAGGAAACACTTCATGGTCCCAATCCAGGATCTCATCTGGGCCGGTTCAAGCTTGCCCCTGTGCAGCTTTCAGCTGCCATACCTATGAACATCCACTCAGACAGATAGTGCCCCCTGCTTAGGAGCCCACTTGTCTCCTGACTGCCCCCTCACAGAAGGCTCTGAAGCACTCCATGCGAGAATTATAGCATTCTGTAGGTAATGTTGTGCCACTACAAATGCATAAGGCATATGTGCGCACTATGATGATGGAGTGCAGCTCACTGACCCTAGACTAACTAGTGTGAACCCCTCACTGCCTGCCCCTTTGAATAAGACTGGTGTGACCAAGTGTACTTCTGTACATTCTGACCACAGCCGTTATTGCCATGACTAAACGGGGTGATTATAGGCCATGAGGGCCAGCCGTGAGTTGGAGGCTATGAAGGCCAGCCAGGAGTTGGGGTATGAGACTGGGAAACAAAAGGCAAACACCCTAACATAACAAACCTCCCCTTAAACCGGGTAGCCTGCTAACCAAGTTCATAGTACCCGGAGTCTAACTGGGGAAGGGACACCTGTCCCTAAGCAGCCGGTAGCTCCTTCTTACCCTTTTGAAGTCCTCTTGCCTCCTATCTCCCTGTTGCCCATATCCGTCTGCAAAAAGGAAGGAAATCATTTATGAGTAAGTACACTTTACCAACTATTAGTTCATTGCAGCTCACCCAGTTGTGCTAAATCACGGAGACTAAAGATAGCCCTGTATCCCAGCCTTGGTCCCCCCTGCCGCAGCTTTCTCTTAGCGGGTGTCAAACGCCAATCAAATACAAGTATCCATGTAAGGGTTGCATGTTATGCATGACATCAAGTAATTGTGGTGAGAAATCCCACACAGAAAGGTTTTGTTATTGTGAAATCCTCAGGAAGGGGTGAAGAGTCTGCCTGGATCTTAAAATGCAGCCTCCGCACCAAACAGCATCTAAGATTCTGTCAAGGTAACACATGTTTCAGAACGTCTAAGATCCCGTAAATGATCAGAATCCGATAAGTATTCTGTCTTTTCCTCTGTATTCCTGTCTACTGCTCCAGCCATACTATCGTCTGTTAGACCTTCAAATCCCTGCAGACATTTGCATGTCCTTCCTTAAATATAATTAATGCCATAAGCTTTGTTGTTGATATGAGCCCAAGTTCTTGGGACCAAATTCGAATAAATGCCAGTTCTGCCACAGAGTTAACAAGGAATGTGTAACTGACACTTGAAAGGATCACTGTCCTTTCAGCCACCATGTAATAAAATTAATAGCACAAAGTACCTTGAACCTAATATAAGCCTAACCAAATAGAACTCGCATCCAAAGGCTTGTGCCGCCTTCTCTCTCGTAATTGATTCCAAGCCTACAGCTGTCGTATGGGGGGTGTGGTTCAAAATTGCCCAAAGGCCTGCATTTTATGAGGGGACCTTTGACCCCCCCTTTTCCTGTCTTGGTGGCATTACTGCTTTAAATTATTATCTTTTCAGCACCAGGTAAAGACCTACCTCTTTGCCCAGGTATTTTAAATGCTAAATTTTAAATTTAATCTATTTTAATTTTAATTTTTTGTCTTAATTTTGTTTTCAATATGTTTTCATATTGTATTGTACCCACATCTGTATTTTAATCTGTTTTTATCTTGTTGTACACCGGCCTGAGAGCTTGTTGCTAAAGGGTGGTCCAAAAGTGCAATAAATAATAATAATAATAATAATAATAAATCCACCCTTGACTTATAATTATAACATTATTATTATTAATTTTATACCCAATGACTGTATGTGACTCCCTCATTACCAGTCCTTGGCTCCCACTTATAACTATGAATTCCATTATGATAGTATTATTATTAATAATACTAATAACATAAGCCATCGACTGTCCTGACCATAGAATAATGGATACAATTACAATCATTAGTCATAAGTATTATAAACAGTGCATATAAAGTAGGATTTCTCTAATTAAAACCCCCCCAGCTCCTGTTATCCAATCCTTAGTTCAAAACCACATGTACATTATTATTATTTATTATTATTATTAGCCACAGAAAAGACAAGCACAATTTAATATTAGAAACTACCAACTGTAATAAGTCACTGCCTGCAAAGTATGATTAATCTTGCAGCTCTTTCGCTTAAAATTATTTTGGTTACTTATACTACTGTAAGTGTGTGTAATCTTGCTTAACCAACTGGCTAAATTATAGTTATAATTACCTATGTGAGGACTATACTAAGTTAATTACTGTAAAAGTATGAGCCACCACCCCTGAAGGTGTGATCTTGCTTAAACTAGCTGTTACCAGCAGCCGTGAAGCCAGAAGCCTCAAACCAGCCGTTGGGGGGATTGTTATGATCTTGCTTAAACCGGCTGCTAAAAGCCGCCGGGAAACAGAAACCTCAAGCCAGCAGGGGGTGAGTGAGTTCCATCCCTGTCAAGCCTTGCAGGCCTCGCTCACAAGGCCCGCTCCAGCCGCAGCCACTCCTTCTACAGCACCCCCAAGCCGCAGCCGGCTCCACCCCCCCATGGGGAAGCAAAGCAGCTGAAATCGGCCCCTAATGAGGCCCATGTGCTGCAGAAACCAAGCGCCTAAAATGGCGCCGACCGTGCGGCCTTAACAGAACAGCCGCTGCCGTTTCACCGCGCTGCGTTCCACTCTGTCCCTCGTCGTCCATGTCATCCACGTCAAGCAGCAGAAGAGGAAGGTGGAAGGGGCGGCTGGACTTAAATAGTCCTATAGTCCCCGCCCCTTACACTGCACGTCGCGCTGATGTCACGGGCGCGACGTTGCCCCATTAACAGATGGGGGCAGCGTCTTCACCCCTACCTGCAATCATGCCCTGCTCGTCAGCTGCGCGGCGAGCGGAGCTTCGTATTCTTTATCTTTTGGAATTCTTTCCGCCATTGTTCATATTTGGAGTATGGAGCAAATGTTGAATTATTTTTAAAAAACTAATAAAATATTTATTGCTTGATCAAGAATGGATTGATTTCTTCATCAACAGAAGTTATTTGACAGTTTTGCTGTAAATTGGGATTAGCTAAACAGTGGTGCATGACCTCACTTGCAATTTCTGTTATGAGATGCCTTTAAATTAAGAAGTTACTTTTTTTCTGGATGAAATTAGATCTTACAGGGAAGGGCTATGTCCATAATGAAGGATATAACACAAAAGGGGAATACTATATACATTTGTACATCTATATTTTCTTTTATATTAGGCAGGGTACCTTAAAGGCTCTAGGAAGACTGCTCAGCATCACCCTAACCACCAGCCATCCCATACATACAAAGGGATGTTTACTGTGGCATCATTTGACAGAGAACTTGAAGGATTTCCTTTCCAATGCCTTCCTCTTAATTCTCTCATTGTGGTGCCTTGTTTGGGGTTTTTAAATGGCTTTATGTCCCCTCTTGCTCATTAGCAGTCTGAAGAATGGCTTTTATATATCCATGTTCTAAACAAATAAAAGACATCGAGGGACCTTAAAACCACATGCAGCTGCTTGCAAATTTGCAGTTCCAACATTAAACTTTCATTAAATGGGCTTTTTATAAAGCAAAGGCTTATTATGTTTTTTTTAAAAAAATACGTACCTGTGACAGTGGAAAGTGGGGTTATCAAAATATGGCTAAATGAGAACATTGCACATCTGAAAGTTTATTGGCCACATCTTGATCACAGAGCAAAGCGCCTTGGGTATTTATTTCTAAACATCATGGAAGGAGCTTGCTCTCAGATTCTCACTAAGAAGGGATTTAGGAAGCAAACAATCTTTTTCTTTTTGTGTTCTGTTGAGGTTTGAAAACTTTATTTTGATTTGGAATAAATTCCTCGAAAAGAGGCTAATTGTTTAGAAATATAGTGCTAGGGGCAATGAATTCTGAAGGTAAAGTTTTTCACAGAAAACAGAATACTAAGAAGAGCTCTGTCCAAATTCATCCAGCATCTTCTTTTCCAGAGAGGCCAACCAGTTGCTCATGGGAAGCTCAGAAGCAGGACATGAAGACGATAGCTGTTTCCTGCTGTCCTTTTCCAGCAGCTGGTATTCAGGGGTATTGGCATTCCTGGAGGCAGCATATACCACCAGGACTAGTTCTCATTGATTGCTTTATCCAAACAATTTGTCTAACTGGTGGCCAACAGCATCAGAACATACGCAATTTGCCTAACTGATGGCCAACAGTATCACATCTTATGCAGTGCACTTAATGAAGAAGCACTTCCTTTAATCTGCTACCTTCTGTATCATCTCTGTTTCAATGTGGTCTGGGGAATCAGTGTTGGATTGGAACCCAGAAGTCTGGGATTCAAATCCAGCCTCAGCAATGGACTAACTAGTAGTTTTATGCAAGTCAATGTTGCTCAGACTATCAGGATAGGTTCCAAATATTTATTCCAGGCCAGATCTGAGTCTTCATAGAGTTTGCAAATATCTGGGGTTGATGTTGTACATGCCTATACCTTTCTGTAACTAAAAACAGTGCTAAGGCCTTCAGCCATAAAATCCCAGCTTCAGCTCCAGGTTTGAAGGGGCTTTTGACAAACTGCCCTCTGGTGAGTCTGTCCTAGCAGGGGCACTGCTAGCTACTTAAGTCTTGAAGCCCACGATGCAAATTTGCATATGCCAGTTTATATGTGTAAATGTGAATTTAGCTTTCTAAGCAAATTAAGAATGTGCATGACAGGGTCTCACTGACACTGCACTTTGCAGCATGCCCAGCAGCCTGTAGTACAAAATTTTAAAAAACTTTTTTTTGTTAGCTTTGCTTACAGAGCTGCTGAGCAAGTTGCAAAGGGCAGTTCCAGCCATATACCAACTTAATTTGGAGGACAGCAGATCTGGAACCCAGCACAAAAGAGCTGGTGCTCCTGCTCATTTCTAACAACCCCACTGTCACCTGACTGTTTAAGTTGTTAACTCAGAGGAGGCAGTACTCTGAAAGAGCTTGGAGTGACCGGGAGCCACCATTTCAATTTACCACAATGCTGAAGAATTTCCATAAGGATTTTTTTTTAAAAAATGTTTTTTTAAAATGTAAATTGCTGCAGAAATGTGGAAAACTGAATTTAAGACTGGAAAAATTATGATTACTTTCCTGAACATCAGAAAAAAACAGGGGGGATGAGGGCAGAGGGAGGTAGGGGAACTGGGAGGGGTGGGTGGGTGAGGAGGGAATAAGGAATTGTATAGTTTTATGGTAATGTGAAAACTCGAATAAAGTATACATTAAAATTGGGAAAATGGGAAATGAAGAGAACCAAAACTGACAGATTGTTCCATCTCTACCTCCAATATCAGGAAATTGTCAGGCATTGTGAGAAACTAAAACAGTGCCTCCCCACTGCTCAGGTCAGGTGTCAAAAGTGGGATCTGCTGGGGCTCTAGCAGCTACCCCAGGATGCCACAACCATCTGATGCTTGCTTAGGTCCAAGATAGCTCACTATGCTAGATGCAAGACTCTGACCATGTGGTTCAAGCCATGGACTACCTTAGACAAAACTGGCCACAACCACCCCACCCTCGGGATACAGAGTAATGCTGTGATTCACAGCTTGATTCTGATAAGTATCACGAGGCCACCATACAATTTTTCTAATGTTTACAGTGGAATGGTGAAACCCATATGATTCTTGTGTGGAGCTACTGCACACAACCAGATCTAAACGTATTGTAATATTATTGTTATTTTAATTAGCAAACTGAATTTGCATTCAGTACACAAGAGAAGAATGAAGCCATGCATACATCACCTTTTGCCAACCTGGAGCCCTCCGGATGTTTTTGGCTACATCTCCCATCAGCCCCAACAAGTATGTGTTTCTGACCTAATTTATTACTTGCCTCCAACCTAACCTATCTAGGATGCTATCCAACTAAACAATTCTGTTAGCAAAAAACACTTTGGGCTGTGCAATGGAACATTCCTTCCTCTCCTCTCCCCGTCCCCCCTGCACACCCTCAAAATCTGCTGATTTGGGTTGTAGACAACACCACAAAAGATTTAAGGGTTGTATGGGGGGGACATGTGGGGAAAGAAGAAGGGGGGGAAGTTTTATTGCACAGCCAAAAGTGCGGGCACTAGTGGAACTGTTTAGCTGGATGCTGTGTCATAATATGATCTTACTTATATGTACTGAAAAAGAGGGGGTTGACATTGTATTTTCCTTGCAGCCAATACTCAGTCCATCACACCACTCTCTATTAGCTCCATTCTGACTACTTTGGCCATTTAATCATCCAACTTCAGTATCCGGCTGCTTCCCAAACTCCCAGAATACCAGGACACAGCATTCCCAGCTGCATATTCCATCCATCCCTTCTTTTCTCTACATTGTACTGTATGGCCCCCAGAGAGCAGTGGTGTCACAGCAGGAATTGCTATTGGCACCACACATTGTTATCCCATGTGTGCATTGACTGTGGAGTCTTGTTCGTTACCATTCTGCCTTGCCCTGCTTTCCTTGTATTTGCATACAAACGCCTTTGAAACTTCTCAGGTGACCTACTTTCCACCCAGTTATTTTCCTTCTAGCTTTGTTTACCAAACTTCTTTCTCTTAACACTTTCCACACTCCTTAGGGCTTTTTCCTCCCCCCCCTTTTTTTAAATAGATACATCAGTTCATTCTTGTCTCTCTGCCCAGCCATATGTTCATTTTATGCACTGTTTCTTTCCTCTCTATGAAAGCTGGTCCTAATATATCTGCCCAGTCAACTCATTCATTCATTTTTTAGAGTTTTGGCAGTCCCTGTGGATTCTGTTAAAAACACTCGCAACTAGAAGATTCCACATCCAATATGGCAGTGGTAGTCCATGTGGTGTCCTCTAGATGTTCTTGGACAGTTCCCATAAACCCTACTCAGCAGGACCAATAGGCAGGGATTGTGGGAGCTGTAGGTGAAGAACTTCTGGAGAGCACCGCATTGGCTACAATATAGAGCTCCTTTGTTTCTAATAGGGCCCATCTGATTTTTGTGATGTTGTGATGTTAGGTTGTTTTAAACTGTTTTTTAATCATGTATTTTAAAACTGTTGTTACCTGCCCTAGGACCTTTGGTTGAAGGGAGGGTAAAATAACAATAACAAAACAACAACAACAATAATAAAGCATTTTATTTCTTAGGATCCATTCATGCATACGAACAGAGCCCTCAAATTCATCCTTAAAATTACCTTCTGTGAATTTTGATGGCAAATATTTTTAATATGCAAATATTAGCTATTTAGCATCAGTACTTCACATCCAAACTTTTTGCTGGAGGAGTCAACATTTGACAGTCTTTGATGCATAATCATCAGTCAGCATTTGACAATATTTGAGTTAGCTCCCACCCCATCTGTCTGTGTTCCCTGACTTGGGTTTCCTGAGGAGCAGCAGTAGCTGATGTTTAGGAAGACGCTATTCTGATGTTCCCACAATGCCCTGGTCTCATGTTAAGTCCTAAGTGCCCTGCTGGATCAGACCAAAGGTCTATCTAGTTCACAGCACCAACCAGATGCCTGTGGGAAACCCACAAGCAGGATGTGAAGGCAATAGCATTTTCCCCACTGCTGTTCCCCAGCAGCTGATACTCATTGGCATTCTCAGTCCTTATCCAGCAGGTTTTTTTTGTGGGAAGGGGTGTTCCCCAACCTTTGAGGGTTTTTTCCTGAAGATTTTCTGTAAACCCTAAAGTTTCCCGAGTTAGCTGATAGCTCCTGCTTGTGTGTGACTGGTGCACTTTTCTATACATATAATATTTTTCTTTGGCTGCCATCACACTGTAATCACTTGACAACATCCTTCTAAATGCTGCAGGGTCATGGCAGTTGTGGCAGGCCGGCAAGCAGGTAAAGGAGGGAGGCAGGCAAGCAGGCAGGCAAGGCTAGGGGCCCGGGGTGGGTCAGTTGGTGGCAGTGGGGAGGGGCAAGGCAAGGCAGTGGGGAATGGCTGGGGTAGGCAAGGTGGTGGTGGGGAGGCAGCTGGGGGGTGAGGTGAGGCAGCTGGGGTGGGCAGAGGTGGCCTGGGCAAGCTGTGAATAAACAAGAGAGGCAGGTAGACAAAGCTAGGTGCATGCCTGAGGAGCACAAATTGGTGTTGGCAGCTGCCCCATATCAATACCTGGAGGCACTGGGGTGTTTGGTGAGGGGGTAGGAGTACCAGGGGTTCCTGTTCCTGGAGTCAGATGCTGGGGTTGACATGTGAAGTGCTCAGGGTTAGAAGCCCTTGAAAATGGAAATGGACTGCCTTCAAGTCGATCCCGACTTATGGCAACCCTATGAATAGGGATTTCATGGGAAGCGGTATTCAGAGTGGGTTTACCATTGCCTCCCTCTGAGGCTAGTCCTCCCCAGCTGGCTAGGGCCTGCTCAGCTTGCCACAGCTGCACAAGCCAGCCCCTTCCTTGTCTGCAACTGTCAGCTGGGGGGCAACTGGGCTCCTTGGGACTATGCAGCTTGCCCACGGCTGCACAGGTGGCAGGGCACGTAACCCCTGAGCCACTTACTGTGGGGGTGATCTTTAGCTGGCCCTTTACACCCAGGAGACATGAGTGGGGATTTGAACTCACAGACTCTGGACTCCCAACCAGGCTCTCCTCCCCACTGTGCTGTACCAGCTGTTAAAAGCCCCTAGTGACTACGTAAGGATCCACACTTGGACAATGAGTTTCCTCTTAGTTCATATAATAGCAAGGTTTATAGTGATTCATTTACAATGGGTTGTATTCACTGTAGTGGTAAAGTGAACGTTCTGTCAGTGCAAGGATATCTCCTTGCACAAGGGAACATTGTCTCCCTCTCCTGACCCCCTGCACCCCATAAATCTGTTCTGGGTTCCCCCCCCCAACTCTCTGGAGCAGATTTGGTGAGGGTGTGGGGCAAGAGTGGGAGAGGAGAATGGAATCCCATAGTGTTAGTGCTAATCAGTAAGAAAATTTAGTTGAATGCCACCCATTACCTTAGCAATCTTTATAGCAGCACAGTCCTATTATGTCTAGTTACAAGTATTACTCCTATTACTCCCATGTAAACAGGAGCAGGATTACAGCCTCAGCCAGAGTTCTGTTATAGTGAAGTCAGAGTTCGGTTAACTAGCAACTATTACAAGAAGATGAGCCTCTGTTGTGTGCCTGGCGGCAATCTTTGTAATTGGCAAAGCAGGCACATGTGCATTTGTTAGATGTGGAAAGCTAGGAGAATGATTCGTCCGTTTTCTAGTACAGAAATCACAGTGTGAAATGAAACTCCAAAGCGAATCCATGAACGCTACAAGAATGCTTTGCCTTAAATAAAGCCACTTGCTGACGATTTGCTTGATGAATGGGATGGAGCAGAGTTCACCACATGAAAAGAATTTTTATGCTCCTCTATCACGTAATCCTTTCCAAAGGCAGTACACAAGGCCACCTCAGAAGAAAGAAAACCATAATTGAGGTGCTTTTTCCCTGCTCTGAAAAAGAATAAATATAGTCAACGCACATAAAAATAGATCAAATGAACACACCAGGAACTGTCCAACACAGAAATGTCCCGTGGAGTCCATCTCAAAGCAATAATGATTATCTAAGAATTTAGGCAAGTATACTTAGTTTTAGAAGAACAGCTGAAGTCATCCTTATTGAATATAATTTCATTTTAACATATTGCTCTGTGCTTGAGTTATTATTTCCACTGTGCCTGGAGAAATAAATTACATTGAAACCTTTATTTTTGACCTGTGACATCAATACATGCTGCGGACCAATTCCAAAACCTTATCAGCTTTGGCATGGCTATTAAATTATAGTAGTGAACAAACATTTTTAAAATGAAAAATGCTTTTGGAGCTTTGACCTTTTACATTTCAGTTCACCAAGCACCTAGTGCAAATGGGAAATGCTGGTCAAAACCCAGTTACTGTAATTTGCCACGGTGTCCGTTCCACATAACAAAGAAGAACAAATTGCATCTCCTTGCTTACAAGCATTTGGGATCTCCACAGTAAGACTTGCCAGAAACCATGAGGGATCTTTTACTGGAAAAGAAATCATTGCTGCATACAAGGGAATGATGAAATAATCACACACATTGTAAAGAAGGCTGTGCTTTCTTAACATCAAACAATATATTTCTCTGATAGATATTCCCAAACAAAATCGGTTAAGGATTTAAGCCATAGGATCACAGCTGTAGTCCTACATATATTAACCAGAGAGTAAGTCAGGCTGATTGAGACTCACTTCTAAGTAAACCTGTTTGAAGGTCACAATGTTGTAGTGGATTCACACAACCATGCCCTTCATGTGAGACAGCTGTAATTCTTATCACACTGTTGAATTCAGTGGGACTTACTTCTGAACTACATACTTGCACATAACAGTATTTTCTGTTATGTGCAAATAGAAGCGATTACTAGCCATCACTATGGAAACAGGTAATAACTGATCTTCTGAATCCAGTGTGAACCTCAATCCTAAGGATTCTTTACTGAGAAGCAAGTTCCACTGAGCTCAGAAGGATTTACATCTGTGTTAACATGCGAAGTATCACAATCATGAAGATTGTACTTATCAGTATTCCTCTTTCTTTGATGTGTACTAACTATGTATGGTCGTCAACCTGGCTTTGCCCTGGGCCTGCCTTTAAAGGGCTACATTTCTGTTTCCACTTTATTTCCCCAGGAGAAAAATGGAATCAGTGAAAATGGGAGGGGTGGTTGGTTGGTTGGTTGGTTGGTAGGAATGCTTTGTCATTACCACCTTCAACGGCTCCCTAAAGTCAAAGTTGGCTTCTAAATTCTCCATACCAGTTGCTCCCCACTTAGTCACAATCACTAGACAGAACCTCCATGGTCAAAGATAGTATACCTCTGAATATTAGCTGCTGGTGCTGTATAATAGAGGGAGGCTGTTGCATTCATGCCTTGCTTGTAAGTTTTCCCCAGGCATTTGGCTGGCTATGATGGAAGCAGGATGCTGGACTAGATGGATCCTTGATCCTAACTGGATACTTCTTTTGTTTCACACCTTTGTAAAGTCATGGCCCTTTGAAAAAATGCATATCCTTTGAGTGACATGAAGTGCTGATTTTGCACCACATAAGGGGAATTATGTGATATCTATATTATGGAAGTTGGAAGGAAACTAATGTCAGAGTAATGGTGGCATTGGCAGTGGAGAGTGATATGAGGAATAATGAAATGTGTAGGCTGGAAAACAAAACTAGTGCTAACAGTACTTCAGTATATAATTTTATCCTTTTCATCCAACATTGACAGAACTTTACTCTCCTGTGTACATGAAGGTGGGACAAAATTTATTTTTGGCTTTACGGTAGACACCATGCCAGACATAACGTTTTCTGCCAGATCCATAATTCTTTGTGCAATTACACTGTAATTTTTTTATCCCTTTAGTAACAATGGTGCAATTTGCTCTAATCTTAAAGAACATATACAACAGAAACACATAACACTGTGCTATGTACCACAGAACTCAAAATCCTGCATGCAGCTTACTCCCTGTGCCACCTGAAAAGGCTCTTGAATAGGACTGCCTGGAAAATTAAGCCTATGGTGAGTCACTTGAATATTATTCTCTCCCTTATTGTGCCATCTCCCCAACATGGAAGAGGTGAAGGCACTCCAGGCTGCGCAATAAAGTCACATCTATGATCAGGTGCAATGACCTTTGGCAGTTTCTCCATTGGGAGTGATAGAAGTGCAGCATATCCTCTGCATTAACCTGTGGTTTGACAAATAATGAAGACCTTTTAAGGGTATGGAGGTTCTTTGTATTCTGTACCATTTACTGTATTTTTCAGTTGTGCCTAGCTCTCTTAGTTTCCGCAGCTCTTGTTTGGCTTGTTCTCTTGTAGTGGTAGGTACACATCAATTTTGTTTGTTTATTGATGAGTGATATCCCTCCCTCCCTCCCTCCCTCCCTCCAAGGAGCTCAAGGTGACATACACACTTCTCACTCTCCACATTTTATTTACAACAACCCTCTGAGGTAAGTTAGGCAGAGAGACTGTGACTGGCCCGTGGTCACCCAGTGAGATTCACTGCTGTGTGGAGATTTGAATCCTGGTCTCCTATCAATGAACTTTGAGTAACTTAAGTGCATCAATTTCAATGGGTTTCCCCCCAATGGTCGCTGAACCTCCCCCTTCCCCACATGGGTCGCTGAACCTCCCCCCTTCCCCCACGGGTTGCCAAGCCTTCTTCCTTCTCCCCCACAGGTCACCGAACCTTCCCCTTCTCCACCACATGGGTCACCAAACCTCCACCCTTCCCTCCATGAATTACCAGTGCTTCCCCTTCCCCCCACATGGGTCGCTGAGCCTCCACTCTCCCCCCAAAGGTTGCCAGCAGTCCCCTTCTCCCCACAGGGCCCTTGCACTCCCCCTTCGCCCCCACGAGTCTGACGCCCAGGCCCAGACCACAGCTGTCTCAGCCGCCCCTCTCACTGTCCCAGTGCTACCACTGCTGTTGCTGCCACCGCCCCTCTAACTGCTGCCTTCGCCACCACAGCCCCGCCTCACTTCTAAGCATGACACTTAGAAAAATATAATATAGGAAGAAATAGTGCTTCCCTTAAGCACTGAACTGTAAGATTATCCATAGGTTTATTGCAGCATTTTTATTGTTATATATTTTTCATATTGTACGGTAATCTTTTGAAATTATTGTATTTATTTTTGTATGATGATGTTAGCAGCTATGGGCTTCCTTTTGAAGGAAAAGGTGGGGTGCAAATACATTGAATGAATGAATGGATGGATGGATGAATGAATGTGATTATTAGATTTATTACCCACCCTTCACCAGAAGGTCCCAGGACAGACAATGTAAAATACAACATTAAAACAGTTTAAAACAAATTATGAATGAATGAAGGCTGTGTATAATTGAAAGTGTGGGGAACTGGACTGCAGGCCATTTAGGTAGAACCCTCTGAGCAGAACCCTTTTAGTTAGGGAGACAGATGATCAGGAGTGGCCAATCACTTATCCCTTCTTTCTTTGAAAATCCTAGGCCCTGCTGTTTTTCTTCTGTATGAACAGCAAGTTATCTGGGGATGCCATTTGGCTGCATCGTAGTGTCAGAATACCCGTTTCCAGAATAGTTCCATTAAACAGCCTTATTTCAAAATAAGCCAACTTCAGAGCATTCTACATACCCTGGTGCCATGACTTTGGTGTTTATTTTTAAACTGTGATATAGCAATCCCAAATGCCTCTTAAAATAAAAGATTCCTATAAGTGTTTTTTTTTTTAATTTTCAGTTCAACTACTCAAACTCCCAAGAATCAGTCCCTCCTTAGTTCTAAATTATACAGCACATATCAGAATTTTGATTAATTAGAATCTCTTTGATGGGGAAATTGATTTCTTGAGACATTGAACCAGAAGGCATTCATTTTTCATAATCATAATTCACTGACTGGACAAATTATACCAACGGTTGCCAAAATGTAAGAAAGGGACAGACTCTGAAGATTGTGTAGAAAAAGTGCATTGCACTTGATGTTTGATTCATTGATTAAATAGCGACAATTATTATGATAAATCATTAATACGATAATAAATATTAAAAAGGGTAAGGAAAGCTTCCAAATGAAATTTTTCCTATATAGAAAACACTATTATGTTGTTCTGAAGCAGAGAATCCCATAATTTTGGAGCAATTGCAGAAAATGTTTTATTGTACAATTTATCATGTCTGCTGAGTAGAGGTAATATGGATCCCTTCTGATCCTTCATGCACAGCCTGTGTATTTCATTAAGCACAAGCAAGGATGCGCTTATGCACATGTGTTACAAGTATGCAAATGAGTTCATCTGCTAGGTGTACCTGGCACAAAAAGGAGGAGCATATCTGAGGCAGGAAATGGTTAACTAGTGTGCAAAGCTGCTCTGCTGATTACTCCATCAAAAATAAAGTGTGTGTGTGCTTATGGGGAAATTTAATATATGTTAATTGAATACCAGTTGAGCTTCATTATTCATTGAAGTTTCACATCTAGGTCATAAGTAATTAATCTATTAAATACTTGTTAAATCTCATTAAATAATTGCCAAGTGGTATTTAACATGCAATATATATCCGGTGAAATCCCGCTGAAATGTTTCCATACCTCAGTTAGAACATCTCAGACTCTCCTGTTGATTCATTTAGGAAATGAAGTTATCATCAAAGAAAATTCTAAGCATGAGTTTTCTTGTAGTACTTAAGTGTAGACAAGTACCATTCTGCTACAATTAAATGCCTGTGGAATAAAAGGGCACAATTCATCAAGTTGTCTGCATGGAGGTGACTCCAAACTTTGAAGAGGCACTGGGGTTGTGTTACTTTTCATTTTCCTGATATGATGCGATTTTCCACTCCCCAATGCCCATCCATTTGAGAGGATATGTCTGCATTAGGGAAGCCGATGAGCATAGATATATAGAGGTCTATGAGCATAGGCTTTCCTGAGGCTGATGACCATGCTCAACACATGGACATAAGGGGCTGGCCCTAGGGACCTATACAATGTTAGAGATGGGACAAAGGGCATGATCTTCTGTCCCTTCAGGGCATGAAGGGGCTAGTGCCTTTGCAACATTAGCTGCCATATTCCTATCCTAGTCTTATCTCATACCTATTTACATACTTAGGAATCAACACAATATTTTCAGGGGTTCATCTGTTAATATAGTTGCATATACCTTTGAGGTAGAAGGAAACTTGAATATTGCAGAGACTACTTATGATGCAGCATCGGCAGTGGAGCTGAGCAGCATATCAGTGTGATTTTACCCAGAAAAAAGCAGGCTTTTACCCTGATTTAAATCACTGACTTCAGAGTTGTTTGAAAATAAAAATAAAAACTACTTTATTCATAGAAATACATAGTTGATAGGAAAGGCAGTTAGTTCTAACTAACCCTGGAAGTGAGTACTTGAGCATCTGGGTGCTTGCTTGCTCACTTCTTGGGGTTGCTGTCTCTTGAGACAGCTGAGGTCTCTGATAAGTGCTGCAAGGATTGGACCCCCTGCTTCCCTGAATCCAGAGTAGGGTTGCCAGGTCCATGGCCTGAGACTGATCCTGTATCTTTTGGAGAAGAGAAGGTCAGCCAAGTGCAGGTGTTCTTGCAACTCTGTAATGGGAAAAACCACAAGGTAGAATTCTCCCTTCCCCCTCCACAACTTTTAAAGATACAGAAGACCTCTTGGTCTAAAAATACAGGATCAGGATCAGGCCAAGAACCTGGCAACCCTAATCCAGAGAGAAGCTGCAGCCTCTTGCATCAGTTCCTGGCTGGGTCAGGGGACATAAAAGCCTGGTTGCCTTTGGACGGTGGGTCTGCCTCCAGTGGGTTGCCACCAAAGGGGGTTGTCCCTTGGGGAGCTCCTTAGGGAATTATGAGGGCACTACCCTTTCTATATATATTTTTAAACTAATCTAGATTACATTGATAGTGGGGCGGGTTACAGGGCATTTGTAGTTCCTGCACATCGTGAGAGCCTGTGCAGTGAACTGAATGATAGCAGAAAGTTGCCAGATGCCTTCAGAGTGAAAGTATGCAACTGGCAGAAGGCTAGCCCTCCATGGGTGTGAGATGGGGAGGAGTAGATGTGCCCTGTGTGGAAGATATTGAATGGGTCTGACAGTACCCAATTCTCTCAGAGGCCTACTAGGATAACTGGTTCAGGTAGGTTTTGTTGGTGGGCTCTTGTGTCTATATCAGGTGTTTAGAAGGAGTCTTAGTAAGGAGGTACATGGGTGATGGATCATGGGCAGAGGGAGGAATAGCCATGGAGAGGTGATGAGCTACCATAAAAAACAAAGGCAAGGCTATCTACACCTTGTTCCTCGCTCCCACTCCTCCCATGGATGGGTTCCTTGTTGCCCATCTGCTGTGCCCACTGGCCTGTGTGTGCTGTTATTTGACACCAGATTGGTACACAATAAGACCACACTCATCCATAATTTGATCATGGATGAGAGTGTTGATTTGGTGTGCATTACCGAGTCCTGGGTGGGTGAGCTGGGAGGAGTTGATCTGACCTAGCTTTGCCCACCTGGATACTCAATGCAACATCAGCACAGGCTGCAGGGATGGGGAGGAGGGGTTGCTGTGGTCTACAGAACTTCCATCTCTGTCACCAGGAAACCACTCTGTCTTGGTAGCTGGCTGTGAGGGCCTGCACCTGGTGTCAGGCCAAGGAGACAGTAAACTATATTGCTGCTGGTGTACTGTCCACCCTGCTGCCCAGCAGCTTTTCTGACTGTCTGGTAGAGGCTGTCTTGGCTGTGGTGTTGGAGCAGCCCAGAACGATAGTCCTGGGTGATTTCAATGTCCATGTTGAGGCTACCTCTAGTGTTCTGGCTTGGGACTTCATGGCCTCCATGACAACCTTGGGGCTGTGTCAAGTTGTCAGCAGCCCAATGCATAGGGCAGGACACACCTTTGACTTGGCTTTTCTTTTAGATGGAGGAAGGGGTGTTCTGAAGATTGGGGGGTGGATGTCACCCCATTGTCATGGTCAGACCACTTCCTGCTGAAGTTTAGAGTTACAGCTCCAATCCTCCCCTGCAGATCCTCCCATCCAGTGCCTGAACTTGGTGTTGGGCTGGATGAGGAGCAATATAACTGACTCTGAATCCTAGCAAGATAGGGGCACTATGGGTTTGTGGTTCCCGAGTTTGGATAATTGGTCAGTTGCCTGCTTTGGATGGGGTCGTACTCCCTCTGAAAGAGCAGAACTGTAGTCTGGGGGTGCTCCTGGATCTGTCTTTGTTGCTAGAGGCCCCGGTGACCTCAGTGGCTAGGAGTGCCTTTTTCTAGCTTCAGCAGGTAAGATAGCTGTGGCCATTTCTGGGCCGAGATAGTCTGACCACTGTTGTCCATGCACTGGTAACATCCAGGATGGATTACTGTAATGCACTCAATATGGGACTGTCCTTGAGGTTGGTCCAGAAGTTGCAACTGATGCAAAATGTAGCAGTGCAACTGTTCAGTGCAGCATGGTATCACCAATATGTTACCTCGCTACTGAAAGAATTGCCTGGCTGCCCATTAGTTACCAGGCTATGTTCAAGATTCTGGTTCCCTACACAGCTTGGGACCAGGATACCTGAAAGATCAACTTACCCCTTATATACCCAGTCAATCGCTATGCTCTGCAGGTGAGGGCCTCCTGCAGATACCATCTTATCAGGAGATCCATTCTGCACAACATATGAAGTGGACCTTTAGTGTAGTGGCACCTACCCTTTGGAATTTCCCCATCTTAAATATTAGACAGATGCCATCTCTGTTATCTTTTTGGCACCTACTGAAGAACTTCCTGTTTCAACAAGCCTTTTAAGTAGAGCCTTTATCCCAGTCTGTGTCTGTGTTAGAATTGCTTTTTAAGATGTTCGTAAAGCTTTTTTTTAAAAAAAGATGTTTTTAAATATGTTTTGTTTTAATGAATTTTAAGGTCTGTTTTTATCAAGTTTTAGAGTGTTTTTAATCTTTTTGTTTGCTGCCCTGAGCTACTATTGGGAGGAAGGGTAGGATATAAATTTAACAAACTGCAGGCACAATGGCCAGGCTTGGTTATTGCCTCCATGCACAGGAGAGTGAGACAAACGCAACATTTCTCCTCTCCCTTGGCTGTTCGAAGAAGAAGGAAGGAAGGAGAGGTCATAAGGAGTGGTGAGCTTCAGTTTACAAAGGAAGAAAGACAGGTAAATGATCACAGGTGAGATAGATATCCTAGCCAGCTGCAGGACTCTCTCTCTTTCTCTCCCCTCAGGCATGGAGAGTTCAACCTCCAAATTTGAGTTGCATTTTTCCACACTCCTAACAGAAACAACTATGGGGGAACCTTGAACAGTGGGCAGTTGCAACTCTGAATAACACCATGGAGCTGTTCACTTTGTATATTCTTTATATCAAGGTCCAATAATTGCTAGTGGTAACTGTAGAACTTTATTCTACACTGTGCTCATTGTAACCACAACTGTGGTGTTATAGCAGATGTGGGGAAACTTTGCCTTCCAGATGTTGATGAACTACAACACCCATCATCCCTGGCCATTGGCCATGCTTACTAGGGCTGATGGGAGTTGTAGTTCAGCAACATCTGGAGGGCCAAAGGTTCCCCATTCCTGTGCTACAGTGAGAGGAGTATATCACATGATCCTAATATTACTAATAATAAATTAATGCAAATGCACAACCTAGAATAAGGACTTCTGGATTTTGCATTATAGGCAAATAACTGCAGAATTATTGTACTAAAATAAATTGAGTGGAAGAACCTCAAAGGAAGAAGTAACTGGATTCTAGAATATGTTAGTTTATCAATACAAGCTGAACTGTCTAGAAGATTCTGAACTAATGCCAACAGGTAAAACACTCAATCTTATTGTACTTTCTGAATAATTAATTTTCACTTACAATGGGTTCAGTGAAGCTCTCAAAAGTATTTTACAGATGTAATTAACAGCTCTCAAGGCCTGTCTGGAAACCACTTTATTTAATCTATTGTGTTCATTGAAGTAGGGTTTAAGTAAACTAAAAAGAAGTTCAGGACACTGTGGAATTTCAAAGACTTAAGAAGGCAGGAATAGGCAGAGCTTGGAAGTAACTAGTTACAAGTAACGAATTACTTGTAATTCATTACTTTTTTGAGTAACGAGTGGGTAATTCCTTTACATTTTGATTGTAATAGAACTAGGAGTAATTTTACTACTTTTGTGGAGTAATTGTAACTTTTCCAGAATTACTTTTGGGCATTACTTGCGGGGGGAGCAGGGGAAATCTTCTGCTCCTCTGATTTGTGGATGAAAATCATGTGCCTCAAACTGGGCTTCTGTGCAGCATTGCTCTCCCCTCATGCTCTGTGGGTAGGGAGGAGGTGGAGAGTGAGACGGGGTGGAGTGGAGAAAACAATTGTTTAAAATAATGGGTGGTGGTGGTGAAGAGTGGAGTGGAGGGAAAAAGGAGCCGGAGGGCAAGAACATGGATAAAGGAGGGGAAGGAGGCAGCAGCAGAATGGAGATAAAGAACTCTGGATGTGAAACATGACACAGTGAGAGAGAGAGAGAGAATACTGTGTTTGCACTTGGCACACAAAGTGGCCTCCACCACCCTCTCTGGCTACTGTGCTGCATTTGCAGTGGTTTAACTTTTTTGCATCTCAGGGGAAAATGTTTGCTTGAGTGAGTGTCCCTTAGTTGGTGGCAGAGCAGGGTCCAGGAGGTGGTTAAGTGAGAGAGATTATGCTAGCTGGCTGAGGGAGGGGGGTTGCACTTGGTTTGACGTGCAAAGATCTGAGTAGTGGCCTCTGCCTCCCTTCCCACACCCTTACCAGCGGAGAGACCACCATTGCTATCTTATGAATAAAAATAATTATTCTACTACCTCTGTATGTGTTTGTTTATTTTTAATGTTGTTTTAGGCTATTTAGATGTGCAGCAGCCAAGGCCAGCACCTTGTAGGCGTTTTTTTAAAAGTAACTGAAATGTAATTGTAGTGATTACTTTGGAGGAAAAGTAAAGTAATCGGTTACTTTCAGAGCAATTATAATTGTAACAGTAATTACTACTTTTTGGGTCATGTAACTGTAATGGTAATTTATTACTTTTTAAAAGTAATCTTCCAAGCTCTGGGAATAGGGTTTGAACATTCAAAACTAGTGTCTAGATCTCAAAGAACCAGTATAGCGTAGTGGTTAGCGTGCTGGACTACGACCTGGGAGACTAGGGTTCGAATCCACACATAGCCATGAAGCTCACTGGGTGACCTTGGGCCAGTCACTGCCTCTCAGCCTCAGAGGAAGGAAATGGTAAACCCCCTCTGAATACCGCTTACCATGAAAACCCTGTTCATAGGGTCACCATAAGTCGGAATCGACTTGAAGGCAGTCCATTTCCATTTTTTTCATCTAGATCTCAGCATTTTACAGAATTGAGTAGCTGGTGCTGATACAGGGATGTGGTTGTAATCTCAGTACCCAACTTTCGTTTTGCACTAAAATCACTGATCATACAAGGACATAGTGTGGAGAAGATCAGGCAGGACACAGGGACTTTGTAGCCAATTAAGGCAGCTCAGGCACATGCATTTGGGGCTCTGGAAACAGGAGTCCTTAGTGTTTGGGTGCATGTATGTGGAGAAGGGACACGTTAGCCCTGGAGCAGGCCAGCTGGTTATCTCTAGATGCTGTTGAACTCCATCAGCTCCAGCCAGCGTGTCCAGCGGTCAAGGATGATGGGAACTGTAGTCCAACAACATCTGAGAGCACCACATTGGCTACCATTACATTAGCTAATCAGATACAATCAGGGAACTGGAAAAGAAGTATACTCTCTATATCCTTCATCACCACCTTGATTGGCTCCATTCCTGGCATCCTGATTGGCTGGGAGGATTATATATTATATATTGAATGCATTTTTCGTTGTTGCCTTTCAGCCATTTTTCTGCAAGTGACAAATGCTGGGTTTGAGTAACAAGCATCCCGTCAGTGTTCTTATATATAATGGCAGCTTTGTTGATCCCCCATCACAGCCCCATAGAATATAACGGATTCCTACAATTTCAGAAGCCCAAGAGAAAATAACAGATGTTCCTTATTTCAAATCGTTTCCATAGAACATAATGGATGCTTCTTATTTCGAAAGACACAGCTCTAGATATCCCTTATTTTGGAAGTGTTGATCGCACCTCCATAGATCTCCTCAACATGTTATTACTCATTTTCTCTACCTCATTTTAAAAAAGCTCAAGGGAAGGGAAAGAGCACATTAAAGGTCTCACCCTATCTTTTAAAAAAATAAAGGAAGAGAATTTATCACAAAAAACATACTTAAATGAAGCTCAGACAAAAGAAAGTGGAGAAGAAAAGAAAGATAGCTATTTGGGTCTGCTGGTTTGTGTTCTACTTCAATGGCATGTTTAAATATTTATAAAGAAAATTGTTATTCTATACTCTCAGCATTGTTCAAAACATGAATTCAGCACTCTTTGAAATATTTGCTAGATGGACAGTGGTTGCCATTCTGGACATGGTATAAAAGCCAGAAATTAGGGAAGGGGCTAAACTAGATGTGCACCTAAAAATAGGTAGGCACCAGGCAGCTCTGTATCTTGTTTTTTCTTAACTAATTGCAGGGGCGGGGCAGCCTGGCTTTCACTATGATGGCAGCACACAGGAAGCTTTATCTTTTCATTCTCTCACCAGTAAAATGTCATAGCTTGTTCCCTTCTATCAGTTGTTCTTCCATATTTTTTTTTCTTATAGTTGCCACATGTAAGGCACTTCCTCTAGCAGAATTCCAGATATGACACTGGAATACATAGTTTAAATCAGGGGTTGCCAACATGGCATCCATGGGCCCAATGGTACCCTTGAGCTCATCCCCTGGTGTTCATGAAACCTCTGAGCCTTCCCCCTCGCAGCTCCCTTGGTTGCTTAAAAGGTTGTCACACAGAGGACAGCCAGGTTCTCTTGATCATCCCAGAGTGCAGGACATGGAATAATGGGCTCAAGTTACAGGCAGATTTTGGCTAAACTTCAGGAAAAATTCCTAACTGTTAGAGCAGCATGACAATGAAACCAATTACCTAGGGAGGTGGTGGGCTCTCCAACACTGGAGGCATTCAAGGGGCAGCTGGAAAGTGGCCTCTTGGGTATGCTTGAACTTGGATTCCTGCATTGAGCAGGGGGTTGGACTCAATGGCCTTAGTGGCCCCTTTCAACTCAACTATTCTGCAATTCTATGACCCATAGAATATGAAACTGAACAAAAATTGTTTGTGCAAGAGTGGTTTCTCAGATTGTTGATTTTGAACTTTCATGTAATTTTTACCTTCCCCAAGACTCTGTGATGGCAGGTACACAAGAAATTTAAACAAATAACACAACTTTTAAAAAAAAGAAAACATTGTTGCTCTTTTTGCAGGTCAAGTCTCTTTGGCTATAGTTTTTTTGTGAGAATTCTCCATTTCCAATAAATGAAAACATAAAAAATAAAGATTTTTTTAAAAATCTGAAATATAAATATTGACTCTACTTGACAGGAAAATTATAAAAACAGAAATGCTCTGAATTTCAGCTGGTGTCCATAATGCTCAGATGCAGGCAATGAGCATAGCACAGCTAATCAGCACTAAAGCAATGTGTAACCTTATAAAATACCAATATAAAAATAGCATTGCATCACCTCTGCATTTACCCTCTTGTTCCAATTATGCGCCATACTGGAGATGTACATGCATGGCCCTGTTCCTTCTTGTTATTTATAAAATTCTATTTCATTGCAAGCTGTAATGCACACCAGGCTGAGCATTTCCAGGGAAATGTTGTAATTCACTGATGGTTAATCACTTGGCCTTTGGCCTCCTGCCTTATAATTCCATTTGACATGTCCTATAATTACAACTTGGAGAGTTTTATTACTTAATTATCCTATCAGCTACTGCAATTTAACATGCCATCAATCTCTTCCAACAACCTCCTCCAACCCACAAACAATTCCTTACTCTCAATTAAGTTCTTCCACAAGTTTATGCAATGCAACGAATCACAAAACTTTGCTTTGATCAGTAAGTTTTCTTTTAAAAGTAATTTCGGCCAAACACTTTCTCCCTGCTTTCTTTTGCTGCTGTTCTGTTTTCCAGATTGGGTAATTTTCAGTCTTTTCCTAAACACAGAGTTATATTTACCAATGCTGGCTTGAAACAGCTGCATCTCCTCATCCTTTTAAATGTGCTTCCTAAAAAAACAAATTAGGAGCCTATAAAACAAGCTGTTGGCTTATTTGAACATCTGCTTGACACTCCATGGACTGCTTACGGAACATTGAGCTACCTAACTGCACCATCTTATAGACCAGTGGCCAGTCCTCTTTAATCAATTAACGTCTGCATGCATGACAAGCAAGGGGGATAATATATTTCATGCCCAAAGACAATCCAGCATATGTTAGTCACTATTGTAGCCCCAGTGAAATCAGTGTTCTTGGGCTCAGGTCCTACATGCAGACTTCTCATAGGCATCTGTTTGGCTGCTGTAAGAACAGAACACTAGACTAGATAGGCCATTGGCCTGATCCAGCAGGCTCTTCTTATGTATTTACATCAATGAGACAAGTCAGTCATTCTGTTGCTTTCATCAGTGGAAGAACTATTCAAATCCTGGCTTTTTAATAATGCGCAACATCTAACTTGAATGATACCTACCAACTTTATATTTGAGGTCCATTTCTGCAGTCTCAAGTTGTGTAACCCAGGCATGCAGCCAGAGCTTCACTCCTGCCACCCTCCCTGTGGCGTGCTGTGCCTTGTTCTCTAGTTCTGTAAAGCAACACCAGAGCATAGCTGCTGTACCTGTACTGGAGGACATAAGCAAATGGAATTCTCTCATGCGTTGTACTCAGCTTCTGGCAGGCTTGACAAAATTGTTGACTGCTACTATTTTAGGTCAACTAGGCCCTCTTGATAGTTCTGCTGTCCTCAGGAGTGGTGGCCCAGGAGAGGGCATTCTCTGTGGCAGCCCCTAAGATTTTTTATTATATTTTGTATTAAATATTTTATAATAACAAAAAGAAAAACTAATATCAGAATCAAAGGTGAAGACATATAATTCCCAATCACCACATAAAAGAAGTCCAGCCCCTTAACAACCAGAAGTCTGAACCTGCATCCCCTAAGTTGTGGAATTCCCTCCCTACTGAGGTGTGTCTGGCACTTTCATTATGCAGTTTTTGTCGCATGCTGAAGATGTACCTCTTCACCTGGTCTTTGATACTTCACTTATATACATATATTAGGGCCCTCTCCGGTTGTGATTGTAGTATTTAAAATATTGTAATTTATACAAATTGTCTTTTACATACTGTTGTAACCCATCCTGAGAATTTCTGGTGAAAAGTGGGCAATAAATTTACTACTACTACTACTACTACTACTAATTCTGTTAGAGTGGCCACTTATACTTTATATGTATAAAAAGATGAAATACACCACCCAAAAAAATAGGACAAAAGAGAGGATAGTAGGAATGTGCTAAAATTCTGCCCAATCTGGATTTGGTGACAAAGTTTCCATTAATCTGCTTATTCTCTATCATCGCAGATCGGATTTTTACATAGCGATTTTTCATGGCTATTTTCAAAAACAGGTTTTTTTTAAAAAAAAGTCCACCTCTAAAATATGGATATTAAGAATGATATTTTTATCGATATTTCCTTTGAAAACATCAGTATTTCCTTTAACATTTTTATGAGAAAAAAACAGATTGGTAAAAGCAATGGCTAGCAGACAAGAACAAATAAATAGATACCGACCTGTTCAGTAGATGAAAATTTAAAAATAATTACTATAAGTTAAATGTTAATAAAACATCTCTCACCATAGTGTGGAAGACTCTGACTAGGTGGCCTGTGTGGCTGCTCAGTCTGCTGTCCAGGTGCTATACAGTTTATAGGACATACTTGGCCATCCAACATTCTGTATTTCCTCTAGACCTCTTCCGTATTTTTATCTCGGTTTAAGGATTTTGTAAGAGAAAAGCCTACACTCAAAAAAAGAGGTAAAGGACATATTTAATTTACAGAGCGTTTGGGGCTGCGGGAAACATCCCTTATTTTTATGTGTGTGTGAAACACCCAGTTTTGAACCAGAGCTTGGAAGATTACTTTTAAAAAGTAATAAATTACAGTTACAGTTACATGGCCCAAAAAAGTAGCAATTACTGTTGCAATTGCTCTGAAAGTAATTGAATACTTTACTTTTACTCAAAAGCAATCACTACAATTACATTTTAGTTACTTTTTTAAAAAAATTGCCTACAAGGTGCTGGCCTTGGCTGCTAAGTAGCCTAAAACAACATTAAAAATAAGCACACACACACAGAGGGTAGTAGAATAATGCTTTTTACCTCTAAGATTAACAGAATGGCATAACAGAATCTCACATCACCCCACCCCCAGCAATGATGATACCCCAACACACATATAATTCACTTGAAATCAAATTTTACACTGGAAATGCTGCTTTTACAATACATTTCTGTAATGTCTCAAAAGAACAGGATGCTCAAAGAGCACGTCAGACAAGGAATGTCTTTTTACAGATTACGTTGCCACCGGTACTGAACAGGTGTTCCACCACAGCGCTTGAAGGCATGCCTATGTTGTGCTGCAAAAAACAACACAACATTCGTTTCAACTAAAACACATTTTGATCAATATGGCAATCTATCATCAAAGAAAAATACAAACTTTAGTACTTTACTAGTTGCCTTTGTAATTTTTTTTGTCAAAAGGATAACTTAGAGGTAACTTAATCCTGTACATACTTATCAGGAAGTAAGTCCCACTGAACTCATTGGGTAGACATGTATGCACAATTATACTGTCGGAAGCAGAACTTAAGAGACATAAAGCGAACACTGTTATCTTTTTGGCGCTAGGTCAAGACTTTCCTCTTCTCCCAGGCATTTTAGCATGTGTTTTTAAATTGCTTTTTTAAAAAATATGTTTTTAAATTTGTATATTTGTTTTTAATGTTTTTAACTGTTGTAAACCACCCAGAGAGCTTCGACTATGGGGAGGTATATAAATGCAATAAATAAATAAACAAACAGAAAATGCACATATCAAAAGTAATCCACCAGCATAAATGTTATCCCTTCTCCCTGTAATTAAAAATGTGGTCTTGCCGAGCATATAGTGAAACTATGGAGTTTACTATCACAAGAAGCAGTGATGGGCACCAACTTGGATGGCTTTAAAAGAGGATTAGACAAATTCATGGAGGATAAAGCTATCAGCAGCACCTAGCAATGATGGCTATGTTCTACTTCCACTGTCAGAGACAGTATGCTGCTGAATATCAGTTGCTGGAAATACAAGTGAGGAGAGTGCTGCTCGTGCACTCAGGTCCTGCTTATGGACTTCCCTTTAGGGCATCTGATTGGCCACTGTGAGAATGGGATGCTAGGCTAGATGGGCCACTGGTGGGATCCAGCAGGTTCTTCTTATGTGTTGCAACAAACAACGAAAGTTACTTGTGGGGCCTTATAGATCAGGGATAGCCAACGTGGTGCCCTCCAGATGTTGTAGGACTACAATTTCCATCATCCCTCATAATTGGTTATGTTGTCACGATGCTGAAGTTGGTTCCTAGTTCCCATTTCCTTATTTGCTTGAAAGTTCAAAACACAAGAAAACAAGAAAAGTTCACAGCTACAGCAACTCCTTAGGAAAGTTAACATGTATCTGAACCCCAAAATATACATTGGGGTACCCCATATCATATATCACTGTGATGTAGGGACTCTCCCCGTCAAGAATAACAAATTTATTCAATCAAAATTATCAGACTTCTGAAATGCTTATAAATGCATAATGTCATAAATTCACAAAAATAAGTAACTCAGGGTGCCCACCCCAAACTCTGCTCTGGGCCAGGACAAATCGTACACCCTAGGAAAGAGGAGGGTGTCTTCTATGAGATGCCAGTATGTCCCACCTGGCCCACAACTTTTGCTGGGTGCAGGGCAGAGATAAGGGCATCTATGCACAACCAAAATGGACAAAAAGATGCAGAAAAAGAAAAGAAATTGAGGGTGCCCACCCCACAATCTGCTCTGGGCCAGGACAAACTATACACCAAAGGAAAGGAGAGGATATCTTATACAAGATGCCAATGCTTCCCACCTGGCCCAGAGTTTCTGTTGGATTCAGGGAATGTATAAGGGCATCTATGCACAACCAAAGAGACAAAAAGCAAAGCAAAGAATAAATATCCGGAGGTGTTCACCACAAAATCTTCTCTGGGCCAAGAAAAATCAGACACCCCAGAAAATGATAGGGTGTCCTCTATGCTATGCCAGTGCTTATGGCCAGTGCTTATGATCTACAGTAGGGCCCCGCTCTACAGTGTTCCGTTTTCCGGCTTTCCACTGATGCGGCGGCTTTCAATTAGGAGAAATTCCCCGTTTTAAAGCCGATTTTGTGCTTTGCAGCATTTTGCAGCATTTTTGCGCGGCGCGACCCATTATAGTCAATGAGTTTCGCTTTATGGCGATTTCCACTTTACGGCGGGGGCCTGGTCCCTAACCCACCGTATAAGCGGGGCTCTACTGTATGTGGATTTTTAAAAATTGTGTATTGGTCTTCCCTGTTATTTACTTTGTAAGTACGTATTATTTTTAAAAGCCATTGATGTTGGTGAGAGGACTTGTGGCAGGGTCAACAAACAATAATTTCTTGAAGAAGATGTAATTTCATAGATGACACTCTAAAATATGCATGACACACTCTCCCCGATGCATGGAAGTATGATATGTGGTGCCCCAAATCATCTTTCAGAATGGGCACACCAGTTTCTTATTTTCTTTCCTCTACATATTTGCTATTTTTCTAATACATATATGCCCTTGACTGTACCATACATACAAAAGAAGCTCTGAACTGGGTGGGAACCCTCTCCTGCATGCATGGATGTATGACCTGTAGTGCTCAAAGCATGTTTTGGGGTGGGAACCCTCAGTTCCTTATATACATTCTACATTGCTTGTTGTGCATAAATGCACATAACCATTTCATGTGTCCACAAGGAAATCCGTTCCAGGCAGGATGCGGTGGCATCTCGTTGAGGACACTCTCCCCTTTGCTCAGGTAAATGATGTTTCATGGCCCACAGCAGATTTTGGAGTGGTAACCCCAAATTACAAATTTTTCTCTTCATTATTTTAGTTCTGCACAGATGACCTTATGAGTACCCTGCACCCAGCAGAAGGCTAGGTGGGAAGTACTGGCATCTTATAGAGGCCACCCTCCCCCTTCCTGGGATGTATGATTTGTCCTGGCAGCAGGGGTGTAGTTGTCCAGAGGCACAGGGAGTCCTAGACCCCTTACTTCTTTGGGAGCAGGGTCCCTATGTCTCCAGCATCATATGAGCTGATCAGCATGAAAGGGGAGTGTGTTAGCCACTGCGAAGAGTCTTCTAATATGCTTCCTTGTCATTTCCTACTAATTGGAGCCAATCAGAGTGAAAGGAGGTGAGTCACCCACTGAGAAGATTCTTTTCAGTACCTAATACTCTCCCCTTTCATACTGATTGTCTCCTAGGGACATCAGTTGTTGTGGGAGAAGGCATTAACAAGGACCTCATTCTCAACCCAGGAACAAAATAAGAGGGAGGGGGGTCTGGCTGCTGCTGAGACTATCATGAAGGGACTCTGCAGTTGTGAATTTGCCACTACGCTATATGAACTGGTGAAGGGGGGATAGGAAGTGGCCTGTATGCATTATTTTTGTTCTTCGTAGTACCTGCTTTGAAGAGCTGCTGGTCTAGAGGAATCATATTCTTATAGAGCTGAACTCCACTCAGAGTAATAGACCTTACATTAAAGATTTATAAACGAGAAAGCTTCTGGGCACTACCCTAAAGCATTTTCAGCTGCAGTTTCTAACAATCACGTGACTGATGGAAGATATAAATATATCAGAACATGGATCTGAGCCCATGACTTTTACTCTGAAATCCTGTGCATAGTGGCTTGGATGTAAACCTTGTAAATAACAGCTAAGTTAGCCAATGTAAAATGGCTTAGCCTTGTGGGATTGTGGGGAACATCTTACATGGTTTTCTGGGATGCACTAAGCTGGGAAAAATTAGGGTATCTCACTTGTCCCAACTGCAGCCTGTGAAGGATGGAACGGAGGCAGCTGTGTGTTATCTGTAGTGTCTGGTACTCAAGGCCAGGAGGCCTGAGTAGCTGCAAATTAGTAAACCTGCTCTTGCAGTGAACTTCTGGACTATTCCATCACCATTGAGTATAAGGTTTGGCTCTTGCTCTTGGGAATCTCTGCCAGTCTATTAACACCTTGGGTTTTCCCTTAACTCAGGGTGGAAAACTAGCTGAGGGGGTGGTGGTAGTCTACCAAGTCCTTTGCAAGATTGTTCTGAGTTTAGTCAGCCTTGGCAAGGGGGAGCATTGGAGGTGCTGGCTGGGATACCTGGGTTACAGGTGAATCTGAGTAGCCCTGTAGGTCTCTTTTTTTGTTCTTATATTTTATGGAATATCACTGCCACAACATGTGAAGGTCACTAAATTAGATGCTTAGAAAGGGATTCAGCCATATTAATTGAAGATAATTCATTAGGGAAGGGCTGTAGCTCAGTGGTAAAATATCTGCTTTGTATGCAGAAGGTCCCAGATTTAATCCCTGGCATCTCTAGGTAGGACTGACAATGTCCCTTGGTTGAAACCCCACAGAACTGCTGCCAATCAATGCAGACAATGCTTACCTAGATGGACCAATGGACTAATTCAATACAAAGCAGCTTCCTATGTTTAAGTCCTTCAGTGATTGCTAGTCATGATGGCTATATGTTGGGGATGGGGACCTCCAGCCTGCAATCCTAATTAACCCCCCAGGCCTCCCCATTTGGCCCATGAGGCCATTTAAGCCAAGCCACACCCACCTGCCCTACACTTGACATCATATAGGATATCTGTTGTGGGGCAGGTACAGCCAGGGTTGACTGAATGACTACAGAACAATGACTATAAATTTTACTAGTTTCTACACACACTCTCACACAAACCCCTCTGTTGTTCATCACGCTATAGTCATTATCAGAGTTCAAGGAAATGTTCCAGCCAGGCCAAAACACTCAGCAGAGATAGCAAAACAAGGCTGATGAGCCATGTGGCTTGGAGATAGAGGGTGTGGCTGTGAGGGGGTGTGGCCTGGGAAGAGTTCCAAGGAGAGAGAGAGAGGCCTGGAAGGCTGCATTTGGCACCTGCTTGAGGGCAAATAATTGCTCTAGCAGCTCTAAGAAGTTTATTTACAGGAGAAGGTATGACCATGCACATTTGTAGCAATGCTGAAAAGTTCTCAAATGAAGGTTCCCCAGATGGGGAAGGGCTACAGCCCTATGGAAGAGCATATGCATTGCCTGTCAAAGGTCCCCGATTCAGCCCCCTGTATCTCCAAGCAGGGCTGGGATTGTCCCTTGTCTGTGCCTGGAGACCCACTGCCAGTCAGCGTAGAACAATGCTGGGCTGGGTGGACCAATGATCTGACACAGTATAAGGTAGCTCCATATGTTCCTGTAGCTGAAGGAAAGAATTAGAATAGTTAAGAGAGAAAACTCTGTGTGTGTGTGTGTGTGTGTGTGTGTGTGTGTGTGTGTGTGTGTGTGTGAGAGAGAGAGAGAGAGAGAGAGAGAGGCACCTTCAGAGAAACTGACTTTTGCTTTGTGGAGGAGGAAATCTAATTATCAGTGTTGAGCCCTGTAATACTAGGGAAAAAAAGAGTAGAAAACTGAGGCAAAAGTGGGATGGGAGTCCAGCTGGTAAATGGATGCTGATAATGGGAGCATCCAGTGCCAACTCGGGTGGCAGAGAAAGCTGTTGAGAAGGAGGAACTTCCATGTCCAATATCAGGGGATAAACCTGTCTAACCCATCAACTGAACCTCAGGAGACGGGAGCCCCTTGAGACTACCTGACGCTTTCCCAAATTCCACAAATAGCTGTGAAGGGGTACAGCGGAGTTGCTTATGTTTGCTTTATTAATCCCTTTGGTAATAGAGGTCCTCACAGTGATATTTCTTCACTGGCCTTGCAAACACTCTTCCTGATTTTTTTGTGGGTTTCAACACCTATACTGATAGCAAGTGGGACAAAATTATAGGGTTTCAGGTCATGGGACTGATAAAGAGAAACTTATAAAGATTTGATGAGGGGTTATGACTTGGAATAATTTAAAGCTCCCCTGACTGCATGAATACAGTGTCTGGCTAAATTTACTCCCATCTAATTTTCTCTGTGCAAAATTACTAGCCATTTCCTGAACGACCACAATTTGTTAATAGTGAAAGCTAAGATGAGGAACTGGTTCCTATACCTTTACAATGATGTGCTTTGCATGAATAGTAAAGTATGCACAATGAGATGGTGCACCTTACACAATGCTTGATGCATATGGACCTTTATTTATTTAGTACATTTTAAGCTGGCTTTCCAAACAGTGGTTTCCCAAAGCATCTCGCATTACATTTTTGTTTTATTTTAAGGAGCAGCAGGGCCTGCCATCATAGAAAGTAACAGAGGAGCATAGAATGCTGCTTTATACTGTGTTAGACAATTGGCCCATCTAGCTCGGGGGGTGGGGAACTTTTGGCCTTCCAGATGTTGTGGAACTACAACTCCTGTCACCCCAGCTGTTGGCTATGCTTGCTGGGGATGATTTATTTATTTATTTATTTATTTTATTTTATTTATAGACCGCCCATAGCGAATAGCTCTCTGGGCGGTGAACAGCAGAATTAAAATACAAAGTTACAATAAAACATACAAGGTCACAACAAGGTAGAGTAAAAAACATTGAATATAAAACATGAACGTTAAAATGCCTGGGAGTATAACCAGGTCTTAACCTGGCGCCTAAAAGAAAGTACCGTAGGCGCCAGGCGTATCTCCTCAGGTAAGCTGTTCCATAGTTCGGGGGCCACCACAGAAAAGGCCCTGGATCTAATAACAATCCTCCGGGCATCCTGATGGGTTGGTACCCAGAGGAAGGCCTTAGATACTGAACGAAGTGAACGGGTAGGTTCATAGCGGGAGAGGCGTTCCATCAGATATTGCGGTCCCACACCGTGTAAGGCTTTATAGGTCAAGACCAGCACCTTGAATCTGGCTTGGAAATGAATAGGTAGCCAGTGCAAACGGGCCAGGACAGGTGTTATATGCGCGGACCAATGGGTCCCCGTCAATAACCTGGCTGCCGCGTTTTGCACTAGCTGAAGTTTCCGAACGGTCTTCAAGGGCAGCCCTACGTAGAGCGCATTACATTAGTCCAATCTAGAAGTTACCAGAGCATGAACAACAGAGGCGAGATCGTCACTGTCCAGATAGGGGCGTAGTTGGGCTACTAAGCGAAGATGGTAAAACGCATTCCGCGCCACCGAGGCCACTTGAGCCTCAAGCGACAAGGAAGGGTCAAAAAGGACCCCCAAACTACGAACCTGTTCCTTCAAGGGGAGTGTAACCCCATCTAGAACAGGCTGAACATCCACCATCTGGGCAGGAAAAGAGCTCACCAACAGTGTCTCAGTCTTGTCTGGATTGAGTTTCAGTTTATTAGCTCTCATCCAGTCCATTATCGCGGTCAGGCAACAGTTCAGCACATCAACAGCCTCACCTGAAGAAGGTGAAAAGGAGAAGTAGAGTTGCGTGTCATCAGCGTACTGATGGCAACGCACTCCAAAACTCCTGATGACCGCACCCAGAGGCTGCATGTAGATGTTAAAAAGCATGGGGGACAAGACCGACCCCTGAGGGACTCCACAATGGAGAGTCCAGGGTGTCGAGCAGTGTTCCCCAAGCACTACCTTCTGGCGACAATCCGCTAAGTAGGAGCGGAGCCACTGCCAAGCAGTGCCCCCAACTCCCAACTCCTCGAGCCTCCCCAGAAGGATGCCATGGTCGATGGTATCAAACGCCGCTGAGAGATCAAGGAGAATCAACAGAGTCACACTCCCCCTGTCCCTCTCCCGACAAAGATCATCATACAGGGCGACCAAGGCTGTTTCGGTGCCAAAACCGGGCCTAAAACCGGATTGAAACGGATCCAGATAATCGGTTTCATCCAAAAGCGCCTGGAGCTGGCCGGCAACCACCCGTTCCAAGACCTTGCCCAAAAAAGGGACATTCGCCACCGGCCTGTAGTTGTTCAGAACATCTGGGTCCAAAGAAGGTTTCTTCAAAAGAGGTCTCACTACTGCCTCCTTGAGACTACCAGGGACTACTCCCTCTCTCAAGGAGGCATTTATCACCTCTTTGGCCCAGCCGGTGGTTACAGCCCTGCCGGCCTTCACCAGCCAAGATGGGCAAGGATCCAGGGCGGACGTGGTCGCCCGCACCATTCCAAGCACCTTGTCCACTTCCTCAAGCTGCACCAACTGAAATTCATCCAACAATGAAGGACAAGACCGTGCTCTGGACACTGATGGGAGTTGCAGTTCAGTAGCCTCTGGAGAGCCAAAGGTTCCCTATCCTTGATCTAGCTCTACACTGCTTAGCATTGGCTCTTCAACAGGGATGGAAGGATCTGTCATTTTCGGTTCTCTTTCCAGTCTTAAATCCAGTTCTCCACATTTCTGCAGCAATTTGTGAATTTTTTAAAATCCTCACAAAAATTATCCAGCATTTTAGTGTGACTTTCTCTGAATAAACACATTATTGTAGGCAATTTTAACTAGTGTACACTTTCTTGCAAGCCATTTCTCATCATATAGTGCATTTTTAATGCTATTTTCATTTATATATTCATTTTTATACACACTTTCCTCTAATATATGCATTTTTGTAAACATTGGTTGGTGAACTGCAAAATTCAAATAAGTGAATTTTGAAGGATGGCTGTGTTTCAGTTCCCATATTGTTTTGACAAGTGTGAATTTTATACATTTGGCTTGAAATGTGAACTGAACTGAAATTCTCACACATTCCTATGCTCCAGGGGTTTCAGACAGGAGATATTGCCCACAGATTGGAAGTGTTCAATATACATCCCAATTCCAAAGAAAGGGGATTGAAGTATTTTTTTAATATCCCATGCAAGTAAAGTAATGCTCAAGATTCTACAACAAAGGCTCTTACCATATATGGAGCGAGAAATGCCAGATGTCCAAGCTGGATTTAGAAAGGGAAGAGGCACCAGAGACCATATCGCAAACATATGTTGGATAATGGAATGGACCAAGGAATTTCAGAAGGAAATCACCCTGTGCTTTATAGATGACACCAAAGCCTTTGATTGTGCAGATCATGAAAAACTATGTAATGCTTTAAAAGAAATGGGGGTGCCACAACATCTGATTGTCCTGGTGCACAACCTATACTCTGGACAAGAGGCTACTGTAAGGACAGAATATGGAGAAACTGATTGGTTCCTAATCGGAAAGGGTGTGAGACAGGGATGTATTTTATCACCCTATTTGTTTCATCTATAATGCAGAACATATCATATGGAAAGCAGGATTGGACCAAGATGAAGGAGGTGTGAAAATTGGTGGGAGAAATATCAGTAATTTAATATATGCAGACGATACCATACTACTAGCAGAAACCAGTAATGATTTGAAACGAATGCTGATGAAAGTTAAAGCACAGGAGCAGGACTACAGCTGAACATCAAGAAGACTAAAGTAATAACAACAGAAGATTCATGTAACTTTAAAGTTGACAATGAGGACATTGAACTTGTCAAGGATTATCAATACCTTGGCACAGTCATTAACCAAAATGGAGGCAATAGTCAAGAAATCAAAAGAAGGCTAGGACTGGGGAGGGCAGCTGTGAGAGAACTAGAAAAGGTCCTCAAATGCAAAGATATTTCACTGAACGCTAAAGTCAGGATCATTCAGACCACGGTATTCCCAATCTCTATGTATGGATGTGAAAGTTGGACAGTGAAAAAAGCGGATAAGAGAAAAATCAACTCATTTGAAACGTGGTGTTGGAGGAGAGCTTTGCGGATATCAGGGAAAGCAAAAAAGACAAATAATTGGGTGTTAGAACAAATTAAACTAGAACTATCACTAGAAGCTAAAATGATGAAACTGAGGTTATCATACTTTGGACACATAATGAGAAGACATGACTAACTAGAGAAGACAATAATGCTGGGAAAAACAAAAGGGAGTAGAAAAAGAAGGCCAAACAAGAGATGGATTGATTTCATACAGGAAACCATAGACCTAAACCTAAAAAATCTGAACAGAGTGGTTTATAACAGATGCTATTGGAGGTCGCTGATTCATAGGGTCACCATAAGTCCTCGTCAACTTGAAGGCACATAACAACAACAAATGCTAGGGACTGAACCTGGGACCTTCTTGTTTGCTTGCTTAAACAGCAGTTGGTGCCCCTTGTTCCTTTGGCTGACAGATGGGGCCAGAGTGTCCTTTCCTGCCTTGCATTTGGCACTGAGCATTGCTTCAGACAGGAAGGGGAAGCAAGCTCATTCCAGTTGCTCTTTCTTTGGCCAATGGATGGTGGCAGCTTTATCTCCCTCTTGGTGTGATATGCTTCCTGGAAAAAGCAGGAGGTGCAGCCTTACAGTGGCCTTTGCTCTCATGCCCATGGGCATTGGCCAGAGTGTACTCTCCTTCAACTCTGTAGCTGCCGTTCAACTCTGTGTTGGTGACATTAATATTATTTCTATTATGATTATTTTATTTTTGGTGCTTTATTGTATTAAGCCTTTTCTTTTGTATGTAACCCACTCTAAGAATTCAGCTGCAGAATGGTACATAAATATCTGAAATAAATGTTTCATATGTTGCAACCCTATGTACATTTATTTGAGAGTGGATTGTCAGTGTAGTGTAGTGGTTAGAGTGTCAGACAAGGGCTGGGAGACATGAGTTCAAATCCTCATTCAGTCATGATACTGTCGGTGACTTGGGCCAATCACATTCCCTCAGCTTAACCTAGCTCACAGGGTTGTTGTGAGGATAAAAAGGGAAGGGGAATAAGCATTTATGCCACTTTGAGCTTCTTCGGGTATCAATACAATGCTAAATAAATAATTCAGTGGAAATTACTTTAGAGTAAACATGCATAGGATCAGGCTGTGGAAGAAAACAATAAGCATTTTTTGGTGGAATCACTTAAGTTCTCACCAAATACCCACCTCTGCCTCATGTTTGACAGCAAATGGTATCTGAAGAAACATAGGGAAAATTGCAGATGCAATATGTTTATCCCCATGGGATATCAAATGGAAAAAGACATGCACCTTCCTCTTTGATTAATGTATGCCCAAGGTCATATATGCAACTCTAGGAGTCAATAGCAATCAGATTAGTGTGATGTATTATTCAGTGTTTATGATAGCAAATGTTTTATTAGTGACTGCAAAGTAACCTGGAGTCTTCTGTAGTATTCTCTAAAGTGCTGCTTGATGGTGACATACAACTGAGATGTTTGCACAAAAGCTGTAGGTGAAGAACACTCATCCTGGCAGCAGTGGAGCTGGTGCTTTTCCGGTGATGCCACACTGATTGGCCCTAATTGTTATTTCATCAGTTAATAATCTCAGCTGTTGACTCTAAAACATTATTTAAATATTAATATATTTTTTAAAAGTCATAGGATTAAAGAAAGGCAAGGATGGTATAAATTGAAATAACAATTAAGAAATATACTGTGTTAACTAGAAAGCTGTTTGTTTTGTTTCAAAGAGACACACAAGATTCTCTTATGTCATGAAACCATGAAGCAGACCCCTAACTTCTCCTTTAAATACTCCCACCTATATTAGTGATGTGGAAACCTCCTTGTTTGGGCCATTAATTACTAGCTTTCTCTCTGAATGTTGGGTGGAATTCAATTGGTGTCAGTCCACTGATGGAAGGCATATGCAGGGAGGGAGGCCATTTTTAGCCAATCTTCATCCCCATACAGCTCCCCCTGTAAATGTCCCCCTGCAAACCAGCACCCTCTGGAGCAGATTTTTGGAGAATCCAAGAGGTTATAGGGGCAGGAAGAATTACTTAAAATGGCTTCCTTCCCCATTCTGCTGATAGATGCCTTCCATCTTTGGAGCAACACCCACTGAACTCCACCCAACAGACACGGGAGGAAAGATTGCATTTTCTGAGAGTTTAAAATTGACCCATAATGTGCATGCACATCCTTACAATGCCACTTGGGACTGTAGCACATATGCAAGTAGGTAGCTGTTCACTGGGTGTCACAGTACCCAAATCCCTGCCCCCTGATTGGCTGAACCACATATCCTATATTTCCCCCTCTCCTCCTCTCTCTGTGGAAGTGAAGTGAAATGCCAATAAGTGAGTGCGGGTTCTTGACAGAAGTAGTAATAACAGGGGTTGGTGGTGTAACAATAGATTGGGATGCCACACCCTTCCAGTATTGGGGATACCAAATACAGCAATCTGAGAGGACAGCTTCACTGAGATGGAGCAAGGGTTAAAATAATCAAAGTTCTGAGCATGTCTCAGCAGCTGTTTTTATACTTGTTTGTCGGGATTGATGAGTGCCAACTTTGTAGGTGTAAAAGAGGGATGCCACTTTCAAATACATCTCTTTATTAATTACATATAGAAGTTTCATAGAAAGAGTGCCCAGCTCATAATAAAAACGTGTACTAGTAGCAGTGAAAAAATCATATTGTGAGCCTATTACAGGCATACCCCGCTTTAACGTTCGCAATGGGACCGGAGAGTATACATTAAGTGAAAATCTACTTTAAGTGAAGCAATTGTCTTCACTTGTACTGCACACAATCACCACTAGATGGCAGCGGCGTCATGCCAATAAAATGTACGTTATTGTGAAGCGCGCAAACGTTGTGGGGTATGGGGACGTATGGAGCATGTACGTTATAGTGAGGCAACGTTAAGTGAAGCAACGTTAAGCGGGGTATGCCTGTATTTGCAAACTCCGTCAGAATCACTGTTTCCTTCCTCCCTAGTCCTTTCACACATTTCTTCTGCTCTTCCTCTTTTCTTTTCCCTTTCTTTCCCATAATTAATGGAAGGGAAATTGTCTGATTCCTGGGTAACCAATCAATATTAGCTGCACATCTGCAGTGCTATACATACTACTTATAGTATAAATGAATGGTTTGGAAATGTCTTTATAGTTTTGTAGATTTCGCAACACTTTCTCAGAACCACAGTTCCTAAGATACCTTGGGAGAAATCCATGGCCCGGCAGGAATATGAGCCAGTTTAAATCACTGGGTATTTTACATTTTCAGTCAAAGAAGCATGCAGATGTGTACAAACAAAACAATGGAAAGAGTATGCATTCTCAAGAAGACAGACTTACCCCCCCCAAAAAAGGTAGATACTTCAAATATTTACTGTTTGTTCCATTCTGATCTCTGTCTTCTGTGGAACAAGATTGCCTGTTATAGACATGATTTTTTTAAAAAAATGCAATTCCAGGTAGCTTATCTTTAGAGCCAATGCAATGCTGGAGTACTTGGCCCAGAAAAATCATGGCTTCTTGGGTGATCAGTCACCCTTTCTTAGCCTAAGGGGCTGTGTGAGGATAAAACTGGAGAAAGCAGGGAATGAACCACTTATGCTTCCTTGGAAGATCTGAGCAATGTTGGGATGTATTCAGTATTGTATCAGTACAAGGGCACTTATACAAGTTGTGTCCCACACTTTTCCATCTCACTGCAACTCCCTGTGTTCCACAAGAAAAAAGAGAGCATTTCTTCAGGTTTGGGAGACCCTCAGGAAAGGTCTAGGATGTGGGCTGGAGGGCTGCAGTGAGAGGTGGGAAATCAGAGCTCATGCAAGTGCACTCCGCCTCAGTACCCATATTTCATCCTCCAGGGTCAGCCATATCATTAAGCAGAGTGAAGCAGTCACCTCAGGTGGCTGACTATGGATGCCAGGATTTGTTGTTTATGTGATGTGATGGTGTTGTATTTTAATGCTGGGGAAAACTCTTGTGGGGTTAAAATAACTTGACTAGCCTTGGGTACCATGCACCTTGACTTGGGGGTGAGAAGCACCATTTGCTGCTCCATCTCAGACAGCTTCCTGATCCTTTACCCTCAGGAGAAGGTTTTAGGGTGGGACAGGGAGTTTCAGTAGGGAGGAAGCAGCAGAGAAGTTCCCTTGCATGGACATCCTTGCACTCACACTGCATGGGATACAACCAACTGCTCTAGATAGCCAGACCCTGACATTGGCTGTAACTTCAAGGACTACCTTTACAAAGAAAATTGAAATTGAAACTTTATTTTTACCCCGCCCTTTTTCCAAACTGGAACTCAGGGCGGCTTACAAATAAAACTACATGTAGTTAAAAACATAGAAAAACATACAATTAAAATACAATTAAACTATGCACAACCTTAAAACCGTAAAAGGCACTTAAAAATCTAAAAACAATTTAAAATAATACAGATAATAATATACAACAATAAAACAAGCCTAGTAAAGCCCAATCCTAAACACCTTCTATCCCAAAAGCCTGTCAGAATAAAAAAGTCTTTATTTGCCGACGGAAGGATGGCATGGAGGGGGCCATTCATGCCTCCCTAGGAAGGGAGTTCCAGAACCTAGGAGCAGCCACTGAGAAGGGCCTATCTCGCATCCCCACCAATCGCACTTGCGAGGGTGTTGGGACAGAGAGAAGGGCCTCTCCTGAAGATCTCAGGGCCCGGGCAGGCTCGTATAGGGAGATACGGTCTGACAGATAGCCTGGACCTGGGCCGTATAGGGCTTTAAAGGTCAAAACCAGCATTTTGAATTGTGACCGGAAACAAACTGGCAGCCAGTGGAGCTGTTGTAACAAGAGGGTTGTATGGTCCCTGTAACCAGCCCCTGTTAATACTCTGGCTGCAGCTCTTTGTACCAGTTTAAGTTTCCGAATAGTCTTCAAAGGCAGTCCCACGTAGAGCGCGTTACAGTAGTCTAAACAGGATGTAACTAAGGCATGCTTGCTTTCCCCTCGTGTCCTTTCTTTTTAGATTGTGAGCCTGAGGACAGGGACCATCTTAGAAGAACTGATTTCTGGAAGCCACTCTTGAGGGTTGTGGTCAACTAAGTCCTACTCAGAGTAGACCCATTGAAATTAATGAACCTAAATTAGCCACTTCTATTAACTTTCAGTGGGTCTACCTGAGCAGGACTGTCATTGATTACCGCCCTGAAAGGACTTTTAGTTAAAGGATAGGGTATATATGCTGTAAACCGACCCACCAACCCTAATAGTAATAATAAAAAGGATTAGAAGCATTGCACTGCTTAGCAAGAGACAAGATTTGCACAGATGCTTACAATTAAACTTGACCATGACACCTTTCTTTTATCCCACCTTGCTTCACAGTTAACTTTGTAGCATAAACCTAACCTCAGTTATTAAATGAAGTAAATGGCTTTTACATTGTGGCCCTATGGATGTGGTAAGTCAGGGTGAGGAACCGTCACCCTCCAGCTGTTGTTGGATTCCAGCTCCCATTGGCCCCAGCCAGCATGGTTGATAGTCTGGGATGAATGACTGAGTGGATGTCTTCCCTCCTGTGCTGCTGTTCTCTGCTGCTGTTTTGTCATTTGTTAGTTTTGTGGTTTCATTTTATGATTTTAATATCATTTTGTAGCTGTTTTTCATTGCATTAGTTTTGTAACCCACCCAGAATGCTGAACAGGTTCTACAGAACTGGAGAGGACCCTCAGGAGTGATCATGTTGATGGCTTGTTGCATCTTGCCATTCCATAATGTGTCCAAGGCCTCCATATGACCACTAGCTCTATCAACTGGAAAATCCCCCAGAACATTCAGGAATCTCTTAGTTTCCATAATTCTCCGGAGATGATCCATCTTAGTATGTTCCATACCCCTGCAGTGTGAAATTGCTACTGTTACTCCAGACAAAGTAGTCTGACCATAGCAATGGGGTTATTTCAACTCCTCCATTTCAAGACAACCCTTCTGACACTAAATCAAGGGTGTGCCCTGTCCTATGTGTTGGCCAGCTGAGATAGCCCCATGTCTGGAATGGAGGCCATGAGGGCCTGAGTTTGTCCAGTTGAGTCAACCCCAGTGTGGATGTTGAAGTCCCCCAGGACCACAGACCAAGGGTTCTCCAACACTATTCCTGAGACAGATTCCACCAGCTCAGTCAGGGAGGTTGCTAGGCAGTTGGCAGGCTGGTACACCAGCAGCCTCCCAGAAAAGTCCTGCTGGTCCAACATCAGATGCAAATCATCAAAGCCCCTCCTAGGATTGGACAGTTGTTGCTGAACTATAACTTCCATCATCCCTGACCATTGGCCATGCTTAGCTGGGCTGGTGGGAGCTGTAGTTCAGCAGCATCTGGAGACCCAAAATTTATCCACACCTGCTGTAGGAGATCCATGTGAAATCTCCCACCCATCCCTATTCCTCACCATTAAGCATTGTCTCAGTTAAGAACTGCACAGAAACAAATGTTTGTCAGTTTCATTTTCCTGGTTGAAAGGGAACCGGCATCTCCCTAAAATTGATAAGTGGCTAAGAAAAGTGTGGGTCATCATGGTTATGAACAAAATTACATGTTACAGGTGGATTTGAGAAGGAAGACTACCAACAATTAAGACTTTTCAATAACATTTGATACTTTTTGTTATTGGGATAAAAACAAAACCGATGAAATAATAACAGTGGATTTTCTTGACATTAAATTGCTGGATTGTATTTGTTTTAAAATAAGAACTTCACCATATGTGATCAGACTATGTATGATTTAAAGAAACTTTTTAATTAGAAGGTTTTATATAAATAAATCTTTCAAAACAACAAAATTGGAAGCCAAATAATTGGAAGTTAATTTCTGTTGCATTGAACATATGCGCACTGAATGAAATATTGGTACAAGTGAGAGGTGTAAGAGTAAATGAATGTGAGAGTCAAACTGCTGCCTAAGTGAGTTATAAACTGTAACCAAAGTTTGCAACCACTTTTATTGTGGTTATCTAGCTCCGGAATCTCGCCTTTGATCTAGTGGCTGCTGTTTTATTCAGATTTTTTTTAAACGTATTTTTTTGTACACTCCTTTATTATTATGTATGAAAAGTGACATATAAATATTTTAATTAATAAATAATATGTTTTACTAGAACATAAAGTACTTTCTGCTGCTAATGTGATATATACATGAACACTCAACATTTTTATAACTTAGAATTATGGAGAGAATATTGTTTATGGGATTGTCTCTGTATAAAATTCTTGCTTTGGCAGAAAGGTACAGGACCTTTGATGATGACTCTTCATTTGTTGTTTATATAATCTTGGAATTCTTTCATCAGACTTTAAACAGGATGGCTCTCTGCCAGTATAAAGAGACTAACCTTTCGTATCAGATTCCGCTAATGAAGCAGGAACAGAAAAGACAGTCTTCAATAACTCTTCAGTTGGTGTGTCACAAATACATGTAACTATGAACTCAGGGCCAAGTGATGTGATCTGAACTAAAAAAAACACATTGACTTGGAACTGAACCTGAATTAAAACAGACTTTCAGATGAACAAAATTAGCTCTCTGGATGCTAGACGTGTCCTCCTTGGTCTAGACCATTTTTATGTCCTCTGAGACTACTTTCCCCACAATACAAACAATAAAAATGCTACTAGATAAGCCTTGAACAGTTGCTTCTGATGAATGTATAAAACGTTCTAGGACTTATCCAGTAACTACAGAGGAATTATTCAAACATAAGAACTGCCAGAGGGCAGGAAGGAAATCACAGCAGTATCATTCTTGTTTGTGGCATGGGCTGCTGCTGGTGGATAAATTAAACCAGCTTCATTTTGGATAATTTCATATTATGAAATTGGCCCCACTCAGTTCAGAATGAAGGAAGGCATCTTTCTAGCATCAGATCACCTTTTTTTTTTTTTTGGTCATTGGTGACAATTTATGTGCTTAAAAAAGGGATATCTATATATGACAAGTTGCATATTGTAAGAATTTAACAAGAGCTATACTGGATCAGACCAAAGGTTCTTGTAGCTGAACAACCTATTTCTAACAGTGGGCTACCAGATGACTTTAAGAAGCCCACAAGCAGGGCAAGAAGGCAATAGCCCACCCTACTGCTGACCACAAGCAATTGGTATTCAGTAACAGTGTTTCTGAAGATAGAGGTTCCAAGTAGCCATCATGCCTAATAGGTATATTTCAGTATACCACCCATACTTTCTGCACTTCCTTAAAGTACATAACATTCATAGCAGGAAACAGCATCAGATTACTAAAACTTGTGTCTAAATGTTTGTGCTGGTCCTGGAATTAGTCATCTTAAGTGTTTGTGGAATGTGAAAAAGTCTCCTTCCTAGAAGCCCTATTTCTTTTGCTAGCCTGTGGATAATGTTAAGGCATTGATTTTAATACATCAAATATATTTTGGAAATTTGTTTGTTTGCTATGCTTTTGGACATCTCTTAAGTTATTGTAACCCAATTTTACGTGATACTTCCTGAGATCAAGGAACAGGTTTTATCTATATTTGGATACTATTGGATGCCATTTTGAATCAAGATGGTGAACTGAGCTTTCCCAAACTTTATTGATTTCGACCACTGATTTCAAGACCATACTGAGGGTTTCTTTGTTTCTTATAATTCCTGAACAACATTGGATACAAGTCTGCTAGTAGTTTAATATCTGAAACATTAATGACCAAACACTTGATCTGGGTTATAATTAATATAAGTAAACTGACAGAGAAGGGGGAAGTATAATGTGTTTTCTTTATGAAAACCTAAATCTCAGATGAAAGGAGACTCAGCAACATTTTTATTTATGGTAGTCCAATTGTTTATTCATCACCCTACCTAATCTCAATCAGTCTACCACCCCCTCTTTACTTTTTGGGAAAAAAGACACTGCCAGTCATTTAGAGTCTTTCCTACAACTTATCTTCCTGACATTTTTTTAAATAAAAAAGTTATTTAAGACTTTGGTTTTTTTCTCACAGGTACTAACTACTACGGACCTGTCCTTCATCACTACTCCACCCAAGGCAACCATGCAGTTCTGGAATAGGAGTGGATGACTCTGTCAATTTCAATTTTTCTCTGTTTCTCAGTTTTACAGTTCAGTTGTCTATGTTTCCACATCTGTTTGTGAACTTTTTTACTAAAAAAAAGTCCTCATGATAATTCATCAGCATATTAGTCTGAATTTCTTGTAATTTTCACATTTTTATATGCAGCCTCCCCTAAAGTATACATTTTTTCAACCAAATTTTCCTAAGAAAATGCTTTTCTGTATGTTATTTTCACAAATATGCAAATATGCTAGCTAGGCTAGCACTTAAGGACAGGGGCTTAGCACACAGTAACTGGAAGTGAAATGCAGTGAAATGCATTGAAGAGATGACATGCTTTGGCATTAATTGGTAAGGACAAGATGCTTCAGCGATGATGAATAAATGCTTAATTAGGATCTGTGGTATTGGGCATTACATACTGTATTAACATTTATTATATTTCTGTTGATCTTGTCAGCCCTCCGTTTGACAAAAACCCATAACTTTATAACAGAGCGAACAATACCCTAACAGACTTATCTTACTGAAACATTTGGATTTGTTCATTGAGCCAGCTAAGGGCTTTTGCTCATTCAGCATTCAGGACAGTGAAAATCCTTACATTATTGGGATTAGCTGCATTCTTAATGTGATTTTTGAAATCATTAGCTTTTTAATTGTAATTTCCCAACCTTTTTATTTTATGCATGAGTTTTAATGGCTCTGATCTGCCATAGACACCACTAGTGGCTGAAAGCAATAAAAGCCTTTTATCTGCACTCTCTGTATTAGCATTCCTATGCATTTGGGGGCATAACTGAACTTGGAAAACATTTTTTATTGCCTGTGAAACTACACAGATAAATCAGTGTTGTGCAGGGGATACATTCATCATGTCCTTGGCCCACTTAGATGTGGGGAACCTTTTGGTCTTCCAGATGTTTATTTTTATTTATTAGATTTATATCCCGCCCTTCCTCCCAATAGGAGCCCAGGACGGCAAACAAAAGCACTAAAACACTCTAAAACATTATAAAAACAGACTTTAAAATGTATTAAAACAAAACATCCTTAAAAACATATTAAAACAAAACAACTTTAAAAACATTTTAAAAAGCTTTAAAAACATATTAAAAAGCACAATTCCAGATGCAGACTGAGATAAGGTCTCTACTTAAAAGGCTTGTTGAAAGAGGAAGGTCATCCATCAGCCTCAACAAGCATGGCCAATGGCCAGGGATGATGGAAGTTGTAGTTCAGCAACATCTGCAGAGCTAAAGGTACTAAGTCTTCATTCCCTGACATTCATATAATCATAAAAGTGAAGAGGCTAAGATAGATCGAAAGAAAGTCTAGCCCAAACTCTGCAGTGATTCAGGATCTTCCTGTTCCAAAACAAGCCCAGATAGCTCAAGCACATTAGCTTTGCCAAGCTCTTTATGGGAAGGTTAAAAGTTCCTCAAGTCTGCAGCCAGCTTAAAAGCAGCATATATCAAATATATAATTAAAACAAACTGTAAATAAAATGCAGGCGAAATCCTCTGACCCTTTTTTTTTTTTTAAACCAATCCATCTAGCTAGGCCTGAATAAAAGTCCTTACAATACTTCTGGGAAAATGTTGAAACCCCTATCACTGTGAAGCAGATGTCAAAATACTTCTAACTGATTTGTTATTGTTTGGATCTGGTGCATATTGGAGGGCCTAACTGGTGCATCTGGGAGATCACTGTGGGGCATAGGGAAAGAGAGTATGTCTTAGCCATTTAGGCCTTTATGCATTCAACCAGGAACATGACTTGTATCCTGAAGACTTATTGCAGACACTTAGTACACTGGTTTGATATATTTTCATCAGTCAGTTCTTTTCAACAGTCTGGCCATACTGCATTTTATGGAAACAAAAAATGGTCAGCATCCAAAGAACCACAGAAAGAGGAAAAATTCCAAAATGATGAGAAAAAAATATTACTGAGGAAACCCAACACATTTCAGTCTCTAGTTAGTACATTGATCCTTCATCGGGGGCTATAAAGAAGACAATACTCTTCCTTTACATATAAATGGACAGTTATAAATCACAACATAAAATACAGCATTAAAGCACAAGTGCTTAAAACATCACTAACTGATCTTTGGAAAATATTTAGTAAATAGTTATAAAACAATCTGTAGAGATCTCTAATAGCAAAAATGTTTAAATTTCTAGTGGCAACTACAAGAGGAAAACTGAATACATACAGATATATATTACAAAGCCTGTGATTTCAGGTGTGTCCAATTTGCCATCATGGGATTGCATGTGCCCATGAACAAATAGTAAAGAAGTGATCATCTGCAATTGTTTGAAACTACAAAAGGGAAAGAAATTCCAGTTCCCCATTAAGCCCATTAGGGAACACAGTTTTTACTTCTAGTATCCATGCCATCTCTTTCCTTAGGAAAACATTATTATTTTCCATATTTAATTTTTCTAAAACCCAAAACTTGAAATCCAAAGGAGAAAGATTGCATTGTATAAAATGCTCAACCAAAGGACCCCCTAATCTCTTATTGCTGATATTGCTGAGATGTTCACATATGTGGTTCTTAACATTTCTAGACTTTTTCCCACATGGATTTTTTGACAGCTACATTGAATGATATAAATAACACAAGCAGTATCGCAGGGGGAAAAGTATTTCAAACGTATATTTTGCAGTTGACAGGATTTTCAACTCTGTCATCTTGCACATTAATGTATAGTAAACACAATGACCTCATGGGTGGTGGCCTTTAGGTTCATTAGTACCTGGTAAGATATTGAAACTAGGTGGTTGATGATCTCTGAACTTGCTTTTACACTGCATTTTATACCAATTGAAGTTTCAGAAGAGACTTCAAGGGCAGGATACATCAACTATATAGTAGCCTATCCCTAGGGCCACTGCAATGTATGAGAGGGCCCTCGGGCACCAATATCCCCCCCCCGCACAGCCACCACAGGCGTAAATAGGCCTGGTGGCCCAGCCTCCTGTATCTGTCCTATATGTGTGCTGAGTGCACATGCCTTCACATGTGCTTATGTGGCAATGTGGTGTCATGGGCCCCAAGGAGAACCTTTGGCAAGACTGGAGGATGAAGAGTGGGTTGCAGATGTTGAGAAGGGGCTGAGGAAAACCTGGGTAAGACACTTCCAGAATACTCTGGCAGCTCCATGTCTAGTGAGGTTCCAGTCAACCCCCGTCTCTGATGACTGAGGAGGAATCCTCCCTGGCACACAGCCCAGACCTAGCCAATGAGCAAATAAAGCCATGGCAGAGTGATAAGATGAGTTCAGAGGGAGAGCTGACAATCTCTCCAAGATCATGATGGCTGGAGAAAAGATGTTTGCAGTTAGACAGATTTCTTTCTGCTCCTAGAAGGAGCTCCCATCTTGTAGCGCAAGCTAGAAAGTGCCAGAGTAACTACTGCAAGTAGAGTGCCTGCTCATCTCTCTTATATTTAGAGTGATTGCATGGAATAAGATAATTGTGACAATGCCTGTTGTTGCCTCTCTATGCCTAGTCTGTTCCTGAGACATGTCTAGTTGGTTTCTGTTATGTATCATGAGATATGCCCAGGGCTTGGAAGATTATTTTTAAAAAGTAATAAATTACAGTTACAGTTGCATGGCCCAAAAAGTAGTAATTACTGTTACAATTACAATTGCTCTGAAAGTAACTGATTACTTTACTTTTCCTCCAAAGTAATCACTACAATTACATTTCAGTTACTTTTAAAAAATGCCTACAAGGTGCTGGCCTTGGCTGCTGCCTAAAACAACATTAAAAATAAACAAACACATACAGAGGTAGTAGAACAATTATTTTTAATCATAAGATAGCAATGGTGGTCTCTCCACTGGTAAGGGAGATGAGGAGGGAGGCTGAGGCCACTACTCAGATGTTTGCACATCAAACCAAGTGCAACCCCCCCCCTCAGCCAGCCAGCATAATCTCTCTCACTTAACCACCTCCCGGACCCTGCTCTGCCACCAACTAAGGGACACTCACTCAAGCAAACATTTTCCCCTGAGATGCAAAAAAGTTAAAATACTGCAAATGCAGCACAAAAGCCAGAAAGGGTGGAGGAAGCCACTTCGTGTGCCATGTGCAAACACAGTATTCACACACACACACACACACACACACACACACACACACACACACACACACACACACACACACACACACACACATGTTGTCATCTTTCACCTCCACAGTTCTTTATCTCCATTCTGCTGTTGCCTCCTTCTCCTCCTTTATCCATGTTCTTGACCTCCAGAGCCTTTTTCCCTCCACTCCATTCTTCACCACCACTATCCATTTTTTTAAATAATTGTTTTCTCCACTCCACCCCATCTCACTCTCTGCCTCCTCCCTCGTCACCTCCTACCTACCCACAGAGCATGAGGAAAGAACAACGCTGCACAGAAGCCCAGTTTGAGGCACATGATTTTCATCCACAAATCAGAGGAGCAGAAGACTTCCCCTGCTCCCCCCCCAAGTAATGCCCAAAAGTAATTCTGGAAACATTACAATTACTCCACAAAAGTAGTAAAATTACTCCTAGTTCTATTACAATCAAAATGTAAAGGAATTACCCACTTGTTACTCAAAAAAGTAATGAATTACAAGTAATTCGTTACTTGTAACTAGTTACTGCCAAGCTCTGGATATGCCTAGTTTGCTCCTGTTCTGAATCCTGGAATAATCTGGAATAAAGCTTCCTGTGAAACCCAGTCTTCAAGTCCTGAGTCTGCTTCTCTGGTTGGCAGCCAGGGCAGGCGGGAGGCAGGGCGGCTAGACCTATTTAAGACCTCACCATGGGGGATGCTGTATGGAAGGGTGGAGTTCCAAGATCCACACCAGCATCAGGTCATGGGGCATGATTTGTGGCCTGGGGTAAAGGGTTTACATGTGCTGCAAATCACACCCCACAACTTGATGCTATTGCGAAACAGGAGCTCCACCCTCCTAGGAGCCTTTCTGAGCCCCAGGTGCCCTCCGGCCCATTCTCTACCTGGTTGCCGACTGGCACCAAGCCTGCTTATCCCCAATGAAATATTTTCTTGTTACCAGATATAGAATCAATGAGAGTAAAGGCCATCTTACTCAGTAATGGATCCTGGGCCAAGTGTGTATGTAAGGCCATCTAGTAAGCTCTAATAAGAGAGAGTTCACTTAATATTTTAGCACTAATTTATCTCATTTGATATCTAGTTGCATCATTTTTTGATGTCTTACAGGAAGGATCACTAAGGGCCCACATTTTAGAGGTATCCATGTTCGTACATATCCCGAAAAGGCTGGTCTCTTTACTGGGGTGAGGAACCTGTGGTCCTCCAGAGGTTGGACTTCAATTCCTATCATCCTTGACCATTGGTTATGCTGGCTGGGGGTGATGGTAGTTGGAGTCCAACAACATCTGGAGGGCCACGGGTCTCACATCCCTGATCTAGGAAGTCCCTCAGTTCTAGAAACTGTTATTAGAACTGTAGGGCTAAGTGAGAGCAAATAGGATTGTGAATACTGTTTCACTCACTGGTGTAATTGCCACTCCTGGAGGAAGAGTGGAATATAAATAAAATAAATAGAAATAGTGCAGTGATATTATGTGTACTTCCACGTCATGTTGGAAAAGGTACACAATTAGGTACACACTTGATATTGTGTATAGAGCATTGCTATGGAATTCAAAAGAAAAACCATAAGAAGCCCAGCATTGTTCTAAACAACTAAAAGAAGAAATTGCTTCTGCAGGTGTTTTTCATAGTATCAGCCATAATGGTTATAAAGAAAAAATGGAAAGTTTCAGGCCTCCACAAGATTTTGTAGCCCACAGGTATTATTTCTACATCTTGTTTATTTTGCAGTGTTGGAAGCCATAACAAGATATGTTATGTTTGTTTTGGATCACCACCATCCTAAGTCCATGTGCTAAAGCCCAGTACAGGAATGGGGAACCTGTGGTCCTCAAGATGTTTTTGCACTACAACCCCCATCAGTCCCAGCCAGCATGGCCAATGGCCAGTGATGATGGGAGTTGTAGTCCAGCAACTTCTGGAGGGCCACAGGTCCCCCACCCCTGCCCCAGTCCATCAATTGACTCCAAGGACCTAGTGTTAAATGAGCCACATTCCAGTCTGCTTCAAAGTTAGGGATGGATGAATGTGTCTCATTTTACCATTCTTAAGTTCAGTTCTCCATATTACTGTATCAGTTTGCATCTTTTTAAAAAGTCCCCATGAAAATTCATCAGCATTTTAGTCCACATTCCCCCTAATATACACATTTTGGCAAGCAAATTCACCTAATATAAATCAATTTTATATTTCTTATTTTTAACTAATATATGCATTTTGATGTATATTTCCTTGTAACATATGCATTTTTGTACACATTACTTAGTTGGAAAACTGCATTGCAAAATCCCAAGACGTGCAAATGTCAAAGGACAGCTTCATTTTGGTTCACATATTGTTTCAGGAAGTGCAAAATTAAGTAGTTTGCATTAAAAATGTGAACTGAGTCAAATTGCTCTTCCACCCATTCAAGGTATGGATTCCCATGGCTTTGGTCAAGCCCCCAAGGTTCAAACTACATGTTACAGCAACCACAGTGGTGCCAAAAAAACTACAGACCTTGTTTCATTCTTCCCTGTCCCTTGTAAAATCAAGTGCATGATGTGATGTGACCCATGCTGAATATTTCCTTATCCTTAAATCACTTCATTGGCTGCCACCCGTGAGGCTAGAGAAACTTACTGCCTTCTGAGGCTTCTGGAAGGTGGGGGCAGTGCCAGTGCCAGGCTATTTTGCACCCTAGGCAAGGCAAACTACTTGCACCCCCCCCAAATTGCTAACTTCAATTTTCAAAAAGAGATGTCTTGTAGAAAAAATGAAAAGCACAAAACTTGAAACTTCTAAATTTATTTTAGTTGCATTTTTTCCAAGGGTTAAAAAAACTAATCTGTATAAAATGTGCCCCTCAAAGGTCAGTACTGAGCCCCTCTGAGGTCTGTGCCCTAGGCGGCTGCCTAGTTGGCCTAACGATAGCGCCAGCCCTGGGTGGGGGACAAGGCAGAGAATGTATGTTGAAACCATTTTTGACCATACTTAAAATAGTCCTGTTCCAGCAACATCTGGAAGGCACTACATTGGCTGCCCCTGTTCCAGCTGGGTGGGGAACCACGTGTGCAACTGGGTGCCCTTTCAGGGTCCCTCCTTCTAATCTAGTAGCTGGCACTCTGCTTGAAATCCTTTTAAATGCTGGTCCCTGCGTATCTTTTCTGCAGCATAACTGATTGGCAGGATCTTCGTTTTTTTTTAAAAAAGGTTCTGCATATTTAGCCCCACACTTCAGCTGCCTTCTACACACTTGATTAGATTAGACACTTTGGCATTAGTTTGCTGATATTTACCAAGCTGACAAATAGAAATGTCCCCCTTTAGAAAGATAATATTGCTCCAAGAAACAAGTATACTACAAGCAGCAGTGTTAGAATTGTGTTCCTGCTTCAACAGTTGATCTTGTTCCAAAGGAGATACCTTCCTCATTTCCACTTAAGCCTGTTATTTTAGCAGAAAAGGGATCATTTGTTGAATTTTAAGTGGGATGCATTTCTGGAGTTCATTGCACACCAGTCAAAATCTCTTTATATATTTGTTCGAGTTAATATAATGTTTTGTAAATGCTGAATTCCTCTGGAGCCCTCCAAGGATCCAGCTCAGAGAACTGTCACTGGTTCTCTCAGGTGAAACATAGCTAAGGTTTATTATGAAGCACCTCCAGCTATCCCCTATTGGATTTGCCATTTTATTTTCATTTGAAAATTGGGTGTGTGTGTGTGATTTGGGCTGCATTAAAAGACAGTTTCAAGGGGTGGAGGGAGAAGCAGTTGAAATCTCAGAGAAAATTGCACTACTAATCATATTTCCATAAGCAGCCCTCTGTAGCATTACAGTCACACAGTATATTTATAATTTGGTTTATGTGAGCTACAGTTTAGGTTGAAGAAAATTGGTTTCCCTTTCAAAATGTCATGTTTCTCATTTCCTTTCTGGATTTCAGGCTGCTTCAAGCTCTTATCAGCCTTTAAATCACTTCAAAGCATACTCAGTAATTAAAATGCAACAAATTCCCATGAATCAATTTAAGTTTTTTTTATTTGTTCTAAAACACATTTAAGAGAAGCTGAAAGCCTGTTAAAATATGATATAATGTACATGAATACAAATGTAGGAGGGGAGGAAATGAATGTGTGGCAGGAAGATTTTTGTGTGTGTACATGTGTGCACACACATATAGGAGTGTGCTTGCAAGGGGATATAGCAGATACAACAAAATGAGCTGTGGTAGCAGAGAGTTAATGCACACTGCAATATTAGGCATGGAATGTAAACAAGACCTTTAAAAATTAGGACACCTATCTAAGATTTTTGTGAAATATGGAAATGTGATAACAGCTCGGTCCTATGCTCTACTCAGAAGTAAGTCCTGTTGAACTCAATGAGATTTACTTCCCAGGTAATTATGTACCGGATTGCAGCTTCAAAATGTTGGAAGTGGGGCAAGAGCAACTCCTGTTTTGTTTTGTTTGTTTATGCTCCAGAAGGGAGATAGAGCTAGGGTCCTCCAGGTGGATAGGTTTGTTTACCTTTACCTGTGATGCTCTCACTGACTTCCTTCTGTCGCTAGACTGTTATGTCTTTAGGGAAGCTTACCTGCCCCTCCTCCTTCCACCCTTTCCACTTCCTTTCTTCTCTGTCTGTTCGGGAGAGAAAGGAGACATCCCTTTGTCTCTCTGCTCTCTCCAAGCAATGAGGCTAACCCCTACACCTGGGCGTTATGTATCCAGCTTAGTTAGTTAGTTAGAACTAGGTATGCTTTTCTATCTACAATGTATTTCTATAAATAAAGTAGCTTTTCTTATTTTACTAAGTCTCCAGTCTCAGTGATGCTGATGCAGGGTAAAAGCCTGCTTTCTTAGGTAAACACACACACATGCTGGCACACTCACATTTCAACATCTGCTGTTACTCTGCTTGCTGTGGTGCTGCTTTAAACCAAATTAAGCAACACAAACACACACAGCGCAACACAAAAATGCTAAAATGTATGCCATTGCTATGTATTGCAAAATAATGATTTAATTTAATAATTACTTCTACACCTTAAATATGCTGTACTAGGGTTGCCAGACTCAGGGCCTGAGACTAATCCTGTATCTTTAGGAGAAGAGAAAGTCAGTCAAGTGCAGGTGTTCTTGCAACCCTGTAATGGGAAAAACCACAAGGTAGAATTCTCTCTTCCCCCTGCACAACTTTTAAAGATGCAGAAGACCTCTTGGAGGCTGGGCCTGGCAACCAAGAGGCCTTCTGTATTTTTAAAAGTTGTGCAGGGTGAAGGGAGAATTCCACCTTGTGGTTTTTCCCATTACAGTGTTGCAAGAACACCTGCACTTTTCTTCTCCTAAAGATGCAGGATCAATCTCAGGCCCTGAGTCTGGCAACCCTATGCTGTACCCAACTCTGGGTACAGAGACCAATAAGAATTAGTATACCATGTTATAAAATCTGTGAACCAGCCTGTGAATTTGGATTCTTGGGTCCTCCTTCAAGTTCCTCTGCTATTTGTTTATACAGTGCATGTTGGCACTGGAAGTAAGGCCTTTTCAGTCCTGGCTGGCACCTAAATTTGGAACATCATTCAGAGGTGTACAAAAGACCCCTTTGCTTGTCTTTTTTAGGCAGGCAGCAAAAATGGTCTTGTTTGAGCTGTCTTGTTTGGAGTCTTATTTTTACCAGAGCTTGGAAGATTACTTTTAAAAAGTAATAAATTACAGTTACAATTACTTGGCCCAAAAAGTAGTAATTACCGTTACAATTACAATTGCTCTGAAAGTAACTGATTACTTTACTTTTTCTCAAAAGTAATCACTACAATTACATTTCAGTTACTTTTAAAAAAAACTCCTACAAGGTGCTGGCCTTGGCTGCTGCACATCTAAGAAGCCTAAAACAATATTAAAAATAAACACACACACACACACGGGGTAGTAGAATAAAAAAAATTATCCATAAGATTAACATAATGGCATAACAAGCAATGAAGATACCCCAACTCTTGAAATCAAATTTTACACTTGAAATGCTTTTATAATGTTTCTGTTATGTCTCAAAAGAACAAGATGCTCAAAGAGCATGTCAGACAAGGAATGTCTTTTTACAGTCATTACGTTGCCACCAGTACTGAACAGGCGTTCTAATGCGGCGCTTGAAGGCATGCCTGTGTTGTGCTGCAAAAAACACCGCAGCACCCGTGGAAAGCCATGGAGTGATGACACTTCCCTGCTGGGAGACCTCAGGTACCTCACCAGTTCCTCCTCAGCAGTGTCCACTGCTGACTTCTTGCCCTGGGGCAGGAAGTTAAAGAAGTCATCTTCTAAGTCATCTCCTTCCTGGTCTTTATCTGAAGACTGATCACTGTCCTCATTAAGTACACCTATCTTTATTTCAGCTTTCAGCAAGGCTTCCATTGTGTATCTAAGAAAGAGAGAGGATATGTTAACACATATATGTTAGGAAACCATCATCTGCTCTTCATTTCCTGATGCTTGTCATGTCCCCTGGTTCAGGGTCCAGCCTGAGCCTGTGGATGATGACATGGAAGGTAGGAAGGTGACCAAGTCACCATACTCATGGGGCAGCACAGCAGACCCTTAAGGATTACCTGCAGCAACCTAAGGTTGTGATGAGGAGCCCCAGGAAGAAAAGGCCCAGCCCCTGCCTACCACCTTAAGCCCTCTGATACCTCCCTTGAGACAACATTTCCCTTGGAGTAATCCACCCAAAGGGCTTCCCTAATGTTCTTACTTGTTGGTATGGGTGGTGGCCTGACACGATTCCAGCCAATCTAGTTTGAAGCTAGGGTGTAGGCAGGCTGCCAGAAGAAGCCTCTTGTCCTCCCAGATAGCTGCAAACCACTTTCTTAGGGCTTCGCGCACACCTCTCAGCAGCTGAAAACAGTATGTGTACCTCTCAGGTTTGTTTTCCAGTCCTTCTAACTTGCGGTCCAGATTGCAGAGCGTTGGTAGCAAATACCCCATGAACATGCCGTTCTCCTGTTGCAGGATATCTAGGGACTGGGCTAGTGGCTCCATAATCTCTGTGTATTCCTGTACCACTTCAATCTCAGCAGCTGTGATCCTGGACAAGGAGCAGCGGTCCATTATGGCATGCATTTTTAGTGGCACAGTTGACAGGAGCTCATGTAGTTGCTTCAACGCATCAAAGGTGGAATTCCACCTGGTCTTATTCGGTACCTTCAGATACACACCACATTGCACATGGATATACTCAGCAATCTGGGCTGACTGGTTCTGCTTGGACCACAACTTGCTGCACTTTCCCATCAAGGAACGAAACTGTTTCTTGAAAGGACCAAGAAGACTACTTTTGGAGGAGTCAGAAAGCATGGCCTCTATGTCTTGTGTTGCCACAAGGTTGAGGGTGTGGCTAGCACATCTCTGGTGTGGTGGTAAAACAAAATCCTCTCCTGAGTCTGCAGCTTCTTCCTCTGCCTCAGGTCCTGTGTCCAGGATCTCACAGATAGGCACAAACTCCACCTCAGCCTCCTCCTCCTCCTGGTTATCACCATCATCGTCACTGGTGCCTGCAGCTTCCACTGGTTCTTTGGCCATGAAAACTCTGAACGCTTTCACAAAGTTGGAGCCATTGTCTGTAGTAGTGCACATAACTTTGTTGTGGATCCTGTACTGCACATGTACATCATGCAGTGCTTTTGAAAGAACATTGTATGTATGGCGCCCCTTCAGACGCTTACAAGCCAAGGCCTCGACCTCACGTTTCAGGGTAGTTGGGTTGATCCAGTGGGCTGTTACCCCAAAGTAACTCTTCTTGCCATTGGTCCAACAATCTGCAGTGGTTGCTATATATGCCACAGCACCCATTCGGTTTGCAAGAGTTTCTCTCATGTGGCATGCTCTCTTCTCAATTCTGTCTCTCAGAGTCTTGGCACATATGATGGTGAGATCTTTGGGAAGTCCAATGCGAACCAGATTAATGAATGATGGTTTGTCCACAGTCTGAAGTGGTAATGTCTCCTCTACAATGAAATCAATGATTCTCCTGTCGAGATTGCTCTGGGTGACAGGCTCCCTGCCAGATCCCCACCTCTCAAGGGTTGTCTGCTGCTGCTTCAGCATTTTGGGAGGAGGGGTGTCATGCACTGGTTCAGGAAGGCCACGTCTCCTTGCCTTTATTGCTTCTTCAATTGCTCTCAGCTTCTCAGGGTGTGCCCTCTGAGGAAGAAGAACAAAGCATGAATCCAAGAAAAAATGGAAGAGGAACTTCACAATTTAAACATAAATAGACAATGGACATTCTTTGAGGACCAGCATGACAAAGGCTTACCTCAAAATGTTTCTTCACATTGGATGAGGAGGAAACAGCTGATCTCAGATTTTTGATCCTTGGAAGGCAGTAATTGCATCATGCAACAACATTTTTCCCACTCTGGCTCACAAATGTACAAGCTTTCTCAAAGCCAAACCATGGTACTTGCTGTTCTGCAGATGTGGCTGTGGGCAACTGGCACTGCTTCATGCCCTCCTCCTCCTCATGCACAGGGCCTCCTTTCTGAACCTCACTTTCTAGTTTTGCCTCCTCAGGATCAACAAGCTGTGACTCAAGTGGCCGCACTAACTGACTGCTGCTCTCAGCAGCAAAACCTGCAACAGGTGTCTCTGTAGTAAACAAGAGATAATGCTCCTATATGGGTGAACTTCAGCTGTGATGTGCCCCCATCTCTTCCCCATGCTGCAAGATCCCCCAGTCAGAGTGGAAGTAAGCAGGTCGATAGCACAATTAAAAGAGATCCTATTTGCATCATTTTTGCTCACTAAATAACCCTGCCTGGGCCAGTCTAACCTACTATCTCACAGGGTTGTTGTGAGAACAAAATGAGACTAGGGTTCAAATCCCCACATAGCCATGAAGCTCACTGAGTGACCTTGGGCCAGTCACTGCCTCTCAGCCTCATGAAAACCCTATTCATAGGGTCACCATAAGTTGGAATCAACTTGAAGGCGGTACATATATTTTTTATTTTGAATATGATGATTATGATAATAAATATGCAGCATTTCAAATTAATTCTGTATAAGCATTCCATGCCAAGCTTGGAAAACCAAGGATGAGGTATAAAATGTAGACAAAAATACTTTTGACAAAATGCCGTTTATCTTTTATCTTTTATATTTTATATATATGAGCCTGGGTAGGGAACATTTAATCTAGCCGACTTGCTTTCAGCAAGAAGGGTTAAGTGCCTTCAGGCTAGGGCAGTCACCAGAAGGCCACAGCAGAGACAAAGGAGCCTAGTGTTGTGGAGATGTTAGATGGGAGCTTTGGGGAGTAAAGATGCAGGCTCCTGAAGGCTGCAATTCTAAACACACTTACTAAGGGATTAAGCCCTTAGAACTCAACAGGACTGACTTCTGAGTAGATCAATCCCGCCAACCAAAACAGCTAGGTTGGCTGTTAGGGAGAGAGCCTTTTCTGTGGTGGCCCCCACTCTCTGGAACTCCCTCCCATGTGATCTTCGACATGCCCCTTCCCTAGATGTATTCCGCAAGGCCCTGAAGACGTGGCTATTCCAACAGGCCTTTGAGGTCCTTGGGATGGGTAAATCTCCATGATTTTGTCATCTATCGTATGCTGCTAAAATAATTGTTTTATATATGTATTGATGACTGTCCAGTATTTATTTTATCTACTGTTATTAATGTGACTGCATTTGATATTATTGTATTTTATTTCATTTTAATGTACGTCGCCTAGAGTGGCTAATTGCCAGATAGGCGACACACAAATTAAATATTATTATTATTATTTTTGTACACACTTTTGGTTGGAGAACTGTATTGTAAAATTCAGAGAAGTTTAAATTTCAAAGGATAGCTGTGTTCCAGTTCACGCAATATTTTGGGAAGTGTGAATTAAGTAGGTTTCTTCCTCATCCTTACACAGAAATGGCTGTTTCTTCAGGATGTGTAAACAGCCCAGTTTGCTACAATCTTCCTCCATGTGCTCATTTTCCACCAGTGTACATAATTGTGTAGGATGATGTAGCAGTGTGAATCAACTACTTCAGTGTTATTCAGATATATTCAAATCAAACAGTTGGGCAAATTACAGAGGATGAGAAAACAATTCAGTATTAAACTAAAGAATAGTGGAAGCTTTAGGAAAAACAACAAATCAACTTGTAGCTTCAATAATTGCTAAATCTGTACATCCACAGTTGCAAGGGACTGTATATTAAACAGATTATGACTGAAACTGCATTTTATTATTATTATTAGTAGTAGTAGTTGTAGTAGTAGTAGTAAGTGTTTACTAAGGCTGCAATCCAATTCATGTCTACTCAGAAGTAAGCTCCATTAATTTCAATGGGACTTACTCCTGGGTAAGTGTGTATTGGATTGCAGCCTATATAGTTGTAGTAGTAGTGTGTAAAATATACTCCAAATACAAAAATGGATGTGAAGTTCAACCTAGATAAGATGCCATTCTTGAGCAGGAATATGGTCTCCAGATGTTGGATTCAATGTCCCATCAGTCCCAGCCAGCATCCAGGGATGATGGAAGTTTTAGTCCAACAACATCTGGAGGGCCAAGGTTCCCCACACCTGGTTTAGTGTAAAATGAGACATTAGAGACACAAATCTTTTCTATTTCAACATAGTACCTATATACTCAAGGTCAAAAGGCTCAACAGATACCTGTTTTCTTCTCCTTCCAGTTGCACATGTGCATGGACACACGTAGAGGAGACCAGGATCTCTCCTATATCACCATAGGAGAGCAACACACACACTTCTCATTTCTTCCACTACCCTGACATGCTGCCTGTGTCCACACCTGAGTTCATCTGTGTGGGATAAAAATGGGGTTCTGTTAATCCCTATGAGAGGAGTGGCTATTTATTTTTTTACCAAGAGATGTATTGACCCATGGTTAACTCTCTGAAGGCCACATGTCAAAGTGGGTATGGCTATTAAAATAGGGAAGTCACAAAATCCTTTTGGTATCACAGAATGACATCAGGGGACTCTGATGAAGTGGTCAGTACATTTTTAAAAAGGGAAAGCTGTAGGCCTGGAGGGCCCAAAAAACCTTTTGGTATTGCAGAGAAATAAATTTTCTCTCATTTTTTATGAGGCAAAGTGTTGGTTTTAAAAGTAAAATATATAGCAATTCACACTATGGAAAGTAGAGTTAACTGTGTGTACTGTCTTGATCTACTGCAAGGAGCTGTAAGATATACAATGTATCCACAGTGGTGCTGCAAGTGGCTGAACTGTCAATTTAACTGCCAATTACATTCTGTCAAGACAAGGACAGCTCCGAGAGGAAGGTCCTGGGTATTTATATAGACACAGTGGATTGATATTTGGTGAGTTTCTATTGGACATTCTGCCTTACCCCATTGGAGCAGAGTTATGGCCTGACGATGGAGGAGAATTCCACACAAATGTAAATGATTGGCTGGAGGAGACCCTGCTCAGGGACAGATGTTAGGTTTCAGACCACAGTCAAGGGAAAGTTGGTCAGTCTCTGTGGCCAAGTCATGGTTTGAAGAAGAAGCTGGAACAAAAAGCCAAACAAAGGACATCTTAGCTTGAAGAGGCTTGGGAAACTTGAAGATAAGCCAACAACTGAGCTGAAATCACTGGCTGGAGTTTCTGTGCCCAGGTGAAGAGTTCAGCAGGGGCCCAGGTTGAAGAGTGATGCTTGCTCATGAGGTGATAGATAAACAAAATAAAGTCTCTTCCAGTAAGGGCATCAAATTTCACACCCAGTAGTGTCTCTACTTTCAGATTAACCAAGTTGCCATAAATTTTAATCCTTACTTTAAAAGAAAATTGCAAAGGATGACAAGCAGGATATAGAGAATATTCATGTGCAGCAGATGTGGGATAGAGAAGTATGCATGGAAAGGAAATCAGGAACCTTTTAAAACATTTAACAGCTATTAAGCTATAAGCATGGCTTCAGGCTCCCATCTCCCTTACCCATCCTCAAATTCCCAGTCATCAGAAGCTAACAGACACATTTTGCCTACAAAATCCTTCTGCTTCTCCTACCAGCTTGACAGTGAATAAATGTTCCATGGTGAAGTCTGTTAAGAAGCTTATTGGTACATTTATGTTTAATTGCCAGCAGTTTTGATACTTGTCAAGAATTCTTGTTTCCCTTTTTTCTGCCTTAGCCCTTCCACCTGCAGTGCAACAAGCTTTAAAAGATTATTTTTGGTGACTTAAATTTAAAAGTCTGCCTTTTGTAAATGTGCATATAAATGGCAACGGACCAGCTAGCTGACACTGTGATGTTCCCAACTGGTGCAGAATTGGGATCAGCCTAATATCTGCTGTTATTCTCCCATGCACCCATGGCTTTAGGTACAAAGGCTCCTTCGCACTACTGAGAGATGAAAAAAATCTGAAAAGTTTGAAGCCATGGGGAGGGGATGTTCCCTCCCTTATTTTTCATTAAAAAAACCCCAAATAATGGCATGTATCCACAGTAGTGCTAAGTCTCTTGTTCTTTTAGATTTACCTTTGCACAATGGAACTTCCCCCACCCACCCCTAAAACTCTTCTGGGTTTCCCCCCAACCCTCTGGAGCAGATATGGTGAGGGTATGGGGTGCACACAGGGTAGGAGTGGGGGATGTTTCATTGCAGAAGCTTAAATGCTTGCGCTAATGGCATGAGGGTGTTGCATGATTTTTTCCAAAAGGGTGATATCCAATGCCCTCACAAGGATTTACCCTTGCCCAATGAAACTTCCCATGTCTTTTATAATTTATAATTTAGGCTACAATTCTAACCCCATTTATCTCAGAGTAAGCACCACTGAATTTTAATAGAACTTCTGAGTAGACGTGGTTAGGTTTGTGCTGTAAGTTAGCATATAAAAGTGTGCTATTTGGCATATTTTAATTTTACAAACAGTATTTATTTATTTATGTATTTATTTAAAACATTTCTATCCTGTCCTTCTGCCCAACAGTAGGGCACTCAGGGTGGCTACAATAAAATTGCACACATATATAATAAAATACACAATGAAAACACAAACATTACAGTAAATTAAAATGCATAGAATATAATTAAAATACATAAAATACATTATGCATACACAATCACACACATACAAACATTCATGCATGTATATATGTGCATACACATATGAGCGAGTGAGAATAAAAGAATTTAAAAGATAAAAATAAAAGATAAACTTAAAACAGTGTCAGGCTGACCTGTCAGTCCCAACCAAAGGCTCTCTGTAACAAAATAGTTTTTACAAGTGTCTGGAAAACCACCAAGGAGGGAGCCAAACGGGCTTCTTGGGGCAGGGAATTCCAAAGTCTGGGAGCCACAATTGAAAAGGCTCTCTCCCACAGTACTATGCATATTTACTCAGAAATAAGATCCATTCTGTTTACTGGTGCTTACTCAAGGTATGCATACAAAATTGATTTGCAACCTTAGAAGTATAAATGCCTTAGTTTTGTAGCAGGGAGTCTGTGTCACAGTAGTTTGGGGAGAGAGGTGAAAGGGCCAACTACAAGGAAGGGGCCAGATCAAAAGGACATCAGGTGCAGGACACTTGGTTCTTGTATCTTCAGACTTGATCAAAAAACACTTGAAGAAAGCAAGCAGCAATTCACAAGCAAACCTCTATTGTCTCGACCTGAAGAAAGCAGCACCCTGCAACTCATGGGTGGAGAACATCAGGCTGGGGAGGGAGGGACAATAAGACTCCAATCCTCTCTATCTGGCAAATAAAGAATAAAGCATTCTTAAACAAAAAGCTGCAACAGAGTTTAAAAGTAGCAGCCAGACTTTATTAAGAGTGCAATCCTATTCAGAACAAAGCTCCATTGAAGTCAATGAGACTTAACTCACAGGTAAGAGTGGATTATGTCTTAAGAAGAGTATTCTGAAAAGGAGAGAGAGAGAGTCTGAATTTACACAAAATGCATGGAGGATATGGCTATCATGGTCTGAATACCAGTTGCTGGAAATCACGGGAGGGAAGAGTGCTCTTGTGCTCAGTTCCTCCTTGCGGGCTTCCCATAGGTCAGCCTTTCCCAGCCTTTGAGTCCCCAGATGTTGCTAGACATCATTCCTGGCCATTGGCCATGCTGGCTGGGGCTGATGGGAGTTGCAGTCCTGCAACATCTGTGGATCTAAAGGTTGGGAAAGGCTTCCATAGGCATCTGGTAGAATAGGATGTTTGACTAGATGGGCCATTGGCCTGATCCAGCAGCCTCGTCTTATGTTCTTAAGTAGTCCTTATAATGATCAAGAGGCTATTCCAAATCCTGAGTACCACAAATGAAAAGGCCTTAATTCCCATACCCACTTTCTGTATATCTAATACCTCGGCGTCTGCCTTGTTCAGGCCACGCTGCTCCGGCCTGAGGGCCTTGTTCGGCCACGCTCGTGCCGCCAGTCGGCTCCTCGGCAGCGCCAGCAATAGCGGGCGACGGCGCGGCGGGCCTTCTCTTCGGCGGGCCTTCTCTTCGGCGTGGTAGCAACAGCGGGCAGTGGTGCGGCAGCGCCCCGCCAGTTTTACAAGCACTCTCCCCCCCTTCAAGGCTTTTGGGGCTTGGCACTGGGAGGGAGGAGGCGGGCACACACATTCTCCTCCTAAGTTTTCAGGGCAGGCCTTTCGGCCTAGGAGGGCTGTTGGTTGGGCCCGATTCTGGGAGGGAGGGGGTGGGTGTGTTCCCCCCCCACTCAATATAAGACACTCTCCTTCTCAACTCAAGGCCTTACTAAGGGTCGCCTGCCCATATATATTTAATATAATAAATAAATAATAATAATAATAATTTAAAAAAAGGGGGATCTTTTAGATCTTTTCGTTGCGCCTTCAGGTTTTTTCTGCCTTGAGTTTGGTCATGGCGCCAAAAAAGGGTCAGGGTGGGCCTAAAGGAAAAGGGAGGGCACCAAGACCAGGCTGGGGATCTTTCCCTCCCGGGGTCTCTGGGGCGGGGGATGGCGAACCGCCATGGGCGGCTGTCCTGGCTCATCTCGCAGCCCTAGAGGGATCTTCCTCCCGGCAATCCCAACCCACCCAGCCAGCTGCTTCGGCAGCGGGCACCCCCCAGGCGAAGCGCACCAGAGGGCAGGCTCAACCGGCACCCAGTACAGTGCAAGCCTCATCCGGGGCCCGTCAGTCCACTGTGGCCACAAGTTTGCCTTCGACTGTTTCTAACCAGTCAACGTTGGATTTAATTTTAGCTCATCTTGATGCCCTTGAGGCGGGTCCCAGCAGGTTGGTTGGAGAGACTCTCACTCAGGACCGGCGTGCTGCCACTACGGAACAGTCGTCTCTGGACACTGTGTCTGAGGGGAAATCAGGTGAGTACAATGTGACTGCCTTGCCAGGGCCAGGCCCGGCGTGGGGCTGGCACCCATGGGGATACCCATATTGGGGGCCGGGGCAAGTTTGGCCTTTCTCCCCTCCACATGGCACTGACACTGACAACCAGGCAATACTTCCAGCTGCCGTGGCAGGTGACACACCTCTATCGCAGCCATCGTCGCTTGAGGCCTGCGACCATGTTTGGGCATCTTCCCGAACGGGACCTGTGGTTGAGGCAGCCATTGCCCCCCAGCCCTTTGCTTTGGGGGTTTCGGCGGTCCCTCGGGGCATTAGTGACCCCCTGGGACATATTAGAGATGGTGCCATCCCTTTTGGAGAGACTTCTGCTCCTTTGGGTTTCCATTTGCTTCCAGCAACTAAAGAAAAAATCTGGAACGGGGAATACCTCGACTTGTTTTCCCTGTTATACAGGGATCCGTTTAAAAGGGACAAGGAAAAAGGGGACGAGAGGGATGTGGAGAGACCCAAGAGGCGCCGGATTGAGCGCACTTGGGCTAACTGGCTCCCCGCCTACTTGATGTACATAGGGGTGATCATACAACAGCAGCCACAGCGCGGTTTGGTCCTCCTTAAGTACCTGGATATTATCTACAGGGGCTATACGGAGTTCATGGGGTCGGCATGGCTCTCTTACAATGAGGCTTTTCGTATGAGGGCGGCATATGACGCCTCCTTGCCGTGGGATAGGAAGGAGGCTGAACTGTGGTTACAGTTCATGTCCCATTCCAGACCAGTGGCTGGGGACAGGACTGACAGTGGATTAGATTTGACTCTCCTGGAATTTTTTCCAATAGTGGCAGCAGTGCATCTTTGGCCAGACAGGTTGCGCAATTCCACAGTCCACTTTTGGTGTGACAATCTGTCCACAGTGCATGTTATTAACTCCTTGTCATCAAAGAACCCCCGAGTCATGCATCTGGTGCGGGCCTTTGTTCTGCAATGTCTCCAGCTTAACATTCTGTTTCTGGCACGCCACGTCCCGGGTATTGATAAGTATCGCTGATGCTCTGTCATGGAACCAGATGGAGAGATTTTGCCACCTGGCGCCGTAGGCCAAGGCTCAGCCGGACGTGGTCCCAGTACATCTATGGGAGATTGGCAACTTGAATCGGAGAGGGCGATAAACCTGTCCATTGCGCCCAGTACTATGGCCAGCTACCAGAGAGCAGGTAGGGAGCTTTTGGCTTTCAGGGCAGAAAGGGGATACATACCACAGTGGCCCATTCCAGTCGAGCACCTCATAGAGTTTTGTGTGGAAGGCAAGAAGAAGGGCCTTGCCATCAAGACTATTAGAGGTAAGCTCTCTGGCCTTTCCTTTTTAGCCAAGTCACGCGGTTTGCAGGGTTTTTCCAATGACTTCCGACTTCGTAAGATGTTGGAGGGCTGGGCACGGGAACACCCCGCCGATCCAGATTCTCGCTCCCCTATGCACCCAGAACTTTTATTAGGGCTCCTGATGCAATTGGCGCATTTATGTTCCTCATCTTTTGAGGTATTGCTTTTCCATGCGGCCACACTTACACTATTTTTTGGAGCTTTTAGGATTAGTGAGGTGCTGGCAGGATCTAAGACTGACATCTCTTCCCATGCCTTTTTGCTGTCTGATTTTAGTTGGAGGGAGGGACAAGCGGCCCTACAGTTGCGATGGTCAAAGACTGATCAGCGCAGGAGGGGACGTATGGTTCTGCTTTCTCCCTCACAGCTCCGCGAGATTTGCCCTGTAGCTGCATTAAAAAGTTTCCTGACAGTCCGGGGACAACAGCCAGGCTACTTGTTTACACATAAGGATGGCCAACCCCTTTCTAGATTTCAGTTTTGGGCGGTTACCAGGACAGCCCTTGGTAATATGGGACTGGACCCCAAAGTTTTTGGGACACATTCTTTCCACATGGAGCGGCATCTATGGCCGCCTGTTTGGGGTTTTCCCAAGAGAGGTTACAGTCTCTGGGCAGATGGCGTTCTACGGCCTATAGGTCTTATATTCAACCTTTCAGAGGGGTTCAAAAAACCAGTTTGTGACTTGTTCTTTGTCACTGTTATAAGTTTCCATTGTTTGTTTCGATAGGCCGCTGGAAGGGAGACAAAAGAGTGCGCATCCTCCTCTGCGGCCATAGTATGGTCTTTTGGGCAGGGCGCAGGGCGGCGAAGTCACGTTTTGGCACGCAGCTTGGGCTTAGCCAGTGGGCTACTGTACAATGGTTGGGCCGCCGTGGGATGCGTTGGGACGGGCTCCTTCCTGCGCTTTTCCAGACGGCAGTGGTCCAGGATGCGCCACAATTTTTGGTCATTCACCTGGGGGGGGAATGACCTTGGTATGTTGAAGGGCAGAGCCCTTATTGAGCAGGCGTGTGCTGACTTCTGGGCCATCAAGCAGAGGTGGCCGGGGGTGCACTTGATTTGGTCCGATATTTTACCCCGTAGACACTGGAATTGTACGGGTGACCCTAGAGGGATAAATAGGACCTGCAAAAAAGTGAATAGGCAGCTCCGTCTTGCTCTATTGAACTCTGGTGGTTTTGTCATTCACCACCCGGAGATAAGACGCAGTAGGGTTGAACTATATCGGTCTGATGGAGTTCATATGTCCGATATAGGTAATGACATCATGTTAGAAGACCTGCAGAGGGGTGTGAAGGACATCTTGTTTGGATGTGGGGTAAAGGGGGACTAAACAGAGGTTTGTCCCCTTTCTGTGGAAAGGAAGTGCGGGAAAGGTTAAAGGTGAAGGGCAGCTAGGTGACACCTTTAGGCACCTTTGGAGGTGATAGGCGGTTCCGGAGGCCTGCAGCTCCAGGTTATACGGCCCGAGGGCAGGATACGGGTCGCCTCTGGGGCCAACAAGTCTCATCCACTCGGAGTTTCAGGGCACCGGGGGGCGGTGACGCAGGTTGGCCTCCCTACGCACAATTGGAGTGTGGTCAGGGCAAGGGGTTGACAGATTGGCACCCCCTTGCCCGGCAGGGGTTTGGGTCGCCCAATAGCTGCAAGCAGGCTTTGCCTGACTCATCAGTTGAATCCCGCACTTATGTTCCCCTTTGCAGGTTCATTATCATAATATGAATTTGGTTTAATAAAGTGGCCCGTTATTTAACCCATCATATTGTGTCTGCGTCTTATTTTCACCCCTGGGCCGCAACCTAGTAAGCTGCCTTATACCAAGTCATCCTATTGGCCCATTTAGCTAAGTATTGTCTACAATGACTGGTAGTGGCTCTCTAGGGTTTTAGACAGGGGACATTCCTAATCTTACCTGGAGATGTTGGGGAATGAACTGGGACCTTCTGCATGCAATGTACATGTTCTACCACTGAGCTATGGACCTTCCCCATCAGAAGAATCATCAACTCAAATCAAAGTTCTTGGGCTTGTTTCTTTTCTGGCATCTGGCCCCAAAAGCTATAATAATTCTAGATTAACTGTTTTTTTAAAAAAAAATAGAGAAAAGACCTTGGCAATCATTTCTACTTTGGTCATGTTCTGTGGTAAGGGCCGGTAATTGGTAGCTTTTAATGTCATGCAAGCCCTGGTATGCAGCCCTGCTAAACTAAGTAACTAAAGAGCATGACTCTTTAGATTGTGGCTGCTATTACCAGTGAACCTCACAAAAGGAACTGGCTTGAATAGCTGTTTCTTTTCTTCTCCAAGAAAGGAAGTGAATAAGAAACATAAATGTCCCCTAATTATTATAATTATTTCAGCTTGATGTTTAATTACTTGCCTAATGAGCGAACAGTACAGTAATAGGCAGGTAAAGCTCAACTGAAATGTCCCATTAATTTTATTTCTGTATTCTAAAAGTAAGTCCTGTACAAGGAAAGGGAGAGAAAGGAATTATTTCTTTTTTGAAATTTCTGTAATTGATTGGGTTTGTAAGCCTCACCTTTTAAGGATCAATTCACACATGCAAGTCTATGACTTGATATCTTATCACTTGTTAGCATGTCTCAGTTACTGTTACTCAGCTACTCTTACCTGACTTTGTGAATTAGTCAACTGAAAATAATTGCATTTTAACTAATATCTGATGATATAAAGCTCTACTTGGTGTTTGAGCTGTGATTACTGTTACATGCAAATTATTACTGGATGTTGGAAGTCTTCCTTTTTTAAAAATCAAAGAGGCATCTCACCCTCTTTAAAAATCAGTTATTAATTAATTATCTTTATAATTTATCTTTATAATGTATCAATTATCTTGACCTCAACTACTGTATTTTTTTGCCTGGCCAGTCTTAAGAGGGAAATCTATTCCTTTCTGCCCCCTTCCAGAGTTGCTGATCGAGAGTTACTGACCCACACCATAGAACAGGACTTGGATGAACATATAGGTCTTTGTCTGTGAAACTATGGTGATTTGATCTGCTTCAGGATAGTCAGCAGGGGTGAAACAAAAGTCAAACGAGACTATACCATCATCATTGCCTACTAAGGAAGAAATGTAAGAACATGCTGGATCAGGCCAATGGCCCATCTAGTCCAGCATCCTGTTCCCACGGTGGCCAACCAGAAGCCTATGAGAAGCCCACATGCAGGACCTGAGTGCAAGACCACTCTCCCATACTGCAGTTTCCAGCAAATAGTGTTCAGAATCGACTGTAATGCAAGATAGTAAGATCTTGGCTAGTAGCCGTCAAAAGTCTTATCCTCCATGAATTTGTCTAATCCTTTGAAGCCATCAAAGCTGGTGGCCATTACTGTCTCCTGTGGGAGCAAATTCCATAGTTTAACTCTGCGCTGCAGAATCTTCCAGCATTCAGCTTCATTGGTCTACGAGTTTTAGTGCTGTAACAGCAGAAGAAAAACTTCTTTCTATCCACTTTCTCCATGCTATAAATTTAATAAACTTCTATCATGTTGTTCACCTTTTCTCTAAACTAAAAAGCCCCAAATGCTGCAACCTTTCCTCATAGGGGAGTTGCTCTTGATTATTTTGGTTGCCCTTTTCTGAACCTTTTCTAATGTTACAATATCCTTTTTGAGGGGAGGTGATCAGAATTGTACACAGTACAGTATTCCAAATGTGGTCACGCCATAGATTTGTATAATGGCACTGGATAGCAACAGTTTTATTTTCAATACCTCTCCTAATGATCCCTAATGTGGAATTTGCCTTTTTTTACAGCTGTCACACACTGGGTAAACATCTTTATTGACCTATCCACTACCCTTTTCTAAAGACTTTTCAAAGGCAGCCCTTGTATAACATTGCTACAATGAAGCCTGACTGTTACTAAGGTGGACAGGCCAGGTCAAGGACTGCTGCTCAATGATAAAGCATTTGCTTTGCAAGCAGTAAGTCCCAGATTCAGTCCTCGGCATCTCCAGGTAGGGCTGGGAGTGGACAAAACTAGGCAAAGCAACAAATGAAAATTTATCTTACAATAAGCTACACACACCTCTCTATCATTCATCTAGGCAAGCAAGAGGCATTATCAGAGTTAAGGGATGCATACACCCAGGTGAAAACACACAAGGAGGATACAAATGGTGTAAAACACCATTTAGATTCATCTCTGTGTGTATTAGAGAATTATCCCTTAAACTGGTGCATGGCTGTTATCTGACTCCAAGGCTGTTATCGTTAATACTGCCAGGAAGTTCCCCAATGTACTGGAGGGAGTGTCAGGATATAGGCACTTACCAACGCATGTGGTGGGTTTGCAGATGGGTACAAGATTTTTGGAAACTAGTGTTAATGAAATTTCTCTGATAACTCACAAGCAAATTCAACCAACCCCGAGATTGGCATTGATGAATCTCTTTTTGGACCCTCAGATGGATTTAGTATGCAAAGTCCATCTGGTAATTGCACAAAATTGGAAGGATTTTAATATTTCAGACCTGAACCATTGGAATCAGAGGGTTTTACAGATGACTATCTTAGAAAAAATGATGCATAAAGGCAGAGTAATGAGGGGAGAAGCAAAACATGTCAGCACACTTGGAGGAAACGGATTATTTCGATCCATACCAATCGGGTTTCAGGACTGGACATGGTACTGAAACAGCCTTGGTTGCTCTGGTGGATGATATGAGGAGGGCATTAGATAGGGGAGAATTCACCTTTCTTGTCCTCCTGGATCTCTCAGCGGCTTTTGATACCGTTGACCACGGTATCCTGATGGATCGCCTGGGAGGTTTGGGAATAGGAGGCACTGTTTTACAGTGGTTCCGTTCCTTTCTCTCTGACAGGCATCAACAGGTAGCATTGGGTGATGAGGTTTCAGACCCTTGGCCCCTCACTTGCGGAGTGCCACAGGGTTCTATCCTCTCCCCCATGCTATTTAACATCTATCTAAAACCACTGGGAGCCATCATCAGGAGATTTGGGCTGCGATGTCACCAATATGCTGATGACATGCAGCTCTATCTCTCGTTTAAATCTTCACCAGAGTTGGCTGTGGAGACCTTGTCCAAGTGCCTGGAATCTGTGAGTGGATGGATGGGAAGGAACAGGCTGAAGCTCAATCCTGACAAAACTGAGGTGCTACTCGTGGGTGACAGGGGAAGGTTGGGTATTGTTGACCTGGAACTCAGTGGGATAAGATTACCCCTGAAGGATCAGGTCCGCAGCCTTGGGGTTGTTCTTGATTCCAAGCTGTCCATGGAGGCTCAGATTTCGGCAGTGAGCCGGGCAGCTTGGTATCAACTACATCTTATCCGGAGGCTGCAACCCTACCTCCCTATTCATCAGCTCCCACTAGTAGTACATGCCCTGGTCACCTCTCGATTGGACTACTGCAATGCGCTCTACGTGGGGTTACACTTGAAAATGGTCCGGAAATTACAGCTGGTACAAAATGCGGCGGCTCGTCTGCTCACAAATAGCTGCCGCCGTGATCACATTACGCCAGTGTTAGTTCATCTACACTGGCTTCCAGTTGTTTTCCAGGCCCAATTCAAGGTGTTGGTATTAACCTTTAAATCCCTATATGGTCTCGGCCCAGTTTACCTGAAGGAACACCTCCAGTACCACCAATTAAGCCGCCTGACCAGATCAGCCACGCAGGGCCTTCTCTCAGTACCACCAACAAAAACAGCTAGGTTGGTGGGAACTAGGGAGAGGGCATTCTCAGTGGCGGCCCCCACTCTCTGGAACTCCCTCCCGTTCGATCTTCGACATGCCCCCTCCCTGGATGCATTTCGCCGAGCATTAAAAACTTGGCTTTTTGAACAGGCTTTCGGGACCTCCGGGGTGGGCTAATCTTTATCAATATTACTGAATGCCCGTTGTTTATACACTGTTTTATGATGCTGTATTGTATTTGCTCTGTATTTTAAATTGTAATTTTACTGGAATTTAATTGTGTACGTCGCCTAGAGTGACTTCGGCCAGATAGGCGACACAAAAATTAAATTATTATTATTATTATTATTTAATCTGGTTTAATTTTATTGATTTTGTTAACAATCAAAATAATCAAGTGAGGATACCCAAAAACTATATTTCTGTTTGGAACAGTATATTATACAGCCACAAGAGTGGCTGTATACTATAGCCAGCATCGATTTTTCACATTCCACAATATTAAATTGAAAATACCCCTGTGCCATTCTTTTGCTTCCAATAAGCTAATTTCAAAACAAACCTTACAAAACATATAGTCCTGAACTCTGAAACGCTTGCTTAACAACCCTATAAGTTTCATGGTGATACACAAAACACTCAAAGAGAATCCAGACTTTAAAGTCTGAATCACGAGTAAATAAATCCAGACCCCTATTGGGTTTTTTTCTGTCAGTGGTCTCATAATTTGTTGAAATTAATTAAAAACCAACCATGTTCACAGAATACCTGTAATCCTATTACTGACCTTGCCTCATACTCTAACCTTCATCTTCTACAGTTTCAAAGTTTAAAAAATGCATGGCTGATTTTTAATTAAGAAAATTAACATTGGGGTCTATGATAGTGTAGGTATGCTCAGTACAAACCACCTGTCGGTGTTCTAAAAGCCAGACGAAACAGCTATTTGACTTGGCTAATCAAGGGGCCACACCCACGCCAGGCATTTATTCTACTTTAAACAGTCATGCCTTCCCCCAAAGAATCCTGGGAAGGGTAGTTTGTGAAGGGTTCTGAGAGTTTTTAGAAGACTCCTATTCCCCTGGCAGAGCTCCAGTGGCAAGAGTGATTTAACAGTCAGCTCCTCTTCCCAGAGAATTCTGGTGACTAGCTCCGTGAGGGGAATAGGATTAGGCAGGTCAAAGTCAGGGTTTGCTATATGCTCATAGCAACATTGGAAACTGTTTTATACCAACAATGATATATCAGACCAATGGTCCATCTAGTTCAGTACTGTCTACATGTACTGGCATTGGCTCTCCAGGGTTTCACATAGGAATATCTCCCAGCCTTACCTAGATATGCCAGGAATTGAACCTGAGACCTTCTGAATGTAAAACCAATGTGCTACCCTTCCCAAAATCATAACCTCTTTCTCCCTTGCCCAAGTAGGATTGCTCTGTAAAACAAGCTGTTCCCATTCTACATTTGAAGAGTGGGCAACTTTAACATTGAGCGTTTTGTGGCTCTGCACATCGATTAGTCTTGGAGGAGGCTTTTTATTCTCCTCTCAAAAACACCCCCCTCATTCATTGCTCTCATGCTATTGTTATTCTGAAAAAGCGAGGCCATTCACCTTACCATTATTTTTGAAAGTGTCTGAGTTTATTGAAGCTTCCCCAGGATTATCCAGCAGGTAGTGAAGAAGAAAATAAGCCTCCGTAGGTAGGAAAATAGGTGTGTTAAAAATTACTCTAGCATTTCCACACACAAAAAAGCATTAACTCTGTTGGAATTTATCCTTGCTCTAAAGCTAATGAAAAAGGAATTAGAAAGCCTGTGTGGAAAAGAAAAATAAATACCCTCAACCTAAATTAAAGCAACTAGCTCCAGTTAATGTACAAGCTCAAATGCCCAATTTTGAAGGTATTTTCTTATTCCATTTCAAATGCACATAATTAAGTATTGCATTTTATCTTTATTGTCCTCTCTCTCTGCAGAAAGAAGACCAACAGCTCATGTGAAAAAGTTTCAGCCAACGGAAGAAAAGCAATATATAGGCTGCCATCTCACAAAATTCTCATCCACTTTGACTTTACCAGGCTAGCAATTAAGAAGTAATTGGAAAGATATTAATAGTTATAAGTACATAATTAGTACTGTCATCGATTGGGTGTCACTGAGGTCTCTGACGGAACCTGAGAAATTGATTGCCCCTCTTTTTTGGGGGGGTGGGGAGGAAATGTATTTGGAATTACAGCTTTTTATTGCTTGTGGGCTACAGATTATTTATTGCTATACGTCCTTTGATGGGAGCAGAGGATTAAAATATCAATTAAAATGATAGTTTTAAAATGTCCAAACTAAAAGGAATTTTTTTAAAAAATCACCATTGCATTCATTTATTGCTAGAAAAGTTGATGTTTCTTTACACATAACTGTGCCTTTGAAAAGGTTGGACATGCATTTCTAAATGAATTTATAAACAATGTGTAATTGTTCTCATTTGTGCCACAGATTTTACACTGTGGCAGGGTTTTTTTTATTAAAACGTTGTGTAGGAAGAGCTTAGGGCTGCAATTAATGGTTTTTCCAGTAGGGATGGGCAAATCTGTCAGTTTCGGTTTCTCTCATTTTCTCATTTTTCCAGTTTAAAGTTCAGTTCTGTATACTTTCGCATCAGTTTGCAACTTTAAAAAAATCCTCTTGAAAATTTGTCAGCATCTTAGTGCAATTCCTCCTAAAATACTTTTTCCTATGCAATTTAGTCCAACATACATATTTTTGCAAGCAATTTCCCCTAATGCAATGCTATTTTGTGTGGTCTTTTCAATAATATAAGCATTTATGGTGTAGTGGTTAAGGTGTTGGACTATGACCTGGGAGACCAGGGTTCAAATCCCCACATAGCCATGAAGCTGACTGGGTGACCTTGGGCCAGTCACTGCCTCTCAGCCTCATGAAAACCCTGTTAATAGGGTCGCCATAAGTCGGAATCGACTTGAAAGCAGTACCTTTACCTTACTATGCACACTTTCCCCTAGTATATGCCTTTTTGTACACATGATTTGGCTGGAGAATTGCTGGGAGAAAATTCAAAGAAGAGCACATTTCAAAGGATAGCTGTGTTTCAGTTTGTGTATTGTTTTGGAAAATGCAAATTAGAAAGGTTCACCTTTAAGTGCAAACTGAATTGACTTTCTCCTCTATCCCTATGTTCTAGTGATTTCTACAGGAACAAGATTGCATCCTAAATTTATCATAGTGTCCTTTTCTCCTTTTCATATCAGGTATGTTCCTTCTTTTTTTTAAGTATGGCATTTCAACTCTCATTAATAGTGAGTCAAGAGATGTATCCGTGGCATCTCCAGATCAATATCTTCTGTGGCAAGGCTAGGAAAGATGACTACCTGATATCAGGAAGGACTAGAGCTTTGTCTGAAATATTTTCATACTAGGATTAGACAGACCATTATTCTGGCTCAAGATGTAGCTTGCTATGCAAGTTATATCTACTGAAATACCTCTGCTGCACAACAGTTAAAGGTGCAGGATTCCTCTCCTCTTTTTCATTTGGCCACCAAAATAAATGGTTTCTTATCATTTTTGCAGGGAAGGGATATTATTACCATGGATTTCTTCATGGAAGGGAAGCTTGTCTTTTCCCCACAAAACTCTTTCCTTCCAATCATCTTTCACCTCAATCTGTTCAGAATCTACAGTCAAGCTGCGATCCAAAGCCCCTGTGCACTAATGTTCCATTTTACCTGTCAAATGTGCAGGTTGGTAGCAACCCATGGAAAGCTCTGAAATAGGATGTTGTGGGCATGGGGAGGGGCTGAACTAGCCCGGGATCCACTGAATTCTGAGCTGGCCTTACGATCATCACTTTACAGCATTGGGCCCAATCACTCCACCATCTCCAAGCTGTTGCAGTAATTCACCTGCTCCTCACCTTCCATCCCGGCTGGTGTGAATGGCGGGACTGCAGATAAGCCTTGACAATCTTAATTGCAGCTACTTAGGAGCAATTGTTCCAGTATTAAAGCTGGGTCTTCACACATTTTGGGGGTCCTCACATTGGGGTATTGGGAACATTTGGGACTGATGGCACTGATGGCACTTCATGGAGACTCCCAATATACATGTGGGGGAGCTACCAGTAAGAGTGAATTGACATATCTGAACTCCAGGAACAGAAGTTTATGTGAAACAAACTGGAGGGCCAATTCACCAAGGTTGCCATTTCAGGCTTCCATAGGGGAAGCAAAGAGATGTTGATGTATGTGCAAATACATGGGTGGGTAGGTGTGCAAGATATTCAGGTTGAAAAGGCAATTGTTAGATATATTCAAGGCTGAATTACAGAAAACCAATGTATTTTCCGAGAATTTTTGTGGTTCCTTTTTTTATACCCTCACTAGAGAGACTGCTGCTTTTGAGCAATAATGATACACGGTCTGGAACATACTGTATGGGCATGCACGTGTGTGTGTGAAACGACAACTGTCGTTTAAACATCACTAAATGATACTCCTTCAAAAGCCACAATTCATACATCACATTCTTCCACATTTTCTCTTTTTTCCAGCTGATGTGAGTTGTTGACTAACCTGGCCAATATTAACAACAAATCCAATGATGTACTAGGCATATTTTGCAGTTCCATTGATCACATCTGTCATACAACATGGAATGTGAAGCTTAGAATTTGACCACTTTTTTTAAAAAAAGTTGCTGGTCATGATACTGGGGGAAAAGCAGTTGTTTGGCAGTGTTGCTAATGCTAAAATAAGAAATTTCAAAAAGTGATTTGCTCAGAGATTTCTGTTCCGTTTCTCTGCCCTATTCCATAGTTTCTAGCAGAGCTTGGAAAAGTTACTTTTTTGAACTACAACTCCCATCAGCCCCAGCTAGCATGGCCACTGTATTGGGCTGATGGGAGTTGTAGTTCAAAAAAGTAACTTTTCCAAGCTCTGGTTTCTAGTTAATGTCTATACACCCTTAGTGTCCTACATGCCACATAATGCCAAATTTAATCCACATGCTATAAAATCCTATAAAAACACAAATATTTTACATAGAATAAGTTACATAATTGCTCTCTTTCTATATATAGGCAAATCTGAACAATTTCACAAATCGTTTTGAGCATGAATCTTGTGTAGGCAGGAGTGTCTGCACACCAAGAACATTACATAACCAGGGGATGCCAGTTTGTTTAAGGGCCAGCTCTGTAGCATACTTGTTAATTGATCCACCTATAGGTAGGGTGGGGCAGATGGATGCATCGTATTTCACCCCTCCTAGGATGTTTCTGGAAAATTGTCTTTTTAATTTGTGACATGACAAATAATAATAGTTTCAATTTAAAGTATGACAGCTTGTTTTAAGAACAGAAGCAGTTTAAGAGAAGGACCAGAGCTTGGATAACAAAGTGAGTGGATAACAAAGCCTCATCTGGAAGTGCCTCCAAAAGCCTGCTCACTCAAGACTTCCCTGACTGAGGATCAATTTTTCATAATCACATTCACCCTACAGTTACTTAAGTGATCCTGGGGGAAAAAACCCAGCCTGTATACTGACATGACCCTTCAAGAGTTAAATATTACAACTTGGTATTATGGGCTAGAGTTAGACTCCACCCCTTGGCCTTTCCTTTGCTCTGCTTTTCAGTTTCAGTTTTGGTTGTATTTTCTACCCAGCCAGCAATAAAGAAGCATGTTTGTTTGCCTACAGCAAGAAGTAAGAGTCCGTTTATTCTACAGTTATTCTGATGAGTATTGCGGCCTGGGTGCTTATTGCTAATGGGTGCAATAAAGAAATAACTTAAAGTGATCTGAAAAAATATCTACTCTAAGTTACCTTACTCACAGAATCATAGAATAGTAGAGTTGGAAGGGGTCTATAAGGCCATTGAGTCCAACCTCATGACCAGTGCAGGAATCCAAATTAAAGTATACCCAACAGGTGGCTGTCCAGCTGCCTCTTGAATGCCTCCAGTGTTGGAGAGTCCACCACCTCCTTAGGTAACTGGTTCTGTAGTCATACCGCTCTAACAGTTAGGAAGTTTTTCCTGATGTTCAGCTGAAATCTGGCTTCCTGTAACTTGAGCCCATTTTTCCATGTCCTGCACTCTGGGACAATCAAGAAGAGATCCTGGTGCTCCTCTGTGCAGCAACCTTTCAAGTACTTGAAGAGTGCAATCATATCTCCCCTCAGTCTTCTCTTCTCAAGGCTAAACATGCCCAGTTCTCTCAGTCCCTCCTCATAGAGCTTTGTTTCCAGTCCCCTCATGATCCGTGTTGCCCTCCCCTGAACCCATTCCAGTTTGTCTGCATCCTTGTTAAAGTGCAGTGTCCAATACAATACTCAAGATGAGGCCTAACCCATGCTAAACAGAGGGGAACTAATTCTTCATGTAATTTGGAAACTATACATCTGTTAATGCAGCTTAAAATAGATTTGCCTTTTTTGCAGCCACGTCACACTGTTGGTTCATATTCAGCTTGTGATCAACTACAATCTCTGTTGTTAATGTGACAGTGCAACTCAGCTTGAAGCCTGGAAGGGGATTGCATGCTGCATGGGACGTAGAGAGGTAGAGAGAAGCCCTTCTTAATTCCTAAACTGTTCTGTCCACTCTCACATAAGCTCACCTTTCCTGCTAGATGTAAACTGATATCCTCAGAGGAAACTAATCTCCTTTTCTGCTCCTTCTCTGATCTCAGTCTTCCTTTGTTCTTTTTGCCTGCATGGCTCCCTGAGGAGGAGCACAGATGCCGCAGACATCTTTTCTGCAGCATCTCCTATCTAGTTAGTCAGATGTAGGTTTTTTCTATCTAAATGAATTTCCTACAATAAACTTAGTTTGTTATTTTCTTATACCAGACTCTCAGTGCAATTTCTACCAAACTGAAGTGTAGCTACTGCTTAGTGTTTACTGCATGCACTTAATTCCACAAAATACCATTATAATCCATAGATCCTAACAATCCCAAGATCCTTCTCACATGTAGTATTGCTGAGCCAAGTATGCCCCATCTTATAACTGTGCATTTGGTTTCTTTTTCCTAGGTGTAGAACTTTGCACTTATCCCTGTTAAATTTCATGCTGCTGTTTTCAGCCCAATGCTCCAGCCTATCAAGATACCTTTGGGTTTTAATTCTGCCTTCCAGGGTATTAGATATCCCTCCCAATTTTGTATCATCTGCAAATTTGATAAGCATGCTTTGTACCTCCTCATCCAAGTCATTAAAAGAAGTGCTGAAGAGCACTGGGCCCAGAACCGAGCCCTGTGGTACCTCACTCGTTCCCACCCCTCACTTTGGGAAGGAACCATTGATAAACATTCTCTGATTTGATTAATAAGCCCTCTTACGATTCTGTAGCCAACTGTGGATCCCTCCCAAAACAAATGCAAATATAAAAGCAAGCCTCTCTGTATAAAAGTCTGAGGTATTAGCATTTGCATTTTTCAGCCCTGCCCCCACCTGTTAATTGGTGCTTACTCCCAAGTAAAGTAGCATTGGAATGCAGCCTCTTTCATCCTGTTTCCTGACAGAGCCTCTGTTCAACAATTCATTAAAGTCTAAAAAGTATTTTTTAAAATAATTTCCTTCTTCAAAATGACTAGCCGGCATCTCCCCACCACCCTACTTCATTTCCTATCCAGGGATGGATGTGTGTGTTTATACATATATGCATACACACAGAGAGAGTTTACATATATTCACTGCAATAGGGATGCAACCTTTCCCCCCCTTAAGGCAAACAGGAATGGAACAATCCACCCCACACTCACCAGCTTACTATGTGGTATATTTTGCTCTTGGTGTTACATGTCTGCCCCCTGGCAGTGGCTGAAATACCTTATTCCTAATGCCAAATTAAGGGCTGGTTCACATTGCGATTTAATGTGAGATGGGTTCTGCTTGCATGCCTGCTTAATTTGCAGCGATCACATGACATATAAGGCAATCAGAAGGCTTCCCGCTGCTTTCAGTTTTTAATCTGCAGCAAATCAATCCAATTTTAATCCGAGAAGGGAAGGAAAAACCATCTGTACTGCATATCTCTAGGGGCTTGTAGACGCTTAGCTCCGATGCTTTTGTGAGTCCAAGCCCACTCCCTCCTCCTCCCTTTGTTATGTCATTTCATGCTGGCTCCTGTTCTGCAAGCCTGTTGCAAATGGTGCTTTTTTTCCCTTCCCCCCCAACTTGTGCAAAAAAAGCATAACATTGTTCAACCTAATATTTGTATTTCTGCTGGATTCTGAAAATAAAAATAATCAAACTTGAGGATTTTTCTTTTTTTAATGAAACTTATTCTGGAACAAACTGAGCATGCTCGGTTGCCAAGGTAACCAGAGGAAGTGATAGTTTGACCTTACGAGGGCGTGGTCATTAGGATGCTGTGTGATTAACCCCTTCCCTTCAGTATGAATGGAAAACAGCAATTGGAAGGTAGGAAGTATGATCTTTAAACTCCCATCATAATGGAAAAAGCTTCTTCTTTAAAACGGAGTGCAGCTCCTGTGTGAATGAGCCCTAATAGAGGCAGTTTAGTGTTGTAGAAAGCACTCAGCACATATTTGGAGGAGTCCTGGGCTCCTGCTGGGAGGAAGGGCGGGATATAAATCACATAATAAATAAATAAATACATGTTACTATTTCACATATTCAAATCCCAATTCTTGTTTTTGTAAGGACTGGGGAGAATTTCCTTTATTTAAAATTTGAAATGAAAATGATTGGTTTGTAGCTATCTTCTTTTATACAGCCAATTTTCAAACATTATATATTTTGCTGTGTAAACCACTTTGGGAACATTTTGTTGAAAATCAATATATAAACATTTTTACTAGTGCTGCTAATTTGGCAGGACTCCATATACATTGTATACACAAAATACTCTGAAGTTCAGGCAAACCTTGCTACACACCAAGGTCCTGTTCTTTCTAGTGGCATATTAAATTCTCTAAAGATAAAATACATAATTCCTCTTTACTTGCTGGTCTTCAATTTACTGCTCAGCATAATCATAAGCTTGGGTGTCTTCATGTACTTCAAATTCATGCAGGAGTATAGTCAAGTGTTGGAAAGGATTCTATGACAGCACTGTTTGCTTTGAAACTAATTAGATAAGATTATTGACTGAACTGGCAAAATTGAAATCTTGATTTCTATCTGTGTTACAGGTTGTACAGTTCATTTCATATTTCCTAATTGTTGCTAAGACAACCTTTTGGTCACAATATTGCTTTTAATTGACTGATTGTGTATTTTTATTGTTTTTGTAAGCTGCCCTGAGGGCAGGATATAAATTCTCTAAATAAATATTCCAAAATGTTGGGAACTAGAGTCTAGGCATTTAAGGCTGAAAATGTAAGTTAAAAAAAAAGATTTCTCACATCATCCCCCAGTTTTTTGTGGTAATTACTAGGCACAAAAACAAAAAAACCTATGAACAATGCAACCATTAATATGCGTATTTTGCCTAATTAGCAGATAATTTGCACAACATGCAAATTAGCCTGCCCAGATTTGTGGAACTGGAATATGGCAACCCTAACACTCTCTGCATGGAGGAAGAGTGGGGGGGAAGGTCACTGCCTTTCCCTTCCCCTGGCCTGGCCCTCACATCCTCTCCAACAGTGAGGGGGGGATTGGCTGGTACTATGTGCCTCCTTCCCCCCAAATGCCCCCCCTAGAAATGTGGCTGCCCCACCTAACAAAGAAGGCTGGTTACAGGGTTGTAACTGTTCCTATTTACATAGCTTAAGGGATAGGGAAGTTTGTATTTTTGCAGTCTGTGCAGTCATATGTAGATCAGCAGACATTTCTACTTCCAGTGAATAATCTTTTTGGTAAATTCCTTCCAAATATGAACACTCCTTTTCTCAACCCATATTACGGAAGCCCATGCATTACCATAAGACTGGGGGCCATTGCAGAGGTTTGTTCTCATCTTTTCAGAATGACGTATCAGTCTATGTTTTGGACAGAACTCCAAATGCAAATTGCAGCAACACAAATTCTTAGAGAATCTAAGCTACCCAAGCTGTTTCTTTGCCCTTATAAGCAAATTTAGAATAAAATGTGAACTTAACACATTTGTCTCTGTGAGTTGCCATGGCTGCAACAAAGAAGTTCTAAATGGGGAGATTATATAATCATTGAGAATGACTATTTATTCCAGGAGCTTCATTTTACAAAGAGATTCTGCTGTATAATGCATTACACTTTGTCACGTTTGCATCCTGTATCGCCAGGCTGTTGCAGCACCTTGGCATTAAGGCACAGTACTAGAATATCTTATCTTTAAACTTGGATTTTATAACACAGGCAAAAACGCTTTCTACAGATGTTCTGTTGGATATATGGAAGCCTTTTGTTGGATATATGGAAGAAGAAAGACAAGATTGTTTTTATTGGGGGGAAATGGTTGCAGATTAGGCATCTGGTGGCATCAGAGGCAGAACAGGTGCAACTAGATGGGCAGGGGGCAGCCTTCCCACACACATGATAGCTATCTGGATTAAGAGTATTGTCTGACCCACTCATTTGTGAAGGTTCTGGAGATGGATAAATCTGTCGATTCTGGTTTCTTTGTTTCTAATTTCTCTGTTTCTCATTTTTCCAGTAGTTCTCCACAACTAATTATGGAAAGCAACTGGAATGTTTAACTGGTTGATGGATTGATTGTTCTGCCCAGAAATCCTAAAAGGCCTCATGCTGAGCTGCACACATTGGGAAAAATATTTTAGGCCTAAGTTGCAGCCTAAGTGGCCAGACAGCTAACTAGTGTGCACAGCAATCCTCTAGGGCTGTTTTTATCCTCTGCCAAGTACTTAATGTATGCATTTTTATGCACATCTTCCTCTAATATATGCATTTGTATACCTATTTTTGGTTGGAGATCTTCATTACAACATTTGGGGAAATGTTGATGTTGACGGATAGATGTTTTCAGTTCCCACATTGTTCTGGAAAGTGCAAATTAGGTAGGTTTGCCTTAACATTTGAACTGAATCAAATTTCTATCCCATCCCTAGGAGGTTCACACTGGGGAAGAAACCATTACAGAGCATTGCACCTATTATTATTATTTTTAATAGATTTTTTATTTTTTATTTTGTTTCTTCACATGTATCTTTATATGACATGAATTTTCTCATTTACATCAGACACCAGTATAATTAAGAAGCAATAGTTATTCAACAACAACAAACAAAGAAGCATTCAAATGCTAACAAAGAAAATAAAATCTCTCAGACACTCAACCTCTGACTAAACTGATATGCAGTCTAAATGATTGTGAATAAATTCTGTTTCCTTTCTGTTAGGCCATTACATCATTTATAAGTGTCTCCATATCCGCCAGGCTTCCATTGGTGGACGATGAATAAACGTATCTTCCGAAGTGTATTCAATAAAGGAGTGCCAAGTTAAATAAAAGGAGTCTGGTTTTTCCTTACCCTGTCTTAGTTTTAGTTCATGTGTAAGTTTTTCCATTATGGCTATATTCCAGAGGGAGTTATACCATTGTTTTATTGAGAGGTCATTTGCTGATTTCCACTGCAATGCAATTGTTAATTTTGCTGCTAAGGTCATGTAGATGATCAATTCTTTGGAGAGCAGCTTTGTGTTTGTAGCATCAAATATGTTTAATAGCAATAATTTTGGCGTAAAATCAAAGTGTTCTTTAGAAATCAACAACATTTCATCATAAACCCTGAGCCAAAAAGCTTGTATTGTTTCACATTCCCACCAGAGATGAAAATATGTCCCTTTGTTCCCACAGTCTCTCCAGCATAGTGGAGAGTCCGTGGAAAACATGCGTGATATCTGGACAGGTGTGCGATACCATCGATGTATCATTTTCAATGAATGTTCTTTGACATAGCTAGAGACAGTCTTAAACGGTTTCGTTTCCCATAACCTATCCCAGTCTCGAAGTTGTATTTCAGAGCCCAGATCTGTCTCCCATATTTCCTTGAGAGAAAGAGTGGATTTTAGAGATGAGTTAAGCAAAATGAAGTAAATTTTAGAGACCAGACCTTTTTCTCCTTTGTGCGTATCTTGGAGTAAGTACTCAAATTGTGTTAGAGATCTTGTTGCTTGTTGTTTCGTGTATTTTAAAATAATAAAGCTGTGGACCTGGGCTAATGTTAGCCAGTCCATTTTTATTCCTCTCAATTTCAGTTTTAATTGTTCAACTGAAAGGGGAAGAGAGTTTGCAAAGAAATCACATAATCTATGGAGTCCCCTCATACTCCATTCTTTTAGCTGATATTCCCTGTCAGTAGTATAAAATTTGGGATGAAAGGCAATAGGTATCAAAGGTGAAATTTTGGGGGCCAATCTGTTCTGCCATAATTTCCAGATCTGAAACATACATTTAGTAAATGGATTGGCCATGTTATTGATAGTTTGCTGTCTTACTGAGAGAAAGGGTAAGGACCTAAGTGAAGCATCAGCGGCAAGGTTGATTTCCATCTCCACCCAGTGTTTCTCCTTTATGTTTTTAATTAAGTACACCATTTGACGAATTTGAAAGGCATTGTGATAATATGTTAGATTTGGAATACCCCATCCCCCTAAATTTGATTTTCTATCGATTAAAGTTTGGGCTAATCTAGATTTTTTCTGCTGAAAAATAAATTTGATAATTGTACTTTGCCATGATTTTATGACATCGCTAGATATATGGATAGGTAAAACCTGAAATAGAAATAGGAATCGAGGAAGTAGCATCATCTGTAATGCAGCTATTCTGCCTAGCATTGAGAGAGAGTTATTTTTCCAAGATTTGAGATTACTTTTAAGTTTTCTAATAATTGGGTTATAGTTTAAATAAAACAATTTATTTATATTTTTTGATATAATGACCCCTAGATATTTGATTTTTTTAGCACAAATAGAGATTCCCAATGCTGCTTTAACTAATTTTTGTGTATTAGGACCTATGTTTATAAACAGGGATTCGGATTTGGTGTAATTAATGGTGAATCCCGACATGTCCTTATATTTTTGAAATAAGTTTTTTAAGCTATCTGAGGACGCTAGTGGATCTGAGAGAAGGAGGGCCACATCATCAGCAAACAGGCTTATTTTGTGAGTGAATCCATTAAAGTTGTATCCTTCAGTGATGGATTCTTCTCTCACTGCTTGAGCCAAAGATTCCATGGTTAAGGCGAATAAAAGTGGCAATAGGGGACATCCTTGTTTCGTTCCCTTTTCAATTTTTATAAATCCTGATTCATATGCGTTAATTCTGATGCTGGCTAAGCCTTGTTTATATAGGCCTTGTATAATGTTAATGAAGGTATTTCCAAACTTGTAGTGTTGCAAGACCTGAAAAAGAAAGTCCCAATGTAGCGAGTCAAATGCCTTTAGGGCATCTAGTTTAAATATTGCTAATGGCTTATAATATTTTTTGCTATGCCAAATAATGTTCAATAACCGTCTGATTGGGTCTGAAATTTGTCTGCCTTTAATAAAGCCAGTTTGGTCCGGGTTGATAATAGCGGGCATGATGAGGCTAAGCCTGTTTGCTAGAACTGAGGTAAAGATCTTTTGGTCTTGGTTCAACAAGTTAATTGATCTATAGTTATTCTTGTCATTCAGATTTTTCCCTGGTTTGGGAATTACTATTATGCGTGATATTTTCCAAGTTAACGGGATCTCTTTACCCTCCCAAATAGTGTTAAATAACCGTGATAGATGGGGGACCAGTTGTGCCTTGAATTTGTTATAGAAATCTGTAGAAAAGCCATCTGGCCCAGGGGATTTATTATTTTTAAGTTTCTTGATGACTTCATTAATTTCAGTCTCGGTGAACTTTTGGTTTAGAATAGATTGTTGGTCTTGATCTGGCTTTGTAAGCTTTAAGTTTTGGAGAAAAGGCTGTATATTTGTATTCTTAGGTTCTGGGGCTTTGTATAGTGTTTGGTAGTAAGACATGAATTCAGAGTGAATCTTTTGGGTTTTATATGTAAGTTGGCTATTATCTTGTTGCACACACCATATTTTGTTTGAAGAAAGTTTATGACGTAGTTGATTAGCTAGAAGTTTGGAATTTCGATTACCTTTTTCATAAAAATTTTGCTTGAGATAAATCATGGATTTTGATATTTTTGAGATTTCTAGGGCTTCTATTTTTTTCCTTATGGTGTCTAATTCATGTCTAATTTTAATAGAGCCTGATTGTTTATGTTGAAGTTCCAGCTTCTGTAGTTCTTTGTATAGGTTATTTTTTAGGATGGATTTTTGTTTTTGTAGTTTATTTTTCTCTGTAATACAGCATCCTCGTATTACCACTTTCATTGCATCCCAAATGATATTTTCTTTAACTCCTATCCCTGTATTGTGTGTAAAGTAATCCTTAATGGCCAATTGGATAGCATCTGTTGCTAATTGATTGGTAAGTAAAAAGTTATCAAATTGCCAGGTAGGTGTTATTTCATCTTTCTCTCTCATAGTTAATATTGCCCATACTGGGGCATGATCTGATATTAAGAAAGACCCAATCTGTGATTCCTGTAAAGTAGTTTGTAAAGTGTCAGTTATGAGGAGGTAATCTATTCTGTAGTAACGTTTATATCTAAAGGAGTAAAAAGAGTAGTCCTTGTCCATTTTATGTAAAGATCTCCAAGCATCCACTAAGTTGAATTTAGATAGGATATCTTGAAAGTTAGTTTTGTTGGTAGACTGAGTAGGTATAGCTGAAGCGGTGTTTACTGATTTGTCCCATATTGGGTCAGCAGCCCAGTTTAAATCTCCCCCCACTATCAATTCACCTTCTGCAAATTCAGATAATTTTGATAAGGAAGAGGTAAGGAAATGCAATTGTTTTTTGTTGGGTGCATATAGGGATACTAAAGTCAACTTTTGATTTCCCAGTTGTCCTTTAACAAATATTAGACGACCTTCTGTGTCTTTATAGGTCTGTATGTGTTTAAAAGGGAGAGACCGTGCTATCAGTATAGCTACTCCTCTGCTTTTGGATGAACCATGAGAGGAATATTGCTCTTTATAATAGTTATGGGGTAAGAGTCGTGAAATCTCTTTGCTATGGTGTGTTTCTTGGAGAAAAATTATGTGTGGCTTATCTTTTAAAATAAAATTGGAAATTCTTCTTCTTTTGACTGGGTTGCCCAAACCTTTAGCATTCAGAGTGTAAATTTTTACATTACCTTCCATAATCAGATTAAGGATGATATGAGGGATGCATCAATCCCCAGCTTCGGCCCACATAACTTATGTCCCATAGTATCAGCAAATTCAGTTTGCCAGATATGTGCTAGAGAGAAACAATAACAACTATTAACATCATACAAAATACAACCATTGAACCCACTTTTGTCAGAGTCCCTATTTCTTGGTGGGACTCTGTAACACCTCTTTAAGAGTGTGTTATCCTATGCAGGTAAAACCGTTATAAAATAAAAAGCCACTAGTTAACATTATTTCCCCCCCCCCCGTTCCCGCCATTTATAATTTGACTTGTTTTATTTATTTATTTATTTATTTTATTTTTCCCCTCCCCTTACTTCTCCCCCTTTTTATAATTGTTGTATATTTAATATTGTTAAATAACATATATATTTTACAACAGAATGTCTTAAGCCCTAACATGGCTAAATTGAAAAACCAGGTCGCATTTAAAAGAAAAGGTGACCTGTAATAATGAAATTTGCTTAAGTGAGGTGTTAAACATGACACAAACCGTGTTATATTAGACCTGTGGATTTGGTTATGAATTTCATTTTCCTCTCTGAGTGAAAGAGTTGGATCGTAAAGGACGTGGAGTGCAGAGTGGTTCTGTTTGTTTGTTGAGTCTGAGGCGTTTTTTCTTGGAGAAGACTGTATTCCATTTTTCAGAATCTTGGAAATCTAGCTGTTCCTCTTCTTTATCCAGTTCTTCAGTGTCCCAAGGAATTTCTAAGTTTAATAGGCGAAGGATGTGGCATGTTTCTTTTTTTGTGGTAGCTGTGTGTAATATGCCATCTACTTCAACGCAGAGACGAAAAGGAAAACCCCAGTGATATTTGATTTTAGCAGTTTGCAGTTTTTCTGTTGCTGGCCTCAGTTCTCGTCTTTTCCTCAGAGTTTCCAGGCTCAGGTCTTGGAGAACCATGATTTCTTTATTGTCGTATCTCAAGCCTCCTTTGTCTCTAATGGTTCTCATAAATCTGTCTTTTAATTGAAAACAAGTAAAAGCCACTATGATATCTCGTGGCATTGCAGTACTTTTAGGTTTGGGTGCTAAGCTACGGTGAGCATGCTCCAAATCTAGTGCGGTGACAGGAACTTCAGGGAGTACTTTGGACCACCATGTTGTAAGAAATGTAATCATGTCTCCCTGTTCCTTTTCTTCGGGGACCCCACGAAAGCGTACATTCCGACGTCTTGCTCTGTTCTCCTGTTCATCCAATTTTGTGTTTAATTCTCTATTAGCTTTTAAAAGTAGTTGGACTTTGTCAGAGGTTTTAACACTTAATTCCATGGCTTCATTAGCTGTTGTTTCAATAGCCAGGGTTTTTTGTGCTAAATTATCCAGTGTATCCTTTGTGGATTCAAAGGCTTTTTGCCATTCAGCTATTAATAGGGTATGCATGCTCTGAACTCGAGTCATTACTGTTTCCAACAGGTTTTCTATGTTAACAGACGCCATTTCCCCTTGCCCTGCTTTTCCGTTTTTCGCCGCCATTTTGGGCCTTTGTTAGGTGCGATTTTTTAAAACACTAAATTAAGACAGTAAAAGGCCTTAAAGCTTAGCAAATTGTGCTCACAAACATGCTACAGGGCTTCATTTAACAGGGGTCGAAGAAAGAAACAAGAAGTGTTACCACAAAGTCATTGTAGTTGCCGTTAGGCGCTTGGCGGGAATCAGAGCAGTCGTTCTAAGCTGCAGCCAGGTTTCACGTGCCCCCTGGTGGTCCCATTGCACCTATTATTTAGCTTGGGAGAAAGCAGCTAAGATGCATAATATGTATGGAGTGAAGAGGGCAGTGTTTGAGACCAGAGGCTATGATGTGGATCAGAGGGAAGCCTTTGGAGACCAGATATGGATGCCAAGCTTCCAGCTATATGTTCACTCTTATAATGTAATGCTTTCCTTTAGCTAGTTTCATTGCATGGCCTTACCAATACACTCTGCCTCTTTTGCAATCTAATACCTTTGTCTCTGAGCTCGTCTGATACCCATAGGTTGGAGGGCAGGACTAGGCTTCTTTTGCCAGGCATCACAGTGGAGCCTTGGGGATTTCCACACAGTGAACAGATTGACAAAAGCTGTTCCTGGCATCGATCAATGGGCCCATTAGACCAAACCGTTTGTGTTTTTCTCACCCCTTCAAGTTTCTAGGAAGATAAACCAGCAAAGCTATGGTTGAGCACTAAGTGACAAAGAGAAATGGGTTATATAACTATGGGTAGCAAGGACAGAGGAAAATGTCTATTGCTAGCATAAAAACTATATTAAAAACATTATGGTTGTGCAAAGTAATTCAGTTAGAAGAAAGTGATACACTGCTCAGTACTGCTACCCTATAGGCTACTGGGGGCGGGGGAAAGCATTTTGTCTCATCCTTTATTGAATTTCAAGGTTTTTATTGCTTCCCTTCCAATTCCAAACATGATTTAACGTACATTTGAGTGACAATCTAGGAGTTTTTATACACCGGACTGAAAACAGAAATAGATTGTCTGCAATTTCCAATTCAAGCTCCTTTCCCCCCATACAAAAGTCCAAGTTAAGATTCCCCAAATCTTGGTTTGGTTTCAGACATTATCTTGAAAACAGACTAAATCAAGGTCTGTGAGTGCTGGCCTGACTGAGATCACAGAAAATGTTAGCAGGATCAGGGTTAAATCAAGGAAACACAAGTATGCAGTTGTAGAACTAGCTAGAGAACATAGTCAGAAGTGGTAAGGTGATTCTATGGAAAGATCTATTCAGATTTGGGAACATCTCAGGGTGTAATGACTGAGAATAAATGAAGGTGGAGTGGTTGTGAATAAGCTAACAATGTTTGAAAGCTAGCACAGGAAAACAGATCCAGCAAAAGGCAGCTGGGTTATAAGAATGACAAAGTTTAGCGTGGGTGTTGCCACTGTCTGCAATAGAAATTACTAGCTTTCTTCATTTGATGACTTGAATAAGGCAAAACCAAATCAGCAGGGGGAGTTCATCTGAGTGCAACTGAGGAATGACTCAGGTTCACAGCTGAATGTGAACCATAGCAATGGGTGAAATCATTACAACTCAGCCTCCTCATTTTGGATGGCTGTTTGGCTATAGGATTTGTTTGAGTTCAATTACATTTTCCATAGCTATGTGAAAGATTGCAACAGTACCTCTACATTTCCATTACCCCACTGACTATGATCCCAAATCTTCTATTAATTAGAGAAGTGAGCCCCACCATGTGCGCTCTTGACCTAAGCCTGGTTTATTAAACATCCTCTATTGACAGGATTGTACAACAGTGCTGAACAAAGTTCATCCCAATTTATCCCAGTCTGTGCTGGAATTGCTTTTTAAGATTGTTTTAAAGAGGAAGGCCAAACAAGAGATGGATTGATTCCATAAAGGAAGCCACAGACCTGAACTTACAAGATCTGAACAGGGCGGTTCACGACAAATGCTGTTGGAGGTCACTGGTTCATAGGGCCACCATAAATCATAGTCGACTTGAAGGCACATAACAACAACAGAGGAAGTGGATTGGACTGTGTTTGCATTTTGACAAATAGTGTTTGCATTTTGACAAATTTGTAGGGCAGTACAATATCTCAGAGAGGAGGTCAGGTCTCCTGCTTCCTTGGTGCATTCACTATAGCTGCCCAATTTCCCTGCTTTTTAAAGTTTGATAGGAATATCTGTGGGCTATAGGTACATTCTTAAACCGCATGGATTTTTGCCTATTAGTGAATGTACATATAATTTTGTTATATATACGTTAATGGCACAATATGTTTTATTCTTTTTTAAAATTTTAAAATTGTGGGACCCTGTAGACCTCACACACCATTCATGTATGTTTATGTACAGGATATTATAGAGTTGGAAAAGGTTCAGAAGAGGGCAACCAGAATGATCAAGGGGATGGAACGACTCCCTTATGAGGAAAGGTTGCAGCATTTGGGGCTTTTTAGTTTAGAGAAAAGGTGGGTCAGAGAAGACATGATAGAAGTGTATAAAATTATGCATGGCATTGAGAAAGTGGATAGAGAAAAGTTTTTCTCCCTCATTACTAGGACTCTTGGACATTCAAAGAAGCTGAATGTTGGAAGATTCAGGACAGACAAAAGGAAGTACTTCTTTACTCAGCGCATAGTTAAACTATGGAATTTGCTCCCACAAGACGCAGTAATGGCCACCAGCTTGGATGGCTTTAAAAGATTAGACAAATTCATGGAGGACAGGGCTATCAATGGCTACTAGCCATGATGGCTGTGCTGTGCCACCCTAGTCAGAGGCAGCATGCTTCTGAAAACCAGTTGCTGGAAGCCTCAGGAGGGGAGAGTGTTCTTGCACTCGGGTCCTGCTTGCGGGCTTCCCCCAGGCACCTGGTTGGCCACTGTGAGAACAGGATGCTGGACTAGATGGGCCAGTGGCCTGATCCAGCAGGCTCTTCTTACGTTCTTACATTGTGATAGTATTGATCCTGATTCCTTTTTTGCAACTATATTGTTTTACTACAAAAGGAAAGTTCTCTAGGTGCAATATTTTTACATGCAAATGATGTCATGCTTTATATCACCCCACAGGTATTTTATTTTTATGGCTTTGTTGGGGTACATAGTTTGAACTCCAAACCAGATTTGTATAGTCCATTTCTCTATCAATAGAGGGTTACATTTGCCATGAAAGGGTTACACTTTACAGAAATGATAGAAGCCATAGTGAAACCCCTCTGAAAATACTATTGAGTAAGCATGAGAGGGCAAGGACAACAGGACGAGGGAAATGAGAAGGAGAACAAAATTTAAATGTGAAGGAGGCAACTGCAGGTTGCAGCCTGCCAAACTTACTTAGCCGTTAAAATATGCAAATGTGGCTATTCAGAAAACAGTAGCGCTCATGAACTTCGGTGTTCCAGAATGAATGCTGAGATGACGCCTTACTTCTTTGCATCTTCATTTAGAGATTACAGCTGTGATTCTTAGGCAACATGGGTCACTGCTTTGCAGATGAGCAGAGTTGTTATTGATCAGGTAGATGACAAAACATGTTTCACAGCTCAGTATCATATTTAGCAGTTTGTTTTCCTAGTAACAATGCAAGTTTGCAATGCTAATTTCAGAATCATGGTGGTGTATTTGTCAGTTAACCATGCTATTCCTAGCAGGAGATGAAAATGTTTCAGGACTGCTTCAAATGCAAAAACAGCATTGGTGCAGAAGGCTCTTTGGGTCTTGCTGACATGGATAGAAATGTTTCCGCTCTTCTGTCCTGATCTTAGTACACACCTCTCTTCGATCATCTGATACTTGCAGGCCTTGAATGGTACCATTGTACTGTCCTCAGTTACAGGATAAATGAAAATCCTGTTTGTTTTTTGCTTCACTACCAATGCAATGTCATGATGTTTAAGGCTGCTCCAATGCAAAAAGCCTTTGAAACGTACTCTATCCACTTTTTGCCTTCGACTGCATGCCTTATGTTAAGGTGAACATATTCTTAACTAAAAGGCCATAGGAAGCATTGAATCTCCTTCCTTGAGGATGTAGAGAGAACTCCAACCTCACGTAGGGTTACCAGGTTCTTGGCCTGAGACTGATCCTGTATCTTTATGAGAAGAGAAAGTCAGCCAAGTGCAGGTGTTCTTGCAACTCTGTAATGGGAAAAACCACAAGGTAGAATTCTCCCTTCCCCCTGCACAACTTTTAAAGATACAGAAGACCTCTTGGTTGCCAGGCCCAGCCTCCAAGAGGTCTTCTGTATCTTTAAAAGTTATGCAGGGAGAACGGAGAATTCTACCTTGTGGTTTTTCTCATTACAGCTTTGCAAGAACAGCTGCACTTGACTGACTTTCTCTTCTCCTAAAGATACAGGATCAGTCTCAGGCCTAAAACCTGGCAACCCTAAACCTCAGAGAGGGAAATCTGATGTCAAATTCCCCTCCTCACAACTGTGGAAACTTCCTTGCCCTAATGACATTGGAATTCTGACACTGGTAAGAACAGAAAGGGACAGTTTGAATGTGTGTACTGGAACAGACCAGGAGAAGACTTGGATTCAAATAGGGATGGATGAATCTGTTAATTTAAGTTTCTCACAGTTTTTCATCTCTCCAATCTTAAGTTCAGTCCTCCACATTTCCACATCAGCTTGCATTTAAAAAGTCCTCATAAATATTCATGAGCATTTTAGCGCAAATGTCTCCTAATATATTCATCATTTTTGTATGCAATTTTGCCTAATGTAAACATTTTTGTAAAGCAATTCCCCCTAATGTAATGCATTCATGTATGTTATTTTCATGAAGATACAGATTTTAATGCATGCTTTAGTATATGCATTTTTGTATTCATTATTTGTCTGGAGAACAAAATCTGGAGGAGTGTGAATTTTGAAGGATGGTTGCGTTTCAGTTTCTGTATTGTTTTGGAAAATGCGAATTAGGTAGGCTCATCTTTAAATGAGAACTGAATCAGATTTATCCCACATTCCTAGATATAAAAGGTTGTATTCAATTAAGTCCTACTGAGAGTAGACCCACTGAAATGAATGAACTGTGAATGTGTCTGTGAACACACTAGTCGTGAAAGCAAAGCGTTTCCATTAGCCACACCTGGAGGGAAAACAGGCTGATCTGCCAATCAGTTGCAAAATCTCTGTGATGCTGAATTATACAGCCACAAGAGTGGCTGTATAGCCAGTGTGGATTTTTCACATTCCACAATGTTAAATTGAAAATATCCCCCATGCCATTCTGATGCTTCCCATAAGCTCATTTCAAAACAAAACCTCACAAAATTTATAGTCCTGAACGCAGAAACTCTTGCTTAACAACCCTTTCAATTTTCATGGCGATACACAAAACAGTCAGAAAGAATCGAGAGTTCAAAGTCTAAAGAGAGAGAAAAAAAACCCAGAGCGCTTTTAGACTTTTTTCTCTGAAAGTTCTCATAATCTGTTGAAATTCATTAAAAATCAGCCATGTTCACAGAGAACCTGTAATCCTGTTACTGACCTTGCCCCATACTATGGCCTTCATCACCTGCAGTTTAAAAGTTTAAAAAATGCCGGGCTGATTTTTAATTAATTTAATAAATTTTGCATTGAACTAAATGATGTCAGACATGCTCAGTAAGAACCAACTGTCAGTGTTCTAAAAGCCAGACTCACAGCTGTTTGGCTTGGCTAATCAAGGGGCCACACCCACACCAGACTTTGACTTCACTTGAGACAGTCATGGCTTCCCTCAGAGAATCCTGGGAAGTGTAGTTTGTGAAGGGTGCTGGGAGGAGACTGCTATTCTCCTGACAGTGGTTACCCACTGACAGATGTCCAGTGGCCAGAGCGGTTTAACAGTCAGCCACTCTGATTGAAGCTCTGTGAGGGGAACAGGGCATCTCCTAGCAATTCTGAGCACCCTTCACTAACTACATTTCCCAGGATTCTTTGAGAGAAGCCATGACTGTCCAAAGTGAAATAAAGGCCTGGTGTGGATGTGGCCAGGGACAGCATTGGTTTAAATTTGGGTGGGAGGCTACATGTGCCTGCTATAGTATAAAAAGGTGGGGGAAATGCTGAAAAGCAATTATACTGTTCACAATGTTTTCCTTTTGGAAAGGAAAGGGGCTTCCCCTCTGCCCAGTGCCCACCCACCCAATCTCCTCCCCTCCCTGCCCTCCTCCCCTCCCTGCCCCTCCCCTGGGTTAGTGTTGAACTATGACTTGGAAGACCAGGGTTCGAATCCCCACATAGCCATGAAGCTCACTGGGTGATCTTGGGCCAGTCACTGCCTCTCAGCCTCAGACGAAGGCAATGGTAAAACCACCACTGAATACCATTTACCATGAAAACGTTATTCATAAGGTTGCCATAAGTCGGGATCGACTTGAAGGCAGTCCATTTCCATTTTCAAACATGATTGCACAGAAATAAATCCCATTGAAATCAAAAAGTTTGCAACTGATCACACTCTCCCTTCTCCTCCCTCCTATCCCCTTCCTTCGCCCCTCCAATTCCCTCCTTCTCCCTCCCCCTCCCCATGGTCAGTTTTACCTACCTGAAACATGATTCCACAGAAGTAAATACCATTGAACTCAATAAGCATGCAAATAATCAAACATGCCCTCCCCTGCCCCTTCCTTTGCCCCACCCCTCCAATCCCTTCCTCCCCTCCCCCTCCTTATGCTCTCCTCTCCCCTCCCTTTCTCCTTCTCTCTCCTCTCCCCTCCCCCTTCTCCTCCCCCTCGGTCAGTTTCACCTATCCTAACCATGATTACATAGCAGTAAATCCCATTGAAATCAATAAGCATGCAAATTATCAGACCTACCTTTCCCCTTCTTCCTCTCTCCTCTCCCTTCCTCCTCCCCTCCCCTCTTCCTCCTTCCCTGCCCACTCCAGCCATCCCTCCTTCCCCCCCGGTCAGTTTTACCTATTCTAAGTATGATTGCACGGGAGTAAATCCCACTGAACTCAATAAACATGTAAATGATCAAACCTGTCCTTCTCCTCCCCTCCCCCTCCTTTCTGATCCCCTCCTCCCCTCTGCCCTTCCTCCCATCCCTCCTCCTCCTCTCCTCCCTTCCCCGTGGTCAGTTACACCTATCCAAAGCATGATTGTAGGGGAGTAAATCCCACTGAACTCAATAAGCATGCAAATGACCAATTCATTCTCAGCAAGCTTGCACAGGATCCCATTTCTCATGTCCTGGATTAAAAAGCAGAGAAATTAACTAATAGGCAAAAAACCTTGCAGTTTAAGAATGTACCTATAGCCCACAGATATTTCTATCAAACTTTAAAAAGCAGAGAAATTGGGCAGCTATAGTGAATGCACCAGGGAGCAGGAGACCTGACCTCCTCTCTGAGATATTGTACTGCCCTACAAATTTGTCAAAATGCAAATACCATTTGGGTTGGTCTTTCACAGTCCAATCCACTTCTTGTGTAGCTTGGAAGAATTTGGTAATGTGCCTCTGAGCATATGGTGAGTGGCGACAACACCTGCAATCAGCCCAAATAACAGAAAGAACACATGTGCTGTGCTGATCTTGTTTTAGCAGGGAGGAAGCAACATTATTAAGACAGTTGACATAGATCAGATAGTCACTTTAAATATGACTGATTTCATTTGCGATTTTAGTGGTTTCCCATAGGAAGTCATTTTCTTTTGCTTCTGTTTCTGTGAATATGTGAAGTACAGCAACACTTTGCATAATTTACACTAAAAAAAACCTCCAAAAACAATTGTGGAATAATGGCACTGACTATTCTGCAGAATAGTCTCCAGTAGACATGAGGAGTGTCTCTGTTTGCACAAGATAAAACAGTGTGACGTGAATATATTCTAGCAAATTTCTAGGTGTGCTCTATGTTTTTAATTGACCATGCCCACCTTGCCTTAAATGAAGTGGTTTAAACATAGCAGGCTGAAAACATGCATCTTGGGCAGGCTAAGTTTGTTTTTTCCAACAGCTAGAGTCATTGCTGAAGTAGCAACATATTGTAATCAGTCTGATTTTACATCAAACTGCAGGTTCAGATTCAAATATCAATAATTTAAGATATGCAGACGATACCATACTTCTAGCAGAAACCAGTAATGATTTAAAATGAATGCTAATGAATGTTAAAGAGGAAAGTACAAAAGCAGAACTACAGCTGAATGTCAAGAAGACATGACAACAGAAGATTTATGTAACTTTAAAGTTGACAATTGAACTAAAGTGGACATTGAACTTGTCAAGGGTTATCAATACCTTTGCATAGTCATTAACCAAAATGGAGACAATAGTCAAGAAATCAGAAGAAGGCTAGGACTGGGGAGGGCAGCTATGCGAGTACTAGAAAAGGTCCTCAAATGCAAAGATGTATCACTGAACACTAAAGTCAGGTTCATTCAGACCATGGTATTTCCGATTTCTATGTATGGATGTGAAAGTTGGACAGCGAAAAAAGCGGATCAGAGAAAAATCAATATTTGAAATGCGGTGTTGGAGGAGGGCTTTGCGCATACCATGGACTGCGAGAAAGACAAATAATTAGATTAGAACAAATTAAACCAGAACTGTCACTAGAAGCTAAAATGATGAAACTGAGGTTATACCTTTGACACATAATGAAAAGACATGATTCACTAGAAAAGACAATAATGGTGGGAAAAACAGAAGGGAGTAGAAAAAGAGGAAGACCAAACAAGAGATGTATTGATTCCATACAGGAAGTCAGAGATCTGAACTTACAAGATCTGGACAGGGTGGTTCATAACAGATGTTATTGGAGGTTGCTGATTCATAGAGTTGCCATAAGTCATAATTGACTTGAAGGCATAACAACATGGTCCTATTGACTGTTATAGTTTTATTGTTGGTTTTTAATTGCATTCCAATCTTTTTTGATGACTCTTATTGATATGTGTTGTTTTTGACATAAACTTGAAAAGATAGAAATGTATTCTTTGAGAAGTGGAAAGAGAAAGCTATCTATACACAAAAAGATTTATATTCAGGAATCACCCCTCTTATTGGGGGAACAACTTACAGCTGCAGAAGCAGAGACAAATTGGTTACCCATTCACCAAATTACACACTTTTTAGCCAATTTGACAACATCCAACCAAGGTACCAGATCACTTTGACCCTTGAAATATTTCATATTGAATTCTTCTTGTACATCTAAGAAATTACTATCCACAATATACAAAATCATGAATGAGGTGATGTCTTATGACTTAAAAACTCTAAAACACACATGGAAAGAGGACTTAAATGATCAAATAGATCAAATAACAATGATTTATTAAAAACTGCAATCCTATGTGTTGGGTATTTAAATCATGTACATATTTCAGACATGCTATTTTTGAAAAGGAAAAAGTTCATAAATTATTTACTCAAAGTATTCTTTCATAAACTGTGTGCCTGCTTCAAGCTGTTTGTGTGAGTTTCATGGAGAGTATCAACTAAATGAAAGGGTTAACAGCAAATGCACATGCCCAAGGGTAGACAAAGTATTGTGTACCCCACATAATTGGCAACCTTTCTGACTGACAAGACAAGTTTGGGAGCGAGGAAATGACATTTACTTTGTAACTTGCATAAGTGGTACAAACTTCCAAACTCTTACTATGAAATATATGTAATCCATTACAAACTTCGGCACCATCACTGCAGCCTCTTTCCATGGAGTCTACTCTCAGTTAGTGCCGTGACAGCCTGTCTCCTGCCTGAATCAGATTAGATCAGAAATAAGATGAGTGATTTCTACCCCAAACAGGAAATGACTTACAAGCGAACATGAATTATTATTATTACACTTGTATTCTGCCCTTCTTCCCAAAGGAACCCAGGGCAGCAAACATCATTTTGAATTGATGTTTAATATACATCAGTTTAAAATAAATGTAATACAATTTAAAATAAAATAAAAACATATTTAAAACACTTATAAACAATCCAAAAACATTTAGAAATTTAAAAGCAGTCACATAACCTCACACTTGCTAATTTCAAGGTTGCCATGGCCAGTATCTTTCAGCCATCAAATACCAGGGTAAACAGGAATGTTTTTACATTTGTTCTGAAAGTCAGTCATGAGGGAGGCAGGCACACCTCACCAGGACGGGGCATTCCTCAGTTGAGAAACCACAACTGAGAAGGCCTTGTCACAGGTCAACGCCAACCAGGCAGCAGCCCATCCATGTCCTGAGTTCAGCCCACCCATCTCCTGATCCCCCAAACACCTCATACCGATTGGGAAATAGCAAATGGGTGGTGTTCCAGCCTTGTATGGTGGTAATGGGCTAGGACAACAGGGTCTAGTAGCTTCTGATAAATGTAGCTATGAAGTAATCTTTGGGAGAAAAACATTTTGTAAGGATCACTGGGCATTTCTTCCTGGCATTCTGACACAGCGCACCTGACATTGGAGTGAGAAAGGAGGGAGAGACCTCCTTTCTCCCCTCCCTCTGTGGCCAGAAAACAGCTGCTGCTGCTGCTGCCCTTGGTGAGTTATTTAAAGGGGAAATAATCTGGTGGGTTGAGGGTGTGTGTCTCAGCCTGGGATTCTTCTTTACTCAGATATTAATCTGAGCTGGAAATGAACGTTGAGACTCCTAATGCTTACCTCTTCTCTAAGGTGACCTTCAGGAGTCCCTGAAGCTCATATGCAGGCCTGGATATGGTGAGATCCACCAGTACCACTATTCTCAATGTTCTACCCATCTCATGAATTCAGCTACAAGTTAAATATGCTCCAGTGATATCACTTTTAACATGGTAATCTCGGCCTCTTGAAGTTCTCCTAAAGTGATTGCTGCCCACTTATTGTTTTGTTCCATCAAAAATATGAAAAATTACAAGGAGGAAAAGGCTAACCCAGATGGTTATGTAGTACTCCCATTATCAAAGGCAGTGTACCCCTGAATACCAGTTGCTGGGAATCACAAGTGGGGGGAATGCTCTTGCACTCAAGTCCTGCTTGCAGCTTTCCCATAAGCATCAGGTTGTGCATTGTGAGATCAGGATTGTTTATTTTTATGTATTCAACTTATATCCTGCGCTTCCTCCCAAATATGGGTCTTTGGTCTGATTCAGCAAGGCTCCTCTTATGTTCTTAATGTTGCCTTCTGCCAAATGGATACTGCATTTGAACAACTGGGCTGGGGGCTGTGAAGCAGGGTAAACACAGTGATGTCAGGAACCACTGTTCTCACTCTGATTTGGCATGCTGTCATGTGATGACATAGACAAATTGGATTGCTTATGTGGTGCCATTAGGAAACCTATTCAGAGTGAAATGCTTCCTGCCCTTACTCTGATTTCATTTTGTGTTGTCTGCATGCAGTCCAATCTAGTTGTATTGCTGTGTTGCTACATTGTCTATAGGATCCTTGACTGACTGACACAGGAAGAAACTTTTTGTTTATTTTTTAAAACATAGCACAGAAGCAGGAGATCCTGAAACCCATGCTTCTGACATCTCCCTGCCTTTCAACTAGCTCCTTTTAGGTGTAAAGTGTGTGTTATTACTGTACAGGCAGTAATAGGGCTAAAACGTCCATGTAGAAGGAAGTTGCTTAGAGGGCAATTCTTGTAATAGTAACCAAGAAGTTTACACCACAGGGACAGTTATTGCAGTATAAACTGACTCTAGGGGGCTGTCACTTTAGGTCTGTGCTAGTACATTGTGTCTCTTGTACAGTGATTTCTCCCTGAGTACCAGCTTTGGCAAAGTGATGTTGCAAGATGGGTCCAGAGAGATAAAAGTCACTGAACATCCTTCCAACTCTCTCTCTCTCTCTCTCTCTCTCTCTCTCTCTCTCTCTCTCTCTCTCTCTCTCTCTCTCACACACACACACACACACACGGTAGAATGAAGGACAGGGAAGGCAAATTCTTCTTGGTTAGAAAATAATCCACTTTATGGATACTTGGGATTAGATTTTACAAACTGCCCTTTATTTTTGCATATTCACCTTTGTCAGTGTATCTCTCTTTTTGCATTGCCCAAGAGTGTACCCACTTGTATTGTTAACATGGACTGATTGCTGTTCAGGGTAGCATCTCACTTTCTGCAGCATATATTTGTTTTATTTGGATTGTGCCCTGAAACAGTTTAGATCAAGGCCACCAGCATACCAGAAGAGATTTTACACCCAATTAACTTCCCCTTCATTTCACTCCTGAAATTTCTGGTGGGTGATGCTATGGCTCAGCCCTAATCCTAACTAGAACCCACTTGCTCCTTTAGCAATACTTTAGAGGTTTGGGGGATCTAGCTTTGAACTGGGCACCTACAAATTCTCGAGATCCCTGGGCATTTCCATTTCCAGTTAAATGCAGCACTTAAAACAAAGTGAAAGCTTCATTTATTACAAGTATGTGGTTTATAAGAAGCAATTAATCTCTAGGAGGTGGAAGCTGGCAACTAAGTACCAAAATCAGATGGGATCTGAATATATATTTGTTTACACCCTGTTGTTGCTGTTGTTGCAGTGACACTCACTATTTCATCTTTTAAAAGTCCTGTTGATAAGAACTTTGACTGCCTGAAATGGGCCTGAAATGTTTTAACTTCTGTTTCCTAATGTGGTTGCTCTATTCCTCATGTCCTTTCTTAAAGATCAAAATCAGGGCTGTAGTCAGGGGATACTGATGATCTTATTGTGGTAGTGCTGCAGACTCATGGGGAGGTCCGAAGCCTGGGAACATATCTCCAGAAGATCTTCTTCCTAGCTAGATACCAGCATTGCTTTTGTTTTTCCTTTGTTATTGTGAATGGATCATGAGAAGGAAAAGGCTGGTGGAAGCTGTGGTACTCTTCATATGCATACAAAGCACCAAGTGTTGGAGACCACACTACAATTTCATAGTGCCATAGAACAGTGCTTGCTAGATTTCTAATACCTTGGTTGTTCAAATTCCAAAAGCAAGGGATGCCTAAATACAAATAGTGGATCGCCTCCCTCCTCCATAGCCATCTGCAGCTCTGTCCCAGGTATTTGCAGAGAAAAACAGCAGTGTTTGGCTACTGAGTGAGGCTGCTTTCAGACATGGGACTAATTGCATTAGTTTAACGGATTAAAAAGGAAGTGCTTCTGTCCCAATTTCTAAAACTCTTTTCACACTGCAGTACCTGTTGCGTTAAGGAACAGCAATTTTTTCAGCTGATATACCGGCATTTCGCACAAAGGTCTTTCACATGGCTACAGTGAATGTCTTGTTTTCATCCCTCAACCATTATACACATGTGTATTGTTCCCCACTGTGTAGGAGGTCTAAGATCTTGTCCTTTCACCATGCAAGCCCTCTCCCTTTAGGATCTGTCTTTTAAAATTATTTTAGTTGTATAGACACAGGGGTGTGTGCTACTGCTATCTGCGCTGATGCTGGAATACCGATACAACTTTCATCAGTTAAAAAAACCCAGCGAAACTAAAGGGTGGGAATGCACTGCATGCTGGGATGCCTGTCACATGAGCGGCTGCAGCTAGCAAAAAACTCTTAACAATCTTCCGGGTTCCCAGCCTTGCTAACGGATTATTTCTGGTATCATTTATAATGGAAATTTGCGCTAAACTTGCACTATATTCCACTAGAATACTGGAGCTAGCTTGTGCCTCATGTGAAACATCAAATATAATGCGCAAATTACCAGGTAAGAAATCATCAGAATAACGGAACAAAGTGCAGTGTGAAAGCAGCCTGAGAGGATTGACCCATCCAGATGTCTTACAATATCAAAGAGTGAAGGAACTAGTGCAAAGATACTTCTGTAACCTTCAGGGATTTGGGTGTTTTTTATTGTGTTTTCTGACTCTACTGGAAATTTCAAAATGCTTCTTCTAAAGCTATGTAAGAGCTGTAAAGGAAGTGGAGCATACAACTGAGATAATAATTTGTTTTTATTTATAGACCCAGAGCTCCCGCAGAGATAAACTTGAAGATAGTCAAGTCCAGTTTGTCCACCCCAGGAGACCAGGCATAATTCAAAGAAAGTTGTGTGCTTAAATCCTATGGAAATTAATAGGACTTAAGAGCATAACAGTGTGCGTAAGCCCCACTGATGTTCATGAAAGCACCCTCCATGCTATGTATATAGCCATTGTGTGGACTGGGGCAGAGAGCCTGTGTATAAAGCACATGCAACTGTATGCACTAGACCCCCTTGTTGACTGTTTCACTCAACGTGGAGATATCAAGAGTGAGGCTGGAAGGTGTGCAGATGTCAAGACTGCAGGCATGGTTACAATGCCTCTTCTTTGCATTGGCTGTATTATTAACTGTAGCATCATAGTGAGTCAGTGCAGCAAGATCATGGAATTAAGCCAACATGTTTCCATGGCTGTGTGCAAGCACAGGCCTGCACCACTTGCTGAATGAAATATGGCAGTCGTGTTTTTTGGCTTGCTAAGTGCTTCATAGTCTCCCTGTCCCATAGTCCCAGGAAGGCAGCAAAAACAGATAGTTTATAGAGTGCCTGGTGGACTACTACATACACTGCATGAGTCCAGTCCTGATTTCTAATACCTATCCTAGATAAATCACCGTCCCTCTTTTTTTGGTGGGAGATTTTATAGTGCCTTTTCAAAGTATCTGTATAAGTTGTTTGAGTCACCAGACATCAGGTAAATGTATATTTCCACAAGAAATGAATGTGCACCAATAGCAAGGTGTCACAGGAACATAGGAATATGAGTCGAACCATTGGTCCACCTAGCTCGGTGTTGCTTATAGTAACTGACAGGGGATCTCCAGGATTTCAGACAGGGGAAGAATGTTGTCAGCCTTGCCTGAGATGCTGGAGATTGAAGCTGGGACCTGCTGCATGAAAAGCAAATGCTCTCCCACTGAGGTAACGCTCTTCCCCTTTATGTGTCTCCCATATAGGACACAGTCTGCTATTTCCGATACTTAGCCATTCATTCTGAATTGTGGATAACATTTGATAGGACAATTCTATTTTTCTAGTGTGTTTGTGATCCAAGGAACAATCACCTTCATTGCTCTGAAATTGTCCAGTTCAGAGTGAGAACCACCAGTCGGCGACGAGGGTGCAATCAATTCTTGTTTTATTAAAGTAATGGATACATCAAAGGCTGTGCGCCTCATAGAAACCTGTATGCTAACTCACTACAATCCGTAACTGCACTCTAGACATGCTCTGCAACTTGTGAGGTGTAACCTCTCACTCCATTGCACACATGCCTCCTTCTGCTCTGTCCGCTTCTCCCGACGTCGTGAGTGTGATGGTGGGGGGTGAGCCTCCGAGGGCTCATCGGAAAGCGCAGGTTCCTAATCAGCAGGCGGGAGAGTGGAGGGCGGGGAAACGTCGGGCGTTTCTGAGATACTGCTTGGTGAAGAAAGAGTGTCTGCTCTCTCAGGAGCATCCCCCAACATCCAGTGGGAGTGCTGGGGGGCTGAGCGCTGTCCCATTGAGGGGCAGGACCAGCCATGGGAACTGGCGGGGCGGGCGACTTGCTCTCTTCTCCAAGGTCGGGGTTAGACTCAACAACAGCTGGATCGTCCATGCTCCCTGATGGCTGAGGCTTCTGAAACTCATGCCTTCCCCTCCTTCCTTGGGAAGGAGGCTGGGTCCATCACCCCTGGGCTCAACAGAAATCAGTGAAGGGAATGCTATTACTGAGCAATAGCATACTGCAGGCAGAGGCAAGATTATTGTCAATGTGTAATGGTGTGTAATGGAGCTCAGGTACTAATGCTTGGTGTTCAAACAGGTGTATCAGAAGTGCACAAGAGTGCCCAGTGTTCATCTATGTCAGCCTTTCTCTACCTGACACCCTCCAGATGTTGTTGGACTCTAGCTCCCATCAGCCAGTATGGCCAATTATCAGAGATGATAGAAATTGCAGTCCAAAACATCAGGAGGCCACCTGATTGGGGAAGGCTGATCTATGTAATAATGGAAGGTATGCCACCATAGTAGGCTAAATTCATAGGTTGGCATACAAGAATCAGAGGCAACAGCTATAGGCTTCCTGTAGCTTGCTTAGCAGATTCCCGAGAGGTTGGCTCCAACTAACAGATGATCTTACACGGCTTAGGACCACAATACCTGATGGAACACCTCTCCCGACACGAACCCACCCATACACAACGCTCAACATCAAAGGCCCTCCTCTGGGTGCCTACTCCGAGTGAAGCTGGGAGTCTGTCAACAAGGGAGAGGGCCTTCTCAGTGGTGGCCCCCAAATTATGGAATGATCTCTTGGACGAGGTGTGCCTGGTGCCAACACTGTTATCTTTTCGGTGCCAGGTCAAGACTTTCCTCTTCTCCCAGGCATTTTAGCATGTGTTTTTAAATTGCTTTTTTTTAAAATGTGTTTTTAAATTTGTATATTTGTTTTTAATGTTTTTAATTGTTGTAAACCACCCAGAGAGCTTCGGCTATGGGGCGGTATACAAATGCAATCAATCAATCAATCAATCTTCATGCCTTCAAGCATGGGTGGGTATCATTTCTGGGTTATGAGAATCAATGGAATGCAGAGCCAGCCCTTCAGACCCTCTCAGGTGTTAATATCAGCAGGGGGGGGGGCTTGGTAGTTCAACTGCCCTCTGTCCTGTTCTCACTGGACTCGAGAGTCAAGAGACTCCCCAGCAGAAACACAAGTGAGGGCAGCACAAAGGCAATATCCAGGGTCAGTCCAAAGGCTAGAGTTTACCTCAAAACCAAGGAGGCCAGGCAGGAATCAGGGTCAGAGCAGCCCAGCATCAGAAGCCAAGCAGTCTGTAAGCAATGCAGGTAAGGGGCAAGCAAGAAACAGGTCCAGAGTCCACAGATAATCTTTAGACAGGGAGGTACAGAGCTGGTGTATAGATGTTGCTCCAGCAGCACTTCCAGCCTAGCACTCCCACTGATCACCTACAGCCAGACTTTTACTCCTGCGGAGTCTGGACCTGTAGTCAGGCACTCCTTTGGACGGGCCGGGTCTCCATCTGGCATCAGAGGTGACACCTCTCCCTTGGGCTTGGGGTCTGTTCAGCCTCGATGTCAGAGGCCAAACTTGCTCCGGCTGCAGATGGCCCATTCTGCCGATGGCCCATCACTGGATCCTGGCCCCTCAGCCTTAGATGGAGCCTGAGCCAGTGCTGGGTCCAAGGCTGGAGCCTCCTGGACTTCCTCTGATGAGGACTCCTCTGGCTGGGAACTGACACAGGTGTGATGGGCAGACTAGGAGAGGGAATTCTCTGTGGCAGCCCCTAAATTGTGGAATTCTCTCCCCAAAGAGGTGTGTCTGACATCTGGTGAATGCTGAAGACACACCTCTTTACCCAGGCCTTTGACACCTGAGATGTGTGTTTTCAGGACCCATCCTATTCCTGTGGCTGTAATTTGCTTCAGCTGTTTTTAATCTTGAATTTTAAACTGTTTTATCCTGCCTTGGGACCTGCTGGTGAGGGCAGATGACAACAACAACACCATTATGCATATTGAGGCGGCCACCTCAGCCAACTGGAAGGGCAGCATGGAAGAGCAGCAAATTGTTCAATATTTAATGTATTATTGTATTTGTACTGCCAGGGTGGGATTTTCTGCCTCAAGTGACAGAGTAACTTGACAAGCCTGAAGTACTATGCACCTTGACTTGGGCAAGGGAAGTGCGCCATTTGCTGCTCCATCTCAGGCAGCAAAATGCCTTGGACTGCCCCTGATAGGTTGTGTTCACATGGGGCTCCTGTTGCACAAATATTTCAGCTAGAGCAGAGACACTGACATGTACCTCCTAAAGTATAAATTCAGATCCTAAGAGCCATTTTTCTTAAAAACAAACAACATAAAAATAAAAATGGAGAAGTATGTGTTGAGCCAAGGAAATAAACAAACAGGGTTGAATCCAGCAACGTCATTGTGCAAGCAGAACAACTTCCACTTGTGCAACAGAACTTTCCCTCCTTCTCTCTCCAGACCCTCCCAAATCTGATCTGAGGGAACCTCCAGAGCAAATTTGGGAGAGGTGCAGAGATTGCATGGAGGGAGGAAAGGGAGGAGAAATTCTGTTATGCAAGTGGAAGCTGTTCCAGAAAAATATAGACCAGGTGTGGAGAACTTTTGGCCTTCCAGATATTGCTGAACTACAGCTCCCATAATCCCTTACCATTAGTCTTGGTTGCTGGGGATGATGGGAGCTGTAGTGCAGCAACATCTGGAGGACCAAAGGTACCCCACACTGATATAGACTTTTCCTTCCAATAGTCCATATATGATGTCTGGAGCACACACTTTGAAAGTAAGATCTATTCATATATGTTACGTTTAAAATGTGTGTTTCCAGCTTATAGTGATCTTGCTGCCATGTTCTTGTCAGTATTATATGTAGGTTTTTTTCAATGCTCAAATGTGATGATTGTGGTGTTGGAGGAGAGCTTTGCGCATACCATGGACTGTGAAAAAGACAGTTGGGTGTCAGAACAAATTAAACCAGAACTGTCACTAGAAGCTAAAATGATGAAACTGAGGTTTTCATACTTTGGACACATAATGAGAAGATATGATTCACTAGAAAAGACAATAATGCTGGGAAAAACAGAAGGGAGTAGACAAAGAGGAAGGCCAAACAAGAGATGGATTGATTCCATAAAGGAAGCCACAGACCTGAACTTACAAGATCTGAACAGGGTGGCTCATGACAGATGCTCTTGGAGGTCACTGATTCATAGGGTTGCCATAAGTCGTGGTCGACTTGAAGGCACATATCAACAACAAAAGCTGTGAGTTTGCTTTACATGTTACAGCCACTAGATGGAGGTAGTTGCTGTTATCTACATTTTTCTTGTCCTTTTTGTTTAGTGAAGATATTTGTAGTCTAAGGGATCATAAGCAAAATGCTATTAGGTCTTTTGGTCATTGTACTTCAGGGAAAATGTCTCCCATTCATCCAAATTCTGCTATCTATCAAGGAGGGCATGTATCAGTTTGCACGGCAGGGGTTATGCTGCAGTCTTGGTGAAAGATCTGAGGTTCTTCCTCTAGAAGTGAAAGTTCAAATTAATGAATGTGCCTTTTATAATGTTTGAACATGAAAAAGAAGATGGCAGCAGGATTATTTCCACAATGCCTTTAAATAAGCATTTTTTTTAAAAAAAGGTTTCATTTATTCATTATTTATTTTAGGAATTTATAGCCTGCCTTTTGTGTAAGCATCAATGTGCCTAACAAAGTCATGAATCAGTAGCACAATACCTTAGTAAAACAATGCAGCAGGAAATAAAAACAATAAGAATAATGAGCCTGTAGACGATAACTTTAAAATAATAGTTCAAATTAATGGGGAGCTAAATAATATCTCTAAAGGCCAGCTAAGGCTGTAAGCATACAATTCCCAGAGTGGTTTAACATAGTTAATCCCTCTTCCAAGGGAACTCTGGAAATGGTAGCTCTGTGAGGGGAATATGGGGATTTCCTAACAACTCTCAGCACCCTTAGCAAGCTACAGTTCCCAGGATTCTTTGGGGGAAGTGACTTTTTAAAGTGGTGTGATACTGCTTTAAATGTAGGGTGCAGATGAGGCCCTAGCAGATGCTGGAACAACATATATCTTTCACCTTTCAGACTTTCGCAACATGACTTACCTTCTTTGCCCTACCACTTGACTGACCGCCTGCACTGCTAACTGATGTCTCAGTGACTCTGCCCTTTGAACTACACTTGAGTCTGACTGCTTTACTGTGTCACGACCTTGGCTTTACCTAGACTCTGCTTTTGGGACTCCCCTGGTTCTGACCAGTGCTATTGTGTTTTGGATCCCAGCTGGTGGTTGACCTTGTTGTGCGGAATTGCCTCAACACGCTGCTTAAGAACCGAGACTTAACCTGATTGATTGATTAAATGAATCTGTCTAAAGCGGGGCAACAAACAACAAGCATTTATTGTATAATATTACTTCACTTACTTCAGATGGTGGTGTGGGGGAGATTGTAGAGTGTATGACTTGGTGTTTCAGAATGTGCTAAGCCAGCCCTAAGAAGCATAGGAACCTTAGGAAACTGCCTTATATCAATGCAAACCTTTGGTCCATCTTGCCCAGGGTGTCATCTGAAGGCACATGAGGCTACCACCTTGCTGAAGCTAAACAAGTCTGTGTTTGGTCAGTGCCTGGATGGGAAACCCTGTGGAACCACTTGTGTGCTGCTTTGAGTTCCTTGATTAATGAAAGTGGGATATAAATGTGATTAAATAAATAAATAAACAAATAAGTATTGTCTACACTGACTGGCAACAGCTCTCCAGGGTTTCAAGATGGGGGACATTCCCAGCCCTATCTGGAGGTGCCAGGGATTGAAGCTGGGAACTTCTGCATGCAAAGGAGGTGCTCTGCCACTGAACTACAGCCCTGCTGTGTTTTGGAGTTCTCCTGTTCATTTTGCTGAGTGGGCCCCCAGGCTTCTGCCTCAAAGTCCTGCCCAGTGTGTACCACTGGTGTAATCCCATCCTCAGGACAACCAGTGAGCATCGTAGTTATACGAAAATGTGAACCCATATCTCTTTAATCCAACTCTAGTCATTACTATGCTATCTCTGACAAAGATCATTCTTTCTCACCTCCAGTAAGAGTGATTACAATAGTACAGTAATGGGATAATGGTGTTAAGTTACAGCAGGGAAAGGAAATCAATACACCAATTTACAGCAACTGGGGAAAAAAATCCCAAACAAAGTTATCACCCAATGACAGCAAATGTGATTAGGCTGTATGCCCCCCCTGCCCCAGCAATTTTGCAGGAAAGCTTATCATGTTAAAACGTGCAAAAGAAAGTATAAAGTGTATGTTTTGTTCAGTTGTTTGTGTCAGATGCCACATTTAATGGCACTTGGCACTCTGGTACCAGCCAGGGTTGAAGGTCGTGACATGCTTCCCAAACTCTGTCAGGCAGACCCAAAACTCATTTACAGTGGGACTACATGGATTTCAGTTGAACAGATTAGACATAATGAAGTAAAAAGGAAAAAAAAGAGTAAGAGGGAAAATCCAATAGTGTAACTGGACTGCAGTTAGAGCTTATTGTATCTTTTCAAAGGCTCGTCAACCAAAGAGTTCAGCTCAAATATCTACATTTTTAAAATCATAAGAAGAGCCTGCTGGATCAGGCCAGTGGCCCATCTAGTCCAGCATCCTGTTCTCACAGTGGCCAACCAGGTGCCTGGGGGAAGCCCGCAAGCAGGACCCGAGTGCAAGAACACTCTCCCCTCCTGAGGCTTCCGGCAACTGGTTTTCAGAAGCATGCTGCCTCTGACTAGGGTGGCACAGCACAGCCATCATGGCTAGTAGCCATTGATAGCCCTGTCCTCCATGAATTTGTCTAATCTTCTTTTAAAGCCATCCAAGCTGGTGGCCATTACTGCATCTTGTGGGAGCAAATTCCATAGTTTAACTATGCACTGAGTAAAGAAGTACTTCCTTTTGTCTGTCCTGAATCTTCCAACATTCAGCTTCTTTGAATGTCCACGAGTTCTAGTATTATGAGAGAGGGAGAAGAACTTTTCTCTATCCACTTTCTCAATGCCATGCATAATTTTATACACTTCTATCATGTCTCCTCTGACCCGCCTTTTCTCTAAACTAAAAAGCCCCAAATGCTGCAACCTTTCCTCATAAGGGAGTCGCTCCATCCCCTTGATCATTCTGGTTGCCCTCTTCTGAACCTTTTCCAACTCTATAATATCCTTTTTGAGATGAGGCGACCAGAATTGTACACAGTATTCCAAATGCGGCCGCACCATAGATTTATACAACGGCATTATGATATCGGCTGTTTTATTTTCAATACCTTTCCTAATTATCGCTAGCATGGAATTTGCCTTTTTCACAGCTGCCGCACACTGGGTCGACATTTTCATCGTGCTGTCCACTACAACCCCGAGGTCTCTCTCCTGGTCGGTCACCGCCAGTTCAGACCCCATGAGCGTATATGTGAAATTCAGATTTTTTGCTCCAATATGCATAATTTTACACTTGTTTATATTGAATTGCATTTGCCATTTTTCCGCCCATTCACTCAGTTTGGAGAGGTCTTTTTGGAGCTCTTCGCCATCCCTTTTTGTTTTAACAACCCTGAACAATTTAGTGTCATCAGCAAACTTGGCCACTTCACTGCTCACTCCTAATTCTAGGTCATTAATGAACAAGTTGAAAAGTACAGGTCCCAATACCGATCCTTGAGGGACTCCACTTTCTACAGCCCTCCATTGGGAGAACTGTCCGTTTATTCCTACTCTCTGCTTTCTGCTTCTTAACCAATTCCTTATCCACAAGAGGACCTCTCCTCTTATTCCATGACTGCTAAGCTTCCTCAGAAGCCTTTGGTGAGGTACCTTGTCAAACGCTTTTTGAAAGTCTAAGTACACTATGTCCACTGGATCACCTCTATCTATACGCTTGTTGACACTCTCAAAGAATTCTAATAGGTTACTGAGACAGGACTTTCCCTTGCAGAAGCCATGCTGGCTGTGCTTCAGCAAGGCTTGTTCTTCTATGTGCTTAGTTAATCTAGCTTTAATAATACTTTCTACCAGTTTTCCAGGGACAGAAGTTAAGCTAACTGGCCTGTAATTTCCGGGATCCCCTCTGGATCCCTTTTTGAAGATTGGCGTTACATTTGCCACTTTCCAGTCCTCAGGCACAGAGGAGGACCTGAGGGACAAGTTACATATTTTAGTTAGCAGATCAGCAATTTCACATTTGAGTTCTTTGAGAACTCTCGGGTGGATGCCATCCGGGCCCGGTGATTTGTCAGTTTTTATATTGTCCATTAAGCTTAGAACTTCCCCTCTCGTTACCACTATTTGTCTCAGTTCCTCAGAATCCCTTCCTGCAAATGTTAGTTCAGGTTCAGGGATCTGCCCTATATCTTCCACTGTGAAGACAGATGCAAAGAATTCATTTAGCTTCTCTGCAATCTCCTTATCGTTCTTTAGTACACCTTTGACTCCCTTATCATCCAAGGGTCCAATTGTCTCCCTAGATGGTCTCCTGCTTTGAATGTATTTATAGAATTTTTTGTTGTTGGTTTTTATGTTCTTAGCAATGTGCTCCTCACATTCTTTTTTAGCATCCCTTATTGTCTTCTTGCATTTCTTTTGCCAGAGTTTGTGTTCTTTTTTATTTTCTTCATTCGGACAAGACTTCCATTTTCTGAAGGAAGACTTTTTGCCTCTAAGAGCTTCCTTGACTTTGCTCGTTAACCATGCTGGCATCTTCTTGGCCCTGGCGGTACCTTTTCTGATCTGCGGTATGCACTCCAGTTGAGCTTCTAATATAGTGTTTTTAAACAACTTCCAAGCATTTTCGAGTGATGTGACCCTCTGGACTTTGTTTTTCAGCTTTCTTTTTACCAATCCCCTCATTTTTGTGGTTTCCTCTTTTGAAGTCAAATGTGACCGTTTTGGATTTTCTTGGCAATTGGCCAGTTACATGTATGTTTAATTTAATAGCACTGTGGTCACTGCTCCCAATCGGTTCAACAACACTTACATCTCGCACCAGGTCCCGGTCCCCACTGAGGATTAAGTCCAGGGTTGCCGTCCCTCTGGTCGGTTCCATGACCAACTGGTCTAGGGAATAGTCATTTAGAATATCTAGAAACTTTGCTTCTTTGTCATGACTGGAACACATATGCAGCCAGTCTATGTCCGGGTAGTTGAAGTCACCCATTACTACCACATTTCCTAGTTTGGATGCTTCCTCAATTTCATATCTCATCTCAAGGTCTCCCTGAGCATTTTGATCAGGGGGACGATAGATCGTTCCCAGTATTAAGTCCCTCCTGGGGCACGGTATCACCACCCACAACGATTCTGTGGAGGAGTCTGCCTCTTTTGGGGTTTCGAGCTTGCTGGATTCAATGCCTTCTTTCACGTATAGAGCGACTCCGCCACCAATACGTCCTTCCCTGTCCTTCCGATATAGTTTATATCCAGGGATAACCGTATCCCACTGGTTTTCGCCATTCCACCAGGTCTCGGTTATGCTCACTATATCAATGCTCTTCTCTAAGACCAAGCACTCCAGTTCTCCCATCTTGGTTTGGAGGCTCCTAGCATTAGCGTACAGGCACTTGTAAGCAGTGTCTCTCTTCAAGTGTCTTTGGCACTTGTGGTTAGGCCTGTGGTAATTTTGCTCTTCTGAATTTATATCCTGTGCCCCTGCTCTCACAATGCCTACTTCTAGGCCTACCCCTTTTAAAATTTCATCATTTCTTTGGTTTTTATCCCAGGGGGGAGGTTTATTCCGAACCGGACCTTTCTCAGCTCCTGTCGGGTCATGTATATAAATCCATGCCCAATACAAGATGTGTCTTCCCTTGTAGGCTTTGATGTCTACCTTTGGAGACCACTTCAGATTCCATTTCAAATAGATTAGATTTCCTTGGCATTCTGATGGGAAAGTTTTCACTTTTTCCCAGCAAGGAATTTTGGATCACAGTACAATGAAGTATCATCTCAGATGCAGACTGCAATCAGAATTAAACTTGAAGCAAAAACATGCCAGAGCTGGGAGTACCTATTGATTCCTATGATACACATCCATGCACTGTTGTGACAGGACTGAACTCACATAAGGTTGTTGAAGAATTTTTCTAAATTGCAGTTCCATTGTTACTTTTGAATAATCTGCTGCATGTTCATACTAGAAGTATGTTTTAGCTCTATCACAGCAGTAAGAATTCTGATTCATCACAGTGTCTTACTTTTGTCCCTGTTCCATTTCCCTGACTTTCACCGTGTCCTATGACATTATTATGTTGTGCCAAAACCCATTGAATATAACATTGGAATTCTATACTGTTTCAAGAGTACAGAACTTATGATACATTGTAACCATGAAATACACATGCACAAAAAATTATTCAAATTTGATAAAACAATTTTAAAATGGTGAAAGCTGGAAAGCCCATCTAGAACTGGTCAAGATATGATTCTAGGAATACCCCCCACAACTGGATATCTGGTTTGTAGGCTAGGAAAATTATTATTTTTGTGATGGGTTTTTCATATTCCTAAAGGAGCTTTTAGGGATCTCTGGCAGTTCTAAGGCTATATACACACCATACATTTAAAGCACATGGCTCTCCCCAAAGAATCCTAACTTGTTAAGCATGCTGGGAAATGCAGTTCTGTGAGGGGTAAACTACAGCTCCCAGGATTCTTTGGGGGAAGTCAGGTGCTCTAAATGTATGGTATTAGAGCCTTAGAGCTGCCAGAGATCATTAAAAGAGAGCAGTGGTGCCACCAGAGTTGGAGTTTGGGGCAGACATCCAGGGCCCTGCTCAGCAGCATGAACAGGAGGGGCCCCCAGTGCAGCAGAGCTGGCTTACATATTGATGTGTGAGAAGTAATACACATTATCATCAAAGAGACCCCACCGATAAAACCATTAAACTGAGAGTCTAAAACTACTTAACTGCATCGCTGACAGAGACCTAATACTTATCTGTCTTACCACACTGGTTTTCTATCCACCTTGAAAATCTGTGGAATTGTCGGGTTATTTTACAGGCAACCAGCTGCCTACTTTGCAGGCCTAGCACCATGTCTCATATACCACATTGCTGGGTTTTGTTTTTTTTCTGGTCTGTTTCTTGTACTGGCAGCTTAGCAGTAAAATGCCAAACTAGGAGTATGGGAAGCTCCTGCAAGAATATGCCTTTAGTTCCTCTTCTGGATTAACTATCAAAATAGCCACCACACTGTTTTAAGTGGGCTGACCCATGACATTTTTCTGCCTGAGGTGAAGGACAAGATGGCACCCTCCCAATTCCATGCAGTTGAATCCTAATTCAGTGCTGATGACATCCTCTGCCGCCATTGAGGGCAGCAGGCTAGCTTAGGGTGCAAGGCAGGCTCTGTCCTCCAACCACCACTATTCCCTACCCCCAGCATCTGCCACCTGAGGAGACTGCCTCACTCTGCCTAATGGTAGGGCCATCCCTGGTGTGTGTATAGAAAGATGGCCAGAAAGATGGGCCATAGCTAAGTGGGTGAGTCCATAACCCCAACTTTTCTTTTCAGCTGGGTTTACTTCATTTTTCTTTCCTTGGCCTCTGCTTCCTACCTGTCTCCATTTCATGAGAAGCTCTCCTCTCTGTCCTTTTCCTCATCTGCATCTTCTTTGCCTCAGGCCTCTCATTCCTTCCGTCATACCTTTTCAGCTATACCTAATGCCTTTACTAATGTGTGTGTGTGTGTGGAAACAGTGCCTTTTGTGACTTCTGCAATCATAAAAAAAATCCGTCAGCCTCTTTGTCCCGTTATGGCATGTGGTTTGTTAACAGAGCTTGGAAGTAATTAGTTACAAAAAATGAATTACTTCTGATTCATAACTTTTTTGAGGAACGAGTGCGTAATTTCTTTACATTTTGATTTTAATAGAACGAGGAGTAATTTTATTACTTTTGAGGAGTAATTGTGATGTTTCCATTACTTGGGGGCGGGAAGCAGGGGAAGTCTTCTGCTCCTCTGGTTCAGGGATGAAAATCATGTGCCTCAAACTGGGCTTCTGTGCAGCATCGCTCTTCCCTCATGCTCTGTGGGTGGGTAGGAGGCGACAAGGGAGGAGGTGGAGAGTGAGACAGGGTGGAGTGGAGAAAACAATTGTTTTAAAAAATGGATGGTGGTGGTGAAGAATGGAGTGGAAGGAGAAAGAGCCTGTGTGTAAGGATGTGGATAAAGGAGGAGAAGGAGGCAGCACCAATGTGTGTGTGTGTGCGTGTGTGTGAATACTGTGTTTGTACTTGTCACACAAAGCAGCCTCCACCACCCTCCCTGGCTACTTTGCTGCATTTGCAGTGTTTTAACTTTTTTTGCATCTCAGGGGAAAATGTTTGCTTGGGTAGGTGTCCCTTAGTTGGTGGCAGGGCAGAGTCTGGGAGGTGGTTAAGTGAGAGAGATTATGCTTGCTGGCTGAGAGTATGTGTGTGTGTGGGGGGTTGCACTTGGCTTGACATGCAAAGATCTGAGCAAGTGGCCTCTGCTTCCCTCCCCTCCTCCCTTACCAGCAGAGAGACCAGAGCTTGGAAAAGTTACTTTTTTGAACTACAACTCCCATCAGCACCAGCCAGCATGGCCACTGGATTGGGCTGATGGGAGTTGTAGTTCAAAAAAGTAAATTTTCCAAGCTCTGAGAGAGACCACCACTGCTATCTTATGGATAAAAGAATTATTCTACTGCCTCTCTCTCTCTGTTTATTTTTAATGTTGTTTTAGGCAACTTAGGTGTGCAGCAGCCAAGGCTACCACTTTGTAGGCACTCTAGTTTTTTAAAAAGTAACTTAAGTGTAATTGTAGTGATTACTTTTGAGTAATGGTAATCAATCCCTTTCAGAACAATTGTAATTGCAATGGTAATTTATTCCTTTGCGGCCTATTGCCGAAATAAAACACAAACACCATTCATTGGGTTAAATCATGGGCCACTTTATTAAACGGAATCAATTAGAATAATGAACCTGCAGAGGGGAAATCAAGTGCGGGAGCATTCTGATGATCCAGGCAAAGCCTGCTTGCAGCCATAGGGCGACTAAACCTTGCCTGAGCCCGGGGCTGCCCTATGCCAGACCCCAGCTCAAGCCACACCCTGAAGATGTGTAGGGGGTCCAACCCGCATCACCGCCCCCCGGAGCCGTGAAACTCCGAGCGGATGAGGCACGTTGGCCCCAAAGGCGGCCCGTGTTCTGCCCCCCGGGCCGTATAGCCCTGAGCTGCAGGCCCCCGGACCGCCAATCGCCCCCAAAGGTGCCTAAAGGTGTCACCTAGCTGCCCTTTCCCTTTAAACCTTTTCCCGCACTTCTTTGCCACAAGTGACCGTTGACATATTGAAGCTAAAAACACACCAATCAGCCTATTAACCCCAAAGGCACCCGTGCTAACCCTTGACCCGTCCCCCCAACCACAGTGTGGAGTAGGCAAAAGAAACCTGCCAGCAAAGCGAGGCAGGCAGGCCAAAAATTCCTAGTCGGCCCCGTAGCGACCAAATGAATCACACTGCAGTAGAGGGAGGGTCGGGCGGGCGCCGCCAAAATTCAAAGGAGGGCGGGAGGCTGGTGGAGTGGCCTTAAATGGCCTTCAGCTGCCCCGCCTCCTTACTGTGCGTCACGACGGCGCGCTGGCGCGCCACGTGCGCACGCACACACCCTTGATGGCGGCCTGGCTTCGGCAGCAGCCGCAAACACGCCCCTTTTGCCCGGCAGGTACCGGGCACGGAACGGGATTGCGGCCTATTGCCGAAATAAAACACAAACACCATTCATTGGGTTAAATCATGGGCCACTTTATTAAACGGAATCAATTAGAATAATGAACCTGCAGAGGGGAAATCAAGTGCGGGAGCATTCTGATGATCCAGGCAAAGCCTGCTTGCAGCCATAGGGCGACTAAACCTTGCCTGAGCCCGGGGCTGCCCTATGCCAGACCCCAGCTCAAGCCACACCCTGAAGATGTGTAGGGGGTCCAACCCGCATCACCGCCCCCCGGAGCCGTGAAACTCCGAGCGGATGAGGCACGTTGGCCCCAAAGGCGGCCCGTGTTCTGCCCCCCGGGCCGTATAGCCCTGAGCTGCAGGCCCCCGGACCGCCAATCGCCCCCAAAGGTGCCTAAAGGTGTCACCTAGCTGCCCTTTCCCTTTAAACCTTTTCCCGCACTTCTTTGCCACAAAAGGGGGACAAGCCTCTGCTTAGTCTCCCTTTACCCCACACCCGATAAGGATCTCATGCAGACCCCTCTGCAGGTCCATCAGGAGGATGGCATCGTTGCCTCCCGAACTGCATGTCCAAGCATGTCTGCCACTGAGGGCCTTGCCCTCCATGTCCGACCACAGCAGACAACCCAAGGCTACCGAGGCCTCGACTGCATGTCCTCACATGCCTGCCACTGAGGGCCTTGCCCTCCATGTCTGACCACAGCAGACGACCCAAGGCTACCGTGGCCTCAACTGCATGTCCTCACATGCCTGCCACTGAGGGCCTTGCCCTCCATGTCTGACCACAGCAGACGACCCGAGGCTACCAAGGCCTCAGCTGCATGTCCTCACATGCCTGCCACTGAGGGCCTTGCCCTTCCTGTCTGACCATAGCAGACGACCAGAGGCTATTGTGGCCTCAACTGCATGTTCTCACATGTCTTGCCCTTCAGTAACCTTCTGCCCTGAACCCTGCTGGAACGACATGGGTAGGAGACCATTCCAGCGCATACTCTGTCGACCCAGTCACCAAACCATGGCCCACCATCAGAGGCCCAGCTGTGAACCAATGTGCGTTTGCGGCCCCAAGGCCAGCCTATGAGCTCATGCCATGGCTGCAGAGTAGACTGCGCATCTGCTCCATCCCCGTCCAGCAACCTGCCAAAAACAGAAACAATCGTGAACAGTTGGGTCCCAGACCTTCAGACTCGCCCCTGGGGTGAATGTATTCCATGCGCCCCCTACTTCCACCTCCTAGCGGCCTGCACCTGCATATACAAAAACCAAATAGACCGTCCCAGGTAGGCAATTCCACTGCCGGGTAGGCAACCCCAATTCCGGAGGGGCATGGCCCTCAAACCCCCATGGGTCCGCTCCCAGGCATCGCGACACTAGACCGAAACTTTATGAGGGAAGATCCCTCCCCCTGAATATCAGGCAGCCAGGCCTATAGCTTCCGGCCAAAAACACTATGTCGCCGTCATGGGGAAGTGTCCAGTCCAGGGGAGGGTAAAATAATGTGGAATGACTCTTGTACCCCTGGTCTGCCTGGAAACAAACCTTGGACCCCAGGATGGCTCGAAGGGAAGTCTGACCTGGCCCCAAACACCCCCACCCCCCATCCGGAAGGCTCCAAAATTAAGTGTGAGGGGTGCTACATGTAACCGCTGAGCTTTGAAGCATGATGGTCACAGGGCACCTCCCTGATCAACAATCCCTGGCGGGTCAGGTGAACATGGAGGGTGAGGATAAGGGGTATGGGGGTGTGCATGGGCCAGCTGGCCAGCACATGACATATCCCAAGACATGTGAATGGTCCTAAAGGCCCCCTGCAAGCCTACCTTGCGACACACTGGCAGACAAGCTTTACTCCTACCATCTGTGATGAATTCCAGGACGAGATTCCTAGGAATAGGCCACGCTTTGCATAGCCCCTGCCATCCCCCCAACTCCCAGGAGTCCCCTCCTGCCCTGACCATCTCTGACTCCCCTCCCCCATCTCCCAGTATGCGGTATGGGACTAGCAGAGTCGGTCCTTCCTCTAACTGGAACACCATTGACGCACTGCAGGAACGGAGGGGGCCACACCGCAGGTTGGCGCATAAGGCAGCCAAAACCCTGAACCTGTGGTGAGGCTGTGAAATCCCTGTTATGGCACTATAAACCCCATCGCAGAAGGCCCCCAATACCTGAAGGGCAGAAAGCAAACACTTTCCCAGCCCCTGAAAACTTCAGGATCTTGATCTGCAACAATTCAAGCTTTTTCCCGGCAGCCTGCAGCCCTGGGTCCAAAAGTCGATTTTAATACCCTGGAAGGTGAACACTGGGGCAGGATCCTCCACTTTCCCAGCTGCCAAAAGAACTCCCCAGTTCATAGCTACGCTATAAACTGTGCCATCAAGCGCTAACATGCACCCAAAGTCTGCCCTACCCGAGAACTGGACATCATGAAAATAGTGCCCCACCGCTTCTGGGGCCTCTCGTCTCCTGGCTGTCCCTTCCCAGAAGGGGCTGAAGTGCTCCATGCAAGAATACAGCAGCCCATAGGTAATGCTCTGCTGCATAGTTGACCTAAAAGGCAAAACTCAGCAGCTCAAAATCCACCATGTGTAACAGCTGGCAACGCAGGCAGATTAGCTGCCACACTTGCCCATAAGGCATCTCTGCCACAGGTGCGCACTATATTGAATGAAGTGTAGTGCACTGTGCATAGACTATCTGGTATGAAGCCATCACTGACTGACCCCACTTGTATGACGGATGGTGAATCAGGTAGACTTTGCCCACTGCCACTTTGGGCACTATACAGGGGGGGCACTGAGAGAGCAGAGGTAGGGGATGATGGGAAGGGGCCAATAACCCTGCCCAACTGTGTGTCTTCATCAATTGTCCCCTGGACCAGTGCGTCCATAGGATCCGGAAAACCGCATAATAAAGAAAAACCACATCATAAAATGAGTCTCCCCATAACTGGGCAGTCTGCAAGCAAGGTCCATAGCCCTCGAGCGTAGCTGGGAAGGGACACTTTTCTCAAGCAGCCTCTGCTGGGGGCTGCTTCCCACTCCTTTGGGGGGCCCTGGCCCCACATATCCTTCTGGCTTGTTGTTGTGCCTTTAATAGCAGGTTCGTATTCAGCAGTTATTAGATGGCATGGAGTTAAGCAATGTCATCTTCTAATGTCTGCAGATCAGATGACTCTTAAAAGCACAGGACTAGAGGCCTGTAAAAAAGGTGGGCACCTTATCTACAGACCAGTTTGTAAACTAGCTAAAGAGAAGATGCAAGCAAATGTGCAGCCTGCACGTGATTAATTCCATTATGTTTAAATAATTTACTCAGAGAAATATGAATTGGACCAATTCTATGCATACTTACTTATGAGAAAATCCCCGAGTGTATCGTTACTTCTTCCCCCGGAAGGGTGCATGTGATTGCACACATACAGCAGAATCCTATGTGTGTTTACTCAGAATACCACAGATTAAATGGGTCTTAGGACAGAGGTTTATGGGACTTAACTGATGGAAAGGTTCATATATTTTTACCTGGGTTTTGAAGAACGTATTTGGGGGGGGAGAAGCTTGACAGTGAAAAAAAAGGGGGGATGAGTTCCCTTTGCATTTGGAGTTGAAGTAGTTTTGGAGGTGAGGTTGCAGCACTAACTGGGGGTCCCTACTGGCTCCTGCAGCCTCCTTTCTGTCTCCAGCTGCCCCCCACCCTCATCAGAAAGCCTCTGCTCTTTGTAATTACATTGCATTGCTCCAATCCAAATGGCCGCTACGTTATGACAGAGCATCTTTCTAGGTTATTCTGCAAAAGAAGTGGCGGCCACAGGCAGCAGAAGGGTGTGGGAGTGCAGGCAATTTTTTTTTTTGGGGGGGGGGGGCTCTCATCTCAAGTTCTCCCTAATTGACTAACCCCTTCTCTGAACTTTCCTGGTTTGCAAAACAGTGAGGAAGTGGGATGGCCTTCTCAGTACATCCCTTAATAAAAGCATCCCCTCTCCAGCTGCCCCTGGAATGCCCCCAGTGTCAGATAGCCCACTACCTCTCTAGGTAATTGGTAACTGAAAAGTAACATTTAGTTTAAACTAAAAATACACTTCAGTATCAAGAAAAGGAGTCTATTCCTATTTTGCTTTCTGTAATGGGCAGGGGACCCCAATAGAAGTATCTCCTGGCCCTAACTGGAGGTTTGCCACCCATTACAGCATTGTGAGAGACATGTAGTGAGCAAGTGGCAATGTCAATTGCCACATAAGGTGTGGAACTGGACCTAAATACATAGGAGAGGAGAGTGACAGCTCTTCGTCTATGCATCATCCCTTTACCTGCTGCATTACTATGCTTAGAGAAACAGACAGGAGCTCTCCATGAATACTTGCCTCTATGTTCTGCACAGAAGCCTGCCTGCATAAATATTTTGTTTAGTTTAAATAGAAAATCCTTAAAATAACCTTTTCCCCTACTGTTCTTTTCAAATTATATTTAATCCATAAAAATGCTGACTGTAATTCACCTTCAGCTAAAGTAAACATTTCTCTCTGCATACTTAAAACACAGACACACATGCCCTGGGTTGCAAGACATATTTGGCCTTTTCAATCTCTCTTTTACTATCAGCATAGAATTAAATTTTAAACATTGTCTCTCCCCCTACTCCACATATTCCAGGTTTATGATAGAAAGTCTAGGGTACTATTTAACTAGAAGTAGGTTGTTGTGTTTCCCTTAATCCCAAACATTATTTCTATGATAAATGATGGAATCAGAAGGTGATAGTTTGAAGGAAAGAAACAGGAGAGAGCAGAAGAGCATCAAAGGTGCCCCCATAGCAGTGCAGTTTGTTTAGGCCTGACATGTTCTGAATAAAGATTCTTCCTCAGGGGTAACTGAAACTGAAACCGTAACTGGAAAGCCACCCGTGCCCCGCTGCGGCTGAAAGTCCTCACGCGTCTCGTCGCAGCCGCAAGGCCGGCCCATCAGAGGCCTCACCGCGGCTGAAAGTCCTCCCGTGCCTCGCCGCCGCTGGAAGTCCCCATGTGCCTCGTCGCAGCCGCGAGGCCGGCCCATCAAAGGCCTCGCCGTGGCCGGAAGGCCTCCCGAGCCTCGCCGCGGCCCCAAGGCCCCTCGCGTCCCGCTGCCGCCGCTGCCCCCGCTAGGCCGGCGCACCAAAGGGCCCGCCGCGGCCGGAAGGCTCCCCGCGGCGCGCAGCAGCCGCCGCCACAAGGCCTCCGCCGCCAAAATTCAAAGGAGGGCGGGAGGCTGGTGGAGTGGCCTTAAATGGCCTTCAGCTGCCCCGCCTCCTTACTGTGCGTCACGACGGCGCGCTGGCGCGCCACGTGCGCACGCACACACCCTTGATGGCGGCCTGGCTTCGGCAGCAGCCGCAAACACGCCCCTTTTGCCCGGCAGGTACCGGGCACGGAACGGGATTTTGGGGCAATGTAATTGTAATTTATTCCTTTTTAAAAGTAATCTTCGAAGCTCTGTTTGTTAGACAGGCAACAATCTCTGGGCAAAAGATTGGAGCCTAGTACAGTGCTGCTGATGTTGGGTCTTTATAGCAACAGCTAAGATGGGTGCAGTCCATGTCATCAAATGTACAATATGGGGTGGTGGTTTAAAGGGTGGACACTGGTGGACCCAAAGAGGATTGTTATCTGCCACTTCCATTGGGATTATATAACAGATACAGTGCTGGAATGAAAAAGTATAAACTGGCATCCTCACTCCTACAACATTGCTCTGTGTAACATGATCCCATTTTCTTTATTACTGTATAAAAGCACTTAACCAATATGCCTTTTCTGCTTGTTTATTTTGATTTGGTGCCAATTGCAACTGCTGTGACGTTTCTCTCACCTGGTCTGCACTGCAGCTCCAATGTGCCCAACATTAGGCTCATGTTGATCAGCGCTGTGTGCTTATTGGTGAAAATGGTACACAGTAGTAGAGGCACACATCCTCCTGCTCCAGCTTACAATGCTGTGAAAAAAGCATGTGGAATGGTAAACCTGTGAAATAAAATTATCACTATCTTTATACACCCTATGATTTTTTTTACAGAGACTTGAAAGTGGTATGTCAAAACTACTGTTGCCTACAGCCCACAAATTCATTTCTTCTGCCCTCTTTTAATCTCGGATCAAACAGATTTTTCAGTTTGTCAAAGTTCTAGAAAAACCGGTAAAACTTTTTGGACAAGGGACAGCAATTTGTGTGTTGGGGGAGATAAATATATGTACTAGTGTTGTACCAAAATCTATCTTCCAGTTTCTCAGAAATTTTCTTCCCGTGTGAAAGAGGTTTCCTTTTCTTTCTGCCTAATTCTGAGGACACTTCTTTAGAATATCTTTAGAACTTCTGTGGATGTTTACTTTTGAGCTTACCTTATTGTTGTAAGGTGGCCAAAAACTTTTCTCTAGCACTATGCAGCTTCCCTGGCTGCCTATGCTTCCTGACATAAAAATATACAGTGGAAGGACTTACCTCCTGATATTTTCCCCTGGGCTTTAACTGAAATGTGAGAACCTGGCTAGGCTGCAGTTTGCGATGATTGAGATGATTTGCAGAATGAAAGCAAGGAAGCTCACATATGACAAAAACCCAGTACTGCACCCATGAGAATTTCATTGATTTTTTTCTCTCCCCTTATACAATTTTCAGTTCAATTTTGTTTTCTTATTAATTGATGGAGAATGATCAGAGCAGGAGGGGGGGGAGTTGGAGAAATTTCTATAAAAAGGAGAGTTTGGCTTGAGATATCTGAAGATTTATGGGGTTCCAGAGAGCAGGTGGCTAATGTAGCATAAGAAAATAAGGATGAAGTACTGCATGTCTTTTTTTTTAGTCAGTCAGGAGAACCCTTTTAAAGAAACATATAAGAATTGATCTTGTCTTTGCTTGCAACTGTGTATGTTCATCTCCTCTTGTATGTTACAATGAGGGATGGAAGGATCTGTTAGTTCTGATTCTCTTCGTTTCTCATTTTCCCACTCTTAAATTCAGTTCTCCACACTTCAGTAGCAATCTGTGGTTTTTTTTTTTTTTTAAATCCTCATGAAAATTCTTTAGATTTTAATGCAGTATTTTCCTAATAAACGCATTTTGGTATATAGTTTTGACCAACGTACACATTTTTTGCGAGCAATTTCTCCTAATTTAATGCATTTTAATGTTATTTTCATTAATATATTCACTTTTATGAACCCTTCCCCCTAATGTATGCATTTTTGTAAACATTAATTGGTTGAAGAACAGGGCAAAATTCAAATAAATGTGATTTTTGAAGGATGGCTGTTTTTTAGTTCTCATATGGTTTTGGAAAGGGCAAATTTGATAGATTCAGCTTTAAATGCAAACTGAATTGAATTTCTCCCCTATCCCTTGTTGCACTTTGCCACTATATCCCTATCCAAATGGAATCTTATTCTTTTCAGTCAAGCCCACGTCTTTCGCCAGCTTTTCACTAAATGAACTGCAGAGGTCCTTCCTGCCCAGCTGCTCTTGTTAACGTAGCTCAAGTTGGATAGATCAAGAAGCAGAGCTCATTAACCAAAAAGTGAATGTAACTTGTTGTCTCTGTTTTGGCTCCTGAGAGCTCTTAATTCGTAGTGATTTCCTCTCATCGAAAGCTCTTTCCAAATGTTGCAGGCCTTGCTGAGTGAGCCAATGTGCGTTTATTTCCTGCAATACTTCATTAATCACACAGGGGAGGTCTGTTGCTGAGAATTCTGATTGAAAGCCTGTTTGTTTGTTTGGTTCAAAACTGGAATTAATGGCTCAGCACCTCAGTGGAATAAAATAAAAATAAATGTTGCCAAGGAAGCCGATAGCTTCTTTCTTGTTTATTGTTGACCCTACTGATTACGTACATTGACATCACTGCCTCTATTGTTTTTTTACTTTAGAAAAGAGACAAACTCTAGTGCGTCGTGCATCCTTTGAAAAAAAATGTTTTATATTTCTCTTATGTGACAAGTAATTGTGTGTTAGAACAAATTAAACTAGAATGGTCACTAGAAGCTAAAATGATGAAACTGAGGTTATCATACTTTGGCCACATAATGAGAAGACATGATTCACTAGAAAAGACAATAATGCTGGGAAAAACAGAAGGGAGTAGAAAAAGAAGAAGGCCAAACAAGAGATGGATTGATTCCACAAAGGAAGCCACAGTCCTGAACTTACAAAACCTGAACAGGGTGGTTCATGATAGATACTGTTGGAGGTCTCTGATTCATAGGGTCGCCATAAGTCGTAATCGACTTCAAGGCACATAACAACAACATGTGCTGTTAGTTACAGAGATAGAAGGATTCAGGCAGTATTTTACCCAGTCACTTGAGGCAGAATTACATATTTCACATTTCTTTTTTTCAGATCCCACCCCCCTATGTACAAGCAGACACTTCAGTAATTTAAAGTGGTAGTTTTCCACTAAGGGAAACGGCTTCTTAAACATTTTCCTTTGTGCTGTGTTTCTGCTGAAAATCAGTCCCCCAACCCCAAGCTGTCCACACACACACATTGAGGAAAAGATAGTGGGAGGAGGGATTTTCAGCCCTCCCATGACATGATGGGGAAAAGATGAAAAAGCTCCCTCCCTCTCCACCCATCTTCTTAGCCTTTACCAGCAACAAAATAATAAAACAGAGCACTGTTCCAGTTGTCCTTTTTATTGTGCATTCCTGATTATTTGTGCTCATGGTGGTATCAAGGCAATTATAAGTGATCCCACTTTCAGTACTGCCAATGTTTCAGGGCAGACATACTTCTTGGTTTCCAAGCAGTGCATATCTTGCAGCGTCCTGCTGAAGGTAGCACATTACATGCCGCCAAACCAGATGGCATTGCGAGCCTCTCATAGCCATTGCCCCCAGTGGCTGTCCAGGGTTTCAGGTAGAAGTGTCTCCCAGCCCTAGAGATTGAACTTATGATCTTCCACATGCAAGGCAGATGCTCTACTGCTGCATCATCCCCATAGATGCATTCCCAACGAGCTACATCTCTTTGCATGTTCCACTTGCCTTGCTTTCTCTCTCTGGGTGGCTCTGCAGATTTGGCTTGGAGGAAGAGGGCAAGCAAACGGGCAGCAGAGATAGCGGCAAGGAAGAAAGGGGGCATTTTGACTGATGACCCCCATCAAGGCTGGAGCCAGCATTTGTTCAAAGGCAGTGGAATAATGGACAACTGCTGGGAGTGGTAGGATTTTTTGTGTGTGGTTTTATTATTTTTAATTTTGTTGTATTACAATTATTCAATAAACTATGCCTATTAGACTCCTTTTACTTAGATTTTTGTTGTTTCACATTGATCTACATCCTCATTAAATACCTCCAGTGTATTCCTGGCACACACACAAAATATTTCAGGACAGATGCCTGGTTCTCTGTCTCACTTGTGAACCAGCACTGAAATCATGGACTAATGAATGAGGTCAGCAAATCCTTTCCTGAGATGGATAGCCAACTTTTTATTTTTATTGTAATGGCCAAGTTTCATGAATGGACTGGGGCAGTACTGATTCAATCAGTTGGAAAGAGAGGGTGGTATTCATGACTAACTTTGGTTTATTTATTTCAGTGTGTTGTTTACTCTACATAACCAAAAGTGGATGATTTCATGAAAAAAGGAGACTGGCTAATTTGTGACACCAGTTGCACACAATTGTTTCACGGATGCATCAATATTTTGCTTATTTCTCACGCATTTATTTATTTGTTTATTAGATTTATATCCCACCCTTCCTCCCAGAAGGAGCCCAGGGTGGCAAACAAAAGCACTAAAAACACTCTAAAGCATCATAAAAACAGACTTTAAAATATGTTACAACAAAACATCCTTAAAAACATATTAACACAAAACATATTTAAAAACATAACAGAGATGACACCTGTCTAATATTTAAGGGGAGGGAATTCCAAAGGGTAGGTGCCACTACACTAAAGGTCCGCTTGCTATGTTGTGTGGAATGGACCCCCTGATCAGATGGTATCTGTAAGAGGCCCTCTCCTGTAGAGCATAGTGATTGACTGGGTATATGAGGGGTAAGATGATCTTTCAGGTATCCTGGTCCCAAGCTGTATAGGACTTTGTACACCAAAACCTTTTTTGAAAGAAAGAAAGAAAGAAAGAAAGAAAGAAAGAAAGAAAGAGAAAGAAAGAAAGAAAGAAAGAAAGAAAGAAAGAAAGAAAGAAAGAAAGAAAAAGGGGTGGGAAGAAATCTCAGTACTTGGATTCAGACCAGAAAGACTGCAAATGCCTGTTGGAAACAAATCCAATTAATCATTTATTTCTCCTTAGCACCTTCCACTTCAAAGTATCCAAGCACCCATTACACAGGCAACACACATAAATCACTCCTGAGCCTTTCTGTTTTCTTCATTGTTCTTTTTTAAAAAAGAAATATTGGTGGTGGTGTTGGGAAGGATTGTAGGGAGGGAGCAAGGTGCCTTTGAATATGTGACTGTATGTGCATGGTTTGATTGCAGCATAACCACATTCTGTGAAGCCAAACTATTAGAATATTGCCCCAAAGTGAACTTCTAGCCTCAAATAGAGAACATCAGAACCTGAAAATCAGAGGAAGTCTTCGGGGCTCTTAGAAATTAATGAGTAGAGGTACTGCAGGACAGAAGATGATTCCTTCCTCCACTGTATTTTTAATGAAGGTGCAAAAAAAAAACAGTATGAAAAGCAAAATAAGAGGAGAGCTTCAAGATGGGGTACAGAAAGATTCATGGGATGAGGAAATGAAGGAAAAGGAAGGTGGTGATAAGGGTGCACCTTAACCTATGATAGTACAGAGAGAATAATGGGATGGCTGTGAAATGGGGAAACAGTGGCACCTGTGGATAGGGAAGCATGAAAGAGGGAGTAACAGGGAAATGGCAAACAGACTTGTGGTAGTGCAGAGACACACATCAAAGAGAGTACCTGCTATGAAGCACAGAAGGAAAAGTTAGAGCATATGGAATGGGGTTGGCTGCTGATTATTTTTAGGAAAGCGATAGAAAAGGAAAGTGTATGCCCCTCGAAATATGGACTTTAGCAGTGATGTCAACAAGGGACTGGCTTGTAATGCCCGGTTCGATTCAACTGTGCATGGTTGGGGCATGGTGAGACTACACCTTCCCTACTTGCCCACTCTACGTGACCCCAGCACCATCTGATATCCACATATGAGGGTAGCATTCCAATATTATTATTATTAATATTAATATTAATATAGCTTCCTCCAAAGGATGTTGGGAACTGTAGTTGGTTAAGAGTGCTGAGAGGAGACCCCTATTCTCACAATAGAAATCACATCCAACTCAGGTATCAGGAACAGAAATAACACAATGCTCCTATGGTACCAGGATTATTCAGGTGGCATCCTTAGTCTTTCCTGATGCTATCCTTCAGCCTCCACCTGCTAAGCTGCATTACCCACTGAAGTCCTCTGAGGCAAGGGAGTGGGGCTGAGCAGATTGAACCCATTTGGCCCCGATGGAGGCAAGTCTATCCGTGCTAGTATTCCTGAGAACACAATACAGATGAACATAGCAAGCTGCTTTGTACTGGGTTGGTCCACTGGTTCATCTAGCTCAATACTGTCTACTCCAACACTGGGGAACCTGTGGCCCTCCAGATGTTGCTGCACTATAGCTCTTATCATCCCTGACCAATAGTCATGCTGGCTGGGGCTGATGGGATGAAAAGCCTAACAACATCTGGAAGGCCACAGGTTCCCCAGCCCTGGTCTATATTGACTGGCAATAGTTCCCAGGGTTTCAAATAGGGTACTTCCCATCCCTACCTGGAAATGTTCAAACTGAACCTGGGACCACCTGCATTTATTTGTTTATTACATTTATATCCCACTTTTCCTCCAAAAAGGTGAAGGTCGTGTCCATGGTTCTCCCTCTCATTTTATGCCCACAACAATGTTGTGAGGTAGGTCAGGCTAAAAGACAGTGACTGACCCAAGGCCACCCAGAAAGCTTTATGGTGGAGTGGAGTGGAGATTAGAATCCCGGTCTCCCAGGTCCTAGTCTGATACTCTACACTACACTGGTTCTCAAGGAAGGCAAAACTTGTATTCTTCTACTGAGCTACAGCTCTGTGTCCCATAAAAGATGCTATGGAGAGATTTCAGTTTTCATGTCCTTGTGGTCTGGTCACTTACTGGAAACCATATTCTAGACCAGGAGAAAGACTTTGGTTCTGTCCATCAGGACTCTTCTTAATCCCCCCAAAACTGCCTATGAACAGCTCTCTTGATATTTTGGTTTCACTTTGGTATAGCACAGGTCATTCTGACTCAGGTTATAACTATAAGCTTCACAATGTGCTAAATTGTGGGAACCGAATGCCTTGTTCAATCAGTATAGAACTCATTTGACCCTGGTTTTAGGTTACCTTGATCTCTGAAATAATAAATGTCAGGATGAAGTGTACGAAAATGGGTATCTTTATCTGCAGGCCTTGCTTAAGCAGCCTACAAATTCAATCACACGAGTTACGTCATGCTCTCTCAGGGTCTGTGCAAACAACAACTAGTGATTCTGGTGTGCAAACAAAGATGTGAAGATGCGATAAAGCACTCTGCAACACTGAGGATTTTTGAAACAGACCTTCCTGTCTATTCACACCATAGGCTGTGGGGACTATCAATATTTACCAAGTGGCAAATAATAGAATCTGCAAGTGGAAAAGGGGGAAATGCTTTAAAGTGAAATGATAAATAACAATGAGATTCTGTCTTTTTAATCAGACAATTCAGGCAGAACTGTAAGAACTTGGCAAAATAATTGTGGGATGAGTTATGTGGGGCTGAGTTATGATAAAAGATTAGAAGAATTATATAGGCTCAGTGAAGCCTGAATAAATGATGTTTAGAAAATGCAGAAGTGCCATAAAAGACCAGGCTTGTATTTCTATTGCGGAATCTTGTTGCTTTTCTTAAAGAACTGAGAGCCTTAGCTGTTATTTTTATGCAAGTTTCTAGCCCATAAGATCATGGAGAAAATCTGAAATGTAGGCAGAGAAAATACTGAACAATGTGAAAACCCTGGAGTTCCAGAGATGAATTCCAGTTTTCTACTCATCCTGTGAACATAGCCAGTGTATGTAACACATAATTTCCCACTAGGCAATCTATTATCATTAAACAGCTTTCTCAAATAATTTGGAGCCGTTTTAAGGGACAGACTACATATGTCTCTCTCTAGGGGCTGCAGTGTTTAATCAATTCACTTTTAATTGAATAACAAGGTAGCTGCTGATTGATCAGGCAGCAGATGCATTTCTGACAGCAGGGGTGTGTGTGTATGTCTGCAAGTATCTGTCTGTCTGTTTTCAGAGATACTGTTTTTTCCATGTTCGAATGTAGTTAATAACCAATTGATAAACTAAAACTGATATGATGAAAATTATGATGTTAAAAGTCAGGCTTTTAAGAGTTAGTCCTGTCTCTAATCATTGGATTTCTGCTGTTGGGCTCTGACTCATACAGTGTCTTCTGGTGGACCCCCTCTGACATAATCTCTCCCCCCCCCGGCTTTCTGCTGAGGGACAGCTTCACTGCAATCTGTAGTAGAGAGCTGCAACATTTCTGCCATTGCAATTACCCACAATTCCCTGATTAGTGACACTCCAAGGTGTTATAGGCAGGGCCAGTCCAAGATGTTTTGCTGCCTAAAGCAACATGACAAGATGGTGTCCTTTCATTCCACATAGAATCCCAGTGGGCTGGGCTAGCATCCTCCATTGTACCTGAGGGCAGCATCTAGCTTTGGGGGAATGGTGGGAAGCTGCCCTCTATGATCTGCCACCTGGGCAGCTGCCTCATCTTGCCTAATGGTAGGGCGAGCCCTGTTTGTGAGCAAAAATGGCAGCTTTCCAGCTGCCTACCATACTCATTCAGTAAGCCCAGACCCCAGAGACAAACATCAACAGCAGAGGTCCCTGCTGGGGCACTGGGGCTCCAGCAGCTGCCTGTGGATAGCTAGTGCCAATATGTGACCTCAACTCAGAAGAAGCCTGTGTCCTGAATTATGGTGGGTCACACCATTGGTGCCACCATGCCCTCTCTCTGTCTCTCTCTGTGTCTCTTTGCTTTTGTTTACCAGTTGTGGACTTTCAGCCGCTGAAAGCTTTCTATAGCAGGCTTAAGTGTGTACAGTGAAAAACTGAAATAAAATGAGAAATCAGCCAGGATGCAGTTTTGCTTTGAACATTTCTGATAGACAAGAGAACTTGTGAACTCAAAACAAAGCAACGTTTAATTTCAACCACTACACAGTCTAATAAAAGACATCATTCCACCAACTCTACTTGTGCTAAAGAGTGGGCTGAAATGGCTGTTGTGGACATAGAATAATTATTTTCAGACTTTATATCTGGGATGCCAAGTTGACAATTTCTTATCTTAATCACTTTTGATTCATCAAACCTGCTTTGAGACTAATAGCCTATATTGATGAAGTTCAGATTCCTAGTGCTTGTTCCAATAGGTATTCCAAGTGCTTCTCCCTATTTTAATCATCTTCCTTCACTAATCTGAATAGATGCAAGTTTATAATGCATTGAGCCAAAAAGAATCTGAAGAACATGTTTATTAGTCACTTTGACACCTACATATTGCTTTCCACGCCCAGGAGACCGCCAAGCAAATCAAATTTGCATGTCTGTTTTCATTTGTAGTGTAGTTAAGTAGAGGATATCAAAATGATGACCAGTGATGAAACTTCAAAAACGTTTCCTGCTGAGCAGATTGGGATGACATTAACCTGTCAGATGTCATCCCAAAAATACTACTTCCAGAGGATATTTGATGCATCTCCAGTTGTTAAAACAACATTAAGAATCTGGGGGTATATTTTTTGTTTTGTTAACTCCACTAATCTGCCTCAGAAGTAGAGTTGCCAAATGACAAAAAATGATAATCATAATCCACAGCTTGGTCTGGTCTTGTGACTTTAATGGCAACAAGATTAACAGCAAAAAAGGGCATGAAGATAAGCACTATCACATGCACACTATCAAGCTGCCTACAAGCTGCCATTAAAGGCACAAGAGCAGGTGGCTGTTAAAAAGTTGGCAATCCAAAGTTGTCTCAGGGTATGTTCTGAAGGTACATGAGGCTACATCACCTTTCTGAAACGAAGCAGGTCTGGGTTTGGTTGGTACCTGGGTGGGGGACTACACACACACTGCCTTTCATGATGGAACAAATGTGAGATATGTCAGAAAATAAATAAAACCCTGCTCAGAAAGAATACATTCAAAGGTTTTAAAAGCACACAAGAAAACAGAAGATCATGAAGTTCAGCAATAATGATAGCTATTTCATTGTACATGAGTTGTGCGTGTCCCCCTCCATTGTATGCAGAGACCGCAGATGTGTGCTAAAAGTGGGCCTACAAACAATCTTGTGCAGGTAAACTATGTGTGGAAACCCGCCTCCATGGAAGGACAGTGACACTTCTGCCTGCAGCAGCTACACTGAGCCAGAAGTCCAAAGAGACTACAAGAATTCCAACAATCACAGCTATGCAGCTGCTATATCCAGGAACACTTCCTGTTCAAGTGTGTATGGAAGTGGAGTAAGTGTGAGTAAAGCCTGGAGAGGACTAGGTTACCCCACCTAAATTATAATAAAACAAACAAAACCCTGTTCATAAATAATATAATCAAGGTTTTTTAAAAGTTGAGAAAACTGATAAGGCCATGAGCAGTGGCAACAAGCCATATGTGGTAGCATTAGGAAAGAGGACCTATTGGTGTCTTATTGACTGGGATCCTTAAATCATGGAAGTAGACTAAGTTGCCAAGCTTATAATGCTTGTGGGGCCTTGTAATGGAACAGTGTCTGGACTGGAGCCCTTAATCAAAGGTAGTAAGGTCTCTTTCACAGCTGGCTCTCCACATTTGCTTATTTTATGAACCCCTTGTTCCCTCCAATTGTCTTGTTCCCACCTCTCCACTACCACTCAAGTCTTCCCTTTATCAGAATCTCCACCTCCAAATCCAGTACTGAAATTGTTTCTCATTTATCTTTTGCATTTGTTATCAGCATACGAGAATATGATGTTGGCTGCTAGGTCCTGTATTTACATCTGTCATACCTGTCTGTCTGTCTGTCTGTCTGTCTCTCTCTCTCTCTCTCTCACACACACACAGAGAAATTTCTGCTATATTTATCAACTAGTCCACAGTGGTCAGCATGAAGATCTCCTGCACATCTAAACAGTGTTCTGTAATAAGAACATAAGAAGAGCCTTGCTGGATCAAACTAAAGGCCCATCTAGTCAGGATCCTGTTCTCACAGTGGCCAAGCAGATACTTATGGAAAGCCCACAAATATGACCTGAATGCTAGGGCACTCTCTCCACTTGTGGAGGTAGGACATAGTGGAAACAGAACAAAGTCATCACGGTTAGTTAAATGCATTGTGGCAAATGAGCACAGGCAGGGCCAGCCCAAGTCATTCTGCTACCTGATGCAAAGGACAAGATGATGCCTCCCATGTAGAAAAGCTTACCAGAGGAGCACCTGCATCTTACTTTGACACTGTAAATGGGACAGTGTCCACCAGGGCATCAGACTAGTGAAACAGGTGCAGGGCAGGTGATGAGGCACACACTGCTCTATTCTCCAGCACATCATTGCTGTTGCCTGACCCACAACATTTGCCTCACTGTGTCTAATGGTAAAGCTGGCCATAGAGGCATATACCAAACAACTATTCTCACAACCATTAATCTCTGCCCCCCAGCACCTGCCACCTGAGGCAGCTGCCTCACTCTGCCTAATGACAGGGCCATCCCTGTGTGTGAAAGTCTATAAAAATGTGACCAGAAAGATGGGTTATATGATAGGGCCAGCCTTGAGCATAGGAACTTGTTCCAGTGGCATGCCCGTTCTTGGATACAAAGATACTCTGAAGGCAAGCCACAAAATAGGCATGCTAGATATGCAGTTTTTTTGTTTCAGGCAGACTTAAGAAAGAAACACATTATACATAGTGTACATACCCATTCCAGAATGGCTTCTCTCCCTCCATGGCATGGAACATAATAAATGTGCAGATATCGCATGCATACAAACTGTGTGTGTGTAGGATGTCTATGCTCAATTTGGGACCCTGCTCCTAAGGTACGTGTATTAAAATCTTTTCATTTTTGTTATCTGCAACAAATACACTTGTGTGTTGTTTTGCCTTGTGTCTTCTCTGCCCTGCATTGCTTTATCCCACCTGCTCCTTCCCTCCTTTCACCCTTCTTTCTTTGCTGCAACATATCTATAGCTGTTCCCCACCACCACCCTTGCATGGTATCTCAGCATATCAATAGATATGTTCTTGGTGGGGGTTCAGTAAAGATCCTGGCTCTTCTAAGCAAAATTCTGAAAACTGTCTGCTCTTCTAAGCAGAATTCTAAAAACTGTTTGGTGAGCCATTTTGAATTTACTCAGTTCCTAAATCATCCTCTGCCTGGCTCATCCCCTATTCCCAGATCCTCATTATGCCTTGACTTGTATCCTGATTGGATGTGGTGTTTGTGTTGCTGATTACACAGCTATATCCGACTGCCAGCCTGTTTCATGGCAGCTGAATGCCCAGGAAACTATATGGTAGCTTTAGGAATTGTAACAAAGATGAAATGATTTGTGCACAAGAAAGGTAATGTTTCAGAATGGGCAAGAGGAACAGCATTACCAGTTTGCCCCGTCAGACATTCAGCTAGGGCCTGAAGTCCTCCTGCAACAAGATAGTAAGCACTGGCACATGTGCCTCCCTTCCACTGTGCATCCAGTGTGAATGGTAGGGTGACAAATGATGGTAGGGCAAAATATGGTGTTATTTGCATAAAATTTGCATATGCTAAATTATATGCCTAGATGCAAATTTAGAGGTAATTATAACAGAAAGAGAAACAAAATGCATGCAATCAAAGTAGAGAAGACTGTGTTCAGGTAACCTGTGCTCAGTCTGTTGTCCAACTGCTAACTGTTACTAACTGGTCAACTTCAAGGCCTTTGTTTTCCCTTCTTCTTGGACTGGGCAGATTTGGAACAAACAGCCCCAGCGGTTTGCCCTCTGTGATGTAGGAGACATTGCCAACCCTACTGAATTATTTCCTCTGTGTGTGCTCTTGGGCATGCAGAGACCTGGTTTCCATAATTCAAGGGAGAGCATCTCAACATAGGAACATACAAAGTATCTTATACCGAATCAGACCGAATTGGTCCATCTACCTCAGTATTGTCTATACTAACTGGTAGCGGCTCTCTAGGGATTCAGGCAGGAGTGTCTCTGAACCCTACCTGAAGATGCGGGGAATTGAACTGGGACCTTCTGCATGCAAGGCAGATGCTCTACCACTGATCTGCATGCCTGAGTGCAATTAGACGTACAAATAGAGGGCTGGTTCACATAGTAAACTATGCAATGGAGGGAAGGACTTGGGCAACACTGCTACCATACTGCTGTATCACCACACTGGGGCAGAAGTGATATCAGGCTAATATGACTGGGTAAGAAAGCTAAGGAATGCTGGAAAGGATCAGAATTTGCTGGAGTGTGTGGAAAACAATATTGACTAGTAAATATTTGTATTCCATTTGCATGGTTAATGCATTCATACAATTAACCTATTTAAAAGAGAGCTAATTATACATAGATTATCTACCTTTAAAATGAAATTATTATACAAGGTGATCCATAAATTTAACATTTATGCATATTTATATGCTACTACTTAGGGAATGTCTGATTAATGAATGTGACTGCCAAGAGAATACATGCCTTGTTATCTAAATGGTACTATAAAGATAGAGGCAATCAGGCTTAGGAAAAGAATGCATCGATTTGATAGTCTTCAGTCTTTAGTACAGTCAGTGCATGATCCATTTTTTATCCTTAGGATTCAGATCTGAAAGAAACCAGAATTTGGTCTACATATGGGCTAAATATGAGTAGCATAAAAAAAAACCACATACAAGCTATTTTAAGAAAAGTCAGAATGGGACAACTGGTATGGGGATGGGCATATTTTGCAAAAAGAAAGAAAAAACAAGTCCCATGCACTGAAAAAACAAACTAGCAAGTCATAAATAACTGGTGGGGTGGAAGGTATGTTAGAGATCTGGGCGTTGTGAAGATGAAATAGGCAGGACTAAATATGCTGTCCTAAGGTTCTTGGAGGAAGAACAGGCTAGAATATTACAGGTACAACACAATCCAAATCTAAGATCCACCGGGATGAGCAAGTTTGGAATCGACAGATTTTGTATGGTCCCAGCTGATCCAGGGCTAAGCCAGGGCTACACTGGCATAACTCTCTCATCCAGGCTCAGCTGGGGATATGCCAGGGTAACTCCCTCAACCCAGCTGAGCCAGGGATATGCTGACTCAACTGGAGCCAGGAGTAGAAGGATATGACCATTTTGGTTCCCTCAGTTTCTCATTTTTCCAGTCTTAAATTCATTTCTCCAAATTCCTCCAGCAATTTGTGATTTTAATTCTTTTTTTAATCTTCATGAAAATTCTTTGACATTTTAGTGTGAATTTGTAAGTCAAACTCTGTTTTAAAGCCTTGTTTCCCCTGCCCAAGGTTTGGGCAAATTCAGCCAACGGTATCTCAGCTGCAGAATGGCATTTGGAATAAGGATAGTTTAAACAGGCTTCCTATACTTAGGATTGCTCTGGCCATAAGTAAAATGGCCTAGGGAGTAGAAAAAGAGTAGGAATGTCTCTGTGGGTGTTGAAAGATTGAGCAGGGGGCAAGAAGACAGGTGTCCAAATCAGGAGTCAGGGAAAAGGACCAACATTGTAATCTTTCATTTCAGACTCTGTTAAAGTTTACTTTAACTTCCAGTGCATCAGTAGGTTGCTTAAGGGCTTATACATTTTCATTTTTTTCTCTTCAATCATGAGGGCTACAAACTTGATTTAAAAAAAGATGGGATAGTCAAGAAGCTGCTGGCTTAATTCAATATACTAAAACATGTATGGCTTCTGTTTTAAAGGTTTTCTGAACATCCTATTAATGAAAGAGCAAGTTGTGATAGTCAGTTGAAACAGAGAAGAATTAACTACTTCATGCGTTGCGTAATTATCCTATGTTATTCATTGCCACAGAACATAGTTTTAGCTGCTATTGTAAATAATTAGATAAATATCTAGAGGATTAGATCTGTAATCAGAAGCACAGTCTCTATACTCAAAGGTGGTATATCTCTGATTACCAGGGAAATTGATATGTCAGTATATCTCTAGGGTTTTGCTTTTGTTACAGCTGATAATGTGGACCATTAGTTTGACTAGCATACCAATTTGTTTCAGTTCTTAGTGGCAGCTCAATAAAGATTTTCAAAGCATCCTGTCATTCTGGAGCAGAGGAGTGAGAAAAGAAACCCACTCTCTCCGTCTTCCTCCTCAATCACCTTGGATTAATCTTCAGCTGTTTTTGGACTACAGCTCCCATCATCCCTGACCATTGGTTAGCCATCTCTAACCTATAGAGAAGGTATGGGAGAAAGGGACACATCCTTGCATCCCAAAGAGAAAACAAAACCTTCTCACGTCTGCATCCTGGTCCCTGTTTTCCTTCACATTTTCACCACCCACTTCTCGCCCAAATTCTCAGAATGATCTTTGCATCCTACTGAGCTCTTTCAGGGCAGGTGGGAACTGGCCAAGCCACATTTCAAGGTATTGGATTCTGCTAAAGGTGACTTATTACTGAGAATAAATGAATAATAATAAATTTATTTTTGTTGTCCGTCTCTCACCTGAAATGCAGGTCCCAAGGTGGGTTACATTGATTTTAAAATACAAAACATACGTAAAATCATACGCAGATTTAAAAATCGAAAACATACATAAACAAATCCATAAAATTATTAAAAACATCAGTACAATGGCATAAAGGGGTAGAAATTTAGCCAAATGCTTGCATAAAAAGATGAGTCTTCAGCAGCCATCTAAAAACTGGAGGGGGGGGGCTGATCTTACCTCCCAGGAGAGGGTATTCCATAGTCCGGGGGCCATGACAGAGAAGGTTCTGTTGCGAGTGTTCGCCATTTGGGCTTTTAGATATAGTAGGCACTTGCAACAGGCCCTCTTTCCCTGCCTCTCGTGCAATAAGCATGACTAATGAGGGGAAGGAGGGCAGACAGACACCTAGGTCCCAAACTGTTTCGTGCTTTAAAGGTCAAAACCAGAACCTTGAATTGTACTCAGAAGCAAACTGGGAGCCAATGTAGTTCTTTTAGCACAGGTGCAATGTGCTCAAAGATACTCCTGCAGTGAAGTAGAAGCCTACAGATGTAAATGTTCTCAAATGTATATTGAGACTTATGCTTGTCAAATGGACGTGTCGATTACCTTTGATAAATTTGCATTGCATGTTGCTTGAAACTGCAGAGGACTTGGCAAGTATGATTAGCTAATATAATGTACATACTATTGGATCAAGCAGGCCTGCTTTGCCATCCTACACCTTTCACCTGATACACATTTGCTGAAGGGCATAAAGAGAAATATTTATGTTTTGGATTGTATGTGGTGAATATATCAAAAGTGAAGCAGCTTCCTGCTGGGTGTGTTTGCATCTGTCAAACAGGAAGGAAAGCAAGAAGAGACAGCAGAAAAACAGGGGCAGACTTCTTTTGATCATTTCAGTGACTGAGCACTGCTATGTCTCTCTAGGTAGATGAACACAACCACACTGAGTGATATCAATGAGATTAAACGGGAAACCTATTAACATAACCATCATCCAAGTCTATGCTCCAACAGCAAATGCAGAAGAAGAGGAATTGGAGAGATTTTACGCAGAAGTACAGGAAGAAATTGATCACATACGTATCAACATTACAATACTTGGCGTGAGTGAATTAAAATGGACGGGAATGGGACATTTTTAATCAGGCAACTAGAAAATATTTTATGCAGGAGATGAGAAATTAAGAAGAAATGAGGTTGCTTTAATAGTGAGAAGTGATGTAGCAAAAGCAACTGGGAGGTACAATGCAAGGTCTGAGCGAGTGATATCAATGAGATTAAATGGGAAACCTATTAACATAACCATCATCCAAGTCTATGCTCCAACAGCAAATGCAGAAGAAGAGGAATTGGAGAGATTTTACGCAGAAGTACAGGAAGAAATTGATCACATACCAAAACAAGATGTGCTGATAATCATGGGAGACTGGAATGTGAAAGTAGGGAACAGAGAAGAATTAGGAATTGTGGGGAAATGGGGATTAGGAGGTAGAAATGAAGCAGGAGAAAGACTTGTTGAATTCTGTGAAGCCAATAATTTGTTTCTTGCGAACACATTTTTCGAGCAACTGAAAAGACGATTGTACATGTGGACATCACCAAATGGTCAATATAGGAATCAAATTGATTATATAATTGGTAGCAGATGATGGAGAAGTTCCATACTTTCTGCAAAAACAAGACCAGGAGCAGACTGTGGTACAGATCATGAACTTGTCGTATTGAAAATCAGGGTAAAGCTAAAGAAGAAGAACAAAGCACTCATAATGCCAAAATACAATTTAAATAACATCCCAGAAGCATATAAAGATCAAATAAGGAACAGATTTGAGGCTTTAAACTTAGTTGACAGAGAGCCAGAAGAACCAAGGAGTGAAGTTATAGACATTATCAAGGAAGAATGCAAAAAGACAATACCTCTCGTTAAAAAGAGAGAAAGACCTCAATGGATGACTGAAGAAACTCTTAAAATCATTAAAGAAAGAAGGAAAGCAAAAGCAAGAAGGGATAGAAACACAGTCAGAACCCAAAAATGCAATAATACAGCGACTAGTATGTAGGGACAAAGAGAACTATTACAATAGTTATTGTATAGAAATAGAAGAGGACAACAAAAAGGGTAGAACAAGAGCCCTATTCCAAAAGATTAGAGAAATGAAAGGGGAATTTAAACCAAGAGTAGGGATGTTGAATAATCAACAGGGGAACACACTGACTAACCGAGATGAAATAAAAGGAAGATGGAAGCAATACACTGAAGAACTCTATAAAAGAGATGACAGGATGACAGATTCATTCATGGAGGAACCGTATGATGAAGACCCAGAAATTTTAAAATGTGAGGTGAAAGCTGCTCTTAAAATTCTTGGAAGAAACAAATCACCAGGAACAGATGGCATACCAATAGAGTTGCTACAAGCTACTGAGACTGAATCTGTCAAGAAATATGGAAAACTAAACAATGGCCCACAGTCTGGAAGCGTTCAATATGTATCCCAATTCCAAAGAAAGGGGATCCCAGGGAATGCAGTAATTATATTGAACCATTGCCTTAATATCCCATGCAAGTAAAGTAATGCTCAAGATTCTACAACTAAGGCTCTTACCATATATGGAGTGAGAAATGCCAGATGTCCAAGCTGGATTTAAAAAGGGAAGAGGCACCACAGGTCATATCGCAAACATATGTTGGATAATGGAATGGACCAAGGCATTTCAGAAGAAAATCACCCCGTGCTTTATAAATTACAGCAAAACCTTTGACTGTAGATCATGGAAAACTATGGCAGTGGTTCCCAACCTGGGGGCCGCAAAGTAATCCAGAGGCGGCCGTGAACAGTAAAGAAATGAATTATTTATTAATTTTTTTAAAAAAAGTCTTCACTCCCTCTACACTGTCTGCTTTCCGCTGCCGCTGCAGATGACACCTCCCCCTTGCTCCAAACGAGAGGGGAGGCCTTTGCTGAAGCACCAAAGCATCTTTCAGGTGCACTAAGGGCAGGCATCTGCCTATAAAATACATGGCAGATGCCAAAGGAGGCTGAGGGTGGGGCTACCAGGAAGAAGAGGGGATTACTATCACTGATTCCCGTCTCCTTGCACTGCCGCTACTGACAACACCCTTACTTAGAATGAGAAGAGAGGGGGTTTTGTGAAGGAAAAAGAAGCAAGGCTGCAAAGAAAGGCTGCTTTCCCCCTTCCTTCCTGGCAGCCAGCCTGCCTCCCTGGGGGGAGGGGGTCACAAAAGGTTTTAAGCTTATAAAGGGGGTCCCATGCTCATAAAGGTTGGGAACCACTGAACTATGGAATGCTTTAAAAGAAATGGGGGTGCCACAGCATCTGATTGTCCTGATGTGCAACCTATACTCTGCACAAGACGCTACTGTAAGGACAGAATATGGAGAAACCGATTGGTTCCCAATTGGTAAGGGTGTGAGACGGGGGGTAGTTTGTCACTCTATTTATTTAATGTATACACAGAACATATCATACGGAAAGCGGGATTGGACCAAGATGAAGGAGGTGTGAAAATTGGAGGGAGAAATATCAATAATTTAAGATATGCAGACGATACCATACTACTAGCAGAAACCAGTAATGATTTGAAACGAATGCTTATGAAAGTTAAAGAGGAAAGCACAAAAGCAGGACTACAGCTGAACGTCAAAAAGACTAAAGTAATGACAACAGAAGATTTATGTAACTTTACACTTGACAATGAGGAGATTGAATTTGTCAAGCATTATCAATACCTTGGCACAGTCATTAACCAATATGGAGACAATAGTCAAGAAATCAGAAGAAGGCTAGGACTAGGGAGGGCACCTATGAGAGAACTAGAAAAGGTCCTCAAATGCAAAGATGTATCACCAGACACTAAAGTCAGGATCATTCAGACCATGGTATTCCTGATCTCTATGTACAAATGTGAAGGTTGGACAGTGAAAAAAGTGGATAAGAGAAAAGTCAACTCATTTGAAATGTGGTGTTGGAGGAGAGCTTTGTGCATACCATGGACTGCAAAAATGACGAATAATTGGGTGTTAGAACAAATTAAACCAGATCTGTCACTAGAAGCTAAAATGATGAAACGGAGGTTTTCATACTTAGGACACATAATGAGGAGACATGTTTCACTAGAAAAGGTAATAATGCTGGGGAAAACAGTAGAAAAAGAGGAAGGCTAAACAAGAGATATATTGATTCCATAAAGGACCTGAACTTACAAGATCTGAACAGGGTGGTTCATCACAGATGCTCTTGGAGGTCGCTGATTCATAGGGTCACAATATGGCGTAATCGACTTGAAGGCACATAACAACAATTTCTTCATGCAGCAGATTCATGCAGCCATTAAGCTATGGAATTCACTCTCACAGGATGCAGTGAAGGCCACCAACTTGGAGGGCATTACAAGATCAGACAAATTCATGGAGTTACTTACTCTAATGAATACTGTCAGAGGCAATATGCTTCTGAATACCAGTTGCTGGAAACCGCAGGAGGAGAGAGTATTCTTGTGCTTAGCTCTTGCTCAGGGGTTTCCTACAGACATCTAGTTGGCCAATGTGAGAACAGGATGCTGAACTAGATGGGCTATTTCTCTGATACAGCAGGCTCTTCTTATGTTCTTATGCTAACCTCACTGTCTCCCAATAAGAGCTCCGCAGCAGGATTAGAACTTCATGTTTTATAGACTGGCCATTCTAGAAATCAATGGAGTATCTATTGTTTCCAAATTCTTTCTGCTCCAGTGGGTTTCAAACCAGGGAGGAGGAACATGCGGTCCTCCAGACATTGTTGGTCTTCAGCTCTCACTAGCCCCAGCCAACATAGCCAATGGTCAGGGATTATGGGAGTTAAGAGTCCAGCAACATCTAGAGATCCATAATTTCCCCAAATCTGGTCTAAGTGGATATGACTCACTTTTTGTTATTTGTTTCATGCTGCATTTAAAGAATAATAGAATAAAGAACTACACAATCTGCTTATTTTGTTGTGGCTGTACTTTTATGTAAACCGCTTAGAGATTTCATGGTCTACAAATTTTGTTAAATGAATAAATGTACTTGGAATAGTTGGAATGAAAGCTATGTAGATTTCAAACTAGATCTAGAGCAATGGTAGGGGGAAAGAATTGTGGTACCTATGGGAAAAGAATATAAAGAACCATCAGTACTTTAAAACAGTAAAAAGGTCTTATCACATTATAACAGTCATGGAAATATTATCCACCAGGCATTGGAAAGCTAATTTATTAAAGGCTGTTTATTTTGTTTATGACACCTGTTAATGTATAATGGCGTAGTATCTATGCTGATTGAGCTACAGAGGATAATGAATGGTTACTGTGTTATATCCTTTTTAATGGAACTTTTCTTTCTATTTCTATTTGTTTACTTGATTTTATTAAATTGGATGTAGAATTATGCCAAATATTGTTCAGGTTTCCTTCCTGTCTCTCATTGATAATTCTGTATGTACATGCTTGAATATAAGTATCAATAAAAAGTTTTGAAAATCCTGCAGCTTCCTGCATAACCTTCCTTTTTTCTTTCTTTTTTAAAATCAAGGTTGTAGCCCTCGGAACTGAAGAGAGAAAAAATAAAAATGTATTAGCACTTATCTACTGAAATATTGGAACTTAAAGTCAACTAGGGATGGCAGAGAAATTCAATTCAGTTTCCATTTAAAGCCGAATCTATCAAATTTGCACTTTCTGAAAGAATATGAGAACTGAAACACAGCCATCCAAAAGTTGTGATGCAGTTTACCAACTAAATAATGTTTACAAAATGCAGATATTAGGATAAAGTATGCATAAAAATAAATATATTAATGAAAATAATATAAAAAGGCTTTATATTAGGATAAATTGCATGCAAACGTATGTATATTAGTCAAAACTACATGCAAGCATGTGTTTATTAGGAATTTGAAATTAGAGATCGTAGTGTTGGTCCTTTCGTTAATTTAATTCCTGATTTGGACACCTGTCCTCTTGCCCCCTGCCCAATCTTTCAACACTTGTGGAGACATTTCTACTCTCTTTCTGCTCCCCATGCCATTCTACTTATGGCCAGAGCAAGCCTAAGTATAGGAAGCCTGTTTAAATTACTCTTATTCCAAACTCCATTCAGAAGTAGGGCTACTGTTGGCAGAGCTGGCCCAAGCCTTGCAGAGCCGGGACAAGCTTTGAAACTAGAGTTTTGACTTACATCATTTTTGCCAGCATATATTCCACTGGGTTGTCAGGTCATATGAGAGAGAAGAAAGTTTTGGAATAGGTTTTTGGAAATTATGCTGATATCAGTTCTGTTAGCTCAAGTGCCACCAGCTGAGATCCAGCTAGGGATGGGAGAGGAATGTGATTCAGTTCACATTTAAAGTCAGATCTAACAACTCTTCACTTTCTGAAACAATATGAGGACCAAAACGCAGCCATCCTTCAAAATTTACACTTATCCGAAACTGGCAATGCAGTTCTCCAACTAAACAAAGTTTACAAAAATGCATGTTGTTGTAATGTGCCTTCAAGTCGACTATGACTCATGGCGACCCTATGAATCAGCGACTTCCAACAGCATTTCTCCCTCCAATTTTCACACCTTCTTCATCTTGGTTCAATCCTGCTTTCTGTATGATATGTTCTGCATATAGATTAAATAAATAGGGTGATAAAATACACCCCTGTCTCACACGCTTTCTGATGGGGAACCAATCGGTTTCTCCATATTCTGTCCTTATGGTAGCCTCTTGTCCAGAGTATAGGTTGCACATCAGGACAATCAGATGCTGTGGCACCCCCATTTCTCTTAAAGCATTCCATAGTTTTTCATGATCTACACAGTCAAAGGTTTTGCTGTAATCTATAAAGCGCGGGGTGATTTTCTTCTGAAATGCCTTGGTCCATTCCATTATCCAACATATGTTTGTGATATGATCTGTGGTGCCTCTTCCCTTTCTAAATCCAGCTTGGACATCTGGCATTTCTTGCTCCATGTATGGTAAGAGCCTTAGTTGTAGAATCTTGAGCATTACTTTACTTGCATGAGATATTAAGGCAATGGTTCGATAATTACTGCATTCCCAGGAATCCCCTTTCTTTGGAATTGGGATACATATTGAACGCTTCCAGACTGTGGGCCATTGTTTAGTTTTCCATATTTCTTGACACATTTTTGTCAAAATGTGGACAGATTCATTCTCAGTAGCTTGTAGCAACTCTATTGGTATGCCATCTGTTCCTGGTGATTTGTTTCTTCCAAGAATTTTAAGAGCAGCTTTCACCTCACATTTTAAAATTTCTGGTTCTTCATCATACAGTTCCTCCATGAATGAACCTGTCATCCTGTCATCTCTTTTATAGAGTTCTTCAGTGTATTGCTTCCATCTTCCTTTTATTTCATCTCGGTCAGTCAGTGTGTTCCCCTGTTGATTATTCGACATCCCTACTCTTGGTTTAAATTCCCCTTTCATTTCTCTAATCCTTTGGAATAGGGCTCTTGTTCTACCCTTTTTGTTGTCCTCTTCTATTTCTATACAGTAACTATTGTAATAGTTCTCTTTGTCCCTACATACTAGTCGCTGTATTATTGCATTTTGGGTTCTGACTGTGTTTCTATCCCTTCTTGCTTTTGCTTTCCTTCTTTCTTTAATGATTTTAAGAGTTTCTTCAGTCATCCATTGAGGTCTTTCTCTCTTTTTAACAAGAGGTATTGTCTTTTTGCATTCTTCCTTGATAATGTCTATAACTTCACTCCTTGGTTCTTCTGGCTCTCTGTCAACTAAGTTTAAAGCCTCAAATCTGTTCCTTATTTGATCTTTATATGCTTCTGGGATGTTATTTAAATTGTATTTTGGCATTATGAGTGCTTTGTTGTTCTTCTTTAGCTTTACCCTGATTTTCAATACGACAAGTTCATGATCTGTACCACAGTCTGCTCCTGGTCTTGTTTTCGCAGAAAGTATGGAACTTCTCCATCATCTGCTACCAATTATATAATCAATTTGATTCCTATATTGACCATTTGGTGATGTCCACATGTACAATCGTCTTTTCAGTTGCTCGAAAAATGTGTTCGCAAGAAACAAATTATTGGCTTCACAGAATTCAACAAGTCTTTCTCCTGCTTCATTTCTACCTCCTAATCCCCATTTCCCCACAATTCCTAATTCTTCTCTGTTCCCTACTTTCACATTCCAGTCTCCCATGATTATCAGCACATCTTGTTTTGGTATGTGATCAATTTCTTCCTGTACTTCTGCGTAAAATCTCTCCAATTCCTCTTCTTCTGCATTTGCTGTTGGAGCATAGACTTGGATGATGGTTATGTTAATAGGTTTCCCATTTAATCTCATTGATATCACTCGCTCAGACCTTGCATTGTACCTCCCAGTTGCTTTTGCTACATCACTTCTCACTATTAAAGCAACCTCATTTCTTCTTAATTTCTCATCTCCTGCATAAAATATTTTCTAGTTGCCTGATTAAAAATGTCCCATTCCCGTCCATTTTAATTCACTCACGCCAAGTATTGTAATGTTGATACGTTCCATTTCTTGCTTGACAATTTCTAATTTTCCCTGGTTCATGCTTCTCACATTCCATGTTCCTATTGTGTGCATCATACAACTCCCAACTCTCCTTTCACATCTGTGTGCATCAGCCTCTGGGCTTCCTTTCGGCTTTGACCCAGCTGCGTCATTGGTCACAGCACGTACTTGTCCTTTGTTCTTCCCCAGTAGCTTGGTGTGTGCCTTCTGACCTGGGGGTCTCATCTTCCAGCACTGTCTCGTGTTGCATTTTGGATACTCTGTTCACAGGGTTTTCGTGGTAAGAGGTATTCAGAGGTGGTTTTCCATTGCCTTCCTCTGAGTTTGGATGCATCTTAGTCTGGTATCTCAGCTTTGACCATTCCACCTTGGGTGCCGCTGCTAGGAGTCTAGCCTCTTGGTCTAGACTCCTGAAGGCATTGCTCTCAGTACATTCTTTTATCTGTGCATTCTTTTATGTGCCCTGAATCTTCTAGCATTCAGCTTCGTTGGATGTCCAGAAGTTCTGGTGCTATGAGAGAGGGAGAAAAACGTCTCTCTATTTGTTGTCTCCATGCCATACATAATTTTATAAACCTCTATCATGTCATCTCTTGTTTATCTTTTCTCTAAACTAAAAAGCTCCAAATACTACAACCTTTCCAGACAGAGGAGTTGCTCCACCCCCTTGATAATCTTGGTTGTTCTTTTTTGAACCTTTTCCAACTCTACAGTATACTTTTTGAGGTATCCCAAATGCAGTCGCACCATAGATTTGTATAACAGCATTATGATATTGCACAACATGATTGTACTCCATGTCATGGTTGAATCAAGATTTCATGTATACTAGATTAGGAATAAGAGAGGTCAGAAGGGGCTCAACTTTCTACTAACAAAACCTCTAACTTCTCAGGTAGGTTTGCTTATTGCTAGGTCTGCGTCACACTATAAGAACTGTGATTTTAAGAGAATGCATCTTAGGGTCGAAGTATATGTTAAGATAAATAGGGGGCTACAACCAAAATGGCAGCCCTGGTTGAGCTCTCTCTCTCTCTCTCTCTCCCCTCCGTGATATGAAGCAAAACTTCACTGTGACCTGACACCGTCATGTTGTGTATTTCTTTGCCCATGCCAGTGGCATCCAATGGTGTTAATCAGGAATGGTGAAATGATGCATGATACAGGAGGGGAATAATAGAACTCAACAAGACAATGCCATTTTGGGTATTTGTGCCATTATTTAGCATAATGTGTCAGTCTGCCATTAAAACCTCCCATGAAAGACAGCTATAGGCTGCCTTTTTTACTGGCCATTTCCCATAGAAAAGAAATGTGCATATTACGTCCTGCAAAACTGCACGAACAGCAACTCAGCAGAAATTATTAAATTCCAAATGATGATCATCACAGGCCTAGCTGAGTGATAGAAATTAATGTGACATCTGAACAGTTCCTTCAGTTTATCTCCCTGCTCTGTGCTGATGTTCCTCATTTGAAATGAATCTCTCTAGACCTGAAGGGTATTTGGAAACAGCTGATGAGGCCTATAATAAGGATTCCAATCTTTAAGTCTGTGCTCCAAAATTAGACATATGTCCTGGTGTGTTGACATTAATTTGCCCTGTTGTATCTGCTAAAGGGTTTACTTTGGAGCATCTTAATAGAATTGCAGGGGAGATTGCTGCTGAAAAAAGAAACTGTAGGGGGGGATGTGTCCGCTGGGAAAGCATAATTCCAAAGGTTAATGTGAAACTGCTTCGCTTGTCTGTTTTAATAGTTTTGGAATAGATATTACAAATAGGTATTGCACATTGAACACTTTCAGAAGAGGTACTGCACTCTGAAAAAAGAAGTCCTGCCTCTCCACCCCTACCCCCTGCTCAGTGATAATTCACATTGCACTATATTGGTGCTTACAGAAGAATATTTATTTGGAAATGTGGCACGATGAAGCTGATCTAAAGGAAACCCCTTCTTTCTTCTCCTGAGACCCTAACCCTCAGGTGACCTCTTACTTAAGAAAGGACACGAGTAGACTCCTAAATGTTGAAGTAGTTTTAGCAGCAGTAGCAGCTTTTTAAAACAGCAAGATACAGAGAACACTCTCTGAAGACAAAGCAAAGTTATTATACTGAATTCACTGTATGCTCAGAGGCACATGTTACCAAATTATTCCAAGCTACACAGGAAGTGGTTTGGACTGTGAGAGACCAACCCAAATTGTGTTTGCATTTTGACAAATTTGTAGACCAGTACAATATCTCAGGGAGGAGGTCTGGTTCCCTGCTTCCCTGGTGCATTCACTATAGCTGCCCAATCTTCCTGATTTTTAAGGTTTGATAGAAATATCTGTTGGTTATAGGTACCTTCTTAAACTGCATGGGGTTTTTTTGCCTATTAGTGAATAACAATAATATACAGGATACAAGCTAAAAGAGCCAATGTCAGCTTGGCTAAGCAATGGTGCCAATATAGTATTGTGAAAGATTATACATCCTAAATTCAGATGACCTGGCTAGAAACATTCTCCTTCTGTACATCATCTGTATAGTTATGACATTGAGATTGCCTAGCTTGTTATCAGGACTAGCCATGCATGAGGAAGGCTGAGGCAAGTTCCTGCTAAGACCCCCGGCTGCACCCTTCTGTTAGAGGAAGAGCCATGTGTGCCACATCTCAGGTGCAGTGAAGTACACTGTCCCATTTCCAGTGTTGACACATGACTCAACTGCCAATCCAGTCAGCTTCTGTATGTAGAATGGCAGGAGTTGTCATCTGTTCCTTAGGCAGCAAAATATCTCCTACTGCCAGCCTGGTCTCCTACTTGCCACCCTGGCTTCCTACTGGGAGGAAGGGTGGGATATAAATCAAAATAATAAATAAATGAATGAATGAATAAATAAATATCTTGGCTGGGCTCTACTTTGAATATGAATTTGTTCAGTTCATAATGCTCAGCTGTATTACAAATAGAGTGCCATTTTCCCCAGAAGTTCGTATCTTACTCAGAGTAAGATTCTGCACATGCATGCTCAGCACTCAGCAGGTCAGCGCATCCCGAAAGCCAGCAGCTTTATAGCTGCATGTGTGCAAGTTCTTTAATGTTCAGCCTTTCCTTCCAGTGCAACTTTTGTTAATTGCTGTGAAACTATGTCAACTGCAAAGTAAGCTTCTTTGTAGAGGCAGCCGCAGAAGTTATTTAATATTAAACCTCCACTCATGATGAAACTCTTGCTAATTACTGTGAACTGTGTGACCGCACCATCCAACCAAGGAGCCTTTTATTTGGGGAGTTTCTTTTTTATTTGGTTCAGTTCTTTGTTTTGTTTCTTGTACAGTTTGATATAGAGCCATTTGTGTCCCACAAAACTGAGATGGTGGCATTTTTAGCAAGGCTGTGCACTGACCCCCTCTCCACTCTGTGGCTCCAATCCGGAGGGGGTGGCATCAGGTTGATCCACCCTGGGTCAATCCAGGGACCACCTGCCCCAGCTTGGAACCATTGCTGAAAATATCTCAGGTGCAGGGCTCATGTTTAATTAGGGTTTAAAAAACCCTAATTAAACCAGAGCTTGGAAAAGTTACTTTTTTGAACTACAACTCCCATCAGCCCCAGCCAGCATGGCCACTGCATTGGGCTGATGGGAGTTGTAGTTCAAAAAAGTAACTTTTCCAAGCTCTGAATTAAACATATGGTGGGGCAGAGAACAAGGAAAGGAGACACTGAGAGTGGGGTCAATTTATCCTGCGTGATGCTGTTTTGCAATGATTTAGATTACATCCTTGTAAAACAGCATCCCCGAGGATCACTCCTTCGGCTTGGCCCTCAGATCCCTCACTAAAACGCCTGAGCAAATCAATAGGGTATAACTCAGCACTGAAAAGAATAAAGGGTTAACATGATTGTTCTAGCTCCAAGCCTATGGAATCACTTACCAACTGAAATTAGACAGGCACCTAGCATCTTGATGTTCAGGCAGCTACCAAAGACATTTTAAGGAGGCTTTCTCTGAAGTGTGACCCAGTCACTTTATGAAAAATTAAAGCCACAAGTGTAGTAAAAGTGTTATTCCTTTTAGAATTTGTATCTTTTGAAGTTTATCTTATCTTATATTGTACACTGCTTTGATAGCTTTGGTTTTGAAACAGTTTATAAATCTGTAAAAATAATAATAAAGGGCTGAATCCATTTAAGGTGAAATCCACACCATAAATTGAAAGTACATTTATTTATTTTTATTATTACATTTATATCCTGCTCTTCCTCCCAAAAGGAGCCTTCCTCCCAAAAGGGTGGCAAACAAGTGATGAGACAATTCTATAAACATATTAAAAAGAAAATATCCTAAAAAAATCCTAAAAACATATTTAAAACAAAATGTCATAAAAACATCTTAAAAACAATTCCAATACAAGTGCAGACTGGGATAAAGCATTTTACTTAAAAGACTTGTTGAAAGAGGAAAGCACATGGCTTTCCTCAAAGAATCCGGGGAACTAGATTGTTAAGCATGCTAGAAGTGTAGGTCTGTGAGGGGTAAACTATGTTTCCTAGGATTCTTTGAGGGATACCATGTGCTTTAAATGTATGGTATGGATAAGAACATAAGAAGAGCCTGCTGGAACAGGCCAATGGCCCATCTAGTCCAACATCCTGTGCTCACAGTGGCCAACCAGTTGCCCTTGGGAAGCCTGCAAGCAGGACCTGAGTGCAAAGAGCATTCTTCCCTCCTGCAGTTTCCAGCAACTGGTATTTGGAAGTATACTACCTCTGACTATGGAGGCAGAACATAGCCATTGTGGCAAGTGGCCATTGATAGTCTTATCCTCCATGAAAATGGAAGATAATACATGTGATCTAAATTATTGCATGAGCAGAATAATTTTCACCAGGCCCACCACCAGCTGATGGTAAGGTTGTACCTGGCTGAGGGCCCCTGTAGCCCAGAAGGGTCCCTGAAGGGCCCTTCTTCAGACTGGGAGGGTGTGCTCCCGCTCCACAATCCACACCAGCATCGGGCTGTTCCAGTGATCCGAAGCTGCTGTGGATTACTGAGTGGAACTCCCAGGCAACACCCCCTCAACACAGGTGGCACAGGCTTAAAGAAGCCTGCCCACCCCACCTATCTTCTGCACTGCCACGGCAGCACCCTGAGTGTACATGCCTGCCATCACTGAAGATGGTGGCAGGTGCATCCCTAAGGGGTTGACTCCCCCACCACCATCTTGGGCTATGGCAATTGTGTGCACACAGCATGCTGACACAGGACATAGGTAAGGCAGGTGGGCCTATTTAAGCCCTGCATCACTTGCATTTGGAGGGAGTGGTGGGCAGTGTGATGCCATGGGCTTGGGCAAGCTGGTGCAACCAGTCATGTCTGGTGACTGGTTGTCTGGTTGTCTGGTGTTGGCCCTGATTTTCACTTCTCCCCCTGTGTCCCCTTGCACCACCCCTATATCTGCTCTGGAGTGTTGGGAGAACCCCCAGAGCAGATTTGGGGTGTGGGGGAGGCAGGGAGGAGGGGGAGGGGAAGTTCCATTCACTTGGCACAATGGCTTAGTTGGATATAACCCAATAATAATAATATTTCTAAAGATGAGGTGGCAGACGGTTTTCTTTCTGTGCTGGAGCATTCCTGTTTACTGCAGAAAACTGACCATAGAAATCTATTTTGGGGGGGGAGGAATCCAGGATTTTAATGTAGCTGACTGAGGTGAGGAAGTAGTCAAATGAGGTAATCTCTGTTCTGTCTGAGCAGCTCGTTAATCATTCACTCAGGCAACACACACACCAGGGACACTCTGCAACATTTTGTTGAAGGGTCGTACTTACCCTAGAGGGTTTCCAAATCTAGGGCCAATGCAAGATCTTGCTCAGCCTGAGTCAAAACAGTAAATGGTACCCCCTCGCCAAGTCAAGGTACATAGCTTACCAGGTATATAAAACTTTATGAAGCTTTGGACCAGGATGCCTGAAAGATCATCTCATTCCTTATATACCTCCCTGGGCTGCTACTAGGAGGAAAGGTGGGATATAAATCTGATAAATAAATGTGTGTGTACTGCCTTCAAGTTGATTCTGACTTATGGCGACCCTATGAATAGGGTTTTCATGAGGCTGAGAGGCAGTGACTGGCCCAAGGTCACCCAGTGCGCTTCATGGCTGTGTGGGGATTTGAACCCTGGTCTCCCAGGTCGTAGTCCAACACCTTAACCACTACTCCACACTGGCTCGATAAATAAATATACCCAATTGATCACTGCACTCTGCAGGTACGGTGTCCTGCATCCTCCAGGAGGCCCGTTCTTCACAATGTAGTAATCAGGCTTTTAGTGTCATGGCACCTGCCCTTTGGAATTCCCTCACATTAAATATTAGACAGGCACTGTCACTGTTGTCTTTTCAGTACCTACTGAAGACCTTCCTCTTTTAACAAGCCTTTCAAGTAGAGATCTTTTCCAGTCTGCATCTATATTGAAATTGTTTTCAAGATGTTTTAATATTTTTTACACTTGTATGTTTGCTGCATTGTACTCCTTTGGAAGGAATGATGGGATATAAGTTTAATGAATGAATGAATAATACATAGTACCCTAACTGGCCAAGTTGTTTTCACACCTGAGACAGAATATTCCACAGATACCTCTTTCCTCTACCTGGCAGTAAAAATGCAACAAAAGTAAATCAACTTACAATTTACTCCCATTTCATATCACCCAAAACGAGCCAACTGAGATAGCTGTATCATTCTGCCTAATGGTAGGGCTGGCCCTATCTGAGCCCCATGAGTAGCAAGACAGAATTCCCTTACCCATTTGTGAATGAAAGCAGGCCCACACATTTCCCTGACAACTCTCATTCCATTGTTGCCTACAGGGGTGAGACCATGGCTCAGTGCCTTTTTTATATGAGGTATCAGGTTTTAATTATTTAGGTCAAACATCTTTATTGAGGTCTTCCATTGCAAAGTTATTCCATCCCACATTTCCAGTTAAAAGTATCATTTTAGTAGGAAGCTTAACCCCTAAAGCTGACAGACCACTGGAAGTTGGGAGTTTGTCATTTGAGCTAAAGCCATTGATTTGCGTAGCAATAAGAGAGCTCTTTATTGGCAAACTCCTGTGTTTTACACTGAAGATGTTTTCCTTAATATTTCACTTAAGACTATATTCACCAATAGGCAAAAAAGAACCTTGTGGTATAAGAGTGTACTTATAGCCAACAGACATTTCTATCAAACTTTAAAAAGCAGGGCATTGAGCAGCTATAGTGAATCCTCCAGGGGAGCAGGAGACCCTACCTCCTCTCTGAGATATTGTACTGCCCTACAAATCTGTAAAAATGCAACATAATTTGGGTTGGTCTTTCACAGTCCTATCTACTTCCTGTGTAGCTTGGAAGAATTGGGTAACATGTGCCTCTCTGCATACGATGAGTGGCGGCAACACCTGCCATCAGGACTACATCTCCCAAAATGGAAAATTACATTTTTTTGTATTTTGTTGGTGCTTTTACTTTGCTTCTTTCCTGTGTTACTACTGTTTCTACAGAGAATCAAACCTAGAAAAGTATATTTCTCTTATTATTTGTCCTAGAAATCGATGTCAAATTTATTTTTATTAATTTCAAAGCCTTTTCATTGGTCAGTGCCATATGATGGTGAAGACAGCCTTTTGGGTTTCAAATTGGAGGTTATGTTCTTTTTCTAGTTTGAGTGCCTTAACAGTTGAATCTGAACCTGCAGTTTGCTGTAAAATCAGACTGATTACAATAGGTTGCTACCTAAGGAATGAATCTAGCTGTTGGAAAAAAACAAACTTGGCCTGCCCAAGATGCATGTGTTCAGCCTGCTATGCTTAAACCACTCCACTTAAGGAAAGGTGGGCATGGTCAATTAAAAACATAGAACACACCTAGAAATTTGCTAGAATATATTTCACCTCCCACTGTTTTATCTTGTGCAAACTGAGAGCCTCCTCATGTCCATTGGAGGCTATTCTGCAGAATAGTCAGTGCCATTATTCCACAATTGTTTTTGGAGGGTTTTTTAGCATAAATTATGCAAAGTGTTGCTGTACTTCACATATTCCAGAAACAGAAGCAAAAGAAAATGATTACCTATCGGAAATGTCACTAAAATTGCAAAGTAAATCAAACATATTTAAAGTGACTATCTGAACTGTATTAACTGTCTTAATATTGTTGCTTCCTCCCTGCTAAAATAAGATCAGCAAAGCACATGTGTTGTTTCTGTTATTTGGGCTGATTGCAGGTATTGCCACCACTCATCATATGCTCAGTGGCACAAGTTACCAAATTCTTTCAAGGTACACAGGAAGTGGATTGGAGTGTCAAAGACCAACCCAAATTGTGGTTACTTTTTTTACAAATTTGTAGGGCAGTACAATATTTTTTAAAAAATGCTTTTAAAGATGTTTTGTTTTAATGTATTTTAAAGTCTGTTTTTATGATGGTTTAAAGTGTTTTTAGTGCTTTTGTTTGCCACCCTGGGCTCCTGCTGGGAGGAAGGGTGGGATATAAATAAAATAATAAGTAAATAAATAAATATATCAGAGAGGAGGTCAGCTCTCTTGCTCCCCTGGTGCACTCGCTATAGCTGCCCAATTTTCCTGCTTTTTAAAGTTTGATAGAAATATCTGTTGGCTATAGGTGTGTTTTTAAACCGCAAGATTTTTTTGCCTATTAGTGAATTTCTCTGCTTTTTAAACTGGGAGGCAAGAAATGGGATCCTGTGCAATTTTGCTGAGAATGGATTGATTATTTGCATACTTATTGAGTTCAAGGGGATTTACGCCCCTGCAATCATGCTTAGGATAGGTGAAACTTACCATGGGGGAGGGGAGGAGGAAGGGCAGAGGGGAGGAGGGTGATGGGAGCAGGTGGGTGGGGGAGGGGAGGATGATAGCAGGTTTGATCATTTGCATGGTTATTCAGTTCAATGGGATTTACTCTCATTCAATCATGTTTAGGATAAGTGAAATTGAACATGGGAGAGGGAGGGCTGGAGTGCGCATAGGAGGAGGAAGAAGGAAGAGGGGAAGTGAAGGAGAGGGGGGGAAGTAGAGGAGAGCAGGGGAGGGGAGGGGGGAAAGGCATGTCTGATCATTTGCATGCTTTTTGAGTTCAGTGGAATTTACTCCCATGCAATCATGCTTAGGATAGGTAAAACTGACCATAGGGGAGGATGGGGAGGGGGGAGGGAAAAGGAGAGAGGAGGGGAGAAGAGGAGAAAGGAATTGGAAGGGGAGGGGTGGGAGGAGAAAAGGGAGGGGGATGGAAGGGGCAAGTGGGAGGGGATAGGAGGGAGGAGGAGGGGAGGGCAGGTTTGATCATTTGCATGCTTTTTGAGTTCAATGAGATTTACTACTGTACAATCATGCTTAGGTGAAACTCACCTGGAGGAGAGGATAAGAGGGGGGAGGAGGGGGGAGGGGGACCAAAGGAGAGAAAGGGTAGTGGTAGGGGGAAAGCTGGAGGGGAGAGGGAGGGGAGGAGATTGGGTAGGCAGGCTCGGAACAGAGGGAAAGCCCCATTCCTTTCCAAAAGGAAAACATTGTGAACACTATCATTGCTTTTCAGCATTTCCCCCACCTTTCTGTTCTACAGCAGACACATGCCATCTCCCACCCAGATTTAAACCAGAGCTGTCCCTGGCCACATCCACACCAGGCCTTTATTTCACTTTATAGACAGTTATAGCTTCTCCCAAAGAATTTTGGGAAGTGTAGTTTGTGAAGGGTGCTGAGAGTTGGTAGGAGATACCCTATTCCTCTCACAGAGCTACAATCCCCAGAAGAGGGGGTGATTGTTAAACCACTCTGGCCACTGGAGTTCTGTCAGTGGAATAGGAGTCTCCTAACAACTCTCGACACTCTTCACAAACTACACTTCCCAAGATTCTTTGGGGGAAGCCATGACTGTCTAAAGTGAAATAAAGGTCTGTCAGGGATGTCGCCACCTGATTAGCCAAGCTAAACAGCTGTGAATCTGGCTTTTAGAACACTGACAGTTGGTTCTTACTGAGCATGCCCAATGTTATAATTGACTCCAATGTTAAATTTCTTAAATTAATTAAAAATCAGCCATGCATTTAAATTGCAGAAGATGAAGGTCAGAGTATGGGACAAGGTCAGTAATAGGATTACAGGTACTCTGTGAACATGGCTGGTTTTTAATTAATTTCAACAAATTGTGAGACCACTGAGAAAAAAGTCCAACAAGGGTCTGGCTTTTTTTCTCTTGTTTTACAGTTTGAACTCTCGATTCTCTCTGACTGTTTTGTGTATCACCATGAAAACTTAGAGGTTGTTAAGCAAGCGTTTCTGAGTTCAGGACTATAAGTTTTGTAAGGTTTTGTTTTGAAGTGAGCTTATGGGAAGCAGCAGAATGGCATGGGGGTATTTTCAATTTAACATTGTGGAATGTGAAAAATCCATGCTGGTTATTGTATACAACCACTGTTGTGGATGTATAATATTATTGCAACATATTCTATACAAACAAGGAAATCAATAGTTCAATTACAGAACAGCCAATGTTCCACCCTAGAAACAAGAATGTAAAGTGTTGATGAAATCTTTGAATCAGATCCCTTGAAATGAGAGCTAATCAATTCCATTCCAGCCGACCAAATTCATGTACACAAGAAGAAAATTACATTGCAATCTCGTTTTGCCAACACGCTCTGGAAGAAGACACATGAGACAGCGTAATGGTGAAAAGGTCATATTTATTCAAATATAACAATAGAATATCTGCCAAACAATAATCAAGTTATATATGTACAGGCAGATGGATTTGAATTAACGTGTATGAAGGAAGCATGCCTCCACTCCCCAGTCAAGGATTGGGAGAATATTCTCTCTCGCTGGTATGTTAACGCATCATGTGAGCCTGTGCCCCACTGTCCAGTGTTCACCACGGTGCACACATCAGGTCTAAAGAGCAGCCCCAAGAAACCCCAAGCCGAAGGCTGTGGAAGGTGACTCAAGTGTGCCTTTAATGCAGTGATGCCTCATGGTACCTGTACCTGTCAATTAAGTTTTTACATTCCCTTACCTGCCTGCAGTGAATGCCAAACAGATCAAATAAGTGCATACATCAAGAGGAAATCAAAGAACCCTAGAGTGTGGAGTAGGGAGTAGGCAAAAAAGAAAAGTCCCAAGGTCTAATGAAGGACTCTTCCCCCAAATTCCTACTCAACCCCAGAAAGGGTGACTAGTTAAATGCCACACTACAGAGGGAGGAAAGGTGAGAGCTGCAAAAGATGAGAAGGAAGTGCAGGGGGTGAAACAGGCTTAGATAGCAGCCTGATTGCTCCCTACCTATTGGGCACTCCAACCCAAGGCCCTCTTCCCCTGGGAGACCAAAAAAGGGTCTGTGGCAAATTTGTTCCCACTAAAAGTGGGAATGACATTTGAGATGTAGAGGGGAAGTGAGTTAATCTTCAGCAAAACATAAAAGAGTAAGTTCTAGCTTTTGCTCTTCCTATAATCTGGCTGTTTATAAAACTTAATATGGATTGAAGGATTTTCCCATAGAGAGAATGGTGCAAGAGGTTCAAAAGAATTAAAAAAGGGGGGTAAGAGCAAAATAAGAAAAGGTTGTGAATAGCTGGCAGTAATAAAATGGTCTGACAAATGACAAGGACTGGGCATCTCAGACGTTTGATGGGGCTCTGGATCTGGTGGATCCAAGCATTCAGCACTTCACTGCTGTCCTGCTCCAAAACATCCAATTTTGGGGGCTTTCTACTTCTTACTGCCAGCAAGAGAACCACCTGTGCACTGCTCCAGGTAGCAGTGCTTGCTCTTCTCCACTGATGAAGGCCAACAGAGAGGAGACTACGTGCAATCCTAACACGTGCCCACACAGTCATCAACGTTAGGGAGGTTAGGATTGCACTCTAAGGGTGCAATCCTTCATCTATTTAAATTGGAGTGAGTTCCACTGAACTTAACAGAACTTACTTCTGCGTAGATGTATAGGATTACATCTATGTATACAGTACATAGGATTGTACTGTAAGAAACAATTTACCCACCTCTCATGGCTAAGTCATGTGATCAATCCAGTTTGGTTTTATTGGAAAAGGAAGAAAGGAGATACTAGTTCAGGAACAAGAACCTCACAACTGTCTACATTATTATTTGTTGAGCCCAACACATTTTATCAGGGACACTGTAAACTGGATTAATATATACAGAGAGAATAATATATAAAATTTTCAAATTATTTCATTAATGACATTACTTAATTACACCTCCCCTGCTGTGCAGGTGGGCTGGAGGAATGGCTTTGCAAATGCCCCCCTCCCCAGGGGATGGGAAGAAGGAGAGGGACAGCTGCAAAGACCAGATTCACACTACATTTTTCACTTATTAAAATTATCGTCAAATAGGTGCTGACATTACAAGATAATATTCCTTCTGGTGTGAATGTTCTGTACAGTTGTTATATTATTATAATTGCAGCAACACAATATTGCCATGAAAGCAATTAGGACTGTTAACTCAAAAATGGGACTCTTGTGGGTTTTTAGATACATGGATGGCACTGAGAACTTCAGCAAGTGTGGCATATCCTGTTGCTTTGTCTGCAGAATAAGAACACCATTCAGGGAGAGCAGTGGGAGGGTCGTCATAAAGTACCAAAAGGAAAGGTTGGGAAAAGACTGTAGCTTCCTGTTAAAGCATCAGCTTTGCATGCAGAAGGTCCCAGGTTCAGTCTCTGGCATCTCCAGGTAGGGTTTGGGAGTATCTCCCATCTGAAATCCTGGAGAGTTACTACCAGTCAATGTAGAAAATACTGAGCTAGATGGACCAGTGGTCTGACTCAGTATAAGGCAGCTTCCTCTGTTCTTAAGTTCCTAAAAGCAACTTTTCTCAGAAGACATTTTTATGAGATTGTTCTTTTTTGCATGCCCATTAGGAAGAAAAGCAACTTTGCAGATCTTTTTTTAGATGGGCTCCTGTTGGGAGGAAGGGCGGGATATAAATCAAACAATAAAATAAATAAATAAATAGATTAATAAATAAATAAAATATTCCCCACCATTTTTGTGGCAGATGTCATTCCCCTCCACAATGCCCTGGTCCAGGATGCCAGGTCCACAATACTGTGGAAGACATGAAATGGTGACCAGGCTACCAATACAGTTGCCCCTCCCAAAAAACAATCTCAGGAAAAAAAGAAGGAAGTACTACTGCCTCTGTTAATGGTGAAGAATCTATTGGAGAATTTCTCCTCCCCTTAGAGAAATTTGGTAAAATGGTCCCCCAAAAAGAGACCATTTGCTTACATTTCTAGACCTTGGCCACAAAATAGATGGCCACAAATCTCCATCATTATCCTTTGATCTGTGGTTTTAATTCCTCCTTGCTCAATGCATTGAAAAAGGGGGAATTAAATAGTATACTGCTTGTCCTAGTGCTCTCAGTGGTGAATGAGGCTTGCTTCTGAGAATAGTCACAACCTTCCATTTTGCCGCTGGAACACTGGAGATCTAAAGATCGGCCCTTTGCTATCACCAGACTTCTCAATCACCAGTTTTCTCTTCCTCTCTGTTTCTCCAAACCTATCTTAAAGGAGGTGAGAAGAGGAAACTGGAAGAAGGAAAAGCTAAGCCCCCTATGTCCTGAGACAAACTGATGATGAACCAACCTAAACTCTGGATGGAAATTTAGATTGGCTCATAATCAGGTGCTTATGAACTGGAGGAGAACGTTCGCTTATGAAGCCTGATCTGATAGGCATATGGAGATCAATGCATCCAATATGTTGGCTTAGATTTTTATGGCACCCTTCAGCTTCTCCCTTGGAACAACAGTATCCCCAGTCCTAACAACATAAGATGAGCCCGCTGGATGAGGCTTTGGTCCATCTTATCCGGAATCCTATTGTCACAGTGTCCAAATTTCTTGAGACTAAAAAAACCTCTCTAAGCAGTTTACAAAAAACATTAAAATTATCAATACAACAGTTAAAAACAAGTTATTAAAAACATTTTCAAAACAATTAAAACAGCAACAGACTAAAAAATATTTTTTTAACACATCAGCATCTATGTGTCTAGACAGTTTTGTCTAAACAAAAACGTTTTAAGGAAGTGCCAAAAAGAATACAAGAAAGACACCTGCCTGATGTCAATAGGCAGGGAGTTCCAAACAGCAGTGCTGCCACACTAAAAGAACGATATTTTTTACAAGTGCAGAACTCACATTATGTGACACCTGTAACAGAGTCTGTTCCGCAGATCAACATTCTTGAGTGGTATCCACTGATAGCCTTATTCTTCATGAATTTGTCTAAGCCACCCAAGTTGATGTCCATCACTACTTCTTCTGGCAGCAAGTTCCATCATTTAACTATGCACTGTGTAAAGTGCTGCCCTGGGCTCCTGCTGGGAGGAAGGGCGGGATATAAATCAAATAAGAAAGAAAGAAAGAAAGAAAGAAAGAAAGAAAGAAAGAAAGAAAGAAAGAAAGAAAGAAAGAAAGAAAGAAAGAAAGAAGTACTTCCTGTGTAGAGAAGTATTTTCCATAGTTAAATTCCGTCATTTAACTATGCACTGTGTAAAGAAATACTTCATACTTTAAAGTATGTGTGCTCAACCAAGCATCTTATGTTTACAACATGTCTACAAAAAGTGCACAATTCAATGGGTTTTATGGAAATTCCCACTGTCTTCTCTGTCTTCCACTTCTTTTGACTATATAATTAACTGATTCCCACTGATCTGGTTAGGGTCAGTGGTGCCATATTACCAAGACCTGGGTGGGTGAGCTGGGAGGAGTTGACCTGACCCAGCGTTGGCCACCTGGATACTTGGTGCAAAATGCAGGGACATGGGGGACAGGTTACTGTGGACAACAGAACTTCCATCTCTGTCACTAGGAAACCACTCTGTCTTGGAACTGGCTGTGAGGCTCTGCATCTGGTGTCAGGCCAAGGAGACAGTAAACTAGAGTTGCTGCTGGTGTACTGTCCACCCTGCTGCCAGCAACTTCTCTGACTGAGCTGGCAGAGGCAGCTTGGCTGTGGTTTTGGAGGAGTCCAGAACAATAGTCCTGGATGATTTTAGTGTCCATGCTGAGGCTGTTGGCGTGTGCGTGTATAGATCATACAAGGATGGAATCCAAGAGTCACATAGAACAGTAAATAAGCCAGGCCAGGCAAGTTTCTTGTAAGATAAGCTGGGCCCATAACCCACTGACCAACAGAGGCTGCCTCTAGTGTTCTGGCTCAGGACTTCATGGCCTCCATGACGATCATGGGACTATCTCAAGCTGTCACCGGTCCAACACATAGGGCAGGGCACACCCTCAATTTGGTTTTTGCTCCAGATGGAGGAAATGGTGGTATGGAGATGGGGTGTGTGGATCTCACCCCATTATCATGGTCAGAACACTTCCTGGTGAAGTTTGGACTTACGGCTCTGACCCTCCACTGTAGGGGTGGTGGGCAGATTAAGATGGTCCACCCCTGGAGACTAATGGAATCCACTGGATTCCTGAACACCCTGAGGGAAGTTCCCAGTAGATAGAGCAGGTGACCCTGTTGGAGCCCTTGCTATGCTGTGGAATGAGACACGATGGACTTTTAACACTGTTATCCTTGAGCACCCTCTCTGGCATTGTGAAGTCCACTTTGCACCTTGGTACACCAGTGAACTAAGGGCAATGGATGATGGCTAGAGTGCACGTAGAGAAAGGATTGATCGGGCATGAATAAAACATCATAACCACACCTACTGTGTGGAGGTGAGGGTGGCAAAGAAGGCCCACTTCTCTGCCTCCATCGCATCCTCAAGTAGCCATCCAGTGGAGTTTTTTAGTATTGTCAAGGGTCTGTTGCCATCAACTCCAGGAAATGGAGTTTTAGACCCTTTAGAAGCCCACTGAATTGTTTGCAAGGCACTTCGAGGGTAAAGTTGCTTGCCTCCATAGCAGTCTTTATGCCCCATCTACAACTACTGTAGTTCCCAGTGAGGTGTCCAGTGCAACATCTGCTGCAACTTCTTGGGATTAGTTTCAGTTGATGCAGCCTGATTGCTTGGACAAGGTGCTTGCTACGATGCGGCCAGCTTGTGTCCTCTTGACCATTGCCCTTCTTGGCTTATTAAAGCTTGCTGAGGGAGTATGACCGAGTAGATCCAGGGTGTGGTCAACATGTCTTTGTGAGAAGGAGTGGTCCCAGCCACCCTGAAAGAGGTGGTGATCTGACTACTCCTAAGAAAGCCTGGATCCATTGGGTTGTGACAAGTACTGCCCAGTTGCAAATGCTTCCTTTTTAGGGAAGGTAAGAACATAAGAACATAAGAAGAGCCTGCTGGATCAGGCCAGTGGCCCATCTAGTCCAGCATCCTGTTCTCACAGTGGCCAACCAGGTGCCTGGGGGAAGCCCGCAAGCAGGACCCGAGTGCAAGAACACTCTTCCCTCCTGAGGCTTCCGGCAACTGGTTTTCAGAAGCATGCTGCCTCTGACTAGGGTGGCACAGCACAGCCATCATGGCTAGTAGCCATTGATAGCCCTGTCCTCCATGAATTTGTCTAATCTTCTTTTAAAGCCATCCAAGCTGGTGGCCATTACTGCATCTTGTGGGAGCAAATTCCATAGTTTAACTATGCACTGAGTAAAGAAGTACTTCCTTTTGTCTGTCCTGAATCTTCCAACATTCAGCTTCTTTGAATGTCCACGAGTTCTAGTATTATGAGAGAGGGAGAAGAACTTTTCTCTATCCACTTTCTCAATGCCATGCATAATTTTATACACTTCTATCATGTCTCCTCTGACCCGCCTTTTCTCTAAACTAAAAAGCCCCAAATGCTGCAACCTTTCCTCGTAAGGGAGTCGCTCCATCCCCTTGATCATTCTGGTTGCCCTCTTCTGAACCTTTTCCAACTCTAGAATATCCTTTTTGAGATGAGGCGACCAGAACTGTACACAGTATTCCAAATGCGGCCGCACCATAGATTTATACAACGGCATTATGATATCGGCTGTTTTATTTTCAATACCTTTCCTAATTATCCCTAGCATGGAATTTGCCTTTTTCACAGCTGCTGCACACTGGGTCGACAAGGTGATCAAGAGGGTTATGGCACATCAATTGCAAGTCCTCTTGCATGAAACAGATTATCCAATCTGGGTGCAGGCCTGGTTATGGGACTGAATTGACCTTGGTTGCCCTGATCTTAATCGGGAGAAGGACAGGGGAAGTGTGAACCTGATATTCTTACTTGATCTCTCAGCAGCTTTTGATACATTAACCATGGTATCTTTCTGAGCTGACTAGGTGAGATGGGTATCAGAGGCACTGTTTTACAGTGGTTCCCATCCTACCTCCAGGGTAATTTTCAGAGAATAGCATTGGATAATTGTCTTTTGCCCCACTGGCTGTTGTGCTGTGGGGTGCCACAGGGTACCATCTTATCCCCCATGCTGTTTAACATCTATATGAAGCCCTTGGAAGGAGATTTGGAGAAAGGTGTCAGCAGTATGCTGATGATACTCAACTCTATTTCTCTGTAACATCTGAATTGGGAGAGGCCATGCAAGCCCTGGACTGGTGCCTGGACTTGTTGTTGGGTTGGATGAGGGTCAGTAAACTGACTGAATCCTAGTAAGAAAGAGACGCTGTGGGTTGGTGATTCCCGAGATCGGATAATTGGTCAGTTGCCTGTTATGGATGGGATCATACTTCCTTTGAAAGAGCAAGTCTGTAGCCTGGGGATGCTCCTGGATCTTTGTTTGTTGCTAGAGGCCCAAGTGACCTCAGTGGCTAGGAGTGCCTTTTACCAGCTTCAGCTGATAAGACAGCTGCAGCCATTTCTGGATGGTTGTCCATGCACTGGTAACCTCCAAGCTGGGTTACTGTAATTCTCTCTATGTGGGGCTGCCCGTGAGGTTGGTTTGGAAGCTGCAGCAGGTACAAATTGCGGCGGCATGACTGCTCACTGGGGTAGAGTATCACCAACATGTTAGCTATACTCTGCTGAAAGAATTGCACTGGCTACCCATTAGCAGTTCAAGGTTCTGGTTTTCGGGTACAAAGCCGTATACAGCTTGGGACCAGGATACCTGAAAGACTGTCTTATCCCTTATATACCCAGTTGATCACTGCGCTCTGCAGGTGAGGGCCTCCTGCAGATACCATCTTATCATGAGGTCCATTCTGCACAACATAGGGAGTGAACCGTTAGTGTTGTGGCACCTACCTTTTGAAATTCCCTCCTCTTAAATATTAGATAGGCATCATCTCTGTTATTTTTCCGGCACCTGTTGAAGACCTTCCTCTTTCAACAAGCCTTTTAAGTAGAAATCTTATCCCAGTTTACATCTGTGCTGGAATTGCTTTTTAAAATGTTTTTAAAGTTGTTCTTTAAAGATTTTTAATAATAATAATAATAATAATAATAATAATAATAATAATAATATAACTTTAATTTATAGGCCGCCTATCTGGCCGATGGCCACTCTAGGCGAAATACAATAAAACATGATAAAATACAATAAATAAGATATAGTCAGTACAGTACAATACAGAATTACAATATAATAAATTATCAACATTTCAGTACAGTGGCTAGTTCACCTTAGAGGTCTCAGAGGCTGTAAAAGCCAGATTGAAGAACCAAGTCTTCAAGCCCCGGCGAAATATTTCCAGGGAAGGTGCATGTCGAAGATCTATTGGGAGGGAGTTCCAGATCGAGGGGGCCACCACAGAGAAAGCCCTCTCCCGAGTCCTCACCAACCTAGCTACTTTAGTTGGTGGGACTGAGAGAAGGCCCTGTGTGGCAGATCTCATAGGGCGGCACAATTTATGACGGTGGAGGCGCTCCATCAGATATACAGGGCCCAAACCATATAGGGCTTTAAAGGTTAATACCGACACCTTGAATTGAGCCCGGAAAATGACTGGAAGCCAGTGTAGATTGTAGAGCACTGGAGTAATATGATTGTACCGGCGGCTATTTGTAAGTAAACGAGCCGCCGTATTTTGTACCAGCTGTAGTTTCCGGACAGTTTTCAAGGGTAGCCCCACGTAGAGCGCATTGCAGTAGTCTAAACGAGAGGTGACCAGAGCATGCACTACGAGTGGGAGCAGGTGAGCAGGAAGATAGGGTTGCAGCCTTCGAATGAGATGCAATTGACCCCAAGCTGCTCGGCACACCGATGAAACTTGGGCCTCCATAGATAGCTCGGAATCAAGGATCACTCGGAGACTGTGGACCTGATCCTTCAGGGGCAATTTTACCCCATTAAATGTCAGGTCGATGTTTCCTAGTCTTCCCTTGTCTCCCACAAGCAGTACTTCAGTTTTATCAGGATTCAGCTTTAGCCTGTTTCTTCCCATCCATCCACTCACAGATTCCAGGCACTTGGACATGGTTTCCACAGCCAACTCTGGTGAGGACTTAAAAGAAACTTAAAAAAAACATGTTGTTAAAGTCTTTTGTTCTAATGTTTTGAAGTCTTTTGTTTTTAAGATGTTCGAAAGTGCTTTAAGTGTTTTTGTTTGCCGCCCTGGGCTCCTTCTGGGAGGAAGAGTGGGATATAAATTTAATAAATAATAACAATAAATAATATTGTTCAAAAGCTGCCTCAGTTGGGGAAAGGAGGCAAAGCCTTGCTTATCTGCAGGAGCTGTAAAATGTTCTATCTTCACTATACAGCACAGGGCTGCACAGTACATTCATTCTTTTTTCTTTTTCTTTTTAATAATTCTTTGAGAGCAGATATACTGCTAAGGCACTTGAACGCTATTATGATGTCAAGCATCTGCTACTTTCTATTATCCTTGGGACAAAAACAAATGAAATCCCAGATATGTTCTCTGACTGAATTCCTCTGAGGTAATTGGGCTTCTTGCCCCATGTCCTGCCAAACCTGTACAAATTAAAAGAGCCATTGTCAGGCTTAGTACCATATATATTTGTGAACCAATATCTATTTTTCTGTCTTTCTCTCTCCAAATAACACAATTATGAGCATATAGCTGGTCTGCTGAGGACTCATTTTACCATCTTATTTCCTTCCTCACAAATCCCTCAAGAAAAGATAAAGCTTTCTTTTTTTATCGACTGTGATTTGGATTTAATGAGTTCTCTCTCTTCCTCCTCCCTTTCCTTTAGGTCAGCTAAGAACGCTCGTATGTGTGTGTGTATTTCCCTCAATTTTCTTCTTTTATTATTGTTGTTCTTTTGCACTGTGTTTTTTTACCAGGTGAAGAGTAGAAACAAAACCCTGGACAGCAAGGAGTGATGTTTCTTCTCTGAAGCACTGACATGTGAAAACCCCAATCATTATTTTCTTGGGTAATTGGTGGCTTTATGGCACTGCTCCTTGGAAGGGAAAGCTAGTATGCTTGTAAGTCTCATACACCAGTGCTGAGCTGCAACCACTCCGTTCATTTTGTTTCAGTTTCACTTGTGGGTGAGGGGAATTCCACCCTTGTTTATTTATTTACTTTTTGCAGCTCTCTCAAATGTCTCTGCTAATATTGGCCAGCTTTCAGCCGTGCAGTCCACAAGCAAGTTCTAAAGCAGGGGTGGGATAACTCCCAGTCACATAAGCATCTTTCAGGATGGCCGGTGGTCAGGGATGATGAGAGCTGCAGTCTAACAGCATCTGGAGAGCCACAGGTTTTCCTCCCCCTGGAAAGATCAGTCAGTTTCAGTTATCTCAGTTTCTAATTTTTCCCATCTTAAATTCAGTTCACATTTTTGCAGAAATTAGTGGTGTTTTTTTTAAAAATCCTCATGAATATTCTCCAGCATTTTAGTGCAGATTTCTTCTAATAAACACATTTTTGTAGGGAGTTTTGATTACTGTGCACATTTGTCCAAGCCATTTCTCATCAACTAATGTGTTTTTGCATGTTATTTTCACTCATATATTCATTCTTATGCAAACTTACCCCTAATATATGCATTTTTGTAAACATTATTTGGTTGGCGAACTGCATCACAAAATTTGAATAAATGTGAATTTTAAAGGATTTGTTTCGGTTCTCATGTTCCAGAAAGAGTGAATTTGATCATTTCTCCTTGAAATGTGAACTGCATCAAAATTTTCACCAATCCCTAGCTTGGGGAAACTGCCTAGGCTTGTTTATTTGCAGTCCCCAAGCAAGCTTTGTTTTGTACTTCTTCTCTTTGTCCTTCTGCATCTTGTTTAAAATAGAAATGTCACCTATGGTGGCCATTAAAAAAAAAGAGGCTGGGACTCCTGCATGTTTAATCCTGCATGTTTCTGTAGTGGCCCCCGAACTGTGGAACAGCCTCCCCGAGGAAGTACGCCTGGCGCCGACGCTTCTATCTTTTTGGCGCCAGGTTAAGACCTGGCTATGCTCCCAGGCATTTTAAGTGTTTAGTGTTATAACTTTAAATCTTTTATTTTTTGTTTGCTGCTTATGTTTACTGTTGGTAGGTTGATTTTATTGTGATATTCTGTATTTTAATCTTTTTGTACACCGCCCAGAGAGCCACTCGCTATGGGCGGTTTAAAAATGAAACAAATAAAAATGAAACAAATAAAATAAAATAATAGTTCCTACACAAACATTAATGGTGCAGGAGCCCTGCACTCTTTTTCCATCTAGCCAGGTTAAACTTCCAACACATAGACACTTTGCTCATCTCACCATAGAACAGGGATGGGAAATTTTTACTTTGGATGTTGAGGGGCCCTTCATCAATATGCCCTGCATGGATCCATCTCTTCCATATTACTATTGCACTGTTCTCACTTTGAGCCCAATCGGCACAGACATCCAAGGGAAGAGGGCAAGTGGGGATTGCTGCTGATCATTCTCATTGCTCTTTGTCACTGGTTATGTGCTTATAGAGGACAGGTGAATAGGTAATAACAAACAGAAGGAGGAAAAGCAGGGCTAGGGAGTTGCAGAAATCAGCAATGGAGCCCCTACTGAGTTGTGGGCCTTAGCAAGTGCCCACTGTTGCCAGTCCTTGACACCAGCCCTGCCTGATGTTATATTCAGACACTGAGCTATGCCTTATCCCAGAAACCTAGCTTTCAAGCCTCCCCATCCTCTTCTTTTCAGCAAACTAGTAGAAATCCTGTTGCAGGTGTAGGTTAAGATCTTTGCTGGAAAGCTACATAGACTTGTAAATAAACCAGTTAAGTTTAACTCCGCAGCTTCTGTGGAGCCTGTAGGATTGTGAGAAGGCATCATTTTCCATTTCACCCTGTATTCGTAGGATCACTCTGGGATGATTGAGAAGATATCCTGGCCTTCCTGTGTGGCAATCTTCCAAGTAGTTGAAGAGTGCTATCACATCTTCCCCCAGTCTTCTCTTCTCAAGGCCAAATGTGCCCAATTCTTTCATTCTCTTCTCATAGGGCTTTCTTTCCAGTCCCCTGATCATCCTCGTTGCCCTCCTCTGAACCTGTTCCAGTTTGTCTGCATCCTTCTTAAAGTTTGGTGTCCAGAACTGGATTCAGTACTCAAGATAAAGCCTAACCAGTTCTGAATAGAGGGGTACTAGTACTTCACATGATTTGGAAACTATACTCCTGTTAATGCAGCCTAAAAGAACAGTAGTCTTTTTTGTAGCCACATCACACTGTTGCCTCATATCACAGCCTGGAAGTAATTAGTTACAAAAAACTAATTGTAATTTATTACTTTTTTGAGGAATGAGTGGAGAATTTCTTTACATTTTATTGTAATAGAATAAAAGTAATTTTATTACTTTTGAGAAGTAATTGTTATGTTTCCAGCATTACTTGTGAGCATTACTGGGGGAGGGGAGCAGGGGAAGTCTTCTCTTCCTGGGTCTCATGGATGAAAACCATGTGCCTCAAGCTGGGCTTCTGCACATCATTGTTCTTCCCTTGTGCTCTGTGGGTGTTTAGGAGGTAACGAGGAAGGAGGTGGAGAGCAAGACAGGAGTGGAGTGGAGAAAACAATTGTTTAAAAAATGGACGGTGGTGGAGAAGAATGGAGTGGAGGGGAAAAAAAGCCGTAGGGCAAGGATGTGGATGAAAGAGGAGAAGGAGGCAGCAGCAGATTGGAGATGAACTGTGGAGGTGAGAGGCAACAATGTATGTGTGTGTGTGTGTGTTACTACTGTGTTTGCACTTGGGTGTGAAGCGGCCTCCCCATGTCCTTGGCTACTTTGCTGCATTTGCAGTGTTTCAACTGTTTTGCACCCCAGGGGTAAATGTCTGCTTGGATGGGTGTCCCTTAGTTGATGGCAAGACAGGGTCTGGGAAGTGGCTAAGTGAGACAGATGATGCTTGCTGGCTGTGTGTGTGGGGCAGGGGGTTACACTTGGTTTGATGTGCGAAGATCTGAGCGGTGGCCTCTCCCTCCCTCCCTGCCTCCCTTACCAGCGGAGAGACCACCACTGGTTATCTTATGGATAAAAAGAATTATTCTACAAACTCTGTGTGTGTGTGTTTATTTTTAATGTTGTTTTAGGCTACTTAGGTATGCAGCAGCCAAGGCCAGCACCTTGTAGGCACTCTATTTTTGTTTTAATTAACTGTAATTGTAGTGATTACTTTTGAGTAATGGTAATCAATTCCTTTCAGAACAATTGTAATTGTAACGGTAATTTATTCCATTTTGGGGCCATGTAATAATTGTAATTTATTCCTTTTTAAAAGTAATCTTCCAAGCTCTGGCTCATATTCAGCTTGTGATCAACGACAATTCCAAGATCCTTCTCACATGTCGTATTGCTGAGCCAAGTATCCCCCATCTTATAACTGTGCACTTGGTTTTTTTCCCCCTAGGTGTAGAATGTTGCATTTATCCCTATTAAATTTCATTCTATTGTTTGCAGTCCAGTGTTCCAGCCTATTGAGATCCCTTTGAATTTTCTTTCTGTCATCCAGGGTATTAGCTATTCCTCCCAATTTTGTATCATCTGCAAATTTGATAAGTATTCCCTGAAACTCCTCATCCAAGTCATTAAATGTTTTAAAGAGCACTGGGCCCAGAACCAAACCCTGCCGTACCCTGCTCATTACCTTCCCCCAGTTTGAGAAGGAATCCTTGATAAGCACTCTTTGAGTACGATTCTGTAGCCAATGGTGGATCCATCTGATAGTTGTTCCATCCACCCCACATTTAGCTAGCTTGCTAATCAGAATATCATGGGGCACTTTGTCAAAAGCTCTGCTGAAGTTGAGATATATTATGTCCACAGCATGCATGCAGCACTGTTTCCATTCCACTGCATTTAATCTTCCACCAAAAACTACATTATTCATCTCACTGTCCACTGTGGCAGAATTATGTAATTCCGTTATTTACATAATTCATTATGTAAATTATAAAATCTACATTAGGTTATTCCATACCATTCATTTCAATGCGAAGGAAATACTATGCAAATGAGGGGGGAAATGTAATCTATTATATTTATTTATTTATTTATTTATTTGATTTATATTCCATCCTTCCTCCTGGCAGGAGCCCAGGGTGGCAAATTATATATCATTTGTGGACTGAAAGCTACTACAACAGCAACACCAATCATATTTGTTGGGTTCATTTCTGTTCTGCACATGGGACAAATAAGCGAACAACCAGAGCTGAGAGCTTCTCTTTCTCCAGGGTGGCCAAACTCAGACCATATGATGATCAGAAGGCCATCACTCCTTTGATTCAGGGAATGACTTTGAGGTGTTATCTGCTGGTATGATTGCAGGTAGCAGAACTTTTCTCATTCTGGTTGCCAAGGAAACCTTGACAACCTGATTCAAATAGAATGGGAAGAAAACAACAGGAACATAAATAAGCAAAAACCAGCAAGCCCTGTATTCATTCATTGAGAGGTTCTTCTTCAGTGTGCCAGAGGACTGATGAAGAGGAGAAGGGTGAGGTCCAATAGTGGAGGTGAACTTCCATGTGGTCCATAGCTACTAGGCTATGTGGTAGCAGTCAGATCTGTTTATTATACAGCTATGAGAGTGGCTGTATACTATAGCCAGTGTGGATTTTTCGCATTCCGCAATGTTAAATTGAAAATACCCCCATGCCATTCTGCTGCTTCCCATAAGGTCATTTCAAAACAAAACCTAACAAAACTTATAGTCCTGAACTCAGAAAAGCTTGGTTAACAACCCTGTAAATTTTCACAGAGATACACAAAATAGTCAAAGAGAATCGAGAGTTCAAAGTCTAAAAAAGAGAGAAAAAAGCCAGACCCCTTTTGGACTTTTTCTGTCATAATTTGTTGGAATTAATTAAAAATCAGCTGTGTTCATTTAGTACGTGTAATCCTATTACTGACGTTGCCCCCATACTCTGACCTTCATCTTCTGAAGGTTAAAAGTTTAAAAAATGCCTGGTTGATTTTTAATTAATTTAAGAAATTTTACATTGAACTCAATGATAATGTCGGACATGCATTCATAGTAAGAAACAACTGTCAGTGTTCTAAAAGCCAGACTCCCAGCTGCTGGGCTTGTGTAATCAGGGGGCCACACCCACACCAGACTTTGATTTCACATGAGACAGTCATGGCTTCCCCCAAAGAATCCTGGGAAGTGTAGTTTGTACAGGGTGCTGAGAGGAGACTCCTATTCCCCTGACAGAGCTCCAGTGGCCAGAGTGCATTTTGACAAATTGGTAGGACAGTACAATATTTCAGAGAGAAAGTCAGGTCTCCTGCTTCCCTGGTGCATTCACTATAGCTGCCCAATTTCTCTACATTTAAAAGTTTGATAGAAATATCTGTGAGCTAAGTTCTTAAACTGCAAGGTTTTTTGCCTGTTAGTGAATATGTCTTTGGCTGTGCCCATACTAGTAGCTTAAAAAGCAGCAAGACTGTTTTTCTGGGTGCAGTTTGAAATGAATCTGCACCTGACTGTATAGATCTTTATTGTTTGATGAATGTCGGGTCCCAGCTGTGGATTCCTTATTGGGGGAGTCCTCATTAGAGGACAACCAGGAGGCTCTTGTCTTGGACCCAGCCCTGGCTCAGGCTCCATCTGGGGATGAGGAGCTAGAGTCCAGAGATGAAGCTGAGGAAGAACCATCTGCAGCCAGGTGAGTTTGATCCAAAGGAGAGTCATCATCTGAAAGACCAGCTGGAGACCCAGCCCATTTGGAGGAGTGCCTGACTGCAGACCTGGACTCCTCAGGAGTAAAGGTCTGGCTGCAGGTGATTAATTGGAGTCAGCTGAGGTTTGGGCTGTGGTTCTAGCAGCTCCAACATAAAAAACCAAATGCTAGTCTGGAAGAGCTACTGGAATGCCATCTGTATGCTAGTTCTGTACCTGAGCTGGCTGATGGTCTCTTGTTGATCCTAGCCCTCACCATAGTTGCTCCATGCCCCTTTCTTGTTGCAGACTCTGATTTTGGACTGGTCCTGGATATTGCCTTGGTGTAGCTCTTATTGGTATTATTGCTGGGAAGTCTCTTGCCTCCATAGGAGCCTGGTAGGGTTCCCAGGTTCAGGGCCTGAGACTGATCCTGTATCTTTAGGAGAAGAGAAAGTCAGCCAAGTGCAGGTGTTCTTGCAACACTGTAATAGGAAAAATGAAAACCACAAGGTGGAATTCTCCCTTCCCCCTGCACAACTTTTAAAGATACAGATAACCTCTTGGTTGCCAGGCCCGGCTAGTATAACCACAAGTGTGTCTGCAGCCTTTATTTCCATTTATGAATCAGTTCCTATTAAGCCCAAGACTCATGTGAACCTTATGGCTGAGCCATTCCTGATGGCAGTCACTGGAGAATACATTTCCATGGATTCTCTCACTGAACATTCTGTTTCCTGTTTAACACTTTCTGAATCATTTACTTCCTGGACTGGAGATGCTTTCTATACTCTATCTTACTAATAGGCACTAGCTCATTTTGCTCCTTGAATGGAAAAGAGAGAGAGAGAGCAACAGAGGAAAAACACAGAAAATGCCCTATGCATATGTCCAAACATGACAACGATGAATGTATTTAACAAGATTGGGCCTTACCGTCTCAGCCTCCACATATTGGTCATAACTTGGGCATGGAGGCATATGTGTATGTATTCCAGTGCATGTAGGCTCTGAAAACATGATGGGTACCCTGCAAAAATGAGAATAGAGGTTCAGAATCCATGTGCATATTTTTTTAAAAAAATCAGGGCATGGAGGTTTTTATTTTTATTTATTTATTTATTTCGATTTCTATACCGCCCACAGCCAAAAGGCTCTCAGGGCGGTGCACAACATAGAGTAAAATACAATAAAATTACAAAGGTCAGTAAAAAGCATACATATTAAACAGTAAAACAGCCTGGTATAAATTGAAAGCTAAAAAATAAATTAAGTTAAAATTCCTGGGAGAATAAAAAGGTTTTAACCTGGCGCCGAAAAGAAAAAAGTGTAGGCGCCAGGCGTACCTCATCGGGGAGACTGTTCCATAATTCAGGGGCCACCACTGAAAAGGCCCTGGATCTTGTTACAACCCTCTGAGCCTCTCTGTGGGTCGGGACTCGGAGGAGGACCTTTGATGTTGAACGTAGTGAGCGGGTAGGTTCATATCGGGAGAGGCGTTCCACTAGGTATTATGGTCCCATGCCGTGTAAGGCTTTATAAGTCAAAACTAGCACTTTGAATTTAGCCCGGAAACAAATAGGTAGCCAGTGCAAACGAGCCAGGACAGGTGTTATATGTGCGGACCGCCTGGTCCTCGTCAACAGTCTAGCAGCTGCGTTTTGCACTAGCTGTAGTTTCCGAACTGTCTTCAAAGGCAGCCCCACGTAGAGCGCATTGCAGTAATTTTAATTTATTTTATTTATTTTTAAAACTTATATACCGCCCGACTAGCAATAGCTCTCTGGGCGGTGAAAATAAATACAATAAAATACAATAAAATACAAAAACATCACAATCTAAAATCAAATTTCACAATCTAAAAAACTGGATAAGCTAAGATCAAATTACAAACATTACAAACATTAACAAAGAATTAAAATGCCTCAGAGAAGAGAAAGGTTTTAACTTGGCGCCGAAAGGATGATAGTGTCGGCACCAAGCGCACCTCCTTGGGGAGACTATTCCATAGTTCAGGGGCCACTACTGAGAAGGACCTTGATCTTGTCACCGCCCTCCGGGCCTCCCTATGGGTCGGGACCCGGAGGAGGGCCTTCGTAGCAGACCGTAGTGTACGAGCCGGTTCATAATGGGAGAGGCGTTCTGACAGATATCGTGGTCCCGTGCCGTATAAGGCTTTGTAATCCAATCTAGAGGTTACCAGAGCACGCACGACTGAAGTGAAGTCATCGCTTTCCAGATAGGAGCGTAGCTGGTCTACCAAACGAAGGTGGTAGAACGCATTCCGTGCCACCGAGGCCACCTGAGCCTCGAGACACAGGAATGGATCGAAAAGAACCCCCAAGCTACGAACCTGTTCCTTCAGGGGGAGTGTAACCCCATCCAGAACAGGTTGAACATCCACCATCTGGGCGGAGAAGGCACTCACCAACAGCGTCTCAGTCTTGTCAGGATTGAGCCTCAGTTTATTAGCTCTCATCCAGTCCATTATCGCGGCCAGGCATCGGTTCAGCACATTAACAGCCTCACCTGATGAAGATGAAAAGGAGAAATAGAGTTGCGTGTCATCAGCATACTGGTGACAACACACTCCAAAACTCCTGATGACCGCACCCAGCGGCTTCATGTAGATGTTAAAAAGCATGGGGGACAGAACCGATCCCTGCGGGACTCCACAATGGAGAGTCCAGGGTATCGAACAATGCTCCCCAAGCCCTACCTTCTGGAGGCGGTCCTCCAAGTAGGAGTGGAGCCACTGCCAAGCAGTACCTCCAACTCCCAACTCCGTGAGTCTCCCCAGAAGGATACCATGGTCGATGGTATCAAAAGCAGCTGAGAGATCAAGGAGAATCAACAGAGTTACACTCCCCCTGTCCCTCTCCTGACATAGGTCATCATAGAGGGTGGCCAAGGCTGTTTCGGTGCCAAAACCGGGCCTAAAACCAGATTGAAACGGATCTAGATAATCGGTTTCATCCAAGAGCACCTGGAGCTGGCTGGCCACCACACGTTCCAAGACCTTGCCCAGGAATGGAACATTCGCTACCGGTCTATAGTTGTTCAAATTATCTGGATCCAGGGAAGGTTTCTTCAGGAGTGGTCTCACTACCGCCTCTTTCAAACAACTAGGGACCACTCCCTCTCTCAAGGAGGCATTTATCACTTTCCTGGCCCAGCCGGCTGTTCCAGTCCTGCCAGCTTTCACTAGCCAAGAGGGGCAAGGATCCAGTACAGAAGTGGTTGCATGTACCAGTCCAAGCACCTTGTCAACATCCTCGAGTTGTACCAACTGAAACTCATCCAATAAATGAGGACAAGACCGTGCTCCGGATACCTCATTAGGTTCAACTGCCATGATATTGGAGTCTAAGTCCCGGCGGATGCATGAGATTTTGTCTTGGAAGTGCCCAGCGAACTCGTTACAGTGGGTTTCCGAAGATTCTATAATATCCTGAGGACTAGAGTGTAAAAGCCCTCGGACAATTTTAAAAAGCTCCGCTGGATGGTTGAGGGATGATTTAATGGTGGCAGCGAAGTGTCGCTTTTTCACTACCCTCACCGCTTCTGTATACAACTTAGTGGAGGCACTTACCAAGGCATAATTGCATCCGTCAGGAGTACGCCTCCATCTGCACTCGAGCCTTCTCCTCTCTTGCTTCATCGCTCTCAGTTCCGGGGTATACCACGGGGCTGCATGTGCTCTGCATGGGATAGGGCGCGCAGGAGCGATTGTGTCCACAGCCCGGGTCATTTCCGCATTCCACAGTGCAACCAAGGCTTCGACAGGACCACCTGTCTTATCAGCCGGAAAATCGCCAGAGCCCTTTGAAAACCCTGAGGATCCATTAGTCTCCAAGGTCGGACCAACTTAATAGGTCCTCCACCCTTGCGGAGGGGAAGGGTGGCTGTAAGCCTAAACTTCAGCAAACGGTGATCTGTCCATGACAATGGGGTCGATGAAAAACTCCCCACCTCCAGATCACCATCTCCGTGTCCAGTGGCAAAGATCAAATCAAGAGTATGTCCCGATACATGCATTGGGCCAGTAGCAAATTGAGACAGCCCCATGGTTGCCATGGAGGCCATGAAGTCCTGAGCCGCCCCAGATAAAGCAGCATCGGCATGGATGTTGAAGTCCCCCAGTACCAATAGTCTGGGGGACTTCAACAAAACCTCCGAGACTACCTCTGTCAGCTCAGTTAGGGAAGCTGTTGGGCAGCAGGGTGGTCGGTACACCAACAAGATTCCCAGTCTGTCTCCTTGACCCAGCACAAGGTGGAGGCACTCCAAGCCAGTCGTTACCTGGACAGGGTGCTTGATGAGCGAGAGAGAACTCCTATAGGCCACAGCCACCCCACCTCCCCGACCCTCGGATCTACCACAGTGCTGAACCGTATACCCAGGTGGGCAGAGCTGGGAAAAAGTAACTCCTCCCTGATCACCCACCCAGGTCTCAGTTATACATGCCAGGTCGGCACCCTCAATGACAATTAAATCGTGGCCGAGGGAGATTTTATTATGTACCGACCTGGCGTTTAGGAGCAACACTTGGAGATCCGAGAGCTGGCTGATAGGACAACCAACAGTCCTGCGGATGTGAGGAGGACCAGAACAAGGTTGGCACAGAATCAGCAGACACAATTCCAGGAGGTGAGACACATAAGAAAGGAAAAGGTTGCTCCTCTTCTCATACTGACAACAATCTGAATCATCATTCAGTACTTTTGCCACCTTTCAGCGTGCTGTGTTAGAACTTAATTTGTTCCTTAATTTTCCAATATAGGCCAGGAGGCAGAGGAACACCTGTAAGTGAATGAGCTCATTTACATACTTGTTGGGATGATCTTGAATCCATTACTATTACAGAGGCTGAGGCCATAAGACAAAGGTGCTGAGTTTAGATGGTCCTTGCCGCATCTGAACAGCCACCGTCTCTGCAGTTGTGACAACTTCAGTGCAGTAAGAGTGACATCAAACTGCACTCATCCAGTCTACTATTTCATTCTGATAATGGTATACATATGCATAGTTGTTACTGTCTCCCATGCCACTGGAACAATCCCCTAAACAATCTGGGAAATGCACTTTCCAGTTGGTATCCCAGGTTCCAAATTCTGTACTAAATAGCATGTATCCAGCTCAGTCAGTCCTCCTTACTTTCTGGACTAAGGCTTGTATCTCAGGGCCATGGAGAGCAGGTCAAGTTGGGAGAACTGAGTAACCCATTGTGGGCTAACGACAAAGTCCACAATATTCACATAAAAATAGGGTTGAAATCAGCTCTCTTTGTGGTGATGATCCTGTAAAATTGCACAGCACCGTGCATGGCACTTTGCAAGCTGATATTCCTGTAAAATTTAGGATTAGCTAATTGTTGGTGCATGCAAAGCACTGTGCACAAGACTTTGCAGGTGTCACCAATCAGCTGATTGGTGGTGCCTGCAAATCCCCTTTGACCCAGCATCTTTTATCTGTAAGACAGGTAGGCATAGCTTGGTCAAATGGCCTCATGGGCCAAATGGGGAATTCTGATGGGTCTACTTAGACCCACAAATCAGTGGTTATCCACTCCTGCTGTAAATGGATTTGTTTCAGGAAGGCAAAACCAAGTCACATGGACTTATTCCAGCACACTGTGAAAAGGCTACAGCAGAGTTGTAACTATAATGGAAAACATGGAACCCATATGACTGTAATAGAGTTTAGGTGCCATCTGTTGATAATATTTTGTCTGATATTTTTTTGAAAAGGAATCCAAGCTCATTTTCCTTAATCTCCTGACAAATCACATTTGATTATTTACACCACTGGCTTAGCATAAAAAGGATAGTGCTGCAACCATATGTGGGTGGAGAGGGTAGAGAGGTTATTATTAATGGAATAAACATTGTCTTCCTTTCCTCCTGCACAATACCTTAATTAGCTTCAATCAGTAAAGGGAATCTGCAGGCATTTTCTTGGGCATAGCTCTGTCACCATGTGTAAAATACAGTGCATAAAAAGAGAGAGAGATTAAAGTCCTGTGGCATAGTGGATAGATATAACTTGGCACTTTCAGTTTGCCTTGCTGGTTGGAAGTAGTCCCTGGTCACCCAGGAAAGAGGATGGTGTGACCCAGGATATTTTGAGATGCATCTTGGCCACACGGCCAGAGTCAGCTTGATTACAGCCAATATAAACAGAAGGGAATATGCAGTCTAAGGAAGGGCTGTTGAAGCAAAGCAAAAGCTCAGTCTCATGGCTGAACAGGAGTCAGGAGCCTCATTCAGCATAAGGGCCACATTTCCTTCTGAGCAAACTTTTGGAGACCATGTGCTACTGGGGGACAGGGCTAGAGGCAGAAGTGGGCAGAAAAACAAGCTGAATTTTACCTTTGTACAGTAGGATAATTTTTGTACACTCTCACCCATCCTCTCTATCCTTCATCCAGGCATGCAAGAAGCGTTATCGGAGCCCAAAGGCACATTCCAGCCTGATAAAACACTCAAGGATGGTGCAAAGGAGGGCTCATAAGGAGTGTGGCTTGAGAAGAGTGGTGTGTGGTTGGGGTGGGGAGTATGGCCTGGGGAGAATCCCAAGGGCCAGATTGAGGGGCTTGGAGGGCTGCATTTGACCCCTGAACCTGAGTTCCCCATCCCTTGTGTAGAGAGTATATGCCTACTACTGCATTTTCAGATCTCAGAGCACTCTTATAGTGCCATTTGAGGCAGAATTTGTGTGTAAATCACCAAACCTCCCTCTGATGCCACCCCACTGAAAAAGATCAGTGCTGTCAAAAGTTTCAGAGTATTCCCTTCCTTGCAGGTCCACTATACTCCATTCCTACATCCTGCTGTGCAGCATGCTTCCAAAAGCCATATTTTAAGAATATAAAAATAGTCTGCTGGATCAGGTCAATGGCCCACCCAGTCCAGAGACCTGTTCTATGGGAAACCCGAAAGTAGGACCTGGGTGCAAAGAGCACTCTTCCATCCTGCAACTTCCAGCAACTGATGTTTGGAAGTATACTATCTCTGATAATGCGTGTGGAATATAGACATCATGGCTAGGAGCCATTGATAGCCTTATCCTCCATGAATTTGTCTAATCCTGTTTTAAATCCATCCAAGTTGGAGGCCATCACTGCCTCTTGTGAGAGCAAATTCTGTAGTTTAACTATGTGCTATGTGAATAAGTACTTTCTTTTGTCTGTCCTGACTCGGGTCCTGCTTGCGGGCTTCCCCCAGGCACCTGGTTGGCCACTGTGAGAACAGGATGCTGGACTAGATGGGCCACTGGCCTGATCCAGCAGGCTGTTCTTATGTTCTTATGTTAATCTTCCAATGTTCAGCTTCATTGTCCACAAGTTGTATTGTTGTTGTTTGTTGTTGTTGTTGTTTATACCCCGCCTTTCAGCCAAAGGCCCTCAAGGCAGCTTACAAAGAAAAATAAACACAGGTATAAAAATACAATATAAAATACAGTAAAAATACAATAAAAGCAATACAATTTACAAAAATTAAATAACAAATAACATTATAATAACAAATAAAATTAAATAACAAATAACATTATCATTATCGGCACCTCCAAGAAAGAGGAGGTGGTGTTAGCAGGGCTGGCAGCTCCCGAGAGGCAGAAGGGCGACAGGCATTTGTTACAGCAGATCTGTTTGCTGTCTCAACGTTGTCTTCCTCTCTATATCCTTGGCCTCACTCAGCTGCTGCTCCCAGGGCTTCTGCTGCTGGTGCTGGTGCTGGTTTATGTCGGGGGGCAGCTGCAGGAGCTCTGTCTCAGGGACCTGGGCCTTGCCTGGAGCAAGAGGAGGAGAAGGACACGACGACGGTGGCTGTTGTTGAGCAGGAGGCCCCGCACCGGGAGGTGCGACACCAGGCTGTTGTTAGGCAGGAGGCACTGGGCTCAAAAATGGCCACCTCCGTTATTGCAAGTTGAGGCGCAGACCACAAGCAAGATGGCTGAGACATTTCACTGGCAACTAATTCTCGCTGGCGTCAGTCCCAACTCCAAGATGGCAGAGTGCCGTTGGCGTGAAGTAAGGGTTGTCTGTGTTATGTGACAGGCAGGGTTGTCTGCATCACATGACAGGCAGAACGGGTGTGTGTTTATCCCTGTCGTGTGTCCCGGCGTAAGAGTGAAGGGAGTTGGCTGAAAGGTTGCAGCTGGAAGAAAAGGAAAACAAAGCAGTGTGGCCTAGCACTGAAGAACCAGAGACAAGCCAGTCACCATGGATACACCTGGAGCCAATGTGGCGGCCGGGGCACAGCGACCCTCGCTGCCTCCACTGAGGATGTAGCGCAGGAAGGTGAGAGAGCGGAGACTTTTAGCCAGAGGTTTACTAGCAATAAGGGAAATCATTTCTGGCTCCTGGTGGCTGATGCAAGAAGCACTGGAGAGTTCACAAGCCTTCTGTCTCCCCAGTATATTCAAGGGAAGTTGTTGTTAACACCAACAAGAGCTTCTCCTGAAATGTAAATAAAAGCTTCCAAGATCAAACACAAAGTTGAGAGGAGACAAGAACAGGATTTTGAATATATCCAAGGACACCTTGCTGGCTGACTCATTCTCCTCCTAAAGCAGCTATATTACATTTTGCCTCTGCAGGGAGCTAGAGCCAGCTGAAGCTGTATGTCTAGTGCAGCCTTTCCCAACTCGTGGGCCACCAGATGTTGTTGGACCACAACTCCCATCAGCCTCAGCCAGCATTACCAATGGTCAGGAAAGATGGGAATTGTGGTCCAACAACATCTGGTGGCCCACTAGTTGGGAAAGGCTGGTCTAGTGTTATGAGAGAGGGAGAAAAACTTTTCATGCCATGCATAATTTTATACACTTCTATCATCTCACCTCCGACTCACCTTTTCTTTAAACTAAACAGCCCCAAATGCTGCAAGCTTTTCTCGTAGGGGAGTCACTCCATCCCCTTGATCATATTGGTTATCCTTTTCTGAACCTTTTCCAGCTGTACAATATCCTTTTCTGCAGGACACAAAGTTGGTGAAGGATTATTTAGTGTATGATGCAGATAATGATGTGGAATCCAGTCCATGTCTTACACAAATAAGAACTCTAGAGACCAGGCTCTAATGCAGTTAAGGATATAGATTTCTGGTGGGCTTTTCTCATACCAAATGTTTTTTTGAGTTTGTTATAAATAAAATATTTTGGCCACCATCCTTTGTGCCAAGAGTACATCTTCCATATGGCTGCTCTGGCTTGAAAACAAATGTGTTCCCACTTTGAATATGAAATAAAACAATGAAATGTATTGCTTTCATTGTTTTATCTGTATTTTTAAATTTATGTGCCCTTGGGGGGGGGCTTTGACCCCAAAGTGTCATAAATAAGCTTTAGCTAATTATTCTGTTCCATACATGTGCGCCAGAGGGGATTGTCACCTTTTTCTGGCAATAATTTCTCCTCTTGTTACTTTGAAGAGGGGGAAAAAAATCACACCTATTTGTAAACTAGTTGCTTTTGTTTGATTCTCACACTTTTAAATAACTGCTGCTTTAACGTCTGCTAAAATATCTAAAAATGGCTATGATGTCTCTGGAAGTTCACCATTTTTTACACCATACATGGCAACATGAAAAATATGTAACCTCTAAAGGTACACCTTTCAGTTCATCACTGTTTGCCCACTGCCCAGTCCTGAGTTTGAGTTTCTGTCAGGTCTCATCAGAAGAGGAGTGCTAAAAGGTAAGGGAGTAGTCTACCTGGGCCAAAGTATTTGGCTGAGCCAAATTTTGTAGGTTTTGGGGTGAGCAGGGTCAGAATGAAACTGGGCAGTGGCCCATCTCCTCCCTCCCTCCAAGATTCCTCCTAGGAATGGCTGTGGGTCATCACAATAACATTCACACTTTAACTACAATGATTTTACAATCTGTGTATCTTTGTACACATATTGTTGAGCTATCCACTTAGACAGTTATTCACTATTAACATTCAACTTCATTACAATTTGTGTACACAATAGTTGATGTATACAAATCAACAAGTGTACACTCACACAAATACGTGCATATGTATAGAGACCGCTTTGACCTGTGATTGGTGCAATGCAGAGCTTGGAAAAGTTACTTTTTTAAACTACAACTCCCATCAGCCCCAGCCAGCATGGCCACTGGAGTGGGCTGATGGGAGTTGTAGTCCAAAAAAGTAACTTTTCCAAGCTCTGGTGCAATGTGTGAACAAACTTAGAGTGTTGTTCCCAGGGGCATTCCACCTAAGAAAATGACTGGAGCAGCAGCATTGCTATTTGAAGTGATGGCAAAGCATTTTTGATTAAGGGCACAATCCAACTCAGGGGAAGCTGACATAAGCTGAGCTGGAGCAAGAGAAGCTGGCGTAAAATTCCGCTGCATCCAATTGCTATTCAGGAGTCTCTGGGCTGGCTGAATCCGGCTCAGCTGGGAGCTGTGTGCAGGGACCAGAAAACCTGCTCTCCCAAATACCCCTACCAGGGAGTAAGCCCTCTCCCTTGACTTCTGTGGCAATTATTTTCTTAGACTGACCTTTTTCCCAGCATAACTTTCCCCTGGATTGGGGAGTGTTTTGAACATGAGTTGGATGTGGCCTAAGTCTCTTAACATCTGTCCCTCTTCTGACACACTCCCAACACATCCCTTTTTTGTGTCTTATGCAGAGTTATGCCAGCTCCTCTTGTGCTGGTCTCACTTGAACTGTCTGGGTCCTTGCTGAGCCAGACTAGCCTGCTGAGGGATTTACCAAGCCAGCTCAGTTGGATATTCACCACATCCAACTCCTCTCAGCCCAACGTAAATGCCAGTTGGATTGCCCCCCCCCAAAATAAAGAAAAGTTGGAAAAACCCTCCACCACCTCATAAACTAAGAGAATTTTTAAAAATGCATTTTGTCCGCTCCCCTAAAATTGCCAGATATCTCACTGTGAAAACTGGGGTGGGGGATATTTGGCCCAACTTCAATCCAAACAGGAAAGATCACGACTCGCACAAGCAAAACATGATCTGAGGCGCCAGATGCAGGATGGTAATCCAAATAGAGAACAGACAAGAATATTGATGTGCACTGCTATACTCTGTTGATGTTTTTTGTTATTCTGATATTCGTTGTTTTTATGTTATGGTTTCAGTTGTCCATTGTAATTGGGATAGGTTTTTAACCCACTCCTGGACCATTTGTTAAAGGGTGGACTATACAAATGAACGAATGAATTCACTAATAGGAAGTGGATTGGACTGTGAAAGAGCAACCCAAATTGTGTTTGCATTTTGACAAATTGGTAGGGCAGTATAATATGTCAGGGAGGAGGCCAGGTCTCCTGCTCCCCTGGTGCATTCACTATAGCTGCCCAATTTCCCTGCTTTTTAAAGTTTGAGAGCAATATCTGTTGGCTATACATATGTTCTTAAACCAAAAGGGTGTTTGCCTATTAGTGAATTTCCCTGCTTTTTAGTCCGGGAGCTAAGAAATGTGATCTTGTGCAAGTTTACTGAAAATGGTTTGATCCTCTGCATGCTTATTGAGTTCAGTGGGATTTACTGCCTTGCAATCATGTTTAGGTTAGGTGAAACTGACCACGGGATGGGGAGGGGGAGGGTGGAGGCAAGGGGAAAGAGGAGGAGGGGGAAGGAGGGGATTGGAAGGGCTTAGGGGAGGGGAAAGGAGGGGAGGGGTGAAGGAAGGGGGAGGGGAGGGCCAAGAGGGAGGGGATAGGAGGGAGGAGGAGGGGAAGACAGGTTTGATCATTCGCATGCTTTTTGACTTCAGTGGGATTTACTCCTATGCAATCATGTGTAGGATAGGTGAAACTGACCTGGGGGGGTGGGGGGAGGAGGAGGGCAGGAGGGGGTGGCATGAAGGGGGAGGGGATTGGGTGGGTGGGCATTGGGCAGAGGGAAGCCCCTTTCCTTTCCAAAAGGAACATTGTGAACAGTATCAGCATTTCCCTTTTTATTCTACAGCAGGCACATGTAGCCTCCCACCCAAATTTAAACCGAAGCTGTCCTTGGCCACATTCATGCCAGGCCTTTATTTCACTTTAGACAGTCATGGCTTCTCCCAAAGAATCCTGGGAAGTGTAGTTAGTGAAGGGTGCTGAGAGTTGCTAGGAGATGCCATGTTCCCTTCACAGAGCTTCAATCAGAGCAGCTGACTGTTAAACCACTCTGGCCAATGGAGTCTCCTCTCAGCACCCTTCACAAACTACAATTCCCAGGATTCTTTGGGGGAAGCCATGACTGTCTCAAGTGAAACCAAAGTCTGGTGTGGGTGTGGCCCCCTGATTAGGCAAGCCCAGCAGCTGGGTGTCTGGCTTTTAGAACACTGACGGTTCTTACTGAGCATGCCTGACATTATCATTCAGTTCAATGCAAAAATTCTTAAATTAATTAAAAATCAGCCAGGTATTTTTCTTAACTTTTAAACTGCAGAAGATGAAAGTCAGAGTATGGATCAAAATCAGTAATAAGATTACAGGTACTCTGTGAACATGGCTGATTTTTAATGAATTTCAACAGATAATGAGAACTCTGACAGAAAAAAGTCCAAAAGGGCTCTGGTTTCTCTCTCTCTCTTTTTACACTTTGAACTCTCAGTTCTCTCTGTTTTGTGAATCTTCATGAAAATTTAGTGGGTTGTTAAGCAAGGAGTTCTGAGTTTGGGACTATACGTTTTGTAAGGTTTTGTTTTGAAATGAGCTTATGGGAAGCAGCAGAATGGCATTGGGGGGTATTTTCAATTTAACATTGCAGAATGCAAAAAATCCATGCTGACTATAGTATACTTTATAGTTAATAAAGAGTTAAGTTCTGAAGGGGGTGTGGTGGGTTGGGACATGTCAGTCACAGTTGCTCATAGCAACAAGTTGGTTAGACAAAGGCAGCCCTCCCCCCCACAAAGTCAGAGCTTTATAGAACTAGGTGAGCCAGAATTGGCCTGTGTGGTTCAGCAGACATTTTTTTTCAGTTTAGGTGGTACCATTGCATTGCAGCTATTAGTTACCCAGGTAAGGCCCATGCAGCCTAGCCAATGGTCTTGGATGATGGAATTGCAGTCAAACAACATCTGAAAGGCCACCTACTTTTGCCATCCCTAATTTATGGAGATAGAAAATATAGTTCAATGGATTTAGGACTGTACTATGAAGTTGTAGAGCTGGATTTAAATTCCAGCTCAGCTGGTATCTATGAACAAACTATTGTGTCTCAGTCAGGCTTTTCCATTTCAGTTTTCCATGCATGAAATGGGAATAATGATACTGAGCTCACTTGTGTTTAGGGATAGGGGAGAAATTCAATTCAGTTTGCATTTAAAGCTGAATTTATCAAATTTGCACTTTCTGAAACGATGTGAGAACCAAAACACAGCCATCCTTCAAAATTTGAATTTATCTGAATTTTGCAATGTAGTTCTCGAACCAAGCCATGTTTACAAAATTGCATATATTAGAGGAAAGTGTGCACAAAATGAATATATTGGTGAAAATAACATACAAAATGCATCTTATTAAGATAAATTGATTGCAAAAATGTGAACATCAGTCTAAACCACATAGAAACATGTAGTTATTAGGAGAAATTTGCACTAAAATGCTTGACTTTTCATTTTATATAAAAAATAGCAAAATGCTGCAGAAATGTGGAGAACCAAATTTCATATTAGAAAAATGAGAAACTAAGAGAAATGAAATTTGCAGATTATTTCATCTCTACTTGTGTTATGCAGTTATTGTGTGAAGCACAGAACAACAAAGGCTTTTGTTTTTCCTGACTACTATTTTTTCTGACTGCTATTAAGAACTGAAGAGAAGTGATTCATGATCAATTGATTACATTTTTTTGCCCCCCATTCCACGAAGGAGGTCATGGTGGTCTGCATGACATAAGGACATTATGCGTTTAATTTGAGTTTACCTGCGCTTGACATTAAGGTTATAATATAATCTGCTATTTGCATAAAAGGTGAAAATTGAAAGTGTGTCCCAAGGTGAATCTTGTGTATGAACAGGTTGAAGACTGCTCTTCTGTGTTACGGGAGTTTCAAAGAACAGCGTGCATATCAGTGATTAAATTATTCCTTTTTGTTTTCTTTTATTCTGCATAGATCTAAAATACATTATACAACACAGCATCAGCAGAAAATTCACCCGCAGTCCTAAGAATAGTCTTGCTAGTATGAGACTATAATTAAATGACATACTGTGAACAGTGAATTTCAAATATTTATTTCTGGAATATCTGTGTATTTATGTCCCCTGCCTTTTGATCTGTTTGCAGATGCAAAAGAATATAAATTGATATAACAATGAATGGGAAAGGTTTAACACCTTTGTGAACATTTGCTTGTGTTTTTAAAGTACAATTTTCCATGCTGTGTACAGTCCGGAATAATTAGTAGATTATCCTGGCAAATGGAAGTGTACAATGACATAATGGTTGTTAATACCAAGTCACATTAGTGACTCTTTCAGTTTATTACACATATCTGGGCATTATTTAATCTCTCTCTTATAAAATCATATAACAAGGTAATAAACTTACAGAAAGAAAATTCATTTCAACAAACCTGTCTGTGGTTCCTACTGTGTTCAGTCTGAGATAATTGTTCATGGGCCAACTGCGGAGAGTCTGAGCACAGCAGCAATGTTATCACTCAGTTTTTGTATCATGTCAGTAGTAGGTAACAGATTAGAAATTAGACTTGGTAAATCCCTGTTCCAGTTAAACAGATCCCCCCTCCCAAATGTGTGAGTAGTAAAATATTCTGTATAATAAAGTTCAGAGATATTAATTCTGCAGGCCTTCATTTCAGGGGTCACAAATGTGGTACACACAGGCACACAGGCACTCATATAGAGGCTGCCCTTGGCACTCCCAGAGTCGCCTCTCCCCTCCTGAAATTATTATTATTATTTTATTATTAAATTTTATTTATACCCCACCTTTCGGCCAAAGGCCCTCAAGGTGGCTTACAAAGAAAAATAAACACAGGTACAAAAATACAATAAAAATACAATAAAAACAATACAATTTACAAAAATTAAATAACAAATTACATTATCATTAGGCTTGAAAGAAGCATTTTATTGTAGCCAATATAATAGGTTGTGGTTTGCACTCAATTACAGTATGTATGAGGTGCCCACAATAGTTTCCCCAGTTTGTAAATATGTCCACAGCATTCTCCACGCATGTGATTCCCAGTAACTAGTGTTCAGAGGCATACCACCTCTAATACTGGAGGCAGTACACAGCTATCATAACTAGTAGTCATTGATAGTCTTATCCTCCATGAATATGTCTTATCTTTTAAAGCCATCCATGTTGGAAGCCATCTTAACAAAAGAGATGGCCAAGTACAGGTGATTTGTTGCTACAGGAGCTAATGGTTGGAGATCTTTCTGGAGTGGGCATGTCTTTCTTTCCTCTGCCTCCTTAGCCAGAGTTGATGCCATCAAAGGGCATGTAGTATGAAGGAGAAGAATAACTGGCAGTGCTGGAACTGAACAAGACACAGTGGCTGACTTGCCATCTGTGAGAATCCAATGCTATGTGTGGTGTTGGGAGTTCTAAAATTTTCATGAGGATCAATACCTGTTGGAGTTAATGCTGTGAACTCACCTCATGCTCAGCCTCTATATGTATTAAAATAAACATCATATCACAGAGGGGCCATAGCCTCCTGTGACCTTTTAACGGAAACAGAACCTGGGTACATGCAATACTTCTGGAGTTCTCAGTGCTTGAAGAATTGTGGCGACTTTAACAGAATGTGCTCATTTACATCTTCATTTGCTATAAATCAGACTAGCCATGATGGCTGTGCTGTGCCACCCTAGTCAGAGGCAGCATGCTTCTGAAAACCAGTTGCCGGAAGCCTCAGGAGGGGAGAGTGTTCTTGCACTTGGGTCCTGCTTGCGGGCTTCCCCCAGGCACCTGGTTGGCCACTGTGAGAACAGGATGCTGGACTAGATGGGCCACTGGCCTGATCCAGCAGGCTCTTCTTATGTTCTTATGACTTCTTCTGGGTAGATCAGTGGCTTTCTAACTATAGTCTGAATGGATTCCGTGGTTCTTCAGAGACATCCCCGGGGTTTCCTAAATGATAAGATCAGTAATATTTATTTATTTATTAAATTTATATCCCACCCCACCTCCCAGAAGGAGCCAAGGTGGCAAACAAAAACACTAAAAACTCTTTAAAACATCTTACAAACTAAACATCTTTAAGAAATCTTTAAAAAAATCTTTAATTTTTTTTTAAATTCTAAAAACACTTCCAACACGGATGCAGACTGGGATAAGGTCTGTACTTAAAATACTTGTTGAAAGAGGAAGGGTTTCAACAGGTGCTGGAAAGACAACAGAGATGGCATCTGTCTAATATTTATGGGGAATGTGTCATAACACTAAAGGTCCATAATGAGGAGCCTCTTTTCCTCAGTGGCAGCTTGTCCGCCACTACTGATTTCCCTCCCCCCTCAATGTGCAACTGCAGAAGACTGTTGGGTATGTTTTAAGCTATATTCTTATTTCAGGTGGGAATACAGTGAGGCCTTATAGGACTGGTCAGTGCCCCCAAATTAAATGTGTACCTTAGAAAGGTTTCTGCAATATATTTCATGGAGGATAATGCTATCAATGGCTAATAGTCAGAGGCACTATGTTTCTGAATACCAGTTAATGGAAACTTCAGGAGGGGAGAGTGCTCTTGTGCTCAGATTCTGCAGGCTTCCCTTGGGCATCTGGTTGGCCACTGTGTGAATAGGATGCTGGGCTAGATGGGCCACTGGCCTGATCCAGCAGGCTCTTCTTATGTTCTTACTAGAGGCTTGCAGTAGATCTACAGGGCTTCTGCAGCAGTCAAGGCAATGCAACAGTAGGGTAGTATCCAATGAAGTGCTTCTATGAGTACAATGGTGCTTGGCTGTGCAATGCACCCCTAAATCTATTTGAGGGTTCCCCTGACCCTCCATAGCAGATTTGGGGAAGGTGCTGGGGTTGCGAGGAAAGGAGAGGGAGGAGAAGTTCTGTTGCACAAACAGCAATCCTTGCAGTAGTGGAAACGCTTAGTTGGACATCATCCATAGTTCCCTAATGGTATAACATTTGAATGCCATCGGAGAAGATGGTGTATCCTGTCAATAAATGATTTTTTTAAATTGATGAATGTAGGCTGCAAAAGACCTTTTATGCAGGCCTGTTATAAACACCCAGCATTGTTGGACAGCAGCTGAGGGCACAGATGTGCTGACACCCACTTGGCCCTGCCTCTGCCCATTCCTTCCAGGCTCCATTTTCACTTGGTGATGGGAGCCATCAAACATTTAAAATTGTCCACAACACCCCAGAACAACACTACATTGGGGCATTGAGGGACCTCTCCTGCGATTTCCAGCAGCTGCACATCAAGTCATTAGTGATGATTTATTTATTTATTTATTTGAATGATTTATATACTGTCGTCTGCACAAGCCACAAGGCAGTTTACAACAGGCAACTAGATAAAAATCCATAAAATAACACAATCCTTTAAAACACACACAGAACACATCACTAAAGAACAATTACTAATAGGAGCAGCAGCAGCAGCAGCAGCAATCATGTCTCTTTTCCTCCAAACGCTCATAGAAAAAGATGCATCTTGACTAATTGCCTAAACAATTATCCTGCCCTTTCCCCAAAGAAGCCCAGGGCGGCCATACAGCATCATAAATGAAACAATACAATTAAAACCTGACCAAATTAGAAAAATAAAAATAAAAACACCATTCAAAATATGTTCAGCAATTTCCAGCTGCATACAATCATGGCACTGCTGCTACCATTAAGCTGCCAGGGAAGGTCTCAGAGATGCAAGGGGTATCTGTGCCAGATGGCACTGTACCTGAGTATTATATATAATATATAATTATATATATATATATATATATATATATATATATATATATATATATATATATATATATATATATATATATATATATATATATATATATATATATAAGCAATTGCTGCAAATATATGTCTCTTTTCCAAAACCAGATAAAGTACAATCCAAAAGAATGTTGAAGAAGTCCTAATGTAAAGACTGTGAAAACAACTCTGTTTAAGAATTAAGAACTCTGTTTAAGAATTACCGTGGAGCAAACAAATGATGGGTGGTGTACAATCTCTAAAGAGAAACATAAAACATAATTTCATAGAAAATGCCTTTTTCAGGTTTTTTCCTAATGTATGATGACTTTCAATAACCAGAGACAAGAAAATGAAGCTATTCATTCAAGCAGATGTAGAGGAAAGGATATAGAAGCAGAATGAGAGGGTGAAATAGGCATTGTTCCCCCTTGTTTTAAAAAGTTCTTCTACAGGCACCAAAGAATTGCATTCGATTGCAAGTTTAAAACACCACAAGAACTGCTGTGCCTATTGGATTGATCACATAGTTTAGCTGGAAGTACTATAGACACAACATAATTTTATGTGACCATAATCACTTTTAGCATTCAGACAAGGTTGCAGAAGATATTCTTGCAAAAATAACATGAAATAAAATCCCAGGCAAAGCTTATAGCCAGGGTCCCAAATGATAATGTAATATCCTCTGTTTGTAGGTCTGGAATTGACCTATGTTTTCCAAGCCCATTGCCTGCAGGTGACTGACAACAGGGATAGATTGCATGACAAATATAAGAATGGGACTTGCATTCCCAAGACTTTATACACTTTTATTGTTATCTGAAAAAAAGAAATGCATGTGATATACTACAAAAATATACCACAAATAATTAGCATAATAAAACTGAAAGCTTCTGTTCATTTAAGGGCCGGATTTAGTCCTGGTTTGTTTTACATTACTGCAGTTAATAAATCACAGATCTGCTAGTTCACATGTAATGGAAAATTGTGGCTCGGTCAAAAGTGAAAGCAAACAGTTTCAGTCTCCCTTTTATGCATGAACAGGGACAGAAGACAAAGGAAAATGTACCAGCCCAAGACTTCCTATAGTGAGCAACCTTTTTGGCCCCATGGGCCATATCTAGTACATGCATGCACACCCATGCAAATACACATACTCTTTCTCTCTTTCACTCATACACATAAAGACATAAGAACATAAGATGGACATGCTGGATCAAGCCAATAGTTCCTCTAGTCCAGCATCCTGTTCTCACAGTGGCCAACTAGATGCCCATGGGAAGCCTGCAATCAGGACCTGTGCACAAATGCACTCTTCCCTCCTGTGGTTTCCAGCAACTGGCATTTAGAAGCATATTGCCTCCAACTATGGAGGCAGAGCATAGCCATCAGGGTTTGTAGCCACTGATAACCTTATCTTCCATGCATTTGTCTAGTCTTTTAACACCATCCAAGTTGGTGGGCATCACTGCTTCTTGTGGAATTTCACAGTTTAACTATGTACTGTGTTTTATCCTGCTTTGTGTGTCCTTGGCAAGAAGGAGGTCACGTTATGGAAGACTAATGTAAAAATATTAGTTTATTATTATGTCATTTCCTGCAGTTCCTGTCCTCCTTGATCTTTCCCATAATCTTTTTCTTTCCCTTTCTCCCCGGGAAGGATCAGAATATGACATCTGTAAATGGAAAGACTTCAAAATAGAGAGGGGAATAAACTGCAACAAGGAGAATACAACCTATCGATATGACAATGGCTGCATGCAAACCAAACATTTAAAGAATCTGGGAAATGTAGTACTCCTAACAGAGCTACAGTTTCCAGCACCCTTAACAAATTACAGTTCCCAGGTTTCTTTGGGAGAAGTCATGTTCTTTACCTGTGCTTTAAATGTATGGTGTGTACACAGATTGCCAATGCTTTTTGCACTGGTTCAGTTCAAGATAACCGTCCTGGGTCTAGTTCAAATGCTAGGGCAGGTACTAAGTTGCTTGTTAGAGCTACAGAACATGGGGAGTTATGCCTTAGGGTTGGCTTTCAATACTCTGACTTCCAAAGTTCAAAGAAAAATAATAATAAAAGGTTGGTTTTGCTCCCCTCCCCAGCACAAGTGATTGAAAAAGTTGTCTGTGTTGATTGATGCCTCTGTACTGAAATATTGATTGGATGTGCTGAAAACAGTCAAATAAAGGAAAGTAGCATTTGGTTTGGTTCAGATTGAAAAATTCATCTCTTGCAACCTTTTACTGATCAGCTCATAGTGCATTATCTATTTGCCTCTTTGGTCTGGCTTGATATTAAAATGTCATAGATCCCTGATGAAAAGGCTATTGTGAAGTGTGTGGCTGTATTTGCTGAAATCCATTTTTTTTGCCAACTTACCCTTTATTTTAATTGATATATTTCCAAAGTTTCTGTCTAATAAGAAAACAAGTAAATATACAAAAAATGTAGAATTTAACCACTGGTAAAATACCCTCCGTGGCAGAGAGTGGTAAGCGGCAGTAACGCAGCTGAAGCTCTGCTCACGGCTAGAGTTCGATTCCAACGGAAGGAGGAAGTCGAATCTCCGGTAAAAGGGGTGGAGGTCCACTCAGCCTTCCATCCATCCGTGGTCGGTAAAATGAGTACCCAGCATACGCTGGGGGATAAAGAAAGGCCAGGGAAGGATCTGGCAATCCCACCCCATATATACGGTCTGCCTAGTAAACGTCGCAAGACATCACCCTAAGAGTCGGAAATGACTTGCACTACAAGTGAGGGGACACCTTTTTTTAAAAATACTATTTGCATAAATCATAGCCCAGTTTGCTGAATTTTAGGTGAAGTTACTGGGGTCTACCAAAATCCAACTGAAATCTGTGCAACTAGTTAGCTATGTTTAAGTCCCATTGACTGTAATAGAAAAGTGTGACTCAGGCCACATTTGCACTGTACATTCAGAGCAGTATTATGCTACTTTAAACAGTCATGGATCCTCCCAAAGAATTCTGGCAATTGTAGTTCATTAAGAGTGCTGAGACTTGTTAGGAGAACCTTATTCCCCTCACAGAGCTACAGTTCTCAGAGTGGTTAAAGAATCGATCCCTCTTCCCAAGGACTGTGGAAATTATACCTCTGTGAGGGGAGCAGGGGTCTCCTAACAATTCACAGCACCTTTAACAAACTTCAGTTCCCAGCATTCTTTGGGAGAAGATATTACTCTTTAAAGCGGCACAACACTGCTCTAAATGTATAGTGCAGATGTCACAAAGCCAATTCAGAGGGAGGGCAAAGTTCCCCACCGTCACGCTGAATGTGCAAACATTTTTGTCCCTTTTTGCAGCCCCCCTCTAATTGCTGAAAGTTGGTGTGTTTTTAGCAGCCTGAGAAAAGCTTTCACCAAACATGCCTCCTGCTTCATCTAAATATAAGCAGGCTATTATCTTATTTATATTTATTACTGGTGGATAACTGGTTTCTCCTCTTTAATTGGTTTTCTTCTTATGTTATAGGATCACAATGCATTTGGTGCCTCTGAAAATCTTTTGACAATTTTATTACAGCATCATATAGAAATTTAAAACCTTTCTTAGGGTTCAATAAATCTAGGTGAGAAACGCTGACAAATTGGGATAAAGGCATTCTAGCAAACATTTCGAAGCACTGACTACATCTTAATTATTTTTTCTCCATTGCTGTGGTAGGAGAGGCTTTCTCTGCTTTATTGGCCTTCCCTTTGTGCCTTGCTCTTTATTCCTCCCCAACATTACCTCATGAAGCCACAATTGTGTTCGGTAAGGAATTTATTTTTATTTGACAATATTGTGTAAATGTTTAAACTCCTGTGAGGAAGGGATGGGGAAGGAAAGTAGCCTAATCCAGACAAAGAGCTTTCTTGTTAAGTACAGTAGTATAGCTTTGTTATGATGGCAGACAAAACTAGTAGGTGCCTGTGTCCTGAGTGCCTCAATTACTCTTCTACTTCAAGATGTTGCCTGGAAAGGCAAAGAAATTATTACATCAGAGAGAAGTGTACATCAGAAAAGTATTACTGTAGCTCACAGAGCCCCAGTTGGGCTATTTGGCTGCCTGGGATTGGAGAGTAGTTAGAAAATAGGTTCTTGTGGTGGTGGTGGTTGTTTTTTCTCCGTTAAGCCATTTGGGGACATGAAATTACTTTATCTCTGTTTATCTCTTACCAGGTAGGTTTGGCTTTATATATCCCCAGCAACAGAGAGATGAAAATCTACAAAACTGTTTTTCTCTGTTGCTGTATATACAGCAATTATATGACTGATCCCTTCCTCCATGTTGTATTAAACAAAGGGTTCTGACTTTCAGCCTCCAAAATATCATTTGCTCCATTCAATCTCCTTAACTAAAATTGGGGTTTAACCTCTTGCTGGGTTTTGTAGATAGTTAACCCATGTTGTAGATATTGGGACTGGGACTTACAAGGAATTAGTGAAGGCAAGAGGCTGTGAAAATTCTTCAAACCAGTCCTTGCTTCATCCCCATTTGCAATGGAGCAAAATGAGAATTCTTTTGACCATAGCAATTGAGGGAGGAGTGTGGATGAAGAGAAAGGAGGAGGAACAGTTTTGGATCTATAGCAGCTCCCTCCCCATTCAGGGGCTCAGTGGGTTTAAAAGTATAGGTATGTATTATTCTGGGTTAAAAGACCTGGCCAGCAGGCTGTGTGTATGCCATAGCAAAGCTGAGTACATGGATGGGGAACCTTTGGCCCTCCAGATGTTGTTGGACTGCAGCTCCCATTAGCCCCAGCCAGCATAGCCAATGATCAGGGATGATGGGAGTTATAGTCCAGCAACATCTGGAGACCACAGGTTCCCCTCTCCTGGGTTAGCGTGTTACACCCAAAAAAGGTTCTTTTCATCTGGAGGAAGCTCCGAATAACACACCAGATGAGAAACCAGGATATAAAACAACATCTTTATTGTTTACCAATATCTTTTGCAAAAGAGAGACGAAGTATTCGGCTAGCGCCAGAAAACAAGTCTAAAAGCATAGCTACACAGATACATTGATATATGGCTCTCAAGTCCTCCTCAAACACAGCCCCTCCCATCTTGTTTGCAACACTTTTTAGTGAGCTCCATTGTCTTGCATTGAATTAGCGTTCTAATCTTGAGTGCTCCTTGTGCCCTACCTCCCCCAGGCACAACATATTCTTAGCTCAGTCACTTATCTATTTGGAGGGTGTCCCTTTACATGGGAAGAGCAAACTAGTATTTTAAGTATCAAATAGCAACTGAGCATTTGGCCTTCTCAGGCACTTTTAGTATCCACAGAGGAATTTTGCTTTTCTATTTCTAAGTTAAATCAGGTTAATCCATTTTCTGCTGTGTCATATTAACACTACACATACTAGAGTTCCCAAACTATGCCTTATTCATCACAAGCGTATCCTGCAAAAAAAGCTTTCTCCCATAGGAAAGTTAATAAAACAATAGAGGAGGAGGAGGAGATGCCTAGATCCCTGGATGCAGAGGGATGATGGTTCTACACATTCTTTTTAGGTTTATATCTGAACAGGGTATTATATGCCAAACTTCTTCCTCACCTGAATTCTGTTATCGACAGCAAACAACTAGCTAGGTGAAGCTAGAAAAAGAAATGCTACCCAAGTTCCCCTTGGGATTGAGGATATATCAGGAAATATAACAACAGAATTCCCACAGTGGAAAATCAAAATATATTTCTTTATTTCTATGCTATGGTCTGTTTCAGACCAGAAACACAAGTAGTTGCTGGCCTCAGCTAGTGCAGAAATTGTCCATACATGGTTTAGAGAATGTATCTGACCTTAGCCAGTAACTTAATAAATAGTGAAACAGCCATATATTGCCGGCCATAGCCAGGGCATAATATTTAAACATACTCTATCTTGTATCACGTGGGTTAGACAAGCAAATAGCTAGCATTAACTAGTAGCAAAAAGGTTAAAGCTGGCTTTAACAGATTTATAACAATTCACTAGATATCAATAACATAACACAGGAATTGTCTGGGTCATTTTACTTTCCTCCATCGATCTTGAACGTCAAGCTCTCAGTTTTGTTATATGCCCATGACTTGGCCTTAATCTCGATTACACAAATAGGCATGAGGAGACTACTAAGTAGTCTGGGAGCATTTTGAGTTAGGGAACATCTATTAATTAATTACTCCAAGACAAACGTGGTGGTATTCGGGAAAAAGAATAAACCCCATGTTTGGAAATTAAACAACAAACCAATTAAACAAGGTCACAGTTTTAGATATCTGGGACTTAATTTCACCTCTAATTTCTCCTGGAAAAGCTATTTTGATTCATCCAAGTTGAAAACTTCCCAATCAATCCATATGTTCTTTCGCTTCTTCAAATTTAAAGGAGGAAGTTTGGTCTCCCCAGCTATAGAAGTGTTTAGAAAGAAGATGATACCCATGTTCATCTATGGTGCAGAGATCTGGGGACATGTAAATATTGCCCCACTAGAGAAAATCCAAAATGCCTTTATTCGCTCAATCTTGGTAACCCCAAAAGGCACACCTATTTCCTTTTTAAGGTTGGAGTCTGGTTTACATTCTATAGAGTCCCTGGTACATGTTGCCATAGCTAATTATTGGTTGAGGCTCGCTTCTATGTGTGATTCTCGTTTACCAAAAATTTGTCTTACAGAACAGCTTCGAAATCCAAATTATGATAATTGGCTTAGTCATTCCAAACAATCATTGGCCGCATATGGGATTAATATAGACCCTCTGCCCTCCACCCCTTCTAAGAGAGCAAAGCAGATTTTGAAAGAAAGAATTCTCCTATACGCTAAAAGATGGGACCTTAGAGCCTCTAGTCTCTCGGCCTTTTCTCCATGGTATTAATGGGATTAATATAGATCCTCTGCCCTCCACCCCTTCTAAGAGAGCAAAGCAGATTTTGAAAGAAAGAATTCTCCTATACGCTAAAAGATGGGACCTTAGAGCCTCTATTCTCTCGGCCTTTTCTCCATGGTATTCTTTATTTAAAACCACCTTTGCCACGGAGCAATATTTTAATTTTTTAACTGTTCCGTTATTGAGAAAATCTTTTACGACTCTTCGATTCCAGTCGATGCCCTCAGCGCTGATTGATGGAAGATATTCTAAAACTCCAATTCACCTTCGGCTATGTATATGCAAATCCGGGGAAGTCGAAGACATTGTTCACTACCTATTGAAATGCCCTCTTTATAATACTCCGAGGTTTAAATACCTCTCACATACCCTACAATCGATATTAGACAGATCTCCCCTGGAACAAATCTGTACACTCTTAGTAGGTAGTGATATTTAGCTAACTTCCTAGGTGGCTTCTTTTGCCTTGGCTGCAGAAAAGATCAGAGCCAAACATCTAAAATCCCTGGTGGGGAATTAAAAGACCTTTAGTCTCAGGTTTTAACATTTTAAAGTAAGTATGGAAGACCTTGGCCCAACACTTTACATATATTACAAAAAATATTTATTTAGGTAGGTAATCATATTTTAAATGTTTTTTAAATCATGTATTTGTCCATGTACTCATTGAGATATTTGTTTTCTTTTAAATCGTGTGTTTATTTGTGATGGCCGATGGCTGTATACAATAAAATCAAATTCAATAGATAGTGAGGCAATTACACAGTACCTTATACATGTAAATATTTATTAAGAACAGCCTTATACACTTCCTATAAACAGCCGTATCCGTTACTTATTTGTACAGCCTTTTCTCAGTGATACAAACAATCCTTTCTGGGTCTGAACCTTATATAATTATTCTCTTTAGCCTTAGCTATAGGGTCTTAAACTTCATATAACAACACACGTGGGGATAAATATATTTCTTATACTTTTTGCTGTGTTAAATGCCTGCTAAAAGGAATGCTCTCACTATTTGCTGGGCTTCTATGCAGCCATTGGTTAGCATCAGGCCGTGTCTGTGGCAGCATCTCTGGCATAGTCACAAGGACTGGCATCATAATCTTATCTCCAGCTATCTTTAGCAGACTTGCTTCGGTAGCCTTCTTCAGCAAACCCCGGCACAGCCACTAGGACTGGTTTCATGCCTCTTTGCTTCTTTGGCAGTCTGAGACATCACCAATAAGGACTGGCTTCTCTTCAGCACAGTCACTAAAACTGGCCTCGAACGATGAACTGCAAACTATTTATACACTTTTCTGATCTAACAAGAGTGCTCACTATGCCCTTAGGTGCCTTTCTAAAGGGTTAACTGCTTGCACTGTGAAGCTTCTCAAAGCTTTGATAGCATCACAGCCTGTAACTGGTTAAAAAGATGACAGGTCCTGTGATTCTTTAAAGAGCTGTCAATAGTGTAGTCTGTCTCTCTTCAAAAACCTAACAGGTTTGATTCTTGATATAGTTTTTGTTTACAAAAGGAGGGGGGAAGTGCCTTGGCAGACTTCCTAGATAGCTGTTCTCTAAGCAAAAAACAGGCAGAGCCCAGTTTTCAGATAGATAGATATTTATACATTGCTTGTTTTTATCTTTTTGTACACCGCCCAGAGAGCCTTCGGGCTTAGGGCGGTATATAAATAAAATAAATAAATAAATAAATAAATAAATAGGGGAGGAGGGAGTGGAGAGCAAAAGAAACTTAACTATTACTGCTAGGGTTCTTGCACTTCTAGCTGGGTTTTTTCAATACAAAATAAGCTCTTGTCTCCCAGCTTTTATACATTTTGTTTAACCTCGGAGACCTTGAAAGGGCCAAAAACATGAAATATCACAGAGAGCCCACAGCAAGTAATATCTCAGTTAATGAAGAACATGTATTCCTGGACATTACTTCTTTAACAGAAGCTTTGATACCAGAGGTAGGAATAACATGGAAAGAATAGGGATAGGTTCCTAAACCACAAGAAGGAAGGGCAGTTCAACATATTTTAGCAAACTTTTTATTCAAAACTAACAATACACATGCCAGGTAAGCCTTGCATACAGACTACCTGAAGGTTTCTTCCAAAATGCATCCAGAGATGCCTGCCTTGCCTTTTTTCTTTTATAATGTAGCATTTTGCTATAGCAATCTAAAACTTTGAGCACAGTTCTACTCTCCATACACTTGAGCAGGCAGGCAGGGGCAGCCACCAATAACACCTTTGCACTCTCTCTCTCTGTCTGTCTGTCTGTCTCTCTCTCACTCTGTGTGTGTGTGTACCATACTCCCCTACACTTGAGCAGATGCATCTGCAGTAAACAGTGCTTTCAGAGCACCCGAAGCACTGCTTTCTATGGAGGCGCCTGCACCACCTGGCAAGGAGTGGCATTTCAGCCACACGTGAGAGCATTGCCTACAGCAGCCTCAATCCAGTAGACAAGGACTATGTCACAGTGTGCACCTCTCTACACCCCCCACCAAAAAAATACTTTGTTAAAAGGAGCTTCTTTCTTGGAGGATTTGTTAATTGAGGTATTACTTTATAGCAGGTAGTGATGCCCCATAGCCACACATTTTTAGACAAGAAGATCCAAGGGGTCAGGGCACGACATACCAGTGGGACTTTCTGATATACCCTGAAGGAAGACAGGACAAAGCACAGGTCATTCCAATACAAGTAGAAACAAACAAACAAAAGACTGTAGAGACTATGGGTGGGAAGGACGCTCCAGTGCTGGAGACTTGCAAGGTGTGTGCAATGTTTCTTTTCTTGCCTGAGAACTACATGGCTACACATGCAACAAGTGCAAGCTGGTGGGGCTGTTGAAAGAAAAAGTGAGGGGCCTGGAATGACGGGTGGCCACACTGAAGAGTATAAGAGAAGACGAAGAGTTCTTAGATAGAACACTGGAACAACAACAGCAAAGAGAAGCACAGGAAGTGGCAGAACAGCAAGTTGAAGCAGAAGAGGAGACCGTTGTGGAGAGCAACAACGAAGTGGAGGAAAAGAGTGGGAAAGAGTGACAGGAGTAGAACTGCTTGAAGACACCGTTCACTAGTTGAACTACAGAACCGCTTGCAGGCACTTGAGGATGAGACTAGAAGACAGTCTGTAGGGGAAGAATTACAGGAGACCCCACACAACAGCAAGTGAGAGGCTGAAGCTCAGTCAATCAGAGGCAAGGCAGAGGCAATGAAATCATGCCCCACAACAAGAAGAGAAGAGTAGTAGTAGTGGGAGACTCACTACTTTATGCGATTGAAACCCAAGTATACCGAGAAGATCCATGGACTCACCAGGTATGCTGTCTCCCTGTCGGGTGGATTAGAGATGTGAGAGAAGGGTTACAATCACTCATAAAGCCCACTGACAGATATCAATTTCTTCTCATCCATGTGGGAATGAATGATACTGCCAAGCAGAGCTATGAAGAAATCATGTCAGACTTTGAAACTTTGGGAAGGAAACTCAAGGACTTTGGGGCCCAGATAATTTTCTCATCCATCCTTCCAGTACTTAGAAGAGGAGTAGAAAGGGAAGAAAAATACTCTGGGTGAATGACTGGCTACAAAGGTGGTGTCGATGTGAGAGATTTGGATTCTGGGAATACAGGTTATGCTTCCTGGAAGATGGACTACTGGCAAGTGATGGATTGCACCTCAGAAGGATGGGAAAGAATGTGTTTGGCCACAGCATGGAGAACTTCATCAGGAGTGTCATGCCTCCCTCAGAGTGCTCATCCAAGGAGGAAGAGGAATGGGAGACTGCAGACCCAGGAGAGGGGCCAAACAAGGAGACAGCTCAGGATCCTTCCCCAGACCAGGGACAAGCCCCTGGGGGAGCCCATGTGTCAGAGTCGGGAAGTGACCAGGAGGCTGCCCCTTTCCCAGCAGAGAGAAGACACCAACAAGTTGTTTGGTATTTTAAAAATGAAATAGGAAGAGTTTCCTTGTTCTATTTCTTAGCAGAGATATAAATGCAAGCAACAGAATGAGGATAAACCAGCCCACCTTTCCCTCAGACACAAATAACAGCAGACACAATCTTCTTAGGTAACAAGATAAAGAATGTGATAAAGAATTGTTTTTATGTTGTTTAAAATTTTAAAATTGTGTTTAAAATTGTTTTTAAAATATGTGTTTTAAATTGTATATTTGTTTTAATGTTTTTGATTGCTGTAAACCACCCAGAGAGCTTCGGCTATGGGGCAGTATACAAGTGCAATAAATAAATAAAATAAATAAATAATGTTTACTCACGACCTTTCATATGTTCAGGAAAAATAGGCTGTAGCTTAGATGGAAAGATTAGGAGTCCATTAGTCTTTGGTAATGATGCTTTCAGGAGAGAACATCTTCCATGCTGCCTCTCCCAGAGGGAAAAAGTAGTAGCAAATGGGGGATATGCAGAAATCTGCTAATATCCAGGACAAAGGAGGAGGAAACCAGGTAACTAACCCCACCCACTAGGAAGTTACTAGTAGTAATGCGGGACTTCAATTACCAATATATCTTTTGAAAGACAAATTCTGCCAAACACGCCCCCTCCAAGAAATTCCTTACTTGTGTTAGAGATAACTGTCTCTTATAGAGGATCAGCTGTCCTTTACTTGATTCTAACCAATAGAGATGAAGTGGCAGTTACAGGAACTCTGGGGTTAAAGTGACAACACTATACTTGAGTTCTTTATTTTAAAGGAAGCAAAATCTGAGAATAGCTATACACGTACCCTGGACTTCAGGAAAGCTGATTTTAATAAACTCAGAATAATGGTAAGTAAGGTTTTGTGGCAAGCAACCCTAATGAGACAAGGAGTCCAAGATGGGTGGGAGTTTCTAAAAGAGGAAATTCTAATGGCACAATGGCAAAAAATTCCATCAAGGAAAAAAGGTGGAAGACAGCAGAAGAACCAATGTGGCTTCACAGAAAGCTTAGAGATGACCTGAAAACAAAAAAGGACACATACAGGAAGTGGAAAGAAGGCCAGGCCACAAAGGAAGAGTACACACAGGTAGCACGGAGTTGCAGGGATGGCGTCAGGAAGGCTAAAGCTGAGAATGAGCTGAGGTTAGCGAGAGATGCTAAATGCAACAAAAAAGCTTTCTTTAGGTACGTCCATAGTAAAAAACAGAGAAAAGAAATGGTGGCACAGCTACTCGATGAAGATGGCAAAATGATAACAGATGACAAAGAAAAGGCGGAAGTGCTCAGTTCCTACTTTGGCTCGGTCTTCTCCCAAAAGAGGGTGTATGACCCTCCTGGAAACATGAAGTTGAAAGGGCAGGATTGCAGCTTGAAATTGATAGACAAATGGTCAAGGAATACCTAACACTTCAAATATGCAGGCCAATGAACTGCATCTTAGAGTATTGAAGGAACTGGCTGAAGAACTGTCAGAACCACAGTCTATTATCTTTGCAAAATTGTGGAGGATGGATGAAGTGCTGGACCATTTGAGGAGGGCTAATGTTGTCCCAGTTTCCAAAAATGGCAAAAAGGAGAAACCTGGGAACTACAGACTAGTCAGCCTGACATCGATCCCTGGGAAAATTATGGAGCAGATTATAAAGCAGTCAATCTGTAAGCACATTGAAAACTATGCCATGATTACTAGAAGCCAACATGGATTTATCAAGAACACATCCTGCCAAACTAATCTTATCTCATTTTTTGATCGGGTAACCTCCCTTGTAGACTGTGGGAATGTTGTGAACATAATATATCTCAACTTCAGCAAAGCTTTTGACAAAGTGCACCATGATGTTCTGATTAGCAAACTAGCTAAATGTGGGCTGGATGGGACAACTATCAGGTGGATCCAAAGTTGGCTACAGAATTGTACTCAAAGAGTGCTTATCAATGGTTCCCAATCTGGGGGGAGGTAATGAGAGGGACACCACAGGGCTCGGTCCTGGGCCCAGTGCTCTTCAACATTTTTATGAATTACTTGGATGAGGAGGTGCAGGGAATGCTTATCAAATGTGCAGATTATACAAAATTGGGAGGGATAGCTAATGCACTGGAAGACAGAAGCAAAATTCAAAGGGATCTTGATAGGCTGGAACATTGTCCTGAAAACAACAGAATGAATTTTAAGAGGGATAAGTGCAAAGTTTTACACCTAGGGAAAAAACCCCAAATACATGGTTATAAAACGGTGGATACTTGGCTTAGCAATACTGCATGTGAGAAGGAACTTGGGATTTTTGTTGAACACAAGCTGAGTGAACAGTGTGATGTGCCTGCAGAAAAGGCATATGCTCTTTTGTTAACAGAAGTATGGTTTCCAAATCGTGTGAACTATTGGTTCCTCTCTATTCAGCACTAGTTAGTCCCCATCTTGTGTACTGTATCCAGTTCTGGACACTGCACTTTAAGAACAATGCAGACAAACTGGAACAGATCCAAAGGAGCACAACAAGGATGATAAGGGAGCAGGAACAAAGTCCTATGAGGAGAGACTGAAAGAACTGGGCATGTTTAGCCTTGGGAAGAGAAGACTGGGGGGGGGGGAGAGAGATGATAGCACTCTTCAAGTTCTTGAAAAGTCACAACACAGAGGAGGGCCAGGATCTCTTCTCGATTGTCCCAGAGTACAGGACACGGAATAATAGGCTCAAGTTGCAGATTTGACTGAACATCAGGAAAAACGTCCTAATTGTTAGAACATTGTGACAATGGAACCAATTACTTAGAGAAGTGGTGGGCTTTCCAACACTGGAGGCCTTCAGGAGGCAGCTGGACAGCCATTTGTCAGATATGCTTTAAGTTGGATTCCTGCCCTGAGCAAGGGGTTGGATTCAATGGCCTCATAGGCTCCTTCCAACTCTATGGTTCTATGTTTATATGACCTCAGTAGAATCAAGTATGGTTCTTTGCCTTTCCTCTTTGTTGAGTTAGGCACCAATACGAATTCAGCAGCAGAGTGAGGTGCCCAGGGGAGATTCTGCTCCCCATCCCCTGCTTTTTTTATGTAATAAATCCAAAGTTCCAAAGTAAATTAACTCAATAAACAGATATGTGGGTAGAAAGCCAGCAGTGGTATGGGGGCTATCCAATATATTATGGAGTATGTCACATGTACAACTATCAGTCCCCTGAAATGAAATAGGAGGAAATCTTGTAGTAACGGGTGACTTTAATTATCCCCATATACACTAGTTATATGTGTTTTCCAGCCACAACAAAGAAGTACCATAAATAACTGTCCCAGAACAGTTGGTCATAGAACCAACAAGAGGGGAGGATTGGAAGATTCAGGACAGGCCAAAAAAAAAAATCTTCTTCACACAGCACATAGTTAAACTATGGAAATTGCCACCACAAGACGTAGTAATGGCCACCATCTGGGGTGGCTTTAGAATATGATTAGACAAATTCATAGTTTCCAATGATTATTGAGTATGCCTCTGAATACCAGTTTCTGGGAATCACAAGCAGGGAATGTGATTCAGCTGTTGCACTGTTGTTCTTCTGTAATGAGCATGATTCACCCTTTTGTTTATATCTCCATGACTAAAAAGGAGTAGAGACTCTTTTTCTATGATTGAAAGCTGGAAGGAGCCTCTGAGGATCCCCCTTGGCTACAGCCCTGGAAGTAGTTCACCAGTAGGAAGAAGGCACAGGACAAAGATGTTGGGAAGAGAGACAAAGAGACCCCTGACAACAATAGCTCCTTTCACGTGCACATTGTACGATGGGGGTTAATGTATATAAGGGAACCTAACCACTGATTGATTAGGTTATTGTTTGCATGCATACATTCCAGGAGATTATGGCAAGAGGGGGGAGAATAAAGCTGAATAATGTGACAATCTCAACTACTATATAACTTCCCTTCCCAAAGTATATGGGTAAGACCTGTTTCATGTGTATGGTGCATAGGACCTTGTGATATATGCTTTTCACTGTTGGGGGACCCAGGTTAAACTTTAAATTTATTGGGTTCTTCTACTGAAATATCCATTGCTGACGTTAATGCATTATGAAATACATGCTTTTTTTCATCAAGGAAGGGGATAGAAGAAAATAAAGTATGAAATAGCCCCATTAGGGTGCCCAGACAGACACAATGAGTATTGTGACACTCTGATCTACTCTTTTCCACTCAGCTATCATTGCCCTATGCAGAGAACACAAATTTCTAAATTGAAATTTACAAGGGACACTTGCATGTTCAAAAATGAAATGACTCTTTAACGCATGTAATCCATCTGTGAATGTTCATTGTGAATCATAAATTTCAAACTAGAGCGTATTAGGAAATCTATGTTTCCCCCCCCAGAAAATCTTTAATTTATATCTGTTCAAGAATTTGCCAAGTTGGTCCTTCTTGGTAATTATGCACCTCCTTCATTTCCCCTGGCTTATGTTTGGATGGTAGAAGTCTCAGAGAAAGCTCTCTAAGGTGAACCCTATAATTACATTTCAATTACTCAAGCTGGGTGTTTGTCTTTTTAGCTTGAAGCTGGTAGGTTACCTGTCAAGTGCAGTCTTTTGAAGTTGAAGATAAATGGGAAAAGGTCAGCATTCTCCTGGTGTTATTGGTTGAACTTGTCTACCACCTCAGTAAGACAGAAGCAAAAAGATTTCCTACGATAATGGTTTATTAAAAGTTTTATTTAAAACATATTTCTGCAAGGATATAAAAAAACAATCACACCACTAGCAGATATGGAAGTGTATTTCCTGTCTTTGATAATCCCAGATTTTCTGTGTCAATAGCCTTTTATATCCCTCTTTGGCTTCCTTTGCTGGGCCTGACCAGTCACCTAAAATAGCTTATTCATTTCTAGACTGTAGCAGGCAGATAATGTTTTGATGTTGCTTTTTTTGTTGAACAGATCTGGAACTGATTTGGCAAGGCCTGTCAGCAGACATTTTGTGAGTCTCAGGATGTATGATGGTGTGTGTGTGGGTGTGGGTGTTTGGGAGGGAATAAATCAGGATGGAATGGCCAGGTCCTAAATATTGGGATGGAAAATGTTTAACTTTATTTATTTAACAGATATATAACCCACTTCTTCCTAATTCTTCCTAAAGTGGCTTACAAAATACATGTTGGCACATAATCAATGTGCCAACAATCATATTAGTGAAAACCATTTGAAACATCTACTTCAAAATTCTAGAAAAAAGCTAACACAAACATAACATTAACCCAGCATAGCCTAAATATACATACACCAGGCCACAACAACATTTTTTTTAGCTTGGTGTACTATCATCCACTGAAATCCATAGTGAAAGATTAGTCTTAGGCCCATTATTGAGGAATGGAGCCTCCCTAATCTATCATGAGAGTGAATTTCACATTTACCAAGTTTATTTATTAATTAAATTTCTATCCCGCCTTCTTCCCAGAAGGAGCCCAGGTGGTAAACAAAAACACCAAAAGCACTTTAAAACATCTTAAAAACAAAATACCTTAAAACATATTAAAACAAAACATCTTAAAAACATATTTAAAATGCAACTTTAAAACATCTTAAAAAGCAATTCCAACACAGATGCAGACTGAGATAAGACCTCTACTTAAAAGGCTTGTTGAAAGAAGAGGGTCTTCAATAGGCACTAAAAGGTAACAGAGATAGAGCCTGTCTAATATTTAAGTTGTTTAATTGCATAAAATATTAATAAAACCAGTGCTAACACCCTGAAATTAATGTATGTCCAAAACCAGACATACCCCCTATTTCAGACACACACATTGAATGCTGCCCCAGTATATATCTCTGACCACTACATACATTGTCTGGATGTACAGTATTCCTCAGGTACCAAAAGCTGGGTAGAATTTTTGGACACTCATGAAATGTATCTAGGATTGCGGCCCAGGGGTGAAATAAGACACAGACACAATATGCATTGGGTTAAATAACAGGCCACTTTATTAACCAAATCCATATCAGAATAATGAACCTGCAGAGGGGAACATAAGTGCGGGATTATCTTGGTGAGTCAGGCAAAGCCTGCTTGCGGCTATTGGGGCGATTCAACCCCTGTCAGGCAAGGGGGTGCCAATCTGCCAACCTCCTGCCTTGACCACATCAACGTGGTATGTAGGAAGGCCAACAGGCATCACCACCTTCCCCCAGTGCCCTGAAACTCCTAGTGGATGAGACCTGTTGGCCCCAAAGGCGACCCGTATCCTGCCCTTGGGACATACAACCCTGAGCTGCAGGCCTCCAGAATCGCCTATCACCTCCAAAGGTGCCTAAAGGTGTCACCTAGCTGCCCTTCACCCTTAACCTTTCCGCACTTCCTTGTCATAAAGCGACCAATTAAAATATTAAGTCAAACAGCCAAATCAACCTAATAAACACAGAACAATACACATGCTAACCCTGAGCACCCTCACCGCTAACCACAGTGTGGAATAGGCAAAAGAAACCCGCTGGCTAAAGGCGCAGGCAAGCCAAAAATTCCTAGTTGGCCTCGAAGCGACCAAATTAATCACACTGCAGCAGAGGGAGGGTAGGGTGGGTGCCAAATAAAGAAGAGGGAGAGGAGGAGCCGGCGCGAGCTTAAATAGGCCCAGCCGCTCATCCTCTGAGGCGCGCCTTGATGACATCATGCCAGTTCAGGCACGCCTGCCCTCTTCGTTGATGGCTGCTGGGCTTCACTCCAGGCCACAAATCTCGCCCCGTGGCCCGGTAAGTAAACCGAGCGCAGCGTGGGGGTTGCAGCCCAGGGGTGAAATAAGACACAGACACAATGTGCATTGGGTTAAATAACGGGCCACTTTATTAACCAAATCCATATCAGAATAATGAACCTGCAGAGGGGAACATAAGTGCGGGATTATCTTGGTGAGTCAGGCAAAGCCTGCTTGCAGCTATTGGGACGATACAACCCCTGCCAGGCAAGGGGGTGCCAATCTGCCAACTCCCTGCCTTGATGTCGGAAGGCAGAGCTGGGGTCCCAATCCCGGGGAGCTGGATCCCGGAGAGTTGGGAGAAGAGTATTCGGATGGATGGCAGAGGGAAGGGGGAGGAACTTCCCCCCTTTGGAGCGAAGATGAAACAGAGGAACTGCCAGTGATAAGGTCGCTTAGCAACGGGGAGCCTGAGCCCTCCCTGGACATTCTCACGCCTCCCCCTCTTTCAGGCTCAGAGCAAGAGGGGGAAGAGGGAGGGCTGCTCACAGCCAAAAAGTGGGGAGGCAGTTTACCATCAGCCCCTCCCCTATCCCCCATCCTGGAATCGGAAACTTCAGAAGAGGAGGGGGTGATGCTTCCCCCCTCACCGCGCACACGCAGACAGCTGAAAAGACAGGAGAGAAGGGGGGGAAGGCGGGCAGTACCTGAGGGAAGTTAAGGAGGAGTGAAAGATTGCGCGCCCGTTTGGCCCCTTCTTAAAGAACAGGCGGGAAGAAGTCCCTTGCTCTGTCAACTTTCTCCCAATGCCGCAGGACCTGTATCCCTGTATTGATTCATGAGAAAACGCAGTCTTTGTTTGGACATTACCCTAATAAAACACGAATTAACTACAATCGTTGGTCTGGTTCCTGAGTCACATCCTGGGCCTGACAGCTTGACAGAGCCACCTAAATCACCCTCAACGCTCTCTTCACTTGACTGGGACAAGATGTCAAAGGGAGCAGTGGGGGGGACGAACCCCACTTCTGAGACGGAAGAAGTGGAACTCCTGAGGACTAAGGTAGCTGATTTGCAGACGGATGTTCAAGCCCTGCTAGCAGCAGTCAAGGCGCTGAAGACGGATAATCAAACCTTGAAGGCCACGATAGACCAGATGCGAACAGCCCCTCCAGCTGCCGTAGTAAAGGTTCCCATTGGATTGCCCCCAAAATACGCGGGACAAAGTGATCAGTTGGCAACCTTCGTGGCTCAATGTGAGTTATATCTGGATGTCAGGCACACGGAATTTCCAGACGATGGGGCTAAAGTAGCTTTCATGATTAGCCTCCTGGAGGGAGAAGCTGCAAAATGGGTGACTCCGTATCTTGTGAGAAAGGATACTGTCTTAGGAAGGTACAGAGGATTTATACAGGAGATGACCGAGATGTTTCAAGACCCGCAAAGGGCTGAAACAGTAGCGCGGCAACTAGGCGCTCTGAAGCAAGCTAAAGGGACTGTTTCCGAGTACACTAACGCTTTTAAAATTCTGTCCCAGGAAACTGGTTACAATGACGCCGCCCTGATGTTTATGTACCGGAGTGGATTAAATGCTGAAATCCTGGATGAGTTGGCCAGGACCTCCCCCCCCCCGCTGACCTACCAGGGCTCATCCGGCTATGCCTACAGATAGATCACCGGATGGAAGGAAGAAGCCTGGAAAGGAAGCAGGAGGTCCCGAGATACTCAGCCTCGGCATCCCGCAACAAGACCCTTCCCACTACAGGGATGGCAGGTAATGCAACTGAGGGACAGGGAGGGGCTAGGCCAAGACTGTCGGAAGAAGAAAAGGAAAGATGACGCCGGGAACGTTTATGCTTTTATTGTTCAAAGCCGGGCCATGTGGCCAGGGACTGTGGACTGAAATGGGGGAAAGCCGAGCCGTCGGGAAACTAGAACACCCAGTCCACGTGCAGGCCGGTGGACTGGGGGCAGCGTTGTATAAAGGCCCCCCAACGATCCAACCTCCCTCAAAGGGGGTGTTGGTCTTGCCTATTCGGATTACAACTTCCAGAGGAGTGGTGTTTAATTCCACTGCCTTAATTGACAGTGGAGCCTCCACAAATTTTATTGATGCAAAGTTAGTCAAGCGTCATGGAATTTCCCGGTGGAAACTGGACGCTCCCCTAGCTGTGGAGACTATCGATGGGAGACTCCTGAAGTCAGGAGGGGTGACACAAGCCACGGAGGAAGTGAAACTTCAAATCCCTGGGCACGAAGAGTTCATTTCGCTATACGTGTCAGATCTCTCGAACTTTGAGGTGATTCTGGGAATGCCCTGGCTAGCAAAGCATGAACCCAAAATAAGTTGGAAGGAGGCGGTGGTGTGGTTCACCTCACAGTATTGCCAGGAGAACTGTCAACCTGAAGGAATCAAGAACACCTTAGCGGGGGCAGTGCAAGAGATCGAGCAAGTGACCCTGCCGCCAAAGTATGAAGAATTCAAAGATGCGTTTGATGAAAAAGAGGCAGAGACTTTACCCCCCCACCGCCCTTACGACTGTGCGATTGATCTAGTGCCAGGAGCCAGCATCCCATCAGGGAGAATCTACTCTCTCACAGAGAATGAGAGGGAGACCCTGAAGGAATTCCTGGATAAAAACCTGAGGCGAGGATTCATACGCCCCTCACAATCCCCTGCTGGAGCGCCACTATTGTTTGTGAAAAAGAAGGGGGGGAACTCAGACCCTGTAACGACTATCGTGCATTGAACCAGATCACCATCCCCAACAGCTACCCGCTGCCCCTGATCTCAGAGTTGCTGGACCGACTGCGCTCTGCAAAAATCTTCACGAAGTTGGATTTGAGAGGAGCGTACAACCTGATCAGAATGAAGGAGGGAGATGAATGGAAAACAGGATTCTTGACCGCTTACGGACAGTATGAATCCCTGGTCATGCCGTTCGGGCTTTGTGGAAGTCCAGGAATTTTTCAAAAATTCATGAACGACATGTTTAGAGACTTGTTGGACACGTATGTAATCTGTTACTTAGATGATATCCTGGTGTTCTCAAAGAACCAGGAAGACCACGACCAGCATGTGAAGACGGTGTTGAAGAGACTGAGAGAAAATCACCTGTATGCTAAATTAGAGAAATGTGGATTTGATCTCAAGTCTCTAGACTTCCTTGGATATCGAATCTCAGCGGAAGGCGTGGAGATGGACCCAGGGAAAGTAAGCTGCATATTGGACAGGGGCCAACCTGTCACCAAAAAGGATGTACAACGGTTTTTGGGGTTTGCCAATTATTACAGAAAGTTCATTCCAGGGTTTTCCAAATTAACAGCTCCTCTGACTGACTGTTTAAGGGGGAAGAAGAAGTTTCAATGGACAGAGAACGCCACCGAGGCCTTTGAGGAGCTGAAGAGAAGGTTTGCTACTGAGCCCATTCTGCGCTTTGCTGATCCGAACCGCCCTTTCGTAGTGGAAGCAGATGCTTCAGATTTTGCCATTAGGGGGGGTCCTGCTACAATTAGACCAAGAAGGGAAGGAGCTGCACCCCTGTGCGTACTTCTCTCGGAAGTTAAAGCCTGCAGAGAAGAACTACACAGTTTGGGAGAAGGAGCTGCTGGCCATCAAGGACTCTTTTGAAAACTGGAGACAATACCTAGAGGGGACCTCTCATTGAATTGAAGTGCGCTCTGACCACAAGAATCTTGAAAGCCTCCAAACAGCCAGAAAGCTGAACCAGAGACAGATAAGATGGTCCCAGTTCTTCACTAGGTTTAACTTCCAGATTACTTACCATGCCCAAGCCAAAAACCAGAGAGCAGATGCCTTATCCAGATAGCCACAATACAAAGAAAGTGAATCCGAGGACCAGCCTCAGTACGTAATCCCGCCAGAGAAATTAACGTTGGGAGTATGCCAGCCTTCATGGGAAGAGGAACTCAAAAAGGCACAACAAGAAGATGAAGACATGCTAAAATATCAGCAGGAGACGGGACAAGGTCAAGACTCAGAAGTAACCTTTCACTGGAGAAATGGACTGTTATGGTTCAAAACCGCCAGATATGTGCCAGAAGGGGAATTAAGGCTCAGAATCCTACGCCAGTGTCATGATTCCATCACAGCGGGACACTTTGGGATTTACAAGACCATTCAGAACGTGGCCAAGGACTTCTGATAGCCTAAAATGTGTCGGGATATTGAGAGTTATGTAAAGTCCTGCTCTGTCTGTCTGCGGACAAAAACACAAACAGGGACACCAGCAGGACTGTTACAACCGTTGCCTGTCCCACACGAACCCTGGAAGGACCTCTCCATGGATTTTATAACTGATCTACCCAGTCCCAAGGAATGACAGCCATCTTAGTAGTGGTGGATCTACTTACCAAAATGGCACACTTTCTTCCTTGTGCAGGGGCCTTAGAGGCTAAAGAAACGGCCAAGTTATTCATAAAAGAAGTCTACCGGCTGCATGGATTGCCAAACAGCGTAGTCTCAGACCAAGGAACTCAGTTCACAGCCAAATTTTGGAGAGCAATGTGGAAACAGTTGCAGACGGAATTAAAACTCTCCTCCGCCCATCACCCCCAGACAGATGGGCAGACGGAACGCTTGAACGCCGTTTTGGAAAGATATTTACGAAGTTATGTGTCCTATCAACAGACTGACTGGGTATCATATTTGCATTTTGCAGAGTTCGCCTACAACAATTCTCTGCACTCCAGCACTCAACAAACCCCGTTCTTCGCTAATTATGGATTCCATCCTAAAGTCTTTCCAAGCAGCTCAGAAGGAATGCTGGTACCGGCAGCTGAGAACTTCCTTAAGGAATTGCAAGCGGCGCAACAGACACTGAAACAGCAGTTAAACGAAGCCAAAACGGAGTACAAGCGAGTTGCTGACCTGCACAGGAAGGAGGGCGCCCCCCTTCAACCGGGAGACCAGGTATGGCTGTCCACCCGCTTCCTCCAGATGCCGGGCAAATGTAGAAAATTACAAGACAAGAGGGTGGGTCCTTTCGAAATAGAAACTCAAATCAATCCCGTGGCGTACCGACTGAAGCTGCCTGACACATTTAAAATACATCCTGTGTTCCATCGATCCCTCTTAACGAAAGCCGCCCCTCCCAGTGAGTTACGGCCGGAGGAACCTCCCGGAGCTCCACTCCTGGTAAATGAGCAGCATGAGTTTGAAGTTGAGGAGATCTTAGATTCCAGGATCAGACGCCACAAGCTGCAGTACTTGATTCACTGGAAAGGCTATGGGGTGGCTGACAGATCATGGGAAGATGCAGCTGATGTGCATGCTCCAGAATTGGTAAAACTTTTCCATCAACGTTTTCCCCACCGTCCCAAGCCAGACAAGGGGAGGGGGGCACAGCCTGGGAGGGGGGATGGTGTCGGAAGGCAGAGCTGGGGTCCCAATCCCGGGGAGCTGGATCCCGGAGAGTTGGGAGAAGAGTATTCGGATGGATGGCAGAGGGAAGGGGGAGGAACTTCCCCCCTTTGGAGCGAAGACGAAACAGAGGAACTGCCAGTGATAAGGTCGCTTAGCAATGGGGAGCCTGAGCCCTCCCTGGACATTCTCATGCATCCCCCTCTTTCAGGCTCAGAGCAAGAGGGGGAAGAGGGAGGGCTGCTCACAGCCGAAAAGCGGGGAGGCAGTTTACCATCAGCCCCTCCCCTATCCCCCATCCTGGAATCGGAAACTTCAGAAGAGGAGGGGGTGATGCTTCCCCCCTCACCGCGCACACGCAGACAGCTGAAAAGACAGGAGAGAAGGGGGGGAAGGCGGGCAGTACCTGAGGGAAGTTAAGGAGGAGCGAAAGATTGCGCGCCCGTTTGGCCCCTTCTTAAAGAACAGGCGGGAAGAAGTCCCTTGCTCTGTCAACTTTCTCCCAATGCCGCAGGACTTGTATCCCTGTATTGATTCATGAGAAAACGCAGTCTTTGTTTGGACATTACCCTAATAAAACACGAATTAACTACAATCGTTGGTCTGGTTCCTGAGTCACATCCTGGGCCTGACACTTGACCACATCCATGTGGTGTGTAGGAAGGCCAACAGGCGTCACCACCTTCCCCCGGTACCCTGAAACTCCGAGTGGATGAGACCTGTTGGCCCCAAAGGCGACCCATATCCTGCCCTCGGGCCATACAACTCTGAGCTGCAGGCCTTTAGAATCGCCTATCACCTCCACAGGTGCCTAAAGGTGTCACCTAGCTGCCCTTCACCCTTAACCTTTCCGTACTTCCTTGCCACCAAAGAGGGGACAAACCTCTGTTTAGTTCCCACTTGCCCCACCGATGAACAACAGTTCACGCAAACCTCCCTGCAGGTCCCCTAAAAGGACATCATTACCTATATCTGTCATATGGACTCTATCTGACCTATATAGTTCGATCCTACTGCGTCTTGTCTCTGGATGGTGTATAACCGACCCACCAGAGCCCAAAAGAGCCAGCCTGAGCTGCCTATTAACTTTCTTGCGGGTCCTATTTATACCCCTAGGGTCACCTATGCAGTTCCACATTTTGCCTATGGGGCAAAATATCCGACCACACCAGGTGCACTCCTGGCCAGCGTCCTTCAATGGCCCAGAAGTCAGCACACGCCTGCTGCCTATTAACTTTCTTGCGGGTCCTATTTATACCCCTAGGGTCACCCATGCAGTTCCACTGCCTACGGAGCAAAATATCCGACCACACCAGGTGCACTCCCGGCCAGCGTCCTTTGATGGCCCGGAAGTCAGCACACGCCTGCTCGATAAGAGCCCTGCCTTTAGCATACCCAGGTCATTACCACCAAGGTGAATAACCAAAACCTGTGGCACCTCACAAACCACTGCTGACTGGAAAAGCGTTGGAAGGAGCCCGTCCCACCGCATCCCTCGGCAGCCGAGCCACTGCACCATGGCCCACTGGCTAAGCCCCAGCTGCATGCCAACACGGGACTTCGCCGCCCTGCAGCCAGCCCAAAAGATCATACTATGGCCACAAAGGAGGATGCGTGCTCTTTTGTTTTCTTTCCAGTGGCCTGTCAAAACAAACGAATAACATATAAAAATAACAACCAACTCCAATGGCTAGCATTTTGACTCCCTGTAAACGATCGCACATGGGACTTATATGCCTTGGAACCCCATCTCCCCAAAGCCTGCAGTCGCTCCTGGGGGTATCACAGGCATGCTGCTGTAGAAGCCGCCCCGATACGAAAGGAGTGAGTCCCGAACAAGTGGTGGTCGAGACCCAAATTGTCCATGGTCCTCTGAGTCCAAGCCCAGAATTGAAATTTTGAAAATGGTTGACCATTCTCCTGAGTGAAAAGATATCCTGGTTGTTGACCCCTCAGGGCCAAATAACACCTCAATGCTAACACTGGGCAGATGTCACCCATCAGTGAAGGGGAGAGTATCACCAGCCGACCCTTCCTGCGCTGGTCAGTTTTGGACCATCACAGCCGTAAGAGGGCCTGCTCCTTCTGCCAACTAAGGTCCAATATTAAAAGGGGGTGTAGAGATAAGTCCCCCTTGGACCTAGCCACCACTTCACTAATCTGGAATGCTCCAAAGAAAAGTGTAAGTGCAGTAGCATGAAGAAGCTTGGCCTCAAAATTGGAAGAACATAGCACCTCCCACTGCCTTTTAAGCCCCCTAAGAAGTTCTGGGTGTATCGGAGAGCGAGCATCCGGAATTACAGGGTGCTCCCGTGCCCAACCTTCCAACATCTTATGGATGCGGAAGTCATCTGAAAGGTCCAGAAATCCCTGGGACTTAGCCAAAAAGGAAAGGCCAGAAAGCTTACCTCTAATATTTATTTATTTATTTTATTTTATTTCATTTATAAACCGCCCTTAGCCAATGGCTCCCTGGGCGGTGTACAACATAGAATAATAACAATAATCAACAAAAATAGCAAGATATAAAATACGAATACATAATAGCACTACCTAATATTAAGGTAATTAAAACATTAAAATACATACAAATGAATTAAAATGCCTGGGAGAATAGGAAGGTTTTGGCCTGGCGCCAAAAGGATAACAACGTAGACGCCAGGCATACCTCCTCAGGGACACTATTCCACAATTCGGGGGCCACCACCGAAAAGGCCCTAGATCTTGTCATTACCCTCCGAGCTTCTCGATGAGTCGGTACTCGGAGGAGGGCCTTAGATGTCGAACGAAGTGCACAGGTAGGTTCATAGCGGGAGAGGTGTTCCATCAGGTATTGCGGGCCCACACCGTGTAAGGCTTTATAGGTCAATACCAGCACCTTGAATCTGGCCCGGAAACAAATCGGCAACCAGTGCAAACGGGCCAGAACAGGTGTAATATGTGAGGACCAATTGGTCCTCGTCAACAGTCTGGCTGCTGCGTTTTGCACTAGCTGGAGTTTCCGAACCGTCTTCAAGGGCAGCCCCACGTAGAGTGCATTACAGTAATCCAGTCTAGAGGTCACTAGAGCATGAACAACTGAGGCGAGGTCATCACCGCAGAGATAGGGGCGTAGTTGGGCTACCAATCGAAGATGGTAGAACGCATTCCAAGCCACCGAGGCTACCTGAGCCTCAAGTGACAAGGAAGGATCAAAAAGAACCCCCAAACTACAAACCTGTTTCTTCAGGGGGAGTGTAACCCCATCCAGAACAGGATAAACATCCTCCATCTGTGCGGAAAAGGCATTCACCAACAGCGTCTCAGTCTTGTCTGGATTGAGTTTCAGTTTATTAGCTCCCATCCAGTCCATTATCGCGGCCAGACAACGGTTCAGCACATCAACAGCCTCACCTGAAGAAGATGAAAAGGGGTAATAGAGCTGCGTGTCATCAGCATACTGATGGCAACGCACTCCAAAACTCCGGATGACCGCACCTAGAGGCTTCATGTAGATGTGAAAAGCATGGGGGACAGAACCGATCCCTGAGGGACTCCACAATGGAGAGTCCAGGGTATCGAGCAATGCTCCCCAAGCACTACCTTCTGGAGATGATCCGCCAACTGGAGCGGAGCCACTGCCAAGCAGTACCCCTGACTCCCAACTCCACGAGTCTCTCCAGAAGGATACCATGGTCGATGGTATCAAAAGCAGCTGAGAGATCAAGGAGAATCAACAGAGTTACACTCCCCCTGTCCGTCTCCCAACAAAGGTCATCATACAGGGCGACCAAGGCTGTTTCTGTGCCAAAACCAGGCCTAAAACCGGATTGAAATGGATCTAGATAATCGGTTTCATCCAAGAGCGCCTGGAGTTGGCTGGCAACCACCCGTTCCAAGACCTTGCCCAGAAATGGAACATTTTCTACCGGTCGATAGTTGTTCAAATTATCTGGGTCCAAGGACGACCTCTTCAAGAGAGGTCTCACTACAGCCTCCTTGAGACAGCGAGGGACCACTTCCTCTCTCAAGGAGGCATTGATCACTTCCTTGGCCCAGCCGGCAGTTCCAGCCCGGCTAGCTTTTACTAGCCAAGAGGGGCAAGGGTCAAGTACCGACGTGGTTGCACGCACCAGTCCAAGCATCTTGTCAACTTCCTCAAGCTGCACCAACTGAAACTCATCCAATAATTGAGGACAAGACTGTGATCTAGGTACCTCAATGGATTCAACTGTCCTAACATTAGAGTCGAGATCCTTACGGATGCATGCAATTTTATTTTGGAAGTGTCCCGCAAAGTTGTTACAGCGGGCTTCAGATGACTCTGTGATATCCTGAGGGCCAGAGTGTAAAAGCCCTCATACTATCTTAAAAAGCTCCGCTGGGTGGCATAAAGATGATCTAATAGTGGCAGCAAAATAACACTTTTTTGCTGCCCTTACCGCTTCTACATACAACTTAGTGGAAGCACTTACCAAGGCATAATTGCATCCGTCAGGAGTTCGCCAGGAGACAGCCAGGCCCTTCCTTCTGCCTTCTACACAAAACTCAATGAGGTGCTCCACTGGGACAGGCCATTGTTGTATGTATCCCCTTTCAGCCCTGAAAGCCAAAAGCTCCCTACCTGATCTTTGGTAGCTGGCCATAGTGCTGGGCGCAATAGAGAGGCTTATTGCCTTTTCTGATTCAAGCCGCCAATCTCCCACAGTTCCGGTGGCACCACGTCCGATGAGCCCTGGCCCACGGTGCCAGCTGTCAAAATCTCTCCATCTGGTTCCGTGACAGAGCATCAGCAATAGTATTATCAACACCTGGGACGTGGCATGCCAGGAACAGAATATTAAACTGGAGACAATGCAACATGAAGGCGCGTACTAGGTCCATGACCCTAGGGTTTTTGATGATAATGTATTAATAACATGCAACGTGGACAGGTTATCACACCAGAAATGTACTGTGGTATCCCGTAACCTGTCTGGCCAAAGATGTACTGCCACTACTATGGGGAAGAATTCCAAGAGGGTCAAATCTCTGATTAAACCCTCTTGAACCCAGTGCAGCGGACAGATACCAGGAATCATTAAAAATAACTCCAACCAAAAGACCCAGAAGCGTCGGAGTGCACTTGGAGTTCAGCCTCCAGTAGGCGATCCCACCTCCAGACAGAGACCCCATTAAAATCCTGTAGAAACGCAGACCAAACTACCAGGTCTGTCTTAAGGGCCGCTGAAACTCTAACGTGGTGTTGTGGATGTGATAGTCCTGACATTGCATCGTACACCCTCCGAAGGAAGGTGCGCCCCGGTGCTACTACCCTGCATGCAAAGTTTAATGAACCTGCTAGCTCCTGGAGAGAAAGCAGTGTCGCCTTCCTGGAGGCCAGAACATGTGTGATCTTGTCATGCAACAACTTTAACTTTGCCAGTGGAAGCCGGCAGCATTGGGACAGAGTATCGATTTCAATTCCTAAAAAGGTAATAATAGGGGATGGGCCCTCGGTTTTCTCCTCCGCTAGCTGAACCCCAAGGTACTCTGACAAACCCGCGAAGTGATCCATAAGAGCTTTACAATCACCAGTGCGTGCACAGCCAGCAAACAAAAAATCATCCAGATAATGAACCACTGATTGTGCCCCAGACCGTCTCCTGATTGCCCACTCCAGAAAAGAGCTAAAACGCTGAATACTGAGCAAGAGATCGAACAGCCCATGGGCAATTCTCGGTCCATATAAAAATTGCTCGCAAAAGCGAACACCAACAATTCGAAGTCCCTGAGATGGACAGGCAGGAGGCGGAACACTGACTTTATATCGCCAAATAAAGAAGAGGGAGAGGAGGAGCCGGTGCGAGCTTAAATAGGCCCGGCCGCTCGTCCTCTGAGGCGCGTCTTGATGACGTCATGCCAGTTCAGGCGCGCCTGCCCTCTTCATTGATGGCTGCTGGGCTTCACTCCAGGTCGCAAATCTTGCCCCGCGGCCCGGTAAGTAAACTGAGCGCGGAGCGGGGGTTATCAGCATTTGTACATAATACAACATTTAACCAATTTCAGACATTCACTGTGATGTACAGTATATATCACTGAATGGTTTTGATTGCAAAAGTGATTGAAAGGAATTCAGATGCCCTTTGAAAACATCATACATAATTTGTAGCTATTTTAAATGCCCCACATTCATTTATCACATGGGTAACCAATGTAGTCCCGCCAAGATGTTTTTTGACTCCAACTCCTGTCAGACCCAACCAGTTTATGACCTATGTTCAGGGATAATGAGATCTATAGCCCAACAACATCTGGATGGCCAACTTGGTTTTTTGAGTTGGTGTGTGTATTTCTCTTTATGGTAATATTTAGGCTAGTGCATGATATGAAGAGCAGGATAATTAAAAGAATCTAGCACCAGTGAGACAAGATAGTGTGTAAATATCACTATATGCCTATCTGAGTGCAGATACCAAAAGATGTGTGCATGAATTGGAGGAGGCCAGTGTCCTAAAATATGGTTCAGAAGCTGTCTATTCTTTGAAGGAAGAGGCAGTTGGATGGAAGTTGAAAGTCTCTTTTTTTACATGGGGGGGGAGATTTTCCCCTGTTTAGAGATGGGAGAGGAATTTGGTTCCGTTTGTATTTAAAGAGAAACTGAACTAATTTGCACTTTCTGAAACAATATGTGAACTTCTTTTGAAATTTGCACTTCTCCAAATATTGCAGTTCAGTTCTTCAACAAAGCAATATGTACAAAAAATGCCTATACAAGGGTTAAGTGTGCATTAATATATATATATGATTGGGAAATATTGTGTACAATATTGTGTTTATTAGGAAAAAATTCTCACTAAAATATTGATGCATTTCCATGAGGACGTTTTAAAAAAGAAATTCACAAACTGATGAGGAAATGTGGAGACCTGAATTTAAGAGTGGAAAGTCAGAGAGAGAGACTAAAATCGATTTGCTCATACCTAGCAGGCACTTAGCAATTAAACTGAAATTTTTGTTGTTGTTTAGTACTTACCTGTATATTTTAGAGATGCACAGTGAGCAGCTCTATCAACACTAACAAATGAATGGTTTTGTTCCTTTAAAAATGGCTGCACTCTTTTTTTTTTGCACTTTAGGCGGATCTGAGATGTCATCAGGACATAGATCTTGGTTGCTTCTTTGTGATATTCTTTGCTTCATGGCTTAACACTTGTTCTCACTTGCTGCCAGAGGGCATTACATTCCCATGAAGACCTTCACTGTCCCTGGGAGACACAAATGAGATCTCCACCCATAATATTTCTCAAAAAGTGCTTTATGTCTTTCCATCATAGATGCTTCAAATGATCTGCCCCAGCGAAATAAATTCTGAGCCCAATTTCCAAGAGAAATCATTGTCAGAATTTGCTGACCCAGTTTAATGCCAAAGCATATATTTATACTGAGCTGCACAAATCATATTGCCAAGCTTGGGTTACAAAACTGGATGGAGGGGGAAAAGGTTTAATCAGAACCTAGATTAGATTTGAAAGTGTAGTGTTTTAGTGGCTGCTAAAACTCATACAGGCAACCATGTCGTATATTCTTTTAACTGGTTTTAGAATGAAGCCTCTGGCTGCAGTCTAAAAGCACTACAAACTTTCTGCTAGTGGAACAGAAGCTGGCAAAACCAGAAGTCCAGTGGTTCCCAGGAAGAAATCAGTAGATGCGTTCCAATAGTCCCTCTCCCAAACTAGACAGACAGACATGACCAATTTATTATCGGACTTTACAAAGCTTCCATCCTTTCAAGTTTTATGCGCCAAAGCCTTGCTAGGTCTGAATATAAACTTGAGCAGTACATTACAAAATGAGAGATGAGGACATGGTTGAATAACTCTTGGAAGTTGATGCTTCTAGCAAACTGTGGATCAAAAGTGAGTCAGTTACAAAATTGCAGATGATCTCTGAAGGCATGCGGAGAGAGCGAGAGTAAAGTTGTATTCTGAAATACAATATAATATCGGGGCAGGGTGGGAGCCACCTGTAAGTGTAAAGTTTAGAATCCACATTTTCAGGTATCACCCATATAGGGCTGCACTAAAGCCCTATTGCTGGCATTTTGCTTGTGGAAAGAGAGGAGGCCAGTCTGCTGAGCTATGCCCCCTCCCCTGCTCCCATCCCCGTACTTGTGGAGCCTCTCTGTGGAATTCCGTTATGCAGGGTTCTAAATCACATGTGGGGAGACTTTAAAAATACTGAGGTCTACCAACATGAGACCTTTGCCAATTTGCCCTGCTCAAGTTGGTTGGTTGGCAATGGCACATGAGGGAACAGTGGAGCTTAGTGTGCTCACGCCTGCTCTTCCTGCTCACTTGCAGAGGGGGCTTTAATGTTGCCTGGAACTGTTATCTCCAGTTTGTCTTTAGAACAACTGAGCACTGCCCTCATTTTATTTATTTTATTTATTTATTTATTAAATTTATACCCCGCCTTATGGCCAAAAGGCCCTCAAGGCAGCTTACAAAAAACACGAACATAACAATACAGCAACAGAACATAATACATCAATAAAATAATAAAATTCTCAAAATTAAATAACAATTCTCAAAAGTAAATAACAAATAACATTATTAAAAGCAAATTTTGAAGCACAGAAATTAAAGGTTGCTACAGAGATGCATGCTGCAACTTCCCCCTTCTTTCTACTAATCAGTCATCAAGGATGGAAGAGGAAAGAGCCCCATTTACCCCAGTCAGGCACTGTATCTCTGCAGAGGTTCCTGGGAGTTTGCATGGGCAAGAATACAGTCAGCATCTCAAAGCACAATTCTCAGAAAGTAGATTATAAATCTTTTAAATGCATAAATAAATGCAAGATGATTTGCTTCTGCAGTAATAAAACAAAACATATTGTTTACATCTCGCCAAAGCTGAAATCCTATGCTATATTTAACTCAGTAGGATTTTCTTTGAAATGAACTTCCAAGGAAAGAATTGGGACTATTGCAAAGAAATCCTAAGGTATTTCCTCAGAAGTGGATGATTCTTTCTAGTGTTTAGGGTTAAGGAAGGATGAATCTATCACTTTTGGTTTATCTCTGTTTCTCACTTTTCCACACTTAAGTTCTGTCCTCCAGATTTCCACTTCAGTTTGAAATTTTCTTTTTGAAAAAGTCCTCCTGAAAATTTATCAGTATTTTAGTGCAAATTTCTCCTAATATGCACATTGTTTTATATAGTTTAAACTAATATGCACATCTTTGCAAGCAATTTTCCGTAATGCATTTTAATGTTATTTTCACCAATATGTGCATTTTATGCACAGTTTCCCCTAATACATGTATTATCATCATCATCATCATCTAGTACCTGACCTGCACCTAGAGGTCCCAGGGCAGGTTACAACCTAAACCCTAAACAACCTAAAACCTTTTTGTACACATTGTTTGGTAGAACTGCATCACAAAATTTGGAGAAGTGTGAATCTTGAAGGATAATGGTGTTTTCATATCGGTTTGAGAAGTGCACAATAGATAGTTTGTCATTAAAATGGAAACAAAATCAAATTTCTCCCCCTTCCCTTTTTTGCAACTTACCTGCTGGAAAGCAGCTTTAGATATTATAAACGTATAGTGTTAGAGAAAGTACAGTGGCTCCCAATTCCATTATTTTTGTGCTTCCTATGAAAGATGGAAAAGGGAAGCGGGGAGGGAGATAATCATTTGTCTCTCTTCTTTGAGATTTGCAAGATATTCCTGCAGGAGCTTTGCCTGCGGAACAGGAACCACAAAAAGAAGTTGAAATGGCATCTTATGCTTCATGTCTTACCACAAGCTCTTTCTTATTTATTTCTTTATTACTTTATTTATTTCTTTATTATTTGATTTATATCCCACCCTTCCTCCCAGCAGGAGCCCAGAACAGCAAACAGAAGTGCTAAAAACACTTTAAAACATCATAAAAACAGACCTTAAAATACATTAAAACAAAACAAGGTTAAAAACTTAAAAAAAAAGCTTTCAAAACATATTTTAAAAAGGGTTAAAAACATTATTAAAAAAACATATTAACAAGCAATTCTAACACAGATGCAGACTGGGATAGGTCTCAACTTAAAAGGCTTCTTGAAAGAGGAAAGTCTTCAAAAGGCACCAAAACGATAGCACAGATGGCGTCTGCCTAATATTCAAGGGGAGGGAATTCCACAGGGTAGGTGCCGCCACGCTAAAGGTCCATTTGTTATATTGTGCAGAACGAACCTCTTGATAAGATGGTAGCTGCAGGAGGCCCTCACCTGCAGAGCACAGTGATCGACTGGGTATATAAGGGGTAAGACCAGAGCTTGGAAAAGTTACTTTTTTGAACTACAGCTCCCATCAGCCCCAGCCAGCATGGCCACTGTATTGGGCTGATGGGAGTTGTAGTTCAAAAAAGTAACTTTTCCAAGCTCTGGAAGACAGCATTTCAGGTATCCTGGTCCTGAGCTGTATAGGGCTTTATATACCAAAACTAAAACCATGAACTTGGCCCAGTTGCAAATGGGCAGCCAGTGCAATTCTTTCAGCAGCGGGGTGACATGTTGGTGATATCCTACCCCAGTGAGCAGTCTCGCCGCTGCATTTTGCACTAGCTGCAGCTTCCAGACCAACCTCAAGGGCAGCCCCACATAGAGGACATTACAGTAATCCAGCCTGGAGTTTACCAGTGCATGGACAACAGTGGTCAGGCTATCCCAGTCCAGAAACGGCCGCAGCTGTCTTACCAGCCAAAGCTGGTAAAAGGCACTCCTGGCCACTGAGGTGACCTGGGCATCTAGCAACAAAGATGGATCCAGGAGCACCCCCAGGTTATGGACCTGCTCTTTCAGAGGGAGTATGACCCCGTCCAAAGCAGGCAACTGGCCAATTACCCGAACTTGGGAACCACCAACCCACAATGCCTCCATCTTGCTAGGATTCAGACTCAGTTTATTGGCACTCATCCAGCCGACCACCGAGTCCAGGCATGGTCCAGGGCTTGCATGGTCTCTCCCGATTCAGATGTTACAGAGAAATAGAGCTGGGTATCATCAGCATACTGCTGACACCTCACCCCAAAGCTCCTGATGACTGCTCCCAAGGGCTTCATATAGATGTTAAACAGCATGGGGGACAAGATGGTACTCTGCGGCACCCCACAGCACAACTGCCAGGGGGCAAAAAGACAGTCACCCAATGCTATTCTCTGAGAGCGACCCTGGAGATACGGTCGGAACCACTGTAAAACAGCACCTCCAATACCCATCTCACCAAGTTGGCCCAGAAGGATACCATGGTCAATGGTATCAAAAGCCACTGAGAGATCAAGTAAGAACAACAGGGTCGCACTCCCTCTGTCCTCCTGATAAAGGTCATCCATCAGGGCGACCAAGGCCAATTCAGTTCCATAATCAGGCCTGAACCCAGACTGGGATGGGTCAAGATAATCTGTTTCATCCAAGAGTACTTGCAGTTGCTGCACCACAATAAGCTGGCCCAACTGCTGATGCCACACAGGTCAATGGCAAGGGGAGGGAACTGGAGCACTCATGGGCCTCCTTTGAGTATGCTACCACCATAAAAGGAAAGCAGCAGGGGAAAGTCCTGCAAAAAATTGAGCACCACAATATCAATGTCAGGAAGGAAGCAAACAGCTACCCTGTTTTGTTGCTTGGAGAAAGGTTAAGAGAGAAAAAAGTGCTACACTGAATTCTCTTGATGTTCCGTTTTCAATGTAAAAATTACCATTTGGTTTGAAGAGTTCAGAAAGCTAAATGAAAATCCCCTTACCATCTGATCACAGTGGAGTCTACTATGTCACAATTTATTTTTTTATTTATTGTGGGAAAATGAAAGAAATTGATCTCCAAGTAGATTAGATTTTTTTAAATTAGTCCATCATGTTTCAAACTCAGTTCTTCCTCAGGGGCACTCTTGAACAATCCATTTCAAACCGGTCTCTGCCTTGGCACCATATTTTTGTTTTAAGGACATTGCCCACAGTTCATTTTTCAGCCTCATTACCACTAAAATTAAGACTTTTTAAAAACTTCTTGTGTACTGTTAAAATTGTTAAAAACAACTGTGGAATTAAGTGATCTTAAAGCCTGTTAATATGGGCTAGTGTGCATTAAAATGCTCTTTAAACCATGTTGGTGTGTACTAACATGCATGCTAATGCACATTAAGCACTCTTTTAAAACCTGTTGATGTGCACTAATGTGTATTAAAATACTTTTTAAACCTTCTTTGTTGTGCACTGATGCACAAAGATGTCTGGTTTTAAACAAAGAAACCAGAGGTCTCCTCTGCAAACATTTTCATGACTTTGAATGGCCCCTGAAAAAATAGCTGAATTTATAGGATTGCAGAAATGTCCATAAAACGTCAGCCCTATTGGTCAGTTCAGTATTAAACCCCATACTTAATGCCATTTCATTCAAGAAATGTAGAAACTGGGCAGAGCCTAACTTAACTCCCCTTGCAACTGCACCACACTTTGAGAACTCAGCTTCTCATGAAAGGCTTGGGTACCTTGAAACATGGCACACACTTGCAGAGGTCTGCAAGTCTCCAGTGCATACATAAAGTTTTGTGCAAGTCCATACTATCGCAGGAATGTCAGCAATGGGGAATATCCCATGTGCAAATCTATTGGGATCAATATGCTCTCCAGGGCCACTGGGTATGCACTACAGCCATGTGATCAGGGTGTTTGGGTTTCTCTCTCCTTCTCTTACGTAAGACAAATGGTTATATTACTCAGACCACTAACTTTTTAGGTGTAAATTCATTTTTTTTAAAATAAACTTTATATATGTTGCTGGCTTAGTTGACTCTAGACTCTTTAGGTGTTGTACGTCAGGTGCTATACTAATCTCTTCAGGTTTTTATACTTTGTTAACCACTTAGAAGTCTATTTTGGCATTAAGTGACAAATATAATAATAACAATCGTTATTATTACTAAAGTAAACATAAGAGAGGTGGTGGTGATGGGGTCAGTGTGCTAGCTCTGCCCCAGGTTGTCATTTCCATTACTCTCTAGCTCATGGAAGATGAACTTTTGCTGAATTTTATAATTTTAAAGTTTTAAGGAAAGTTTAAAGAAAGTTTTAAATTGTTTATATGTAGCCTATTGTATTTGATGTTTGACTGTTGTGAACCGCCCAGAGAGCTTCGGCTATGGGGCAGTATAGAAATTTAATAAATAAATAAATAAATAAATAAACAAATTTCTGAAGCAGGGGCCTCTTATACTTTGGGAGGCTCCCCACACATTTGGGAATCCTGCTTTTCCAGGGTTCTTAAGTGCATAGGAGCCACAGTTAGGCACGTGCTAGAATTCCATCCAATTTGGTACTGAATTTTCTATTAATTCGCTTATTCTCTATCATTGCAGACTGGATTTTATGTAGCAATTTTCCGCGGTTATTTTCAAAAATTATTTTTTCAAAAAATACCTCTAAAATATGTTGATACTAAGAATGATACTGTTATTGATATATGCTTTCATTTATCAATATTTCCTTTCAAAATATCAATATTTCAGTGAAAAAATGGAAATGGACTGCCTTCAAGTCATTTTGGACTTATGATGACCCTATGGTCTTCATGGTAAGTGGCATTCAGAGGGGGTTGACCATTGCCTTCCTCTGAGGCTGAGAGGCAGCGACTGGCCCAAGGTCACCCAGTGAGCTTCGTGGCTGTGTGGGGATTCGAACCCTGGTCTCCCAGATCGTAGTCCATCACTCTAACCACTACACCACACTGGCTCTACAGTGTGTATTTAAATATTTCCTTTAAAATTATTGATATTTCTGTTTGAAATATTGATATTAATATTAATATTTTTGTAGGGGGAAAAACAGATTAGCAAAAGCAGCGGCCAGTGGACAAAGAACAAACTCAAACAGATACCGGTCTGTTAGATTTATGGAATGCTTTTGAATCAGCATTGGCCAACAAATCCCATCCTCAATGAGTACAGAAGGCTCGCTGCTTCAAAAGTTAGTACCCCATGAATTGGAGGGTGATGGGAATGGTGACAGAGGTGGGGGAGCTAGTGTACTGATCGCTGCTGGGCTCCTTGTCCATGTTTACTTTAGTCTCAGGTATACACTTGTAAGCTGGTAACCTCCTTTGTAGACTGTGGGAATGCTGTGGAAATAATATACTTCAACTTTAGCAAAGCTTTTGACAAAGTGCCCCATGATATTCTGATTAGCAAGCTAGCTAAATGTCGGCTAGATGGAAAAACTATCAGGTGGATCCACAGTTAGCTACAGAATCGTACTCAAAGAGTGCTTATCAATGGTTCCCAAACTGGGGGGAGGTAATGAGAGGGACACCACGGGGCTCGGTCCTGGGCCCAGACTTGGATAAGGAGGTACAGAGCATGCTTATCAAATTTGCAGATGATACAAAATTGGGGGGGCATAGCTAATACCGTGGAAGATAGAAAGAAAATTCAAACGGACCTTGATAGGCTGGAGCATTGGGCTGAAAACAACAGAATGAAATTCAACAGGGATAAATGCAAAGTTCTACACTTAGGAAAAAGAAACCAAATGCCCTGTTATAAGATGAGAGATACTTGGCTCAGCAATATGACATGTGAGAAGGATCTTGGAATTGTCGTTGATCACAAGCTAAATATGAGCCAACAGTACAATGTGGCTGCAAAAAAGGCAAATGCTACATTAGGCTGCATTAAGAGAAGTATAGTTTCCAAATCGCATGAAGTATTAGTTCCCCTCTATTCAGCACTGGTTAGGCCTCATCTTGAATACTGCATCCAGTTCTGGTCTCCGCACTTCAAGAAGTATGCAGACAAAGTGGAACAGGTTCAGAGGAGGGCAACAAGGATGATCAGGGGACTGGAAACAAAGCCCTATGAGTAGAGATTAAAAGAACTGGGCATGTTTAGCCTGGAGAAGAGGAGATATGATAGCACTCTTCAAGTACATGAAAGGTGGTCACATAGAGGAGGGCTGGGATCTCTTCTCAATCGTCCCAGAGTGCAGGACACGGAATAATGGGCTCAAGTTGCAGGAAGTCAGATTTCAACTGGACATCAGGGAAAACTTCCTAACTGTTAGAGCCATATGAAAATGGAACCAATTGCCTAGAGAGGTAGTGGGCTCTCTGACACTGGAGGCATTCAAGAGGCAGCTGGACAGCCATCTGTCGGGAATGCTTTGATTTGGATTCCTGCATTGCGCAGGGGGTTGGACTTGATTGCCTTATAGGCCCCTTCCAACTCTACTATTGTATGATTCTAAGCCAGAATATCTCTTGAAAAACAAGAAGAAAGAGAGAAGGAGGGGGAAGGAGTTGGAGACTAGTATTTAAGTATAAATGCAATGGTGGGAAAATCAATCCAGGGATTACACTGTCACTTGAATGTAACATAAAGTTATTGAGGCATCTAAATATGAATACATAATGGAATAGACTTTGTGTCATGATACACAGAGATAATCAGAACAGAATGGCTGATTCTCCAGAATTATATAAAACCAAACCAGAGACACAACGATGTACAGGAGCATGTATGGCACAGTGGCTTCCAATGAGTGAAAGCTGTATCTCTTGTTAAGAAGGAATTGAAAGGGGCAGAAATGGCAAAGTCAATGGATTCAGGACTGCTGGATGTGACTGCAGAATGTGGATATAGCTCAGAGACCTGTTGTATCTATGTATCCCAGGGAGACCCATTAGCCAGTAAATGATGTGTCGCAGATTCCCAGCATAGGAAATGGTTGCTTCTAGAGATAGTGCATACTCTTTTTGCCGTCTCTTGCCAATTACACTGGAAGAAATATAGGGTCAGGATTGTCTCTGAGGTCTCAAAACAAGAGAATTGGTGTGCAATTATGTTATAGTGCTACTCACTCAAAAAGGTTGAAATATGCTACCCGTAAGCCAAGGGGCCCCATTGGGCCACTAAAATATGACTGCCTTGTATTCTGCTACTACTGTAACAAGAAAATTAATTTAATTTTCTCTTTCCCCTGTGCTCCAGGCACCAAAGAATTAAAAGAATTATAGGAAAATGGGAAATCTATGTCTGTTGTTTCAGCATGTCACACAATGAAATAACTAAATAAATAACAAGTGTTATAGTAAATTGGCAGGCCCAACATTTAGAAATCATTGTACTATATAATATTTAAATTTTAAAATAATATCCATTATCAAAGCTAAGACTTTATTGTGCATCTGCATCCTTTTTAGGGATGCTGATGGTTGGGGACACAAATAGATAAGTGGTTTAGCTTTGAAGATCACCTGGCCACCTCATCAAATAATAAATAGTAAGACGGCAATCCTGTTACCCACCTACCTCAGCTTAGGCACCACTGAATTAAATGGAACTTACTTCTGAGTAGACCTGTACAGTTTGTGCTGTAAATAAAGAAATAAGCAAGCTGAGATCTAGTTGATTTTGAGTATATGTGTGCGTACCCCAAAACTGGGTTTCACTTCTCCACTGCTTCTGTTACCATTCCCCCTTTGTCATTGCAGACAATCCTACTCCTAATTGCTAATGCAATTCACTGTCTCAAGTGTCTGTGTGTATGACATATGCTGGGCACTGTTCTCTTGCCAGTGTGTAAAAGGTGCATGTGAACTTGCTAGATCATGCTGATTTGATAGAATGCCATCAGTCTGACAGAATTCTTTATGACAATTCAATAGCTGGAATAGATTCAATAAATTTTCTAAGCCCTGTAGCTGAGAACACATTATATACACATCTACTGCTGGACTCCCACAGTTGTAGCTATTGACAGTTGTTTAAAGCAAGCAGCCCTGTGCAGCTTTGTAATATTCCGCAGCAATGTGATTTACATATACCAAGTGTAAGTGGTAATCTGTTTGAGATATACAGTACATTTTTGGCTTTTTTATCACAAGAACAGCAAACCTGACACCCAAAGGTTGTTTTATGACAAAAGATCTGTGTGTGCCTGTTTGTGTCTGCACACTGTGCAATGGTTGTGCAGAAAGACTGATGCTACCTTTATTCACAGTGTGAGCAGAAGAGAAATCATTCTGCCAGTTTCAGGAGATGCAAGCACATCTCTTTTGGGGCAGAATAAGCAGCTGAAATAACAATGTTATTTATGAGAGAATAGATGCTTCTAAATGGGTATTGTATCAGCATGGTGTCTTGTTACTTTTCTGCTTTTTCTGATGTTCAGGGATGCTTTGAAGACAGCAGAAGCTTTGATTTGAATCACACCAAGCATATTGTTATGCCCACCTCAGTTTTCTGAATGGTGAAACATTATAGGGGTGCAGCTCTTACTCAGGCTTGGGTTCCTTTGGAAAGAAGTCACTGAAGGCATGTTCAGTCAGCATGTTTGAGCAAACCTGATTTGCAGTTTCCACACTAGTGCATGGATTAGGGGGCACAGTCTACCCTTTGGTTTTTGTACTCCAGATTTTTGTGATATAGTTCTTGGCTCACAAGAGCCATATAAAAATGCATATTTTAGATCAAAATGTATGTATATTTTGTTCATTTAACTGTTATTTATTATTAAATTTACATCCTATCCTTCCTCCCAAAGATAGCCCAGGATAGCAAACAAGTGATAAAACACTAAAAACATATTTAAAAATCTTAAAAGCAAAACATCTTTAGAATCTTTAAAAATCTTATTAACAATAAAATATATACAAAATTATGTATTTAAGGTATGGATGGTAGAGAAATTTGATTCAGTTTGCATTTAAAACTGAATCTATCAAATTTGCACAATGTGAGAATCAAAACACAGCCATCCTTTGAAATTCACATTTATCAAAATTTTGCAATGCAGTTCTCCAACAAAAAATGTTTACAAAAATGCATATATTAAGTGAAGGTGTACATAAAAATGAATATATTAGTGAAAATAATATACAGAAATGCATTCTATTAGAAGTCATTGTTTGTAAAAATATGTGCATTAATCTGCATACAAAATGTGATTATTAGAAGAAATATGCTCTAAAATGCTGAAGAATTTTCATGAGGATTTTTTTTAAATCACGAATTGTTGCAGAAATATGGAGAACTGAATTTCAGATATGAAAAAAAATGAGAGCAAAAATTTAAGGATAACATTTGTATAAAAATGCAACTTTTTTAAAAAAAAATTGCAGCTTGATGCAGAAGTGAGTTGGGATGAACTTATGAATGAACCAGAGCTTGGAAAAGTTACTTTTTTGAACTACAACTCCCATCAGTCCCAGCCAGCATGGCCACTGGATTGGGCTGATGGGACTTGTAGTTCAAAAAAGTAACTTTTCCAAGCGAAACTGACACACAGCTACAGCTCCCATAATTCCTGACCATTGGTCATGCTGGCTGAGGCTGATGGACCACAGGCCCCTCTCATTGGTGTAGATCTAGCAAAATATACAGCTGAGGTTCTTTTGTAGTCTCTATAGATATCCCAATCAATTTGGGCATATCAACTGAGTTTAATGATGCTGAAATAAGAAAATAACAACAGCACTGTCCTGACATGAGAGAAGGCAACTGCTTCATAAACATTTTGAAAAATTTCCCCATCAGTTTTAACAGCCAATTCAGTTTTGCTGAAAAAAGAGGCTTGACTAATGCTGACTTTGACACTCACCTGAGCCTCATTTGTAAAAAAAGTGCCCTTACTCCATCCTTACCATGTATTTGTATTTAAAATATCTATAGCCAACTTTTCAACATACAGAAATTGGTGCAGAGTACAGAACAGAAAATAAAACCAGCCAACTAAATTTTAAAACAAACAACCTTACATACATTAAAATAAACAACAATACATACTAAAATATGCCATCAAACAAATAAAGCAGCTAAAGCCAACAGGGGAGATGACCCCTCCATCCTCAAACCTTATCCCCTTAACTGATTCTTTCCCTTGCCTTGGTCTATTCCTTTCACACAATGGCTTGGTTCACACAGCATGGTAAGCTAAGGCTACACCTTGTGGTTAGTGAAGAGAACATTTAACTATGAGCCTGGATTTGAATGGCATGCTAAGTCTAACCTTAGCTTACCTCAGTGCAACAGGGCAGCAAAAAGTAAAGGGAGGAGCGAAGTGGCTGCAAGCTCCACTCTTGAAACCCATGCTTTTGTGAGATCGTAGTAAACCATTGTTTCACTTACCATGTCTCGCAAACCAGGCCTATGGATGTAAGGTTCCAACCAAGAAGAGAAGGGTGATGTCTACTAGCCGCAATGGCTATATTCTACCTCCACTGTCATAGGCATTATGTCTCTGAATGCTAGTTGCTGGAGTCACAAGTGGAAACAGCACTGTTGCAATCAGGTCTTGCTTTTGGGCTTCTCATATACATCTCTTTGACCACTGTGAGAACAGGGTGCTGGACTAGATGGACTATTGTTTTGATCCATCAAGCACTTCTTATATCCTTAAAGGATAGGCTAACAAGCACTACATTCATTTTTAAGAGATTTGCATCTGGAGACACATCATATCATATCTGCTTCTCACTGTCTGAATTTCAGAACACGTTTCTATTCATATGAGTCAAGGCTTTTAAAGAGTTAATTCAGCAGTAAAAACATCATATATTAAAACTCTGCAATTCATATTAGCAATTATTTTTAACTTTATGAATGCTCTGTCAATTTAAGTGATGGCCATGCTGTACACTTTTGATAGGGAGAGGAAATGAATTACAGAGAGAGAAGGAATTCACTTCCTCAGATGAAGTAGCTTTCTCCTAATTTAGTCTGGATCCCAAAGGCAATCTTGCTGCTTGAATCAATGCCAACTCTGGTTTCTGGCTGTACCCCTCAAAGGCATCTCACTTTATGAAGTACTTTGCCATCTTTAGGACCACAGCCTAAGGAAGCAAATTATATTCTTCTCTTCTTTGTTTAACTGGCAGTAACTCATGATGGACATTGTCTGTTGAGCTACTCATGCTGATATAGCTTTACAAGCAAAAGGTACAGCATGGTCCTGAGATAGGAAAACATCTTCAAGATCTTCAAGACAGCTCATTCTCCTATAAGGCTAGGTGATTTATTTCCTTAAGAAATTGGATAACAAGTTTTGTCTTAGCTACAGAACAGTTAATTTATTTCAGAAACTCTGCTGAGTGTGTTCTGTGAGATTTCTGGTTTTAATATGTGAGTGTGGATTTGCTCATCAAAAATAATTGTCTTTATAGCTGTTGAACTGAATGACAACACAAGACTGTTCTTCATGATTTTGGATTTTTTTTGGCTATACTAAAGCAACACATCCTTATAAGGACAAAGAGAGAACAAATTTGGAATACTATACTGGGAATGTTAGGAAGGGAAGCATGCAATTAAGAGAAATGCTTTTACAAGAAAAATTAGCCAGTCAATGACATTGATTGGCAATAGATTTGGAACAGACAGAAGAAAGTATTGTAGCAGAGAGCCTGGCAGCTCCCTCCCTCACTGCCTGGGAACAGTAGTAGCTCCTGTCTCCAATCAGGTCATCAACTGCTGATTTTAACACATAGGGCTATGTGCATAGTATCTATGTGCATATGTGCTGAAAAGGAAACCATAAGCACTTCCATATACCATATGTACCATAAGTACTATAAGGACTTCTCAGGGTTACAAAAGAAGGCTGGCATTTTGTCATCTCATCCAGGTTTATTCAGAAGGTCAAAGTAAATGGTGCCTAGTTCCTTAGCTGAACCTTGCCTTTGAAGGAAAGAGGCCACAGACAAAAGGCACAATCCTTCCAGGACTGACATACCTGCTGAAATCTCTTCCTATTATGACACTGATCATCTTCAGTCCTATTTAGAACAGAGCAGGGCATTAGGGAATAAAGCAACATGAACGGACATCACTAGTAAAATCCTGTGAGAAATTAATTAGTCACTGTTTGTAATTCACTTGGTGCTGCTCTATGGAACGTTCCAAGAAAGAGTAAAATATTATTATTATAAGAAATAACCCACATGAAGATTATTGTGTGTATATAAATGAGTGATTTACATTAATTTACATATAATTTGTTCCTCATTTGTTTAGCTATAAAGGCTGTGTAAACTAAGATTTAAAAATCACTTTACATAATATCTGTAAACTAAAGCAAGCAAAATTATGCACCAAGAATAATTTATCCAACAAATTTTCATTCCTTTTGTGTTCTTGAGTTATCTGTGAAAAGACTTTCAACTTTATGAATTTATCCATTATTCATAGAGATTTGATTATACTCTAGACAAACTCCTGGATTGGTGTGCATGAGTTTAGCTCCACTGACAGCTAAGAAGCTATAGTGACCTACATCCATTGAGGATTAGCCTCGTGTTGCAAACAAATGTCTGGGCTGTCTGCTGACATCTTCTCACAGATAGATTAACTGATGAAAGTCAAATTTTGTACCTGTTTTGCTCTTCAATTAATATAAAAATGAGGCTCTACAAAGGACATATTAAAGATTACTTCACACACAATTTGCAACTTCCAAAAATAGATTTAACAACCCATTTGTTACCAACCAGGAGGGGAAGAGGATAGATCTTTGCTTAAACTGTTTCAAGGAGGGGCAAATTCCATGGCTTCAACTTCCTGTGCTACAAATATGTCTGTCAATTGAAGTTCCTCTGGATTGTAGGGAGAGATGTAGGGGTCAAAGACAAATGCCCAGGTTTTATCCAATCTCTTTCAGTGTTTGAATCCAGCTTCTAGCCTGAACTGTTACTGCTACAATGTCTAATGGGCTCATTATGCAGCATCATTATTCCTGCTCTCTGATGGAAGCTAGTGAGTCAGCTCTTATAGGGAAAAAAAAATTCCTGAAGTTAAGGAATCCATGGAGGCTATAAAATGACATCAAGGAGGAAGCTGCATACCTGTACTGTGCAATTTTCTGTCAACGCTTGCTTAACAACTCTCTAAGTTTTCATGGCGATACACAAAACACTCAGAGAGAATTAAGAGTTCAAAGTATAAAACAAGAGGAAAAAAATCTAGACCCCTGTTGGACTTTTTTCTGTTCAGTCGTCTCATAATTAGATGAAATTAATTAAAAATCAGCCATGTTCACAGAGTAACTGTAATCCTATTACTGACCTTGTCCCATAATCTGGCCTTCATCTTCTGCAGTTTAAAAGTAAAAAAAAAAACATGGCTGATTTTTAATTCATTTAAGAATTTTAACATTGAAGTGTGTTATAGTGCCAGGCATGCTCAGTAAGAACCAACTGTCAGTGTTTTAAAAGCCAGACATGGTTTCTCCCAAAGAATCCTGGGAAGCTTAGTTTGTAAAGGAGACTCATATTCCCCTGACAGAGCTCCAGTGGCCAGACAGGTCTGTAAGGGGAATAGGGTGTCTCCTAGCAACTTTTAGCACCGTTCACTAACTACACTTCCCTGGATTCTTTGGGAGAAGCCATGACTGTCTAAAGTAAAATAAAGATCTGGTGTGGATGTGGCCAGTGACAGCTTTGGTTTAAATTTGGGTGGGAGGATACATGTACCTGCTGTAGAATAAAAAGGTGGGAGAAACCCTGAAAAAAAATATATTGTTCACAACGTTTTCCTTTTGAAAGGAAAGGGGCTTTCCCTCTGCCCAGTACTCACCCACCTAATCTCCTCCCCTGCCCTCCCTCTCCCCTCCACCTTCCTCCCTACTCCTACACTTCCTCCCATTCTCTCCCCTTCCCCCTCCTTCCCCCTTTCTGCCCCTCCCCCATGTCAGTTTCACTATCCTAAGCATGGTTGTACAGTAGCAAATCCCACTGAACTCAAAAAGCATGCAAATTATCAGAACTGTCCGCCCCTCCCCCCTCCTATCCTCTCCTTTGTGCGCCTTCTCTCTCCCTTTCTTTGCCCCTTCCTTCCCTTCCCTTCCTCCTACCATCTTCTGCCCCTCCCCCTCTTCGTCCATGGTCAGTTTTACCCATGTGAGCCATGATTGCATGGGAGTAAATCCCACTGAACTCAATAAGCATGCAAATGATAAGACTTGCTTTTTCCCTCCCCTCTCTCCTCTCCTTCCCCTGCAATCCTTTCCCTCCTCTCTCTTCTCCCCTCTTCCTTCCTTCTTTCTCCCCTCCTCTCTCCTCTCCCTTCCTCCTTCCTTCATCCTCCCCTCGCCTCTTCCTTCTTCCTCCTCTCCTGCCCACTGCAGCACTCCCTCCCTCTCCTCTTCCTCCCCCATGGTCACTTTCACTTATCCTAACCATGACTGTACAGGAGTAACTCCCACTGAAGTCAATAAGCATGCAAATGATCAGACCTGCTCCTCCCCTCCTGCCTGCTCCCATCCCCCTCCTTCCCTCTGCCCTTCCTCCTCCCCTCCACATCCCCCCCATGGTCAGGTTCACCTATCCTAAGCATGATTTCAGGGGAGTAAATCCCACTGAATTCAATAAGCATGCAAATGATCAATCCATTCTCAGCAAACTTGCACAGGATCCTATTTCTTACCTCCCGGATTAAAAAGCAGAGAAATTAACTAATAGGCCAAAAAAACCCAAAAATACCTTGCAGTTTAAGAACGTACCTATAGCCCACAGATATTTCTATCAAACTTTAAAAAGCAGGATTAGAAAACTCTCCAATGGGGTCAGAGGCAAACAGTGTGCCCCATACGGGCTGGTGCTTAGGTTCCATAGCAAGTGGACAAAGATCCAAAGTGTCAGAGGCAGATGGTATTGACAAGAATTAAGTAACAGAGGAGAAAGGTGAGTGAGTTTAGCCCTTTCTCTCAGACTGCTCAGATTGGAGACCAACCCTAAAAGAATTCTTATATAAGGCCATCAGGGCCCCTACTGGCTTTTCAGGACACCCAATACCTCTGGATTGGCTGACTGCAATCTCCCTTCCTGTCATTGTCAGAAAGACACCCTGGAGCACCAAGACTCAGACCAGCTGATCCCTCTACCTGTAAACTGACCTAACAGTGCAGAGAGTAAGGTGTCTGGACTCTGCTACCAGACTCCCTAGTTTGAGCCAGACATAGGATTCAATGTGCCTGTTTGTAGGGTTAGTCAGATCTTTTATAAGACAAATCATTAATCTTGGCACTTGTTTGAACAGTAGATGTTGACCAATCACACTTGCATTACGCAAAGGTAGATGTGTGTCATCAAAAGATGTAGGTTGCAATCCTCACCCCAGAGACCAAGAGTAAACACCGCAAAATTCAATGGAATTTTCTTCTGAGTACACATGGTTCCCTTAGTTGGGACATGTATTTGCTAAAAATGGGGTGGACGGAATATGACAGTGCCACACATTGGACTTGAAGGGGACTGGCCATGATGGGATTGCAGTAGGAGAGGGGTTGCAAAGCTGGGGCTATTAAGGTAACCCTGCTCAGGGTTGTTCGTGATTCTGCAGAACAAATATACAGTATTTCACTTTGGAAAGTCTGTGAATGGAATTTCTGGTTTTTATATATTGTTTCTGTGCTTTGAAGTGCTTGAATGAAAGATGTTGCACTATTGTAGCATAATTTAGCTAGCTGGCAGAGTTTTGTATAGTATACAGTAAGGATTTCAGACTACTTTTGGGGGTACTTTTGAGCAGGGTTTATTCTAAGCTTTTTTTCTCACTGCATAAGCAGCCAGCACACTGCCCACCCCCAAACTAGTCAAGTAATTTGTCCCCTAATGTACTGTTTGCAGGTTTTGTGTGTGTGTGTGACAGTACTCACCAGCAGGGATGGGATTTGCCCCCTTTTTATCTTCTCTGCCCTGTTGGCCCCCAGCATCATGGAGAAGGAGGAAGCAGGAGGGAAGGGTCCCTCTCCGGTTGGAAGGACACAGTGGCTGCCAAGGCAAAAGCCTCCTGGAATAGGGTCAGACTGTGGAGAGGAACGGGAAGGGGAAGTTCCACACCATGGGGCAAGTGACAGGCTGCAGGCTAGGGAGTGTGAAAACTCTGCTTCATTCTGACTCCGGGTGGTCAGAATTAACCAAATATGCACCAATTTCAGCCATTTTATTTCTCATGAAAATTCTTCAGTATTTTAGTTTGAATTTCTCCAAACAAATACATTTTTGTATGCAGTTTTGACTAATTTACCCATTTTGCAAGCAATTTCTCCTAATGTAATGAATTTTTGTACGTTGTTTTCATTAATATAGTCATGTTTTATGCACCCTTCCTCCTAATATCATTCATTGGCGATCACTTGTGGCCGAGTAAGATTGTCTTCCAAGATAAAGTCTTCAACAGTGGGTCCGTAAGTGACTGTGGAGGCCAATTCTGGATCCACACAGCCTCCCACAGTGAGGACATAGGTCTGCAGATGGAAGATGGTCGTGATGAGGATTTGTTTGATGTGCCTTCCGTTTAGCTTATTTGTCCTGTTCGCCCTGCATCTGTGCTTCTTCGAAGTCCATAGCACCTTTGATAATAACCAACCTCTATTTGGGTTCATGGGCCAAGACTTCCCAGTTCTCGATGCTCATGTTATGATTAAGGAGGTCGTGGTAATGCTCTTTCCAGCGTATTGCAATAGACTGTTTATCCTTAAGAAGTTTGGTACTATCTATTGAACGTTAGGGATTTGTACTGTAATTTGTTGGTCCATAGATGGCCTTTGTGGCATTAAAAAAAGCCCCTTGCATCGTGCACATCTGCAAAGTGCTGGATTTCTTGAGCTTTCTTTATCCACCAGGCATTCTTAAGTTCTCTAGTTCTTCTTTGGACCTCAGCCTTTGCACTGGCATATTTTTTTTCTTAGCAGCACAGTTAATGTCTTTCTGCCATATCTGGAAGGCTTTCATTTTCTGGTTGATGATATGTTCAATCTCACTATCATTCTCATCAAACCAATCCTGATGTTTCTTAGTTTGGTATCCAATAGATTGTTCACATGCTGCAATAATGGATGTCTTCAGTTTAATCCAGTATTCCTTGACATTTTCAGGGAGTTCTGTCGGTAGATGTTTCTTGAGAGTTGTTTGAAAGCAGGCTCGCTTAATAGGATCTTGAAGGGCATGGATGTTCATTTTATGCCTTGGTTTTCTTCCTTGGAGCCTACATTGAGGAACAATATTAATGGCCATAGTGGATCAAATTAATATGTGATCTGTCCAGCAGTCATCAGCACTCGTCATGGCCCTAGTGAGTAGTACATCACAACGATCTCTGGCATGGACAATTAAGTAATCCAGGAGATGTCAGTGTTTTGACCAAGGGTGCTTCCATGATGTTTTAAATTTATTTTTCTGGTGAAAGTGTGTGTTTGTAATAACAAGATTATGCTCTGCACATTTAGACAGAAGTAGAATGCCATTCAAGTTGCTATTGCCAACTCCTTCTTTCCCACTGGTTTCTGGCCATAAATTGAAATCACGCCCAATTATTGCATTGAAATTGCCCAAGAAGATAATTTTATTCTCCTTAGGTATCTCTGATAAGATGGTGTCCAGCTGATTATAAAAATTTTTCCTTGATGTCTTTATCATCATCTAATGTTGGTGCATAAGCACTAAGAATAGTCCTTGAGCCAGGACGACTCAGTCTGTATCCACTGCCCATGTGCCGGTTCATGACTAGGGGCTTCCGGACTTCACAGTCCTGCCCCCATTGCCAGCAAATCTCGAAGGATGCCTGTGTTTTGATTCTCATATTGTTTTGGAAAGTGAAAATTTGATATTTCCGGTGTTAAATGTGAACGGAATTAAATTTCTCCCTTATCCCCAGTTCCTATGTACCATCTTGAAATCAACTGATCAGAGAATTATTTGTGAAAGATTCAATTTCAGCAAATATTAAATCAACACAACTAGAGCTAGTTGTGTTAGGCTCTTCTCACTTAACAGTCCCTTTGTCTCTTTCCACTTGTATACTCCCTCCTCTCCTTGTGCAAGGTTTTTCCTCCACCTTTTCTTACTGAAAATAATAAATGACCTAATTCTTAGTGTTGTTTTCTGTTTAAATGCTGTATTTATTATATGTGATATGTGATATAGGCATAAGTCTTTGCAAGCATCTGTGTGAAAGCTGAAGCCTCCCATAAAATATGGAACAGGGACCATAGTATTAATTTCAATTAACATTTCACTGGACCTCCAAACCATCTGGTGCTAATATTTCTCTCACACACACACCCTAATAATCTCCTACACCACTCTTCCACAGGCACCATACATCCTCTTTTTCTTATTGTTCCTTCCAAGTTCTGCCAATGCTGCATAGCCTTTTGAGTTGAAACTAATTCTCACTTGTCACCATCTGATCAGGGCCTAATTTCTTAACCATAGGTCACTGACCCATAATAGATCACCCATGACAGTATTCTATTAACTGCAAGTATAAAGATAATATTTCATATGGATTCAGGGCAAAGGCTTAACTTCTGTCAGACCCAGAAGTGGTGCACTGGGTGGGGCAGAGCTACTGTGCTAGCTTCCCAGCAGGTGGGTTGCTGTTGCTTAACAAGAGGGAAAGTGGACAGGGTGAGGCAGTGGGGAAGCAAAATGATGCAAATTAACCAGCAGGAGTGCCAGATTGGTTCTGCCAGTGTGTTTGCATCACAATGACCTCCCGGCCCCTCCCACTTTCCCATTTGGGAAGCAAAAGTGCCTCTGTTGGATTGTGGTGATATCAGTTGGGGGCATGGCCAAGATGTTGTTCATTGGAAGAGTAGACACCACAACCAGGAATTCCATGCCACAGATATGTGAGTGAAAAATGGCAGCCCAGAAGGCCTGGTTGTAAAATGACAGCCCAAAAGGAACGCTGGAAAGTTTGCTTCCAACTACATGGACAGGAAACCTTCTGCCACCATTCATAGTAATTTGTTATGAAGCAGTAGTCAAGTGTATGAGCTATATGCTGGTTCTAGTTGCAGTTGAGGGGCAAAATAAAACACAGATACATCAGCTTGGGTTGAACAAGGGCCACTTTATTAAATTACAGTAAACAAAACCCAATTTAAAGTGACCTGCAGAAGGAAACCTAGGTGCGGGAACTGTCTATAAGCAAGTATCTTGCCATACAGCTCTCAGGCGACCAGCCCCTGCCAGGGCAAGGGCAAGCCCATGTGCTTACCCCTTACCCTGGCCACACCTTGTAGGTGAGTAGGGGGGCCTTCCTACATCATCCCCACCCAGGGCCGGATAACCCTTGGGTAGATGAGATAAGTTGGCCCCAGAGGCAGCCCATATCCTGCCCTCGAGCCGGAAAAGCCCTGACAGACAGGCCTCCAGAACCGCCAATCACCTCCAAAGGTGACTAAGGGGGCCACCTAGCTGTCCTTACCTATTTCCTTTCCTGCACCTTCCCATACCAGTGCTATAATGATCTGCCCACTAGGGCATTAAACTTTCAATATGTCAAATTAGCCAGATTAGCCAAAACCACCTATTGATCACAATGCCCCCTAACCCACTCCCCTCCCACTCCCATAGTGTGGAGCAGGCGAAAAACCTGCCCGCCAACGAGGGTGGGCAGGATAAAAATTCCGAAGCGACCCCTAGGCACACCATAAAAGAGGAAGGGCGGGGTGGGTATCGCACAAGCAAAGAGGAAGGTAGGAGGGGCGGCTGGGGTTAAATAGGCCCATAAACTCCGCCCCTCCATGCTGCACATCACACGTGCGTTATAGTCGCGACACACGACATTGCCCCATTGAAAGATGGAGGCAGCAGCTTCGCCCCCATCTGCAACTACGCCTCGCTCGTCAGCTGCGCGGCAAGCGAGGCGTCATTTCTCTGTGCTGCCCCATCTATATATAACATGGGATGCTAATGTTGGTTTACCTTGCAGGATTGTTGTAAGGATTACAGGGATAATATATATGTTAGAGCAATTAGGATAACTGCTAAATACTAATTATCATTAGTATTTCATCAACCCTGTACTAGCTGCTTCAATGCAAAACCACTGTATGTTTTGCTGTTTTTATAACATTAAGTACTGCAGCTACTGTGGTTCTGAGGACACTTTCTCTTCTTGAAAATAAATGTAAGGTGCCAGTCCAAGTGGAAATTGACAAAAATGAAAATACACAATTGCATGTTCAGAAAAAAAACCAGGTTTGTTTACATATTTGAGCATTTTAAGGTGGTCTCTTTCATCAGCATTTATCATTTGGTTTTGAGCATAACTCTGCATGAACTTACAAAATTTTAAAATTTTGGCATGAGTTTTAGCAGTTGCGGGGAAAGATGAGATGCAATACCAAGTGGCTAATCAGTCCTGTGTGGAATGCTGGCAAGTGTTCCATTACTGAACACAGACATATTCCCTTTCAGATTCCATACTGCACAGATCCATATTGTGCATGCATTTTGTCTTAATAAGTCACTAAAAAGTCAAGATGAGAGAATGAAACAGCTGTGGCCAAAGTGACACATAGTGTATGCATAACTGTTTCCAAATCTTTTCTTTGACCTTCCACTTCTTAAGCATTTATTAGTCTCAACTGCCGGGAAGTCTCTAACAACTCTGTGCAGTTGTTTAAAGACAGAAGAGAACTTACTGAGTATAGTACTTCATGAAGAACTGAATGTGGAGATAAGGCCTTCTGCTGGTTGCAGGCATAAGAATGGCGACCTGTTGTTTCAGTCTTGAGGTCAGCTCTCGCCCCAAGGAAGCTAATACAAACGCTCCTTTATGTGATTTATCTACTGATTTGTGAGCCAAAGGTTCTCACTTCGGGACAAAGAAGGAATATATTTCCAATGCATGCGAATTCACCAGAAAGAAATTGTAACAATGGAAAAAAGATGTGCACGGCTACTTAATTAATCATGTGCTGAAATCCCTGAACCTTAATAATATCTTAGTGTTCTTGTTAAAACAAAACAAAACAAAACTCACAAAGAAGTCATTATAAAGGAGTCCAGAATATCATCATGAACTTCTGTTGATAATTGCTCAGGCATTTTGCTAAAGGTAGTAACTGATGTGCCCTTTGAGACCTTGAGGCAATTCAATATTCATGGTAAATATATCGCTGAACTTCATAAGAGAACAGTTTTTTAAAACAAAGCCCAGCTAGCTACTAAATAATTTACTGATACCGATAGCAAGGAGAATATCTAATAACGAGCTGAGACTGGATTTGGGTTTTGTGGAGGGGAAAGTCTTCTTATGTTTAGTTTTAAAAAATCCTAAGCAATCAACTATTATTACAGTTAGGAGTGGGTTCTCATGACATTACTGGATTGCTTTATGAATATTTGGGACTAGTGGAGAGAGGGAACAAAGGATTGTGCTTGAGGAAGTTGCAGAGGCTGTTCATATATATTTCAGAGTATTTTTGATTTCAAACAGCCCTTGCAACAGCTATGTAGAATCAATGCCTTTAGTGTGAGTCCCTTTGTTTACAACCATTCCTTCACAAAAACAGGAAAACATGGCCTTGGTGCAATAGAGGACCATTTAAGCATATCTTGAAGCACCATTACTAAGCAACCTTTGCAAAAGGAAAAAGGAAAAGATGCCACTGGGGCAAAGAATGCAGATTAATGCTGATATTTATATGGTGTTCAGATTATTTCCCCAAAGCATTGTTGACGCATCCTCCTCCTTCTCAGCACACTTCTTGTTTCTAACAAAAGAAATGAAATCAATGATTTACCTGCTAATTCCCGCCATTATCATATCATACGGAAAGCAGGATTGGACCAAGATGAAGGAGGTGTGAAAACTGGAGGGAGAAATAACAGTAATTTAAGATATGAAGATGATACCATACTACTAGCAGAAACCAGTAATCATTTGAAATGAATGCTGATGAAAGTTAAAGAGGAAAGCACAAAAGCAGGACTACAGTTATCTACCCATTTCACCCTCTGATCCTTTCGATGTGATGCAGTACCCAAACTATTCATATCGAACAGCCTCCAACTTTGAAAGCGGTTCCGGAAATAAGAGCTTCACGCATCAGATGGTCATCTAAGTTGGAGAAGGATCTAAAACAGAATACGTTATTCGCCCAGCTGTCTTTATCATCATGAAAAACTACTAGCAGCGGCCCCCAGAGAAGCAATGCTAGCCGTATACTATGAATTGATCTTAGACATACAACATCGTTTGATTCGACAAGACCCTCCATTCGCCCTCATAATTCCAAACCGTGGTTCGATAAGGACTGTGTTGATTTGAAAAAAATGTTAGTAGAGAAATACAGGGAGTATAGAATGAAGGACCTCCTGGCTCTGCCCGCTGAGTGCCTCGCATTAAAAAAGAAATACAGACTTTGGCAATCCTTGATCACAGCCTCAAGATCCAAGAACTCGTCTGTCTTTTGGAAGCTAGTAGCTAAGGGTTGGCCCAACACTTCTACCACTTTGAATTATCATATACCTGCGAATTCATGGGAGTTGCATTTCCATAACATCTACTCAAGAGGTCAAATTTGGGCCGAAAGGGCTGCGAACCCTACAAAAGATCTCCCAAATTGGCCCCCAGTCTCCGTCAAGGAAATCACCTCCTTAATCGCCAACTTGAAGTTGGGTAAAGCTCCAGGGCCTGATAACATTCTCCACAAAGCAATTAAATCTAACCCAGAGTGGTGGGCACCGGTCCTGGCAGCTTTTTTACAAGTATTGATTGAACTGTCTGCATCCCTGAGGACTGGAGTCTCGCCACTATAATTCCAATCTTCAAAAAGGGTAGTTGTGCGGATCCAGCCAATTATAGACCTATTAGCCTGCTAAATATCCTCAGTAAGCTTTATGCAAGTCACTTACTTACAAAATTGCAAACTTGGATGGAGCGGGAAAATATTTTGGAGGAGGAGCAAGTCGGTTTCAAGGCAAGTCACTTCCGCTTGGACCACGCTATTGTCCTACAACATCTTGTTGAAAAATATACTTCCAAGCCAGGGGGCGCTCTTTATGCTGCCTTCATTGTTTTTAAGGCAGCATTCGATCTTATTTCAAGAGATAAGCTTTGGTCAAAACTTGAATCCACCAACATTGACAGACGCTTATTAGCACTGATTCGTGGCCTATACCAGAACACTCAGGTTCGCATAAGATGTAATAGCGCTGGCAACTTGTCTAGACCCATTTCCACCTTCAAGGGAGTAAAGCAGGGCTGTATTCTAGCCCCCACATTGTTCAATCTGTATATTAACTCCCTAATTAAAAGCCTGATGCAACGCCCCACGCACCATCCTACTCTGTCAAATAGGCCTCTCTCTATTCTTCTATATGCAGACGATGCAGTACTTTTGTCTCTTACAAGTACTGGTCTTCGTCGCCTGCTCAGAGCCCTCGCCAGTTATTGTAACAACGAACTGCTGGTTATTAATCACAGTAAATCTAACGTTGTAGTATTTACTAGGAAGAGGGTGAAACATTGGTGGCGAGTAAACGGTACCCCCATAGAACAAGTACTATCATATAGGTACCTGGGAATAACCCTTCACTCCTCCAGATTATGGCACCTGCAGGCAAAAAATGCTAGGGCAAACGCTATGAAGAGCACTAAGGCACTCATCTCCTTCTTTTACACGAAGGGTGGGCAATTTGTCCCATCTGTGCTGCAGGTATTCTCTGCTAAAGTCAACTCCCAATTACTATATGGTGCCCAGATAAGTGTCTATGGCAGCTATACTTCCTTTGAAACTATTCAAACTAAGTTTCTAAGGATCATATTGGGCACTCCCTCATGTGTCCCGAACGCCAAATTACACCTTGAAGCTTGCCTGCCTACCATTGAGGCTCATATATGGGTGCTCAAATTCAGGTATTGGCTAAAACTGATCTTTGTACCAGTCGGTTTGGCTCCTCTCATGCTATCTGATATGTATCAGTCAAAATGGAAGAAATCTCTACTTACTAAACTTTCCATTCTGGGTTTCTCTCCCTCTACTATCCTAGTGCTAGGCTTCTCCCAAGCGAAGTCGGCTATTACGCAGAGAATATTCGATATGGAATTCCAAAACCACCTGTTCCTTGCTGGTCTTAATTCTGACTCTAGTCTTTATTCAAAAGTTTTTACCCTGGTGCATTACCTGGCCCTCCTCCATATACCCAGGTTCAGGAAAGCATTCACACTGGCCAAACATAATGCCCTACCATCTGCACTCTTAGAGGGTAGGTATAAAAAAATTCCTTTTGCTGAACGTCACGGTCCATGTGATACTGGTGCTGTAGAGACCGTGAGCCACGTTTTATTAGAATGTTCCTTTTATCATGCCCTCTGCAGTTGGTTTATTACTCCTATCTTACAGAAATTTCCAGGTAGGGATGCTGCTTTTTATGTACAATATCTTTTAGCCGATAAAAATCCTTAGTAACATTCAAGGTCGCGATTTTTGTGATGTGGCGATTAAATATTGAAAAGCGCTGCCAAATCAATGATCGTTGCAGTTTGAAGAATGTTTTTTAGACTGAGTTTCTATGCTCATCAGTATACAGTTATTGTACCGTTAACTTTTTTATGATGTTTTTATAGTTTGTACTGTGATTTCTGCTGGTCCTCGACCGTAATAAAAATATTCATTCATTCATAGTGCATATTTAAACTATGGAATTTGCTCCCACAAGAGGCAGTGACAGCTACCAACTTGGATGGATTTAAAAGAGGATTAGACATATTCATGAAGGAAAAGGCTATCAGTGGCTACTAGCCATGATGGCTGTGCTCTGCCTCCATAGGCAAAATGTGGCCTCTTCACTGCTCATACTCCTGCATGGGATGCACATTTATGTACACTAACTTGCACTCAGATGACTTCAGAGCGAGACTTGCACAACTTGCACTAGTGTTCAACTGGATTGCTTGAATCATAGGCTGTAGCTCTACAGAATACTAAGCAGCCGTTCAGGCATTTTGGTATTACAAATAGATTAAAAAAATAAACATTTGACTTTTTTTTACCAAAAAGTGCAAATCTGGATTAAATGGGATGGGGTGGGAAATACAGTCTGCCATTTTGATAAAAATGATGTGGATTGTGGGGAAAATGTGCATGCAGGAGGAGCACTCATTCCATATCATCTGGATGCAGCATGTGTTGCATTTGTTTGGGTGACTTTTTGTTGCCTAAACTCTATTTCAAAATAAAAATTCAACGATGGAGGGGAAAAAAACACTTGACAATGCCCTAGTTCTCTTTCCATAGAGTGTATAGATTGGATTTTTAAAAAAAAAAACAGCCACAGAAAATCCATCAATAGGAATCCAGGCCCTTACAGAATTTTTAGTATTATCTTTTCAGACTTTTTCATTTTTTGTGCTTACAATAGCCCAGCTGAGTGTAATATCTGTGGCAGCCTTTCCTTGAGCCAGACCAGGATTCCAGAATGCTCTGGGCCAGGCATAGGCTAGTCCACCCCAGGAAGTAAGAACACCAGGAGGATTGTCAGGTGTCTCGTATTTGCCTGGAGACTCCGGATTTTTGGGGTGCTCTCCAGGTCTCCAGGTGAGTCACCTTAATCTCCGGACTCTGAGCTTTCATTTTAAAAAAGAGTTTCTAGGTGGTCTGGTTGCGACCCAGGGGTGAAATAAGACGCAGACACAATATGATGGGTTAAATAACGGGCCACTTTATTAAACCAAATTCATATTATGACAATGAACCTGCAAAGGGGAACATAAGTGTGGGATTCAACTGGTGAGTCAGGCAAAGCCTGCTTGCAGCTATTTGGGCGACCCACACCCTTGTCGGGCAAAGGGGTGCAATCTGTCAACCCCTTGCCCTGACCACACTCCAATTGTGCGTAGGGAGGCCAACCTGCGTCACCGCCCCCCGGTGCCCTGAAACTTCGGGTGGATGAGACCTGTTGGCCCCAAAGGTGACCCGTATCCTGCCCTCGGGCCGTAAAACCCGGAGCTGCAGGCCTCCGGAACCGCCTATCAACTCCAAAGGTGCCTAAAGGTGTCACCTAGCTGCCCTTCACCTTCAACCTTTCCCGCACTTCCTCGCCACAGAAAGGGGACAAACCTCTGTTTAGTCACCCTTTACCCCACATTCAGACAAGATGTCCTTCAAGCCCCTCTGCAGGTCTTCTAAAAGGATCTCATTACCTACATCGGTCATATGAACGCCATCTGACAGATATAGCTCAACCTTACTGCACCTTATCTCTGGATGGTGAATGACAAAACCACCAGAGTCCAATAGAGCAAGACGGAGCTGCCTATTTACTTTTTTGCGGGTCCTATTTATCCCACTAGGGTCACCCATATAATTCCAGTGCCTATGGGGTAAAATATCGGACCAAATCAAGTGCACCCCTGGCCACCTCTGCTTGATGGCCCGGAAGTCAGCACACGCCTGCTCAGTAAGGGCTCTGCCCTTCAACATACCAAGGTCATTCCCCCCCAGGTGAATGACCAAAAATTGTGGCTCGTCCCGGACCACTGCCGATTGGAAAAGAGCTGGCAGGACCCCGTCCCAACGCATCCCACGGCGGCCCAACCATTGCACATTAGCCCACTGGCTAAGCCCAAGCTGTGTGCCAAAACGCGACTTCGCCGCCCTGCAGCCTGCCCAAAAGACCATACTATGGCCGCAGAGGAGGATGCGCACTCTTTCGTCTCCCTTCCAGCGGCCTGTCAAAACAAACAATGGAAACTCATAACAGTGACAGAAACAAGTCACAAACTGGTTTTTGGAACCCCTTGAAAAGGCCGAACATAAGACCTATAGGCTGTGGAATGCCATCTACCCAGGGACTGTAACTGGCCTTGGGAAAAACTCAAGCAGGCAGCCGTGGACGCTGCGCCAATACGAAAAGAATGTGTCCCAAACATGTTGGGATCGAGTCCCATATGCCCCAGGGCTAACCTAGTAACTGCCCAAAACTGAAATCTAGAAAGGGGGAGGCCATCCTTGTGCACAAATAAATATCCTGGCTGTTGGCCACGGACTATTAAGAACTTAGCCAATGCTGTTACAGGGCAAATTTCGTGCCGCTGTGAGGGGGAAAGAACCACCATACGTCCCCTCTTGCGCTGATCAGTCTTTGACCAGCGCAGCTGGAGGGTAGCCTGTCCCTCCCTCCAACTAAAGTCAGAAAGCAAAAGGGCACGGGAGGATAGGTCAGTCCTGGACCCTGCCAGCACCTCACTGATCCGAAAAGCTCCGAAGAACAGCGTGAGTGCGGCCGCATGAAAAAGCAGGGCCTCGAAAGGTGATGAACATAAATGTTCAAATTGGGGCAAAAGCCCTAGCAAAAGTTCTGGGTGAATAGGGGAGCGAGGATCAGAAGTGGTGGGGTGTTCCCTTGCCCAGCCTTCCAACATCTTACAAAGTCGGAAGTCATCAGAAAAGTCCCGCAAACCTCGAGACTTGGCCAAAAAGGATAGGCCCGAGATCTTACCTCGGATAGTCTTAACGGCCAGGCCCTTCCTCCTGCCTTCCACGCAAAATTCTAAGAGGTGTTCCACTGGGATGGGCCACTGCTGTACGTAACCCCTTTCTACCCTGAAAGCAAATAGCTCCCTACCTGCTCTCTGGTAGCTGGCCATAGTACTGGGTGCAATGGACAGGCTTATCGCTCTCTCCGACTTAAGCTGCCAATCTCCCATAGATCTGGCGGGACCACGTCCAGCTGAGCCTTGGCCCACGGTGCCAGGTGGTGAAACCTCTCCATCTGGTTCCGTGACAGAGCATCAGCAATACTGTTATCAATACCCGGTACGTGGCGCGCCAGGAACAGAATGTTGAAGTGGAGACATTGTAAAGCAAAGGCGCGCACTAGGTGCATAACTCTAGGGTTCTTTGATGACAAGGAGTTAATAACGTGCACCGTGGACAGGTTGTCACACCAGAAGTGGACTGTGGAATCACGTAGCCTGTCTGGCCAAAGATGCGCTGCCGCCACGATGGGAAAAAATTCCAGGAGAGTTAAGTCTCTAGTCCAGCCCTCCTGAACCCAGGTCTGTGGCCAGCTGCCATGGCTCCAAGAGTCATTAAGGATGACACCAAAACCAAATGCCCCCGAGGCGTCGGAGTGCACCTGGAGTTCAGCCTCCAGGAGGCGGTCCCGCCTCCAAAAAGAAATCCCGTTGAAGTCCTGTAAGAACTTAGCCCAGACTGACAGATCGTCTTTTAGCGCACCTGAGAGCCTAATGTGATGATGAGGGCGTGACAAACCTGACATGGCGTCATATATTCGTCTGAGGAAAGCCTGCCCTGGCGCCACTACCCTGCAGGCGAAGTTCAATGAACCCGCCAGCTCCTGGAGGGTGCGCAGTGTTACGCTTCTGGAAGTCTGAACATGTGATAACTTTTCACGTAATTTCACGTAATTCAGCTGTAATTTAGCCGGTGGGAGCCTACAGGCCTGGGCCAATGTATCTATCTCGATCCCCAGGAATGTGATAATCTGGGCCGGACCCTCCGTTTTTTCCACTGCCAGTGGGACTCCAAGATCCCTAGACAGCTCCATAAATTGATCCATAAGGTCTTTGCACTCCCCCGTGTGTGCACGTCCAGCAAATAAAAAATCATCTAAATAGTGGACAACAGAACATGATCCAGACCGCCTCCTTGCCGCCCACTCCAGGAAAGAGCTAAAAAGCTCAAATACTGCGCACGAGATCGAACAGCCCATGGGCAGTGCGCGATCCACGTAATAATGATCAGCAAAAGCAAAACCCAATAGATCAAAGTCACCTGGATGGACGGGAAGGAGGCAGAATGCAGACTTTATATCACACTTCCCCATGAAGGCAGCCACACCACACCTCCTCACCATGCTCACTGCACAGTTGAAAGAGGTGTAACGTACCGAACATAAGTGAGGTGGAATAAAGTTGTTAACCGAATGCCCATGCGGATAGGAGAGGTGATGGATGAGGCGGAACTCACCAGGCGTCTTTTTGGGTACAATACCCAGTGGAGAAACCCTAAGAGATGGAACAGGAGGGGACGTGAAGGGGCCCAAAACTCTGCCTGCTTCCCTTTCTTTGTTAATCTTGTCCAGAACAACCTGTTCCATGCCTAAGACCGACCTCAGGTTCCTAGACCGGAAGGCAGTCCGGGGCCCTAAATAAGGGATCCGAAAACCATTTGAAAAACCCTCTAAGAGGCAACGAGCTTCTTGAGCTAAAGGGTAACTACTCAATAAGTGTTGTAAAACAGGTAATTTAATTGGGCTGGGGCCCTTTTCCCTGAGTTGCACCAGGGGGTCCTTGCCTCCACTGCCCCTGGAAGTCTCTATTGCCACCTCGGTAAGGTCGGTTCCTAGGGCAAACAGCGGGTGTGTGTTGGCCCCCGCAGAGGGTACACTCATGCCTGTATCGGCAAGGGTTCCTACTACAGAAGCCACGGGAGCTAAACTCCCAGCAGAGCAGGCGTGGTTGAACCCCCTGCCCCGCTGGCCCGCGGGAAGGAACTTGTGTCAACTGCCTAGCCATGACGTGGCCACTATCGGTCCTGTCTCCAGCCACCGACTTTGAATGAGACATGAACTGTAGCCACAGCTCCGCCTCCTTCTTATCCCATGGCAAGGAGGCATCATATGCCACTCTCATACGAAAAGCCTCATCGTAAGAGAGCCACGCAAACCCCATGAACTCTGTATATGCCCTATATATAATGTCCAGGTATTTAATCAGGACCAAACTGCGCTGTGGTTGTTTTTGTAGGATCACCCCTATATATGTAAGGTAGGCAGGGAGCCAGTTAGCCCAAGTGCGCTCAATCTGGCGCCTCTTGGGCCGCTCTACCTCCTTCTCTTCACCATTTTCCCTGTCTCTCTTGATTGGCTCTCTGTATAATAGGGAAAACAGATCAATGTACTCCCTGTTCCAGATTTTATCCTTTGTTGCTGGGAGCAAATGAAAACCCAGAGGGGCAGAAGTCTCGCTGAAAGGGATGGCGCCCTCTTTAATATGCCCAAGTGGGTCGCCAACGCCTTGAAGGACCACGGACACATCTGAAGAGACTGTGGGTTGGGGGGAGATGGTTGTTTCAACCCCAGCGCCGGCCCGAGAAGATGGCCAGACCTGTTCACAAGCCTCTAATGAAGAGGGGGGTAGTGACTGTGTGTCACCCGTCTGGGCAGCCGGAAGAGCAGCCTGGGTGTCAGTCTCCGTGTTATGTGGAGGAGAGAAAGGCCAAACCTGGCCGGGGCCCCAATATGGGTATCCCCATGGGGGCCAGCCCCACACAGGGGCCATCCCTGTGGAGCCCGCCACTGCGTACTCACCTGATTTTCCATCCGCCATAGTCTCCCCAGCCAACTGTTCATTAGTAGTAGCGCGCCGTTCCTGCATAGGAGCCTCCTTCACCGACCCGCTGGGACCCGCCTCAAGGGCATCCAGACGAGCTAGAATTAATTCCAAAGTTGATTGGTTAGGAACTGATGAAGGCAATCCCGTAGCCAGGTTGGACTGATTGACCCTGGATGAGGCTTGGACTACACTGGATGGCTTATTAGCCTGCCCCCTAGTGCGTTTCGCCTGGGGCATACTTGTCGCAGCGGCAGCCTGTTGTTCCGGCTGATACTGATGAGAGGAAGCTCCCTCCAGGGCTGTAAGATAGGCCAGTATAGCTGCCCATGGTGGCTCACCCACCCCCGCTCCAGAAACCCCCTGAGAGAGAGACCCAGTATTTTTTGTGGGGGCCTTCCCTTTTCCTTTGGGCCCTCCTTGACCTTTTTTTGGGGCCATGGCCAAAATGAAGAATTTCTTATTTACTTATTTAATTACAGTTAGTATGATTTCGATATGCGAGTATTATTATTATTATTATTACAATATATATGGGCAGGTGACCCTTAGGAAGGCCTAGGCTGATGCGAACCCTGGTCTCCCAGGTCGTAGCCCAACACCTTGACCACTATACCCGACTGGCTCGAAATGGAAGAACAATGTTCCTGCCTCCTCCCTCTGTGGCAGATCCCCAGCCTATCCAAAATGAATGCCTGATGTTGAGTGGGGGGGGGGAGAACACACCCACTCTCTCTCTCCTAGAATCAGGCCCGACCAGCCTTCCAAAGCCGAAAGGCTTGTCCTAAGTATTTGATTAAATAAATGTGGAAGGGGTTCCTCCCTCCCAGTGCCCAGCTAAAAACTTGTAAGTGAGGCAGAGTGCTTTGAAACTGGTGCTATTGCGCCTGAGGCGGAGCGCCGCCGCGTCGCCGCGCCGCCGCCCGAAGTTCCTGCTGCCGTCAGAGAGCCAGGAGAGAAGGTCCATCGCGCTGCCGCAAGTTGTCCCACCACGCTGCGAGCCGACAGAGCCCTGCCAAGCTGAAGGTAAGAGACCAAACCAAGCTGCCGCCCGAGCCTCGTGCTCCGCAAAATGGCGCCGCCGCCGCTGTCCCCTCGTGCTCTCCAAAATGGCGTCGCGACAACGCCGAGAGCACAGGAGCTCTGCAGAGCTCTGCCACAATTATGAAGAGGGAGAGGGGGCGGATGGCGCGAACCTAAATAAGCTCATATGCCCCGCCCCCTCTAGAAGCGCGCCGTTACTGCATCACCCCAGACGGCGCGCTTGCCCTCTCCAGGCATGGAGGCTCAGGCTTCACCCGGGCCGCAAACACGCCCCACAACCGGTAAGTCCCGGGTGCGAAGTGGGGTTCCCAAGATGTACACCAAAACGTCAGCCACCCTCCTGCAACTTCAGTTAAATGAGCTCTTACCAGGCTGCCCTAATCCCGCCCTTTCAGGTTTGTAGCCAATAAGCGAGGGTTGTGATTGACAAGGAAGGAACTAGAACCCTTTGCAATTCAGACAACTTGTTTTTTTCCTGCTTTCCTGAAAATCTCATCAATTGAGTAAGTATATAGCTTTCAGTCTTTTTCTCTGTTGTGTGCAGGAGTCAAACAAGTTTAAATTTTCCTGGTCTGTTGAAGAGGGCACTACTTTGAAAACCTTCCCAATACGACACTTTAATCCAGTACTTATTTATTTATTTATTTATTTAATTCCATTTCTATACAGCCCATAGCAAGCTCTCTGGGCGGTGTACATCAAATAAAAACACAGCAAATACAATTTAAAATGATCTGGTCATCAAATTACAATATAACTGTCTGTTAGCACATTAAATACAAAATACAGAAATATTAAAAATGTTAAAAAATTAAAAAATTGTTAAAATGCCTGGGCAAAGAGGAAGGTTTTCACCTGGCGCCAAAAGGATAGTAGTGTAGGCGCCAGGCGAACCTCATCAGGAAGGGTGTTCCAAAGTTCGGGGGCCACCACCGAGAAGGCCCTCTTTCTTGTAATCGCCTTCCGGACGTCTCTATGAGTAGGCACCCGGAGGAGGGCCTTCGCTGTTGAGCGCAGTGTACGGGTAGGTTCATATCGGGAGAGACGTTTCATCAGGTATTGCGGGCCCGTGCCGTGAAAGGCTTTATAGGTTAAAACCAGCACTTTGAATCAGGCCCGGAAACATATAGGCAGCCAGTGCAAGCGGGCCAGAATCGGTGTTATGTGCTCCGACTGCTTGGTCCCAGCTATTAATCTGGCCGCTGCATTCTGCACGAGCTGCAGTTTCCGAACTGTCTTCAAGGGCAGCCCCACATATAGTGCATTGCAATAGTCCAGTTTCGAGGTTACCAGAGCATGAACAACTGAAGTAAGATGTTCCCTGCTTTTCTGGGAATAAAGCTGCAATGCTAATCCCACATACCCAGAGTAAACCCCATTGAATTCAATAGGACTGACTTTTGAGTAGACATGATTGGGATTGTTCTGTAAATTGATGGGACTTTTGAATGAACATAGCAAAGAATTGTGTTTGTGTTGTAAGTCTTTCTCTCCCTCTCCAATCCTATTTTTAAAGCAATTAGGCAGGGCTTACTTAGGTATCACTGCTTTTATTATGTAGGAAACTAATACTGATTTTTTAAATGTTCTGCAGTTACTAACTGGTTTTGACAATAAACTATTATATTGGGTGTATGTATTTTTACATCTCCTGTGTGTGTGTTTATATGGAGTCTTTCCAACAACCCTGTGAGGTAGGGTTGCAGACTGGAAACCAAGGCAGCTTACAATAAGAAATAAATCCCTTTAAAATCCAATAACCATAAAATAAGTATAAACAGTTGCAAAACAGCTTAAAGTGGCATGAATTGGAATTTTGGGTTGGGTGAATGAAATTCCTTATCACTTGAGGTTGCAGTTCTCTGCACGCTTCCCTGTTTGAGTAAGCCTCATTGAATACATTGGGACTTGCTTCTTAGTAAACAAATGTAGGATTGCACTATAAATATATTTACAGGTTGTATAAATAATAAACATTATTTATCATTCTTATATAAATATTTCTTCATACTATATCCCGACAAGTATCTGGTTTCACACTATGGTTGTACAGTATTACTTTGTCTACATTTTCAGTGGGCCCTTCTTCCTTGGGGTATTCATGGTTCCCCTCTGTTGCTTTCATCCTGAGGGGCAGATTAGGCTGAGAGATGGTGAGTAGCCCATGGTCACCCAGTAAACTTTATAGCTCATTTCCATTTAAAAAAATTAATTAAAACAATTTGCATGCAGGCAAAGTTTATTAAGTAGACCCACACAATACTTTTAAAGCATATCCAAGTGGCACTTCAAGCACATGACCTCCCCTAAAGAATCCTGGGAAGTGTAGTTTCTTCTTCACAGTTATAGTTCCCACCACACTTAATAAATACAGTTCCCATGATTCTGTGGTGTGATACATGTGCTTCAAATATGTGTTGAATGTGCTTTAAATGAATGGTGTGGATCTGCACCAGGTATTATGTGCATTCATTAGTGGATTGAAAAAACAATTCTAAAATATTTTTTTAAACAGGGGAAGGGTTGCAGCTCAGTGGTAGGGCATATGCTTTGCATGCAAAGGTCCAAAATTCAATTTCTGGAAAAGACTATTGCCTGGAATCCTGGAGAGCCAATGCTAGTCCATGTCATCAGTACTCAGCTAGATGGCACCAAATGGGCTGATTCATTTGTTCCTAAAAATGAAAACAGACCCAAGGGCCACAGTGACTGTAAAATCTATTTATGTATTTTAATTACAACATTTATATGCCACTTTATTGTAAAGCATCTCAGAGCAGTTTACAGAAAGAATTAAAACAATAACATTATTGGCTAAAACAGTTTTAAGACAGGTATTTACAAATATTCAAAATAAAACCAACAACGGAATTAAAACATAGATAAAAACATAATAGGTTCTACATGCCTGGGTAGGCTTGCCTAAACAAAAATGTTACTCAGTGGAATTGGGTTGGCTGTCAAAGTGAGTTCATAACAGCCCACGGGAGACAGAAAAGAGCAGAGAATCTTTTTATTCTTACTCATTTCTCAGACCTCTTCCTGAAGTGAAGGGTCAAATCTGTAAACAAATCTGGAGCAGCCATGTTAAAATGTAGGGGCAGGGCATTCCAGGCAGGGGGCTGCCAACCCTACTTGGATATGGATATCTTTGCAGAGGATCCCTGGTCAAGCTTTACCAACAACACAATCCAAACCATAGCTAATGAGAAGTAAGTCCTATTGAGTTCAATGGGGGCTTAGTCCCTTAGTATGTGTGTTTAGAATTATAGCCTTTAGGGGTATCCATCTTTACTCCCGAATGCTCCCATCTAACATCTCCACAACACTAGGCTTTCTTCCTACAACTGCTGTCCTGGGCTCCTGCTGGGAGGAAGGGGGGTATAAATCGAAGAATCAATCAATCAGCCTTCTGGTGACTGGCCTGGCCTGAGGGCACTTAAAACCCTAGATTAAATGGCTAGATTAAATGTTCCTTGCCCAGGACCTCTAAGCAGGTAAGAAGGAATGATCCCGTTACTTCAGCTGGACCTGGAAACACCCTCATTTAGCTAAGACTACTATCTTAATTTGCAATCAGAGATTTTTTGTTTGAGTAGTATGCTACAATAAATTGTGGTTGATGCTTAATGTATCATACTTAATGACATCACTAGGGCCTGCCCCTATGATAGCACTAGAACACCCCAATGACATCACCATAGCAGACCGCCTATGACATCACTAGGATCTACCCCTGAAATCTCAGGGTTTGGGATGCTTCAGACCTGGCAACCCTAGCCCAGACACAGACTGGGAGCCTTGAAGTTGGTAAAGTACTGACATAATAAGATCAAAACACAGTGTGTGGTCATTGGGTGACTGAGTTCTGGTGTTATGAAAAAAGGAGGAACATACCACTTTTTTCATTTTTGGATAGTATAGGGTAGAGAACTAGAGTTCTACTTGCATAGGCTTCCCCATCTCAAACATCGAACCTACTGTGTAGATCTTTGATGGAAAACCTTTTTCAGCCCGAGGGCCGCATTCCCTTCTGCACAACCTTCCAGGGGCCTCATGCCAATAGTAGGCAGAGCCAAAACTGACTGGAGCCATGAATGCAGATTTTACCTTTGTAGGGTAGGTTAGTTACTGCACACACTCACACACCCCTCTCTGTCTTATATCCAAGCAAGTGATACGTGTTATCAGAGTTCCAAGAGACATTCTGGCCAGACAAAGAAAACAAAACAAAACAAGACCAGCGATGGATTAGGACTGAAGAGAGTTCCAAGGACCGGATACAAAGGGAACTGCACCCTTGAATCTAGATTACTTTCAAATATGTTAATTAAATAGCACTGGTACCAATAAAGACCCTAGTGCAGGGGTCACCAACCTTTTTGGCCCAGAGGACACATTTCAATTTTTGAGTGACTGCCAGGACATCAGTCACAAAATGGCTGCCATGGGGGCATGGCATAACAAAATGACTGCCTTGGGGATGTGGCATAATACAAAATTTGAGAGTAGTCATGGTGAAGATTTCCCCATAATTGTATTTCCATACTAGAAAAGGCATGATCTGTTGAATTTCTGCCTTCCATACAGCTGTTAAAGGTACAAGAAACCTGGTTTTCCCCAATGCCAACCCCAAAATCAAAGCCTACACTGCCATTCTGTGCCCACTTTCCTGGAAGTAAGCCTCATTAAACACAAAGAGACTTACGTACTGAGTAGATGTGTATAGCGTTGTCTGTAAGTGAATTCTTAATTAATCCCTGGTATTTAGCTTTTGCAAAGCAGGAGACATAACTAAGCTTCTCTGCAAAGTTTTCACATTTGCCTTTTGCAGGGAGAAGGATTCTTAAAATTCACCCACTACTGTTGTGTAGTAGTATTTGCAGAAAATAACTTCTAGGCACTACCTGATCTCTGTTGAACCCGGCACAGGAAAAATTCTGTTTGCTAGGGGAAAGGGGCAAACTGTGGAGATTCTGAAGACTGAAAAAAAGAGACAGACAGGCAGACAGACAGACAGACAGAGAAGCAGGAAAAGTACACTAAAAGGGAGGGGGAAACAACAGCTCTTTAGGACTCAGAGATTGCTATTGCCTGGTGTTGAAATGACTCACTTATCAATCGCAGGTCTGACTTCACTCATTGGCTAATAACACTGATATGCAGGAGCAGCCAGGTTGGCTCATTTCATAGAAATTGTTTAGAAGGGCACCTACACCTTTTGCTCCTTAACTTCCCTTCTAGGAGGACTAAATACTTACTTTTTGAAGAAAGAAAAAAAGCTCAGATTCTGGGCTACCTACCAGGAGCACCATTGAAGGCCTTCATGGGCATCATGGCAGTGACCTCTGCCCTAATGAAGCTCATTGCTTACTTCTCTCTATTGCAGCCTGTGGCCCTCCAGATCTGATTGACCTACAGGTCCCACCACTCCTGCCCATAGGCCATGCTGGCTGGGTCTGATGGGAGTTGAGCCCAACAACATCTGGAGGGCCACAGGTTCTCCATTCCTGCTCTGCTTTGAAAACTGGCCAACCATTTACTCCTTCTCTGCATCAATGTATGTGTTGGTAGAGTTACTCAAATAATGCGTACAGAGAGAAAAGTCCAATATGCGTACACAGAGAAAAGAGAGAGTCCAAAGAGAAAAGAGCCTAATAATATGTTACTGGGGAAACTGAACAAAAACAGTGTATAGACTGAGGAGAAACAGAGAGGTTTTCTCTTTCTTAGTTCAGGTCTGGGGAAAAACTCCCTCAGAACTACTGTACACAGCCAATCAGAGCCTGTGCCTTGTCAGCAAAGATCACGCTACTGTGACTGGTTGCTAAGCAACACCACCACCACCCTGGCTAGTTGACTTTAACACTAACAGAACAGACTTTAATACTAAGTTACAAACTGAATTATCTGAACTGATGCACTCTGATATAATGCATATAGGCTCTCTGCATGATTGGGAATCTGCATGATCAGACTTCCCAATCAGATGGAAAACCTATGTATGTGGATGTATAATCTGTATGCTCATGGGCTCTCTTTTCAGGAGGTAATGCACGAACAGAGTTTAGATTTTAATCAGTTCTGGATAATTTCCTAGCTCTCCTCTGGCTGTTAAACTGACTGTCACCTCTATTTTTCTAAGTTCTTCAGATACCCTCCCTGGAGGAAAAAAAAGTGTTTAAATGTGGCTGTCTTCCCAACGTCTTCCACAGTGCCATTCAATGCAGAGAATTCATTCAGCTTCACTGCAGCCCCGTCTTCTTTTTGAAGTCCTCTTACATTGTTGTCATCACTTTCCTGGCTGCATGTTTCCAGCTTCTGATGCAAAGAATTCTAAATGCACTCTTTATTTTTTTTTTACTGTCAACTTACATTTGTTTTGCCAGAGTTTGTCTTGTAGAGCTTCCTTGACTCTACTCATTAGCTCTGGTCTTGATAGATTGGACCAAGATTTATGTAGACAACTATTCTTTCCCCAAAATCCACAAGTCAGATACCTCTGGAAGTTCAAAGCAGAGCATGAAAATGATTTGTCACCAACATCCATCAATCAGTGGTACTAGGGTTGCCAGGCTCAGGGCCTGAGAATGATTCTGTATCTTTAAGAGAAGAGAAAATTCAGCCAAATGCAGGTTTTCTTGCAACACTGTAATGGGAAAAATCACAAGGTGAAATTCTCCCTTCCCCTGCACAACTTTTAAAGATACAGAAGATGTCTTGGAGGCTGGGCCTGACAACCAAGAGGTCTTATGTATCTTTAAAAGTTGTGCAGGGGGAAGAATTCTACCTTGTGGTTGTTCCCATTACACTGTTGCAAGAAAACCTGCACTTGGCTGAATTTTCTCTTCTCTTAAAAATACAGAATCATTCTCAGGCCCTGAGCCTGGCAACCCTAAGTGGTACACTGCCTCTAAACACAGAGGCTCCATTTAGCTCTTGTGAATAAGGCCACATCTGCACCACACGTATAAATCATTATCATACTACCTTAAACAGTCATGGCTTCTCCCAAAGAATCCTGGAAAATGTAGTTTGTTAAGGGTGATGCGAATTGCCAGGAGACTCCTATTTCCCTCATACAGCTACACTTTCCAGAGTTCCCTGGGAAGATGGACTGATTGTTAAATCCTTTGGAAATTGTAGCTCTGTGAGGGGAATAGGGGTCTTCTAACAACTTTCAGCTCCTTTAACAAATTACAGTTTCCAGGATTCTTTGGGGGAAGCCATGACTGTTTAAAGTGGTATCCTACTAATTTAAATATATGGTGTGGATGTAGCCTAAGAGATGTGTTCCAACATAAGCCAGATATCCAGATACGAGCCAGAAAGTATGTGGCCTGTGAAACATATGTACCATTTTTCTTTATTTTTAATTTTTTTCAATCTTCAATTGTCCACATATCTACATCAGTTTGTAAATTTTTTTTAAAAAAGTCCTCATGGAAATTTATCAGCATTTTAATGCACAATTTCCTAAATATACATATTTTTGCAAGCAAACACTTTCCCCTAATATAATGGATTTGTGTATGTGATGTGTACACTAATATATACACTTTTGTGCACATTTTCCCCCAGTACAAGCAGTTTTGTACACATTACTGGGTCGGAGTACTGCATCACAAAATTCAGAGAACAGTAAATTTCAACGGATAGCTGTCTTTCAGAAAGTGTGAATTAGGTAGCTTCGCATTACCGAACTAAATTTCTCACCCATCCCTACCAATATACCAGTGTTTTGTCTAGATAGCAGTCTCATATTGGGAAAAGTCTGCTGGGCTCAAGTACGTCTATGTCAATGAATCCTGAGACATTATAATTCACCAACCAAGAAGCAGCCAGCTTCTATTCTGTCTTATTGGCCCATTGAGCAACCGGTATTGTGCTACCAATCTGTCACCTTAGAAGTGGGATGGCAGATGGCCTGACAGGGGACAACCTAAATTATTCCTGCATGCCCAGTATGCTGCATAAAGGGGTTCAAGGGCTCTCGGGAGGAAGAAATGATGGCAAATGGAAGGGAAGAGGCTCACCAAAAGTGACATACGCACTTCGAGGATGACGCGGTCTGAATAGCCTAAGTTGTCACAAGGTAAAATGGACCAAAGACTATTCTAGGGAAAGCCATCTGAAGGCAAGTTGATCTGTATGAAAAATAAAGCTTTCTGTGTATTCCCTCCCCTCCCCTTCAGAAGACTCACACAGCAGTACAAGTCCCAACAATGGCAAGGTAATTTTTATCACTGCTAGTAAGGACTGTAGCTACACTCACTGAGATAATATGGGTAATCAAATCTCCTTCTGGGCATAAACTGGTCGCCTGAGGGGATCAGGAAAAAATGCATGTCCTCTTTCCACCTACAGTATTGCATATTAACATTATGGGGGGTATCCATCTCCCTCCGAAGCACCAGTGAATGCTGGAAATAGGAGCCTTGTTGAACTAGCCTGGGGAAATAATTGTAAACTAGTGACAATCATGCAAATCCTGCAGTCCTGTAAGGGGCGTAAGATTCTTGATATTAAAAACACGAACACTCTGCATTAGTACAATTTCTTAGAGGCATAGGTGTTAAGAAGAATGAAAGCTGGTTCCTATTCAGAATCCACTAGGAAATTTAATTTAATTAATTTATTTATTTTTAAAAAACAGCATGCTATCCCAGTGTCTAGAGTGTTGAACTGTGAGTTGGGAGATGAGGGTTCAAGTCCCATGTGCTGGGTGATCATGAGGACTAGTGTGATGAAGCCAAATGGAATGTAGAGGAACTGATATGAGGGGGTGTTTGGATTTTCTGGAGGGATGAGGACTGATGGATTGAGTTTACTTTTATGCCACCTTTCCACAGTAAGCTGTGTCCAAAGCGGCTTACAACAAACCTTCAGAGATCAAAATACAATGCTCAGGGTAGGAGAGAGAGGTCAGTTTACAAACCATAACAATAACTTCAAATAGGACAAAACCCAACAATTTAACAAGCATAATATAAAGGCAATATTACAAAAGAAATAATCTATATTCAAATACTTAAGTACAAAGTACAAGAAGAACACAAGCTAACAGATAATAGAGCTCCAGATGCTCTTAGCTTGTGTACAGTTCAGAAAGGAGGGGTTCTCTCCCCAGGCTAGATGATTTACAGCAGGCTCCCTCTTCTCTCCTCCAGAGGAGGCCAACAGCCGCAAAGTGGAAAAGCTGGCAATGATGGCAAGTCCTCTCCCCCTGCCTCCTGGGAGTTCCAGTGGCTAGTGCAGGTCTTATTGCAGGACTGCCACTCTTCAGCCTCAATGAACAAGGTCGCATGCTGCATGGTGCTATATTAAAAAAAAAAGATTGGGATGAGGCATGGCAGCAGCGAGGACAGGAGAAGCACTGGGTTGGTTGTAGTGACATGAGAATCTCGCAGAAAAAAATAATATCACCCCACTGATCATTTTCAAATGCAATTTCTTTTCTCATGAATTGATAGAGTAAAAAGGAAAGAATTTTCTTTCTGGGGAAAAAGGAAAGTATTTTTTTTGGCATGGTACTGCTTCTGACGTGACGTTTGTCTTAGTGTGCTTGATTTTAAAAAAGAAGAAATAGCTGGCATGGGGAGGGAGGAATCTGGATGAGGGCTGTGGCATGGGAGTGGAGGGCCTTTAACCGTTTGCCCCCACCATAGCCCCTAATGGACCCGAGGGGGCTTGCACCAGCTGTTTGCAATAGCAGGAAAACACCCATTAGTACCACTGGAAGATTTCCTCTCATTGCAAATAGCTGGATACGACTGGGACTTTGACCAGGGCAAAAGGTTAAAGCCTTCCTCCTTGGTCCTGAGCAGGCTGAGCTGTGCCTCAGCCATCCTACCCAAATTTACCTTGGCCATGGATGAGACAGTTAGAAAGGCCTCCTCAATAGGGAGTGGACAGACTGGTATGACAGCAGAAAGTCCCTTGGAGATCCTGAAATGTTGAGGTTGACTCCAAATAAGTCATTGCACTGACTTCCACTTGTGTGATAGGACCTTCCCTCTCTCTCGTCCCACTGCATGCCTCCAAATCTGCTCAGGAGGTTTGGGGGAATCTGCTCACACAATGACTTTGTTAGATATAGCTCAGAGTTTATCATCAAACCATATCTTTTAATTACCTCCCATTCTATATTATTTCAATCTAGCATTTGTCTTGACCCATTGTAGCCCAAAATTGTCTCCTAAATTTGAAACATTCAGCCTTCTCTCTAAAGAGATTTAAAAAATATATATATATATAAATCTTGATGCAAAGGTGAAGTTGATATTCTTGGCTTACTGATGTGTGGTTGCTTAATTTCTCCCTAGGCAAGTAGGAGTATATTAAGGAGAATGGTATGTAGGAGATCAGTGTCAATGTGTCAGATATCTATTAGCAATTTCATATTGCAGCCAGATTTAAAAAAAAAGACAGCTGCTATCTGTGTGCTCATACTTAGCTACAAATGTGCTGACAACTCTGGGAAGAGAAGCTGAGGGCAGAAAAAGCAGTTACTTCAAAGGGTTGTGAATGAAGCAGGTGGTCAGATGTTCATTTCTGCTGGATTTCTGTTTGTTTTCTGGCAGCAATTGAGAATGCCACATTTTTGTAGACAGTTGCTTGGCTAGATGTTTCTTAAGGAGAGACTTCTCTGTGAAATCTAGCGAAGCATTTACATTTTCTGGTATTTCAGAGGGTGAAGGCCAGGGAAGCCAACATTCCTCTAAAATTAGGTAGGGCATAAGGTCTTCTTTTACTATCTTGAGCAGCCACAGAACCAAATCTTCATTCAGCATATTCATTGCTGAGCTACTGAAGAATTTAAGACAGATGTACTAGGCAACTCTCTCATATTTGCTGTCCTGAGCTCCTACTGGGAAGAAGGGTGGGATATAAATCAAATAATAAGTAAATAAATAATAAACATTATGTGGGGGAAGTTGGAAAGAGGGCTCTGAAGGGGTAACGGGAAGCTGCAAGGAAAAATGTATCTCCAACCAAATTAGGAACCTTTAGTGCAAGCACAAACAGTTCCAGTAGAAGAAGAGCACACTCACTTGCCTAGACCAAAGACAAAGAAACACAGACAATTGCCTTATACTGAGTCAGACTGCTGGTTCATCTAGCTCAGTTCAATATTGTCTACACTGACTGGCAGCAGCTGTCTGGAATTTTAGGCAGGGTTCTCTCCCAGCCCTTCCTAGAGATGCCGAGACCTTAAATGCCAGGACCTTCTGCATGCAAAGCAGATGCTCTACCCCTGAACTACGGCCCTTCCCCCATTTCAGACAGAGAAGATTGCCTGTTGCTAAGTGATCCACTCTACCCCTTAATCTTTATGCATATTAAAAGTAATTATTATTTCGCCACAGTGCATCAGGAAGCCCTCTTCCACTGGCTTAAAAAAGAGAGAGAATCTTTGTTTTTACTGAAGATCTCTTTGGCAAAAATATGCTAACTAACTATAAAAGACCACTGAGCGTTTGCAAGATATGGGTACAAACAAAATTAGTCCAGTTGCAGACAACAGCAGCTGCAGCCCAGTGTCATAAGAACAAGGGTATGGGACAAGAACTCTTTTTCTTCTTCCTGCAATTTTTAAAATTAGATGTCTTGTGCTAGTGCATGGAATTTCATCCATTACTAAAGCATGTCAAATGCCTCCCTGTGTGTGCATGGATTAATACAAACATTCCACTATATGAAGAAAACATCTCCCAATTCCTTAGCTGGATATAGCACATAAGTGCTATTTGTTTGAGGCTCAAAAGTGATGCATACATACCTGGGAGTAAGCCCCTATTAGACACAGTGCAACTTGCATGCACAGGATTGTGCTACATGGAATTTTTAGCAATAGCTTTACATTTAAAAATAAATGTATAAACAAAATGAGTTGGTAGTGCAACATTGCAATGGAAAACGAGGAAATCTTTCTGATTATATTCATTAAAGACATCAGCCAGTGCTAACAAGGTGCTGGGCTTCCAATCCCAGCTTGTGCTAATTCCCCACAGTACAGCAAATGCTACATGCTGGGATCTATGGACTATGCACAAGAAGTACAGTAGCCCCGCAAAGAGAATACATGATGGAAACATGCATACCAACAGGGCACATTGACCATTGTTTGTTCAGATGTTGCTTCCTGTATTTCTGGTTTTGAACTAAGGCAAGGGTGGAGAACCTGGTGTTCCCCCAGAGCTTGTTCAACTACAATTCCCATCAGCCCTAGCCAGCAGGGCCAGTGGCCAGGGATTATGGGAATTGTAGTCCAGCAACATCTGGAGAGACACAGGGTAGAGACACACTTACTATTGTCCTGGTTCCAGTGAGTTTCCACCTCTGTTTTCTAAAAACAGAGGCACACGATGCTAGTCAAACGCCACCCCTTTTCTTCTAAAACCTGGTCAGATCAGCTCGAATGCATTTTTTTTTAAAAAACCCCACATTAAGACATATTTCACACTAATTGGTAGATCAACCCATTGCCCCTCCAGCTGTAGCCAATGGAAAAGCTTTTGCTGTAGACTCGGGCAGAGACAGTGATTGATTGGCCCAACACTTTGCTATGGGTGGTCCTGAAGATTTGAAGCCAGCAGTGGGGAAGGGGTGTCCAACTGAAGGCAGAGTCACTTCAAAACACAGCCAGAAAAACCATTCTTGCTACTTTTGAAGCAACTAGTGTGCCCAGAGCCACAGATTCTGCTTCTCTGAAATAAAGCAACTATACAAATATACAACTATTTAAGTTCGGTGTAAGAGTCCTGTCCTCTTTTGCATCTGGCCAACCTATTTATGTGTTGCATCACTGGATTAACACATTCCTATACATGTTAGAAGTAAATTCCATTGTTTCTAGTGGACCTTAGGAAGGAATGTAAGAAGTATACAAAGTGATAACATTGGTCCATCTAGCTCAGTACTGTCTATGCTATCTGGTACTGGATTTCAAAAAAGGTTATCTCCTAGCTAAACCTGGTGATGCCAGAGATCAAACCTGGGACCCTCTGCCAGCAAAGCAGATGCTCTGCAGCTGAGCTATGGCCCACAGAAGGATCCCCAGGTAAGTGGGTGTACCAGGGATGAGAGTCCTCCAGAACCATTGGCCATGCTGGCTGCAGCTGATGGGAGTTGGAATCCAACTTCTGGAGACCTACATATTCCCCATCCGTGTTGTCTAGTTTTGCAGCATAAACTGATTAGAAGGCTCAACATGATACTGTAAAACCTCATGGAATTTCCAGGGAATTCTTGCTCAGTTCCTGGCAATACCCACACTCTAGTGTTCTGCTCTAGCCCTGTGGCAAGAGAATTCAGTGTGCAGGACAGTCATTGTGCTGATATCTTCTACTACGTTAGTACCTGATTTTATGCCTACAGCCTGTTTTCTCCATCTCCCCAGCCTGCACTCTTTTTTGGCCATCACTAGGGCTCTGTAAATATTTTTTTTTGTTTCATTTTTTAAATCACCATCTCCTTTTTACACTCTTGCTTTCCACAGCCAATTCACACAACCAAATCTGGAGTCTATTTCAAATCATGCTGGATGTTTTTAAACAGAAGCTTCTCTTAAATTAGAATGTATGCATGCATGCTGAAGGGTCTGTTCTACTTTCCAACTTGGAAGCAATACACCTCGCTGTACTATGCCACAGCAAATGTTGATTTGGAAATGTTTGCAATGGTACACTTTATCTTACAGCTACAAGAGTGGCTTTATACTATAGCCAGCATGGATTTTTCACATGCTGCCATGTTAAATTGAAAATACATGCCATTCTGCTGCTTTCCAAAAGCTTTCCAAAAGTTTCTGAACTCAGAAACTCTTGCTTAACAATGTTAAAAGGTAACACTGGAGTCCCAGGCTATGGTCTGAAGGCACATGAGGCCAGCAGGGTCAGGTCTGGTGAGTGCCTAGATGGGAGACCCCCTGGGAACCATATGTAAGTTGCCTGGGGTTTGTATCATGAAAAGAAAGGCAGAGTATAAATGTAATAAATAAATAAATATGATAATGGGGAGGGGTGTAGGCTTGATTATTTGCATGCTTATTGAGTTCAGTGGGATTTACTCCTGTGCAATCGTGCTTAGAATAGGTGAAACTGTCTTGTGGGAGGGACGGGACCAGATGGGAGGAGAGGGCAGGGGAGGAAATTGGGTGGTTGGGTACTGGGCAGAGGGAAAGCCCCTTTCCTTTCCAAAAGGACAACAGTATCATTATTTTTTGGAGTTTCCCCCACCTTTTTATTCTACAGCAGACACATGTAGCCTCCCACCCAAATTTAAACCAAAGCTGTCCATGTCCACATACACCAGACATTTATTCCACGTTAAACAGTCATGGCTTCCCCAAAGAATTGTGAGAAGTATAGTTTGTGAAGATTGCTGAAAGTTGTTAGGAGACACCGTTACCCTCACAAAGCTACAATCAATAGAACAAGGGCTGACTGTTAAACCTATCCGGCATCTGGAGCTCTGTCAGGGGAATAGGAGTCTCCTAACACCTCTCAGCACCTTCCACAAACTACACTTCCCAGGATTCTTTGGGGGAAGCCATGACTGTTTCAAGCGAAATAAATGTCTGGTGTGAATGTAGCCACCTAATTAGCCAAGCCAAACAGCGGTTAGTCTGGCTTTTAGAACACTGACAGGTGGTTTTTGCTGAGCATGCCTACACTATCATAGACTCCAATGTTAAATTTCTTAAATTAGTTAAAAATCAGCCATGCCTTTAAAAAACTTAAACAGCATAAGATAGTCCGAGTATTTATTTATTATTTTATTTATATCCTGCCCTTCCTCCCAGTAGGAGCCCAGTATGGGGTGAGGCCAGTAATAAGATTACAGGTACTCTTTGAACACAGCTGATTTTTAATTAATTTTAACAAATTGTGAGACCACTGACAGAAAAAAGTCCAGCAGTGGTTTGGATTTTTTTTCTCTTGTGTTACACTTTGAACTCTAGATTCTCTCTGAGTGTTTTGTGTATTGCCATGAAAACGTACAGGGTTGTTAAGCAAGTGTTTCTGACTTCAAGACTATAAGTTTTGCAAGATTTCGTTTTGAAATGAGCATATGGGAAACAGCAGAATGGCATGGGGGTGTTTTCAATTTAACATGGTGGAATGTGAAAAATCCATGCTGGCTATAGAATACAGCCACGCTTGTGGCTGCATAATAAATGGGTAGATACTGAATTGAGCAATTCAAGCAACATCTCTGACAGTGAGAAAGTATAGTCAAATGGTGACAGTGATAGAGAAGCAGAAAGCAGTATTCAAGCCTGGTCAGATTATTCCTTAATTTTAGAAGGGGTCATGGATGTGACTCTCATGAAGAGACACTGCACTTCTGAATTTGCCACTACGCTTCTGGTTATAAACTCCAGTGTAATCATGATAAAACTCTGCCTTACACCCACTGCCTGATCCTATGTATGCATTAATTCTTACTGAATTCAATGGAAATTACTCCAGGTTAGTGTATATATACCCTAAAATAACAGTGGTCTTTGTTGTCACATCAGCATCCCATTGTTGACTGGCATTCAATTAACTAGTTGTTATAGTTGCATCCCCCCCCCCCATTACATCTGTGCAGTTTGTGGTTTTTACTTATATGTCGTGACAACACTTTCCTTTTAGGCTGCTTTCGCCCTGCACTTTATTCTGCTATTCTGATGATTTCTTACCTGGTAATTTGCACATTATATTTGATCTTTTACATGACATACAAGTTAGTTCAGCAATTCTAGTGGAATATGGTGCAAGTTTAGTGCTAATTTTCATTTTAAACAATACCAGAAATAATCTGTTTGCAAGCTTGGGAACCTGGAAAATCATGAGAGTTTTTTGTTAGCTGCAGCTGCTCATGTGACATTCCTGCCTTTTAGGTGCAAATTGGGTTTTTTTCCGTGATGAAAATTGTACTGGTATTCCAGAGTAGGTGCGGGTAGCAGCAGCATTTCCTCCCCACACACACACACACCATGTCTATACAACTAAAAAAAAAAGGAGCGGGGTTGCATGGGGTCTTAGACCTCCTACACAAAGGGGAACTACATTGTACATATGAGGAACGAAAACAAGGCACTGTTCATTGCAGCGTGTGAAAGATAGTTGCACAAAATGCCGATATATCAGCTGAAAAAGCCACAGTTCCTTAACGCCACAGGCACTGCAGTGTGAAAGGTATTTCAGAAATTGGACAAGTGCTACCATTTCAATCTGTTAAACTAATGCAGTAAGCCCCATATCTGAAAGGAGCCCTAGACCAGTTCCATGGAATGGGAGGGAGGCACTGTGATATGGTGGTTCCAGTCCTACTTAAAGGACCGAGTCCAGAGTAGCACTGGACAATTTTTTTTTGCCCCCTGGCAAGATGGAGGCCTTGCAGATGAGGCATTCTCGTGACTGAGAAATTGGTCACTTGCCTGCCCTCGATGGGGTTTGCTCTTCCCCTGAAGGAACAGGTACACAGTCTGCGGGTGCTTCTGGATCCAGCTCTGTCACTGGAGGCCCAGGTAGAAGTGCTTTTTATCAGGTGCACTTAGACAGCTACAGCCATTCCTAGCCCAGGAGACCTTGGCCACAGTAGTTCAGGCACTGATAACTTACTCAAGACTGGATTACCACAATGCATTCTGTAGAGGGCTTCCCTTGCACTTGACCAAGAAACAATTAGTGCAGAATGCTGCAGCCAGACTGCTGGCGGCAGTGAGACCCTGTCAGCATATAACACCTCTGTTCAGAGATCTGTTGTTGTTGTTGTTATGTGCCTTCAAGTCAATTACGACTTATGGCGACACTATGAATCAGCCATCTCCAACAGCATCTGTCGTTAACCACCCTGTTCAGATCTTGTAAGTTCAGGTCTATGGCTTCCTTTATGGAATCAATCCATCTCTTGTTTGGCCTTCCTCTTTTTCTACTCCCTTCTGTTTTCCCCAGCATTAATGTCTTTTCTAGTGAATCATGTCTTCTCATTATGTGGCCAAAGTATGATAACACCAGTTTCATCATTTTAGCTTCTAGTGATAGTTAAATACAGGTATTTAAAAACCTTCAAAAACTAATTAAGATTAACAATAACCTAAAAACAGATTAAAAATATGTAACTTCTACATGTCTGGATAGTTGAGAGTCACTTGACCAGTCAGCTTTGTAGTTGTTGTTATATGCCTTCAAGTCAATTACAATTTATGGCGACCCTATGAATCAGCAACCTCCAATAGCATCTGTCATGAACCACCCTGTTCAGATCTTTTAAGTTCAGGTCTGTGGCTTCCTTTATGGAATCAATCCATCTCTTGTTTGGCCTTCCTCTTTTTCTAATCCCTTCTGTTTTTCCCAGCATTATTGTCTTTTCTAGTGAATCATGTCTTCTCATGATGTGTCCAAAGTATGATAACCTCAGTTTCATCATTTTAGCTTCTAGTGACAGTTCTGGTTTAATTTGTTCTAACACCCAATTATTTGTCTTTTTCGCAGTCCAAGGTATGCGCAAAGCTCTCCTCCAACACCACATTTCGAATGAGTTGATTTTTCTCTTATCCACTTTTTTCACTGTCCAACTTTCACATCCATTCATAGAGATCGGAAATACCATGGTCAGAATGATCCTGACTTTAGTGTTCAGTGATACATCTCTGCATTTGAGGACCTTCTCTAGTTCTCTCATAGGTGCCCTCCCCAGTCCTAGCCTTCTTCTGATTTCTTGACTATTGTCTCCATTTTGGTTAATTTTAGTTCAATGTCCACGTTACCAACTTTAAAGTTACATAAAACTTCTGTTGTCATTATTTTAGTCTTCTTGATGTTCAGCTGTAGTCCTCCTTTTGTGCTTTTCTCTTTAACTTTTATTAGCATTCATTTCAAATCATTACTGGTTTCTGCTAAGAGTATGGTACCATCTGCATATCTTAAATTATTGACATTCCTCCCTCCAATTTTCACACCTCCTTCATCTTAGTCCAATCCCGCTTTACGTATGATATGTTCTGTGTATAGATTAAACAAGTAGGGTGATAAAATACACCCCTGTCTCACACCCTTTCCTACTGGGAACCAATTGGTTTTTCCATATTCTGTCCTTACAGTAGCCTCTTGTCCAGAGTATAGGTTGCACATCAGAACAATCAGATGCTGTGGCACCCCCATTTCCAGAGTTGTGTACCAGTTGCCAATTAGTTACCGGAGCAAATTCAAGATGTTACTACTGGTATTTAAAGCCCTTAACAGCTTGGGACCAGTTTATTTGCTGAACCCCCTTAACCCATATGTGCTCATTCAAGCACTTCAGTCTGCAGAAGTGCCACATAATACTAATTCAGCACTTGCAGAAGACATAATTCTTTCAGCACTTATTCTTTGGAACTCCCTGCCTATTGACATCAGGCAGGCACCTTCACTGTATTCCTTTTGGTGCCTGCTAAAAACGTTTTTCTTAAGGCAAGCCTATCCAGACACACAGATAGCGATGTGTTTAATCTTTTTAGTATGTTACTACTTTAGTTGTTTTAAAAATGTTTTAATTACATTTGAAAAATTATTTTATTTATATTTTAAATGTTTTTTTCTAAACTGCTTAGAGGTTTTTTTTACAATCAAGCAATTTATAAATTTTGTTAAATAAATAAGTAAAAAATAACACTTTAGATTCACTCTTTTAGGCTGCAATCCACTACACACTTATCTGGGAGTAAATCCCATTGAACTCAATGGTGCTTATTGCAGCTTATGTGTTGGATTGCAGCCTTACTTGCTGTTGTTGCCGTTTGCCAGTTTGTTGAAATCATTTTGAATTATCATCCTATTCTCCTGAGTGGATGGCATTCCTTCCAATTTGGTGTCATAAATATGGTGAGCTGCCCTTTGGTGCAGTATTTCTGCTCTGACAGTTTTGCAGTCAAGGATTGGGATGCAGTGGCATTGTTATTATTATTATTAATTATTAAATTTCTATCACACCCTTCCTTCCAGAAGGAGCCCAGGGCAGCAAACAAAGCACAAGATGCTAAAAACATTTTTTTAAAAATCTTAAAAACATCTTTCCTTTTAAAAAATCTTTAAAACATCTTACAGAGCCATTCCAGCAAAGACACAGTCTGGGATAAGGTCTCTACTTAAAAGGCTTGTTGAAAGAGGAAGGTCTTCAGTAGGAGCCAAAAACATAGCAGCAATGGTGCCTGTCTAATATTTAAAGGGGGTGAATTCAAAAGGGTATGTGCCACAACGCGAAAGGTCCGTTTCCTGTGGCATATAGAACAGACCTCCTGATAAAATGGTATTTACCTGCAGAGGGCAATGATCAACTGGGTGTAGCCAGCTCTCTTACAATTTCACATGGCTAATGTTGTCTGTCCGTCTTCTAATATTGCACATCTACTCTCACATTCTTCAGCCTTCCGTTTCTTCATCTTCCTCCTCCCTTGCACTCTCCTCCCTACCCCACGGTTTGCCAAAGACTAAACCCCGAAAAGTCTTGCGTTACAATGGACGGGGGGGGTTAATATGGAAATGAGTTACTCTTAATGCAACAGTACCCCCTACTGGCTCTACTGTTCCAGTAATGAAAGAGTTATGTGAAATAGTATTGTCGGTGAAGACTCTGGTTGTTCAGTAGGAAGGGGAGAAATGGGGGGGGGGACACTGTAGGGTGGCGGTATGAGGCAGGATAATTAACAGCGACATTAAAATAGCCGAGGAAGCTGCGCTCGTGGAAATAGAAGCGCTTTTACTGAAACACACGCAGAGACCCTCACAGAGGGGCGCAGGAAAACATCCGTTGAAAGTTAAGAGATGCTTTCAGAAACGGATCTCCCGCCGCGTCGGCGATAAAACAGAGAGAGAGAGAGAAAGGGAGGACTGGTGGCCTTCGCGTTCCTTGTGCTTTGTAAACCCGAGATGGCGCGGCAGATACCGAGGCGCGGTGGGTGGGTGAAGGAAAGTGCGTCCGCAATGACCGTACAGCGCTCCCCGTTCGCTTTTAATACAGCGAAGCAGGGAACTGACAGCGTCGCCTCCGCACGGCCCCTTTTCAAGCGCGCGGGTTGTGTTTCAAACCTCGGGAGTATGTTGTGCCTGGATCCCCGAGTGCGCATGCTGAGCGTAGGTATTTAGCAACCAACTCTATCCGAAGTTAAGTGAATAATGACGAAAATTACTATTTTCAGCTGGAAACGTCTGTAAGCGCTTTAGAAGATTTGATCTAATAATGGCCCCCCTGCAAACCTTGCATTTTTGTGACTTTCATGCTCCTAGCAGGGGGGCTCATCTTCTCTTTTCTCTCCCTGGCTCAGCGTAACCGCAATCCTTATTATTCTCCGATTGAGGAGGAAAGGGGGGGTGCGCGCCCGGGCGCGCGCCCCGGTGTGCAGGTTGTTTGCTTCCCCCCCCTTTCCCTTTACTTGACGCTCCTTCTCTCCGTCGCGACGAGACTCACCAGGCGGTTCGTCGAAGGGAACCCACCTAGCTTGCTTTGCAATTTTGGGGGCTGATCCCGTGTGCCCCGCAGAAGCAGCTCCGAGAGGCTCGCGCCGATGAAGCGCGCTCACAGACGCCCAAGGGAACAAGCCGAGGTAAGGCAACACGCTGCCGTCGATTTCTGCAGCCTGCTTTCGGTTTTGTAAGGGGGCTGCCGCCCTCTCGCCGGAGTCGTTTCTGTAGCGTCGAGTTCCTGGGCAGGAAAATCTTGTAAATTACACTGATCTCCAACGCCCCCCCGCGCCGTCTTACCGCTTCCCCGGATTGCTTTGTGTCAAAACAACAAGGAACGCAGAATTGGGGCTTTTCACTGGCCGAGGTCAATACAAGTGACGGTCGCGAGTGCGTGGCGTCTCTTCCCGGGTATCAGCGAAGAGCGAGAAAAGGCAAGCGTTAGGACTCGGGGGAAATCTCTCTTTTTCCTCCTCCTCCCCCTCCTCTCCTCCTTTCGCTTCTTCAATCAGCTACTGCTACTCATCAGATCAGGGATAGCCGAGGCTTCAGCCGTGTGCGCGAGAGAGCCGCTCGCTTCGCTCCTCGATCTGCCCGATGCAAGGGATGTTTGCAAGGCGCGCAGAGAACCGGCTCTGCTATTGCTGCTGCTGTCGCCGTGGGCAGGGGATGTGAACTCCTGGAAAGAATGACGAGGATTGCTACGTTTGCCATTCTTTTGCAGCTGTTGCCAAAAACCGGAGGTCAGGTCTTTGCAGGTAAGTGGCGTCGGCTCTCGCAGCGCGCCACGGTGGAGCCTTCGGAGATCGGGGCTTTGAACTCGCGTAGGGTTTGTGAGAGGACGGTGGTGCGGGGCTGCGAGAGTAAAGGCTGGATCGGATGGCCGCCCCTTGCGCGGCTGAAGCTGGAATCCTGTACTCACTCACTTGGAAGTAAGCCCCATTGAACTTAATGGGACTTGCTTCTGAGCAGACTTGTATAGTTTTTTGTTTAACTGACCGGCATTGTGTTGACTGGCTGTAGCGTCTTGACTTGCAGGAAACTCTAATTTGTATGGTGGGTATATGCTGACAGCTAGAGGTAGAGCCTCGATACAGGAAACACACTTTTTTCTTGTTGCGTTTTCTTTGCCTATCTTAACACATGTGCACAACTAAAAATGCCAATTAGGATGCAATCTTGTACTGATTTACCTGGGAGTAAGTCCCATTGAACTCAACGGGGTTTACTTCCGAGTAGAAGTGCACAGGATTGCACTTCCTTCAACTGCAATAAGGAAGATGCCTAAGGAATGTTGTTGTTTCAAAACGCAACTGAACATAAGGAATCGGATTATAATAAGGTTTGTGTTCAGCATCAGAAATGGAACTTCCAAATAAACTCAGTGTTCTGCGCGGCTTCATTGGTGGTGGTGGTTTGTTTGTGTGCGTGCATGTGTGCGGGGGAACATTATAGGTAGGTCTTTCTATTTTAGGAAGCCTGTCACTTTAAAAGTTGTGCCTTGTATGGCTCCAAAAAGGAGGGGAAGACACTCCAGTCCTTTTTATAGTAAACAGTTGGTCTCCCATCAAAAGAAGAGGAGTGCCAAGTATTCCAGAAATGTGCCACATCAGGTTGAATAGCCTCACTGTACCTTTAAACCAAAACTTGGGGAACATATTTCAAAGTTAATTGGGGAACTCCTCCCCCCTTTTCCCGCTAGCCTTTTGGGATCTGAGGAGATGGAAGAACTTTTTTTGGATGGCAGACAACATGGGCTTGTTCCTTGACACCTGTCAGAAGCTATCACTTTAAGCTTGAGGGAGGTTAAAGCCAAAACTATAAACCCTCTGGAATCCCATTCCCTTCGTTCTTCCATTGGAATTTCCTTCTGAGAGATGCTTCCTCCTATGCTTTCTTTATCTTGGGATGGATTTTTCTCTCCTTTATTGTAACTCCCCCTTCTTTCCTCTAGATCAGAAATAGGGGATTCTTCACATGCTTTCTTTATCTTACTATGGATTTTTTTTAAAAGAAAGAAAAATTATTGAAAATAAAACCTTTATATTTATCTGGATTTAAGAAAATTACCATCTCACTTCCCTATATATTGAAGATTATTATTTAAAGTACCTACATGGCTGCATTCCACTTATGGAGACAGTATGTTTAAAGGATGGCTATTTGGGTATTACTCAACTTCAGGATTGGCTCCTAGAACCTTCCTAGCTTGACCACAATTCAGTCAAATTATTTATTTTGTTATAAAGGATGCAGAAAGATCAAACAACTCTTGGCAGCTCTGTGAAATATACCCCTTACTGGCAGAACACATTAACAGAGATATCACTGTTCAGAAGCTTGAAACAAAGCTCTTCTTGGAAGCTTCTTGCAAAGTTTAACTTAAAAATTTGTTTTAAAGAAAAGAAGGAAGCAATGAGCATGGAAGTGACCCTATTAAGCTCTGTAAAGCACAGAATGATTTGCATAATGTGTAATTTAAAGCAATTGGGTTACTTTGTTCCAGCCTTTTCCAACCTGGTGTTTGCCAGATTTTCGGACTACAACTCCCATAATCCCTGCCCATTGGCCATGCTGGCTGGGGCTGATGGGAGTTGGAGTCCAAAAGTGCATCAGATTGGGAAGGCTGATATATCCCTACTATAACTGCAGGGGATGGAATATGTCCTCAGAGTTAATTCTTAAAAACTGAAAAAGTAACAATTGTGAAACTCCTCCCATGACAAGGGAGTTCGCTAAAACATCCTTTCCACTGTCTGACTGTTGAATAGATGCATACATTTCAAGGCAAGTTTAATTCAGACTAACATCCTGTTTGTAAACCTATCAACTTGAAGTAATTCCCACTGATTTTCAAGGGACTTGTTTCCTCTTAAGTGTGTGTTAGGCTTGTTAACATATATCCTAAACTTGTGCCTGAATCTTGACCTTGTTTGGAGTCTGTAGAGCTTGCTTCACCGTTGAAATGTTTGCATAGGATTACAGATGGCAATGGTCACATGGACACTTGCTCTGCATTAAGTTCCACTTGAATCAACAGGACTTGTGTAGCATTTGTGTATTGTGATTCTAGGTGCTCCCAACACAACATGCTAGTGATAGATCCCCCTCTACCTGGAGGGGCAGCAGCAGAGGGAAAAAGGGGAAAAATCTTGAAGATGGGGGTAAAAGGGCAGATTGAGAGTTCAATATCAAACAATGGTACCATGGTTCTTTAATTTGAGTTTCAAAACAAATGTCCAGACTTTACACGGAGGAGGGGGAGAGGGAGCTAGACATGGAAGATAGTGAACAAATGCAATTATCAAACTTAAAAGTGAATTGGGCCACAAGGATTAGCGAATGGGTCAGAAGCTTCCATTATCACTGTTTGTTAAGAAAGAAAGCCTGTGTTTGCTCTGTGTGATTGTGAATGGCACCTTTCACCCCCTCCTTCAGTGCTTGCCTCTCTGCTGAAAAAGATAAAAGCACCTTATTTATAGAAATAAACTCGGCTTGGTGAGCCACTTCCATAAATGAGGTTATGGGAAGTGTTGCCTCTTTAATTTTTAAGATTACACTTAACCACCAAAGACTTAATGCCCTGTAAGCAATTTGCACAGCTAATTCTCTGATAATGAAAGCAAAGATGAAAAAATGTTGAAGAACTCCGCACCTCTCTGATGGATTTTCATGCTGAACCACATGAAAGCTTCTATTTGTCCCAACCAATGCACTTCTCCTGTTGTCCAACAGATGGTGCTGCCTTCATAGCTATTAGATGCAATTATAGACTTGTCCATATAGGCCAGCGTTTCCCAACGTTGGGTCCACAGATGTTGCTGGACTACAATTCCCATCATTCCTGACTATTGGACATGCTGGCTGGGGATGATGGCAGTTGTAGTCCAACAACATCTGGGTACCCAAAGGTTGAGAAAGGCTGAAGGCTTTGCTGTGGAACTACGCTTTCAGTGCCTTTATGTGTATGTTCAGCAGTCTTTTGTCAAAAATTCCAGCATGTCCAGTTCTGTGAAGCTGGCTGTTGGAGTTTTGTTACTGGTTTGCAGAAACAGTATTGCAGAACATTGAACCAAGATGAAAAACCCAAGAATTAAGTGTTGACTTGGTGCTGATTACGTTTTCATGTCAGAATTGCTGATGGAAATACAGATTACGATCTTGTTTTTTGTAGAATTGGTGAAAACATCTCTGTTGACTTGAATAAGGCATTGACTAGTGGACCTAGGCTGCAGTCTTAACCCCATGTACCTAGGAGTTGAGAAAAAAAAAGAGAGTCAGGAGTTAGCCCCACTGAATTTAATGGGACTTCTTTCTGAATAGACATGGTTAGGATTGTGCTGTTAAAGCAGTAGTTTCAGACTTTTCCCCTGCACAGAATACTTTCGATACAATCTTATTTGTTGATTAAAATCTTTCTGTTTTCTGGGGAAAGTTATAGGAGGTGAGTGACAGCTTGTGCAGGGCACAAGTGTAAACTGAATGTATATCCTAGAGGCATCCCCAAAAACCTTCTCTGCAGCTGCATATTGCATGGGAAAGATTGATAGCGATGAGCAAAGTGTGTTTTCTGGGAACATGCTCCATCATTACTGATTTTCTCATTGAGGAACTCTTAATAAGCCTGTGTAAGGCAGCCCAGTATTCCTTTCCATACCACAGACAGCTCATAAACAGGAGATGAAACCAAGAGCCTTCACCTGCTGTGTAGTCTTCCAGCAAAGGGTATATTATAACACATTGCTACTGAACAGAAGATGTTCCGTTTAGATCTATCTATTAACTTTGATAAGCTATCCTTCATAAATGTGTCTATCATTGTATAAAAAACATCTAAGCCAATGCCATAAACACATTGGCAGTGAATCTTATAAATTGTGCGAAGTGCTTTGTTTTGTTGGTCACGAATCCATAGCCAATCAATGTCTTTATGTGCGTTCTAGAATTATGGGTTCCAAATTTTGAAAAGCTGTGACGTAGCATTTTACATCCTGGGTGAAAACAAATGACTGTTTGGCAACTGGTAATGTTTCACAATTAGGATGTAATTGGTGGCAAGCTAGGACAGTTTCACCGCCATCTATATCCAGGAAGATATTTGGTGAATTTTGGATGGGATATGAAGTTCTCACTGCTTTGTAAGATGCTTCAAGTGATCACTTCTCACCTAGTTCTGTGCACCACTTACTAAATTGTCATCTGTATTTGTCTGCTACTAGCAGCTCCTTGCCACAATCCTGCAGTTGTTTCTTATCACACATACCACTTGTGGTAGAATATCTATGTTCTCTCTGCTATTGTTTACAGGGCCAAAGATGTGTCTGCACTTTTAAAAAACATGTAGGTCTTCCTTTGGGTCATTCAGATTTGTTCTGTGTGTTTGTGTTCTGTTTTGTTGCAGTGCAGAATAATTAAACACGGAGAAAAAAAATTGTGTTCTATTTATGCTGGACTAGCACTTTAGTTTCACTGGGAATATCTGGACGACAGCTTGAGCACAAGTGATCGGGAATGAGTAAAACATCATAAACATGCCTACTGTGTGGCTGTGAGGGTGGCGAAGAAGGCCCACATCTCTGCCACCATCAAATCTTCAAGTAGCTGTCCAGTGGAGTTTTTTTTCGTATTGTCAGAGTTCTGTTGACATCAACACAAGGAAATGGAATTTTAGACCCTTCGGAGGCCCGCTGTGAATTGTTTGCAAGGTACTTGGAGGGTAACATTGCTTGCCTCTATAGCAATCTTGATGCCCCATCCACATCTACTGTAGTCCCCAGTGAGGTGTCCAGTGCAATGTCTGCTGCAACTTCTTGGGGTCAGTTTCAGTTGATGTAGCCTGATGACATGGACAAGGTGCTTGCGACAATGCGGCCAGCAACATGTCCTCTTGACCCGTCCCTTCTTGGTTTATTAAAGCTTGCCAAGGGGGCTTGACAGAGTGGATCCAGAGTGTAGTCAACATATTGTTGCAGGAGGGAGTGGTTCCAGCCACCCTGAAAGAGTCGGTGATCTCACAGCTCCTGAAAAAGCCCACCCTGGACCCATTGTTTAGTGACAACTGCCACCCAGTAGCAAATACCCTCTCTTTAGGAAAGGTGATTGAGAGGGTTGTGGCGCAGCAATTGCAAGTACTCTTGGATGAAACAGATTAACTTGACATGTTCCAGTCTGGGTTCAGGCCTGGTTATGGGTCTGAATCGGCCTTGGTCGCCCTGATGGATGACCTTTATCGGGAGAAGGACAGGGGGAGTGTGACCCTGTTGCTCTTACTTGATCTCTGAGAAGCTTTAGATACTATTGACCATAGTATCAGAGGCACTGTTTTACAGTGGTTCCCATCGTATCTCCAGGGTTGTTTTCAGAGAATAGCATTGGGTGATTGTCCTTCGCCCCCCTGGCAGTTATACTGTGGGATCCTGCAGGGTACCATCTCCTCCCTAATGCTGTTTAACATTTATATGAAGCCCTTGGGAGTGGTCATCAGGAGATTAGGGGCAAGGTGTCAGCAGTACACCAATAATAGCCAGCTCTCTCTTTTTTTTTTTGGTAACATCTGAATCAGGAGAGACCATGCAAGCCCTGGACTGGTGCCTGGAGTCAGTGGTGGGCTGGATGAGGGCCAATAAACTGAATCCTAGCAAGTTGGAGGTGCTGTGGGTGGGTGGTTCCTGAGCTGAGATAATCAGTCAGTTGCCTACTTTGGATAGGGGTCTTACTGCCTCTGAAACAGCAGGTTTGTAGTCTGGGGTGCTCCTGGATCCATCTTCTTCACTGGAGGCCCAGGTGACCTCAGTGGCTAGGAGTGCCTTTTACCAGCTTCGGCTGGTAAGACAGCTGCGGCCATTTCTGAACTGGGATAGCCTGACCATTGTTGTCCATGCATTGGTAACCTCCAGGTTGGATTACTGTAATGCGCTGTATGTGGGGCTGCCCTTGAGTTTGGTCTGGAAGCTGCAGCTGGCGCAAAATGCAGTGGCAAGACTGCTCACTGGGTCAGGGTATTGCCAGCATGTCAATATGCTGCTGAAAGAATTGTACTGCCTGCCTGTTAGCTACCATGCTAAGTTCAATGTTCTGGTTTTGGCGCACACAGCCCTATACAGCTTGGGACCAGGATACTTGAGATATTGTCTTACCTCTTATATACCCAGTCGATCCATATGCTGTGCAGGTGAGAGTCTCCTGCAGATTCCATCTTATCAGGAGGCCCATTCCGCACACCATAGGAATTGGATCTTTAGTGTAGTGGCAGCTACCCTTTGAAATCCTCACTTTAAATATTAGACAGGTGCCCTCTCTGTTATCGTTTTGACACCTACTGAAAACCTTCCTCTTTCAACAAGCCTTTTAAGTAGAGACCTTATCCCAGCCTGTGTCTGTGTTGGAATCGCTTTTTAGGAAGTTTTTAAAGCTTTTTTGGGGAAAAAAGATGTTTTGTTTTTAATATAATTTCAAGTCTCCTTTTACGACACTTTAGAGCATTTTTTGTGTTTTTGTTTGCTGTCCTGGACTCCTATTGGGAGGACAGGTGGGATATAAATTAAATGAATAACATAATAAGTAAATAATAAAGAAATGTTTTAGAGCTAAGGTTGAGATCTCAGGGGAGTGAAATAATTTTGGTGTGTATGTGTGTTTGTTCTACAAACTACCTCTAAAAATCAATTATTCATTTTTTGTATGTAAATTAACTTTCACAACTGACAGAATACTATTACTCTCGTTAGCATATGCAGTTTGTGTGTTAGCTTGTGTGTGTGGGGTGGGGGAGAAAAGTAAACTGTCTTGCGTACTATGGGTAGTGCTTTGGACATGCATATCAAACTATATTCTGGAACATCGATGAATCAAGACAGTAGCTATGGCTAACAGCTAAGGGAAGGGATGGTGCTCCTGTTCCAGGTAGCTAAGGGTAGTTATTTCAGGAAGTATGGACTGCTTTGTATCATGCAACAAACTGTCCCTTTTTGCGTACTTTTGTGCACTAATTGCTAAATGTTCATCTGTATCATCCACTGTTAAGCAGTTCCTTTCCCCAATCTTGCTGCTATTGTATGGTGAACAGTAGGGAGGGATTTCTTCTGCTTCTGCTTCTGTGTCTGGTTCCTTACGGACCATACCTGTCTGTAATCTTCTGTCCATCTTACAGATACTTGGTGGCCAGGCTATTGCATCATTTCCTTGACTCAAGATTGTTTTCACATTGTGCTGCTATGTTTTTCCTTTTAATTTATCTGGTATTGTACTTTTTATTGTTTTTATAAAATTTATTGTTTTATCCGGTATTGTATTTTTTAAAGTTTCATTTAGAGAGAGAGAGAGTATATGTGTGTGTGTGTGTTTATGTATATATAAGTTGCTTATGCAAACCACTTAGAGACTGTTTTGGTATTAAATGTTATATATATTAAATAAATACATAAAACCCATTGCCTTGATATCAGCCACTCTGGAAGACCATCTGGGGAAAACTGTATGCCTCGAGGAGGTTCATTTTGCCCGTACTGCTGCCCTTTCCTTTCCATTACAAATTTTAGTTGTATCAGGGGTGTCATTTTCCTTCCAAATGTGAAGAATAATTTGACCGCTTGGAATCTTATTAGTTGAATCATTGTGAAGAAAAATACCCCATCATTCTGAGAGGCAGCAGTGCAGGTATTGTTGGAGGCAGAGGGAATTGAAAGGTGGTGATGTTGTCAGCGGAAACATGGAGATTTGGAGCAGAGTTAATTCACTTTACTAGCACACTGCCTTCGGTATGTTGGTTGTGAGCATATGTAAGCAGCTGAACATGGCAACTGTTACAATACGACAATGTAACTCCAAAATCGCTTTCCATTTTTTCTAGGGAACCGTTGGCTGTTCAGCTCAGCGTTGCCTTCCTTCTTGGCTAGCTTGATTTATTTTCTCATAAAAGAACAATTAATGCTAAAAAGGTGCTTGGAAAAATATCCCTTTCCTACAACTGCAGGAAATGGGTCTTTGTGTTGTAAAAAGGCAAATGTTGACCGTACCTCCAATTTATATTATTTTCTTTTTTCTTTTGTGAATGTTTAGCCTTTTCTGCTACACTTCTGCATTCTGTTCATTTGAGGGAGCCCTAGAGCATGCTGCCCCTATAAATGGTTTATGGAATGGTGTGTGTGTGTTAGACAATTATTATAGAATACTGAAGTATCCTTTCTTTAAAATAAGGGTTCACGGTTAGTTGCTATGGAAACTGCTGTGCTGCCAAGAAAGGTAGATCTGAATTTTGTGGAGCAGGGACTAGGGCAAAGGTTAGTTCTTCTGGCAATATTTATGATGTGTATTAGAACCTTTTGCAGCTAATAGACAAGATTAATTGATTTTGAGTATTTGTGGCTTTAAACGCTCCCTCACTTCATGGATAACTCAAAGTCTGCCTTTAGCTTCCCAAATTTCTTATTTGGCTGCCCCTCTCAGACCACTTATTTCTAGAGATGTTGCACTGAAGTAAAGAGGATTGCAGCAGAGAAAGTGTTGCACAAAGTTGTTGCTGTTAAGCAGATTAGCATAAGAATGCAGTATCTCCTTCCCTCACTCTTGGGAGGACAGCAGATCACCTTTCAATAAATGATGTTATGCTTGGCAAGTGCATACACATGTCCAGGAGGATCAATAGGTCAGTGGAAGAGCCTCTGCTTTGCATGCAGAAGGTCCCAGGTTTAATCCCTGGCATCTCCAGGTAGGGCTGGAGAGAATCCTGACTGAAATCCCGGAGAGCCACTGCTAATCAGTGTAGACAATACTAAGCCAGATGAACCAATGGCTTGACTGAGGCCCCATCTGTACTATACATTTAAAGCAGTATCATACCACTCTAAACAGTCGTGGCTCTCCCCCCCTCCCCCCAAGAATCCTGGGACCTGTAGTTTAAGGATGCAAAGAATTGTTAGGAGACCCCTATGCCCTTCACAAAGCTACAGTTCCTGAAGTGGCTTAACAATCAATCTCTCTTTCCAGGGAACTCTGGGAATTGTAGCCCTGTGAGGCAAATAGGGATCTCCTAACAACTCTCAGCACCCTTCATTGCTGCCTAAATTATTATGTTCTTGGGCTAGGCTATGGTGTTCAGGGCAAGGGAGTATACTCTTCTTCCCGCTAAAGCTGCTTGTGTCTGCACCAAAAGAAAATGATGTCTCTGACTATACAGAAGCTATGACAGTGATGCCCTACCAGCTTTTCCCTTTGGCCCTTTTGTCCGCACGCCTGCCTTACCAAGCTTGTGGCGTATCTGCAGCCCTGCTTGCTCAACCTGTGGGAAGATGAGAGCATGTGTGGGGAACCTTTCCTTTGAAGGGAAAAGGCATGTCCCATACCTTGATTCAGTTCCAGATTTAAAGGTAAAGGGGGAATTTCCCTGCCATGCTATCTGCATGGCAAACATGAAGGGACAATATGTGGTTTCAAGGTATCTAATCTCCAGCCATTAGGGATGGAGTATTATGTGAAAAAGGTATGTTAAAACTTCTTTGACAGTCCTACAGTACTACTGTAATAACTGGGTATTAATGTACGCTGCTGATTATGTTGTACGGTGGTCTTTTTTTAAAACAACAACAACAATGACTTACATTCAATGCTATGCTGTAATTGCAAAAGTTCCTGTTGCTATTTGCTATTAAAGCACACAAGAATCATATTTTCTTTATGGGGGGTGGGAGAGAATTGTTCTGGCTAAGCTAAGCATATAACATGCAACTTTTAATCAGACCTCTTTCCTTTTCTCTCTCTCTTTCTAATATTTATTTATTTTATTATACTTGTATACCGCCCCATGGCTGAAGCTCTCTGGGCGGTTTACAGTAACTAAAAACATTAAAACAAATAGAATTTAAAACGGATCTTATAAAAACAATTTAAAACACAATTAAAAAATTTAAACAGTATAAAACACATGCTAAAATGCCTGGGAGAAGAGGAAAGTCTTGACCTGGCGCCGAAAAGATAACAGTGTTGGCACCAGGCGCACCTCGTCAAACAGATCATTCCGTAATTTGGGGGCCACCACTGGGAAGGCCCTCTCCCTTGTTGCCATCCTCTGAGCTTCCCTTGTAGTAGGCACCTGGAGGAGGGCCTTGGATGTTGAACATAGTGTACAGGTGGGTTTGTATTGGGAGAGGCGTTCCATCAGGTATTGTGGTCCCAAGCTGTGTAAGGCTTTATAGGTCAAAACCAGCACCTTGAATCAAGCTCGGAAACATACAGGCAGCCAGTGCAAGCTGGCCAGAATCAGTTTTATATGTTCAGACTGTCTGGTCCCTGTTACCAATCTGGCCGCTGCATTTTGCACAAGCTGCAGTTTCTGAACCGTCTTCAAAGGCATCCCCACTTAGAGCGCATTGTAGTAATCTAATTTGGAGGTTACCAGAGCCTGGACAACTGAAGCCAGGTTATCCCTGTCCAGATAGGGGCATAGCTGGGCCACCAACCAAAGTTGGTAGAAGGCACTCCATGCCACCGAGGCTACCTGAGCCTCAAGTGACAGAGGATTCTAGGAGAACCCCCAAGCTATGAACCTGCTCCTTCAGGGGGAGTGCAACCCCATCCAGGACAGGTTGGACATCCACCATCCGGTCAGAAGAACCACCCACTAGCAGCATCTCAGTCTTGTCTGGATTGAGCCTCAGTTTATTAGCCCTCATCCAGTCCATTGTCGCAGCCAGGCACCGGTTTAGCACACTGACAGCCTCACCTGAAGAGGATGAAAAGGAGAAATAGAGCTGCATGTCATCAGCATACTGATGGCAACACGCTCCAAAGCTCCGGATGACCGCACCCAACGGTTTCATGCAGATGTTGAACAACATGGGGGACAGAACTGATCCCTGTGGAACCCCATACTGGAGAGTCCAGGGTGCCGAGTAATGTTCCCCAAGCACCACCTTCTGGTGACTTGAATGCGGGAGTGAGTGAATGAGGGAGATCTTATTATGCACCGATCTGAAGTTTAGGAGCAGCATCCGGAGGCCTGAGAGCTGGCTGATAGGGCAACCAACAAACCTGTGGGTGAGGGAAGGACCGGAACAAGGCACAGCCGTTAACTGCCTGGGCCGCGTTCCCCTTACCTGGCAAGTCCTCCTCACAATGCCATATCTCCCTCTACCCGTCACTACACTAATTGGGGGCCTCTCAAGTCTCCCCACTTGGCTCTGAATCCTCTCTCCCAGGCACATAATTCAAGACCCCCAAAAAGGCAAACAAAGCAGGAGCCACCTCAGTCAGCTGGCTTATGTATCCCCTCCGAGGAAGGGACAGGTGGAACAATATCGGCCACAGCTGACTGAGTACCTGGGGCCTGGTTCTGCAAGGTGCCAACCTGCAGAGCAGAAGCCCAAGAAGGAGAAGGGGGTGATGGTATCCAAGCTGCAGCAGCACAAGCAGGCAGATGGCTCTCCCTCCCTGGGCACTGATGGTCCTCTTCCCCCTGCAGGCACTGGGTCTCCCAAGCCACCTCAGCCAGCCAGCTTATGTATTCCCTCCAAAGAAGGGACAGGTGGAAGGAATCAGCCACAGCTGGCTGAGTACCTGGGGCCTGGTTCTGCAAGGTGCCAACCTGCAGAGCAGAAGCCCAAGAAGGAGAAGGGGGTGATGGTATCCAAGCTGCAGCAGCACAAGCAGGCAGATGGCTCTCCCTCTCTGGGTGGTGATGGGCCTCTTCCCCCTGCAGGCACTGGGTCTGATAAGTGTAATAATAGCTGATAAGTGTTGGCTTTAAAGAAGATTAGACAAATTCATGGAGGATAGGACTATCAATGGCTACTAGCCATGATGGCTGTGCTCTGCCACCCTAGTCAGAGGCAGCATGCTTCTGAAAAGCAGTTGCCAGAAGCCTCAGGAGGGGAGAGTGTTCTTATACTCAGGTCCTGCTTGTGGGCTTCCCCCAGGCACCTGGTTGGCCACTGTGAGAACAGGATGCTGGACTAGATGGGCCAGTGGCCTGATCCAGCAGATTCTTCTTATGTTCTTACGTTCTTATTATGCAGTAATTCTGAAATGCCGAGAACCAGATCCTGGTGCATGAAATAATATCAGAAGAGAGTTCGTGATGACTTAATTAATATATAATATAGCCCTTTGTTAGGAAGTGTGTCAATCTTTATTTGTTATCCGTTCTTGCACAAGAAAAACAGAGCTTAGACTGGATGTTAGTTTTTCTTGGACAAGGCTTTACAACCAGTGAAACAGAGACCTTACATGAGAGGTGAGAATGAAACAAACTTTGTTAATGTAGAATTCATCTCCTTGGCTTTTTATTTCACTGAACCTCACTGGAACAGTAGGTTTCACTTTATTTGCCTTGCTTCAGAGTTAAGAATGGAAATGCTGATATTCAATAAAGTGACGGACAGAGCAATCCTATGCATGTCTACTTAAAAGTCACTCCTATTGAGTTTAAAGGAGCTTATTCCCAGGTACTTGAGTATAGCCTCAGCCATTTAACTAACAGGGGTATTTTACATGGCATAGATAAATCTGGAGGGGGAAAGCTTGGTAGGGATACTATTTGCACTGAGTAAATTATTGATTTGTTGTTCTTCTCACTTCTCATAAGAGGTGCTAGTTTGCACATGAATGTTAACCAGCTGATGACTTACAGCTTCAAAGTGCCGACTTGCTTGTGTGAATGGGCCAATAGATCCCTGCAGCACAAGACATTTAAAATCTAACTGGAAGACTATCGTCCCACTGTCCTAAATAGGACCTGCCCCACATTTGCATCTATTTTAAAGATTAGGAAGACTCAGGACCTAGTGCAGGAATGGGAAATGTGTTGTGGTCCTCCAGTTAATCTTGGATTACAGCTCCTGCTACCTCTTAACATTGGACATGTTGGCTGTGCTGATGAGAGTTGGAGTCCACCAATATCTTGAGGGCCACTGGTTGCTCACCCCTGACTTGGAATAGTAAACTGGGATACCTAGCCTCACTGGAAAGTGCTACTTGGTATTTTTTCTTTAATGGCACTGAATCACACAAGGGTGGATATAGGTAACCACATTACCATACATTTACTGTGCATCTGTATGTGATGTATGATTAAAATCCTCCTTACCATTTGCAGAATGATTCAAATCACAAGACTACGGAGAGAGAGAGAGAGAGAGAGAGAGAGAGAGAGAGAGAGAGAGAGAGAGAGAGAGAGCTTTGAAAGCATCCAGTGTCATACACTTTGCCAACTGAATTTTTCAAATCTCAACAATAAAGGGAACAATTAAATTAATAGTGGCCTTCCTGCATTCATAATTTTGTTATGTAGTTGGATCCATGTGAAGGCAATGGCAGTATATAAAAATATGTAAGAATTGTATCTACAGGCAAGTGTACTGTGGAAAAACAAAGAAGGGAGGCATGAAGATCATCACAAAGAAACAAGAGAGAAAGCAACTGTGTTTCTCAGGAAGTGCCAATTGTACTGGTGCCTTTTTGGATAGGATTATTTTCTTCTTCAGGGGCTGACTTCAGTACTGACTTCTTCACAGAGGCTTCTTCAGTCAAAATCAACAGTTTTTCCTCTCTTGTTTTTGTGCTTGTTACTGTAGTTGTTGCTTTTTTAAGCTATATGGAGAGCAGAGGTAAGCAACATCTGAGTTCACCTTACTTCATAAGTCCCCTTTACATGTTCACCAAACACAGATGGAGTGTGTGTGTGTGTGTGTGTGTGCATGCGTGCGCGCGCACGCACGCACGCACGCATGCATGCATGCACGCAAGCGAGTGCATGTCCACTGTTTCCACTCATGACCTCCAGGTGTTCATTAGATTATGTAAATGAGCCTGCTCACATACAGCTGTATGTGTGTAAAGTGCTGTTAAATGATTAAATGCTCATCCAGAATTTTCCAGAATTGTGTGGAAAGAACCCTGCATAAGAAGAGTCCTACTGGATCAGACCAAAGGCCAGTCTAGTTCAGCATCTTGTTCTCACAGTGGCCAACCAGATGCCTATAGGAAGCTCACAACCAGGATCTGAATGCAACAACACTCTCTCCCACTTGTGAATTACAGCAACTGGCATTAAGAGGCATACCCTCTCTGATAGTAGGGATGGGATCTGTTGGCCAGTGTTGGTTCAAAAGCATTCCTTTGACCTAACGGGCTGGTATCGATTGGAGTTTCTTCTTTGTCCACAAGTTGCTGCTTTTACTGATCTGTTTTTTTCCACTCGGAAAAAATACTGATATTAATTTCTATATTTTAAAGGAAATATCAGTAAATTGGAAGAAATATTGATAAAAATATTGGTAATATCAACATTTTAGATGCAGATTTTTTAAGAGAAAAAAATCATTTCCCAGAAATAACTGTGGAAAATCACTACATAAAAATCCAATCCGCATTGGTAGCGGAAAAAAAATGGGTACCACATCCAAATTGGACAAAATTCTGGCACATCCCTATCTGATATTGGGAGTGGAACATATACATCATGACTAGTAGCCATTGATAGCCTTATCCTCCATGAATTTGTCTGATCCTTTTGTAAAGCCATCCAAGGTATTGGCCATCACTACATACTGTGGCAATGTAGTTTAACTGTGTGCTATGTGAAGAAGCAGTTTCTCTTGTCGGTCCTGAATGCTCCAACATTCAACCTTTGTTGGATAACCCTGAGTTCTAGTATTATGAAATAGGGAGAAAAGCTCCTCTCTGTCCACTTTCTTCACACCATGCATAACTGTATATATCTCTGTCAAGTTCACCTTTACTTGAGTTTTTTTTCAAACCAAAAAAGCACAACATTTCTAACCTTTCCTCATAGGGCATTTGCTTCAGCCCCTTGATCACATTGTTGCCCTTTCTGCACCTCTACAGTCACCTTTCTGAGGTATAGTGATCTGCAGCTTGTAATTTCAATCCTACTTACCCACCTGTTATTTACAGGCCTCTGTGCATGCCCAACATGAGTGGAACTAAATCTCAAGTCCATGACTTGCCACCCTAGCCCTTGTTTATAGTTGCTAACACTGCAGCAATAGGTTTTCTCTCTCTCATAAGTACTAAGATTTTTTTTTCTGGGCTTCTAGCAAATGTGCCACACAGACCTTGTTGTCAAGGCTTTCTGTCTGCTTAATAGTTGACCCAAAAATTGATGACATTGAAGCACACTCTAATTAAAAAATGTTTTATAAATTGTTTACCCTGGAGAAGTACATTGTTTCTAGAGAAGCAAATATGGAAGTTCTAACAGCAGGTGTAAACATTTTGCCTTAATATATTAGATTTCAATCACAGAGGAGTACTGTTGTGATGTTCTTATTTCTTTTTATTTTAAAATAATGTATTTCTTCATATTTTAAACCTTCTATTCAGCTAAAAAAAATATTCCCACTGCAAATTATAAATAATAAATCTGAGACAAGCATTCACAGCTCTCAGATTTCAAACAATGCCGAACGCGATCCTAACTGGCCATTACAACCAGGTTCCTTGGGGTCAGCGGTTGTGTATATGCGGTGATCCGGTGGTTGAATATTTGCCCCATTACTTGTTAGAGTGTACTTTATACTCCCATCCACGGGCTAAATTTTTGAATGGTTTGCTGCCAAGCCAGGGTGTGGCGTGGGGTCTCCATAGTATCTTCTTTCTTCTATTGGACCCAGACCCCTCAATCACATACAGAGTTGCCCTTTTCGCCCTGGCGGTGCAAAAGCTGCAAGCAAAGCATGTAGCAGAGCTGGAGTCCAATTGTTGGGAGGCTACTTAGGGTGAGAATATATGGACCGTTGACAGGACAGTCGGGGACAAGTATTTTAGGACCTTCCATATTGGTTTTAGAATCCGTATAGGATTTTAGCTTCAGATGATATGTGTCTGTTTTAAACTTTTGTATAACCTGTGTTTATATGATGTGACATGTGATGGCCTATGGCTAAGCAATAAAGTTATACTACTACTAAATAATAAGATGGCCCCTGTCCTTAGAACTACAATTTAAAAACACATGACACATAAGGAGAATGAATTGAGAGGGAGGAGGGAAATCCACACACTTCTTAAGTATGAGAATTTTATAAAGGTTCTTTCTAGGAGGGAAGAGTAAAGTAAGCTTCCTGCAGCTGCTCCTTGTAGGACTGCAGTAACTTGTACATTTTCATATAACAAAACTGATAAATCATGCATTGATTAGGTATAGCAGTAATAGGAAGCTTTGGCCCTCCAGTCTTGCAGAACTACAACTCGCATTGGCCTCAGTAAGCATAGAGACGATAGGAGTTGTAGGTCTGCAACGTGTGGAGGGCCAAATTTCCCCACGCTTGGGCTGTGGCGTCAGATTGGTTTTCCTTAGAATTCTCAAATGCATTATTATTTAATGGGTTTTACAGTAACACAAGAACATAAGAAGAGCCTGCTGGATCAGGCCAGTGGCCCATCTAGTCCAGCATCCTGTTCTCACAGTGGCCAACCAGGTTTGTTTAAATTTTTTGGTTTGTTTAAATTTGAGTTCTCACTAAAAGTACAAGTGATAAAATGCATGGAGCACTAGCTATCACGCAGTCTCCAATTAAATGTAGCTTGTTTGACATTGCATTCTTTCAAGATGACAGTCTGTGATCTAGCAAGTGGCCCTTGCACACACATCATGTATTCTGCCCACAGTAGATCCTTTAACAAAGTGGGTGCGTGCTCTCTGGAATATCTCCCTCCCTGGGCTACTTCAGTGCCAGTTGAAGATCTTTTTTTTTCTCCCCCACCAGCTCTTAGCTGGATTCTGTTAAGTTTCTACAAATGGATTTTACGCTCGTTGGTTCTTAACTTTTTGTTTTTATTGTGCATTTTTTAATGATGTTATCTGCACACTAGGTTTCCTGGCGATTCCCATTTATTTTTCATGCCATAAAAAAAGAAAAATGGAGTGAGCATTAGGAGTAACGGGAATGTGTTGGATGCCAAGAAAGGGGTGTCAAGCTCACCAATAAACAAACATGCTTTCTTTTCTGGCACAGAATTAACCCCAGAGGCTGCCAGTGCCAGGGCATGGGAAATTAGAAGTCAGCAAGCAGCCTCTGAATAATTAGTTGTCCTTACATGAACTTGCAAAGTAAATATATTTTTGCATAAGAATGTTTGTATAATACTATACATATGCATGGTTGTTTCCCCCCTTTCTGTATAGGAATGAAGCTCGGTACGAACGTTAGAGAGTAAATGTTTTAAGTATAACAGTTTGCAAAAACTTGGGAACTAAATAAAAGCAAGAAACATAAAAAAGATGCTAATATAAAAGAAACATGGTTTTGATTAAACTCGGCAACTGTAACTATTGTGGTAACAAAGCCATCAACACTTTAAAGAGGTCAATTCTGCATATGCCTAGACCAGTCTTCAGTGAAGGATATCCTGTGCCAAAAGGGAGACAGCCTTCTCATGAATGTTTACCAAGAAGTGTGAAAAGTCCTCTCTCTTTCAACGATCAGTACTACATATTTAGTAGTGTTGAAGCATCTTGGTAGCATAGGCTTTCGGAGGCTTTTATTAGTGTGAACTGTTGTAAATAGGATTTTAGTATTGTGAATCACTATGGCTGAAGATCAATATATAGATAAAATTGGATCCAGAGTAATTTGGTTACACAGAGTGAGTAGGGTGCACATTGGAATTGATGTGAAAAGTTAGTAATGACTAAGTGAAGACTGATTAACCCTAATGAGAATTAAGTCCAACTAACTTAGATTGCAGTTTTATATACTCTCACCTGGAAGTAAGCCCAATTGAACTCTCTGGGACTTACTTCTGAGTCCACAGGAACATAGGAAGCTGTCTTATACTGAATCAGATCTTGGTCCATCTAGCTCAGCATTGCCTGCACTGACTGGCAGCAGCGCTCCAGGGTTTCAGGCAAGAGTCTGTCCCAGTGCTACCTGGAGATGCAGGGGACTGAACCTGGGATCTTCTGCACACAAAGCAGAGACGCTACCACTGAGCTATGGCTGTTACACCATGAAGCCATGCATAGGATTGCTCTGCTAGTCTGGATTCAGCCCACTCTAAACTGATTTTGAAAATAAAATTGAAATATATAATATATCATAGTATAGAATTGTTTATAATATATATCAGGGGTGGCTAGCACGGCTTCCTCATTTTTCTTGGACAACAACTCTCATAATTGGGATGCAAAGCTGGCTGGGTCTTATGGGAATTCAAGTCCAACATCAACTGGAGGGCACCACATTGGCTACCACTGATATATGTAGAACATGTAATTTTTTAAATCAAACACAGCATTATACAGCCAGCATGGATTTTTCACATTCTGCAATGTTAAATTGAAAATACCCTCATTCCAATCTGATGCTTCCCATAAGCTCATTTCAAAACAAAACGTTACAAAACTTATAGCCCTGAACTCAGAAATGCTTACTTAACAACCCTCTAAATTTTCATGGCAATACACAAAACAGTCAGAGAGAATTGAGAGTTCAAAGTATAAAAAGAGAGGAAAAAACCAGACCCATGTTGGATTTTTTCTGAGTTCTCATAATTTGTTGAAATTAATTAAAAATAAGCCATGTTCACATAGTACCTGTAATCCTATTATTGACCTTGCCCAATACTCTGACCTTCATCTTCTGAAAATAAGAGTTTCTTTGCTGGAGGTCCAAAAGTCTATCTAGTCCAGAATGCTGACTCCAACAGTAGTCATACATATTGTCACATCCACACCATACATTTAAAGCAGATTTTTCTTCTTAAGTCCAAATTTTGTATATACAAGAAACCTGGGTTTTATCAAATGTGTTTCCATCCCTACCAGGCTTTGCAGTTTTCTCCTCGCCTGCCATTAAGTCAACTCACGGTGGTAGGCCGAGAGGTGGCCTGGCTACGCTGATTTCTGTAGATTTTAATCTGACTATTATTCAGCCTCCAGGGCTATCATCTAGTAATATCCTAGTCACCCAAATTGCCTGGTTTTGGAACTTGAAAATTTCTTTGATAAATGTTTACGTCCCCCCTCTGAAATCCAAACAAGCAAACATTTCAGTTTGGTCTGAATTAGATCAGGTGATGTCCTCACTCCATCAAGTGTCTCAAGATCCTTTAATTCTACTAACTGGCGATTTTAACACCAGATTAGGGCCAAAAAATTACATAATAGGTGACAAATTGGGATTATCTCCTGAAGATCTCTTACAATTCCGTGTTAGGAGTTCTAAAGACTCAGTCATAAATGCCTCGGGTCTTTCCCTTTTTACACTTATATATAAATGCAATCTGAATATATGTAACGGATCGTCCAGAGACCCAACTTCGGACCTATATACGTATATTGGTCCTAGAGGCAAGAGCGTCATAGATTTTATGTTGCTCTCCCCTCTACTTGTCTCATATTTTAAGGCTTTCAGCGTATTGGACAGGCCAGAGTGACCACATGCCTATTTGTGCCCATTTTTTGAGTCCAGGTCATATCTCCCCTAGCATTTTTATATCAACTGAAAATATAATCACCCAGAATGGAAGAAGGGTTTGATGGAATGCGAAGCTACAAGATGCAGTAAGTTTGCATCTATATATGCCCAAGTTACAAACTCTACGAGAGCAACTTATTCTCTCACCAGAGCCTTTTGATTTTTATAATCTCATAATTAGTGATTTAAGGCCATTGCTGACCAGCTCTCAGTCTCTATCAGCAAGGAAGTATGGTTGGTTTGATAATGATTGTGTGGAAGCTACCTATTGCGTGCCCTAAGAAAATTTAGAAAGGCTGATTCCCCAGAAAAGTTCAATACCTATATACAGTTGCGAAGGCGGTATAAGAATTTACTACGCCAAAAAAAGATTAATTACTATTTCTTGCAATGGAAGAATTTAGGATCTGCCTCCTGGGAACAGAATACAGCTAAATTCTGGGAACTAATCACAAGGGGCATGAAGGGGGACCGTGTTCTTATAGATAATCAAATAACGTTAGCCCAATGGCACACACATTTTACTGCGCTTTTTAACACGACCACCTCCTCTATATCTGCAGATTTATATCTTAAGGTAGATCATTTGTTACCCCACTCAGGTCCGGTGTGGGAACCCATAACATCTCAAGAAATCATGGCTTTGATTAACTCCCTCCCGAATAAGAAAACTCCAGGAGAGGACATGTTGCCATGTTTAAGGCCAACTCGGACTGGTGGGCCCGGTACTGGCCAAAATGTTCACCTTTATTAACTACTATGGCAAAACTCCCAAGGATGGGGTGTCAGTATAGTAGTCCCACTCTATAAAAGGGGTTCCAAGGCAGACCCTAATAATTTTAGACCAATCAGTCTGCTTGATGTGGCAGCTAAAATCTACGCCAAATATTTACAGCCAAACTGGAATCTTGGGCCACTAGTAACATGATCTTTGCAGAGGAGCAGGCTGGATTTACTAAAGGAAAATCCACTATCGACCAATGTTTTGTACTTTCTCATTTAATCCAGAAGTATACAAGCCATATGAGGAAAGAACTATTTGTTGCTTTTGTTGATTTTACGGTGGCATTTGACCTTATCGATAGAGACCACCTCTGGCAAAAGCTATCCACCACAAATATAGATAGACGGCTGCTTCTCTTAATTCAAATGCTCCATTCGAAAACTACTCTCAAGGTGAGATTAGGAGCAAATGGCCTCCTTTCTGAGACTATATTTACTAATAGAGGGGTACGGCAGGGTTGCCTTTTGGCTCCCTTTCTTTTTAACTTTTATATCAATAACATAACACAGGAATTGTCTGGGTCATTTTACTTTCCTCCATCGATCTTGAACGTCAAGCTCTCGGTTTTGTTATATGCCCATGACTTGGCCTTAATCTCGATTACCCAAATAGGCATGAGGAGACTACTAAGTAGTCTGGGAGCATTTTGAGTTAGGGAACATCTATTAATTAATTACTCCAAGACAAACGTGGTGGTATTCGGGAAAAAGAATAAACCCCATGTTTGGAAATTAAACAACAAACCAATTAAACAAGGTCACAGCTTTAGATATCTGGGACTTAATTTCACCTCTAATTTCTCCTGGAAACGCCATTTTGATTCAACCAAGTTGAAAACTTCCCAATCGATCCATACGTTCTTTCACTTCTTCAAATTTAAAGGAGGAAGTTTGGTCTCCCCAGCTATAGAAGTGTTTAGAAAGAAGATGATACCCATGTTCATCTATGGTGCAGAGATCTGGGGACATGTAAATATTGCCCCACTAGAGAAAATCCAAAATGCCTTTATTCGCTCAATCTTGGTAACCCCAAAAGGCACACCTATTTCCTTTTTAAGGTTGGAGTCTGGTTTACATTCTATAGAGTCCCTGGTACATGTTGCCATAGCTAATTATTGGTTGAGGCTCGCTTCTATGTGTGATTCTCGTTTACCAAAAATTTGTCTTACAGAACAGCTTCGAAATCCAAATTATGATAATTGGCTTAGTCGTTCCAAACAATCATTGGCCGCATATGGGATTAATATAGATAACCCTACCCTCCACCCCTTCTAAGAGAGCAAAGCAGATTTTGAAAGAAAGAATTCTCCTATACGCTAAAAGATGGGACCTTAGAGCCTCTATTCTCTCGGCCTTTTCTCCATGGTATTCTTTATTTAAAACCACCTTTGCCACGGAGCAATATTTTAATTTTTTAACTGTTCCGTTATTGAGAAAATCTTTTACGACTCTTCGATTCCAGTCGATGCCCTCAGCGCTGATTGATGGAAGATATTCTAAAACTCCAATTCACCTTCGGCTATGTATATGCAAATCTGGGGAAGTCGAAGACATTGTTCACTACCTATTGAAATGCCCTCTTTATAATGCTCCGAGGTTTAAATACCTCTCGTATACCCTTCAATCGATATTAGACAGATCTCCCCTGGAACAAATCTGTACACTCTTAGTAGGTAGTGATATTTATCTAACTTCCCAGGTGGCTTCTTTTGCCTTGGCTGCAGAAAAGATCAGAGCCAAACATCTAAAATCCCTGGTGGGGAATTAAAAGACCTTTAGTCTCAGGTTTTAACATTTTAAAGTAAGTATGGAAGACCTCGGCCCAACACTTTACATATATTACAAAAAATATTTATTTAGGTAGGTAATCATATTTTAAATGTTTTTTAAATCATGTATTTGTCCATGTACTCATTGAGATATTTGTTTTCTTTTAAATCATGTGTTTATTTGTGATGGCTGATGGCTGTATACAATAAATTCAAATTCAATTCCATACATTTAAAGCATTCTTATGCCACTTTAACACTCGTGGAGAATCTTGGGAACTATCATTTGTGAAGGGTGCTGGGAATTGTAGGTCTGTGAGATCAGCCCCCTTCACAAACAACAGTTCCCAGGATTCCTTGAGGGAAGCCATGTGTATAAGAGTACTTTAATTGTATGGTGTGGATGTGACCATAACTGTGGGAAGCTCACAGGTAGGGTGTGTTGGTGATAAGCAATTAACGATTGTTTGCCCCCAATATCTAGCTATTAGAGCCATACAGCTTCTGAACATGGAATTAATGTCTCCAGTGTAGTGAGATATTCTTTGAAATAATTCATGTTGTTTCCCAAAGTTAAGGATGGCATTTGCATGACGATGATGTACTGAAATCATGACCCAGTACAAATGCTTTATCTATATGTAATTATATGAGGAGGAGGATTAAAGAGTTATGCATTCCAAGATGAATATGAATTGAGGATATTTCCCTCTGCTTTCCTTAGCAGCTCTTTGTTGTATCAAGCATTAATTAGTCTCTTAAGTCAGCACATTCTAGTTATTTTGCAAAGTGAATCTAGCATGTTTTCTTTCAGTATCAAAGCAGTTTAATTTTGACATCTAAGAGATAACAACAAACTTCTTCCCTTTTTTTTGGTGAATATGGACGGCAGTTCTCTTAATACATAAACAGGGAGCCTGTGACCTTCAAAATCTTGTTGGACTACAATTCCATAAAAACCAACAACAAAATCATTAAATCTTCAAAGCAGGAGATTCTCTAGGGAGGCAGTTGGACTTTTAGATGACAAGGGAGTCAAGGTGTGCTAAAGCAGGATAAGGAGATTGCAGAGAAGCTAAATGAATTATTTGTATCCATCTTCACAGTGGAGGATATAGGGCAGATCCCTGTGCCTGCACTAAGGGAATCTGAAGAACTGAGGCAAATAGCGGTGACGAGAGATGAAATTCAAAGTCTAATGGACAAAATAAAAAATGACAAATTGCTGGATCCAGATGACATCCACCTGAGAGTTCTCAAAGCACTCAAAGGTGAGATTGCTGATCTTCTAACAAAAAATATGCAGTTTGTCCCTCAGATTGGCCTCCATATCTGAGGACTGGAAAGCCTCCAGTGTAACACCAACATTTTAAAAGGGACCCAAGGCGGGATCCCAGAAATTATAAGCTGGTTAGCTTAACATCTGACCTGGTAAAACGGACAGAAACTATTGTTAAAAATAAAATAACCAAGCATATGGAAGAATGAGCCTTGCTGAAGCAGGAGCAGCATGGCTTCTGTAATGGAAAGTCCTGTCTCACTAACCTACTAGAGTTCTTTGAGAGTGTCAACAATCATATAGATAGAAGCGGACATAGTGTACTTGGACTTTCAGGAAAGCTTTTGACAAGGTCCCTCACCAAAGACTCCTGAGTAAGCATAGCAGTCATGGAATAAGAGGATCTTGTTGATCAGGATCAGTAGCAGGAAGCAAACAGCAGAAATAAATGGGCAGTTCTTTCTGTGGAAGGCTGTAGAAAGTGGAGGCCCCCAAGGATTGGTGTTGGGACCTGTGCATTTGAACTTGTTCATAAACAATCTAGAGTTAGGAGTGAGCAGTGAGGTGGCCACATTTGCTGATGATACTAAATTGTTTCGGGTGGTCAAAACAAAAAGGGATTACAAAGAGCTCTAACGGGACCTTTCCAAACTGAATGAATGGACAGTAAAATAGCAAATGCAATTTAATGTTAAAATGTACATTTATGCATGTTGGAGCAAAAAATCTTAATTTCATATATATGCGGATGGGGTCTGAACTGGGAGTGATTGACCAGAAAGGAGACCTTGGGGTCGGAGTGGATAGCTCAGTGAAGATGTGGAGCGTGTGACAGCTGTGAAAAAAGGCAAATATGCTAGGGATTATTAGGAAAGGTAATGAAAATAAAACTGCTGAAATCATAATGCTGTTATATGAATCTATAGTGTGGCTGCATTTGAATATTGTGTTCTGGTCACCTCACCTCAAAAAGGATATTGTAGAGCTGGAAAAGGTTAAGTAAATGGCACCAAAATGATCAAGGGAATGGAGCAACTTCCCTGTGTGGAAAGGTTGCAGCATTTAGGGCTTCCTATTTTAAAGAACAGGTAAGAGACAACATGATAGAAGTGTATAAAATTATGCATGGCATGGAGAGAGTGGATAGAGAAAAGTTTTTTCTCCCTCTCTCATAACACTAAAACTCAGGGACATCCAGTGAAGCTGAATGTTGGAAGATTCAAGACAGACAAAAGTACTACTTCACACAATGCATAGTTAAACTATGGAATTTGCTCCTAAGAGGCAGTGATGTCCACCAACTTGGATGGATTTAAAAGAGGATTATACAAATTCATGGAAGATAAGGCTATCAATGACTACTAGCCATGATGGCTATGCTCTGTCTCTCTGCCAGGCCTGGCAACCAAGAGGTCTTCTGTATCTTTAAAAGTTGTGCAGGGGGAAGGGAGAATTCCACCTTGTGGTTTTTCCCATTACAGGGTTGCAAGAACACCTGCACTTGGCTGACTCTCTCTTCTCCTAAAGATACAGGATCAGTCTCGGGCCCTGAACCTGGCAATCCTATTCTAAATACCAGTTGCTGGAAACCACAGAAGGGAAGAGTGTTGTACATTGTAGAAACTAGTTTACATGCAACTATTAAGCATGCACTGGCTATATTTCACTGGGCAACAAAGAAGGATTTTCCAAGTTCCATATATGGAAACTGAACTATTTAAGTCTATGGGCTGAAGTAAATTTGATTATCTGCCTGCCTGATTTTAATTGGGGCATGGAGTGAAGATTGGCCATCTGAGATATTCCAGGCCCATTCCCTGCATGTTTAAGTCCTGTCTCAGTAACCTATTAGAATTCTTTGAGAGTGTCAACAAGCATATAGATAGAGGTGATCCAGTGGACATAGTGTACTTAGACTTTCAAAAAGCTTTTGACAAGGGACCTCACCAAAGACTTCTGAGGAAGCTTAGCAGTCATGGAATAAGAGGAGAGGTCCTCTTGTGGATAAGGAATTGGTTAAGAAGCAGAAAGCAGAGAGTAGGAATAAATGGACAGTTCTCCCAATGGAGGGCTGTAGAAAGTGGAGTCCCTCAAGGATCGGTATTGGGACCTGTACTTTTTAACTTGTTCATTAATGACCTAGAATTAGGAGTGAGCAGTGAAGTGGCCAAGTTTGCTGATGACACTAAATTGTTCAGGGTTGTTAAAACAAAAAGGGATTGCGAAGAGCTCCAAAAAGACCTCTCCAAACTGAGTGAATGGGTGGAAAACTGGCAAATGCAATTCAATACAAACAAGTGTAAAATTATGCATATTGGAGCAAAAAAATCTGAATTTCACATATACGCTCATGGGGTCTGAACTGGCGGTGACCGACCAGGAGAGAGACCTCGGGGTTGTAGTGGACAGCATGATGAAAATGTCGACCCAGTGTGCGGCAGCAGTGAAAAAGGCAAATTCCATGCTAGGGATAATTAGGAAAGGTATTGAAAGTAAAACAGCCGATATCATAATGCCCGTTGTATAAATCTATGGTGCGGCCGCATTTGGAATACTGTGTACAGTTCTTGTTGCCTCATCTCAAAAAGGATATTCTAGAGTTGGAAAAGGTTCAGAAAAGAGCAACCAGAATGATCAAGGGAATGGAGCGACTCCCTTACGAGGAAAGGTTGCAGCATTTGGGGCTTTTTAGTTTAGAGAAAAGGCGGGTCAGAGGAGACATGATAGAAGTGTATAAAATTATGCATGGCATTGAGAAAGTGGATAGATAAAAGTTTTTCTCCTCATAATACTAGAACTCGTGGACATTCAAAGAAGCTGAATGTTGGAAGATTCAGGACAGACAAAAGGAAGTACTTCTTTACTCAGCGCATAGTTAAACTATGGAATTTGCTCCCACAAGATGCAGTAATGGCCACCAGCTTGGATGGCTTTAAAAGAAGATTAGACAAATTCATGGAGGACAGGGCTATCAATGGCTACTAGCCGTGATGGCTGTGCTCTGCCACCCTAGTCAGAGGCAGCATGCTTCTGACAAGCAGTTGCCGGAAGCCTCAGGAGAGGAGAGTGTTCTTGCACTCGGGTCCTGCTTGTGGGCTTCCCCCAGGCACCTGGTTGGCCACTGTGAGAACAGGATGCTGGACTAGATGGGCCACTGGTCTGATCCAGCAGGCTCTTCTTATGTTCTTATGGTAAACTTGTTTCTGCTTCTGCTTTCCAGAGTTTTAGCTGATGCATGTCTTAGTCACTGGGATAACCAGGATGCCACTTAGTAATGTTATCAGTATTACAAAAATAAACTTTTAATTATACTGAATTCATTTTTTTCTGTTTTGCACTGACTCATAATTTACTTACTGCTCCAATGTGTATCCCGAGGCCTTCCACCTTAAGAAAAAAAAATCTGATTTTGGGCATGCTACCAGTGAGATTGAGAGAGTAAAAATCACATCTCCAAAGGTCTGTAAAACCTGAAATTCAGAGACCTTTTAAACATATAATTTCTTCTGTTCACCTTTGTCTAATAAGTGAATCTATTTCAGGGATATCAATAGCAGTTGTTGAAATTTATGTTTACTGAAAATTTATATTTTTATTTGCTTGGTTATCTCCTGGAGACATGTGGTTGCATATGAACTATCAGTGAATTATTAGCTTTTGCAACGGAATACAATGGCTGTTTGCATACCTTCGTTAAAATGTCCTTAATATTGGTATCTGACTAAATTTGATATGCATGCAATATTTCATGACTGATGATGGTAATGGAATTATATGGGATATGCAAAATTATTGATGAGAAGTAGCAGTGTGACACCCACGTGTGGCTGGATCAAGAGGCTGAGGTGCGCTTGGCGCCGACATTGCTATCTTTTCGGCGCCAAGTTAAAACCTTTCTCTTTGCTCAGGCATTTTAGTTTAATATGTTCAATTTGGTTTTAGATTTGTGGATTTTTATATATATGTTTTTGTACCGATTTATGTGATTTTATTGTATATATTTTCTGTTGTACACCGCCCAGAGAGCTATGCTAGTGGGGCGGTATAAAAATTTAACAAATAAATAAATAAATAAATAAAATAAAGAGAGGGGACCTTCTTAGTGGTTACATCCAAATTCTGGAATTCCTTGGCCTAAGGAGCTTGGTTGGCCCCATCTTTGCCTTGTTCTGTTGGCTGGTGAAGAAGACACTTTCTGTTCCATCAGTCTTTTGCCTTATTGGGTAGATAATGTTTTATCTGATTCTTTCATTTTATCTGTTGAGCTTCTCTTTGCTTCTCTTGCACTGTTTGTTTTGTATATTTTTATTGTTGGAAATTCAACAGCAAAGATCTTTCCATTTTGTAATTTAAGGGTTAATTCTGTTAATGTTAAAGTCAACTAGCCAAGAGGGGAAAGAGTGGAAGTGTTGCTTAGCAACCATGCAGAATGGCATGATGTTCAGTGAGGTAGCACACCCTCTGATTGGCTGTGTAGTTCTGAGGGAGTTTTTCCTCTGTATGTTTGTTTGTATGTCTCTCTGTTATGCACAAGGTCTGGACTGATAGACAAATCTCTCTGTTCCTTCATCCTCAGATTGTATGCTGTTTTTGTTCACTTTGCTCAGTGTAGTATTATCCAGACTTTTCTTCCTGGACTCTGTCTATGTTATTTAAGTGACTTTGCTAACAGTTTATCATGAAGTTGTGATTTTAATTATTGTAAGCTTCTGCATGCATCAGGAGGGTGGGAAATAAATTCCTATATAAAATAAACAGTTAATAGCTTATGGCATTTGATATGTGGCACTATTTTCAAATAAAATGTCTCTCTAAATAGATAATTGAGCTGACTGACCCATTCTTGAAGTAAAAGAAAGAAATTTCAAAGTATATATCTTGCATAGTAAATATTTCTATTATCTCAAATGTAGGGATGACTAACCTGTGGCTCTCCAGATGTTGCCTGACTCCAACTCCAAATGACTGCCCATTTGCTACTGGGCCAAGTTCAAGGTTCTAGTTTTGGTCTACAAAGCCCTATACAGCTTGGGACCAGGATACCTGAAAGAGCGTCTTACCCCTTATATACTCAGCCGATCACTGCACTCTGCAGGTGAGGGCCTCCTGTAGATATCAATATAGGAAACAGAGCTTTGGTGTGGCAGCACCTACCCTATGGAATTCCTTCCTTTGAATAGCGCCATCTGTGCTATCTTTTCGGTGCCTTTTGAAGACTTTCCTCTTTCAACAAGCCTTTTAAGTTGAGACCTATCCCAGTCTGTGCCTGTGTTAGAATTGCTTAATATGTTTTTAATGTTTTTAACCCTTTTAAAAAGTTTTTTTAAATGTTTTTGATGCTGTTTTGTTTTAATGTATTTTAAGATCTGTTGTTATGATGTTTTGAAGTGTTTTTAGTGCTTTGTTTGCAGCCCTGGGCTCCTGCTGGGAGGAAGGGCAGGATACAAATTAATAAATAAATAAACTCCCTTCAGCCAGCATGGCCAGTTTACAGGGATTATGGAAATTGTAGTTCAACAATATCTGGAGGTTAACCAACCCTGCTCATATGTCTATGATTGATAAAGCCTATGAAGAACAAAAAAGATTGGGGTCAGTATGTGTATATGTGATGCATCCACCAATACTGTCCACATAACAGAACATCCCATCTGAATGAAGAGACAAAGTATATCTTGATGGTCATATATAGCTTCTGCTCTCATACTACTATAGCTGAGAGTCGACCAATGAAGCTGACAAAAGAAAATACTTTTTCACTCAGCACTTGGTGATGGTTTTTTTATTTATTATTTCAGTAGGCATTTTACATGAGTTTTCTAATTTTATAGTTAACTGATTTTATGCGATATACCTGTTGCATCCTTTTTGTATCTCCATTGTAAATTGCAAACTGCAGTATTATTATTTTTTTTAAAAGATAAGTAGCTGAACCATGGAATTCAGTCCACATGATGCACTGATGGCTGCCAATTTGTAGGGTTTAAAGGGAGATTAGACAAATTCATGGAAGATTAAGACTTTCAATGGCTACTAGTTGTAATGGATGTATAGTACCTCCAGTATCACAGGTGTTATGCCTCAGTTTATCAGTTGCAGGGGAACACAAGAGGGGAGAGTGCTGTTACACTTATGGTCTGCTTGTTGGCTTCCCACAAGCATCTGGATGGCCACTCTTGAAACAAAATGCTGGCATAGCTAGGGTTTTGATCTGAGCCAGTGTGGCTACTCCTATGTCTCTCTTTGTGAATGGATCAGTTGTTTTGGGGAGCATTGCTAAAACCTTTCCACTTCTTCCCTCTCAAACTAGCAATGGCTCAGTAGAATGCTTCTGGAACATTTAGCAAGTGTGAGTTCACTAGTTTAGAGCAGTCAGCAGTAATATCTATTTGTGCAATTACTTTTTAATTTGTTTTCCTATATACAGCACTGATCTATTACTTCAGAGATCATTCTGGGTTAATTAATTAGCAAAGGCATTCTGGGCTATTAGCGGCTGCTGTTTTTTTTTTTTAAGGCTATTTCCTAGATGGCTCTAACAGTTCACATACAGAATATACTCTATATTATAGAACCTTTGAAATAGTTGTATGTAACTGATTGCCACATTTTTCTTGATTTCTTGATTCCTGTTTTTATATGATCATGCTGAAAATCTATTTAGAGTTTGCGCATGTGAAATCTTGACTTGAACCCACTTCAGCGTCAACTTGTTTACAAGATCTTGGATTCATTCCAAAACTTTAGCTTGTTCAAAGCAAAGCAATTCACTTGGAAAGAATTAAGGGCTCTTGAGGTAAGTAATTATGTAAATCAGAGATGGCCAACTTCTGTATTCTCAGACAATTCTACTAGTAGACATTATCCAAGGGGCCAGAACCATCTAATCAACTAATGGCTGGTCAGGCTCATATTTATTAAGATATTTATAGAACACTTTTCCCCAAGGCTCACAGTAGCTAATATAAAACAATTTACTGTTACAACTGGCCTAGATTACATGTTAATGCCCTGGGATGGTTAGTTGATGTTTTCTCAATGTAAGGTAATGGTTAGAAGAAATCTGGAGAGCTCTCTTGAGAACTCCCTTGTTAGCCATCAGAGCTTCGAGAAGGTGACCAACCCTATCAAGATGAGGGGCTAATGGAATTTCATCTCTCCTATACTGTATTTGCATAAGAATGCCATTGTGCTGGAAAGGCAGGCCTCATCTCCATGGAAACTTGGAGCAGGAGTAGCAAAGCGAGGATGTGGCCTTTGAACTATGGCTATGCATATAGGGTTGCCATATTCCAGTTCCACAAATCCAGGCAGGCTAATTTGCATATTATGAAAATTATTTGCATATTAATATTTGGATTGTCCAGTTGTTTTGTTTTTGTGCCTAGGAATTACCACCAAAAACTGGGGAAAGATGTGAGAAATCTTTTTTTTTAAGCAACATTTTCAGCCTTAAATGCCTAGACTCTAGTTTCCAACACTATGGAGTATTTATTGATTGATTAAGAGGATTTATATCCTGCCCTTCTGCTGTTAAAAACAGAGCTCAGCACAGCTTACAAATATAATAAAAACAATAAAAATACACAATCAATATAAAAACATAATAAAAACACAAAATAGCAACAAACATAAAGTAAGTCAGGGCAGCAGTACGGTTAACCATTACATATACGATATATTTCAGAGATGTGGTGGGTGGAGAAAAACAAGAAGCCAAAATGTTAGGAAAAGGAGTCTTTCACACCACATGCTCAGTTCTAAATACTGTTGCAGCAAGTTTTACAAGTTCCTCCAGTATTCCACTGGTGCAGGCACTCAGACATTCAAAGTATCTGTATGTTTCTTAGGTTTTATAAAAGCAGAGCTTTGCTTAACTCAAAATTTCTTCTCCCTTTGATCAACCACATCTACACAGGTTCCACCTCCATACTCAAAATGAAACTGGGCCTGGAAGTGTGCAACAACGCCACACATACCTTGCTAATTAGATTACCAATGCCAGGATGTCTGTCTTATCGACTTCTCTCCTGTCCCCCCCCCCCGGGCATCATGAAAGACCCAGTTCTGGGCTCAGAAAGAAAATAAATATCTGGTCCTCTTCAAAGTACTGATAAGCCTCTTGTTTTAATTAAAATAATAATTATAAGTTCTTGCTCTTATCACTAATGGGAGTTAATTATCTTGCATATGCTGCTGTTGCTTCTATGGCTGTAATGGAGTGAGGTTAAAGATAAGTGAAATGCAAATAGGAAAAAAACAACACAAAAGGCAGTAACACTTTCCTAAATGTAATACCATACCAACCACAACAAGATTCCTATGAGTAAGGCAGAAAACTCAGCATCCCACAACCAGTCAGGATTCCTACCCCAAAACCAAAAATATGATAAATGAAGAAATATTTATATAAGCATGACTATCAAATATATTTATTATTTACACAAACTGTAAAGATATTTATAGTGCAATCCTAGGTTTATTTATTCAGAAGCAAGTCCCAGTGTATTCAGTGGGGCTTACTCAAACAGGGACAGAACTGCAACCTCAAGTGATAAGCAACTTCATTCACACAACCCAAAATTCACACTCATCCCACTTTACGCTGTTTTGCAACTGTTTATACTTGTTTTATGGTTATTGGATTTTAAATGGCTTTATTTCTTGTTGAGAGCTGCCTTGGTTTCCAACCCTACCTCACAGGGTTGTTGGAAAGACTACACATGCACACACTGCAGATGTATAAATACATACAGCCCATATAATAGTTTATTGTCAAACCAGTTGGTCATTGCAGAAAAATCAGTATTAGTTTTAAAAAGATCAGTATTAGTTTCCTACAGAATTAAAACTGTAATACCTAAGTAAGCCCTGCCTACTTGCTTTAAAATAGGACTGGAGATGGGACAGAAATAGTTAGAACACAAACACAATTCTTTTTTACATTCACTCCAAAGTCCCATTGATTTTCAGCACATTCATAACCATGTCTACTCAAAAGTAAGTCCTATTGAATTCAATTTACTCTGGGCATATGGGATTAGCAATGCTTTTACCCCCACAAAAGCAAGTATTAGGAAGGTTTTCAAAACACTGCCCAGGATCTGACTCCTGCACACAAGAGGGGAAAAAACTAAAATGTATATTCTTACCCAATTTGTGAGATTTTCAGATAAACGGGGGGAAACCACCATTTTCTGGCATTGCAATGAGGTTTTCTAGACACTGCCACAGGTCAACCAAACACTTCACTGATTGGCTGCGATCCTGAATGGGCGGGGTTAAAGCTACGAAGTGCTACAGTAGTTTAAAAAAAGATTTAACAGTCGGGGCGGCTGACGTTTTTATGTATATCTCGAGAACTGGATCACCTAGAAACTTAATTTATTTTTTAAATTAAAGCTGAGAATCCAGGCCACCGAAGGAGCTAACCGGGTGCCGGGTGGCATGCAAAGAATCCGGGTAAAAGCCAGCTAACCGGGCAATATGGCAACCCTATATGCATAGTCTAACAATACTAAGATCCTGTCCTGCTCTGGTGAAGCAATTGGAACAGACAGGGACTGTGTGAAGGGAAAAGTGATTTAAAACAACAGGAAAAGTCTGACTAGATTGGGAAGGAACACTGAGAACTCTCAAAGTTTTAACAAGGAGAAATAGCGGAGATGGGTACAACACAGAAGCTAACACCAAAAAGTTAGCACAGGTACAAAAGAGCCTTGTTGCTGCATTGAAAGCTCTCCTGTTGTTTAAAATTAACTTTTCTCCTCAGTGTTGCTCCATCCCTGCTTCACTTAAACCTCTCATGTTTCTCCATCCCTACTTTACTCATAACTCTCCCATTGTTGAGAGAGGGGGGGTACAGAATAAGAGGTGGAGGAAGCGGGGGTGGTCTCTGTGCATGGGGGAGTTGATAAAAGTAGGGAAGAGAAAGATGAAGGTGGGGGAAAAGAGGAGTTGCAAAAATAGGAGGGAGTAGGAAGCATGGGAATGGGGTGAACATGAAAATGGGTACAAAAGGGGTTGAAGAATAGTGGTGGGTTCATAACAGGGCAGAAGATGAAAAGGGTACTTGGTAGTTGCAATGTGTGGGAGGAGGAAGATGCAGGAGGTTACCATGTGGGTGGTTTATGTGCAAGGGGGGGTTGCAGGAAAGGAAGAGGAGGAGGAAGCATGGACATGGGGTTAAGGAAAAATGGGTACACAGGAACTGCAGAATAGAAGAGATAGGTGGCTTCAGAAATGATGTTGGGAAAGTGAAAAGAGAGCTAAGTAGTTGCATGGGGGAAAGGGTAAGCTCTAGGGGGTTACCATGGCAGGAGCAGCAAAGTTTGGTGAGCAGGGGCACAGCTCCTAGTATTGGTTATATTTGCAAAATACCTCATAAAATTATCTAGAAGTTGTACATGTTCTTGATAAAAATAATATAACAATACTAGGGACTCTGCCGTTGTGCACTCTATGCATCAACCCCACCATCTAACCCCAGGAATGGGATCCCCAGGCACCTCACATACCAAAGTGCCCAGTGGCTCTAGCTGTTGCTGTGTGGCCACCACCAGCTCACTCTCCTCATGCTGGCCCCATCTCCCAGGTTGCCAAGGCACCTCCTCCCCAGACCTTCTCCCAGACCACCAGGGACTACAAAGCCAGAGCCTGGATCCTCACAGGTACCTTCCCATGGGCCTGAAGAAGCAGATGCCTCCCACGACACATCACCACTTCAGCAGCACAAGGAGCGCACCAGGATGGAGGCTAGGGAATAGAGGAGTGCCCATCCTCAGGTCAGAAGGTTAGCTTTTTAAGGCTCTGTAGTTCTCTCAAGGAGATGGAGCCTGGAGGAGGTAGTCTGGAGACAGCCATAAAAAGCCTTAGTCTGCTCCCAACCTTTGTCAAAGCTAGTTGCTCATTTGGACCTGTCCATGGTTCAGAAACCTCCAACCAGCCTCACCTCCAGCCTCTTTCTCTGTGGGATCCAGCATTGGACAAGAACATGACAAAGCTTGCCCAGGAGATTATCTTTGAGTACAAGCTTCACCTCCTTCCTAAGGCAGTGATGTCACATACAGGGCTGCATAGTAGGACTTCACTGCAACAATGCATCTCCTTCCTGCACTGAGAGTCACTCCAACCTCCATCCTTTTCACATAGGAAAATCCCTGCATAGATCTTATCTAATCCAACCGATTAATCACATAATTCTGTACATCAGCTTGACTTAGGTGGAGAGTCCAGGCTCTCCTTGCCATGGGGCTGTAAAATTAACTTCTTGTCTCTGGGGAAAGGGTGCAAGGTGCCTTTGATCTCACACTAGCTGCTGCAGCTGCAGCAAGATTCTCTTTGTGGAAATGGGTGAGAAGAACCATGGAAGGTTAAGCTTAAATCTGAGTTTAAGCTATGCTGTAGCTTGCCTGCTACCCATTGGGACTGGTAGAGCAGAAGGCAGGAAGGCCAACAGCAGGCGGAGCCAGAGCCAATCATAGGTAAAGTCAGCTGATTCTGCGTTTGTCCCCATCCTCCTCCCTGCTGAGTTCTATAAGGATAACCCTGAGACTAAAGAGGAAGAAGCTGATAGGCAGTGCCAAAGTAATGTTCTCTGTGGAGCAGACAGAGAGCTTTATCAGCTGATCAGATTGGGAGATAAAGTTGTAGGGGCTGGGAGGCCGCTTCCTGTGGCTTGGCAGGCTGGATCTGGCCCACAGACTGTGGGGTTGTTTTATAACACTGCTAACCCAAGCACATTTTTCTGTGGATGCCAACCTCTATGGACTTTGCTGTACAAAAAGCTATCATTCTGTGCACACTTTCCAATGAACACAATGGAATTTACTTCCATGTAAATATGCATAGGATAGTACAGGTACTGATGTGTGTAAGGTCTGTGTGGTATGAAGCAGTTTTCACACCCAACAGCAGATCTGCCCTTCCCTGTTAAGTTGCATTTTTTGTCTTCCTGTTTTCTGCTCCTGCTTGTTGTAGTGGGGGGAGCAAGAGCTAGATGAGCGCCTATTTATTCATTGCAGGTATTTGTTCCTGCAAGACAGACTAATAGTACAGCCCTGTACACATCTAGTCCCATAGCTCAGTGGCAGAGCACATGCTTTGCAAGCAAAAGGTCCCAGGTTCAATCTTGGACATCTTCAGAGAGGGCTAGGAAAGACGGAAATCCTAGAAAGCTGCTGCCAGACAGCATAAGAGCTAGATAGATCAAGGTATGAAGCAACTGTCTAATGAACCTTACTTACCTACAAATAACAGAGTTTCCATGTGACTAGGAGAAGGGAGACCTGGATCAAAATAGGCACTGGGTCCAAATACCTGGGAATAAGCCCCAAATAGCCACTTGTCATGAATTTTGCTGGGTTACCTAGGGCCAGTCACTCATTCTCGGTCTAATATGCCTCACAAGGTTGTTGTGAGGATACGGAGAACAACAATGGGCTTCATGGGAGGAAGGGTGTGAGAGGAATGTTTAAATAAATGAACAAATTGGAAAGAGCATTACTAGAAATGCTTTTCCTGTTTGGGGATGTGTGTGTGTGTCATCCTTTAGTTGTTTTGTGTACTGCTTGGGAATGTAGGAACTGGTTTTCTTCTCAGGTGGATGATGTTAGAATGGGATTCTGCTGAGACAAGTCAACAAAGTGTCCTTTAAAGGACAGTGTGATAGCAAGTACGTGAATGCTGGTAAATGGGGTAGTGTTTTGAGAGGTTGTAAAGAATGGATTTCATTTCTGGATTTCATCTCTTCATATGTGACTGTTTCTACTCTGTAGTAGAGGAAAAAGGTTAATGCATTTCTTCTGTATGATGGGAGCAATTATAATGTACTGGGGTCATTCTTCATCCTAAGTTTATGTACTTGACCATTTGCCATATTATTCAGAAATGTTTTCCTCTCAATCTACAGAAGAACTCAAATGCAAGTCTTGCTGATCTTTGTCTTAAAAAAACACACCCCACACCTGACAAACTGGTGGCTTCTTTTTGTTGAGTTCATCTATATGCTGTAACGTTGTCTACTGCCTATGGCTATAGACATATGAATTGTTTGTCATTGCTAGTTATTCAGTGCCTCTCTTCTTGCATGTATAAAGTAAACTTTGGTTTTGGATCATAGCTAAAGACAGCTAGAGAGAAACTTGATTCCCAGAAGGTTACTTGTCTTATAAAACTTGTGTGTCTCTTGACTTGGCTTGCATGATCACATATGGTGTGATTTCAAGATGGTTTACTGTCTTATTGCTGTCGGTTTGGGTGAGGAAAGGTAATGTGATATAATAATAAACTTTTACTTTTATAATCCACCCTTTCCTCCTGGAGGAGCCTAGGGTGGCAAACACACCAAGAAAACTGCCTTTCTTTTTATTGTAAAACATTCAAAAAACACAATTACAGTTAAAAACATTATTTTATCCTGTGATCTCCAGGTAGCTAGGAACAGTCTCCTTCAGCCATTCCCCCGGCACCTTCTGGGAGGAACGGCAGCATAGAAATTTACATAAAAATAATGGGCCACTTTGACAGGTGACCATTATGTCAGGTGACCCAACTTCAAAGGAAAGAATTGGGAGCATGGTCTAAGTGTACTCCTGGCAACAGAGGTACTACCACTGTCCTTTTTGGTCCTTCTTTATGCATCTTAGAAATGGAATCATTGGTAAATCCCACAAGGCAGAGGATGTGGAGCAGTGGCCCAGTTACTGTGGTGATGGGCAAGCTTGTCCTCACAAGTGCAAAGGCAAGTGAAAATGTAAATTGTGTGTGCTGTTTTCCTGGAAATGCATAGACGTGCTTGTCACCAGGAGGAAGACCAAAAGGTAGAGGTTGGGCTCATCTGGGGCTTCCCAGGAAACCAAGCAGTGAGGAGGTGAGTGGTCACCTGTGCTGCTACTCCTTCTAAATATAATTGATTTTATGCTTGTAAACAATTTGGAAGCCATTATGGCATGTATGTGGCATATTAATTAATAATAACAATAAATAAACCCACGTGGGTGGTAGCGGGGAGGCTCTCTCATTAGAGCTTCACACGACAAGGTGTTCTATAATCTGCATTCAGCCACTGAGGCTGCAGTCCAATACACGATTACCTGGGAGTAAGTCCCCATGAACCCAATGGAACTTCCTTCTGAGTAGACATGTATTGGATTGCAGCCTGAGACAGCCCCAACTCCCATGCTGCCCAACCATGATTCCACCATAGATGGGACACAGAGAAGGATCTCTCCTTCTGAGCTTAGGAAATGGGAGGATAATGAAGGAGGAGGCAATCCCTAATGTATCCTGGACCTAAGCCACTTAGGGTTTTAAAGGTAGTCTCCTATACTTTGGAACATACCCAGGAACAAATAGTAATCAGTGCAGCAGTTACAGGATCCATCTAACGTGATCCATCTCTCTGTCTCTCTGTGTGTGCATGTATTCATGGCAGACAGAGGGGGTCATATCTAATCTTACAAAATGCCCAAGGCCCACAAAAATCTGGAGCCAGTCATGCTCACAGTGCAGATAGAGACCTAGTTTGCTCATCACCCTAAGCCAAACCATGGTTTAGTGCAGGCTTCCAGAGAGGGATTGTGGTTACTTTGCGCCTCCTCAGCTGTTTTACTGCTGTGTTGTACTGAGCTAAGCCACACTGTGTCTTAAGCAGGTCGTTTGAACCTGGATTTTTTGTTCCCTTTTCTTCAGACTAACCATGAGCTGTAACCAAGATCTGGTTATAGCTCATGGTTAGTCTGTAGAAAGCAAATTCATAAGCTTGAGTTCAGACAACCTGTTAAGCCAAAACTGTTAAACTCAGCATGGCACAGCAGCAAGACAACTGGGGAGGAATGAAGCAGCAATAGTCTCTTCCTGGGAAGCCCATGCATTAGACTTGTTTGATTCCCATATTTAGCAGCTGTTGAAAACAATCTTCCTTCTTCCAAAAGCTTTTGGTAAATCCTGTTGACTTCTGCTCAGAGGGTCTAGCCTCCAGGATTCCCACTGGAAAGCAAATGCCACCTGTGTGGGTAGAGAGCTATCATTGGCATATGAAAATCCACCTCCTGACATTCCATTTTGGTGCTTATCTCATTAGATGCATGGTCAACTCACTGACTGCCCTGAGAGTTTTTAGGGGAGAAAGCATATGGAATCTAGTTTTGTGGAATCGTCCACGAGAAGGAAGGTAAAGTACAAGGTGATATTTCATAACTGTAAATGGAAGTGCAGTAAATTGATTTTTTTTAATCACTAGATTCGGATATTTTTAAGAGACGTGAACCATTGAGTGATGGTTCCAATTTGATTTCCTCCTCAAATTCCCTTTTATTGTTAGAGCTCTGCCAGTGATAAGAAGTTATTTGCTACCATAAATGGGAAAAGAGACTCGCCGAAAGATTGCTGGGGTTTGCACTTTTAAAACTTAGTATTTAATTTATGAGTGACCTAGAAACAGTGCAAGGATTCCTTAACAGGAAAAAGAAGTACATTTTTAAGTTTTTGAGATTTGGCATGAGTAGTGGCCACAGTCTCATGTCAAACATAATGTACATGAAATGCCTGCACTTTCAGCGGCTAATCACCATTGGGGATCATACTTACACTTGACTTTTTCCTTCTACACATTAATAATATAGATCACTTGGTTTATGGACATTATTTCATTCACACTATCAACAAACCTGTAAAATGCATCATCATTATTCTCTGTACAGCTGGAGAACTGAAGCTGTGAGTGACTTGCCAAGACCAGCCTGGGAATTCATAGCACAATAGCCTTTGAACACTGATCTTCAAGGTCTCAAGGACAGCATTTTGGTGGGCCGTAGCTCAGTGGTCAGATGCATGCTCTGAATGATGAATTTCCCAGGTTTCATCCCCTGGCATCTCTGGTAGCAAGGCTGCAAAAACCAAAACAAACAAAAACAAAACAAAAGCCCTTGTCTGTGACCCTGGGAAACTGCTACCAGCCAGAGTAGAAGATATTTGGCTAGATGGACTAATGACATGATTTGATATAGAGATAGAGTACTTCTTATTTTATGATGCCATTTGTTGGGCAGCATTCTGTTTACTGTGTGTATGTGTACCACTTCTGCTAATTTTGGTTGCTCTTGTTTAGTTTAAGACATAGTATTATACTAAAGGCATTTACTCATTCATTCATTCATTCAAATTTAGGAATATAGCAAGTTGCCAGGTCAGACCATTGGTCCATCTAGTTCACTACTGGCTAGACCACTGTTTGCACAGAGTGGGACTAATATGAGTGGGTATATTTATATTGGACTATTCTCTCAGTAAAACATCATTCCATATCTTTTAGTCTAAATTTAATACACCTGAGTAATTTGTACAATCTCCAGTGAGAATCACAAACATTCTACTATGCTTTAAGTGTTCTTTAGAAGAGTAGGACATCTCTGTATCACTATTTGGCAATTTTAACCTTTTCTTCTTTTGTTACATAGTTTTTTCTGTATTAAATTATCTTGTGATTGCTATAATAAAAACTGAAATTTTATGCATGCTTGCTCGTTTGCTTGTTTAATTAAACCCATGGTATCAAGTCAGACTTCACTGATAGCTTTTGCAGGTCATCAGAACTATGTAGCTTTTCTCCAACATGGAAGTAAGGTTGTAAATTATTATTATTATTATTATTTATTAAATTTATATACCGCCCGACTAGCTTAGCTCTCTGGGCGGTGAACAACAGATTAATACAAAATACAATAAAATCCAATAAAACGAACCACAAAGTACAGAGAATGGGAGATCTAAAAACAATTACAATACAATTTAAAACAGAATTAAGTTAGATTAAAAGCCCTGGAAAAGAGGAAGGTTTTAACTTTAACCTGGCGCCGAAAAGACAGCAGCGTTGGCGCCAGGCGTACCTCATTGGGGAGACTGTTCCACAGTTCGGGGGCCACCACCGAAAAGGCCCTAGTTCTTGTAACCACCCTCCGAGCCTCCCTGTGGGACGGAGCTCAGAGGAGGGCCTTCGATGAAGAGCGCAGTGTACGGGCAGGTTCATATTGGGAGAGGCGTTCCAACAGGTATTGTGGTCCCGCGCCGTATAAGGCTTTGTAGGTCAAAACCAGCACTTTGAATTTAGCCCGGAAGCAAATTGGAAGCCAGTGCAAGCGGGCCAGAACAGGTATTATGTGTTTGGACCGCTTAGTTCTTGTTATCAGTCTGGCAGCCGCATTTTGCACTAGCTGAAGCTTCCGAACTGTCTTCAAAGGCAGCCCTACGTAGAGTGCATTGCAGTAGTCCAGTCGCGAGGTTACCAGAGCATGTACCACTGATGTAAGGTCCTCTCTGCTCAGATAGGGACGTAGCTGGGCTACCAACCGAAGATGGTAGAACGCATTCCGTGCCACCTAGGCTACTTGATCCTCTAGTGACAAGGAAGGATCTAAAAGAACTCCCAAGCTACGAACCCGCTCCTTTAGGGGGAGTGTAACCCCATCCAGGACAGGGTATATATCCACCATCTGATCAGAGAAACCCCTCACCAACAGCATATCAGTCTTGTCAGGATTGAGTCTGAGTTTGTTAGCTCTCATCCAGTCCATTATCGAGGTCAGGCAATGGTTTAGCACATCGACAGCCTCACCTGCAGAAGATGAAAAGGAGAAGTAGAGTTGCGTGTCATCAGCATACTGATGACAACGCACTCCAAAACTCCTGATGACCGCACCCAACGGCTTCATGTAGATGTTGAAAAGCATTGGAGACAAGACCGACCCCTGCGGGACTCCACATTGGAGAGCCCACGGTGTCGAGCAATGTTCCCCAAGCACTACCTTCTGGAGACGACCCGCCAAGTAGGAGCGGAACCACTGCCAAGCAGTACCCCCAACTCCCAACTCCGTGAGCCTCTCCAGAAGGATACCATGGTCGATGGTATCAAAAGCCGCTGAGAGATCTAGGAGAATCAACAGAGTTACACTCCCTCCGTCCCTCTCCCGACATAGGTCATCGTACAGGGCGACCAAGGCTGTCTCGGTGCCGAAACCAGGCCTGAAACCCGAAACCTGAAAGCACATCCAACACACATTTAAAGCTTATGACTTCACCCAAAGAATCATGGGAATTTTAGTTTAATGGTCCTGGAAAGTTGTATCTCTCTGAAGGGAAAACGACAGTTCCCTGGAGTTTTGGGGGGAAGTCATGTGCTTTAAATGTGCATTGGGTGTGATTTAAATGTATGGTGTGGATGTGCTCTTGATTTTCATTCAAACTAGTCTGGAAGTATCTTTTCCTCCTTGACAGTATTGTTTGGCTGCTATAGTGGGTTAAAGCAGCAGTTGTGACAGTTCTCCAGAAACCCTCCTGTTCTGTCCCTGAAGACATAGCTGCTTGCAATGAAGCTGGCAGCCAGAGCAGCTCATGTGCTTAGCGCTGCTAGAGCAAGCAGCAGCTGAGCACAAGGCTTTAAATTGCTTTTGTTTGCTTTTATAGTATTTGGGTCAGCTATGCTGGCTTCCACATGTGGCTCCCCTTCTGCTTTATGTTATTTCTCTTTACATCTGCATGCATGTAGTTGCAAGACAAAGACTAGTAATTAGCAAGAGAAGGACTCCTTATGTTGTATGCTTTCCCTTTGCTTGGTGGATTTTAACATTTCTCTCACTTTTAGGAATTTTAAAATTCAAACATGTTGGGCCTTAAAGTGCTTTAATATAAGTACCTTAGAGGTGAGTCTTCGTTTTTTAAAAAATTGATTACAGGCTTAGCAGCAGTTCGAACAGCATATATTTTCATTTCCTACAATTTGTTAAACTGGCAGGCCCAAAGTAATGACTCTTTGTTACTGGGTCTCCTCCAAACAATACAAATACAAACCTCATAGCTTTAGAACTTAGCCTGGTAGCAAATCACCAACCTGAGGTATGAGCAGAGGTATAAGATACTAACAGGATGTCACTCTTGTCAGCAGCAATGCTACAGCATTCTTCACTAATTGCAGCTTCCACATCAAGCAGAAGGAAAGCCCCATATAGAGTGCATTGCAGTAATCCAACTTTGAAGTCACCAGTGCCTGACCTATTGTGGTCAAGCTCTCCTAGCCCAGGAATGGCTGTAGCAGTCATACCAGTTGCAGCTGGTAAAAGGTGCTTATAGCCACTCATGCTACTTGGACCTTCTATGACAAAGCTGGATCCAGAGGCACGCCCAGACTGCATACCTGCGCCTTCAAAGGGAGTGCAACCCATTCCAGGGCAGTCAATTGGCCTGTTTCACAGACACAGAGGACTCATCTACATAGAGTTTTAGTGTGTGTCTGGTGCTACTCACATCCCCTTTTAATTCACATGATTCACTTGACATTACTGGCAAACAGAAGCTATCACAGTTTTGCCCCTGTAAATCAGTACTAACCCAATCCTCTGATAATCCAAAAAGGGAAGAAAAAAATGACTTCACTCCGTATCTCTATGGATTACAGACATTTTGCTCTGATGCTTTTAGGTGGGTGTGTCAGTCGTTCCCCTCTCCATGCCCACTCCCTCCTCCTTCCTTCCTTCCTTCATTTCAATTCCTATGGGCTGAAGAGAATCTTCCGCTGCTCTCTCCCGTTCTGCAAGCCTTTTTCGTGTTGCTGTAAATGGTGCCTTATTTTTCTTTTCCCCCTTACTTGTGCACAAAAGCATAACACTGCTGAAAGAAAGATTTGTATTTCATCTGTATTGTACCAGTGAAAATACAAATAATTGCAGTTCCAGGTTGTTGCTGTTTTTTAAATGAAACTTACTGGTAGAACAAACTGAGCATGGTTGATTGCCAGGTAACCAGAGGGGGTGGAAATGTTAAATTAGAGGGCATGGTCTTTAGGAAATTGTGTGATTGATGCTTACCCTCAAGTGTAACTAGAAAACACCGTGTTTGCAGCTGCAGCCCTTACTGTTGATGGTGCAAATAGAAAATGCAGGTAAAATCAGCATCTTTAGCACAAAGTTATGCTCTCATGTGGATAAGCCCAGAAACCACTCACCCACAATGCCTCCATCCTGCCAGCATTCAAGTTCAGCTTACTTTGCCTCATCCATCCCACCCCTGCTTCCAGGCATGACCTCGTCTGATTCAGATATTATGGAGAAACTTGGGGCCCTGACCTTGCGTGCTTTGCGTGCCAACCCCACCACCTAATCTCAGGAATGGGAGCCAAATTGCCCAGTGGCTCTAGGTGTTGCTGCATGGCTGCCACTGCATCACTCTCCTCAGGCTGGCCACCTCCCCCAATGCACCTCCTCTACAGACCTTCTGTCATGGAAGAGAAGGGAAGCAGAGAAGGGAGGTGGGTGATGGAGGTGAGCTGCACAGAAAGGGCAGGTGGCACAGGACTGGGCTGCTCTTCAGCAGTCCTGCTCTCCTCCTACTTCCCTTCTCTTCACCCTCCATTGGTGAGGTTGGTGGTGGCGGTGGTGGCAGCGGCGGCAGCAGCAAAGCAGGATGCTTGCTGAGAAGCTGCCCTGGCTTGTTGCTTCATGGCTTGCACAGGCTGCCCCGCTGCCCACTCACTTGCTCTCCTAGTCTTGTCCTGCCTATCTGTCTTCCTCTCCTCCCACCACACAGCCTGGAGGAAAGGGAGCCATTGTGGCAGCAACAGCAAGGCTTGCCTAGGCTGCTGCCTGCCACCACTGCCCACTACCCAATCTTGCTCACCCTCACCACCACACCGCCTGGAGGAAAGGGAGGTCTTGAGGCAGCATCACACTGTTGTAGTCATCACACTGACATTCATAGTGCCACCTGTCCATGACCAAGCAAACTGCAGTGTGACAGTCCTGTAATGAGGGTGTGTAAAAATGGGGGTTTTATTCTCAGATTCATCTCAAAGGATCAGAGCATAACATTCTATAATTTGGGTGACCTCTATAATACAGGCCCTGTGTTTAACCCCAAAGTCACAAGATGATCAGAACTGGTTTCCTAATCCCAGGAAGACATACACCAACAGGATTAATTAGTCCTATGGAAAAGTCTAAACTCCAGGTATACTCAGGAGCAATCCCCCTAACTAGGGAATAGTCAGTGCCCAAGTTAAAGTTTGAGTCAGCGAAACTCACTTAAGATAAGGGTTAGAGTTAATTAACACATACTCAATTTCTCCAGAGATTGCAAGTAAAGGTTTAACTCTGGTGGTCAGAACAATCATATCTCAGGAAATTCTGTCTTATACCGAATCACTCACTAGTATTCCCCCTCCCAATTTACATTCAGTTCAATGAAGATTCAAAGTATATTTAAACAACAATGTTTGGAAGCTGGTAGCACCTCTCAGGGCTCCAACGACTTCTTTACTCTACACAACACACCCTATGTACATTGGGCCTACACAAGAACTAAGGAAGGGTGAGATATTTCAAGTCTAGCGAAGGTACAGTAAGGATGGAGCTTTGGCTCATGGCTACATACAAAAGTTCCCTTCTGTCCTTAGAGTCTTGCTGCAATCTTGAGGAAAGGTATATTTATCCCTAACTTTCTTTCTTATTTGATGCAATTCTCAATGTATTTAGACTTGCGTTCTTTGTCTTATTCTATCTAGAGCATCAGGGTACGAATGACTGGGTAAAAGTTAGAACACTGCTTGCCCTAACTGTAAATTGTAAAAGGCAACCTTTGTGTGCTTTATTGGGGTTAAGGGTGAAATTGCACATGCATAAGAGTGACATGTGGGTTTAATTCCATTAAACGGTTCTGCTACGCTTGCAGAAGTGGCATTTGAATTTCTAGTGAGTAAACATGCATGTGGAGATTCAAATGTACACATGTTCTATCTAATCTAATCTATTTTATCTAAATCTAAGTGCCATCAATATAATGATGGCAGCTTGACACCCCCCCTCCTAATGTCTAGTGGCTTCAAAAAGATATTAAATAGCATCAGGGATAAAATAGTGCCCTGTGGCACCCCATGACATAACTGTCAGGGGGCTGAAAAGCACCGTTCCAATGCTACTGTCTGAACAGGGTTCCATAGGTAGGACCGGAACCACTGTACCACAGTGCCACCAATTCCCATTCCATGGAACCAATCCAGGAGGATGTGAAGGTCAATGGTATTGAAAGCTGTAGAGAGACTGAGAAGCAGGAACATGGCCACACTCCCCTTGTCCTGCTCTTCGTAAGGAGCATCCATCAGGGTAGCCAGGGCCAACTCCATCCCATGTCCATGCCTGAATCCGGATTGGAGTGGATCTAAATAATCCATGTCATCCAAGAATGCTTGCAGCTGCCGCACCACAACTGTCTCCACCACCTTCCCCAAGAAGCGGGCATTTGTGACTGGTCAGTAGTTATTCAAATCTAAGGGGTCCGGGGTTGGTTTCCTGTGCATGAAGTCGCCCAGAACCGTCACCACACCAGAGACCACCTGGGGAAGCTTGCTGCTGGGCGACAGGGTGGTCGATAGACCAGCAGCATCCCCAACCTGTCCCTCTAGCCAAAAATCAGGTGCAAATCCTCTAAGCCACTGCCTACCCAGACTCATCCTAGCACTGTAATCCATTATCACTGTACTCAGCTGGGAGATAATGGATAATAAACTGTCAGGCAGCAAATAGTAATCCTTAGTGTCTCACTATGGAGGAATACCACCAAACCAAGCTTCCCCTCCTCCAGACACAGGCCAGGGTCACAGGCCAGGTTATTACAGTGCCTGGCCTACAATTTCATATCCTGACAGAGTGGTGGGGTGCACCCCTGACCTTGTAACTCTCCAAAGTGGTGACTGTGATGTTCCTATATTAATGTATATATGGTAAGTGTTGTTGTTTTAGAAGATACATGGTAAGTGGAGTGAAAGAGGAGGGGGAGTGAATGGGCAGTAGAATGCGAGATGATTGGCTGAGTGTTTAAAATGGCTGAATGTATAAAAGGAAGAGTGAGAGTGGAATCGGGGGGGGGAGAAGAGAACTGAGTGGGTTGGTTGGTGGGGTTTAGAGAGTTGTTTGCCAGGAGGGAGGTGGAGTTCGGATTAGTATTGAGTAAAACCATATGCTTATGTGCCTTAAGAAGAAATCTTGTTAATCTTGTTAGCCTTGTTATCTGTAATAAATACTTAATTTGGTTTACCAAAGGCCTGATCCTTGGCTGGGGTTTCACAGACCAGAAGGGAGGGTAAGGTAATGACCAAGGCTGAAGGGGAACTGTAACAAATGGTGGCAGCGGTGAAGAGAATAACAATACCAGTATTCAGAGTCTCTGGGAATACTAGTAGTGGGACATTACTGGTGGTTGCCTAGCAGGGGGATCTGTTGAGATCTGTGCTAGAGCGGGGAGAGAAACCATAAGAGAGTGCGGTCCGGACTGGTGGAGTCCCTGGTGGTGCCTAGAGACAGGCAGTAACCACGAGCAGGTAGGAACCTGACAGGGAGAGCCAGGGAAGGACGCATCACATGTGGTGGCAGTAGCGGTGGGATACGAACAAAGGAGACTACATCACACGTGGTGTCAGTAGCGGTGGGATACGAACAACAGAGAATCCAGATACAGTGGTGTGGCAAACGGAAATAACAAAACAAGATTTCTTGTGAGAGTGACTGGCAAAGGGTGTGTGGCAAAGAGTGAGTGAACTCAAACACCATGGCTGAATATATAAAAATGAAAAGAGAGGAGCTGGTGGAGAAGTGCATAACATTCAATTTACCTCACGAGGGTAAAGGGGTAGATGAATTGAGGGTAGCACTTATAGGATTTGCAACTGCCCAGCAAAAACAACCTGTCAGAGAAGAGACCCCAGAAGGATATTTAAGCAATCCCGCTTATATAGAGTACTTGAGAGAGAAGTTAAGATGGGAGGCTGAGGAAAAAGACAAGCAGAGGGAGTTGGAAGCTGAGAGATTGAGGAGGGAGGCTGATGAGAAAGAAAAGCAGCGGGTCTTTGAGACTGAGGAAAAAGATAAACAGCGAGAGTTGGAAGCTGAGAAGTTGAAGATGGAAACTGAGAGAATGAGATTGGGGTTTGAGGAGAGGGAGAAGCAACGAGCAGTGGATGCCGAATTACAAGTAGAAAAGTTAAAATTTGAAAGAGAGAAGTTTCATTCTGATGAAACAAGAAAGGACAGAGATGGAGCAAAAATAAAAATTACTCCAAAGGACTTTGCTGTCTATGAGCCTGGTCAAGATCCTCAAATTTACCTCAGCACCTTTGAAAAAGCAGCTCAGTTGTGGGGGCTACCTGAAGATAAATACATGCAGTATTTATCAAACCTGATTAAAGGGGAATTGGCTGAGGTATACCAATATTTCCCCTCAGACAGGCCCGTCACCTATGCTGAATTCAAAGAAGCAGTGTTTAAAAGATTCAGACTGGGGCCTGATTATTTTAGAAAGCTTTTCAGAAATTGCCAGATACAGACAGGGAGGTCTTTTGTGGAACTGGGAGCAAAGTTGATGGATATATTTGGAAAGTGGATGAGTAGTGCCAAAGCTCAGTCAGTGGAAGGGGTGAAAAGCCTCATGATACTGGATCAATTATACCATCAGTTACCACCAGAAATAAGGCTCCTGGTCAAAGACCGTTCCCCTACATCTGTGCAGGAGGCCGCAGAGATGGCGGATCACTTTGCCTCCAATAGAACTGGCTGGGTGGGGAAAACATCAAGAGAGTTTAAACCCAGACCATATAGTGCTGGCAGAAGGGATGTGGCACCACAGCGAGTGAGTCCTCCATTAAAATCTGAAGGGCACAGGACACCCCAGAGTGGATCTGTGTACCCTAAAAGTGAGGAGAAATTATGCTACAAATGTGGTAGACCGGGGCACCTACATTTTCAATGTGAGGTTGCCAACCCCATTAGTAATCCTGCTCAGACAAGGACAGTGAAAACAGAGCCCAAGGCTTTAGAAACAGCAAAAAAGGTTCAGTTCTGCCAGATAAACTGGACAGAAGTAACAGACCTTGATTCAAGTCTGAGAGAGGAAGTGAGTGTACAAGGGGCAAATTATTGGGCATTGCTTGATACTGGTGCCGCTCAGACATTACTGAGGCCAGATTTAATAAAATCTGAGGTAATATTACCTCAGGAAACAGTGACTATCCAAGGAGTGAGGGGTCAACCAGAAAGTTTGCCTGTGGCCCTGGTGGATATGACTTGGAGAGGCCGAGAGGGCCGATATAAAGTAGGCATTAATGCCCAGCAACAAGAACCAGTAATACTGGAAAGGGATGTAATGGGCGCCCAAGGAAAGATCTATGTAGTGACCAGACAGCAAACTTGGCAGAGAAAAAGAAGCCATATTAAGGGGGGCTGAAACAAACAGGGTGGAATCTGTTAACCAGCCTCAGGTCACCATAGCAACCACTAGCAGGCCTGCTAAAGGAGACAAACTGTATCAAGTGGTCTCTGGGGAAGAAGCAGATCAATTCAGGGAAGAGCTGCATAAAGATATAAGTTTGAAGCAGATAAAGGAACAAGCCCTGACCCAACAGATTCCTTTCACTGACAAACTGAGGAATCAAGTTGTGTGTGAGAATGGGATTTTATATAGACTGTGGATGCCTGCTGAGAGAAAGGATGAATGTGAACCAGTGAAGCAATTGATAGTACCTAGCAAATACAGAACCAGATTGCTAGAGGTAGCCCACGATGTCCCATGTGCAGGACATCTGGGAATAAAAAAGACCAAGAGGAGATTGGCTGCACATTATTATTAGCCAAATATCTCCAAGGATGTAAAACAACATTGTCTATCTTGTGGAATATGCCAAAAGGTGGGAAAGAGTGGAGTAAAGACCAAGGCACCCTTAAAGCCCCTTCCTATAATTGGACAACCCTTTTATAGAGTGGGAATAGATTTGGTGGGCCCTTTTTCCAAACCCACAAGGCATGGCAAGAAATATCTAGTGGTGGTGGTGGATTTTGCCACCAGGTACCCAGACGCAGAAGCACTGAGATCTGTAGAAGCCCCTGTAGTGGCAGAGGCTTTATTAAAAATCTTTATGAGGCTGGGTTTCCCTCATGAGGTGCTGACAGATCAAGGCAGTGTATTCACGGGAGAAGTCATGCAATGTATGTGGAAATGTTGTGGTCTAAAACATCTAAAGACCACTACTTACCATCCCGCCACTAATGGGCTGAGAGATTCAATGGAGTTTTGAAGGGCATGATCAGAAGCTATGTTCAAGATCACCCACAAGACTGGGATGAACGTTTGGGATCCTTCTTATTTGCATACAGAGAAGTCCCTCAGGAGTCAACAGGCTTCTCACCCTTTGAACTAATGTTTACTAGAAAAGTGAGGGGACCTTTGGAACTGCTAAAAAATTCATGGGAAGGAACTCTGGGAGAGTACAAAACTTCTGTAGTAGATTTTGTATTGGAATTCCGCAATAAATTAACATCAATGATGGAAGTAGTGAAAGAGAATTTGAGTCATGCACAGGAGAAGCAAAGTTACTGGTATGACAGAACAGCCAGAGAACATGTGTATGATGTGGGAGATATGGTTATGGCATTCATACCCAGGAAACATGACAAATTACAGGCTAACTGGGAAGGACCATATACCATCAGAGAAAGGCTTGACACAGTGACGTATGTAATCACCACAGACCAATTAAACAAAAGCAAAGTGGTTCATGTAAATATGTTAAAGCCTTACCATACCAGGGATGCAAAGGTGTTGCAAGTTACCTTATTCCCTGAGGGAAGTGGGCCTGAACTTCCAGATTTGGTACAGGAAAGCAAAGACAAAGGAGGGGTAGATCAAGTGGAATGGTCAGAGGAGGTAGAGGAGGAAGTAAAAGAAGAGATTCTGAGAGTTTTGAAAACCTATAGGAATCTCTTTAGCAACAAACCTGGCCGAACCAGTATAGTTATACATTCCATTGATACTGGAGATCATGCCCCAATCAGATCTGTTCCGTACCGTGTGAATGGGAAAGTTTTGAATGAGATCAAAAAGGAGTTGGAAGAGATGCTGGAATTAGGAGTGATCAGGGAATCCATCAGTCCCTGGGCCTCAAGTATTGTCCTGGTTCTGAAAAAAGATGGAACGACCAGGTTTTGCATTGATTATCGGCTAATCAATAAAATTACTGTCCCAGATGCGTATCCTATGCCCAGGGTAGACGCAATGTTAGAGTTATTGGGGGCAGCAACCATTGTCTCTACACTAGATCTCTGTAAAGGATTTTGGCAAATGGAACTAGACGAGCAATCCAGAGCCAAAACTGCCTTCAGTACACCAGATGGGTTATATGAGTTTGTGACCTTACCCATGGGACTAAGGAATTCACCAAGTTCATTTCAGAGGCTAATCAATACTGTGTTGCGAGGCATGTCAGATTTTGCAGTGGCCTATATCGATGACGTAGCCATTTTTAGCAAGTCGGTGCCTGAGCATGTCCAACACCTGACAACAGTATTGGAGGCCTTAAGAAAAGCAGGCCTCACAATAAAAGCTAAGAAATGCCAGTTTGGACTAAAGGAAGTAATCTATTTAGGACATAAGGTGGGGAGTGGGAAAATCACCCCCTTATGGAGCAAGGTGGAGGCAATACAAGCGTGGCCGATCCCCTTAACCAAAAAACAAGTAAGGGCATTTCTGGGTGTGGCTGGATTTTATAGGAAGTTTGTGAGAAATTTTGGGGAAATAGCAACCTCCTTGCATGAATTAACAAAGAAGAAGTGTTCTGAGCGTGTGGTATGGACGGATGAATGTCAGAAGGCTTTTGATCTACTGAAGCAAGCCTTGTGCCAAGGACCCATATTAATAGCACCAGACTATGAGAAACCGTTCATCGTGGCTACAGATGCGTCGGACCTGGCGCTGGGAGTCATCTTGCTACAGGAGAGAGAAGGCACCAGACATCCAGTGGCGTACCTGAGTCGCAAGCTGACGCCGAGGGAGCAAAACTATTCGTCGGTCCAGAAGGAGTGCCTAGCGGTCGTGTGGGGACTGAACAAGTTGTGCCCATACGTGTGGGGACGAAGATTCACAGTGACTACGGATCATCGGGCCTTGTTATGGTTGCAGACTATGAAAAACCATAACACTATGCTGCAGAGGTGGTCCTGGGCCCTACAGGACTATCAAGTGGACTTTCCAGTTCATAAAACACAAGGACAATGTACTGGCCGATGGACTTTCCAGGCAAGTGGCTGGGACTGTAGTGACGTGACCAGACAGAGGAACAAAGAAAGACATTTTCCCCATAGAGACTTTTATTTGTTAATGCGATGTATAAATCCTGGAACAGGAATAATACTCTGCTGTTGTTTAAGGGGGGGGGAAATGTGATGTTCCTATATTAATGTATATATGGTAAGTGTTGTTGTTTTAGAAGATACATGGTAAGTGGAGTGAAAGAGGAGGGGGAGTGAATGGGCAGTAGAATGCGAGATGATTGGCTGAGTGTTTAAAATGGCTGAATGTATAAAAGGAAGAGTGAGAGTGGAATCGGGGGGGAGAAGAGAACTGAGTGGGTTGGTTGGTGGGGTTTAGAGAGTTGTTTGCCAGGAGGGAGGTGGAGTTCGGATTAGTATTGAGTAAAACCATATGCTTATGTGCCTTAAGAAGAAATCTTGTTAATCTTGTTAGCCTTGTTATCTGTAATAAATACTTAATTTGGTTTACCAAAGGCCTGATCCTTGGCTGGGGTTTCACAGACCAGAAGGGAGGGTAAGGTAATGACCAAGGCTGAAGGGGAACTGTAACAAATGGTGGCAGCGGTGAAGAGAATAACAATACCAGTATTCAGAGTCTCTGGGAATACTAGTATTGGGACGTTACTGGTGGTTGCCTAGCAGGGGGATCTGTTGAGATCTGTGCTAGAGCGGGGAGAGAAACCATAAGAGAGTGCGGTCCGGACTGGTGGAGTCCCTGGTGGTGCCTAGAGACAGGCAGTAACCACGAGCAGGTAGGAACCTGACAGGGAGAGCCAGGGAAGGACGCATCACAGTGACCTTATTTATTTTATTTATTTATTTATTGAATTTATTAGTCGCTCATCTGGCTGGTTATCCAGCCACCTTAGGATCGACCCTGCCGCAGTTGACCCCACCACACATGGCAGCTTCATTTCAAATATGAAAGAAGAAAATGGATGTAATTTGAAAGCAACTTGTTGGACAACTCTTCCATTTTTATAAAGGAAAATTTGTTTCAAATGGGTTGGGACTTCTGAGTATTCAAAGTGAATACTGAAAAAAAAACCTCTCTTGAGTGTCTGCCACTTCTTTGCCTCCATTTCTCAAAAAAACCCTTTTTTTCCATAGGACAATAAGAGATACAGCAGCAAGAACTCAAAGGGGCTGTAAGCAGAAATATGTTCGGGGTATCTAGTTTGGTTCTGATTGCAAAAATTCAAGCAGGGTGTTTACATAGTTCAGCACAACTATTTTGAATTCTAGATGCAGCCCTATAAGGTAGGGATGGGGAAACTGTGGCTCTCCATAAGTTGGACTACAACTCTCATTGCCTAAGGCCATTGGCCATGCTGTCTGGGGCTGATGGAGTTGGAGTCCAGCAGCTAGAACAGGGGTGTGGAAATGACCTACTGGCTGGCTTACCCTCTGCAGTCCACTTTTGACAGGTGGCTGTGGCTTCAAACTCTTCAGTGCATTCCACATTCTTCCTTTCTACTTTCCAGCTGCAATTTGAATTTCTGCTGCAGCTGCAAAGGTTCTATCTTTGCAGCCCCAATTTCAATTCAAGCTTCAGCTACAACAGTTCAGCACCAAATGCAAGCCTCACTTTTGGTAGGGATCTGCTTCAGTTTAGAGTTCTGACTGGGAGTTGAACCAATTCTAGCAAGCCTTGTGTTTTGTTTAGTGCCAAATTTAAAAGGTGCTGTATGCAAGCCCCACTTGCAGGGGAACAATTGGGACTATACTCAAAGGTTTCTGAATGTTCCTTAGCAGCTGAGGCTTTACCTGCCCCACACCTGAAATCTGCTGTGTGGCAGGTGGGCATGACTGAGGGAAGATGATGTTGAGGACCTAATTTGGCCTGCAGGCTGGTGCTTTCCTATGTCTGATCTGGAGGGCCACAAGTTCCTCACCCCAGCTAGCAGTTATCAAATTTCAGGCAGCAACAACTCGTGTGTGTGTGTATGTGTGTGTGTGTGTGTGTGGTGTATGTGTGTAATATATACTGAACTTGTTTTCTTTCATAAAAGTTATTGTGAAAGTCTGGGATCACTTCTTCTTGCTTTACCATATAGCAGAATTGAAAGTTCATTCTCCAGAGATTTAGTGCTGTAAGCAACAGTTTTGCAGACATGAGAGAAAATGCTTTTGATCAAGAGAGAAAGGTGGGGGTGGGGGATGCAATCCTCAGTTTTTCACTTTCATCTGAATGAATTCTGAAAGCTTGTTCTAGTTCTGTTTCCCATTTGAAAACCTTGCTTGGGTGGAAGGCAGATATTTTCTATGCTGATAAATGGACCTGCTAAATTCACCTATAAAGCTACTGAAGCAATCCTATAAATCTTGTGATTGAGGCTGATGCAGGCTGAGGATGCACACAGATGTAAATAAGAGACAGAAAAAGAATAAACCCATAATGTGAGAGATACTGGTTAGAATGAGGAATAAAGTTAATTCATTGCCTTCTTAACTATTACCTGCTAATAGCTGCATCACTAGGAAGAGATTTAGGAATGTAATAAGTTTCCTGCAAAATCAGACTAAGGTCTAACTAGTATAACATTTTAACAATGGATAGCCAGGTGCCTCTCGGGAGTTTACAAAGACAGCATAAAGATAACAGGAAAGGGTTTCTGCATTCCTCAGCTTCTGATATTTAGAAGTACTACTTGTGGTTCTGCAACAAAATGTTGCAGTATGGAGCGTTTCCTTCCAGGTTTCCAACCATTCAGTTCCACTCTCCCCTGTTTTCTTTCTCTTCTCCCCTCCAACAGTCAATATTCAGTGCCCACTGAGCATTGCGAGTCCCCCCTTTAGAAAAATAGCATAAGGCTATATTTTGGACCAAAGGCAAGTCCTCTATTCCCCCCCCCCCCGTCATGGCCAACAAGATGCAAGAGTTCTTATGGGACTGTTTTGGGGATTCATCCCTCTTTAGGGTTTTTCTAAAGACTTTTTGTGTGTGTGTTTCTCCAAACCTCAGGATTATTAGAAACCAGGCTAGATAATTCAGATGAAACCTGATAATTTCATACATAATCCAATGAGAAATTCAGAAGAAGGGAATTTCAGAAGCACCGCTAAACTATTGTCACGTATAGACAATTGTGTTTTTTTAAAAAAATTGCTGCATTTTGAATTGTAGTCAGAGGGAAAGGAGCAGAATCCTTTGAGAGGGCCTTAAGAGGGTCATTCAAGTTTTTATTGGAGATTGCTAATTGTTTAAACGCCCCTTAAGTCAGCTCAGTGGCTGGTTTTTGAATTATTTTATTATTAATCATAAAAAATGAATTGTGATGCTTGAAAAAGAGGCAGTGAAAAGGCTGCAATCCTCCATACAAGCTTTTAAAGTTAATGGAAGTTGAGTAGTTTAACTGCATGCTACTGTATAGTAGTCAACAAGCTTTAGAAGATGTTTCTGTGTTGATGATTGACTTGTGTTAATGGCACCTAACACAGTCTCCCATAATTCAAGATTCATGGAAGCGCACAAAGATGCTATATATGGAGCTCATAATTGAAACGCTCCTGCTCAAAAGAATAGTTGCTACCCATTCTATGCTGATCTAGACCAGGGATGGGAAAATCATTCTCAGCTCAAGGACTGAATTCCTTTCTGGGCAGCCTTCCAGGGACCGGAAGCAACAGTGGGCAAAGCAACAAATGCAGATTTTACATTTATACAGTAGGCTAGTTTCTACAGCGCAGAGTTGAAGGAAACATTCTAGCCAGGCAAAAATTCTGAAGTAGGGTGCAAAGCAAGGCCAGGGGAATGTTCTGGATAAATGGGGAGGCTGGTGGAGTGTGGGAAGAGTCTTGAGGACCTGAAGGAGAGGTTCTCAAATTCATGACCCATTTAACCTATTTTTTCCACCAAGTTAAAAGACAAAGCTCTTATTATTGTCGGGGTGATAAGTAGTGGTGGAAAGGAACCCAAGTCACTACTTGAAAGGCCACCTGTCTTCCCTGCCCAGCCAACTGCAAAAGTTGAAATGATGCTGTTCATTTCAACTACTGCCCTTGGATGGGTAGGCGGGATAACTCATTATTTTGTTTATTTAAGAAATTTGTGTCCTGCTTTTCAGCAAAGCAACTTATAAAAAAATAAAATAAACCTACATTATACAAAATTAAAAACACAGAATAAAACATCATACAGTAGAACATTAGAATAGCGTTCATGATGCAAAGGCCTCCTGAAATAAAATTGTTTTAACTCCATGTGTGCAATTTAGCAGGGGCTGTGCCTGCCTGATTTCTAATGGGAGGGAGATTCACATTGTGAAGGCATGACTTCTGGCTAGAGAAGGAAAGTTCTGACAGTTTCAGTTCTCTCCGTTTTTCATACTGGCCAGTCTTAAATTTAGTTCTCCTCATTTCTATGTTTCTTTCTTTTTTAAATCCTCATGAAAAATTGTCAGCATTTCATTGCAGATTTCTCCTAATAAAGCAGTTTTGACCAACCTATACATTTTTGCAAGCAATTTCTCCTAATGTAATGCATTTTGTATGTTATTTTCACAGATATATTCATTTTTATGCACATTTCCCCCTAATATATGCATTTTTTGTAAAAATTGTTTGGTTGGAAAACTGCATTGCAACATTCAGGTGAGTGCAAATTTCCAAGGATGACTGCATTTCTGTTCTCATGTTGTTTCAGAAAGTGCAAATTTGATAGATTTAGCTTTAAATGTGAACTGAATCAAATTTATTCCCCATCGCTATTCCCAGCTGAAGGCATAACTCCTCGCCCACTGACGTGAGTTGTGTTTGTGGTCCATGAGGGACCATGGATAGTGCCTCCCCCAAGTGATCTCAGTGACATACAGAGTAAGATACTCCTCCATTTGTTGACTGGATAGCTGGGCTAGCTCTGGTTTCTTTTCCCCTTCAGTAGTTGAGGTGCTTTGTTGTTTACTTGGGAAGGGTGAAAACTGGCAGTGGCGGTGAACAAAACCATCTGGGTTTTGCAAATGTTTCTTGTGTCTACTTGAAAAACACCTTTGAGCACTGGCAAGGAATGCTAAGAAGGTGAAGAGGGTTGGAAGTCAGCTATCCTTAAGAGGCATGCCAGACACAGGTTATAGCAGGGAGCAAGGCGACTTGCTCCCAAGACTATGGCTTGTATTAAGAGTGTTGACATTCTCAGCAGAAGCAACAGAGGAGTGCAAGTATTCAGTTCCCAACATTCTAGCAAAGAGGCTGCTCTTTGCTCTATGCTGCACATTTTGTTGGCAAAGATAAGGATGAAGAGAATTCCTTTTCGTCCACACTTAAAAGTGAAATGCAGGTTGGAATGCAGCAATCAATCAGATTGCACAGTTCTCTATATTTTGTGATGCAATTTTGGTTTAAGAATATGCACAAAAATGTCTCTTTTAGTGGGGAAATGCATAGAAAGTGTGTATTTTAGGAAAACCTGCATGCGATTTAACTTACGATTGAACACATTCAAAACTGACAAGGAATACAAAAGGCTCATATATTCATTCCTAGTCAAAGGATACATCACATAGGTTAGCATGGCCCTGTTTAGTTGACAAGTCTACAAATCAATAGGTGGTGGTGGGGAGGAGGATTATGCCAGCTTTTCTCCCCCCCTCCGAACTTCCATCTATTGACTGAATCTTCTGAAAAGATCCTACATACGTATACCCTCTGCATTGCACAGGCAGGACATATTCTTGCCTACCTTTTATGCACAAAAGTTCTGTTCAGAAGACCTAAACAAATGTGGAGGTTGGGGACTTAGATAGAGAGTATGATTCCACTTAAGTACACACAAGTTTTGTCTGAACATGGCTTCTCCCTTCTCCCTTGAAGATCAGTGTGTTGCAGAGAACCATTCATAATGTAACAGAACTTATGTGTGCAACTAATGATTAACTGAAATGGATACATTTTCATTAACCAAAAAGTTCATTTTTGAAAATCCTCAGAACTAATTTTGCTAAATTCCTGTTGTTATTGAATTCCTATTTTTATCTGCTTTTATAATAGTGTTTTTATGTTCTCTCTCTCTCTCTCTCTTGTTAGAGATTTTTAAATAACAAGTGGTTTAGAAATGCTTTTAAATAAATACTAAATGAGTAATTCATTCACTGGGGCCCATTTTGCTGAACCCCTTCTAGCCACACCTATCCTTTGCAGTTACTCTACCCTGATATTAATATAGTAGTGTGATATTAAACCTAGTATACATCCTTTCCTAGTGACTTGATGAAATGTGCCAAAGAATCCTTTCTTTTTCAGCCAGTTAGTTAGTTTAGGAAGGCACTGACTTTGAGGAGGATATTCATTTTGAAGTGGGTTGATTAGGCAGAAGATCATCTAAACATGTTGCATCTTTTGCTGTTGGATGAATGTAAAATGAGACAACAACAGCTAGCCAACAGTTTTTGCTAATGTAAAGATATTGCATGGGAATTAGAGGTTGCCACAATCTAATCCCGTTCCGTGCCCGGTACCTGCCGGGCAAAAGGGGCGTGTTTGCGGCTGCTGCCGAAGCCAGGCCGCCATCAAGGGTGTGTGCGTGCGCACGTGGCGCGCCAGCGCGCCGTCGTGACGCACAGTAAGGAGGCGGGGCAGCTGAAGGCCATTTAAGGCCACTCCACCAGCCTCCCGCCCTCCTTTGAATTTTGGCGGCGGAGGCCTTGTGGCGGCGGCTGCTGCGCGCCGCGGGGAGCCTTCCGGCCGCGGCGGGCCCTTTGGTGCGCCGGCCTAGCGGGGGCAGCGGCGGCAGCGGGACGCGAGGGGCCTTGGGGCCGCGGCGAGGCTCGGGAGGCCTTACGGCCACGGCGAGGCCTTTGATGGGCCGGCCTCGCGGCTGCGACGAGGCACATGGGGACTTCCAGCGGCGGCGAGGCACGGGAGGACTTTCAGCCGCGGTGAGGCCTCTGATGGGCCGGCCTTGCGGCTGCGACGAGACGCGTGAGGACTTTCAGCCGCAGCGGGGCACGGGTGGCTTTCCAGTTACGGTTTCAGTTTCAGTTACCCCTGAGGAAGAATCTTTATTCAGAACATGTCAGGCCTAAACAAACTGCACTGCTATGGGGGCACCTTTGATGCTCTTCTGCTCTCTCCTGTTTCTTTCCTTCAAACTATCACCTTCTGATTCCATCATTTATCATAGAAATAATGTTTGGGATTAAGGGAAACACAACAACCTACTTCTAGTTAAATAGTACCCTAGACTTTCTATCATAAACCTGGAATATGTGGAGTAGGGGGAGAGACAATGTTTAAAATTTAATTCTATGCTGATAGTAAAAGAGAGATTGAAAAGGCCAAATATGTCTTGCAACCCAGGGCATGTGTGTCTGTGTTTTAAGTATGCAGAGAGAAATGTTTACTTTAGCTGAAGGTGAATTACAGTCAGCATTTTTATGGATTAAATATAATTTGAAAAGAACAGTAGGGGAAAAGGTTATTTTAAGGATTTTCTATTTAAACTAAACAAAATATTTATGCAGGCAGGCTTCTGTGCAGAACATAGAGGCAAGTATTCATGGAGAGCTCCTGTCTGTTTCTCTAAGCATAGTAATGCAGCAGGTAAAGGGATGATGCATAGACGAAGAGCTGTCTCTCTCCTCTCCTATGTATTTAGGTCCAGTTCCACACCTTATGTGGCAATTGACATTGCCACTTGCTCACTACATGTCTCTCACAATGCTGTAATGGGTGGCAAACCTCCAGTTAGGGCCAGGAGATACTTCTATTGGGGTCCCCTGCCCATTACAGAAAGCAAAATAGGAATAGACTCCTTTTCTTGATACTGAAGTGTATTTTTAGTTTAAACTAAATGTTACTTTTCAGTTACCAATTACCTAGAGAGGTAGTGGGCTATCTGACACTGGGGGCATTCCAGGGGCAGCTGGAGAGGGGATGCTTTTATTAAGGGATGTACTGAGAAGGCCATCCCACTTCCTCACTGTTTTGCAAACCAGGAAAGTTCAGAGAAGGGGTTAGTCAATTAGGGAGAACTTGAGATGAGAGCCCCCCCCCAAAAAAAAAAAATTGCCTGCACTCCCACACCCTTCTGCTGCCTGTGGCCGCCACTTCTTTTGCAGAATAACCTAGAAAGATGCTCTGTCATAACGTAGCGGCCATTTGGATTGGAGCAATGCAATGTAATTACAAAGAGCAGAGGCTTTCTGATGAGGGTGGGGGGCAGCTGGAGACAGAAAGGAGGCTGCAGGAGCCAGTAGGGACCCCCAGTTAGTGCTGCAACCTCACCTCCAAAACTACTTCAACTCCAAATGCAAAGGGAACTCATCCCCCCTTTTTTCACTGTCAAGCTTCTCCCCCCCCCAAATACGTTCTTCAAAACCCAGGTAAAAATATATGAACCTTTCCATCAGTTAAGTCCCATAAACCTCTGTCCTAAGACCCATTTAATCTGTGGTATTCTGAGTAAACACACATAGGATTCTGCTGTATGTGTGCAATCACATGCACCCTTCCAGGGGAAGAAGTAACGATACACTCGGGGATTTTCTCATAAGTAAGTATGCATAGAATTGGTCCAATTCATATTTCTCTGAGTAAATTATTTAAACATAATGGAATTAATCACGTGCAGGCTGCACATTTGCTTGCATCTTCTCTTTAGCTAGTTTACAAACTGGTCTGTAGATAAGGTGCCCACCTTTTTTACAGGCCTCTAGTCCTGTGCTTTTAAGAGTCATCTGATCTGCAGACATTAGAAGATGACATTGCTTAACTCCATGCCATCTAATAACTGCTGAATACGAACCTGCTATTAAAGGCACAACAACAAGCCAGAAGGATATGTGGGGCCAGGGCCCCCCAAAGGAGTGGGAAGCAGCCCCCAGCAGAGGCTGCTTGAGAAAAGTGTCCCTTCCCAGCTACGCTCGAGGGCTATGGACCTTGCTTGCAGACTGCCCAGTTATGGGGAGACTCATTTTATGATGTGGTTTTTCTTTATTATGCAGTTTTCCGGATCCTATGGACGCACTGGTCCAGGGGACAATTGATGAAGACACACAGTTGGGCAGGGTTATTGGCCCCTTCCCATCATCCCCTACCTCTGCTCTCTCAGTGCCCCCCCTGTATAGTGCCCAAAGTGGCAGTGGGCAAAGTCTACCTGATTCACCATCCGTCATACAAGTGGGGTCAGTCAGTGATGGCTTCATACCAGATAGTCTATGCACAGTGCACTACACTTCATTCAATATAGTGCGCACCTGTGGCAGAGATGCCTTATGGGCAAGTGTGGCAGCTAATCTGCCTGCGTTGCCAGCTGTTACACATGGTGGATTTTGAGCTGCTGAGTTTTGCCTTTTAGGTCAACTATGCAGCAGAGCATTACCTATGGGCTGCTGTATTCTTGCATGGAGCACTTCAGCCCCTTCTGGGAAGGGACAGCCAGGAGACGAGAGGCCCCAGAAGCGGTGGGGCACTATTTTCATGATGTCCAGTTCTCGGGTAGGGCAGACTTTGGGTGCATGTTAGCGCTTGATGGCACAGTTTATAGCGTAGCTATGAACTGGGGAGTTCTTTTGGCAGCTGGGAAAGTGGAGGATCCTGCCCCAGTGTTCACCTTCCAGGGTATTAAAATCGACTTTTGGACCCAGGGCTGCAGGCTGCCTGGAAAAAGCTTGAATTGTTGCAGATCAAGATCCTGAAGTTTTCAGGGGCTGGGAAAGTGTTTGCTTTCTGCCCTTCAGGTATTGGGGGCCTTCTGTGGTGGGGTTTATAGTGCCATAACAGGGATTTCACAGCCTCACCACAGGTTCAGGGTTTTGGCTGCCTTATGCGCCAACCTGCGGTGTGGCCCCCTCCGTTCCTGCAGTGCGTCAGTGGTGTTCCAGTTAGAGGAAGGACCGACTCTGCTAGTCCCATACCGCATACTGGGAGATGGGGGAGGGGAGTCAGAGATGGTCAGGGCAGGAGGGGACTCCTGGGAGTTGGGGGGATGGCAGGGGCTATGCAAAGCGTGGCCTATTCCTAGGAATCTCGTCCTGGAATTCATCACAGATGGTAGGAGTAAAGCTTGTCTGCCAGTGTGTCGCAAGGTAGGCTTGCAGGGGGCCTTTAGGACCATTCACATGTCTTGGGATATGTCATGTGCTGGCCAGCTGGCCCATGCACACCCCCATACCCCTTATCCTCACCCTCCATGTTCACCTGACCCGCCAGGGATTGTTGATCAGGGAGGTGCCCTGTGACCATCATGCTTCAAAGCTCAGCGGTTACATGTAGCACCCCTCACACTTAATTTTGGAGCCTTCCGGATGGGGGGTGGGGGTGTTTGGGGCCAGGTCAGACTTCCCTTCGAGCCATCCTGGGGTCCAAGGTTTGTTTCCAGGCAGACCAGGGGTACAAGAGTCATTCCACATTATTTTACCCTCCCCTGGACTGGACACTTCCCCATGACGGCGACATAGTGTTTTTGGCCGGAAGCTATAGGCCTGGCTGCCTGATATTCAGGGGGAGGGATCTTCCCTCATAAAGTTTCGGTCTAGTGTCGCGATGCCTGGGAGCGGACCCATGGGGGTTTGAGGGCCATGCCCCTCCGGAATTGGGGTTGCCTACCCGGCAGTGGAATTGCCTACCTGGGACGGTCTATTTGGTTTTTGTATATGCAGGTGCAGGCCGCTAGGAGGTGGAAGTAGGGGGCGCATGGAATACATTCACCCCAGGGGCGAGTCTGAAGGTCTGGGACCCAACTGTTCACGATTGTTTCTGTTTTTGGCAGGTTGCTGGACGGGGATGGAGCAGATGCGCAGTCTACTCTGCAGCCATGGCATGAGCTCATAGGCTGGCCTTGGGGCCGCAAACGCACATTGGTTCACAGCTGGGCCTCTGATGGTGGGCCATGGTTTGGTGACTGGGTTGACAGAGTATGCGCTGGAATGGTCTCCTACCCATGTCGTTCCAGCAGGGTTCAGGGCAGAAGGTTACTGAAGGGCAAGACATGTGAGAACATGCAGTTGAGGCCACAATAGCCTCTGGTCGTCTGCTATGGTCAGACAGGAAGGGCAAGGCCCTCAGTGGCAGGCATGTGAGGACATGCAGCTGAGGCCTTGGTAGCCTCGGGTCGTCTGCTGTGGTCAGACATGGAGGGCAAGGCCCTCAGTGGCAGGCATGTGAGGACATGCAGTTGAGGCCACGGTAGCCTTGGGTCGTCTGCTGTGGTCAGACATGGAGGGCAAGGCCCTCAGTGGCAGGCATGTGAGGACATGCAGTCGAGGCCTCGGTAGCCTTGGGTCGTCTGCTGTGGTCGGACATGGAGGGCAAGGCCCTCAGTGGCAGACATGCTTGGACATGCAGTTCGGGAGGCAACGATGCCATCCTCCTGATGGACCTGCAGAGGGGTCTGCATGAGATTCTTATCGGGTGTGGGGTAAAGGGAGACTAAGCAGAGGCTTGTCCCCCTTTTGTGGCAAAGAAGTGCGGGAAAAGGTTTAAAGGGAAAGGGCAGCTAGGTGACACCTTTAGGCACCTTTGGGGGCGATTGGCGGTCCGGGGGCCTGCAGCTCAGGGCTATACGGCCCGGGGGGCAGAACACGGGCCGCCTTTGGGGCCAACGTGCCTCATCCGCTCGGAGTTTCACGGCTCCGGGGGGCGGTGATGCGGGTTGGACCCCCTACACATCTTCAGGGTGTGGCTTGAGCTGGGGTCTGGCATAGGGCAGCCCCAGGCTCAGGCAAGGTTTAGTCGCCCTATGGCTGCAAGCAGGCTTTGCCTGGATCATCAGAATGCTCCCGCACTTGATTTCCCCTCTGCAGGTTCATTATTCTAATTGATTCCGTTTAATAAAGTGGCCCATGATTTAACCCAATGAATGGTGTTTGTGTTTTATTTCGGCAATAGGCCGCAATCCCGTTCCGTGCCCGGTACCTGCCGGGCAAAAGGGGCGTGTTTGCGGCTGCTGCCGAAGCCAGGCCGCCATCAAGGGTGTGTGCGTGCGCACGTGGCGCGCCAGCGCGCCGTCGTGACGCACAGTAAGGAGGCGGGGCAGCTGAAGGCCATTTAAGGCCACTCCACCAGCCTCCCGCCCTCCTTTGAATTTTGGCGGCGCCCGCCCGACCCTCCCTCTACTGCAGTGTGATTCATTTGGTCGCTACGGGGCCGACTAGGAATTTTTGGCCTGCCTGCCTCGCTTTGCTGGCAGGTTTCTTTTGCCTACTCCACACTGTGGTTGGGGGGACGGGTCAAGGGTTAGCACGGGTGCCTTTGGGGTTAATAGGCTGATTGGTGTGTTTTTAGCTTCAATATGTCAACGGTCACTTGTGGCAAAGAAGTGCGGGAAAAGGTTTAAAGGGAAAGGGCAGCTAGGTGACACCTTTAGGCACCTTTGGGGGCGATTGGCGGTCCGGGGGCCTGCAGCTCAGGGCTATACGGCCCGGGGGGCAGAACACGGGCCGCCTTTGGGGCCAACGTGCCTCATCCGCTCGGAGTTTCACGGCTCCGGGGGGCGGTGATGCGGGTTGGACCCCCTACACATCTTCAGGGTGTGGCTTGAGCTGGGGTCTGGCATAGGGCAGCCCCAGGCTCAGGCAAGGTTTAGTCGCCCTATGGCTGCAAGCAGGCTTTGCCTGGATCATCAGAATGCTCCCGCACTTGATTTCCCCTCTGCAGGTTCATTATTCTAATTGATTCCGTTTAATAAAGTGGCCCATGATTTAACCCAATGAATGGTGTTTGTGTTTTATTTCGGCAATAGGCCGCAAACAGCACAGAACAGTCTTGACATGACCTCTGTCCTTTACAGAGGACTTCAGTAGCCTCCTGCTTGAGCCCAACAAAAGGAACTGACATGTCTTAGGACATATTGTAAATACGGGGATCTTGTTTGCATGTCTACCTATCATAGCACTCAAGAAATTTAACTTTGCACTTTTTATTCATTTCTGCATTCCCGTTTAGTAAGAATACTCTCATGGAAGCAGTACAAACGGCATAATCTTGACTTAGCCAGCCACTTTTTATGATGTCCTAACTCTTCCACTTTCCCTCCACGTATAACTGCAAAAGGTCAAATCTCTACTGCAAACAACACAACATACTTGTGGGGTTGCTTAGGGCTCTTTGGGTCCTAGCCTAAACATCTAGTGTGAATGTTATCCTTGTTGACTCCTGCTCTGTGTGTAATGTGAATCAGTACACTTAATTCTGAAAGGAATCAAGTTGAAAGAGAATTATTGTGCTGGTGGAGAATTGTGGCATGCTAAGGATTCAGATTGAGAGCTAATGTAGAATTAATGTTTTGTGGTTAAGAGGATGAGCGGGAGCTTGACGTTATTAGTTAAACTCAACTCTGTCATGGACTCAGTAGATAGCCTTAGGCAAATTATTGTCTGCAGTGCAATCTTATACATGGCTTCTCAAGAGTAACTCTCACTGAGTTCAATGGGCCTTGTTCCCAAGTATGTGTGCATAGGATTGTACTTAATCTCCCATTTTTAAAAAGGTGGATATACTGTCTTGCCTTGCGGAGTTGTTGCAAGAATTATTGAGGTAATTATGTTAACTTTTTTGAACACTTAGCAATTATATAACACTTTTCTTAACTTGTACTGCTGTATGGGTTCAGTAGCTCTATTGATCTGACTCATGTATATAAAGGTCCTTCCTGTTAAACACAGAAACATAATACAGTCAGTATATAATTGGTCATGAAGGGTCATCTGTGGAGTCAGAGAAGGCATGGTCAATAGAACAAAAAATATGAACAGATCAATAACAGTGGATGGCTCCTGTGATTCAAGCAGCTGTGAAACATTGATTTGCAAAGAAGAAGATGCGCACAACAGTGAAAATATGTTCTGTGTATGCACTTTAGATAATAAACTAATGCGGAGTGCCCTACGCTTCAATCAAAGGCAAACTGTAAATCAACAAATGACAACATATATGCATCCCCTCTGAAGAAAAGAAACCATGAAGCATAAAAATGAGTATTACAGCTTGCAAGATAAACTGACTGTAAGGGAGAGACTTAAATCTTCTCCATCTAAGTTTTTCTCCATCAGTGAAAAAACTGAGCTGTCCTTGGTAAAATGTCTTGTAAAAGAAAGGGAGAACAGTAGCCAGCAGAGGCTGGATGCTGAATTCAGACACTGTGCTTAGCTAGTATCTCTGAACCTTGCAGGGAGATGTTGAAGGTCTGGAATGATAAATTAGAAAATCTATCAAGAGATTTGCTTATGAATCAATCTGTGTGAGTAAGTGTAGGTTACAAGGACTCCTGTGGGCTTTCGAGTGCAAGCTCCATTGAAATGAATGGGACTTGCTCAATAGCCCTTGAGTGAAGATGTAGCTACTGAATTGTGTCTAATCTCTTTGTAAGTGAATGCAATATCTTCAATTTCACTTGAGGACTGAGTCCTCCCCCAACCCAGTAACTGCCTCTTTGCTTGTATAGTACAGGCCGCATATTTATTTTCCTACTCTAGTTCAGAAAATTCTATTTTCAGTTATTTAAAACCAAACATTAGGATCTCCCCCCCTGCTGCAACTCGAAAATAGATATTTGTAAAAGTTATACTTTTACTAGTTATTACTTTTGTTAATACTTAACAATATTTAACATCAGGTTTAGTAAACCATCCCCCTGAGGCTGGTCACACTTGTTATCTAGTTGAGAATGCATTTCTCCAAAGACTTGGCAGGAGAAAATGCAGATGTTGACATAAAAAGAAATTGCAAACGTTTCAATGCTGACATTTTTTGTGGATGTTTTGTCTCCAGTTCTTGTTCAAAAAGAAGTAGATCAAAGGTGTCACTAGGGTTGGTGTCACCTGGTGCAGTAACTCATGGTGTCGCCCCCATGGACCCAGGAATTTGAAGAATTTGAAGAACATCAGAAATATCTAGGGGCACAGCACAGGCACAGCCAGCTCTTAACAGAGAACAGTTTGTGTGATTCCAACTCCAGCTGAGCAGCTCTGCTGCTGAAACCTCTGCCTATTGTGGTTGGATTCTCACCCTTTAAAACTGGCTGCACCCAAAGTAAAATCCTCCTGAGAGGGAATTCATTCCCTTCTGGGGGCTTTTACTCATTGCACTGAACTCAGAGAGGATTTATCGATAGAACTGCAGCCTACAGGGCTAGATTCCCCTGCAGTCCAGTTCTAGGTTCACTCAAACGTAATCCTACCTGATTTCTATGGGCAGCCCCCTATTTACCTGGGAGAGATACATTGAAATCAGTGGAAATTAACTTCCGAGTAAGCATTGATAGGATGCGGCTGTAGTTTCTTATGGAATATTCAAATACGAACAGATTTTGAAAAGTAAATATAAACGCTGAATACATCTAATATGCCTTAAATTATATTATGTTTTTATAAGAATATAAGGACACATTTTCAAATAAGAAACAAACTGTTCTTAACCAAATATAAGGATAGGTGAAATATAAAAAGTTAAATATGTTTTTATACATTCATATAACTTTTGTTCAAGTAAAATACACCCCCAGATTTATTTGTTTTTTTAAAAAAGGGGGAATTATTGTGTGTTTTTAAAATACGTGAATACAATGGCAAATGATAAACATTCGACTCCTTTTCCACTTGTTTAAAAATTATTCCAAGCTCACTCAGCACAGACTTTGTTAAGGAGCTGGATTCGTTATTTAGGAGTATATTTTTGCAGCATAATTTAGGAAAAAACATACACGAAAGAAGGAATACAGTAAAATCTGCAACGCTAGCTGTTTTCTCTTTCGCCAAGGGCCTTGCTTAGCGAAGAGAAAATGGATCTGGACTTTGCCTGCTGTTAATAAAAAAAAGGACTATCTTACAAAAAAAAACTGTGGGAAAATATACCGCGTTTAGAAGAGGTGGAGTTAAATTCTGATCGGGAAGAAAATAATCGAAGAAAGTTAAGGAGGAGTATAAGAAAACGCAGCAATGAATCAAGAAAACAACCCGATCCTATATGCATGTTTACGCGGAAGCAAATCTCTGAGTTCTATGGAACTTGCTCCCAAGTAATAAGACTACAGTGAAATAAACTTTTAAGGATAAAGTCCTGTGCCTTTTGAGTCTGAATGAAAGCAGTGGAGGTTACTCCCGAGTAAAAGTGGATAAGATGGCGATGCAGCTCTTACTTATTTCAAGGGGAAGCTAAGCACGCGCTTAAACGACTGGCCAGCTCCAAAAGTCGCCTTTCCCTTCCACGTGGTGTGCAAAACAGTCACCCCTGGTGGTGGTGGTGCAGCAGGCTCAGGCTCTAGCCTAGCCTGCCTGGTAACAGCTGCAACGCTGCTCGAGGCCCTGCCCTGCGGGAGATCCAGCCGGCTCGGCAGCGCCCTTCCCTGCTCTTCCACCACGCCTCACATGTTAGCGCGGGCAGGGCAGCTCTCACTTCCTGGTGCCTTGCCTAGGGGTGGCTCTGGGTGTCACCCCCTCATGGTGTCACCCGGGTGCAGCCCGCACCCCCTTAGTGACGCCGCTGAACTAGATATTTGCTGTATGTGTGACCCTTCTTATGTGCCTTCAAGTCGATTATGACTTATGGCGACCCTATGAATCAGTGACCTCCAAGAGCATCTGTAATGAACCACCCTGTTCGCTTGTTACCCTAACATCTGCAAGGGATTTTCAACATTGTTAAAAACCAAAATAAATACATCTTACCATAAAACAAAATAATAAAGCAACCATCACCACCATTACAGCTGCAGAAAACTTTGGCAGCACACTAATGCCAACATCATCAACTTAATCTATCAAATGCCTGGGAAAAAATGACTTACTTAGTGCCAAAAGGATGTCAATGAAGGTGTTAGGCAGACCTCACTGGGGAGCATATTCTACAGATGGAGAGCCACAACAGAAAAAGCCTTCTCCGTTCTTACCACCCTCTGAGACTCCCTCAGAGGGGGAGACTTGGAGAAGGGTTGGAGAAGATCTAAGAATCCAGGTAGGTTCTTACCAGAAGAGGCATTCCAGAATATATTGGGGTCCTGAGACCTGAAGAGCTTTATAGGTTAGGTAAAAAAAATAGTGCTTTGAATTGGGCTCGGAAGTGTACAGGTAACCAGTGTAACTGGAACAGGATTGATGTTATATGATGTGTTCACCTTGACCCTGTCAACAACCAGGTAGTAGCACTCTGCACTAATTGAAGCTTCCGAACCATTTTCAAAAGCAGCCCCACGTAAAGCACATTGCAGTAATCCAACCTTGATGTTACCGGAGCATAGATTACTGTAGCCAGGTTATTCCTGTCCAAATAGGGTTGCAGTTAGACCACCAGCCTAAGCTCATGGAAGGCACTCCACACCACTGAGGCCACCTGTCCCTCAAGCAACAGCAATGGATCCAGGAGAACTCCTAAACTATGAATCCTCTCCTTCAGAGGGAGTTTGAGCCCATCTAGAGCAGGCTGCTGGCCTGAAGAACCAGCCACCAACAGCATCACAGTATTGTCTGGATTAAGTTTCAGTGTATTGGTCCTCGTCCAGTCCATTATTGGAGCCAAGCATTGATTCAGCACATCCACTGCTTCACCTTCAGAAAATGAAAAGGAGAAACAGAGCTGCGTGTCGTCAGCATACTGAGGACAACGTACTCCAAAACTCCATATGACTCCACCCAATGGTTTCATGTAGATGTTAAACAACATGGGCAACAGAACTGACCCCAACAGGACCCCATACTGGAGAACCCACGGAGCCAAGCAATGGTCCCCAAGAACCACCTTCTGGAGCTGGTCATCCACATAGGAACGGAATTACTGCAGTGCAGTGCCCCAACACCCAACTCAGACAGTTACCCCAGAAGGATACTGTGGCTGATGGTATCGAAAGCCACTGTAAGATCAAGGAAGATCAATAAGGTCACACTCCCCCTGTCTTGGTCCTGACAGAGGCTATCATACAGGGTGACCGAGGCAGTTTCTATACCAAACCCAGGCCTGAATCCCAAATGTGCACCAAAATGCAGCACATGATATAGTTTGTACAGTGATGCTATATACATTTAATAATAATACTGGGGAGAACTAGATGCAGGGATGCCATTTGTAGCTTCAGCTCAATGTGTTTAGTAGTTCTCCTGCCTAACACTGAAAGAAACGTGTGTTTCTCATAATTACTTGGAAAAAATTGTTTATACTACCAGTGGCTTTAAATTTACTTCTAATTGTGTGTGTGTGTGCACAGAGCAAGGTGAAAGGGAAAATGGCTGATCAGATTCTGGCATTTGCAGTGATGCAGTATGGCTCTGTATCAAAATGATTAACTAGTTATAATAATGTGATGTAAAGGGGAGGCTATAGTGTAATATGTTAAAGTTAAAGTTTTGGCAGGTTGCAGTGTGAGCCATTATATAAATAACTTATTAAGAAAGGCACAAAGAAGTTTCTCTTAGCAAATTTAAAATAATAATCAGTCTCCTTCAACAGATTGCTGTTAATTGGATTGGGAATTAAACAGCTTTGTATGAGTGCAGTTAATTAATAGCTCATTACTTTTTTAATAAGGCAAATTCACTTGTAAGTAAGGAAGATGCCATGGAATTCATCACAGATTAGATATTAGACTGGGATTTAACATATCTTTCTCCATGGAGGGAATTAATCTTTAACCTTGGAAGGCCTGGATTCTGTTTAGAAAGTCTTAAATGAGCTCATCTCATCCCCCAAACATTTGTATCAAAGGATTCCTAACTTTATTACTTAACTATACCAAGATGAAGGCAGTTTCTTTTCTTTTGTTGGTACATTTAATCCATACGAGGAGTAAAAAGAGGAGTTAGAGAATGAATCGTGGAACAGGCAGTCCTTCAAAGCCAGGCTTAAAGAAAGGAAAGATATATGAGCAATATAGGAGCATGTTGCCAAACCAACAAATAAATTGGATTTTCAGTTTATAGCTGCTTGCATGCACAGTTTGTGTGCATGTGATGGGGATTTAAAATCTCTTATCGAGAAAGTGCTTCTTCTCAGGACTTAACATGGTATTTTTTTAATGCTAGAAAATTTTATACCACTTTTAACCAATGTTCCCAAAGTGGAATCCACCTAAAATTAATAAAAAATTCTAATGAAGCAAAAAAAAAAAATCAATTATACAAGCACACCCCAAATAAGACTAATGGAACTAGCAGGAATCAAGTTCAACTGGAAAATGGAAATGGAGTGCCTTCAAGTCGATTCTGACTTATGGCGACCTTATGAATAGGGTTTTCATGGTAAGCAGTATTCAGAGGTGGTTTACCATTGCCTTCCTCTGAGGCTGAGAGGCAGTGACTGGCCCAAGGTCACCCAGTGAGCTTCATGGCTGTGTGGGGATTCGAACCCTGGTCTCCCAGCTCGTAGTCCAACACTCTAACCACTGTGCCACACTGGCTCTCTAGAGCTTCAGCTATACCCGTGAAAAACTCATGCCCCAGCTGCCATGCAGAATATGGCTGTATGAGTGTTCGGTACCTATTGGATTGGGGTGGGGACTCTTTTTCAGTCCAAACACCACATTCCCTCCTAGGTGACTCTCCAGGGACTGCCTGCCAGTGGTAGGTGGGGCTAGAGGTAAAAGTGGGTGGAGCAATGGACATGACGTGCTCCTTTGTAGTCTACATTCCAGCTATGCAGGCACCAGATGTTTCTACTCTCTATCACACACATTCCTTCATCCAAACATCAGAGTTCAAGGACACATTCTAGCCAGGCAAAAGCACATGAGGAGAGTGCAGGGCTGATGAATATGGCCTGGGGAAGACTCCCAAGGGTTGTATGGCGTAGCCTGGAGAGCCATATTTAGCCCCCTAGTGTGAGGTTCACACTTCTGTGTTTGATAGTACCCGTGACTAGGAATAAGCAAATTTCTTTCATTCTGTGCCTTTGTTACTCCTTAGGCTTACTCTGTTCTCCATTTCTTTCTTCCTGAGTTCCAAGTTAACTATTGAGACTTGCTAAAATTAATTCCAGAACTGAAGCATGCATAGTTAATCAATGAGGGTGATATCTATCCAATGTTGTGTGAGTGCCCTTCCACTCATGCAATGGGACTTTCCCTTCCTTTTCTTCTCCACACCAGTAGTCCCCTGTGCCTCCCCATATCTGCTCTAGGAGCTTCCTGAAATCTCTGGAGCAGATTCTGGGGGAGGAAGAAGAAATCCTGTTCTATGAGTAGAAGTCTGTTCCATTGGGGAGGCTGACACAGTTAGATGTATGCTCTTAATGTTTATCAGTGTTCATTTGTGGGAATTGATAAAACATTCCAATAAATGCAGTTGTGATGGGATAATACATATGAGTGCATAAAGAGAGCTTTCTTTCTTTTTTTTGCAGTGCTTTATCAATGCACAGGTGCCCACTGGTCACATACAGCGGGCCAGAAAAACCACAAAAGCAAACTGTACATTTACAGCGCTCTGTACAACATTGCAAAATAAGGGTTGGAACAATGCAGTCAATGCATCAGTTCAGTTTTGGAAACAAGAAATTATATTATATATCCAGCTATTCAACATTCTGAAGTTTAGGGAGAACTTTCAAATGAGAGCCAGTGTAGTACAGTGATTAGAGTGTCAGACTGGTACCTGGGAAACCAGGGCTCAAATCCTCACTCAGTCATGAAGCTCACTGAGTGACCTTGGGTCAGTCAGTCTCTCAGCCTAACTTACCTCACAGGGTTGTTGTGAGGATAAAATAGGGAGGAAGAGAACCAATTTTGCCACTTTGAGTTTCATGGAGGAAATGTGGGATATAATAATAATAATCGGGAACATAGGACACATCCCTATGTATATGAAATTGCAGGGCATCTGACTTCCGGGAAGGGTGACTTAGCCTGTGCCTGCTTTTGAGACGGGCTCCTGCCTCAAAAGAAGCTTATTCAGATATATCAGTCAGTTTTTTCTTTTTTTTTGACTGATTAAACTTCTCCCGGGTAGGGAGAAACGAAGAGATTAACCTCAAAGCCTATTTTTGTTGGGACGACCAGATCTCATTAATTTATGGGACGAGGTCCAGCCGACGAAGGTGGGACGGATTTTCAACAGCAAGCTCTATCTGATAAAGCGAACGTTCATCTTATCTTCTAAGAGAGAACGCACTAACAGGCAAGCACCCTTCTTTCTATATTTTTCTTTTACTTGACTTAAATTGTTGCTGTTTAAAAGAGATTTGCCAGATTGATCGGTTTTTGACATCTCACTGGGGAGCCATAACTTCTCTCTGCTACGCACTAATTAATAGCTTATCTCTGTTTTTGTTGCAAAAAGCTGTCCTGGATTTGCATTCTAAAGATATACACAGAAGAGGGATTTCTATTCCAGATTTTTATTTTGAAGAATATTATATTGTCTGAGACTACTCTCTTTTTGGTCTATTTTATTTTGACGAATCTGTTTTCTGACGACTGCCATTAATTGTTTCGATCCTGGGAACTGCATTTTGTTTACTTAACTATGGAGAGATAAGGCTGTCTGCTCTGTTTATACTGTGATGTCACCAAGTTTGGAGTATTAACCCAATTGTTGCTGAAATAAGAAGTGGTTTTCCTATATTTTTCTTTTAAAATGGCAATTAAGAAAGTGGCTGAGAATCTGGAAATAACTATGTTTCAGAAAATAATGGATGAGATTGAGATAACGAAACAAAACCTGCGACAGGGTTGTAAGGAGTTGAAAATTGAATTGAGTAAAATGACGCAGGAGATTAAAGATATAGGGGTCCCTGTGAGAGAGGTGACCCTGGAAGGGGTCCCTGTGAGAGAGGAGACCCCGGAGATTGGAACAAACGTGGAACAGGAAAAAGATTTGGAGTCTATGGACTTTAGAAATAAAATCTATTGTTTGGAGACACAGGAGATTAAAGACATAGGGGTCCTTGTGAGAGAGGAGACCCTGGAGACTGGAACAGGGGTCCCTGTGAGAGAGGAGACCCTGGAGACTGGAACAGGGGTCCCTGTGAGAGAGGAGACCCCGGAGATTGGAACAAACGTGGAACAGGAAAAAGATTTGGAGTCTATGGACTTTAGAAATAAAATCTATTGTTTGGAACTCAATGTTATCTCTGAAGAAATTAATGAAGATTCTAGAGATAAAGTTATCAATGGCATGGATAATCTTCTGGACTGGAATGATGTGATGGAGCCCAATATAGAGAAAATCTATGGAATTAACTGCAGCCATGTGACAATGGAAAAACTTTCAAGAGATGACCCAGTGTATTTTGAAAAAAAGAACAGAGATATGATTTTACAGCAGTATTTCAGCAACCTATTCAGAATGGATGGCAAGAAAATATTTGGGATAGAGGTAATTCCCATCAGACTCTTACTATATGACTATGGCTTTGACAGCAAGATTATTATGGAATACTGATAATGGAAGATTGGATACTGAAATTACTGGACTTAACAAGACTACTGAAGATGGAAGATGGAAAATGGAACTAATAGGGATAATAGAACAATGGCTACTGAAATTACTGAACCTAACAGATTCTGATGTGATGGATTAATTGAAATGTTTATTTTGACTATGGTTATGACAATAAGATTATCATAATTAGTAATGAGATGGATTAATCGATATGCTTATCTGGAAAAAAAAATTGATAGATATATTTCTTAAAGAATTGAAACCTCTCTTTGACTTTTTGTGGAAAGAATAAAGTAATGTTTATGAGATTTGATGATTAAGTAAGATAACTATTGGAGGAAAGTGATTTTATAATATGACTTAAGAGACAGGATTGTTATATATTATAGACTTATAACTGATCTGATCTTTGACAAATGGGAAGTCAATATTTTACTCTTTATTTTTTATTTTTATTTTTATTTTTATTTATTTATTTTTTTTTGTTTAACTATTTTTGATTTTGTTTTTTGTCTTTGAATGTTTTATGATTTCGTCTTGTATGTTTTATGAAAATTTGAATAAAAATTATTGAAAAAAAAAAAAGAAATTGCAGGGCATCTATGTGCTATTCTGTGAGTTTTAAAAAAATGTCCTAAATCATTGTGTGCTTTTCTTAACACAATGAGTTAACAGCATACTCATCTTTTACAAGTAGCATCCCGTCCCTATGCACCCCAACTCTGTTCTTTCATTCCTGGAAACTCCTGCTTTGTTTAAAACGCAAGAAAACTCGGGCCATAGAGCCAATACTCTCTCAAGCTTCCAGACTTTATATTATTTTTTACAAATATGATCAAGCATCAGGACAAGGATGATGTCTTACATTTTTCACTTACATTTTCACACCTGCATTCCGCAAGCCTCTGGATACAAGCATTTTTTAGTCACGTTGACAGGGGATCAGTACTTCATATATTTTTATTAAGCTTGATTGTTTTGTTAACATCCACTTTTGTTTCTCACTCTTCCACAAGTGAGGCCCTGGATTCAACTGCCATCTACTTTTATTTTTCCAAACTCTGTCCACCCTTTTGATAAAGCACAGTGAAGGGTAAAAGTTGATCAAGACAAACTTTTTAAAACAAAGTTCTATTAGCTTCTGTCATCTTTGGGAGAAGAGAAATTCCCATCATGTCGTCCTATCCTTGATTGTTTTTGCGCTTCTGCTTGAAGAGGCTTTATTCACAAGGTCAGAACAGTCATTTGGCTATAAAGATGCCATTGACAATTACATGATGGAAGCCAAGAATGGGAATGACTTGGGATGGCCTGTTGGTTCTCTGGAAAGTATACAGCTACTGTTAAGAGTCTGCTACCTGAACATGGGGTTTTGAGCATGTGTGTTTCAAGAGTCTTAAACAGCAAGGCTCACATTGACTTCCTGAGTCTCCTGACATGAGTGGAGGCTGGTCCATTAGAATGACTGCCCCACCAAGACCAGTCTATCTTCAGCTAGCCCCACCTGCCTACCTCCTTACTTACAACCAGGCTAGAACATGGCACTGACTATCAGCCATCTCCTCAGACCCAGTATTGCCTTTGTAGAACTCCACAGGGAGGATGGGGACAAAAGCTTCCCCAACTATTTGCTGTGGCCCCACCTACTGTTGGCCTTCTTGCCTTCTGCCCTACCAGTCCAAATGAGCACCAAACTCTACTGCCTGATTCTAAATTGTTGCGCCCAGCTCCTGGCCCTGTTGTCCAGCCATCATGCTTGCTTGTGATAAGAATACATGCACAGGCAACTAGTCTCTTTCTGTCTCTGACATTCATATATGGCATGGGTGAGCATATTAAACATCACAGTTGCCACTATAGCCGAACAATCCAGGATTTTAAGTTGAATGTGTGTGGCTGAGTCACTACCCATCACCATCACCCACCACCACCACCACCATCATTTCTTCAATGTATTGCTTGCCATCCACCCAAAGGTCCCAGAATGGCTTGCAACAGTTTTAAAATACATCATTAAAAACCATCAAAATAACCTAAAATCACATCACAAAAAATACAGTGGGTCCTAAAATATACATCTCAGGTGCCAAACACCAGGGTAAAGAGGTGCATCTTTAGATTGGCTGAAAACTGTACAGTGAAGTTGCCAGGTGGACTGCCGCAAAGAATGCGGTCTCTGCTTAGGGTGGCAGAATTACCAAAAGAGCCCCCTCTGCTGATCTCAACACCTGACAGGGTCTGTAGGGAAGGAGGCAGTTTTTCAGATATTTGGGACCTAAGTCATTTAGGACTTTAAACATTAACATGAGCACCTTGAATTGGGTTTGGAAATGAACTGGCAACCAATGTAGCTGTTTTAAGACAGGGGTTATAAGAGACCTAAAAGGAACCCCAGCGAGTAACCTGGCTGTTGCATTTTGGACCAGTTGAAGTTTTGGAGTTGTCTTCAAGGACAGGCTCACATAGAACGCATTGCAATAATCTGAACTGGAAGTTACCAGAGATTAGAGTACTGTGGCCAAGTCATCTCTGTCCAAAAGGGGTCAAAGCTGGCAAACCAGCTGGAGCTGGAAAAAGGCACTTCTAGCCACTAAGGCCACCTGAGTCTAGATTCAGAAGTACCCCCAAGCTGTGGACCTGCTCCTTCTAGGGGAGTGTAACCTCATCTAGAAAAGGCCTTCTCTCCACCTCCTGGACATAAGAACTCTAGTCACATAATACCTTTGTCTTTTTTTTGGATGCATCCTCAATTCATTGATGATGCACTCATGCTAATGTAAATAGGAACACAGGAAATCGCTTTATACTGAGCCAGACCATTGATCCATCTAGCTCAGTACTTTCAACGCTGACAGGCAGTGGTTCTCCAGGGTTTCAGGCAGGAGCTTTTCCTAGCCCTGTGTAGTATTGAACCTGGGCCCTTCTGCATGCAAGGTAGATGCTCTACCACTAAGCTACAGTCCTCCCCCTGATAATCAGATATATAGTTGAAACTCATCGTCATCAGATATGCAGCAAAACTTGTAATTCCAGGGATCAGATACAAGTTTTTGGGGAGCTGGTAATGCTGACCTAAAAGAAGAAGAGAGTATTAGGAGCCCCATCCTTCCCCAACTGGTGGGATGACTGGTGGTGGCAAGCACTTGTGGGAAAAGGAAAGAGGGTCCTTTCTCCCTGAGTTGTAGTACAGTATGCCAGAACAGGTGGCCCTTTTGAAATATAGTTCTAAACCAGGTGTCTAATCTGGTGAAATTTGATTTCAGCATAGTTTTAACCATTAAATATAATACAGAGGGTATCTGCACTCACACTAGAAATCCTACACAGTGTACAATTATTTGATATTTTTATAACATCAACAAATCTAAAATAAATTGATTTCATGAGTAAGCTCCACTGACTTTTTTCCTCCCCTTCCGGTGAGAATTGGTCATAAATAAATGTTCTGGACTTCAAGCCAAAATCTTTTGGACCAAGTACAAATATTGTAATGTTCCCTGGGTGAATTTTCTCTGAATAAATAACTTTAACCGCAGGTGAAACTGGAAGTATTGGATAGGAAAATATCATGATGTTCTACAAACTTCAGGAGACAGCATGTTCAAGCTGAAAACATGCAGATCCAAGTTTCCTTTTTTTCTTTTTTAACTTCACAGTTATTTAGTGTTTTTCTGTTACTGCTTAAGGTCCTGAAAGCTAGCAGCAGTATCAGAGATTGTTTTGAATATTTACATCCTTGTGCAAAGAGAATGGTGCCTTGTTCATTAGTTTTACTGTGGAAAAAAATCATCTTTATTATACTGTTCCTCCTGCCTGCCTGCCGCCTACCAAGAAATACTGGTAAAGAATGCATAGTCTCCTTTTCTACCCAGAGCAAACATCATTTAAAGTGATGAATAACTGGGTTGATGATATTTGCAACCTCTGCAGGCTCTCTGCTACAACCCACGCACCTCCAGCTGCATATAAATCTAAAGATATTTTCCCTTTGCAGGCATTGCTTCAAGATGTCCCTGTCTTTTTATCTGGCAACTTCATTACACTTGAGAATTGCTTCAAAGAATTTTTTATTTTATTTTTAATACCAAAGGACAAGCTAACAATGCTGGAGAAAGTCTCTCTGCAAGACAACCTGGTTTGTTCTCAGGTGGTTTTTTCTTTTCTTTTAGGAACTGCTAATCTACTTCTTAGGGAACATTTGTGTATTCTACATTGCAGATGTTGCCACTGTAATATAAACAAGCTAAAAGATAGTGGATTTGGGCTGATAACATTCTTCTTCCACATCTCAGAGAAAGTATTAGACTTGCATGCGAAAATATGCAACTTTAGACTTTGCAGCCAATAGTTCAAGCTGCTGAATATGGCAAAGGGGAATGCTATTTGAAAGTGTGTTGTGAACACATGTCGCTACTGTACCTGATCTAACACAGCCTTCCCCAGCCTGGTCCTTGCCAGATGTTGTTGGACTCCAGCTCCCATCAGCCCCAACCAACTTGGCAAATGGTCAGGGATGATGGGAGTTGTAGTCCAACAGCAATGGAGGACTGCGGATCAGAAAAGACTGATCTAGCACATTACTGATGATTCTGTATGACAACAGGTCTCTAAGGTCTCGATTAGAGATGTGCTAGAATTCTACCCAATTCAGATTTGGTACTGAATTTTCCATTAATTCGTTTATTCTCAATCGCTGAGGATCGGATTTTAATGTAGCAAATTTCTGTGGCTACTTTGGAAAATGGATTTTTCTAAAAAAAATCACCTCTAAAACGTCAGTTGTAAGAATGATAATCAAAATAGTGATATTTTTAAAGGAAAGTGAAAAAAAACCATGGATTGGTAAAAACAGCGGGTAGAAGATACAGAATGAACTTGAATCTATGCCAGCCTGTTAGATCAATGGAATGCTTTTGAACTAGCACCGGTCAATGGATCCCATCCCTGATCTTGACCAAATATCTTTCCTCATCTTGTTACCTGGGATCCTTTTAACTGTAAATACTAGAGAATGAATCAGGGACCCTTTGCATGCAAAACATGTTTTCTGCAAAGCTATGGCTTTTCAGGTTTTCAGTTTTGTTTTTAAGTCTAATTTAGAAAGCATAGAGTAATACTTTAATCATGCTTGAGTTTTGATTTCAAGTGGAGAGGCAATGAAGCTGTTGATTGAGTCTTCAAAAGACAGTGCTGGGAACCATTCTGCTTCCTAGGGAAGAAAAAGGCAGTCAATAAAGTAAAGTAAGTTTAGTTATTTAGGATAGCAGCAATTTTAGCTGAACAGGAACTTTAGCTGATCACAGACTAGCAATGGAAAAATGAGCCAAGTTTTCTAATGGTAATGTCACTGGTGCAGATGTTGTAGCCTTGAGGTTGCATGCCCTCTGTATTGAGAACTCTCTCACATATAATGGGTGGAAGGGCGGGATAGAAATCAAATAATAAATAAATAAATAAAATTCCATGCTGAAATATACCTATTTAAATTGTGTGTTTGATACCATGAGAGCAATTGATCTTGACCATTTGCTTCATATGGAACCAGTTCTTTGCTTTGCTCTTTCAATGTGAGGATTGAAACTGAGGTTATCATACTTTGGACACATAATGAGAAGACATGATTCACTAGAAAAGTCAATAATGCTGGAAAAAACAGAAGGGAGTAGAAAAAGAGAAAGACAAAACAAGAGATGGATTGATTCCATAAAGGAAGCCACAGACCTGAACTTACAAGATCTGAACAGGCTGGTTTATGCTATTGGAGGTTGCTGATTCATAGGATCACCATAAGTGGTAATTGACTTGAAGGCATATAACAACAACAAAAGCATTGGAGTTGCACAGCAACTTGAGGCAAGTAGATTCTTTCTCTATATAGCTTTAGATGATGAAATGATCTATATTGTTCCCTTCAATTTAAAGAAAAGTGTGTGTGTTTGAATAATCATCACAAAGTAGCTTCAACTTGGCAGGGAACCTAGCCAAATCTCAACAATCCAACAGAACAATGTATTTTCATAACGCATTATTGTTCCTATCTTGGTTGGCTGGTGTGGGGATGGCTGAAGGGAAGCAAATGCAGCTGACACTCCCAGTTGTCCCTATTTACCAGGACAATCTCTATTTCCTAATCGCTTTTCCAATATGATCTCATTTTTGTCTCCTGGGGGGATGCATTGTTAAACTTGTCAGCATTCAAGAGTTGCATTCTTGAGGGTTGCACTTCTGTGTGAAGAGTAGATTAGTGCACATACTTATATATGCTTATGCGTGAGACTGAACACTAAAGCACCAGTGTGCATCCTGCCACTTCACACATTGCAGTGGCTGAGGTGTAGTTTGAACTTTGATAACATTGTGTCAGATAATTACATTTTAACCCCAAGAACAAATGCTGTCTTGGCTTTTAAATCAGTAGTGGTAAGGTTTTGCAGAGAAAATGAATACAGCAGATAACAGACAGCACAGAGCTCTCAGGGAATGTGTGTATCTATGGGAGGACTGCGACGGGGAATGATCTTTCATATGAGAATAGTGATGTTAACAAAGGTGTCCCAATTTTCATCTATGAAATATTGGAGGGTATGTCGTGTTTGTTCAAATTCTGTCAATGCTCATAAGAACGGCAAACACTGAGACCCTTCCTCCTGAATTCATCACCTTTACCCTCACGCCTACGGTCACTTATTACATGCCTGCCATTGTGCTTATCATCTCACAGCTGCTGACATCTGGTTTTCTTTTCTTATTTTTTTTAAAACACATTTCAAGCTTAGAAATTCCCCCCTCCAATTTTATCCCATCTGGGAGAGGAACTGTTGTCTTCCTGTGTTCCCATACCTATTTAATGCCACTTGCAAGTTGGCAAAGCCAGTGTTTGATATATCTCTGACACTCCCATCTCATGGTATTCAGTTTCTTCTCAAATGCAGCCTTTGACCATTTAGGAAGTTACAGCTATCCTGCCTTTGCAGCTGGTGCAAATCCATTGCCATTCAGATCAGGCACCGCCAAGGTTCCCTGTGTTCTTGCAGATTGGATCTAAAGAACGGAGTGGCACAAGCGGACAAGCTTTATATTAGGCTGCAGATGGCAGGATGGGTCCCTCTTCATGGCAACTGGTTACAGAAATGGGCTGCATTCATTTCCAAGCAGTCTTAATTAAATCCAATCATCTCATTATAATGTATTTGAATATTCTCAGCACTGTCTCTCTGTGGCGAGTCTCCAATGGAAATGCCTTATGAGGTTTCAGACCATGTTCTTGAAATCTCATAATTCTCTTAACAAGTGTCAGTCAACAGCAATATATTCTCCTCAGTAGGGAACATGAAATCTATTTCAGTTTCAACAAAAAAAGGGAAATAGCAATATTTGGAGATCTGCATGCACAGTAATATCAGTAACACTTTGTGAAAGGCTTCAGAGACAGTAGAGGAAGTCATAGAAATCATAGAATAGTAGGGTTGGAAGGGGCCTGTAAGGCCATCAATTCCAACCCCCTGCTCAATGCAGGAATCCAAATCAAAGCATTCCCGACAGATGACTGTCCAGCTGCCTCTTGAATGCCTCCACTGTCGGAGAGCCCACTACCTCTCTAGGTAATTGATTCCATTGTCGTATGGCTGTAACAGTTAGGAAGTTTTTCCTGATGTCCAGTCGAAATCTGGTTTCTTACAATTTGAGCCCATTACATATTTCTCTTTCAGAAGAGGAGCATCAACAATTTATGACATCATTTATTTGCCAGTTTTGTTAACGTTCATCTCTCAGTGCCCAAACTTTGTTTCTCTGGGCCTTTGTTTCTCTGGGCTTGTAACACAACCATTTCCCTGTTTCCATACCCTATATAACAAGGATTGCTAACACAGTGCCTGCCTGCACACCAGTACCTCCTGTGATGCCCTCTAAAGGTCTCAGCAAATATCCCCTCAAAAATGCGCAATGAGTGAGAGACTGTTTGTTCTTCCTGCTCAGTTTCTCTTTTCACTGGCTTGGCCTCTCCTGCATTCAACATGCCCCGTTAAACAGGCCCTCATTTTATTGGATGCCAGAACTGGACCCCCACTCTCCCATTCTGAACAGAGGAGAGAGCTTTTGTCTGTGAGCAAGTGTGGCCATGCCTGATGTAGGTGCCTTTTTACCAGAGGTTGGAAAAATTACTTTTTTGAACTACAACACCCATCAGCCCAATTCAGTGGCCATGCTGGCTGGGGCTGATGGGAGTTGTCATTCAAAAAAGTAACTTTTCCAAGCTCTGCTTTTTACCACAGGCATGGTGGTGATGGGAGGGCATGCCTGTACCATTCTGTGGTCCTGTCTCTTTTTCTGCTGTTTCTGAAGTGGCAGCCATTTTTACATCCCCCCCCCAAAGCACTCAGTGGCCCCAAAGGTTTGGCAACCCCTGCTGCAGAAGGTCTTATCTGTTTGAGAAAACAAACAAAACAAATAAATAAAAGATTGATGTCCATTTGCTTTTTTGTTTGTTTGGTCCCTTTTGTTTTTAGCTTCTTACACTTCCGGTAACTTGATCTGTATTTATACAAAGACATGGTCGTGAAGCATTTTCTGCACTGCACTACCAATGCCCTTTACACTGTTCCCTATGATGAAATACCAGTTCTTCCATGCTGTCTGGAGACCAAAGACCTAACATTTACTAACATATATTTTGGGGCCTGTAAATCAGATCAGCAGCACTGGCTCCTGTTCCTGGAATCTCAGTGTCCATGATTTATTATTTGCCAGTTTTCAGCCACTGCTGAGGCATAGGAAATGCCAGCAGGAGCTAAGGATCTCTGGGATTTATAGTTCTTGAGAGAACATGTCACATAGGGATGCATAAACCTTTCTGTCTCTGATTACAAGCCCTGGAGCAGGAGTAGTGAACAAGGTGCCTTTCAGATATTTTGGACTACAACTCTTATTAGTCCTGACCATTGGCCATTTGAGCTGGGGCTGATGGGAGTTGTCCAAAATATCTGGCGGCCACCATGCAGGGTATCACTGATCTATAGTTTCTAACCTATATAAGCGAATTCTCTTCTGTTTTAGAGATGGGGCTAGTATAGAATCTTGCTTGTTCTGTTCTCACACTGCTTCCCTTTTGGCTCTAGTACATTTTAGAAGATCTGGAAAACACATATATACGCAGAAGAATTGTGCTAACATAGTCAAGCATTATAATGAATTTAGCCTCAATTGTTCTTCACTGTAATAGGCTTGCCCAGTAAAACTCACAGGGTGACTAATAATGGCTAAAATAATAAAAGAACACAGAAAATTGTTGATTGTATTTTAGTATTATTTTGTTATTCATTGTATTTTTATGCTATCTTATGTTCACCGCCCAGAGAGCTATTGCTAGTCGGGTGGTATATAAATTTAATAAATAATAAATAATAATAAAAATTAAAACACAATGACCCAGTCTGCATGGCTTAGTACAAATAAGCAAGTGTTCAAGTTGCCATAGCAAAGACACAGCTGCAGCACTCCTCCCCGAGTTCTGCCGCTGCCATCCTACTTGGGGCTAAGCCATGGTTTGGCTTAGTGTTATGTTTGAATCCAGGTTGATGGTTTGTTTTGCTCAACAAACCACAAATTGTAAACAAGGTTTGTTCTTGATTTATTGCTGTAGTTGTCTGGGGGAGACAAACCTCATGCTTGGGTTCAGATGTCACATTAAGCCAAACCATGGCTTAGCCTTATGTTATCCAGCAATAGCTGGATAATCTTCACTTTGGGGAAACTGCACATTTACTTGGTCATGCTAAGTTATGGTTTGGCTTAGTGTTATGTCCTAACTTGTCCAATTATTATTATTATTGTTGTTGTTGTTGTTATTTCCATTTGTAGACTGCTTACTATCTAAAAGATCTCAAAGTGGTTTACAATAGAATACACAAGGTACAATAAAAACATATCAAATTAATTTACAAAGCAAAATACATAAACAATATCCATATCCATAAATATATACATAAACACAGTATAAAAGTCAAAATTAACCAAGGGAAGCCTGTAAGCCACCCTCCTGAAATTATAACTGAAATTATCTTGACCATGGAGGAGGGTGACAAGCAGGTATAAGGTTATCGCTCCCTTGGTGCGGCTTGCTGCCATTTCTCTTGCCTCTCCTTCCTCCCGGGGGGGGCAGTTTGAGTGTCTGTCAGCTGCGAGGCTCCAGGACTCAAGCCTCAGCGGGCCAGTGTGTCCATTGTTCTGAAGGCGGAGCATCTCTTTGGGGGGCAGGTGATATGATCAGACAGCAAGATGGGCTTTAGCTGGGGGCTAAAGAGAGTGGCCATCGTGTTGATGTTGATGGGGGACTCCATGTGACCCCCACAATAGGGAAAATCAGAGGCCCACTCTGTCTTGTCTGCTTAGCTCCAGAGACTGGTCTCATAGCCAGGAGGACCTGCTTCTGAGGGGGGGCCCTCTGAATCTTCCTCGCCGGTGTCTCTTTCTGCACCAGCTAGTTGGGTGGCCAGTAGCAGCAGCAAAAGGTTCAACCTCAGCCCCTCCCAAGTGTAGATGCTCATTGTGGCTCCATGCGGGTCCAAGCCCGTCAGAGCGGATGATTGTGAACATCAAGCAATTAGTTCACAATTTAGCAATCCTAGGAAAAAACATCTGGCTGACACTTCTTTCTTCCTGGTTTACAGCTCTGCCCCTGGAGATGCCAGGGATTGAACCTGGAACCTTCTGTATAAACAATAACAACAACAATAAGACTAGAAATATCTGCTGCATTGTTAAGTAATGAAAATAGGTCAGAATACAAAATAGTATATAGAAATAGTAAATAAAAAAATAGTAAATTAAAACCTTCTTACCTTTTTATTTGATGCCAAAAAACCCCCCTAAACACCTTGATGCCAAAAAGATACAAAGTTTGGGGCCAGGCAAGATTCTATAGATGGCCATTTTAACTGGTCACCTTCTTTGTTGAGTGGAAGGAGTGACTGGAGACAGTGGTTGGTGACTGAGTGGAATATATTGAAGCGATTGGGTGGATGATGTGTGATTTTAATTGGTGGATGTGTCTGAGATGCAGAAATAGAATGGGATGGGTGATACTGAATGAGTAGCAGGTACTGTATGATTTGTATAGATTTAGGGCAGAATTTGGGTGTGATGTGTAGTGTGTTTTGAGTCAAGAAGTGCCCTGGCAAGAGGGAGGTTGAAGGGGGAAGGGATCCCTGACTCTAAAGATGTTTGAGAATGTGCTGCTATGTTTTGTTTTGTTTAAGATCGTATTGTTTTATTGCATTGCATTGTAGTTTTTGTTTAATATAGTATTGCATTATAGTTTCTTAATTTCATGGTTTGATATATATATAGTATTTGTTATTTTGTAAACCTCTTGAAGACTGTCTTAAGTATTTAGTTGTATACAAATATATAAAATGAAATGAAATGATAAAGCTAGTACTGCTATTTGAATATATGTTGGTAAGTGAAATTGTTTTTATCAAGTCATTTAAAACAAACTAAAAATCCCCAGACCCCTGAAATGAAATTAGTTGGGATTAATATATCAATGCTTGAAAAATGTGGACTGAATGGCAGAATGAAACATTTTTATTAACAAATGTTTCCCACATTATTGCAATAAACTCACTTTATCAGATAATAACTGTTAGTTCTCCCTGTGCAGTATCAAATAAGCAACTGAAGTATACACAGTAATAGTTCAAATGCAATCATGAGTAAAACTCTGGAATGCGGTTTGACGGCTGCCTTCTCCAGCAGCCATAATAAAAGGTTACAAACTCCAAAATTGAAAATTACATCTTCTGGCGATATTCAGAGCAAAGCACATCAAAAAGCTGTTAAACCACAGCATGTGCCTTCAACCATTAGCAATACAATTCCTTAGTAATATACTATGCAGCCTTATACAAATTCCCTATGTATGTATGCCAGCACTAGAAGAGCTCCCATATACGGATGAGGAAATGGCTTGGTTCCATTCCAGCACTTCAGAACATTTCCCTCACAGGTTTGTGAGCATCTCCCAGAAATCCTTGCAGGGCACATCTTATTTTAGGGTGAGCGTTATTATGCTCAGTCATTGCTCTAGGTTCTGCAATGTACCTGCTCACCCTTTTGAGTGGTTGGAATCTACTTTTGGGATGAACCATATGTTGTTTGCTTACAGGGATGAAGAATTCATTCCAAAGAACTGGCTGCATATAACCATGCTTACATGCGGTGAATGCAGCTCTCACAGTGGTTTGCTCTTATTCATCTTCTATTCTGTGCCAGCTATTCATTGTGTGCATGTGGTACCTGTCAATGGAGAGTTTGCACATGATCATTGCATTGTAATTGGTATGCATACTGTGAATGAAAATGCTGATAATCTTTTTTGTGAATATTTGTATTGCATATGTGTGTGATTTTCCTTTTGATAGTGTTCATTGCAAACAGATTTCATTCTAGCTGCCAAAAGAATAAAAACATTAACATTTATGCTTCAAATTAATGATGCTACTTATCTTTTCCTGTCTATAGCGGTCTGAGTAAACGAATAGTGTGGATTTTATTGGCTGGCAGTTGAAAAACATCAATAATATTTCTTTTGGCAGGAAAAGCTGGCAGAACTGTGTATGTGTACATGCACACACATTCATGTTACAGTTTTTTTTAAAAAAACTGCCACAATTTCTGGGTTTTACAAATCCTGTATTCTTCAGAACAAAACTGATATTTATGCCTCACAGTAGTGTTATTGCTGGGAGATTATATGCATAGGATGAAAACTCACTTTCACTACTTCCTTTATAAACAGCAGAAAATATGACAATTTCTTGACCATTCTTGGGTTTCGACTTTCAGTTGTATGGCCTTTGGTAGAGAGTGGTGTTAATTCTTCCTTGCCACGTTCCTGACATCGACTTCAAGAAACATCTAAGCAATGCCAGTTCCTTTGTTTTTCCTCAGCTGCAGAGCTGAGTAAATTGGAGGCACCTGTGCTGTTCTCTTGTATTCTGACAAGAGCTGCTGCTACAGCTGGGCAAGGATCTAACTATAGAAATCTTTACAAGGAAATGTGTGGGTTAAGGGAATGCACACACATAGAAAGAGGGAATATGCACATGAGCATACGCGGGCGCACACAGACAGACAGACAGAAGTTCTCTTCTTCACATATGTTTCTTTCTCCAAAGCGTGAGTATTTTAACTTTTGAGACTTTAAACTGAATGAGTACAGTAGCCTCAAGACTGTCAGTAATTTGTGGGAGGGAGTCAAATACATACAGGAAATTTAAGTTTGCACAATTAAAGTGGTTTAAAGCATTCTGTCTTCCTACTGTAATAAATATACTTAAAAAACAATTTTTGCGGTTAGGAAAGTGATGGGGAAAAATATAGAATGAAAAAATGATTAGCAGGAAGATATATTAACACTGTCCATGCAAATTGGGATGAATGATTATTGCTGCTTAACTCCCCTGCAAACAAATCAGAGCAAATGCTTACTAAAGATTGGATCCAGTCTAACATCCATGTGAGCTTTGTGTCATCTGGAGGAGTCCACCATTTCTTACCCTTGCTTAATTCACGCCACCTGGTTCCATTATTAAGATAGTTGACATAGTTCAGATATTCACTTTAAATATGTTTGATTTACTTTGCAATTTTAGTGATGTTTCCTATAGTAAATCATTTTCTTTTGCTTCTGTTTCTGGAATATGTGAAGTACAGCAACACTGCATAATTTACATTAAAAACTCCATCCCACATTTCCAGTTAAAAGTATCATTTTAGTGGGAAGCTTAACTCCTAAAGCTGACAGACCACTGGAAGTTGGGGGTTTGTCATTTGAGCTAAAGCCATTGATTTGCTTAGGAGTAAGAGAACTCTTTATTGGCAAACTCCTGTGTTTTACACTGAAGATGTTTTCGTTAATATTTCACTTATATCTATATTCACTAATAGGCAAAAACCCTTGTGGTTTAAGAATGTATGTATAGCCATCAGACATTTCTATCAAACTTTAAAAAGCAGGGACATTGAGCAGCTATAGTGAATGCACCAGGGGAGCAGGAGACCTGACCTCTTTTCTGAGATACTGTACTGCCCTACAAATTTGTCAACAAGCAAACACAATTTGGGTTGGTCTTTCACAGTCCAATCCACTTGCTGTGGAAGAATTGGGTAACATGCCTCTGAGCATATGAGTGGTGGTGACACCTGCCATCTCCAAATATGAGAATTACATTTTTGTATGTTTGTTGGTGTTTCAATTTAACATTGCAGAATGCAAAAATTCTATGCTGCTTACAGTATACAGCCACTCCTGTGGCTGTATAAATAGCAACATTATAATTAAAGCTTCCCATTACACATGGCATGATGTGTAGGTGCTATAGTGGGGACTTCTGTGATCAGTATTTTTCAAGCTACTACACAGTGCTATACAACTGTCTAGCCAATGACAATAGTGGGCAGAAGTAAAGGTCTCAGTTGACCCTTAGTTATACTTAAACAATGATTTTGATATGGCTTATTATCCTGAGAAATCTGAGAAGTAATTATAAACTTATGAACCGGGAATACAGTCAGTACTTTGAGCTTGCCTACTGCGCTTTCAGTGATAACATTGATGAGAATTGGGTCCCTTTTATTAGCAGGGCCACTCTTCTTTAGGAAACAGGCTGCCTTTGCTTTTGTGCTAGTGAAACCTTCCCTATTCTCTCTTGACCTATGTCCTGATTCCCACAGGCTGTCCAGCATTGTAGTCCAGGTTGTGTGGCCTCTACTTAATGGATAAGCATGGGTTAGGAGGCTGCAAGTTCCAGAATTAGGGACTAATTAAGTTCTTGGACACGAATCGCTTCACAAGCTCCACTTAGAGGATTTGTCTAATTGACTGAAGAAATAGTTTGAAGTGGAAGAACATTTCTTTTCATTAGTGTTCCAATGAAGTTCAAATTATAGAACTTCGGAGCCTCCATATTTCTTAAAGATAAAAGCTATAAAGTGTGGGGAAGAAGTGGGGAATAGAGTTTTATTTTCAAATTAGAAACAAATGTATGTGTTTTTTTAATTTGGGAAAAAGTTTGTGCAATTTTCTGCATGAGTTATATGAAAGGAACTGAAGTCTGCATTAGTAGGCAAAGGCATCATCTGAGTGTGTTTTTGCTTTGTGGTTGTTCCTAAAAAATATACATTCAAGAATTCTGAAGCAAAGTTCTGATTCCTAAAAGTTAGGCTGGACTTGTGGGGTTATAGTCTAGAACAGCCTTTCCCAACCAGTGTGCCTCCAGATGTTGTTGGACCACAATTCCCATCTTTCCTGACCATTGGTAATGCTGGCTGAGGCTGATGGGAGTTGTGATCCAACAACATCTGGAGGCCCACTGGTTGGGAAAGGCTGGTCTAGAAGGTGTTCTAGTGTAGTATTGGATTAACCTCTAGCTTCTAAGGTCTCTGGCTGCATACATACTTACCCATCTGTAGCACAAAAATGTAGTTTTTCTCAGTACAGAATTGTTTATGCTCATCCTCATCATGCTGGTTTCAATCTAGATTGATTGAAGATCCTGCCATCCAGATGGCTGGATATGGTTACTTGGTTTTGTTTGAAAACCCTCCCCCTGATTAGATTACATTTTTTAAAAAACCCTCCCTTTGCAATCTTGGTATACACCCACCCAGAATCTCATTAGGCAGGTATGGATACATCTCCCTTTCTATTGGGACTGGAATAAAACTAGTTGGCCAAGAAGTGCTTTTCAGGGTCAAAAAATATGCACCAGCGGGGAGGGCTTTTAAACACATATCAAGTAACCACACCCACCCATCTGGGTGACAGATCTACAAAAAAAAAGTACTTTGTCTCCATTAATTCCAGAATAAAATGTGTGTACACAGCTTCTGTCTCACTATGGATAGCAGCGAAAAGGACAGTGTAAGTGTGTGAACCTTTCCCTTAATCCAAGGGTGGAAGCATCATTTTTATGTAAGAACAAGATCCTTAAATTGTGTCTTACCAGTTTGAATGCAGTTGCATTAAATTGCTTAGCAATTCCATGCCCATTGCACAAATTCCCTGTGAATGGTACTATGGAAAACTAGACTTAAGGACAGTGTTGCCTGGACAGCCCTCATTGAAAGGATGAATTGGCATTCTGGAAAGATAATGGTTTAACTCACTGTTCTTCAACCTTGTAGCCCAGCAACATCGGGGGATCCAACTCCCATCATCTCTGACCATTGGATAAACTGGCAGTGGAAGATGGGAGTTGTACTCCAAGAACTACTGGGGACCCAAGTTTGAAGAACACTGGTTTAACTGACTCTGGAGATTGAACCAAGAAAGGCTTATCCAGTTATGTCTTTAATGAGTTTTTTTTCCAGTGATCAAATGTGGCCGACCTAAACTGAGAATTTTCTATAGTGGCTGTTGAAAAGGACAGATGTTGATTTTAAAATGAATATGACTGGAAAGAACTGAATAAGCCTTCATGTGAAGGCCTTCAAAAAACCCAAAGAGGTCTTGTGTTAGAGCACAAACAAGGTTAGGTATTCCACTGTACGATGGTTGTCTGAATATTTGAGACTGTTTTGAGTTTTAATGTATTGTAATGTTTTTATCAATATTGTGCCTGTGTTTCGCAGGAAGGAGGGTAATAAAAATGTTGCTAGTCAGTCTTGGGGCCAAAGTAGATGTGATGCAGTAGAGCCACGAACACCTGAAATCTCACACTTAAAACAAAAATTAAATCAACTGGATGGATGGGAATTCAGATTTGGTTGGAAGTATTTTGCAGGGAGCACCTGTATATATTTTCCACATGGGGTAAATAGCAGCTTTGGAACATTCATTTATATTAGAAATTTATATCCAGTCCTGATCTGCAGTTGACTTCCCTGTAACTCTTTGCCATTAAAACAAACATGAGAGATCCTGTTCATGGATTTCCCACATCCTGTCTAGTTTAATTTCAGGTTCCAATCAGTTTAGTATCCTGTTGCCCATCAGTGGCTTATTGGAAGGGCAGAGATACTTCTCTGCTCAAATACTGTAATTGGTAAAATGGGGATTGCAACATCTCTTCTTGCCATCAAAAGAGGGTGAAAGTAATAGTATGCAAGTAGTGAGGTATCTTGGGAGTTACTGGCCCATAAAGTATTCTAGATGTCCTCATAAACTTGGAGATGCTTCTCATCTACGTGGATGGGATGTTGAAGTGCTTAACTATGTGAGCAAATACGCTTGCATTGTGTCAAGTAGAATCCAGGCAGACACAGCCTTTAGCTTTTGATTTTACTGCCTCCAGCAGGATGTTCAAATAGATGGCCTGCAATACCCTTACAACTCTCTGTCTCTTCCTGAGCAGAGACTTCCTCAATTCTGTTTGCATGCTAGACCCTGTGCCTGTACTTATCTTATGGCTTCCCTCAAGCACCTTACCATGGTGATTTGCATCGCAGCTGGTTGAGGACTCAAAGGGAGATGGTAATTTCCCAGATGGTGGAAAGAAAAACTTCTGCAAGGGGCAAAAGCCCGCCCATTGCAAGGCTTTTGCAAGGTGTATTGTGCAGAGGGTGGGTCTGGCACCCAGCAGCAGTTTTCCTGGGTGTATCCTTTACAAAGTAATCCCCTATACTAGCCAGTAGAAAATTCAGTATTAGTTTGCAAAGGGGGCTGCACTGAAAGACTGTACTTGGGGAAATTGCTGCTGGAGTGACGGAGGGGTAGGGGAAGCCATCCTATGCAGAGGCCCTCTTACCCGAAGGGTTGTGGGATGGACTTTTGCTCTCCTGGGGTGGTTTTCCCAGGTACTGTATCCAAGATGAACTCCTTTAGCTGCTGCGAGTTATCCCTTTCCTCTTACGTTTATGAGGATAAGCATAAGGGCTTATGCTTTTTTCTCCTAACCTTTATCATAGCTTGCAAAGAGCGGGAGGGAAACTATCATTGTTTTAATGAGGTCCGTGGTGCAGAGTGGTAAGCAGCGGTAACACAGCCGAAAGCTCTGCTCACGGCCGGAGTTTGATTCCAACGGAAGGAGGAAGTCGAATCTCCGGTAAAAGGGATTGAGGTCCACTCAGCCTTCCATCCATCCGTGGTCGGTAAAATGAGTACCCGGCATATGCTGGGGGGTAAAGAAAGGCCAGGGAAGGAACTGGCAATCCCACCCCATATATACGGTCTGCCGAGTAAACGTCGCAAGACGTCACCCTAAGAGTCGGAAACGATTCGCACTACAAGTGCGGGGACACCTTTACCTTTTACATAATAATTAGTCCATCTCTAATTCTGGAGACATAGCATCTTAAGAGATGTGATCCTTTTATATGTCCAGATAGTTTACTGATGCATGTTGCGGTGTTGGTGGTGGTGTTGCTGGTGGTAATGATGATACAGTATGTTCTCATTAGTGGTAGAAATTGTAGCAAATTATGAACATTAAAAGTCTGTTTTCCCCAGAGTAACCACAGATGTTGTAGATCACAGATTCAGGTAGTCTGAGATGTGTTCATTTTTCAAGTGCCTATATTACAAGATGCTATGCATATTTTTTAAAAAAAACCCTGTTAGGACAACTTTTCTTGTATGCTGGCCATATTCCTTGACCTCTGAAAGTATACAATAATATCTGCTTCAGTGATACCTTGGCACAAGCTTCCTGCAATAATTCATACACTAGTTCCCTAACTGAATATGCCAGTGAAAGGTTGGCAGCACTCCTTGGACTGTGTCACTTCAGGGTGTTGCTCATTTGAATGTCCTTTGGTGTTAGAAATCTGCACATTAAAAACTAGCATATCTGGGAGAAGAGTAGACTAGAACTCTCTCCCTCGCTACCTGACTTCCCACAGATCAGAAGTATCTGATGTATGGGGACATTAAAGTTTGTTATCCCCAACAACAGTCTGAACTGGTACAGTCCTAGGTGTGGGTGTCCACAGGGATTTTTCTGAGAAGTGGGGGAGTAAAATGCTGAAAGGGGGGCAGGCTAATTTCTAACAAAAAATAAGAATAGTTTTTGTATATTTTGTCTTGTATCTCATGTTCTACAAATGATAGAAACTTTTTCTCTTTCTCTCTTTTTTAATGAATGCTGGGAATCAGAATTATGCATTGGGGGGGCAGTTGCCCCCTGTGGACATCCATGACCCCAGGAAGTGTGTATCACCCAGTTTATATATATGAATGCAGCCCTTAAATATTTATCTTCAGCTGCAGCAGAATAGTTCTGCCACCGTAAATATGCTTTCATTTCCATAAGAGCCAAAGGGTGCCTTGAATCCAGATACTATTGTTGGTGTTATGGTATGTCATGGGAGGAGGACATTAAATTTAGAGTTGTTATAATATCTCCAGAAGTCTCTTGGGTCTCATTCTTCCTTTCCTGGGATTGGGATTCAAGTAATGCTTAATATAAAATGTAAAAGCACAGTCTGTAATAACTTGCAGAGGTGGATTTTTTAAATAAAAAAAATCAAAACACCTCAACGTATATTTATTTATTTTCTTAAATTTCTATGCCATCTTTCTTCTCTAATAGAACCCGAGGTTTTATACATGTGAACACCCATCGAGGTGGTGACTTCATGCCTTCAGACCATGGGGATTCTAAATGCAAAACAAACAGAAACCTTACAGATGTCACTGGTGGGGAGGGAAAAAAAATCCTGTCTGTAAGGCAGGGATAGGAAACCTGTACAATTCCAGATGTTGTTGGATTCCAACTCCCAAAGCATGGGCAGTAGTCAAGCACAATGGCAACTGTAATCAACAATGTCAGGTAGGTCATAGGTTCTCCATAGTTGCTGCATTCCACTATTTTATTGGGTTAGGATGCAAGTGTACTTGATTATTGACTGATCTGATAAGAGATAAATTGGTGAAATAATTAGGCTGAGAAGCCATGTTTTAGTAAAATATAAGACATGACATATAAAAAGCATTTGTAAACACATCAAGGTACAGAGAATATTTCCAGCATTGATGTCTAAATCTGACACATGGGCAGTATCAAAGGTTATGTGAATTGGATCCATCACTTTCCCAATTGAATCTCTTCACATTTACTCAGTTCCTTTTAGTCCAACCAATAGATTTGTAGCATTATAGCATGCAAAGTATTTGCAGAGGAAGGGTCCTGGTTACTTCTCATACTATAATATTCTAGGTAGGATGACTTGATTTCGGCTACAACCTAATGCATATGCACTAGGGAATAAATCCTGTTGAACTTGGTAGATATGAGAGAAGAAGTTTAGGATCATAGTTATCTTCTCCTGAATTGTTTAGGAACACCCATCAATTAAAGAATTCTTCAGACATCCTTTTTGTTGTGCATTCATGATGATATCAGAGTGGCTATACACAATCCTGCTTTTAATACTGTTTGCACCTGGTAAAAATTCAGGGCAGACATACCACTTTGTTTCCAACGTGCATGTCCCATAATTTCTGCTCAAATCCTATGTCTATACCACAAATGTTCGGGGGGGGAGGTGTCCCACTTCTGTTGTGGCTTAGTGCAAGAGTGCACCTCCACATGGCAATAATATGGTAATATAGGGGAAGCATCACAGAATAACTAATAAGTGGAATGGTATGTGGATGGTTCAGTGAAAACCCACCATCACTGTGGCAATGACATGTTGCACAACATACCCACAACCCCCCCACACCGAAAAACAAACACCAGTCTGGAGGGGTCCTAAGTCAATATTTTAATGCAAACTGGTTCAAGACACATTCATAACCAATATGTGTGGCTCCCTCAGTCCTATATATGAGAAATACTGGCTTACCATATCCAATCATTTAGCTTCATTATAACCAGATTTCTTCAAGTACTATGAATGAACAAGAATTCAATAAATTTTAAGCTAATGAAAAGCATGCTCCATTATTATACAGCCACGAGAGTGGCTGTATACTATAGCCAGCATGGACTTTTCACATTCCGAAATATTAAATTGAAAATACCCCCATGCAATTCTGATGCTTCCCATAAGCTCATTTCAGAACAAAACCTTACAAAACTTATAGTCCTGAACTCAGAAACGTTTGCTTAACAACCTTCCCAATTTTCATGGCGATACACAAAACAGTCAGAGAGAACAGAGAGCTCAAAGCGTAAAAAGAGAGAAAAAATCCCCAGAGCCCTTTTGGACTTTTTTCTCTGAGAGTTCTCATAATCTGTTGAAATTAATTAAAAATCAGCCATGTTCACAGAGTACCTGCAATCCCAATACCGACGTTGCCCCATACTCTGACCTTCATCTTCTGCAGTTTAAAAGTTAAAAAAATGCCTGGCTGATTTTTAATTAATTTAAGAAATTTTGGCTGGCAGCCTATGATAACGCAGGGCATGCTCAGTAAGAACCAACTGTCAGTGTTCTAAAAGCCTCACAGCTGCTGGGCTTGGCTAATCAGGGAGCCACACCCACACCAGACTTTGATTTCACATGAGACAGTCATGGCTTCCCTCAGAGAATCCTGGGAAGTGTGGTTTGTGAAGGGTGCTATGAAGAGACTCCTATTCCACTGAGAGAGCTCCAGTGGCCAGACTGGTTTAACAGTCAGCCATTCTGATTGAAGGTCTGTGAGGGGAACAGGGCATCTCCTAGCAATTCTGAGCACCCTTCACTAACTACACTTCCCAGGATTCTTTGAGAGAAGCCATGACTGTCCAAAGTGAAATAAAGGCCTGGTGTGGATGTGGCCAGAGACAGCTTTGCTTTAAATTTGGGTGGGGGGCTACATGTACCTGCTGTAGAATAAAAAGGTTATGGAAACACTGAAAAGCAATGATACTGTTCACAATGTTTTCCTTTTGGAAAGGAAAGGGTTTTCCCCTCTGCCCAGTATTCATCCACCCAATCTCCTCCCCTCCCCGCCACTCCACCGGGTCAGTGTTGGACTACGACCTGGGAGACCAAGGTTCGAATCCCAACACAGCCATGAAGCTGACTGGGTGACCTTGGGCTGGTCACTGCCTCTCAGCCTCAGAGGAAGGCAATGGTAAAAGCACCTTTGAATACCATTTACTATGAAAACCCTATTCAAAGGGTCACCATAAATTCAGTCGACTTGAAGGCAGTCCATTTCCATTTTCAAACATGATTGCACAGAAATAAATCCCATTGAACTCAAAAAGTATGCAAATGATCAAACTAGGGTTGCCAGGCCCAGCCTCCAAAAGGTCTTCTGTATCTTTAAAAGTTGGGCAGGGGGAAGGGAGAATTTCACGTTGTGGTTTTTCCCATTACAGTGTTGCAAGAAAACCTGTACTTGGCTGAATTTTCTCTTCTCTTAAAAATACAGAATCATCCTCAGGCCCTGAGTCTGGCAACCCTAGATCAAACCCACCCTCCCTCCTCCCTCCTATGCCCTCCCTCTTGCCCCTTCCTTTGCCCCTCCCTCCCCATCCCTTTCCAATCCCCTCCTTCCCCTTCCTCCTCCTCCCCTCCACTTCCTCCTCTCCATGGTCAGTTTTACCTATCGTAAGCATGATTGCATGGAAGTAAATACCATTGAACTCTATAAGCATGCAAATGATCAAACCTGCCCTCCCCCCTTCCTTTGCCCCCCTCCAATACGCTCCTTCCCCTTCCCCCTCCTCCATGGTCAGTTTTTCCTATCCTAACCATGACTGCATAGGAATAAATCGCACTGAACTCAATAAACATACAAATGATCACACTTGTCCTTCTCCTCCCCTTCCCCTCCTGCCTGTTCCCATCCCAGTCCTCCCCCTGCCTTTCCTCCCTTCCCTCCTCCTCTTCCTCTCCTCCCCTCACCATCCCCTGTGGTCAGTTTCACCTATTCTAAGCATGATTGCAGGGGAGTAAATCCACTGAACTCAATAAACATGCAAATGATCAATCCATTCTTGGCAAGCTTGCACAGGATCCCATTTCTTACCTCCCGGATTAAAAAGCAGGGAAATTCACTAATAGGCAAAAAAAACCTTGCGGTTTAAGAATGTACCTATAGCCCACAGATATTTCTATCCAACTTTAAAAAGCAGGGAAATTGGTCAGCTATAGTGAATGCACCAGGGGAGCAGGAGACCTGACCTCCTCTCTGAGATATTGTACTGCCCTACAAATTTGTTAAAATGCAAACACAATTTGGGTTGGTCTTTCAGAGTCCAATCCACTTGCTGTGTAGCTTGGCAGAATTTGGTAACGTGCCTCTGAGCATATGGTGAGTTGTGGCAACACCTGCAGTCAGCCCAAAGAATAGAAAGAAGACATGTGCTGTGCTGATCTTGTTTTAACAGGGAGGAAGCAACATTATTAAGACAGTTGATATAGTTCAGATGGTCACTTTAAATATGTCTGATTTACTTTGCAAATTTAGTGAAGTTTCCTATAGGAAATCATTTTCTTTTGTTTCTATTTCTGTGAATGAAAAATTTACACTAAAAAAGCTCCAAACATAATTGTGGAATAATGGCACTGACTTCTGCAGAATAGTCTCCAGTGGACCTCAGGAGTGTCTCAGTTTGCACAAGATAAAACAGTGGGAGGTGAAATATATTCTAGCAAAATTCTAGGTGTGCTCTATGTTTTTAATTGACCGTGCCCATCTTGCCTTAAATGAAGTGGTTTAAACATAGCGGGCTGAAAACATGCATCCTCTTTTTTCCAACAGCTAGAGTCATTGCTGAAGTAGCAACTTATTGTAATCAGTCTGATTTTACATCAAACTGCACTTTCAAATTCAACTGTTAATGTGCCCAAAATAGAAATAGAGCATAACCTCCAGTTTGAAACACAAAAGGTTGTCTTCACCATCATGACATTGACAAATAAAAAGGCTTTGAATTCTCTTTTACGACTATTGGGCAAGAAACAAACAACGTGCATCATCAGTGGGTTTAAGAAGGCTGAGCGGAGCGCATGGAAACACTGTTGTTGCTTCTATGGATGAAAGGGAGTGAGGATAAAGGTAAACGAAATGCAAATAGAAAAAGAAAAACAAAAGACAGTGATGATTTCCTAAATGCAATACCATACCAACCACAAGATTGCTACGAGTAAGGCAGAAAACTAAGCATCTCACAACCAGTGAGGATTCCTAACCAAAAACCAAAAATATGAAAAATGAAGAAATATTTGTATAAGCATGACTATCAAATATATTTATTATTTACACAATCTGTAAAGATATTTGTAGTGCAATCCTACGTTTATTTATTCAGAAGCAAGTCCCAATGTATTCAGTGGGGCTTACTCAAACAGGGACAGAACTGCAACCTCAAGTGATAAGCAACTTCATTCACGCGACCCAAAATTCACACTCATGCCACTTTAAGCTGTTTTGCCACTGTTTATACTTGTTTTTCTGGTTATTGCCATTCCTTATTGTGGGCTGCCTTGTTTTCCAGACCGCAACCCTACGTCACAGGGTTGTTGGAAAGATTCCCATATACACACATACACTGGAGATGTAAAAATACATACATCCCATATAATAGTTTATTGTCAAAACCAGTTGATCATTGCAGAATATTTTAAAAAATCAGTATTAGTTTCCTACATAATAAAAACAGTGATACCTAAGTAAGCCCTGCCTAATTGCTTTAAAATAGAATTGGAGGGGGAGAGAAAGATATACAACACAAACACAATTATTTGCTATGTTCACTCAAAAGTCCCATCAATTTACAGCACAATCCCAACCATGTCTACTCAAAAGGAAGTCCTGTTGAATTCAGTGGGGTTTACTCTGGGTATGTTTACTCTGGAAAAGCAAGTACTGGATTAAAGCTTCAATTTGGGAAGTTTGCAAAACACTGCCCTCTTCAAAATTTAAACCTGTGTGATTCCTACACACAAGAGAGAAAAAAGACTGAAACCTTATTTATTCAATCTGTGAGATGTTCAGAAAAGTAGGAAAAAAGCATGTTTCTCAGCCTTGGGCCAGTCACTACCTCTCAGCCTCAGAGGGAGGCAATGGTAAACCCCCTCTGAATACTGTTTACCATGAAAACGCTGTTCATAGGGTTGCTATAAGTCGGAATCAATGTGAAGGCAGATAATTCAATTTGACCCTACATTTTTGGGTCTATAATTCTTGGTCAATCACAACCCTGATTTCTTATTGGCTAAAAACCTGAAAGGGCAGGGATTAGAGCAGAATTTAGAGCAACTAAGAAGTTGGGGGGCAGCTGACGTTTTGGTGTATGTTTCTGGAAACAGACCACCTAGAAACTTAATTTTTTTAAAATGAAAGCTGAAAGTCCGGAGATTAAGGTGAGTCACCTGGAGACCCAGAGGGGACCCCCAAGAACTGGAGTCTCCAGCTAAAAAATGGAGGTCGGGTAACCCTAGGCTCTATGCTTGTCGCACAGCAGTTTGAGGGCTATTTTGTGAAAGGCAAAATACCTTAAGTCATCCTTCTTCAACTTGGTTGCTCCAAATATTGTTGGACTATAGCTCCCATAATCCCTGACCACTGGTCATGTCAGCTGACACTGATAGGAATTTATAGTACAAAGAATCTGGATGATACCAGATTGGGGAAGGCTGACTTAAATACAGCTGCTATAAGCCTACAGTTGGACAGACTTTTGAAGATTTAGGCTTTAAGAATGTTTTTGGACATACCTTGACTTGAACACATTGTTATGGGTTTGGGGGTGAGATAGGTTAATGTGTCTGTCAAGTGCCCAGTAACTGGTGAATGGGCCATGGAGATCATTTTGTTATTGAAACTCTTCAGGAGAGCTCCCCCCCCCACTCCTGGGGCCTAAGAGAGACTTGTCTTTTGTGCTAGTCAAAGGAAAGGCTGGGAACTGGAGACATGCAGAGAGGCCTGCTCCCTGCACAATGGCTTCAGGTTGTATTCTATAAGCCTGATGGACAAGCAAGATCTATTAGACTGCTGATGTTCTGAATCCCTCCATCTTATGCCCATGCTGTGAATGAGTGTAAATAAACCATATTTCATAAAATATGAAGACCATAGTTTCCGCTAACCTTTCCAAGGAAACCAAACCCTGGACAAGCATAGGAACCCCTGGGGATGTCTCACCACTCAGAGATTGGGATGGCGCAGCAATGTCTAGTCTTCTTCCAACTGAGTGCTATGGTGTAAAACAGGGTGCAGGAGTTGTCACTGGCAGTACTAATGACCTGCTAAAATGTTATTCAGACAACTAATCAAATGGCTGGTAATCATACTTCTCTGAGTTTGCCTTATGATGACACAGGTGCTTCATGCTCTGTTCCAGTGCCTGTGTATAGAAGGTTGCAACATGTTTTCAGTGTATTTTGCAGTGTGTATGTAGTCTGACCAGATGGAATTATCGTGTTAACGAGACATAATTACACTATTTTTAATGGCATAAATTCAAACTCTATGAAACACATTTCTTTTAAGCTTCATTAGAAGATAAAAATTGGGCTTTTGATACTGTTAAGATATAAATATCCTTGCCTAGTAGGGTGATCCACAAACAACATTTAACAGCTTGTGTTAAGAAATCTCCATACAGTGAGCCAGGTCAAGAGGAATATCTTCCATCCTTGGTCTCCCTACTTATTCTGTTGTAGTTCACATGCCAAGTTAAGATACCATCTGTTGGTCATATTCTTGGACAGAAATTTACTTTGTTTCCTCTTCTCAGAAATTAAAATATATGCTAGAAGGCAAATGAACTAAATGAGGTCTGGCATCCTACTAGTTGGATAACTAACAAACAAGGGAACAGTTTGAATGTTTATACTCTGCATTAAGTCTGAATGCTTCTGAGCTGGCAATGTAGAAAATGTTTCAGGCTGTTAAGAATGACATTTTAAAAGAGGAAGTATATAGAAGCCCGCTTATTCTGTAATATGTTTCATCAAGTTGCTCCACCTGATGTATGGTTGACTTCTTTCTTAGTACTTAACAGCATGATATGAGTGACCAACCCTAAGATGAGAGAGTTTAGCTGGGTGGATTAGTGGACTGCATAACCTCTATATTATATCATGTAATGGGTTCTGGTCATTTCTAAGCATCAGGGCCTATGGGATAATGGCTTTCATTGAACACCAGAAGCCCTGAAGCAGCTGTGGCAAGCCTTAGCTTAACCTGAGTTTGCCCCCAAATCATTGTAAGATGCTCATTTTGTGATTTGGGGTCATTGACACACCAAAGAGCCAGCAATATTGAACACACATATATAGTTCTCCAGGTGAATGAACTGGGTGGAATCAACCTCAGTGGTTTCTCAAACAAATTAAAAAAGCCTTTCACTGTAACAACTAGGTTCCTACCACCATTGTGGGGCTCTGGGATCTACAGGGGAAAAGGACCCACCAGCCTGTGGCACTGACACTGGCCTATCTTAATGACAGACTTTTTGTCCAATAAATACCATGGGTATTGCATATCTTTTGGAGTCCAGTGGTACAGTTTTGTATTTTTGTGATGAATATAATCAGTTCACTAATGGTCCTGTAGTGGCCTGTGTTAGTTGGATACTGGAGACAAAGTTAAAACATTACAGAACACTGAGATTTATATATCTGTAGATGGATAACCTTTGCTGGTGAGTGTTGAGTTTCTGTGAAAGAGTAAGACATACCTCATTATAGGTTATAACATCTCTGCACATATTAAGCTGATAAAGCTTAAAATGACTTTAACTATGCAAGACCTACATAGTTAAAATCAAGGTACAGTGTTCTCCAAAGTCTTGCTTTGCTGATGAAGCTTTAGTTCAGCCTTTCCCAACCAGTGTGCCTCCAGATGTTGTTGGACCACAACTCCCATCAGCCTCAGCCAGCATTACCAATGGTCAGGAAGATGGGAGTTGTGGTCCAACAACATCTGGAGGCACACTGGTTGGGAAAGGCTGCTTTAGTTGATGGCAGCATCCTTTTACATCAGTTGCAGATGTTTTTAAAGTTGCTGCACTAGCATCCTTTTATATTCTGCAGAGTTGCAATTTGCCTAGAGCAGGGGGTGGCTAACTCCCTGTTTGGGGAGCATGATATAGCCCTCCAAGCATTTTTTTCTGTCCCCCAACCCCACTGATTTTGGCAGAGCAGCAAAAATAACAATTAAAAAACCCAAAGTAGACACAGTGCTGTGGAGATCATTTAATGAGCAGAGAGGCATGATAGCCCCACCCCTCAGTTGTTCTGCTTGAGGAGAGGGGGCTGTATGCCTGCCTGTGCATGCATGCTGGAGTGTGGGATGGCCACACCTGCTTTTGGCCACACCCACTGTTTATTTAACAAATTTATATTCCGCTCTAGTTCAAAAATTTAGAATTCAGAGCGGAGGAACAAAAAACATAGTCCAATACAGGATCAAATAAAAACTAAGCAATTAAAAGTACAAGTTAAAAATATTATTACTAAACAATTTTTTAAAGCATTCCCCTTCAAATGTTAAAAGCTTGATAAAATAAAAATGTTTTAATCCGGCGGCGGAAATCGATGATAGAAGAAGAAAGTGGTATCTCGGGCGGAAGCTGATTCCATAAGGAGGGAGCAACAACCGAGAAAGTTGTATTTCTAATGGCCGTATGTCGAATGGTGAACGTCGATGGAACAATAAGAGTAGATTCGGCGGTCGATCTGGTAGGGCGAGAAGACTGAAATTCATAAAGACGATTAGTCAAATATGTCGGTGCCAATCCATGTCGGGCTTTGAATGTTAAAACCAGTATTTTAAACTGGTGTCTAAATCCAATGGGGAGCCAGTGCAGATGATAGAGAAGGGGCGTAGTATGGTCCACGGGCTGGATCCGGTGATCATCCTTGCTGCTGCTCTTTGTACCAGCTTAAGCGGTCAAAGCGATTTGGCGGGGAGTCCGATGTATAGGGAGTTACAATAGTCTAACCGCGAAGTCACTAGTGCTTGGGTAACTTTTCTTAGGTCAGACATTCCCAGGAACGGTCGAAGTTGATGGACAAGTTTTAATTTGGCAAATGCAATTCTGGAAACGGCCGTAATCTGGGGTGCTAAAGTCAGAGCTGAATCCAAAATTATGCCCAGACTACGGACTTGAGTCTTTAGAGGAAGAAGAACTCCATCTAGTGACGGTAAGTTGCCTGTTTCTTGAGGAGGACTTTTTCCGATAAGAATGACCTCTGTTTTTTCTGGATTAAACTTTAGTTTATTTTTGTTCATCCAGTTCTGTACTGCCACAAGACACTGATTCAGGGGACGAACAGCTTCTTTTGCATTCGGTGGAAAAGAGCAATAGAGTTGAGTATCGTCCGCATATTGATGATAATGGATTCCAAATTCTCGAATGATCTTACCTAAAGGTTTGAGATAAATATTAAATAACAACGGGGACAAGACGGAACCTTGAGGGACACCAAACCGTAAAGGCCAGGGTGTGGAACAATAATCCCCGAGGGCAACTCTCTGGGACCTGCCCTCTAAAAAAGAGCAAAGCCACTGTAATACTATGCTTCTAAATCCCATTTGATGTAGGTGGTCCAAAAGGATATCATGATCGATAGTATCAAAGGCAGCTGATAAATCCAATAGAACCAGCAGGGATAAATTACCCTTGTCTAGTTCAAGTCGAATATCATCAATTAAAGCAACTAAAGCTGTCTCAGTTCCATGATTCGTCCTAAAGCCTGATTGAAAGGGATTGAAGCAGCTAGTGGAGTCTAGGAATGTTTGAATTTGTGTGGCTACAGCTCTTTCAATGACTTTGCTCAAAAAAGGCAGATTGGATACTGGACGGAAATTGTTTAACAGTGAAGGATCAAGAGACGGTTTTTTTAATAATGGAGTAATAATTGCCACCTTCAGACATTCAGGTAGATAACCTTGTTGGAGGGAAGAGTTGACAATTACACTGAGCCAATCAGCTAATTCAGCTCTAGATATTTTTATGAGCCAGGAAGGACATGGATCAAGTGGGCAAGTAGTAGGGTTCATTCCCTTCAAAGATTGAGAAATGTCTTCAGAAAGAACACATTGAAAGGAGGAAAAGAGAGAGGAGCAGTTTGTTTCAGGTGCAATATTGTTTACGTCTATCAAGGCAGTATGATCTAAAATAGAACGAATCTGTTGTGGGTGTGGCCAGTCTCCTTAGGAAATATGCTGGTCTGTAACAGAAATTCCCCTCTTTCTGGGTGTGGTTCCCTCCATAGTTCAGTGGGAACTAGTTGAGGCCTATGTAGCAAGGCCCAGCAGGTATGCTAAGTCTGTTGTTCACAAATAAATGCAGCTATTAAAGTTTTCTGGACCCCTGCTATCCAGAGAGAAAAGAAATTCATAATACTTTACTGAGTAAACTGATAAGGAACAGGGTATAACTTGAGGAGAACGGTTTGCTTTCCTTACAAAGTTCATGTCTAGTTAATAACAGGAAGGTATTCATCAACTAAACATACAGTAGGGCCCCGCTTTACGGCGCTTCGCTTTATGGTGCTTCACTAATGCTGCGGTCTTAGTTAGACACAATTAGACTAAAGCCCCACTCATACGGTGCTTGTTCCGCTTTTACGGCAGTTTTTGGGTGTCGTGCACCATTCTATTCAATGAGTTCCGCTTTTCAGTGGGGGTCTGGAATGTAACCCACCGTATGAGTGGGGCCCTACTGTACAGGGGAACACTCCCTTAGAACTGAAGAGCATGAGTTATCTAAGCAGGCAACACCTTTACCCGTCCACCTCTGGGCTAACTGACAGAATTATCCCTTAGGTTGCAGACAGAATGATCTTTGCAGTTGCATTTCCAGCAGTGAGTACCCTTGCCACACCCAATGGAATACTATATCCACTGCTGGCATGTAGCCCCCAGAGGGTTAGCAAAGGGTGAATGTGACTCTTTGGCCTGAAAAGGATAGTCACTCTCCCCATAACAGGTGTATCTAAATTCTGATTCTGAACACCACTTTCTTGACAAGTATATCTTTTTAACAAGCCTGTTTATCAAATAAACTTTTAAAAATATTTTATTACTATTTCTGACAGAACATATTATATTGCATTATAATTTGTATGGAGTTTGTATCATCCCCATAGGCTGGAGAATTTCTTGTTGGCTTAGTACATTTCCTTTAGTGTGTGAAGACTCAAGAGCAGATGGACTTTAAATGTTTTATCTACTACAACAGGCATAGAAAGTGCAGGAAAAGAGACTGGAAAGTATTCCCAACATGGAAGAAATAATGAACTTTAATACAGACCTGTTTTCAAAACTCACTTCGATTTATCACATTTTTATTCAGTTGATTGGCAACTCTCCATAGCCTACAAGAAATATCTCAAAAAATGGTGATGTTTTTGGAAATAAGTGTTTAGTCTTTTCATCTGATAATTAAAGGGGTCTTTTCAGGGAGAGTGGAAGGAAGCTAAGCCTAGGATAAGGTTTATTGTGATAATAATGATACCTTGCTATGTGACATACTATTAATTTTGTATGTATACATTCTTTTTTCAAATTCATGCTACAAATGTTTAAGAACAGGCTTATCAGTATTCTAGGAACCTTTTTTAAACAGTTTTAGTGACTAAATGAAATGTGAATGATAGTTGCTCTATTGTTGTTATTTATATCATGCCATCAGTGTGTATAGCACTTTCCAAAGCATTAGGCAATAGGTTTTTCTCTTGAGGCCCAGTGGAAATACATCCTTTATCACTCAGAATTCTAACACAAAATAATCCTATCTCTAGTTAGGCACTGCTGAGCCAACGGCCTGAAATATTTTTTTTTTCAAAGATGGAAACAACCAAGTTGTGGAAAAGTTAATAAACTCAAAATCATTTTAACAGGAAACTAAATTGGATACTGGACTTAATGCCATTTTTATTTATTTAAAGTCAGAGAGATTTACTGGTGGTATCAAAAGAGAGTAGAAAGAGGCCAACTGAAGACTGCCGCTGTAATTAATTACATAAAACGGACAAGGACCATTTCTTACATCTAATAACATGCACATTCATAGCCTTCTGGGAAGGATTTTGAACTGGCAACAAGTCCACTCCATCTAATAGAGTAGAGCTGTAAAGCCTCAACTGTGAATAAGTTATTGACAAACTAAAGTATTCCAATTGCAAATTTGGCATCAATCCTATGCAAACTTAGTTTGGAATAAGTTCCATTAAAGCTAATGGTATGGGACTTCTAATTACATTTTGGCACTTTGATCTCCAACAGTTAATTGGAAGTCCCATACCATTATTCAAGAAATACTTAAGATACATGCAAAAAGTTTTCATATACATATTATGATAGAGGGCAGATACCCTGGGGGGGAAAATGAATTAGTCTTGCCACTGAAATTCATAATGGACTAGTCCCAGTTTGGAATGTGAATTTTGTGTCTTGCTAATGCATGCCTGTGTGGCAAACCAGACACCATTCTGCTGATAGTTCATCTCTGTCTCTGATTGTAATTCAAACCAAGGAAGAACTCCTCCCTCTCATTCTCCCCATTAACTTACCTGGATGCTGTTGTGACTTCTGTTGCTGTATGAGGGAGATCTTTCTCTGTTCTTCATTCTCCAAGAACTTGGAACATTGATAAAGCTGTTTACCAGATGACAGTGACACTGGGGAATGTGTTTTTTCCAGGGCAAATAAATCCTGTTAGATACTATGGAACCTACATATCTCAGGGTCCCTGATTTCTGGGATGCTGCCCTGCTTGCCACTACTTCTACCATGACATGGTTGTGGTACTGGGAACTGGGGTAATGGAACAGGGTAAACAGGTGATGGGTGGCAGATTGGGGAACTGACAGGAAGCAATGCTCAGACTTTGTCACACTCCCAGCGATGTATTCAGAAGTGGATTTCCTACTGAGATTAGAATAAAACAAACTTTTTCTGGGGGGTGGCTTGGCTTTCCAAGTCTAAAACTGAATTAAACCAGAGGGAAATGGTTTTGCCTCATCAGTACTTATTTTATTTATTTATTTAAAAGCATTTATATACTGCTTAACGATCCTCCGTGGCGCAGAGTGGTAAGTGGCGGTAATGCAGCCGAAGCTCTGCTCACGGCCGGAGTTCGATTCCAACGAAAGGAGGAAGTCGAATCTCCAGTAAAAGGGGTCGAGGTCCACTCAGCCTTCCATCCATCCGTGGTCGGTAAAATGAGTACCCGGCATATGCTGGGGGGTAAAGAAAGGCCAGGGAAGGAACTGGCAATCCCACCCCATATATACGGTCTGCCTAGTAAACGTCGCAAGATGTCACCCTAAGAGTCGGAAACGACTCGCACTATAAGTGCAGGTGTTATAAACGCCCCTAAGGCATGGGCCTTGAGGCTGGGTTCGAATCCCCAATTAACTTGCCTAATAATAATTGAGAACAACCGAAGTGGATGCAACAGGTTTATTGAATACACTTGCAAGGGAGAAGCAGTCAGGGCTGGTTCTCGCAAAACTATGCATTGCTGGTCTTTTTATCAACTTTGTTTTACTAATTATGCATGCATCATTATCATCATAATTACATCACTAATCCATGCCCATTTCCTCCTAATAACCATATTTAGAAGTTGTTTTTCACACTTGTTATGTTCACATTGACCTTGTACATCTGCAACATAGTTTGATACATTGCAATAACGCCTGATTTTCCCAGTTATTTTGCAAACACAGTTTTATATATACAATGCCAGTCAGCGAATTAGCATTTCTGTTCAACACACACACACAAGTAAAATTAACTGTAGATTTCTATAGGATTTATGTACTACAATTCCCCCCTCAAGAAGCCCTTGAAAGTTTACTTTCATATGGCTTCTTCCTCTTGTGGAGAGCTTTGCTACACCATATGTTTGAATTACCTTTTTGCTTAAATGGCTAACACAGGAAGGTTACTTCTGAATTGTATCACTGTCCTGAATGCCTTTTCCATTAATTCAAGGCAGAAAACTTCATCTTCGTGCTTGGCTAATCCTTGACATTTTGTTTTTTTTAAATTTCAGTTCTTTTCCATTCGGGCCTGTGGAGTATATCTGCATGTATGCTTTTAATTGGTACTAAAAACAACTAAAACTCTTTCTAACAAACAATGGGATTCACTGTATGTAGGGAGTATACACGCCAAGGAATAACATTTATGCAACAACGTTTAACTCTGCCCTTGTTTTCCTGCACACAAACCTCTAGAACGCATTACCAGCCATACCAACAGTTGGGGGTATGTGAGAATGGGGTGGGAGCTATAGCTCTTGGCCTTACACCTCCTGGGTTCCACCTTAACCAAAATGGGGTTAGCCAAGCCGTATCACTCCCCCCTCTTTGAAATGTACACGTATAGTCCTTCCACAGTTCTGCCCCCAGGCTCCAGTGCTGACTTCCAGGGTATAACTGTGCCATATGAGATAGATCCATATTACAAGGGCCAGATACCAAAATCACCACAATGGGGTGCATTATAAGGGTTAGACCTCTTTTGACGCCTTCTCCCCAACCAAACAGGGAATTCAAAGTCATCCATGTGCCTATATCTATAAGTACTTATCTATCATGTAAGTGACTGTATGGCAATCATGTGCTATCTAGAGTGTAACTTGCTCTCCCATGTTTAACTGCTTCTAATTGTTTCTGTACATAGAACGAAAAAGTAACTTCTGAAAATTAGCTAGGCCATAGCTTAATATAATGAGTTTGAGGTGTTGAAACAGGTCTATTGTCTGGATGGTTCATACAGGGACTTTGAATAAAAAATCACATCCTGCTATTTCCTCAATATCACAAAAGCATCCATTGATATATCTTGGCATAGGTTGTATATAACACTTATCAATAACAATATAATCATAAAATGCACACACCCATATGCTTGATTCAATACTTAGCGTAAAAGAGCAATAAAATACAACAATCATTTTAAGAGAAAAGCAATTTTGATGGGATTCCAAACTATCATCTTCCTAGATTCTTATGGTGTTGACTTCCATAGCCAAATTCTGTGGATCCCATCACAAGGGATCTAAAAGGCCAAAAACATCCCAAAAGCAAAACATTCTTAACACTTAAGCTATATAAAGAAAACAGCCAATGGTTAAATCATCACATAAAACACAATGCATAAATAGTTACATTCAACATTATAATTGAAGTAAAACAAATATAGTCTTGAAACACACTGCAGGTTTGTACAAAGTTCATCTTCAAAAGATCAAATAGTTAATTGATCAGTCTGTGGGTTGCTGATGCTAATCAAAAATTCAAATGATAAAAAAAACAGTTCATTGCAGTAGTTTTCTTTCTGGAAGGAAAAAGTACGAAGACTGTGTTTCTCAGAACCACCTCCCCCCGTGTGACTTATTAGAAATGCCTTTTCTCCCACTGACATGGGCAGAGGCAATAACAGCCTTTAGTTGCTTCTGGAAAAATCTCCAAATCCATCAAGTCCTTTAAAAACAATCCTTTTGAGGAAAACAAAGCATCAGGGTTCCATAGTTGAGAGGGCATCTGTGTTTCTTTGCTTTAACTGCTTACAATGCTATTCATAAAATTCATGAAATATAATATAATGCATAATATAAATAATCTTGATATCTTTCCCTGAGGACCTTTTTCTTTAGCCTCAAAGATTTACATATCCATTTGATCATAATTAAAGACAAACCCTAATTCAAACACTCTTTTATATGGCATCTGTAACATTCTCTCACATTATAAGACCCAATATAAAATCACTCATTATTTGAATAAGGTATGGAAACATGTGTATAATTCATACATGTTCTCACATAGATAACCAAACACTAAGTTATAATGTTGTTTTTCCACATCATTAATATTCTACATACATATGTACATATCATACAACTTGACCTTCAACATTTGAAAACAAATATTTACTAAAAGAAAAAGAGGGGTGAAACTCTCATACACCCTTATATTTGCACCTTTGCAACCTTATACACAGACCATTGGTAGTGGTTCCATTAAGCAGGCCTCTATGCTGTTAACACATGCTAAGGAATAGCACATCTGTTGCATAGCTATATAAAGGCCCAATACGTTGGTACCAACTTCATATGAGGCTCCAATCAAAATACCTGCAATAAATCTCCTGTGTCTCACACACACAAAAAAGTTTCTTTGGGGGTTAATGCTTCCTTAGCAAATCATTCAGCACAGGAAGGAAAATATAAAAATAATACCTTCATGGCTACAAATGAGACTTCTCAAAAGTGCACAAAAAACCAAAATACCGTGTTGCAACAGACAGACACACAACATAACTACACATTCTAAAGGCCTTCAATTTTCTCTAGCCTCTGATCACATACAGAGGTTGCTAAAGAGACACAAAAATACTAGGAGAAACAAAGAAAAGGGGCCCCAAAAAAGGAAAATTAAGTTTCTCTTTACAAATACAATTCTATCTGTAACAGATATAAGGAGAGAGAGAAATAAAAGCCAGCATTGGTTATAAAAAGAAAACATTTTGTATCTTCAAAAAAAAATTCTTCCAGCTGTTCATAACTTGGCTGTAAAGAATTAGCATGATTAAAACAAAACATATTACACCCTTTAAGCTGGGCTCATTAAAGAATACCATATTACTGTACCTCCTAGGCAATAAAGTCCTGAATTCAGGATGCATGCACATAACTAAGACTGGAGGGAGAAAACACATCAGGTGGTTTGTCCTTCCACTGCTTAACTACAAAACTTATACCTTCAATGAAACTCAAAGAAAATACTTAATTCTTTAAATCAGACAATAAAAAAAACTTCCTACAATTTCTTAACACTATATCAAAATGACTTAAAGAGAGATCCAGGCGATTCTCTGCTATACCTATATAAAATCAAAACAACCATCATAGCATATGCTTCTGCTCCATCCTATAATTAAAAAAGCAAATTAAATAAAAAGAATTAGACTTTTTAATCATATACAAATGCATAAAAAATAACAAAATTATATCAGGCTACATGGAGCTTCCTTGCTCTCTTGGCTACTTGCCCACCAAATGGAGGAAGAAGGAGGGGTTATAAACATACACATGCAAGAGAACAAGTTTCAGTGTGAAAACTAAGCCAATAACCACTGACTCTTGAACCTGTTCACTGTCTTTCTATGTGTTTCAAAACCTACTATTCACATCCTGTATGCCCCAATCTTACAACTGGCCCTATTACACTAGAATTTCAGGTTCGTTTCCTGTTGGATGAGAGCCCCAATCACTACAGCAGATATACACTTTGAGGAGAAGAAGTTGGCAGTACTCAGTTTTGAAACACAAATTCCAAAGGTGGGGGTTAGTTATGCTCTGTACTTTTACACTGATATAGATAAGCAAACTCTGAATTATTCATTGTATTACTCAGTTTTGCTGACTTCTATAGCATATAGTCAATGGCCTCATGTTGCCAACTTACCAAAAATCATTGTCATCATTTGTCAGTTTATATACCATTGTTTAAAAAGGACTAGAGAAAGGAGGGGTAAACTGTCAGATTCATTCGTTTGCTGTCAATAAAACCTTTCAAGCCTTTGCTTCACCTTTTCCCTCCATAAATTCCCCTTGCAGGTGCCAGCAAAAACATCTTGGGTCAGACAGGAACTGATTCCTTTAATTTAATCATGATCTATCTGCACAGAAACATTTATCAAGCACTGAAAGATAAATATACCCTGGGCTGAAAGTACGCCATTCCTCTAGCTGTTTAGAGGCAAGTGGGGGGGAAAGAAGGGGGAGCTGTAATTTTAAACACGCACATACACAAAAGGCAAACTGCAACCCAATAAATTAAACAAAGAAAAGGGAACTCAGACATTATAGAACAGAAATTATTCTCTTTTCACTATAACTCAAACCTCCCGTTTACTTTCCTCAGCTCTCTTAATCACTTGCTTAAATAAACAGAGCAAGTTCTTTCACACTTTACTTCAAAGACCGCTAAAGGAACAGAGGTTCTTTAAACAGCAATAAACATTTCAAGAAACCTTCACACATTCACACATGGGTACTCGATTCATAACTTTAAACTTAAAAAATCAAAGGATCCTGTTACCTCTCCTGTGCCCAGAGCAGGCAGTTGAATACAGCTGAAGCCATGCAGGCTCTGATCCAAAACCAGGAAGGAATTTGGTCTCAAGGTCTTACACCGAGATTCAAAATCTCTCCGGTTCTGTCCCTGCTGTCCTTGAGTACATTCCTTGGGAAACGTGCATGAATTTGTGGGAGCTCTGAAGTTCCTCACCCCCCTTCCTTTCTTCAAGCCTCGGTTTTAAAATACTTTTTTTTCCTCTCTCCCCCTCCTCCCAAGGAGGGTAAGAAAGTCTGGTGATGTTATGCATGTGTGTGTGTTCTGGAAACTAAGGCTCCTGACAAATAGGGCAAATCACAAGTTTGCTAAAGCTACTAAAAGAAACAGATTAAATACTTCATGAGAAGGCACAGTCTGTATTTAGATTTTACACAGACAAAGTTCCAAAACGTTGGGGGCTAAATTTGAGGTGACGGAGTTTAAACTAGTGGCTTTACCTGAAAGACTGGGGGCTTAATTTCCAATTTCTTCCCCTCTTTAATTTTACATTGTGCCCGCGCCTTTATCAGCGCACATTCTTGTGGGGGGGGTCTGGGCAGATGGCTCTTTCTAACCCTATGCATGCCACCACGAAGTTGTTTCGCCTGGCAGCATCTTAAAGAGGGTAGCTTCCAACTGCCGAGCCTTAGTGAAGTTAAACATCCCATTCAACAGCCAATCAACACCCAGCTCCACTCCCTCTTCATCACAAAACATTAACAGCTGTTATTCCTTCAGGACCAGCCCTCCAGAAGACATAACACTCATCCTTAATCTAAGAAAAGTTTTACAAAACACATTCAAGGGGGGTCATTTTCCAAACGCCCTTTTTCTTTTGAGTCTTTCCAGACCCTTTCTTAACTTCCCTCTGTTCTGTCCTCTCCATCTTGTCCTGTTTTGAAGCACCCTGCCCCATGTTCCCTGTCCAGTCCTATCTGCCCTTTGCAGATGACGTATGACTTTTGGGGGTAGCCTCTCTGTCTACCTAGGGGGATGTCTGAGACAAAACAACAGACAGATAACGTTCCGATGCACCCTTCCCCTCCCGTAGCCTCTCTGTCTGGGTAGCCTCTCTGTCTACCAGGGGAGATGCCTAACACGGAACAACGGACAAATGACGTACAACATTCACTTCTTTCACTCACTTTCACACAGTTTAACCCAATGGGTGCCTTACCAAAAGAGAGGCGAAATTCATGTCCTGTGCCTTTTTCCAGTTCGGTTTACTATGGGATGATCATGGTGACACCTCTAGGTCCTGGTCCGCTCTCGTGGATACAGGGCAGACTCAATCAGTCTGGAGCTCCCCCCTTCTCCACAGATTACGTCCAAGGCAAAGAGGATCACTAAAGATCGCCATTGTTATAAACGCCCCTAAGGCATGGGCCTTGAGGCTGGGTTCGAATCCCCAATTAACTTGCCTAATAATAATTGAGAACAACCGAAGTGGATGCAACAGGTTTATTGAATACACTTGCAAGGGAGAAGCAGTCAGGGCTGGTTCTCGCAAAACTATGCATTGCTGGTCTTTTTATCAACTTTGTTTTACTAATTATGCATGCATCATTATCATCATAATTACATCACTAATCCATGCCCATTTCCTCCTAATAACCATATTTAGAAGTTGTTTTTCACACTTGTTATGTTCACATTGACCTTGTACATCTGCAACATAGTTTGATACATTGCAATAACGCCTGATTTTCCCAGTTATTTTGCAAACACAGTTTTATATATACAATGCCAGTCAGCGAATTAGCATTTCTGTTCAACACACACACACAAGTAAAATTAACTGTAGATTTCTATAGGATTTATGTACTACACAGGGACACCTTTACCTTTTATATACTGCTTAATATTTCAAAAATCTCTAAGTGGTAAGAATTCTTTAATTATCTGACTATGTGCTTTTTTGGTAATATATATATATATATATAAGGTGTCGGTACTCATATCTGGATAAAAGTGCCATGAGTGCCAGCATAAAATGGCTGTCATGGACAGCAAAGAAAGAGGTGCCTGTACGCCTTAATGGTGAGTACTGTCACACACACAAAAAGCCCTGGATAGAAATAATGTCACACATTCCAAATTGTATTTGATGAGAGACTGCTTTGGGTATATCAAGTAATATGCACTTAAAATAGGAATATACTGCTTTTTCATGCTGCAAATGCAACTGTTAATGCAGTTAATAAAATCCATTATTCTCCAGACATACCATGTGAGCAATCTTTGCTTCTCGGCTTGGATTTTATGGACAAAAGCGAAATTTCTAGGTTCTTGCGATACTGTGGGAGCCCTCTGCCACTTGTTCACCATCCTTTGTCTGCAAGTGTCCTGTGGTAATTAGTAAATTCACTCTGGGTTTACAGATTATGTCTGCAGCATAAGTCTCAAAAGTCCTAGCACATTGCACATACTTATGATAGTTTTCTGTGTACTTTACATTAAGAGGCACTTCAGTTCTTTCTTGAGTCAAAGAATAATCATGTAGACTCAGGCAACAGTTTTGGAAAACACATTCACCAACAATCTTGGAAAACACATTAACTTGTGTCTTTGGTGTTGCTTACAAAGCACAAAATGCAGCTGATGAGCATAGCAGTGGATAAATGGAACACTGGGATACTGTTCTTATTTTGCTCTGAATGCTGCTAGTCTCTCGGCACAAAACACTAGCTCTGATGTAGGTTAGGTTTAGCACAATAACTTTCCTTTTATTTTCCTTAGTCAGGAGCAGTTCAAATACCTGCTTGAGCATACAGGCAGTCAACCTTGTGAATGTATAAAAATGGTTTTATATATTCACACAGCTCAGTGATGTATGTGCTATATCAGTGTTTGCATAAATGTACTGGAAAGTTAATACTGTTAGCATTTACCTACTCATCTATTATATTATGCCATCAGCTTGATGGGGGTGAAGAACTTTACTGCTCCCACTTCTTCATTGATGACCTTTTGTGTAACCTGGAGTGTTTGATCAAGAAATCAAGAAGCTAATTTATAAAGTGATGTAGTTTCTGCGAACAGAGTAGCCATCCACAAACGTCATTTACTGCAATGTCTTGCTGGCCATGAAGTCCCCTAGTGTATGAGAGGTGTCTGATTTATTGTAATGAGTGTTGCATAATTTGCTTCAAACACAAATTCAGTGACTGATTCAATATGCAGCACTTGATGGATGTTTCTTTATTGAACTTTTTTGGGGAAAGGGGGATGGGCTATAATGCACTTCAGTGATTAGCCCTATTTTCAGATCCAAATGCCATCACTATTGTCTTTTCTTTTTTACTTTGGCCTTTTTAATTTTCATTGACAAGTGGACCCAACTAATTTCCCAGGCATTTCTGATTTACATACCAGTTCTACATACGATTGTTGCCATACGCCAGGGGTGGGGAACCTGTGGCCCACCAAATGTTGCTGAACCACAACTCCCATGAGCCCCAGCAAGCATGACCAATGGCCAGGGATGATGGGAGCTGTAGTTCAGCAACATCTGGAGGACCTCAGGTTCTCCACTCCTGGCTTATGACAACAACCATATGTAGAACAGGTGTGTAAATTAGAAATGTCCAAGAAATTAGTCAAGGAAAATAAACATGATCTTCGTCTTCCTCTTTTTGTAGGTATTATGTGATGCTAATTTTATTCCTTGGACTTGCATTACAAAAGAGCTAGTCAGTTCTGGGTGGTTAGCCTTCAGTAAAAAAGGATTAACTTGAGATATATTTAAAAACAAAACACTGGTTAGCTGTTTATTCAGGATTTGCTGCAGAGGTGTAAAATCTCAAGAACTCTAGTTGGCACTGTTGAACTACTTGGAATATAGGGATTCACCACATAAATAAAATGAATAAATCAAGACCATTTCAGCCAAGTAATCTCTTATTTTCTGTTCTTAACTGTGTGAGTTCCCAGTCAGCTGTGGCTTGGTTTCTGTGAACATTCAGTGAAAGACAACTTTTTTTTTAATATAGAAAAGAGAAAATGACAGTCAGGTAGTGTTTTTAAATGAAACCAGGCCGTAAGTGCATCTCAAGAAAAATTCTGCCTTGATACAAATGAGTGACACAGAGAATTATAAATGTATTTATTTATTTATTTATTGCACTTGTATACTGCCCCATAGCCGAAGCTCTCTGGGTGGTTTACAGCAATCAAAAACATTAAAACAAATATACAATTTAAAAACATATTTAAAACACAATTTTAAAATTATTTATTATTTATTTATTTATTATAAAAGCATCTTAGAGGAAATATGATAGCAATGTGAAGCCAAACATAGCAAGCTGAAGCAGATCTTAACTGAGAAAGGGAGATTGGAGGCATAAATATATCTTGTTTAGGCCATGCCTGGACATCTTCCACATTCTGAACTCATGCTAGAAAATAGTGAGACCATGCCTTTGGAAGCAAATAAACCTATCTTTGGGTAGCAGTTTTGGAAAGAACTACTTTATTACACAAATTATTCAGGCTAGATGATGAAATAAGAGGGGTTATCCTTGAGCCAAGCCAGCAATATGTTTTCCATGGTTCTAAAAATAAACTTATTTAGGTTTGCTAGGAATAGAAAACTTCAGTTTATGAACACTTTAGGATGTAATATCAGAGATGGAAGGAACCATACTTCAGCTAGTCTAATCCCTTGCCCAACGGCATAAAACAACTATATGCTTTTATCTAGACCAGCTCCAGGATATTTAAAGCATGTAAACCAAATAAGTTATAGAATAAGCTTCTAGCCTAATATTTCTTTCCCCCACAATTGTTAGTTAACTTGGGCTATAGTTCCATAGAGAAGCAGAATTGCTTTGAGATAAATAATTCAACAGGAGGCCTCACAAATTGAGTTGAAGTGGAGAGTGCAATTTATAAGCAGTTAGCATGAGCTTCAGGAACTACCACAGATATACACCACAACCTGTGGTTGCTCATTGTTAGCAATGTGAGCACATCCAGGACAGTGTACTTGCACAGCAACACAGGCCATTGCCAGATGCAGCATTTCGTAAAGATATTCCATGATACAGAAGTGGAACACAATGGCACGAGAGTCCAAGATGGCTCAACACTGAACCAGCTGCCAAGTCAGCAGAAATATTGGGGAACAAAATTAACCTGCAAGAGCCCTGTGAAATGAAAATCTTGGCTTTACTGCAGGGCAATTGAGCTTGGAGTGTTGGAGCAAGACAAACATCCTGTAAGGGAATGTTAGAGACACTGGATGCAATGGCAGAGAAAGGTCCCCTCCGTGTCTCCACTCCTTTAATCTCTGAAGTCAAAACGATGTAGAACAGAGACTATGATGAACACCAAATAGAAGCGAGCAGAAGGAGGTGGCCTCTTTGGATACCCTAGTCATTTAGAGTCAGTACTGGCTCTTTGAATTGGACCTGGAAGCAAATTGGGAACCAACAGTTGGCACAAAACTGGCATTAAATGCTCCCTGTGATGGGTTCCAGTCAGAGGTCTAGCCCCTGGATTCTGTGCCACCTCAAGGTTTCAAATACTTTTCAAAGGCAGCTTGACATAACGCATGTTACAGTGATTTCGCCTGGATGTTGCCATGGCATGCATGATTATCAGACCATTGGCTTGTTCTGTTGACCCCTCGTTAATTGCTATCCACCCCTTTCACTAATTACTTTTAGTGCAATCCAACCCAAAGCTCTCCCAGGATGAGTGATTTTGAGACAGATAGATCTTGGGCAGCCCCAGATGCTAGGGCAGCATCTGTGTAATTCCCTCATCCCAGCTCAGCCAGGGATATGGTGGCACAACTCCCTCAACCTGGCTGAGCCATGTCTGTGCTGGCTCAGCCAGGGATCAGTCAGCGGAACTTAAGCCGATGCACTTTACACTGGGGTAAATTGCAAAAATGGGTGTGGTGAGGCAAGGAGAGATTTATACCCATTCCAAATCTCTTTTAGCTCAGTCATGTGTTCTTGCAAGGCAGCAGAACTTACACCAGCAAAAAGGGTGGTGTAAGTCAAACTCTATTTTAAAGGCTTGTTTGCCCTCTACCAGGCTGGGCCTCTTTAGCAGAAATACCCCTGCTCTTTATCAGAGTTTGGAATAGAGGTAACTTGCACCAATTTAATTTAAGCCAGCATAAATTCTGCCAACTTCCTATACTTAGGATCGCTCTGTTAGTTTTCTTATCTTCAGCCTTCATTTGTGGGATAAACCACAGCCCAAGTATTGCTCCCATCTTAGTAGGGGATGTGTTTTCCAAATTATAGATAAATAGTAAGTGATAAGCTTGGAGAACCCAGCTCTGAGGTGCCTGCTCCCCAGGGCCTTATTTCACTGGGTTATCAATTAATTTGCCCCAGGATCACCCTTTATAGAGCAAAAAGCAAACATGCTCCCATACCAAGCTTTAACAAATCAGTAGCTGCTAAGGGGAAGGGAGTGGAGTTCCAGAGAACTCTGTTCATTTGGCTTCCTTGAGCAATACCTCCTGTATCCTCAAGTTCAAATCTAGCATTGTTTTTGCATTCTTGTGATCCAGGGATGGGGAACTTCAGTTTTGGGGGGCAAATCTGCCCTCCTGAGCCTCTCATCCTTGGGACTCTTCCTAGGCCCATCCATCACCAGCCCTACTTTGCACCCTCCTTGAATGTTTTTGCTTAGATGGAATGGGTCCCTGAACTGCAATAATACTGAACTCTCATGGTGAACTCTGATAATGCTTTTTGCTTGGCAGAATATAGGATGCAGAGTGTACAATGGTAAAATTCACATTCTCTACTAATTGACACTTCTGGATAATTTATAAGGGCAGCCCAGGGAAAGGACATTGCAATAAACCATATAGCAGGTTACCATAGTGTGGGTCACTGTGGCCAGGTTACCAGTATCCAGGAATATCCGTAGCTGGCTAACTAGCTAACTAGCTGAAAAAAAGGTCCACATAAATCCTACAAAGTATTATAATTATTTTAGAGAATCTATAGATGTAGAGTTTATAACAACGACCCACATTGTGGAAACAGAATGGAACAACTTGAAAACTGAAACACAAACGGAACACAAAAGAACAGAGGCATGCTACCTTGTGATAAGTCCAACAGGCTACCTTGTGATAAGTCCAACCTTCAGTTCCCCCCCTTTACCCATATCAAAGCTTTCCCCCATATAACCTTCTAAAAAAAGTAGTTATTGGGGCCACAGCAAAAGGTAACAAGGCTAGACCCCCCTCTATACCCCCCCAAACAATTTGAACAGTAATAGTTATTACAAGCTGCCACTATGTTTTTACAGAGTTGGCTCAGAAATATCAATCTTTAGAAAAAGTTACGTTTTACATTCTGAAAACAGAAAGAATAATCTGTTTTGGGCACTAAGCCTGACTTGGCCTTTGGATATCACCCCACTGCGCATTAGTTCAAGTTCACAACTCATTCATTATTGCTTAGTCTTCAATTTGCATTGTAACTCTAGGAAACGAGTGAACCATTGGAATGCTTGAAAGGCCCTCATTGCTGATTCACCTCCAGCCGCTCAAGCTACAGATGAATTAATGATAAGGCATGGTGATCGGAGAAAAATCAGACAGCAAGGAGAAATTCTAGGAATGGGGACAAAATGGAAATGGACTGCCTTCAAGTCGATTCCGACTTATGGCAATGGACAAAGCCTGCAGAAAAAAAGCAACATCTAATTTTAAATATTTTTTCTTTTTTCTCTGTGTCTAGAATGCTATGCCTAATTTGAATAGGCTTCCTTGCCACCAACTGTGTTGTCACATTTGAATTCTAATCCTGAATTAGGATTAGTGTTTCAAGTAAAACCTGGAGAACTATAATCTCCCACTGAATACTAGGAAAAGTTACATAGCTTTTCACAAGCCTAACTCATTCGATGATGGAATATTTCTCTGTATGGAAAAGTAAAAAAAAATACATTTTTTTAAAAAAAGAGGAGCATAATTATTCCCACACACTGTTTCTCATAAAGTCTCTGTGTTAATCTCCCTGCAAATACTATCAATGGGTTTAGTTGTCATGGGAGCTTTAGATAAAAGGTGAGTAAGAGGTGACATGATAGAAGTGTATAAAATTAGGCATGGCTTGGAGAAAATGGAGAGAGAAATGTTTTTTTCCCTCTCTCATTGCACTGGTACTTGTGAACATTAAATGAAGCTGAACATTGGAAGATTCAGGACAGACATAAGAAAGTACATCTTCGCACAGTGCATAGTTACTATGGAATTTCAGTCCCACAGAAAGCAGGGATGGCCGGATCAAGCAGACCCTTCTTATATTTTTATGGCATGTTTTAACGTTGTAAAAGGGACTTGAAGATCTTTTGAGACTTATATTGCAATAGATGGCAGACATTCAGGGCATGCTTTTCAAGATTGGCTTCTTTATAATATCCATTTGGAGACTCTGGCTTTGATGACTCCAAAATGATTCCATCTAAGTTAGGAAGCATCTGTCCTGTCAGTTACCACAGGATCACCTTTTAGTTACAGGACAGATACATACAGTAGGGCCCCGCTTTATGGCGCTTCACTTTACAGCGATTCGCTAATGCGGCGGCCTTCAATTAGGGAAAGTCCCCGCATTAAGGCGCTTGTTCCATTTTTATGGTGTTTTGTTCCCGTCGCGCGTCATTTTTGCGCGACGCGTCCCATTATCGTCAATGCGTTTCGCTTTACGGCAATTTCCGCTTTACAGCGGGGGTCCGGAACGGAACCCGCCGTATGAGTGGGGCCCTACAATATATTAAAGCAAAACAAAACAGGAATGATGCATTTTGGGAAGCTCTCCTTCAATGATTGATGGTTGAGATGATACCACTATTATGATGCAGTGTTTATGATACAGACACTGGAGTAGAGTTTGTACACAGTGCAGATTTTTCCTCTAAGGTCATGAATTAGTTGTGGCATACTGCAAAGATGTGTAATTTCCTGGTTTGGAATATAAACTTCATCACATTGATGCGTATTATCAGTATGACCCGTAGTTCTTCCCCAGCTTTGAGTTGGAGAAAAACTCCAAACTCCCCTCCTTGACCACACTTATTTATTTATTTATTTATTTTATTTTATTTAATTTATATACCGCCCTAAACCCGAAGGCTCTCTGGGCGGTGTACAAAACTTACCTTGTTTTGGTGCCTGCTTGCCAGGAATCGTATAGGTGCCTTGGAAAATTATATTTCCTTTGATCTCTGATACCTAGAATGCTGCTATAGCAGGGTTCCAGGTGCAGGTAAAGACAGGAAGACGTCCCTTCCTGCCATATTGTCACAGTTGCTGCGAACAGACAGGGGAGGGGAGAGATACCGACTGCAGCAACAGTTGTCAGATAAGATGACACAGGGTTCACACCTCACCACACTTCTGAAGATGTGGTTGGGGTTCAAAAAGGGTTGGTAGAAACAAGGGTCTATCCTCCATCTCTTTCAGAAATAGCCCAATTAGCCAAGCACAGTTATGAATTGATACTGGAGTAGGTGTTAACTATCACTATGCACTGGTGCATGTTTGATGGTTGGCTCATTCACAGATTTTCACAAGAGAACTTTCAAATTCAGCCAGCTTTGATAGTTGAGTTCTAAGCAATTTCATTAGAAGCTATTAGTGCTTTGTTGGTGTGTTTTTTTTTTCTGGCTAGTTCAGAAGCAGGGGATGAATACCATTAGCATCTACTATCGCATTGTGGTATATTTTTTAAAAAAAAAATCTACAAAACATGAAGTAGAACACAACCTAGCTATTGCTGTAGCTTTGAGAAATCTAAAGAAGCAGACTGCCACTACAGGAAGTGTGCTTCTTTAGGGAAGAGCTGTACTTCAGTGATAGAGTATCTGCTTTGCATGAAGTTTATTTGTGGGATCGCCTTACCACATGTATGCACACTCAACTGCTTTGATTTATTGAACTGGCACTGTTACAGTTACTGTGTAATGCTTGTTCTGTAGTTGTAAGAAATTGGTCTTTTAGAGTGTCATCACTTATACTTTGGAACTCCCTGCCTGTTAACATCAGGCAGGCACCTTTGCTGTACTCTTTCTGGCTCGTGCTTAAAATAGTTTTGTTTAGGCAAGACATGTAGAAGTTACATGTTTTTAATCTGTTTTTAGGTTGTTGTTAATCTTAATTAGTTTTTGAAGTTTTTTAGATACCTGTATTTAACTATCACTAGAATCTAAAATGATGAAACTGAGGTTATCATACTTTGGACACATAATGAGAAGACATGATTTGCTAGAAAAGACAATAATGCTGGGAAAAACAGACGGGGGTAGAAAAAAGAGGAAGACCAAATAAGAGATGGATTGATTCCATAAAGGAAGCCCCAGACCTGAATTTACAAGTTCTGAACAAGGTGTTGTACAACTGATGCTTTGGAGGTCGCTGATTCATAAGGTCGCCATAAGTCATAATCGACTTGAAGGCATATAACAACAACATTGCTTTGTAAACCACTTTGAGGTTTTATTTCAATCAAGTATATAAATTTTGTTAAATAATAAATGCAGAAAGTCCCAGGTTCAATCCATGGCATCTTCAAGTGAGGCAGGGAAAGATTCCCTGTCTGAATGCTGAAGAGCTGCTGTTGGACAGTGTAGACCAGTGTTTCCCAACTAGTGGGCCACCAGATGTTGTTGGACCACAATTCCTATCTTTCCTGACCATTGGCAATGCTGGCAGAGGCTGATGGGAGTTGTGGTCCAACAGCATCTGGAGGCACACTGGTTGGGAAAGGCTGGTGTAGACAATGTTGATAGTCTGACTTAATATAAGACAGCTCCCTATGTCCGTGACTGCATAGTGAGATAGTTTCAGTTCCCAGTGAGTGACATGCTGTATTCACTCACAGGATTCATTGCTGCCAGACTGTGTTTACCATATAGAGTACTTGCATGGTGATTATAATATAATTTTAGAGTAAACTAGGGGCTGCCTCCCCTGCTCACTTTGCTCACCAACACCACTGCACCCCATTCTACAGCACCCCCAAGCTCCACCTCCTCTGCCAGGCGCCCTCTAGCTCTCTGAGTTGGCCTTGAACCATCTCTGTTGTCAGAAATCAGGTCTCTCTAGGCAAACTAATGGTTGGAGGTCCCACCAAAGAACATACATGGGTCAAGGGATATCTCAGGAAAAATGAGAGGTCAACAACGGATGTTTTTATAGTTATTGTGAACATATCTACATATAATGCTAAAAGTGGCTATTGCCAGAAATCTGAACATTAAGTTATACACATCACATACAGGGGATGTACACCAACATGTCACATTACAGAACAAGACAGATTATACATCACATTACATTTTCTTCAACACAACCAGTAATAGAGTCAGTTCATCCTTGTTGTGTGTGGACCTTCAATGCTCAGAGTAGATGTCTTCTGTTTTTCTGACTAGGCATAAAGCACTAGTCCCGAACTCTTGGGCTGTCTGACATATATAGCCCTTTATAGCCCTTATTTGCCTATCACATGTACCCTTCTGTCTACTGATTCTATTTCTATATTCCAAACCTATCTGCTAACTTACTTGGTTTTAGATCTTAAATCTTATCATTGTACTTCAATCCTATGGGCAGCTGCAGTCAGAAATAGGTAGCAAGGTTGTTGACTGGTTTTCCTGTTCCTTTTCCTCTTGTTTGCATTGGCTAACTGCCCAGAAATGGGGGAATTAAGGGTGCATAGTAAAACTTACTTTTAAAACATCAAACCCGACTTGTGTTTTAACTATGTCCCTACCCCACTTAGATCAAATTAGTTGATTTTCAAGTTGGTCTTCTCTCAAGCTGATCTTATCTCAAAATCCTAGCCCCATGACATAGCCGTGGTTTATTGTGGGGCAGCTCAATGGGAGGGGGATCTTCCTGCTCTCATCCCAACACTCATGGGACCACCCATAGTCCTGGGTGATCCCATGGGCACTTGTGGAGAGGGGAGGAGTCAAGGCTCTGGCCCTGCTGTACACTGGCCTCTTTCTTCTTTAAGCACTAGCTTTCCCACCAATCCTTCCTCAGTTTTAGTGCTTCACTGAGTTTTTATTAAAAGGGTTGCTGACTGACTGGGCTAGATAGCAATTTTCTTTCCAATCAAATTGGCCCTTAAGTTGAGGGGGGTATTTGCCTCATTTATTGCTTCTTCAGTTGTGACAGAAGCAATGTGTGTCTAACAACTTCCAAAGGCATTAGGCAGGATCAAGCATAAGGGGAATCCCCAAAAAGGGTCTAGTGGGGTACATGTGGGCCATGACCCTAACTTGGGAGGAGCTGTGCTTGGGAGGAGCATGCATCCACCCCCACTGGTTCCCCAGGAGGATCTCAAATGATTTTGTACCACACTGGAGTCTAATGCTGGCCAATACCCAAGGATGGCTCTTCAATGGTTAATTGGAGTACAAACATTCCCTCAGCAAGAGCTGTTGGAATGAAAGTATATCCTCATACTGCTCCTATGCCAACTCCATTTATTTGCTGTAATCAATAAAGTTGTGGCCTATTTTCAACCATAAAATTGTTGTTGGATGTTTTATTCCCCATAGCTGATGGAGGAGAGGGGCCTGCATCCTGCATCTGCCTCATAACAGTTGCTCATTTAGTGAGAGAATAAATTCTCCAATCACATCCTTGGTGAATTTCTGGCACTTAATAATAATAATAATAATAATAATAATAATAATAATAATAATTTTATAGTTGGTCACGAGGGCCAAAAATCCAGCCATTCTGTTAAATAATTTATTTTGAGGACTCTTAAGTCTTGCCTTGTTGCTCTGACAGGCCAGCGTGCTGCCTGGGTTAAATTCTGTACGTCACCAGAAGAACAGAGATGAAAATCTTGCCTTCCCCTCAAGCCAAGCTCCTAGCGCTATTCAGTGCTGCAGGTGTTCACTGGTTCCTGGATATCAGTACTCAGGCCTTTGCCACCTCATTTCGATGGCCATCATGCATCTGTCTGTCAATGTGACAGGCACAAGATAGCTAGCATGAGGTGGCTGCTTCTCCTTGTAGGGTTTCTAGGAATAGGGAGACGGACGCCCCTCTTTGTTTCTGTTACCTCAGTAGTTTGTGTTTCTTGATATTATCATCTTTCCTGACAAGGCCTGAAAAGGCCCTTCATTCTATCTTATCCCCAGCACCAACCCAGTTCCCCCCCACTTCAAACTGGGGGCTGGGGGCAGGTGAAGGGAATGTCTTTTTAGGGTATGTCAAAGCAGGCTAGTGTGGGACTGTGAAGCTTTGATGGTATTAATATCATTAATATTGTATTAGCTCATTATTTTTAATGTTAAGCCTAAAGTAATAGTTAATGATGCTGCAAAGTACACTAATAAAATTGCTTGTAGTAATTGAGGGAGAAGTTGGGAGGGTCTCATGAGTATTCAGTCACATACTGTTACAAATAAATCAAGGTCTGGCTCACAACCTTGGCCAGTATTTATTCTCTGCTTTACCACATTCCCTAGTTATTTTTATCATGGGCTCTGAGTCTTGATAGTTCCATATTAGAATGTCATTGAGATCCTCACATCATCCTGGGAAAAGGGCCTGCACACATTATAGAACCTGCTTGAACATCAATACAGAGACATGTAATGCATCTTGCTGTGCAGATTTGTGCACTTTTGGTCATGCCACCACTAGTGATGGATGGGCCTACCAGCTGTATCTGGAATGGGTTCAGTTAAATTGATTCATTTTCTGAACTCTAATTCCATTCTGAAGTGTAGCTTGGCACATTGCAATGATATCATGGAGAGCATAATGGAGCCTAAAGGTTTTCTCACTTCTGTGAGTTGAACTAGTAGCACTTGCAGCCTCCCTACCTCTTCTCTTTCCCCAAAGTGTAAGTCCTTGGCATATTAGTGCTCTGGCAGTATCTCAGGTGCATGATGGATGCAATCACACGCACTGAATGTTTCATATTATCACGAGATGTCAGAATTAATGAAAGCTACATAATTCATGTATCCTAGCATGAAAATGTCATGGAAATGTGCAGCATTCTCCTGGGTGTGAGATTCTTTAGAAGATGTGGTTCCCAGGTCCAGCACCAGTGGATGGCCATGTTGGGCACTGGCCAAGGACCACTTTTACTGGGGCTGGGCAGGTGTAGCTCCCGCTGCATGATCTGCAGATCATGGAGTGAAAGCCATCCTCTCAGGCCATCACCACCCGACTGCTGGTATGGGATGGTACATCACTTCCAGTGTTGCTGCAGAACCACTTCCCACCTTGCTGTTGTGCTGCATGAGCATACTGTGAATGCATGCTTGCAATCACCCAAGATGGCAGCAGGGGTGTCAATATGCCCCCTGCAATCTTGGGTGGCAGCAGGTATGTGTGTGCAGTGCACTGATGCAGCTGTGAATATTAAAGCTCCTGGTGGAGGTGATAGTGCCACCATGTCAATGCTGCTTTCTTCAAGGGTCCACTATAGTCTGGTGCCGACCCTGGTGTTTCCGATGGATCTTTATGTCCCAGAAGTCAAGTTAAGGAATGAATGATATTTTTTATGTGGACCCAGGAGGGAAAAAGAAATTGGCAGCTATAAAAGATGGAAGAGTTACAATCTAAGGAATTCTTCATTTTAAGTGAATGGGAGCTATCCATGAGTGGGTACAATCCAGTAGGTGTGACAGAAGTTTTTAGTATTCTATCTAATAAGCAGCATGTTTTGCTGCAGTCTTCCCAGTCTAGACATTAACTTCTACTCTTTATGACTGCTTGCGTTTTCTTTATTTCCTTGTAATAAAGCCATAACACTTAGTCATAAAAGCCATGCTGCAACACTGGAGCAGTTTAGCCAATAGCATCAAGCGAGCCAAGACAGGCAGAAAAAATAAGACATTCGAATGGTATTATCAAGTGTGGTTCTCATTGCTTAACTCCCCCCCCCAAAAAATGTCTGTGCTTATTGAGAGGTCGTGCAGCATCCTGGGTGCTGGGATCACTGAGAAATGTAGTTTCCAGAGCTTCTGACATCTTTACTAGGAATATCAGGAGCCTGGAAATTACATTTCCCATAGATCTTTTCTCCAAGGACATTGCTGCACATGCTTGAAACAGTGTCCTGTAGCTTCCGGGATTCAGGTAAATGTAGTTCCTGATTTGGAAGACTTGGAAATTCTTTCAGAGCTCCTGGTGCCAGGAACACTGCTAAAATAGCATTCTCCTTCGAATGGAGGATCCACATCAAAGCTTTTCTGATGCCCCCTGGTACATGATGAATGGAAGGAAGTGAATTCTGAATGGAAGGAAGTGGTTGTGACAGAACAATGGAAGGGTATAGTTGGACCCATTTCAAACCAGGTCTGAAGTTAGGGAAAAGCTGGGCTTGTCCTGGAATGGGCTTGGAGGGCAGAATGCATAAATTCATATTTAAAGCAGCATTCACTGTTTAAATTTGGCATAACTCTAACTGGGAGATTTAACAGTCTTGTTGAGGTCATTAAACATATAGCTGAGTATTATGGCTGGCTGGAACATGCAGAGTTTTTTAAAAAAATATTTTAAAATATTTTGAATGTGACTGAACTTCATTCTTTCAAAAGATAGACTTAGAAAGCTGTGTAGAACATATTGATTATTCTTTAGTTCATACAATTGTTCTGTATAATGCAAATGCCACTGTTCCTTTTTACACATACCCCCAGGAGCTTTTTGGATCAAGAACTCTTAACACATTTAATAGATTGTACAATAGATAAAAGGGGGATGGAGCTGTATACGCTTGAGAGAGAAAGCATTTGCTGAATATCCAAAATTGTTTCGTAGCTTTAAGAATCACTTATTGTTTATGGATTCATCAGATGTCAATGCTGGCTGATTTTATAAGGGCAGGATTTTAGGTGAAGGACAGGAAGGAAGTAATATTGCCAGAACAGAGGACAATCTTTAAGCAGAAAGGACATTGATTTCCCAAACTAGCTTCCAAAGCACAGGTTAAGTATAATGTTGGATCTGAATGCCCTTCTCTTCTTTTATTTTTTTTGTTTTTGTTTTAAAAGAAGCTTCGATTGGAATGGACAAAAGATTAAAATGCTCCCAGATAAACATCTTAGGCTGCAGTCTTGAGCATGCTGTCTAGAGGTTGCCCTTCCATTGAATTTAGTGGTGTTCATGTCAGAGTATACATGCTTAGGATTGCACTGTTAGACTAGAATTTTTGATTTGGGTGAAATTAGAGTGAATCTAAATCCTTTTATCATCAGCTGTATTCTCTGGAAAATATTGGGTTGCATCCAGTGCTGTGTGAGTCGCATTCCACCAGTGCAATGAGACTTCCATTTATCACACCATGTGTCACAAGAATCTCTTAGAGGGTGTCCTAACTCTCTGGAACAGACTTTGAGGGTGCACAGTGATCTGCAGGAGAGAGGAGAGGATGGGGGAGATCCACTGTGCAAGCAGAAGTCTAGCGCAAGTGGAACAGCAGCCTTGGATGCAACTCATTGGGTTCATTGTGCTTTGTTATGCTTGCCAAAAATAGGCAAAGTCCTGTTTTTTTTTAAAAAAAATCTTTATTTCTTTTTCCTTTCCTTTTGGGGTTCGGGAGACAGTCTATTTTCCCCTCTGGCCATTTTCCCCTTTAGGATAGGGTTGCCATATTGCCTGGTTAGCTGGGTTTTACCCAGATGCTCTGCATTCCACCCAGAGCCCGTTTAGCCCCTTAGGTGGCCCAGATTCTCAGCTTTAATTTTTTTTAAAAATTAAGTTTCTAGGTGGTCCGGTTCTCGAGATATACATAAAAACGTCAGCCGCCCCCGAATGTTAAATCTTTCTTTAAACAGTACTGTATAGCACTTCGTAGCTTTAACCCTGCCCGTTCAGGATTGCAGCCAATCAGTGAAGCCAGGGTTGTGTTTCAGTTTCATTGACCTGAGGCAGTGTCTAGAAAACCTTATTGCAATGCTAGAAAATGGTGGTTCCCCCCTGTTTATCTGAAAATCTCATAAATTGAGTAAGTATATACATTTCAGTTTTTTTCCCTCTTGTGTGCAGGAGTCAGATCCTGGACAGTGTTTTGAAAACCTCCCCAATACTTGCTTTTGTAAAAGCAATGCTAATCCCATATGCCCAGAGTAAATCCCATTGAATTCAGTAGGACTTACTTTTGAGTAGACATGGTTATGAATGTGCTGAAAATCAATGGGACTTTGGGGTGAATGTAAAAAAGAATTATGTTTGTGTTCTAACTCTTTCTGTCCCTCCCGCTCCAGTCCTATTTTAAAGCAAGTAGGCAGGGCTTACTTATGTATTACAGTTTTTATTCTGTAGGAAACTAATACTGATTTTTTTAAAACTAATACTGATTTTTCTGCAATGACCAACTGGTTTGACAATAAACTATTATATGGGCTGTATGTATTTATACATCTGCAGTGTGTGCGTATGGAGTCTTACAATTCAGAATTTTGGGTTGTGTGAATGAAGTTGCTTATCACTTGAGGTTGCATTTCTGTCCCTGTTTGAGTAAGCCCCACTGAATACATTGGGACTTGCTTCTGAATAAATAAACCTAGGATTGCACTATAAATATCTTTACAGTTTGTGTAAATAATAAATATATTTGATAGTCATGCTTATATAAATATTTCTTCATATATCATATTTTTGGTTTTTGGTTAGGAATCCTGACTGGTTGTGAGATGCTTAGTTTTCTGCCTTACTCATAGGAATCTTGTGGTTGGTATGGTATTACATTTAGGAAAGTGTTACTGCCTTTTGAGTATGGAGGTGGAACCTGCCTCAGGAGGGGAGAGTGTTCTTGCACTCGGGTCCTGCTTGCGGGCTTCCCCCAGGCACCTGGTTGGCCACTGTGAGAACAGTATGCTGGACTAGATGGGCCACTGGCCTGATCCAGCAGGCTCTTCTTATGTTCTTATGTTTTTCCTATTTGCATTTCACTTATCTTTAACCTCACTCCATTACAGCCATAGAAGCAACAGCAACATATGCAAGATAATTAACTCCCATTAGTGATAAGAACAAGAATTTATAATTATTATTTTAATTAAAACAAGAGGCTTATCAGTACTTTGAAGAGGACCAGATATTTATTTTCTTTCTGAGCCCAAGACTGGGCTTTCATGATGCCCCGGGGTGGGTGGGGAGGAGCAGGAGAGTAGTCAATAAGACAGACATCCTGGCATTGGTAATCTAATTAGCAAGGTATGTGTGGAGTTGTTGCACACTTCCAGGCCCAGTTTCATTTTGAGTATTATTATTATTATTATTATTATTATTATTATTATTATTATTATTATTATTATTATTATTATTATCTTTATTTATACCCCGCCCTTTTTCCAAACTGGAACTCAAGACGGCTTCCAGATAAAAACAAGTACACATCATTAAGAACCTATAAAAATATAAAACATATAATATAAAATCAGCATTAAAACAGGATTAAACTATTAAGATGTTAAAACCAATTACTCTTAAAAATACTGCAACCCAGTTTAGGAGCATATAAGTAAAACAATAACATACAGCATCCTCTTCAGTCACTACCCTTAAAACCTTCAGTTCCAAAGGCCTGCCGGAAGAAAAAATTCTTTAGCTGTCGGCGGAAAGACTGCACAGAGGAGGCCATTCTTGCCTCCCTAGGGAGGGAGTTCCAGAGCCTAGGGGCAGCCACCGAAAAGGCCCTATCTTGTGTCCCCACCAGTCGCACTTGTGAAGGTGTTGGGATCATGAGAAGGGTCTCTGCTGAAGATCTCAGGGCCCGGGCAGGTTCATATAGGGAGATACAGTCTGACAAATAGCCTGGACCTAAGCCGTATAGGGCTTTATAGGTCATAACCACCACTTTGAATTGTGTCCAGAAACAGACTGGCAGCCAGTGGAGCTGTTGCAGCAGGGGAGTTGTATGGTCCCTGTAACCAGCCCCAGTTAACATTCTGGCTGCAGCTCGTTGCACCAACTGAAGTTTCCGAACAGTCTTCAAAGGCAGCCCCACGTAGAGCGCGTTACAGTAGGCTAAGCGGGATGTAACTAAGGCATGTGTCACCATAGCCAGATCAGACAACTCCAGGAACGGGCGCAGTTGGTGCACTAATCTTAACTGTGCAAAAGCATTCCTGGCCACCGCAGAAACCTGGGCCTCCAGGTTTAAGGCTGAGTCCAGGAGCACACCCAAACTGCGAACCTGCGTCTTCAGGGGGAGTGTAACCCCATCTAGCACAGGCTGAACCCCTATTCCCTGATCCGCCTTTCGACTGACTAGGAGCACCTCTGTTTTGTCTGGATTAAGCTTCAGCTTGTTCACCCTCATCCAGTCCACCATTGCTGTCAGACACTGGTTTAGAACCGAGACAGTTTCCTTGGAATTAGGTGGAAAGGAGAAGTAGAGTTGGGTGTCATCTGCATACTGGTGGCACCGAACCCCAAATCTCTGGACAACCTCTCCCAGCGGTTTCATGTAGATATTAAATAGCATGGGGGACAAAACTGAACCCTGAGGGACCCCACAGGCCAACGGCTAAGGAGTCGAACAGGAATCCCCCAGCACCACCTTCTGGGTTCAACCCTCCAGGAAGGAATGGAGCCATCGTAAAATGGTGCCCCCAAATCCCATCCCGGTAAGGCGACCCAGAAGGATACCATGGTCGATGGTATTGAAAGCCGCTGAGAGGTCCAACAGAACCAACAGGGAGTATGGAGGTGGAACCTGAATAGATGTGGTTGATCAAAGGGAGAAGAAATTTTGAGTTAAGCAAAGCTCTGCTTTTATAAAACCTAAGAAACATACAGATACTTTGAATGTCTGGGTGCCTGCACCAGTGGAATACTGGAGGAACTTGTAAAACTTGCTGCAACAGTATTTAGAATTGAGCATGTGGCGTGAAAGACTCCTTTTCCTAACATTTTGGCTTCTTGTTTTTCTCCACCCACCACATCTCTGAAATATATCGTATATGTAATGGTTAACCATACTGCTGCCCTGACTTACTTTATGTTTGTTGCTATTTTGTGTTTTTATTATGTTTTTATATTGATTGTGCATTTTTATTGTTTTTATTATATTTGTAAGCTGTGCTGAGCTCTGTTTTTAATAGCAGAAGGGCAGGATATAAATCCCCTTAATCAATCAATCAGTATTCCATAGTGTTGGAAACTAGAGTCTAGGCATTTAAGGCTGAAAATGTTGCTTTTAAAAAAAGGATTTCTCACATCTTTCCCCAGTTTTTGGTGGTAATTCCTGGGCTCAAAAACAAAACAACTGGACAATCCAAATATTAACATGCAAATAATTTGCATAATTTAAAAATAATTTGCAAATAATTTGCATAATATGCATAATATGCAAATTAGCCTGCCCAGATTTGTGGAATTGGAATATGGCAACCCTACTTCAGGAAGGCCATTTATCTATAGGGATGAGAGGATTTTCTTTATTGTTCTGTTCTTTTGCCAATCAGGATGTATATTCTATGCATTTTGTACACACACTTTCTGAGAAATATACATTTTTAAAATGCATTTCATCCCAAAGTACACATTTTCTGTGCATTTTTAAAATGTAAAATACATGGCTTTGTGCATGTTTTGGGGACCAAAAACTGCCTTGCAAAATCCAGTAAAGTGCACAAACTGCCTGCTAGCTGTGTTCTGATAAAAAAAAAAAAGGTCAGATATGTTGCATCTGGTCAGTCTGCCACAAAAGAGAGGCGGGGAGGGGGCTGGCTCAAGTCCCAGTTGAGCAATAGACAAACAGGGAGAAAACGCTTAGAGGAGGCTGGAGTGGCTGGCTGTCTGGCAATGGGAAGTGTGAAGCTGTAGGCTACACCCTGCCCTGGCTAGGAAGCTGACTGCATGGAGACTGGAGAACCTGGGGGCCTAGTGAGCTGCCAAGTGAGCTGCAGGCTGCGTGTCCCAGAAAGAGGATAAGCACTGACACAGACCTCGTTCAGTGGATTTCTTTGTCTCTGTCATGCCCCCTCTCAGAGGACTAAGCTGAGGAGGAAGAGGAATGGGAGACCACAGACCCAGGTGAGGGGACAAGCAGGGAGACAGCCCAGGACCCTTCACCAGACAGAAACTAGCCCCTGAGAGAGCCTGCCTGCCAGAATTAGGAAGTGACCAGGAGGCTGCCCCTTTCCCAGCTGAGAGAAAACACGAACAGGTGTTGCAGCAATGAAGGCAATCAGCGTGATTAAGGAGCAGGAGAGTTCGCAGGAACACAGGCTGATTGGAAGCACCTGGGCCAGCATGCAGAGTACAAAAGGCTGGAAGAAAAGGGAGACTCCTTGCTAGAGTCAATGTCAAGCTTTGCTGCAGACATTACTCCAGCTCTCCTGTTAAACCTGTGCCTTGAACCCTGCCCTGCTTGATCGGATCTCTTGGTTTCTGGACATTTGGACTCCCTTAACGACTTCTCTTCCTCCTCCTTTGGCACTTCCCAAACAATAAACATGCTGGCTGGCCCCCTGATTCCTCCTGCCTGGCAGATTTATAGTCTAGCAGCATTTCCCAACTAGTGGGCCACCAGATGTTGTTGGGCCACAACTCCCATCAGCCTCAGCCAGCATTGCCAATGGTCAGGAAAGATGGGAATTGTGGTCCAACAACATCTGGTGGCCCACTAGTTGGGAAACGCTGGTCTAGCCTTATCTGTTAATTAGCTGCATGCCTCTGTGAATCCCCACGTTTGACAGCCTCAGCCCCCAGGGAGGTGGAACAGCATTGGAAAGGAAGAGCAAGAGGTTCTTCCTTCTGCATGTTGGCACCAGGGAAGGCAGAGGTAAAGCTGCGGGACAAGGAACTGCTGGACTGTATTTATTGGCTACCAAAATGCTCTTAAGTGGAACCACTGGCTGATTATCTCACTAAAGACTTCTGAGGGAGCTTAGCAGTCATGGAATAAGAGGAGAGGTCCTCTTGTGGGTAAGGAATTGGTTAAGAAGCAGAAAGCAGAGAGTAGGAATAAACGGACAGTTCTCCCAATGGAGGGCTGTAGAAAGTGGAGTCCCTCAAGGATCGGTATTGGGACCTGTACTTTTCAACTTGTTCATTAATGACCTAGAATTAGGAGTGAGCAGTGAAGTGGCCAAGTTTGCTGATGACACTAAATTGTTCAGGGTTGTTAAAACAAAAAGGGATTGCGAAGAGCTTCAAAAAGACCTCTCCAAACTGAGTGAATGGGCAGAAAAATGGCAAATGCAATTCAATATAAACAAGTGTAAAATTATGCATATTGGAGCAAAACATCTTAATTTCACATATACGCTCATGGGGTCTGAACTGGCGGTGACCAACCAGGAGAGAGACCTCGGGGTTGTAGTGGACAGCACGATGAAAATGTCGACCCAGTGTGCGGCAGCTGTGAAAAAGGCAAATTCCATGCTAGGGATAATTAGGAAAGGTATTGAAAATAAACAGCTGATATCATAATGCCGTTGTATAAATCTATGGTGCGGCTGCATTTGGAATACTGTGTACAGTTCTGGTCGCCTCATCTCAAAAAGGATATTATAGAGTTGGAAAAGGTTCAGAAGAGGGCAACCAGAATGATCAAGGGGATGGAGCGACTCCCTTACGAGGAAAGGTTGCAGCATTTGGGGCTTTTTAGTTTAGAGAAAAGGTGGGTCAGAGGAGACATGATAGAAGTGTATAAAATTATGCATGGCATTGAGAAAGTGGATAGAGAAAAGTTCTTCTCCCTCTCTCATAATACTAGAACTCGTGGACATTCAAAGAAGCTGAATGTTGGAAGATACAGGACAGACAAAAGGAAGTACTTCTTTACTCAGCGCATAGTTAAACTATGGAATTTGCTCCCACAAGATGCAGTAATGGCCACCAGCTTGGATGGCTTTAAAAGAAGATTAGACAAATTCATGGAGGACAGGGCTATCAATGGCTACTAGCCGTGATGGCTGTGCTCTGCCACCCTAGTCAGAGGCAGCATGCTTCTGAAAAGCAGTTGCCGGAAACCTCAGGAGGGGAGAGTGTTCTTGCACTCGGGTCCTGCTTGCGGGCTTCCCCCAGGCACCTGGTTGGCCACTGTGAGAACAGGATGCTGGACTAGATGGGCCACTGGCCTGATCCAGCAGGCTCTTCTTATGTTCTTATGTTCTTATTATCGGAGGACTGTCTAAAACCCTAATCCAAGGAGGCTGCCTTAAAGCCAAGGGAGTTGTATCTTTGAGATTGTTGGAGTATGTTGTAACACTTAATCCCTAATAAAAGCCATGAACTGAACATCCCATTGATTGTGCTCATTTGTGCCAAAGAAGAGGTTTGTGGGAATGTACATGAGGCCTTTTGGTGTAACCCTTCCCATGGAAGCCCAACTTCAGGTTGGAATTTTTGGAAGCATCTGGAAAGGTTATAAATCCTTAAAGTGAGGGTCAGAGGAAGATTCTTTTGTGTACGTCTTTTTATGTTTGTTCATACTTGCAAAAACAGTAAGAAGTGAATACTGAACTAGTGGGAAGTGAAATTTATTTCTGAGCCTACTTAATTGGGCACAAAATTCAGAATAATTAGCAGGTTTTTTTAAAAAAAATTGTATTGAGTTGGCTTTGACATCAGCAAGAAAGATGGGAAGCACTGGGGAGGGAGGACCTGTACTTTGAAAATGCTGCCTGGGCATATTGGAATCTAGCTTAATATTCATTGAACTGACAGCAAAGTCACACATTAAGATAGCACAAAGCTGACCTCACCATTTTTATCTTATGCTGCTTCAGGATCAATGAATCAATAGTTATGAGCCTGATGAGAAACATAGGCCAAGTTCTAATCTAAGCCATGATTATGACATCTGTGAAGAGAAGAAGTGTAGCTAATTACACTGTGCTTCTTTTAATATGATGACCTTATCCTGAGGGGATTGTTTCCACTTTGCTATGGGTTTTGGCCATAAAAACCTAGATGATATTTAATGGTGATCGATGGCATCCACAGACTTCACTATTGTGATTCCAAGAAGATTCAGATGGAAAACCTGGGAGGAATGTGTGACATTATACTCCAGCTCACTTTCCTGTCAGCCTCAGACAACACACAAATGTACATATAAGTGGTACCTTTAGCTAGAAGTTACAGATGAAGAATCCCACATGGATAAATGAAACTTTATTCCTGTTGTAGCAATTGTAATGCTAGATGCTATATGATTTTTAATTGAATTTTTATTGCTTCTTTTATTTCTTAAGTTGTAGTTTACTGTATTACCGTTTGCATTCCATAAAACACAACTTGTAAAACAATAAAATACAATAAAAGAAATAAAAGAAGCAAAAATACAATTAAAATTTAACATTAATATTTAGTATGGACATGCCACAGATTACCTGAATGAAGCCTGGGGACCACAGTTTGGGAATCTCTGGTCTACAGCATAATCAAAGCAGTTGCACATTTCTAGAGTTAACAAGTTTCAAAATAACTATTTATTAAAAAGGGTTATTGCAAGTGATACATGGTAGGTTAGTTCACTTAATATTCCACCTTGGGCTGAATGTGTTGCCTTAACTGGCTTCTTATTTCTTCAGGGAGTGATTCTATGGCACTGTCAAAACAGGCAGAGATAGCAAAGTTCTAAGGTAGCAGAATGGACTGTACCACTTCAGTCTGGTGCTGCTGGATTAAATAAGAAAGGTACATTTCCCCCTACATAATGTTCACTTGACTGCTCTCTGTTATCAGGAGGTCCGTTCCACACAACATAGGAAGCAAACCTTTAGTGTAGTGGCACCTACCCTTTGGAATTCCCTCCCCTTAAATATTAGACCCGCACATCTCTGTTTTCTTTTCAGTGCCTACTGAAGACCTTGCACTTTCAACAAACCTTTTAAGTAGAGACCTTATCCCAGTCTGTGTCTGTGTTAGAATTGCTTTTTAAGAAGTTTTTAAACCTTTTTTAAAAAATATTTTTAAAGATTTTTTTAATATGTTTTAATGTCTGTTTTTATGATGTTTTAGAGTGTTTTTAATGGGTTTTTTTTGCTGTTCTAGGCTCCTACTGGGAGGAAGGGTGTATTATTGTTATTGTTATTGTTATGTATAATAACAATAACAATAAGACAAAGATGAAACAACTAGTGCATCTTCTCCAGTCTGTTGCCCTACAAATCATGCTGGATTACAATTCTCATCATCCTTGACCATTTCAAATGGTAGGTATGATTGATGGAGTTGGAGTTGAACAACACCTGTATGGCACCTGTATGGACATGATGGACAAAGGTTCTAGGCCACCCACCTTCTAATGCACTAGCCTTTATCTTACTTTATTTATTGATTGATTATTTGATTTCTATCCCGCCCTTCCTCCCTTACTTCATAGGAAAAAAGAAAAAGAAAGTATTTATAAATGCAATCCCATGTCTTGCACTTCCTTCTCCTAGCTGTATGTGGTCATATCCATGTGACTTCTTGAAGTCTGTGATGTCTACATAGCTGGTATTTTTGAAGTGTCTGTGTTCTTGGAAAGGGGTGCTTTTAATGCAAACAGACATTTAGTAAGTATGGTTGTTTCTATCTTGACATATTTCACCAACGACAGAGAACTCACCCATTTGTGGAAAATCTTTTCCTCCACAAAGCTGCATAGGTCTCAGAGAGTGCATCAGTAACAACAGCATGAATAGTGAGTTCAATGTGAACTCTACTGAAATATCTGCTCTGTAGATCAGAGTCAGAGAAAATAAACCCAGTGTTAAGATAGAGAAAAATCTATTAATGGAATTTAATTGAAAGTTTTAAAACCATTTTCTTCTTTATTGAGTCTTTTGTACATAAAGTCTAAGCATTCGAGAGACACAACAATAAGCTGTTTTAATGTATTGCCTTCATAACCTTTTGTAAACAGTCTGTGGAAGAGCACGTGTCCCAAAGGCATTGACTGCACAGGCCTTGAGGCCAGATTAGGAGCGGGGGGAAATTTATAACATACAGTACTAATCAAATAATGCTAAAACACTGAATAACAGCATACATAGCTGTGAGATTTTTATTGCAACAATCTCATAAAATCCATGTTTCTTTATGATAACTATTGCAACACTTTTTATTGTCGTACAATAATACCACAGCTGCTCTTGTCTTTAAACTGATTACTTATTTGATTGAATACCATATAGCTGATTCTTCTGCCCTTCTTGCCCCTCCCATGCCATAAATCTGCATCTTTTGGTTTTATTGCTTCCTGTTCTGACTCCTCAGTTGTAGGCTGTGTTCACAAAATTGCAGACTTAGAACCCAGTCTTGCATGTTTTTATGTGGGAGTATCACTTATTTAAATGAGACAAAGAAAGAACACAGGGAAGATTACTTGTCCATCTAACTGCTATTGTCTTAGCTGATTGGCCGCTGATCTCTGGTAGAGGGTGCTTCACATCACATGCTACCTGATGCTTTTTAGCTGGAGGTGCCAGGGTTTGATCTTGGGACCTTTTGCATAAAAAGCATGTGCTCTGCTACTGAGCTACCGTCCCTTCCCAAGTAAAGGTGCACAGGACTTGAGCCTAAGGGCAAGTATTTATACATTCATCACTTGATGATTATAACATCTATAAAATAGTATAATCACAGATCAAGTACATGTCAGAGAGAGGTAGCCCTTTCATATAATCCGATGTCACCTTGAGAAATGTTGTTGAAGGTTCAGAAATTGTTGCAGTCGCTTCACACAAACGCTCAATTGTGAGCCTTTTAATGATGTACAGATATAGGAGTTGTCCTTCAGAGACGGAAGTATTTAATATGCATACCAAAACCACCACCATCACCACCACTACCAATGGATATGGAAGGTGGATGTTTGTTCTGGCAAGTCTAGCCCAATGATCAGGACTAGCCCAACTTGATCAGAAAGACTGATAGAGGAAGAGATTTTGTGTGACATCTTTTGTTGAGAATGACCAACCATTTTTTTGTAGCAACCATGTAAGTTGCATACAGAATTAAGATTCTAGGCAGTCCTGGTATAAATATGAAGAGGTTGGCCTCCTTTCCTGGGCAACAAAGCAGTACCTTCTGCCTCTTGCACTTCAGGCTCCAGCTTCCAGCTCAAGTCTCCAGTTCTACCAGCTCACCTGAGCCAGGAGAATACATCTCCCATCTCCAAATCTTTATATGCTTTCCTTTGGTAATATCCTGCCCATGCGTGGCCCAGAAATCAAGTAGAAGCAATTTCAGATATCTGGATTTGGTAGTAACCCTGGGGTTTGCAAGTAAAACCTCCTTACCCGATGCTAGTTTTGAGGGTGCAATTAATGTATCCCTGCCCACACTAGGCCTTGGCAGCTGTCCTTTGACCATACAATATAGCTGTTGTACTCACCAATGAGCTCCTAACCTTGGGCATCTGTGGCTGATTCATATTGCCGTTTAATGTGAATGATAAATTTCCTCTATGCCCATTAACTATCCATTATCCATTAATTATCCAATATCCATAACACTTCCTCCTCACACTTTACCTTCCCTTAATCCAAATTTACGCATACCAGGGTACTCCAAAAAGGAGAGAAATATCGATTACAAAACATGAGAGATCTCTGGTTGCATTGCCCTACTGTTTACTTTGTGGGTGATTCTGATTCCAGCTCCTTCCATGCTTCCTGCTTCTGTTGGGTTCCCATTTATTCACCTCCCACCTCCCCCTTTTCCCTCTGTTATCTGATCTGAGCCAATCTCAGCAACACAATGAGAAGAAAGTAATGTCTCAGAGGTTGAAAAATAACAAAAAGGAGATGGGGCAGTGTTAGAAGAGGTAGGTTCTCAGAAAGTAAATGGTGTCAACCAAAATAAAAGTGAAAGGTTTCCAGAAGCTGTAAATATATGATGTGGATCTGCCATTGTGGAGCTCTCACAGGTACAGTGGGAAGGGGCATGGGACTCCTTTCTTCCTGGCTTTTCTCATCTCTCTCTCTCACACACACCCCATTTTTGCCAGTGTGTGTCATGGTCAGCCCTGTGCTAGGAGGGAAGGAAGGAGGGAAGGGAAGTTTGTAAACTAATCAATCAAACACATTTATGGATCTGTGTATGACTTGCATGATCATGAAAGGAGGGGTAGGTGGGTGCAAAGGCAGGCAAATAGCAAAAGTGCTAAGTAAACAAACAAAAAAAGGACATGCCCACAAGTATGCATGAGGAAAAAGTTTAATCTGAGGATGAAGGAAGTGCAACATGATCAGGTTTTGACTACCAGGGACAATTTAAATAAGGAAAATATGAATGTTTAGAAAACTGTATGCAACATTATGGATGAGCTCTGAGTTATTAGAAAAGCAGCCACTTACTGAGTGTGGACGGGGAGCTGTTCCTCTATATTTCATATTCCTGGTGATTACTTTCATGAGCAGCAATGCCTGGTTATTTTTAATTAAAAAACAACCCCAAACAATGGCCCTTAAAGTATTTTCCTTCAATTAGTAGAGTTTCATGTACGTAGATGTGGGTTACTCCACTCTATCCTTACAAAAATCAAAATAAAAAAACAGAATCCTTTTGTTATATCATAACCCTTACCTACTCTTTGGAATTAATAGGGAATCTCCTTTAAGAGGCAGCAAGATGTCGTAAAGTACTTTTTCTTTTCCCACTGAGGCTCGTAATTATTTTGTGGTCTGATCCGCATGAGTAAAGAAGCTGTGGTTTCTCAGATGTAACCCTATCTGCTTAGGGTTGTTTCTAAGGGTACCTGTGAGTATCCTCTGCACACTGTAGAACAATAAAATCCTTATTAACTCTCCCAGGGATGACTGCATGACCTAATTGGTCAATTATATTAGGTCATGCAGTCATCCCTGTGAGAGTTAATAAGGATTTTATTGTTCTACAGTGTGCAGAGGATCTTTAGCTCTGTTACTTTCTTGTTATGGAATTTGCCACTCAAATGGCTGATCCTTAGCTGCAGGAGGTCTTAAATTTGGATTCCAGATTCTTGTTCTTTGATGCAACAATGGCCACAGAAAGCTACAATGGCATTTAGAAGTGAATAAGCACAGATAACTGAATAACTTTGAAATCATATACTGGTGGTGTTTGTATCAATTTGACTTCGATTTAAAACGTTCTGTATTGCTTACTGAACAAGGTGGATAGGAATCCAATTTTCTAGATTACACTAGAACAGGGAAGGTATGTATATAAAATAACCCTCTCTCCTACCCGCTAGAATCAATATACTTGCCATTCCCTCCAGAAGATATTTGGTGTTCTGTGTAAGAAGCTGAGAGCAATGCCATGAGGAGTCTAGACCAAGAGGCTAGACTCCTAGCAGGGGCACCCAAGGCAGAGTAGTCAAAGCTGAGACACCAGACTAAGATGCATCCAAACTCAGAGGAAGGCAATGGAAAACCACGTCTGAATACCTCTTACCACGAAACCCCTATGAACAGAGTATCCAAAATGCAACATGAGACAGTGCTGGAAGATGAGATCCCCAGGTCAGAAGGCACTCACCAAGCTACTGGGGAAGAACAAAGGACAAGTATGAGTAGTGCTGTGACTAATGATGCCACTGGGTCAAAGCTGAAAGGAAGCCCAGAGGCTGATGCACACAGATGCAAAAGGAGAGTCCGGAGTTGTACAACGTACACAATAGGAACATGGAATGTGAGAAGCATGGAATGTGAGAAGCATGACCATGGAAAATTAGAAATTATCAAGCAAGAAATGGAATGTATCAACATTACAATACTTGGCGTGAGTGAATTAAAATGGACGGTAATGGGACATTTTCAATCAGGCAACTACAAAATATTTTATGCAGGAAATGAGAAATTAAAAAGAAACAGGGTTGCTTTAATAGTGAGAAGTGATGTAGCAAAAGCAATTAAGAGCTATAACACAAGGTCTGAGCAAGTAATATCAATGAGATTTAATGGGAAACCTATTAACATAAATATCATCCAAGTCTATGCTGCAACGGCAAACACAGAAGAAGAGGAATTGGAGAGATTTTACCCAAAAGTACAGGAAAAAATTGATCACACACCAAAACAAGATGTTTTGATAATCATGGGGGATTGGAATGCAAATTAGGGAACAGAGAAGAACTAGGAATTGTGGGAAAATGGGGCTTAGGAGATAGAAATGAAGCAGGGGAAAGACTTATTGAATTCTGTGAAGCCAATGATTTGTTCCTTGCAAACACATTTTTTGAGCAACTGAAAAGATGACTGTACACGTGGACATCACCAAATGGTCAATATAGGAATCAAATTGATTCTATAATTGGTAGCAGAAGATGGAGAAGTTCCATACTTTCTGCGAAAACAGGACCAGAAGCAGACTGCAGTACAGATCATGAACTGGTAATATTGAAATTCAGAGTAAAGCTAAAGAAGAAGAACAAAGCAATTTGAAAAGAATTCTGATAAGTTAAAGAGGAAAGCACAAAAGCAGGACTACAGCTGAACATCAAGAAGGCTAAAGTAACGACAACAGAAGATTTATATAACTTTAAAGTTGACAATGAGGACATTGAACTTGCCAAGGATCAATACCTTGGCACAGTCATTAACCAAAATGGGGGCAATAGTCACGAAATTAGAAGGCTAGGACTAGGGAGAGCAGCTATGAGAGAACTAGAAAAGGTCCTCAAATGCAAAGATGTATCACTGAACACTAAAGTCAGGATCATTCAGACCATGGTATTCCCGATCTCTGTGTATGGATGTGAAAGTTGGACAGTGAAAAAAGTGGAGAAGAGGAAAATCCACTCATTTGAAATGTGGTGTTGGAAAAGCGAAAAAGACAAATAATTAAACCAGAACTATCATTAGAAGCTAAAATGATGAAACTGAGGTTATCATACTTTGGACACATAATGAGAAGACATGATTCACTAGAAGACAACAATGCTTGGAAAAACAGAAGGGAGTAGAAAACGAGGAAGGCCAAACAAGAGATGGATTGATTCCATAAAGGAAATCACAGACCTAAACTTACAAGATCTGAACAGGGTGGTTTATAACAGATGCTGCTGGAGGTCACTGATTCATAGGGTCACCATAATTCGTAATTGACTTGAAGGCATATAACGATGACAACAAATAAACTACTAGAGCATGGATAGCTGTAGTGTGTCCTCCCAATTTCAACTTCAATTCCTATCATCCCCAGCTAGCATGGCCAATGGTCAGATATGATGGGAACTCTACTCCCAACAATATATGGAGGGCACCATGTTGGCTACTCCTTCACTAGTGTGGCAGGCAGCAGCAAACGACTCTCTTTCCCAGAATGGTGGTGTTCCCCTTCCTCCTGCAGGCACTGGGTCTGGAAAGAAGCCGTAAGAAGTTCATGCTTTTGGGAAACATGAATGCTTCTCCTGTGATGAGAATTTTTATACTTCTTGTGTTAGATTTGGGGTGCATGGTAAAAGAAACATGTTGTGAGCTTCCCATCCCACCCTTCACTAAAATTATTTATAGCCCTTTTCAAATGTTCTCAAAGGATCTGTAACCGGGGGTGGCTGGCTGTGGCCCCCCAGATGTTGCTTAATTCCAACTCCCAGCCTGAGCCACCATGGCCATTTATCAGTAATGATAGGAATTGTAGTCCAGCAATATCTAGAGGGCCACAGATTAGCCTCCCCAATCTTACAATAAAGATAGAGAGTGAGGAGGTTCAAGTTTGAAAGGTACCATAGCTCAATGACATACTTTGCACGTAGAAAGTCCCAAGTTAAGTCCCTGACATCTCAGTGAAAAGGATCATTTTTCAGGTGAAAGGCTTTTGCCTGAGACCCTGGAGACGTTCTGCCAGTCAGAGTAAACAGTAGTGGCCTAGATGGACAAATAGCCTGATTTAGTATCAGGAAGATCCTATATTTTGCCAACTATTTCTGCTTCTGTATTGATTGACTCTTCTTCACAGGGCTGATAAACCTACAATCTCTATCACTGCTTGTCAAACAGTGGACAGGGACCCACCAGTATGCATTGGACCAGGTGGGACTCAGCGCCACAGCCTGCCCAGTGCCTCCTCGCTTGCCCATCTCCCTACCCCGTAGCCATGCCTTAGCCTTTTGCTTAGATCAGTGCAAGCACCAGCAACTCCTTACATGTTGAGTAAAGGCGGCCAGGAGACATAGAATTTTGGGGGCAGGAGAGAAGGGAAGGAAGGTTTCCCTCCTCTGAGGGGAAAGGGGCAGAGGAGGCATTGAAGGAAGTTAGAAAGAGAAACAAAAGGTTAATATTTATGGTCATGATAATCATTATTAATAAATTCACTAATGGGCAAAAAAACCCTTGTGGTTTAAGAACATACCTATAGCCAACAGATATTTCTATCAAACTTTAAAAAGCAGGGAAATTGGGCAGCTATAGTGAATGCACCAGGGGAGCAGGAGACCTGACCTCCTCTCTGAGATATTGTACTGCCCTTCCAATTTGTCAAAATGCAAACACAATTTGGGTTGGTCTTTCAGAGTCCAATCCACTTCCTGTGTAGCTTGGAAGAATTTGGTAACATGTACCTCTGTGCATGTGGTGAGTGGTGGGACTGGGTAGTGGGGAAGCCCCTTTCCTTTCCAAAAAGGAAAACACGCTGAACAGTATCATTGTTCTTCAGGGTTTCCCCTACCTTTTTATTCTACAGCAGGCACATGCAGTCTCCTACCCAAATTTAAACCAAATCTTTCCCTGGCCATATCCACACCAGATCTTTATTTCACTTTAGACAGTCATGGCTTCTCCCAAAGAATCCTGGGAAGTGTAGTTAGTGAATGGTGCTGAGAGCTGTTAGGAGACACCCTGTTCCCCTCACACAACTTCAGTCAGGGTGGCTGACTGTTAAACTACTCTGGCCACTGGAGCTCTCTCGGGAATAGGAGTCTCCTCTCGGCATCCTTCACAAACTACAGTTGCCAGGAGTCTTTGGGGGAAGCCATGCTGTCTAGTGAAATAAAAATCTGGTGTTGGTGTGGCCCCCTGATTAGGCAAGCCCAGCAGCTGTGAGTTTGGCTTTTAGAACCCTCACAGTTGGTTCTTACTGAGCATGCCCGGGCTTATCATTGACTCCTATGCTATATTAAAAGAAATTAATTAAAAATTGGCAAGGCATTTTTAAATTTTTTAATCTGCATAAGATGAAGGTCAGAGTATGGGGCAAAATCTGTATTAGGATTACAAGTACTCTGTGAACATGGCTGATTTTTAATTTATTTCAACAAATTATGAGAACTCTGACATAAAATAGTCCAACAGGGGTCTGGTTTTTTCATCTCTTTTTACACTCTGACTGTTTTGTGTACCACCATGAAAATTTAGAGGTCTGTTAAGCAAGCGTTTCTGAGTTCAGGACTATAAGTTTTGTAAGGTTTTGTTTTGAAATGAGTTTATGGGAAGCATCAGAATAGCATGGGGGTATTTTCAATTTAACATTGCGGAATGTGAAAAATCCATGTTGGCTATAGTATACAGCCACTCTTGTGGCTGCATAATAAACAGGGAATGGAATGAAAATAGGGATAAAAGCTGTTATAGGAGGAAGAAGTGAATATAAAAAGACCAGAGAGTAGGGATGAAAGAAACTGCCAGTTTGGGGGCAGGGGGAATGTGGAATGGGAAAAGAGAATGGGTAAAAATGCTGTACTTTGAGATGAATGTGGGAGTGAGAAGGGAAAATTCAAAAGAAAAAGCCTTCTTCATCTGGAGCCTCTAAATTTGTAAATTCTGCCTGAAATGTTGAGGCTGAGTCACAGTAACTCCAGAGCAAATGTCTAGATTTTGCTTGAGGAAAGTTTAGTTATGGAACTCTTTGCCACAAGGAAAATGCCATGGCAAAGAATTGAGCAATTTCCAAAGGTGAATTAGATTGATTGATTGATTGATTGGGTTTATTTATATGGCACCTTTCCACAGTGACTTGTGCCCAAAGTTGCTTAGAAAAAACACTCAAAATAAAGGCACTGGGGTAGGGGAGAGAAGTCAGTTTACAAAACATAGCAATAAATTCAAGTAAGACAAAAATAAACAAATTAGCAAACATAAAATAAATTCAATATTACAAATATATCAGTAGCAAGTAATGTCAGCAGTTGCCAGCTGATTATGTCAAACTCTGGCAGCATCTACCACCATTTTGTGATGAGCTCTGCCCTTGCACCATCATTGTGTGACTGGCAGGCCTCAGTAATTTTCAGCCATCTAAGGTGGGCCCTTGGGTAGAAAGTTTGAGACCCCCTGCTCTACATGATTGGGGACCCTATGTAGGCATGCTCTATGTGTTTGTTGTGTGAATTTGGAGAACATCTGAAAAGGGCTTATGCCACAATGTGATACGATCATTTGCAGGCTGACTCCTTCCTGAATGCCAAAAGGTGAAAAGGTATGACTTAGATGAATATTATAATATTCAGGGTTTCTGTAACATTTAATCCAGCACTGCTTGTTAAATCTCTGCACTCCCTCCTGCCACCTATGCACATTTCATGCCTTTGAATATTAGAGAACACTGTATCATATTTTCTGTCCAGCAGTTAAAGCCTTTTTTTGTTTTTCCCCCATCTAATGTGTTACATATGGTGAATTCCTAGTAGGTTTGTTAGTAAGAATTTAATCTAAATTACCTTATTAATCCTCCTGTTTTAAATACCACAGCAAAAAAAGTAAATCTCATATTCACACATCTTTTCATTATTATGGTAATGGCTTTCAGTTTATGGCTAATTAATGCTGCTCTGTACCTAACCTATCCCTTATTAGCAACAGCAAACGGGAATCAATGTGTGTATGAATGGCTGTTGCAGACTTGAATACTGGCAGATGAGTTACCTGGCAGCCTCCATTCTACAAATGTAAAGAGGAAGGAGAATAAAAAGCAGCTTAACTTGTCATGGAAGTACATAAGTCTGTTGGGTTCACATCCGTTCTGAGCTGCAATGACAGCAGAGTTTGTGTTTGCTGTGATTTGTGGGAAGGAAGGGTAAGTAGCTTGGATGTCTGCTCCTAATTAAATGCAACAAACTTAGCAAATGGAAATATCTGAAATGTAAGCCAACCTTGTGGAATGAAGTGGATGTCGAGAGAAGATGGGTGAGTAGGAGGAGGAGGAAATATGATAATGCAGCATACAGACACGCTTTGATCTTGGGTATAATTCAAAGCAGTCTAGTCCTATTGCCAGTGGCATTAGATAAAAGCACCATACTCCCTGGGTAGATTTTACTGGCACTGCAAAGTAATTAGCTTTTGCCTGTTTGTAAAGTGAACATAAACAGGTATGGGGGGGGAAATCCCATTTTCCCCTCTGGATTAATTAAAGGCTTATCTGCCAAAGGGATCAACAGTGGTGGGGGTTTGTTCTTTTTATTATTGTTAAGAAATTTGCTAAAAATGGGACATCAGCTAATGATGAGCAAGCTCTGAAGGTTCAAAACACTACTCCCGTTCAATATTCTGATATTCAGGTTACAGCCCAGATTGACTGCTAAAGACAAAGTTATGGTGCATGCTTCTACATCTCTGTATTTTAATTGTGTTTTTAGTTTTTAAATTGATGATGATGATATTTTAATTGTTGCATTTGTTTTCTGAGCTGCCCAAAAAACTTATGGGGAGGCTATATAAATGTAATTAATAAATAAATATATCCTCAGAATTAAGTCCCATTCAGTTCAGTGGGATTTACTCCCAGGTAAGTGTGTATAAGATTGCTTCCTGAGGCTGCAATACTAACCTCCCTTTTCTGGATGTAAACTCCTTTGAATTTAATGAGATTTTCTTCTGAGTAGATATGGTTAGAATTGTAGCCTCAATCATTAAACAAATCTCCCAACTTTTCTAAATACAGGTATGAGAATATCTGTTTTAGCTATGATTAGATGGATTTGCTGGATCAAGAAGCAACATATAGTATGCATATTGTGGTCATGTTTGTTAGGCACATTTGATTTCCCCCTGCTTTTTGTGGCTTCCAAACCTTTCCAGCTGATGCATGAAGAATAGTGCTGTGCTGAAAATCCACCTCTTTTTCTCATTCTGCAACAATTAATGAGAAAAGAAATTGTATGTAAAAAATTCCCAGCTCCCGAGAAGCACAAGCAGGGAGAGTACTGCTGCACCGCAAGTTCTGCTTGTGATCTTCCCATAGGCATCTAGTTGGCCAATGTGAAAACTGGATGCTAAACTGGATGGGCCTTTGGCCTGATCCAGCAGGGCTTTTCTTATCAAAGGGAAGGTCAAATTTCAGTGGAGTTGTCCTGGATGACATGCATGTTTTGTTTTGTTTTTGTTGCCTTACTTTCATGGGCATCTACAAATCATTGCTTTTCCTGGGTGCCCATGTTAAAAACCTCACGATGACCCTCAGCTGGTCTTTCTTGGATTTGCCTTAAAAACAAAATCAGCAATTGCACCAGTCCCAACCACTGTGGTGCTTTATTTCCTTTTCTGCCCACCAGAGAAAGCCCAGATCCTTGAATGTTATTCATTAAGTGACAGTTCTGGAACATACAGATCTACCATACAATTGCAATGCACATTTGAAAATCCTGGAGTAGCACTGGTGGAGGATTGGGTATGTTTCTGGCACATGCTTCTGAATACACAGGTTTTAAGAAGTGTACTGGCATCAGTGAAGATTTTGTATAATTTCACACACATAGGACAAGCCTGCTTCATCCTGCTTTCTGAACTGTGGTGTTTATTGTGGGTTTGACATGCTCCCCTTGAACCTTTTAAAGTCTTGAGATAGATGTGGTTCAAGTTTGGGAGGTACAGCTAATGATGTTCAATAGAGATTTTGATTTGGTGTTAACACTGTTTAATCTGCTACTCTGAGGAATTATCCCATGCTGTTGTTTTCATCATTCTCCTTCAATTCAAAAGAAAACCTGCATTTAAATATATCGAAGGGGAGAGATAATTTAGTGGAATTCAAGCATGTTGTTGTGCTTACCTTACTTTTGAGGTGGCTGAGGGGTGTTTGTGAGTGTCCTTTCGGCAAATCATCTCACCAGTGGTCTGTAGTCTTCCCAGGTGCCCACACTTCAATTAAATCCTGGGAGAAGAGATCATGAAGTAATTCCTCCCTTGGGGTTTCTTCAGATCAGGAAACACTGGCAGCAGAGAAGGCTGCAGTAGGCAGTATAGATGTTTGCAGGAAATAAAAACACATATGCCACCCTTGGCCACACTGAGATAAGCTCAAAACCCTGCACCCACCAAAATTGTAAAGACATACTTAAGTGCTCTGAGAACAAGGTAGAAGCCTCTTTCTCAGAGGAAGAAGACTTTCTTGAGAAAGTGAATAGATTTTGGCACCACATGAGTTTAATAACTGTCTGAATTGCAAGGATTTGTTTGACACTGTCATTCTCCATAAGGAGCAAACTTGCAACCTAGAAACTTGGAGAAAGTTTTTGATGAAGGTCTGTTTTCATGATAAATAACCGGTGCCCTCTGTCAAGTTACTACTACATTGCTTCAGTTTTGTTTCTTTGAAATGTAAGACAATAATACACAAGTGGAGGCACTGGCTATTCTCCCAGTCATTGTGGCTCATGGGATGGAATACTTTGTGCATCAGGAGAAATCAGTGAAATCTCCACATCATATGCAGTGTAATATTTCTTTTCACCTCTTCACATTCTTTGATGGGAAACTGCAACACCTGCACATCCAAGAGTTTGGAATCAGTTCAATAGTAAGGATAAATGTTTGCATTTGTTGGAATCTGTCTCTGATGATTGTGAAAGATACTTCACAAAGAAATGCAGGACTATGCTCTTGGTGAGAACAATATTTAATATTGCAAAGGATTTTTAAACTCTTACAATAGAAATTGCATATTATCCCATATAAAAGTTTCACAGCTGGTCACCCACTCAGTTTCTCTGCACTAAGATAAAATTCCCTATGCCCTTCAAAAATTTTCAGAGAAAAATATAACCTTATGAACAACAGTCTGTTCCATGGTCCAATTATTGCTGATGTACGATTTCCATAATATGAAACCCAAAACCTATTGATCCCCTTACCATTCTATTTTGCTAAAGTTTTGAAGTTAAAAGACTGTCACACAAAACAGATGAGCATAACAACAAAACATTTCTGAGTCTGAATATTCACTTCATAGCTCTATCTCTTTGCTCCTTTGCACCTACTGATTGCTTAGAGTGATTAAAGTCTGCAGGCCAGATCCTTTATCTCCATGGGCGAAGTTTGAAAGGGGGATGGTGTTGCCCATCATTCAGTCACCTGACATTTCAGCAAGGTCAGGGGAACCTGTTTTTGCCTGTGCAGCTTGAAGTCAAACCATATGCGCAAAAGTGCAGTGCTTTGCAAGCACCTATCATCAGCAAACACCATCTCAGCCCAGCTGCATCTTTCTATGCCCATAACTGATGAAATCAGGTGTAGGACAAGGGTGTGTGGCTTGGGCCAAAGCAGCCTCATGGGCCAAATGGGGAGACCCGGTGGGGCAGAGATTTCCCACTACCGGTGGTGTTCCTTGATCACTCTTGTCCTTATCTTGCCAATGACTTCATATCCTTTATGTTTATCACTCATTGGCATTTAACTTGAGCTTAGCCAGCCATGTCACATGTAGGTGGCATCTTGTTTTTGTTCATTCTTGCACTGTAGTTACGCTCTATAACGTGAGACTCCATCCAAGCTGGAAACAATCACATGGCTGTGAATTAAGAGTGTTGCTCAGATCACACAAAGAAGTAAGGTGATGACTTCAAATGTAACAGTAGTGTTTGAGTGTGGGGTTTTTTTTCTGTTTGGAGGGGGGAAATGTTGCATGCCTAGTAAATCACTGCTGTAGACAATACCTGGTGTACTGTTGTGGTTGAGAGACTTAGCTAGACATTCCCTGGTCCAAATCTCACCTGTCTCTAAATTCACCAGTGGAGCAATTGTAACTATAGGAAGCTAGTCTAACTTAGGCCAGTGTGACTTACGCTGCCATAAGTTCCCCCTTTCCAAACTTGTTTTGGAGCCTCTGGGAGGCGCTACTGCTGGTTGAGGAAGCAGGTGAGTGCGGGCCTGTGTTTTGAGGACTGGACCATAGGTCACATGACCAAGCTGAACAGCGTTTGGAATAGGTGTAACTCTCTCCTTGCCCCCATTCTGCCACTCTCCCAGAACACACTTTTTTGGGGGACTGATGCTGGCATAAGATACACCGGCTTAAGTTCCACTGGCTCAGCCAGCAGAACCCTGACGGAACCAAGGAGAGAAATTTATGCTAGCATATCTCTAACTCAGCAGGGGTAAGAAACGTAGGCTACATTCAGACATGGGGCTTACTGTGTTAGTTTAACAGATTAAACTGGTAGAGCTTCTGGCCCAATTTCTAAAATTCCTTTCACATGGCAATACCAGTTGCATTAAGGAAACATGGCTTTTTCAGCTGATATACCAGCATTTTGGGCAAGTGTCTTTCACACTGTTGCAATGAACAATGTCTTGTTTGCATCCGTCACCCATTATACACATGTGCTCTGCTTGAGTTAGTGTCTGGACACAGGGGTGTGTGCAGGAAAAGGAGGAAGGGAATGCTGTTATCCACACCTATGCTGGAATACTGGTACAATTTTCATCAGCAAACAAAATTGGCGTACACCTAAAGGGTGGGAATGCATTGCATGCCAGGATGCCTGTCACATGAGCAGCTGCATCTAGTGCAAATCTCCCATGGTCTTCCAGGTTTGCAAACAGATTATTTCTGGTATTATTTTTCATGAAAATTAGCTTTAAACTTCCACTATATTCCACTAGATTTCTGGAACTAGCTTTTACTTAATGTGAAAAGTCAAATATAATGCAGAAATTACCAGGTAAGAAATCATTGGAATAATGGAATAAAGTGCAGTGTGAAAGCAGCCTTACATTGGCATAGCCGTGGCTAAGCCCTAGTTCAGCAGGGAAAGCCTAAAATCCGTAGAATCACACTCTCTCATCCCAGGGGATTGTGGGTTTGGATTGCACTGAAAGAGCCTTTGCCAGACTAATCTTTTTCAGGCTCAGGGCCCTGTCTGCAATATGGGGATAGTAATAATGACCCAACTTACTTTCCAACTTGTTGGAAATATTATGAAAAGCTACTTCTGTAAATTACCTGGATCACTCTGATAATAATCATCAGGGCTGGTGCCAGGCATGCTGGGCCCTTTGGGCACCAGCCTGCCCTGGCACCTGCATGCATGCATGCCCCACTTACCTACCTACTGAGTGGGTGGGGGGGTGGGATGGCGAGTGAGCGAGCGGGCCAGGAGGCGGGATGGCAGAGGGGCAAGTGAGAGAGTGGGTGAGCGAGTGGGCGGGGGGAGGGTGAGCGAGTGGGCGGGGGGAGGGTGAGCGAGTGGGCGGGGGGAGGGTGAGCGAGTGGGCGGGGGGAGGGTGAGCGAGTGGGCAAGTGAGTGGGTGAGCGAGCGGGAAGGGACGGTGAGTGAGCGGGGAGAGGGCAGGTGAGCGGGAGGGGGAGTGATCGCGGGCAGGCGGGCTAGGGGCTAGTGAGTGAGCCAGCGAGCTGGCAGGCAGCTCCCTCCCTGCGATCTGCTGCAAGGACCCTGCCTTTGGCCAGGGCCCCAACTAGCCACCCTTTGGCCCTGATAATCATTGTATTTGCCTCCTGCTCTTCTATAATTCTACTTGGCATGGCTTTTAGTAAAGTATACATCAAACTCAATCCAATAATAATGATTAAAAATACAACTGAAATAGCCAGTTATGATAAATGTAGAAAATCAAAATACAATTAAAACTGAATCAAAGACTTAAGCAATAGCAGAATGCATCACCGAGATACTTCAAGCCTGGAATGACAGATACCCGCCAATTATTATGAAATGGTTTGATGACCCTTGCTACATTTGAGGGTACCTTCTACAAATACCAGCTTCGTCTGGAATACGTACTTGGACATTTGGATAGCATATACAGTAATACCTCAGTTAATGAACTACACACATTTCTGGACATTACTTCTTTGACAGAAACTTTGGTACCAGAGATAGGGATAACGTGGAAATAATAGGGAAAGGTTCCTACACCATAAAAGAGAACACTTCAAAATATTTCAGCAAACATTTTTTTTCAAAACTAACAATACTCATGTCTGAAATGAAACAACCAGATCAAGTAAGCCATGCACACAGACCACTTGAAGGCTTCTTCCAAAATGCAACACCAGCAGTTGGGCAGATCAGGCACTAGCTGAGGGCTCCAGAAGGGCCCCTCACTGGCCTGACTCAGCTGTGCTGCCACTCATTGTCCTCACTGCCAGGTTTCTATATGGCTGCTTTAGTGGTAGCTGGGTGGTGGTGCCACTTTTGAGTGGGAGCCCATTTGGTATCCAGCTGTGATGGGTGACAACCATCTTAATTCACCCAAAAATGCAATGGCTTGGCCTATAGATCTTGGCTTCATATTTAGTGTCAGTGAGCTCCATGAATTAAATTATGTACTGTGTGATGAAGTGCTTCCTTCTGTCTCTCTGGAACCTACTGCCAATGAATTTCATATGAATTGCCATGTGAGGAAGAAACAAACTGGAGGTGAGCAATGCGATAACCTGAGGCACCTTGACCCATATACCTTTTCTCTGTTGTGCTAGGGAAACTCACACTAGCTTTATAATTCCAGATACTCTGATGTGCAACATTTTCAATTTCAATGTGATCCTACCCTGGGGATTTTGTCATACATAGGAGGTGTAGGCCTTTTTATGTTGACCTTTTGGAGTTTGTAAATTCAGTATTCTAGTCACTGCTGCTCAGATCCTTGTCTCAATGAAATAGTTTGTTGGGGTGAGGGCAGGGGGAAGAGGAGAATCAGCTTTTGCAAGCTCTTTGGCCATTTGCCGCTTCACAGTGTAATTGTGCATGACTCTCTCTCATTAGACAGCAGTATTTACCTCTGGGAAATGGGGCTTTGCAGAACAAGATGAATTAAATTGAAACTTTGGCAAATGTCTCTGCATTTGGCAGTTCTGAAATAAATGAGCACTTTCTGTATAATTTGGTAGGACTGCGGAGGAACAAGCAACACCTGTGCTTTTTCTTGTAGGCTGGCGAATATACATTATTAGGAGGTCAGCTGGGAAGTTCAGTAGCAAAAATCTCTGGAAATAAACGGTTTGTTTAAATAAGAATTAGGACATTTAACCTGCTTTGGTTGCAGTGAACCAGAGAGCTACTCAGAAGGCTTCTTAGCCAAGAAATCTATTTATGTCACTTTGCCATGGCATGTTATATACTAGGAACACCCAGAGATTATGGGTTGTATCTTAGGGGTTCACATCTGTGATTCTGACTCAGACACTTACTAATAGCCTATCTGTGTTTGAAGCCAGGACATAGCCTTTTAATTTGAAAATATGTCAGCGGTAGCTGCGGTGCTCCTTCTTAAGCTGCTTTTTAAAATTATTTATTTATTTATTTATTACATTTATATACCGCCCCATAGCCGAAGCTCTCTGGGCGGTTTATGGCAATTAAAAACAATAAAGACAAATAATCAAATTTTAAAATACAAAAAACAATTTAAAAACACAATTTTGAAAAAGATTAAAAACAATTTAAAACATATACTAAAATGCCTGGGAGAAGAGGAAAGTCTTGACCTGGCACCAAAAAGATAATAGTGTTGGTGCCAGGTGCACCTCGTCAGGAATATCATTCCGTAATTTGGGGGCCACCACTGAGAAGGCTCTCTCCCTTGTTGCCACACTCCCAGCTTCCCTCAGAGGAGGCACCCAGGGGAGGACCTTAGAAGTTGAGTGTAGTCTATGGGAGGGGTTCATGTCAGGAAAGGCGGTCCATCAGGTATTGTGGTCCTAAGCCATGTAAGGCTTTATAGGTTAAAACCAGCACCTTGAATTGAGCTCGGAAACAATACAGGCAGCCTGTGAGAGAGGTGACCCTGGAAGGGGTCCCTGTGAGAGAGGAGACCCCGGAGATTGGAACAGGGGTCCCTGTGAGAGAGGAGACCCTGGAGACTGGAATAGGGGTCCCTGTGAGAGAGGAGATCCCGGAGATTGGAACCAACGTGGAACAGGAACAAGATTTGGAGTTTATGGACTTTAGAAATAAAATCTATTGTTTGGAACTCAATGTTATCTCTGAAGAAATGAATGAAGATTCTAGAGATAAAGTTATCAATGGCATGGATAATCTTCTGGACTGGAATGATGTGATGGAGCCCAATATAGAGAAAATCTATGGAATTAACTGCAGCCATGTGACAATGGAAAAACTTTTAAGAGATGACCCAGTGTATTTTGAAAAAAAGAACAGAGATATGATTTTACAGCAGTATTTCAGCAACCTATTCAGAATGGATGGCAAGAAAATATTTGGGATAGAGGTAATTCCCATCAGACTCTTACTATATGACTATGGCTTTGACAGCAAGATTATTATGGAATACTGATAATGGAAGATTGGATATTGAAATTACTGGACTTAACAAGACTACTGAAGATGGAAGATGGAAAATGGAACTAATAGAGATAATAGAACAATGGCTACTGAAATTATTGAACCTAACAGATTCTGATGTGATGGATTAATTGAAATGTTTATTTTGACTATGGTTATGACAATAAGATTATCATAATTAGTAATGAGATGGACTAATCGATATGCTTATCTGGAAAAAAAAATTGATAGATATATTTCTTAAAGAATTGAAACCTCTCTTTGACTTTTTGTGGAAAGAATAAAGTAATGTTTATGAGATTTGATGATTAAGTAAGATAACTACTGGAGGAAAGTGATTTTATAATATGACTTAAGAGACAGGATTGTTATATATTATAGACTTATAACTGATTTGATCTTTGACAAATGGGAAGTCAATATTTTACTCTTTATTTTTTATTTTTGTTTTTTTTTTCTTTTTTTCTTTTTGTTTAACTATTTTTGATTTTGTTTTTTGTCTTTGAATGTTTTATGATTTTGTCTTGTATGTTTTATGAAAATCTGAATAAAAATTATTGAAAAAAAAAAAGGAAACAATACAGGCAGCCAATGCAAGCGGGCCAGAATTGGTTTTATATTTTTGAACCATCTGGTCCCTGTTACCAATCTGGCTGCTGCATTTTGCACAAGCTGCAGCTTCGAAACCATCTTCAAAGCTAGTAATCTAGCTTGCAGGTTACCAGAGCATGGACAACTGAAGCCAGGTTATCCCTGTCCAGATAGGGGCATAGCTGGGCCACCAACCAAAGTTGGTAGAAGGCACTCCATGCCACCGAGGCTACCTGAGCCTCAAGTGTCAGAGATGGTTCTAGGAGAACCCCAAGCGATGAACCTGCTCCTTCAGGGGGAGTGTAACCCCATCCAGGACAGGTTGGACATCCACCATCCGGTCAGAAGAACCACCCACTAGCAGCATCTCAGTCTTGTCTGGATTGAGCTTCAGTTTATTAGCCCTCATCCAGTCCATTGTCGCAGCCAGGCACTGGTTCAGCAAATTGATAGCCTCACCTGAAGAGGATGAAAAGGAGAACTAGAGCTGTGTGTCATCAGCATACTGATGGCAATGCACTCCAAAGCTCCGGATGACTGCACCCAACGGCTTCATGTAGATGTTGAACAACATGGGGGACAGAACTGACCCCTGCAGAACCCCATACTGGAGAGTTCAGGTTGCTGAGCAATGTTCCCCAAGCACCACCTTCTGGAGCCGACCTGCCAAGTAGGAGCAGAACCACTGCCATGCAGTCCCTCCCACTCCCAACTTATGCCAGTCTTCCCAGAAGGATACCGTGGTTGATGGTATCGAAAGCTGCTGAGAGGTCAAGGAGAATCAACAGAGTCACACTCCCCCTGTCTCTTTCCCGACAGAGGTCATCATACAGCGCGACCAAGGCTGTTTCCGTGCCAAAACCAGCCCCGAAGCCCGACTGAAATAAATGAAATGAAGTAATGTGCAAGATTGGGAGTTCCCAGATCATCTTGTGTCCAACTCTTGAGGGTCAGGGGCAAAAAGGAAGGCAGTATCTTAGGATGGAACAAGATGGAACACCATTAAAAGCAGCAAGCCCACATTGAGTTCCCCTCTTCTGCCCTGGGTGCATGAAGTTATGGAAATGTGTGACATGACATCATTACATTGCATGCTTCCCTGCCCATGCTTCATGTTGTTGGGAGGAAGCACATGATGTCACATCACACACTTAACAATAACTTCATGTTATGGCGAAAAGGAGGAAAAACTTGACACAAGTTGCTGATTGTGGTGTTACTACTATGCTTGTTGTCTGGCCTCATTCCAGCGTAACTTGCAAGTGATGAAGCCATTTGTCTCTTGAAAAGCATTTCTGACAAATTTGCCAAGTATTTGAGTTAGACTAGTTCACCCTTCATCAACCTGGTGCCCTCCCAATGTTTTAGGCTACAACTCACTTCAGTTGCAGGGAGACGCAGTGCAAAACATTGGGAGGGCACCAGGTTGGCAAATGCTTGAGTAGTACAATATTACCTGTAATACAGTAGGGCCCCTCTTTACAGCGCTTTGCTTTACAGTGTTCCGCTAATACAGCGGTTGTCAGTTACAGAAAGGCCCTGCTCCTACGGTGCTTGTTCGGCTTTTACGGCGGTTTTTGCTTGTCGTGCACCATTATCTTCAATGCGTTCTGCTTTACAGTGGTTTTTGCTTTACAGCGGGGGTCCGGAACGTAATGTAATGGATCTACTTTACACTTGAAAATTGATTTGAAAATCTATGGAATTAACTGCAGCCATGTGACAATGGAAAAACTTTCAAGAGATGACCCAGTGTATTTTGAAAAAAAGAACAGAGATATGATTTTACAGCAGTATTTCAGCAACCTATTCAGAATGGATGGCAAGAAAATATTTGGGATAGAGGTAATTCCCATCAGACTCTTACTATATGACTATGGCTTTGACAGCAAGATTATTATGGAATACTGATAATGGAAGATTGGATACTGAAATTACTGGACTTAACAAGACTACTGAAGATGGAAGATGGAAAATGGAACTAATAGGGATAATAGAACAATGGCTACTGAAATTACTGAACTTAACAGATTCTGATGTGATGGATTAATTGAAATGTTTATTTTGACTACGGTTATGACAATAAGATTATCATAATTAGTAATGAGATGGATTAATCGATATGCTTATCTGGAAAAAAAAATTGATAGATATATTTCTTAAAGAATTGAAACCTCTCTTTGACTTTTTGTGGAAAGAATAAAGTAATGTTTATGAGATTTGATGATTAAGTAAGATAACTACTGGAGGAAAGTGATTTTATAATATGACTTAAGAGACAGGATTGTTATATATTATAGACTTATAACTGATTTGATCTTTGATCTTTGACAAATGGGAAGTCAATATTTTACTCTTTATTTTTTATTTTTGTTTTTTTTTTTCTTTTTTTCTTTTTGTTTAACTATTTTTGATTTTGTTTTTTGTCTTTGAATGTTTTATGATTTTGTCTTGTATGTTTTATGAAAATCTGAATAAAAATTATTGAAAAAAAAAAAAAAGAAAATTGATTTTGCAAACTGCCCTTTGTTTCAGGGCAGTTTACCTCAAGTGCAACAAAGTAACTATTTCTTTGTTTAGGTTTTTTAAACAAACAAAAAATGGTTCGTAATTAAGAGAATTATCACCAGAAAAATGTCTGCATCAAATAGCAAAATGATAATTCAAAAACAATGGATGGAAGGTAGATGCATTAACAAGTTGGCTTCCAAATTTCCCCAAAAGGTTACAAGGAAGGAGTAACCATTTTAATTCCTATGTGAACGGATTTCATGATTTTAATAAATCTGCTGCATGTTCAATTTATTTCATGGTTTTAATTATTCTGTACTATATTCAGTTTCAGTTTCTCTCAGGAAGAATATTTTATGTTAAGAAATGTATGTTAAAATACTGTGAAATTTGAAAACCAGCTTAATAAACCTATTTTGCACCTGTAGGTTTTGCTTTCTTATCATTTATCAATTAAGAAACCTGATCTGCTAAGAGCAAATCTCCTTTTACAAATCCGTTAGAATAGGCTTTGTAATGTTCTCTGAGATGCATCAGATGTCAGATTTATTTAATGTAATGTTGTTTCATTTATTTAATAATCAGATGATAGTTTTAATATTTACTTTATCATGGTCCTTTTCTGTGCTAGCTGCCTCACACACCACTCTCACTTGCAGACTCCCTCTGGCTGAGGCACCTGCCCTCTCCTACATAAGTCTCCCAGAAGGGGTCCCTCTAAAACATAACAAACCTCTTACAGGGATATCAGCACAGACTTGGATCCTGCTTTCATTGAGCAAAGGATCCCACTGGCAGGGATACCATTTTCACTGAAAACATGCTGTCAGTTTGCACATAGAAATGTGATCTGAATGAATTCAAATATTTGTATTTTGCACTCATTTCATTGCAAAGGTGGGGAACTTGTTGCCCTCCAGTTGTTGGACTTGCAGCTCCTGACTTGTCCTTGACCATTGATCATGCTGATGGGAGTTGGAGTTCAACAACATCTGGAGGGCCACAAGTTCTCCATCTCTGCAGCAGTGAAAACAAGAATGGCCTGTGGAAGAACCTGTACATTCTCTTGTATTTTAGAAAGAACCTATACATCGGGAAGGAAGAGAATGCTTACCCCTTCTGTCAACTAACCCTTTAGCAATGGCCCTGTTGTGCTTACTGCATAGTTCGTTAACATCTGTGGGTTTGTTTGTTTTGAAAAATAATATTATTATTATGCTTCATGCTATAGATTTCCATCCCCTGAGTTCAGGCATGAACAATTGAGCTCCAATAAGTGATGATCTCCACTTAAGCTGAATAATGCGGACTGCAGCTGTCTGTGTTCCTTCTTTTAGCACTGATGGAGATGAGAAAATAGGGGAGGGGAAGTCCAATTTTATAGAAAGAAACCAGGCAGTCTTGTTTCAAGAAGGTTCTTAAGACTGAATGGTTTGTATACAGGAGTGTGACTGATGGTTCTCAGGCTTTGGGCTACTAAAATATCTCGTTACTCAAAGTTGTTTTTTGCGATAGTCACAAGGATACCGGATGCTACAAGGGGGGTAAAAAATTGAGGTAGGAAACAGAATGAAATCTGCTGTGCTGATCTGCCAGAATTACATTCTTGCAATTAGTTCTATGCATTGTAATATCTCTCATTCTGAATATCTTAGGATGCATGTTTGGAGAATTAGGGGTTGTAAAACTTGCAATCTTGTTTTTTTGCCTGTCCTAAACAAGCTTTAGTGTTGAGGACCTCCCAGGAGGATCGCTCCGCCTGTGTTTGCCTCTAGACGAGCTCTCGTCTCAGAGGAACCTTTTTCAGTTTTAAAATTAGTCAGAAGAGTTTTTTTGACTGGGAAATTTTTCTCCCAGGCAAGGGAGAAACTTAGAGATTACCCACAGAAGTTCCGTGGTGTTTGTTGGACTGGAATTCATTGGAATCGCCTATGAAGGAAGGTAGCCAACAGCGTCGGACGGAGCCAGGGATTACAAACAGGCTCTAACTGATTAAGCGAGACGTGTTTTTTTCTTCAAAGAAAAACGGAAATTAACAGGCAAGCATCCTCCTGTCTATTATCATCATTTTGTTATCGTTACTGCAAAAGAGATTTGTCAGAGAGTCAGCAACAAAGAAGCCCTGGGTGAGTTATAACTTTCTCTTTTACATACGGAATTAAGGAGGAAGAAAATCGAAATAGACTATCTTTGTTTTTTATTGCAAAAAGCTGGCATGGAATTGAGCATTTTAAAGATATAAACGGATGAGAGGCATCTGATTTGAAGAGAAAATTTGATTTATCTCATATTTGAGTATTATATGTCTGGGACTATTTTTTCTGGTCTACTTTTTTGGGGGGGGCGAATCTGCTTATTCCTTATGCCACTAATCATTTGGACGCTGTGAACTAAATTTGTTTTGGACATATAAGAGATAAGGCAGTTCGTGCTGTCTAGAGGGTGATGTCATCTGGCTTGGAAGATTAACTCATTTGTGACTGGAAAAAGAAATGAACTGTTCTTTGCTTGAGAATAGTGACTATATTGGAATTGAAGGGGTTTTGTTCTTTTGGTTTTAAGAATGACAATCAAGAAGGTGGCTGAGACCCTGGATGTTCAGGAAGGGGTTCTCTCTCTAAATATGTTTCAGAAAATAATGAATGAGATTAAGCTAACGAAACAAGAGCTGGGACAGAACAGACAAGAGATGAAAATTGGATTTGGCAAAATGAGACAGGAGCTGAAAGAAATTCAGGATTCTATAACTGGACAAGAAAAAGATGAAAGAAAGATCAAAAGGAAGGTTCAAGCCCTGGAGATTGGAATAGATTTATCAAATATGGACCTGGAAAAAGATTTGGATTTTATGGTTGTGATGGATCCTAAAGACAAATATTACTGTTTGGAATTCAGCGCTGCCCCTGAAGGAATTGGTGAAGAGATTAGAGATAAAGATATCAACGACTCGAAAAAATTCCTGGATTGGAAGGATTTGATGGAACTTGAAATAGAGAAAGTTTATAGAATAAATTCCAGATGACTTCCGGGAAGGGTGACTTCGCTTGTGCCTGCTTTTGAGACGGGCTCCCGCCTCAGAAGAAGCTTTTTCAGATATAAATCAGTCAGAACATTTTTTTTTTTGACTGATGAAATTTCTCCCGGGCAGGGAGAATCGTAGAGATCAACCTCAAAAGCCTGTTTTTGTTGGGAGGACTGGATTTCATTAATTTATGAGAAAAGGTCCAGCCAGCAATGCCGGACGGACTTCCGAACAAGCTCTATCTGATTAATGCGACACGTTTATCTTTTCTTCAAAGAGAAAATGGACTAACAGGCAAGCACCCTTCTTTCTATCTTTTTTTTTTACTTGGTTTAAATTGTTGCAGCAAAAAGAGATTTGTCAAATGAATCAGCTTTAAAGAACTTCTGGGTGAGCTATAACTCTTCTCTGTTATTCACGAAATTAACAGCTTATCTCTGCTTCTATTGCAAAAAGCTGTCCTGGAAGTGCATTCTAAAGATATAAACAGAAGAGGGATTTCTATTCCGAGGAGAAAAAAATAAAAAATATGAACTTTGGAACATTATATTGTCTGGGACCATTCTCTTTTTGGTCTATTTTATTTTGACGAATCTGCTTCTTCACGACGCCACTAACTGTTTTGATGCTGGGAACTAAATTTGTTTTGTATTCTTGAACATAGAGAGATAAGGCAGGCTGCTCTGTTTATACTGTGATGTCATCAAGCCTGGAATATTAACCCAATTGTTGCTGAAATAAGAAGTGGTTCTTCTTTATTTTTGTTTTGTTTTGTTTTCGTGGTTTTAAAAATGGCAATCAAGAAAGTGGCTGAGAATCTGGAAGTAACTACGTTTCAGAAAATAATGGATGAGATTGAGATAACGAAACAAACCCTGCGACAGGGCAGTAAGGAGCTGAAAATTGAACTGAGCAAAATGACGCAGGAGCTTAAAGAAATAGGGGATCCTGTGAGAGAGGAGAATGAGATCAGAGATGAGAAAAGAAAAAATAAAGGGAAGATACAAGCCCTGGAGATTGGAACAAATGTGGAATTGGAAAAAGATCTCGAGTTTATGGATATTAGAAATAAAATCTACTGTTTGGAATTTAACGTTATCTCTGAAGAAATTAATGAAGATATTAGAGATAAAGTTATCAATGGCTTGGATAATCTTCTGGACTGGAATGACGTGATGGAGCTTGATATAGAGAAAATCTATGGAATTAACTGCAGCCATGTGACAATGGAAAAACTCTCAAGAGATTAGCCAGTGCATTTTGTAAAAAAGAAGAACAGAGATATGACTTTACAACAATATTTCAGCAACTTATTCAGAATGGATGGCAAGAAAATATTTGGGATAGAGGAAATTCCCATCAGACTCTTATTATGTGACTATGGCTATGACAGCAAGATTATTATGGAATACTGATAATGGAAGATTGGACACTGAAATTACTGGACTTAAGAGGACTATTGAAGATGGAAGATGGAATTAATATGGATAATGGAATAATGGCTATTGAAATTATTGGACCTAACAGATTTTGATGAGATAGATTAATCGATATGTTTATTTGGACTATGGTTATGACAATAAGATTATTATTATTATTAACGAGATGGATTAATCGACATGTTTATTTGGAGAAAAATTGATAGATATATTTCTTAAAGAATTGAAACCTCTCTTTGACTTTTTGTGGAAAGAATAAAGTAATGTTTATGAGATTTGATGATTAATTAAGATAACTACTGGAGGAAAGTGATTTTATAATATAATTTAAGAGACAGGATTGTTATATATTGTAGACCTATAACTGATCTGCGACAAATGGGAAGTCAACATTTTATTTTTTTGTTTAATCATTTTTGTTTTGTTTTGTTTTTTGTCTTTGAATGTTTTATGATTTTGTTTTGTTTGTTTTATGAAAATTTGAATAAAAATTATTGTAAAAAAAATAAAAAAAAAGAATAAATTCCAGATATGTGACAATGGAAAAACTCTCAAGAGATGTGTTAGTGCATTCTGTAAAAAAGAGGAACAGAGATACAACTTTACAACAACATTTCAGTAATACATTCAGAATTGATGGCAAGAAAATATCTGTGATGAAAGAAATCCCTATCAGACTCTTATTATATGACTATGGCAGCAAGACCAAGATTATTGGGTGTGCAAAGATGGAAGATGGAAGATGGAATCAATACTGATAATGGGAGAATGGGAGAAGAGCTATTGAAATTACTGGACTTAGTAGACCTGAAGAGATGGATTAATTGACATGTCTATTTGGAGAAAAATTGATGGATATATATCTCAAGGATTAGAAACTTCTCTTTGACTTCTTGTGGAAAGAATAAAATGATGTTAATGAGATTTGATACCAATTAAGATAACCACTGGAGGAAGGTGATTGTATAATTTTATTAAGAGACAGGTTTGTTGTATATTATAGATTTATAGCTAATCTACGACAAATCGGAAGTCAATAGTTTTTATTGTAATAGTTATTAATTTGTTTTGTTTGTTTTGTTTTTGAAAATTTGAATAAAAATTAATGATAAAAAAAGAAGCTTTAGCATTGGTTTCCATTGACAAAAGTACAGATAGCTAGGTAAGTTGTAGAGTATTCCAGTGATGTTTTGTGATGTTTCAAGATTCACATGCACTTTTGGTGCCAAAAAGATGCAAGAGTTGCAGTAGGAGTTCAGCCAACATTACAGGTGCTGTAAATGATATATTAACTTTCTGGAGTTGTCCTAGGAGGGTCTAACTAACTGCTGAACCATACTGAGATCATAGATTCCTGAAATGGTATATTGAGAATATTCAATAGATCAGGACTACAGAATGTGATGAAACATGGTTGTAAAGTTCCTTTGTTGTGGCAGGGGTACACAACCCACCCACCCCCACCCGCATTTAGTATGCCTCTTCCAGTAGTGTAGTGGCAAATTCAGAAGTGCAGGATCCCTTCTTAGTAGTCACCTCACGCCACCTCACATCCATGCCCTATTCTAAGATTATACAGCCTGCTAAGATTATACAATAAAAATGAGATGTCAAGCTCTTACCTTGTTTGGAGTTCTGTTGAACATTGGATGCAGGTATGGGTTTGGGTTTTTTTTTTTACATTTCATTGTACATAACAGAACTTGCACACCATTCTCTTGAAACTGGAGCATGCTGGGTTTTCAGTGTTCCTTTGGAGCATACGGAACAACCCAATCTTCCTGATCCACATCTTAGCCATGGATTCAAGCTTTTCCTGTTTTTCCCACATATCTAGTGACCAAATATCTGGCCAGGCTTGAAAACTGCTTTCTGCTTCTCTATCACTGGCACCATTTGACTGTTCTTTCTCACTGTCAGAGATTTGCTTGAATTACTGAATTCAGTGTCTACACATTTATCTCCTGCTGCTACCAAACTGCTTGATGTTTTGAACTGCGACTCCCATCAGCCCCAGCCAGCAGCAGTGATGGATTTTGCACTACTTAACTTGTCCAGTTCTAGCAGCTGGCAGAGGTGGGGATTCAGAAACAGCAGGGAATCAGGGTGGGCATTCCACTGCCATGTCGTATTTCAGCTTCAATTATTCTATGCACTGACATGCGTATAGAAGAGGAAAGGTATGTGATTTGGATGATACCTTTTTATTTTGTTGGAAAAGGGGCTTTGAACCTACAAAAGTCATTCTAATTTCCTCTAATTCTTCACACACTCACCAGCCACTCCTACCCCCTACCCTACCCTTTTCCTTTATCCCAGCAGTCTTACCCCCTTTTTTCTTTCTCACTCACCAAATTTTCCCACCCCATACCTCCCTTTCCTCTCTCAATGTCCTGTTCTTTGTCTCCATTTTTGTTTCTCTTCCCCTCCTTTTCCCCTCACACCCCTCCTACTCCACACCCCCATTTTCTTTCTCTCACCAGCCTCTCATCCCTTCTGCCCCACCCCTCCATTTTCCCTGAACCCAACCCCTCCTGCCCCATGCCATTTTTCTTTCTCCGTCACCAGCCCCTCCTGCACCAAATTCCCATTTTTTCTCTCCAGCCCTCCTGCTCCTAGTCCCCACCCCACTCCACCCCTTTCTTTTGCTTCACTTCCATGCCCTTCCCCCTTCAATGTCACCCCCTTTCACAGACCCCTCTAGCGCCCCCTTTCCCTGCATGCTCCCCCTTGGTGGGGACTGCTGTCACCACAGGAGGGAAGAGATGGCAATGGGCAGCAAGCCTCTGAGGTGGGAAAGAGAGGGGTGGGAAAGAGAGGGGTGGGAAGGAAGGAGGCTTCCACTTGCACACCTCAGGAGAAGGAAGAGGGGTTGCTGCTGCCACCACCTGACGCAGCACATCTCAGTTGAGTGAGTGACGCAAGGTAAAGTCAGTGGCAATAACAGCAGCACCTCTTCCTCCTCCTGGGGTGCACAAGTGAGAGCCTCTGTCCTTTCCACCCCTCCTTTCCCGCCTTCGAGGTCTGCCGCCCACCAGCAACTCCTGCAGCCCAGTGAACACAGCCAAGAACAGCGATAACCCTCCCCTGTGTCCAAAGTACTAAAAGGAACTAACGGGAAGCTGACACACACATGAGCGACCTGGGACCAGTACACCACTGGTCACTTCTCAAACCACAATCAGCAGTTTTGCATTAATTCAGCCAATATATAAAATACAAAGTACAGGGAATCGAGGATGGCTGCCGTTATCTGTTATATTGCCAGATTTACATTTCTTCTAGGGTGAAATATTTATTGCCATTTACTACTAGAGTTACAGAAGGATCCCACAAGGAAATTATTTATTTATTAAATTTATATACCGCCCCATAGCTGAAGCTCTCTGGGTGGTTCACAACAGACAAACAATCAATATACAATTAAAACCATATGTTAAACACTTAAAATGAGTTCATTATACCAAAAAATCGAAACATAATTAAACATAAAATAACTAAAAACCAAGTACATGATACTAAGTGTTAAAATTAAATTAGTTAAAAGTTATTAGGATGTGGCGATGTCAAGATATCAAAAGTGCTACAATATTAAATATTAAAAATATTAAAATATTAACTATTAAAATGCCTGGGAAAAGAGGAAGGTTTTTATCTGGCGCCGAAAATATAATAACATTGGCGCCAGGCATACCTCATCAGGAAGGGTATTCCACCGTTCGGGGGCCACCACTGAGAAGGCCTTTTTTCTCATTGACACCTTCCGGGCTTCTCTCTGAGTAGGCACCCGGAGGAGGGCCTTTGATGTCGAGCGCAGTGTATGGGTAGGTTCGTATCAGGAGAGGCGTTCCATCAAGTATTGCGGTCCCAGGCCGTGTAGGGCTTTATAAGTTAAAACCAGCACCTTGAATCGAGCTCGGAAACATATAGGCAACCAGTGCAAGCGGGCCAGAGTCGGTGTTATATGATCGGACCGCCTAGTCCCTGTTAACAGTCTGGCTGCTGCATTTTGCACGTGCTGTAGCTTCCGAACTGTCTTCAAAGGCAGCCCCACGTAGAGTGCATTGCAGTAGTCTAATTTAGAGGTTACCAGTGCATGGACAACTGACGCAAGGTTGTCCCTGTCCAGATAGGGGCGTAGTTGGGCCACCAGCCGAAGTTGGTAGAAAACACTCTGTGCCACTGAGGCTACCTGTGCCTCAAGTGACAGGGATGGTTCTGAAAGAACTCCCAAACTACGGACCTGCTCCTTCAGGGGGAGTGTAACCTCATCCAGAAAAGGATAAGCATCCACCATCTGGTCAGGAGAACCACCTACTAACAGCATCTCAGTCTTGTCTGGATTGAGCCTCAATTTATTCGCTCTCATCCAGTCCATAATCGCAGCCAAGCATCGGTTCAGCACCTTGACAGCCTCACCTGAAAAAGATGAACAGGAGAAGTAGAGCTGCGTGTCATCAGCATACTGGTGGCAACGCACTCCAAAACTCCTGATGACAGCACCCAGCGGCTTCATGTAGATGTTAAAAAGCATGGGGGATAGTACTGACCCCTGCAGAACTCCATATTGGAGAGCCCAGGGTGCCGAGCAACATTCCCCAAGCACTACCTTCTGGAGATGACCCGCCAAGTAGGAGCGGAACCACTGCCAGGCAGTACCTCCAATTCCCAAATCAGCGAGTCTCCCCAGAAGGACACCATGGTCGATGGTATCAAAAGCCGCTGATAGGTCAAGGAGAATCAACAGAGTTACACTCCCCCTGTCTTTCTCCCGACACAAGTCATCATACAGGGCGACCAAGGCCGTCTCCGTGCCAAAACTGGGCCTGAAACCCGATTGAAATGGATCCAGATAATCGGTCTCATCCAAGAGCACCTGGAGCTGGTCTGCAACCACCCTTTCTAGGACTTTGCCCAGGAATGGAATATTTGCTACCGGCCTGTAGGTATTAAGATTTTCTGGGTCCAGGGAAGATTTCTTCAAAAGTGGTCTCACCATTGCCGTCTTCAGGCAGTCAGGGACCACTCCCTCTCGCAAAGAGGCATTAATCACTTCCCTGGCCCAGCCGGCAGTTCCAGCCCTGCTAGCTTTTATTAGCCATGAGGGGCAAGGATCCAACACAGAAGTGGTCACACGCACCTGTCCAAGCACCTTGTCAACGTCCTCAAGCTTCATCAATTGAAACTCATCCAAAGAATCATGACCAGACTGCGCTCTGGACACCTTATTTGATCCCACTGCTACAACAGTGGAGTGCAAGTCCTGACAGATGCAAAAGATTTTATCCTGGAAGTGCCTAGCAAATTCATTACAGCGGGCTTCAGATGGATCTGTCATGTCCCTAGGGCCAGAATGTAATAGCCCGCGGACAATTTTAAAAAGCTCCGCCGGCCGGCAGATAGAAGATTGTATAGTGGCAACAAAATATTGTTTCTTTGCTGCCCACACTGCCCCTAAATACAACTTGATATAGGCACTTACAACTTGGTATAGGAAAATTGTGCTCTCCAAGATAATCAGGATAAATACATCACGATGGTGGCTCATTCTGTTGTAGCCACACCACATGTGATCTTTTGTTTAGTCACATGTTATGGATTGTAATGGTGACCTGTTAACATAAATGTCATGACAGTGCCAGGTTTGATATATATAATATTTATATTTTGAACTTTTGTTGGGATGTGGATTTGCTATGACTAGGTTAAATAATTAAACCTCCTGATGGGCTGGTTTGCAATCTGTGCACATGGGGTAGGGACATGTATCACCAATTCATCCTGTACAGGACTGTACTGCGCCTGTTTCTCCCCCTCAGTGGATCAGCTTGGTTGCACGAATTGGCCCATATCAGCACAATGCATTTAAAGCAGATGTGGGGAGCCCTCAATATGTTGCTGAACTACAATTCCCATCATCCCTGGCTCTTGGCCATGCTTGCTGGAGCTGATGGGAGTTGCAGTTCAGCTCTATGGCCAAAGGTTCCCCATACTTGATTTAAAACATTTGTGTACCACTAACAGTCATGGTTTCCTTCAAAGAATTCTGGGAACTGCAGTTTGTTAAGGCTGCTGAGAGGTATTTGGAGATCGATATTCCCCTCACAGAGCTACAATTCCCAGAGTTCCCTGGGAAGAGGAATTGATTATTAAACCACTCTGGGCAGTATAGCTCTTTATGTGGAATGGACTCTCCTAATAATTCTCAGCACCCACAAACTATAGTTCCCAGGATTCTCTGGGGAAAGCCATGATTGTTAATGTGGTATCATAGTGCTTTAAATCTATGGTGTAGATATGGCCTTGGTCCTTATTCTAAACCATTGAAGGGATGGAGTCATGGCCTAGTTACAGAGCACATCCTTTGCATGTAGAAGATTCCAGGCTCAATTTTCCACATTTCCACTTTAAAAATGTCAGCTTGTAGGGTTGGCAAGATCTCTGCTTGAAACCTTGGAGAGACAGTCTGATTAGATGCTGCTGGGCTAGATGGACCAACAGTCCAGCGGTCTAGCTTGGCCTAAGGCAGCTTCATGTGCTCATCGTATTATCAACTGCAATTTGAATGTTGCTCAGTTAATTTAATTACAGCATGATTCTTTGATTTCATAAAGGGCTTGAATTCATTTCTAGCACATGGTGCAGTGTTCTGACAATTTCCACTTTCCAAGTGTTCTGTATCAGTATAAATTAGTTTGACAACAATCCCCTTTCAGCCTCTTTTAAAAACTTGGATTTGGAATATAGATTTATTAATATTCAGAAACATTGCTTAGTTAAGCCTACTTTAATTTCTCTGTGTGTATTGTAAACAGGGACGTTTGAATTTTGCATGCCAGATTTCTGGCTATTGTGTAAATGCTTTGTATTATGCAAAAATAAGTGTGGTCTTTCAAAAGTCTGTCTACCCCACTCCTTGAAATGCATGGTACTTTGATTTGTTTCCTTACAATGTTGTTGCTAGAATGCTTAATTCAGTATTAGGAGCTGAGCTGCAGATATGTTTTGGGTGACTTGGAATCCCAAAGGATGAAAAAGTTTTTGCTCCGTGAGATAGGCATGTTTGGCAGGGATGGTGCAGCATTAATGCCAGGAAAACGAAGCCTTCACAGTTTGGAAAGCAAAGCCAATCTTGGAGAAAAATACCCGTTGTTGAATCTTCCATTAAACTGTAACAGTTGTAGGCATTAGTTCCAAACCCAGTAACCCTGGCCAAATGAGCTGGAAAGAGCAGCAGCCTTTTCTAATTATGTTCCACTGTTGGAAGTCGTCTTGCAATGAAACATCTGTAGTCTTAGCCAGTGGCTGGGTGCAGACAAAGGTAAGCATAGCAGAAGGTTTATCCCTAGCTTCTTTTTCTATTTATTTTTTAGCAAGAAATATTTATGAATGTGTCATATTAATACCAGGGTTTAATTTGAAGTACCACTCTTTGCGGCTAGCCCTCAAGTCTGTTTTGATTGCCTTGGGTTAATCCTGGAACATGCGGGATAATAATAAAAGAGTATCACTGAACATGTAAAAAGTGCTTTCCCCTCACCTCTGGAAAATTATGGGCTGATTTCAGTAATCTAAGATTAGGATGCTGAGTTAGAAGTCAGACAGTATAGCATTTGGAAGGTGTGAGTGTCAACAGCTCCCTTTTTAGTAAGACTGGAAAAATGAGAATTGAGAGAATGGAAATCGACAGATCTTTCCACCCCTAGTGTCTGTTGGGGAAAATGATGGAAAATGGATGCAGAGAGGGAAGTGGAACAGAATGGAGTATCCTGGAAAAGGGTATGGGTGATTGGAACCCTAAACAAGAGCATTCTCCCTACAGCATTTCAGTTCGTTTTTGCAGGTCCCACTTGTTCTATTTGCAGTAGAGAACAAAGGGTGTTAGATGCTGGGCCATAAGGCACTATAATCACAGAGACTCACCGACTTTTAAACATTGTAACTACTAATTTTACAACTTGAAATGGTGTACTGTGCAAATCTTTGCAGTGGGTTATAGGACAAATAGATCACTCTCATTCCTAAAGATAAACCTGTGTTTATGTATACAGTTCTAGAGTTAAACCTTTCATAATCTACAAACTTAACTAATCATGCATTACATTCAGTATCCTATGATACTCTCAATATGATGTGCATGTGAAAACAGCAATTGACTGTATCCAGTATAGTGCTAAGGAAGTGTCGTGGCAGTTCAAAGATTACTGTTAGGGCAATGGAGCTTGCCCATTCTCTTTCACCCCAATCTGCTCCCCTAACCCTCCAGAGCAGATTTGGGGATGGTGCAGGGAGAGGAGGGTGGAAGTCACATTGCACTAGTGATAATTCTTGCACTGAAGGAATGCATTGGTTGCATACTGCCTAGACACAGGGTGGTATTCAGGTAACTTTTTGAGCTAGCGCTAGGGTTAACATTAATTCAATGGGATTCCTTCCTAACCTCCACCCTGCATCATCCCCCAAATACCTAGTAGTTTTCTTCCCTTTTTCAGGTTCAAGTGGAAATGAATGAATTTTATTTCCCCCAACTCTGCAGTTCTTGATCAAGTTTAGATCTCTACATTTAAAAAACCTTCATATGAAGGAGCCCCATTGCTGTAACACATGGTGGAAGAAACATATGAACGGCAGCATCCACACTAGTGCCTGATCCCAGGAAGTCTCCAGATACAATTCCTCCCCAATATGAGGGACAAAAATGATGTGGAAAGGGCGAGTGTGGACACTATGGCTCATAAATCATTATGCCAATATGGCTAGTTACTCAGTATGACAGATTGTTCATCATCAATCATCATCATCAGGACTTAGGTATCACTATTTGAAAGTTCTCTTCTGCAAACTTTACCTTTCCATTTTTTTCTGTGTTGTGGTTAAAAACATTAGTAACATTCACTAATAGGCAAAAAACCTTGCGGTTTAAGAATGTACGTATAGCCCACAGCTATTTCTATCCAACTTTAAAAAGCAGGGAAATTGGGCAGCTATAGTGAATGCACCAGGGGAGCAGGAGACCCGAACTCCTCTCTGAGATATTGTACTGCCCTACAAATTGGTCAAAATGCAAACACCATTTGGGTTGGTCTTTCACAGTCCAATCCACTTCCTGTGTAGCTTGGAAGAATTTGGTAACATGTGCCTCTGAGCATATGGTGAGTGGTGGCAACACCTGCCATCTCCAAAGATAGAGAATTATATTTTTCTATGTTTGTTTGTGTTCTCGGCCCAAATCTCCTGATGACCATTCTCAAGGGTTTCATATTGAAGTTAAACATTATGGGGGATAAGATGGTACCCTGTGGCACCCCACAGCACAACTGCTTGGGGGCTGAAAGAAATTTCCCCAATGCTATTCTCTGAAAATGACCTTGGGGATAGGGTTGGAACCATTGTAAAACAGTGTCTCCAATACCCATTTCACCAAGCTGGCCCAGAAGGATACCATGGTCAATGGTATCAAAAGCCACTGAGAAATCAAGTGAGAGTAACAGGGTCACATTCCCCCTGTCCTTCTCCCGATAATAGTCATCCCTCAGGGCGACTAAGGCCTATTCAGTCCTATAACCAGGCCTGAACCCAGACTGGGATGGGTCAAGATAATCTGTTTCATCCAAGAGTAGTATACAACCCTCTCAATCACCTTCCCTAAGAAGGGAGTATTTGTGACTAGTCGGTAATTGTTGCAAACCAGTGGGTCCAGGGTGGGCTTTTTCAGGAGCAGTCAGATCACTGCCTCTTTCAGAATGGCTGGAACTACTCCCTCCTGCAACTATGTGTTGATCACACCCTGGATCCACTCAGTCAACCCCCCTCAGCAAGCTTTAATAAGCCAAGAAGGGCAAGGTTTGAGAGGACATGTTGCTGGCCGCATCATCACAAGCACCTTGTCTACATCATCAGGCCACATCAACTGAAACCATTCTCAAGTAGTTGCAGCAGATGTTGCACTGGACACCTTGCTGGGGACTACAATAGATGTGGATGGGGCATTAAGATTGCTACAGAGGCGAGTAACTTTACCTTCAAAGTACCTTGCAAACAATTCACAGTGGGCCTCTGAAGGGTCTAAAACTCCATCTCCTGGAATTGATATCAACAGATCCTGACAATACAAAAAAGTTGAAGATGCAATTGAGGCAGAGAAGTGGGCCTTCTTTACCACCCTCACCATCACACAGTAGGCATGATTATGATGTTTTAGTTGTGCCCAATCAGCCTCACAGCACGTCTTTTTCCACTTGTGCTCTAGTTGTCATCCAGCCCGTTTCATTGCCCTTAGGTCACTGGTGTACCAAGGTGTAAACCGGGCTCCACAATGCTGTAGAGGATGCTCGGGGGCAACCGTTGCACCAAGTATCCAGGTGGGAAAAGCTGGGTCAGGTCAACTCCTCTCAGCTCACCCACCCAGGTCTCGGTAATACACACCAAATTGGCACCTTCATCCACGATCAAATCATAGATGAGTGTACTCGTATTGTATACTGATCTGGCATCAAAGAACAACACACATAGGCCATTGGGCACAGCAGATGAGCCACGAGGAACCCATCCATGAGAGGAGTGAGAGCGAGGAATGTCCTCATCTTTTATGGTAGTTCACCATCCTCTACCCATACGTCCCTCTACCCATGAGCACTGCAGTTGGGGTGGCATCACCCATGTCCCTCCTTACTAAGACTCCTCCTAAACACCTGTTATGGACCCGAGCCCACCAACAAAACCTACCTGAACGAGTTATCCCAGTAGGCCTCTGAGAGAATTGGGAAAGTGAGACCCACTCAACATCTTTCACACAGGGAATAAAGCAGACAACCACTGGTTTATGGGTGAAAAGAGGCCACAACTTTATTGATTAGAGCAAGTAAGCAGGGTTGACATGGCAGTAGAGCAAGGATTTGTTTCCATTCCATCAGCCCATAATGAGGGAATGCTGGATCAGTCCAACAAGCAGTTGGAGCCCAACAAGCAGTTGGAAAACACCCTTGGGTGTTGATCAATGTTAGGCCTAGTGTTAGGCCTAGTTAGTACACCTGTCTGCCTCTGATCCCACTGGCCAACCAGTGGGAGTGTTTGCAAGCTGAATGAAGCCAGCAAGTGCCCCATTACATCCCTTATGGGAGTCCCTTATGTTTGATCCTGCCCAATGCCATTTCCTTCTTAAGTTGTGACAGAAGGAATGAAGGCCTTACAATTGCTCAGTGAACCACTGAGGAATAGGCAAAAAAGACTTGCTCATCTGGGGACCAATTTGACTGAGAGGGAAAATTCCTAACTGGCCCCATCAACCAGCATCCCTGTTATGCATATCTCAGTGATGCACTAAAACCAAGGCCAGGCAAGTGGGAAAGCCGTCGTGCAAAGAAAGAGGCTGGCGTTACTTGGGCCGAGCCCTTTTAAGGCCTGGGCCTGCCTCCACCCCACTGGGGCTCTTGCGGGATCACCTGAGATTGCCAGTGAGCCCACAAGAGCAAGAACAGGTGGGAGGAGGTATCCTCGTGCAATTTTTCCAAAAGCCGCACACCACTCCGCAAAGGCGACCCACGCCAGACACAGAGCGGTTCTTATCAACACAGGAAGTTTGCCTATACCAGGTCAGATTATTTCCCCATTTAGCCCACTTTTTTTGTACTCAGACTGGCAGTGGCTGTCTTGGCCAGAGACTTTTCCATTATCTATGATATATTGACCTATTTACCTGGTATTGATCTATTTACTGCGAGATTTCAAGTGTTCACCCTAGCAGGACCTTTTCATCCTTCCCCACATTGCATTTTAATATACAACTTGGCTGTACTGCAATTGTTTCATTACGTTGCTATGTTATAGTGTCTTGCGGTATTTTACAATATGTCCCCCCCCCAAAAGAGTTCCATCATTATAACCATTAAAAAGAGAGAATGTTCCAAAGATGCTGTGAAATGTGTTTAAATGCACAGTGTCATTAAGTATCTTCCCGTTTGGACTCCAAAACTCCTTCCTTGGGGAATTATAAAATAACTGCAAGAATGCTTAGTCCCCCTCCCTTCCTTTCAATCTTCTAAATACTTTCATTTTACAAAGAGGTGTAGGTGTGTGTGTGTGTGTTTGGTGGGGAAGGCAGAATAATAGATATTTTTGAATACATTTTCAGAAACCTGAAATCACTAGAGATACACATTCCAGTTCAATGAAGCTTATTGCTGCTAAACTAGCCATATTCTGCACTCCCTCTAGGTGTTGCAAATAAGCTTTTTATTTAGAACATTTTTTTGAATAAAATTAGATCATCTATTCCACCTACAGACTAACCTAAACCTTCAGACAATAGCTTGGGACTTGTTTGCTGAAGCTTGCATTCACAGATCCGGCACATTTCATTCTTGGAGTCTGTCACAGTTTGTAGTTCAAATTCCAAATTTATTATTACAATAGATTAGCAATTTATATATATTTGCTAAGTCACCTTTATGTTAGCATATTCTTTTTACATTTTTAAACATTCTACCACAATACAGCCTTAATATTTCCATTTCTGACATCATTATGTTTTCTGTTTGAAACTATCCCACCAAAATTAGTATACTCCATAATCTGCACCATTTCACTAACATTTCTAGAAAGATACTGGGTGTATTAATTTGGCACAACAGCTTTGTTAAATAACCTGCAGTTAAGCTTAACAAGAGGATTTACACAGGGCTCACTGAAGTCCACAGATACTCATATATATTAAAATTCATCTGAAACACATTAGTATAAAAGTGAATTTTGTGCCAAATACGTCACTGAATTCCAGGGAACAGCAGCTGTGAACTTGACATAAGTGTTTCATGAGCTTTCCCTGAAGTGTACTAATAGCACTTAACATCTGTGGACCACTTCAGGTTGCCAGGATGTTACAAGCCCACAACAGTGCATGCACATAATGGATGCCCCAATTTTTTCTTGCATTTTTATCTTGCATGAACTGCATAGTGATGAGTTGACCACACCAACTTTATTGGAACTAACCATTAAGATCCTCCCCCTGCTGTCATCTTTCTATGCCCTTTATCTTTACTGTGTGCATGCAGTATACATATATGTATAATTTTTGTGTGTTGGTTGGTTTGACTTGCACTTTTTATGTGTATTCTGACTGACTGAAATTGTATAGGCCCAAGAAGAACTTTGCTAGGCTCTGGCAAACAAATTGTATTATTAATAAAACAGAGTTCAGACTTTTTAAAAAAGTTGCTGCCCTGGGTTCCTACTTGGAGGAAGGGCTTAATATGAATGAATGAATGAATGAATGAATGAATGAGTGAGTGAAATTACTGAAACAATAGATTGAAAACAGAACTTCCCTTACAGGAGAAAGGAAAACCACCCTTAGGGGAATGAAGGGCCATGACTCAGGGATAAAGCACCTGCCTTGCATGTAGAAAGTCACAAGGTTCAGTCCCTGGCATCTCCAGGTAGGACTGGGACAGACTGGACTGGAGAGCTACTGCCAGTCAGTGTGGACAGTACTGAGCTAGATGGACCAATGGTCTGACTTGGTAAAAGGCAGCTTCCTCCAGGATTTCATACAGGTCTTCCAGCCCTAGGTGGTGATGCTGGGGAGTGAACCTGGGGCCTTCTGTATTCGGAACAGATGCTGTACCACTGATCTTCTCAGAATAAAATGTGATTGAGGATAAAAAATGCCTCTCTTATTCACCAGCAAGCCAGTTCTCTGGAAGCCATTAATTTCAGCTTGTGGCATCATCTCTTTGTGAAGTTGCATATTTGGGGGAATCTCCTGTTGCAACACAACTTCGGTCTGTCCAGGTTGATGTGGCTGCATGCAGCCATTTAGCTGTCAGCCATTTGGGAGTCAGGAGCCAAGAAGTCAAGCCAGGGAGAACTGGGAGTTTTGAAACACAGAACAAATGGAGAGCCAGAGTCAGTAAAGACTACTGTTGCCCATGCAGAGTTCCAGTCTGAACAGGAAGGCTTTATAGCCCTTTCTGATGAGGACAGCCAATTACTGTTCTGATGGGTGGAGTCATCCCACTATATGGGAAGCCTTCATTACCTAGGAAGATAAGTCAAGTTGTAGCCCTCGTGGCTCACCACCAGTGGTGCAGAGGTAGATTCTGTAAGGCAGGAGCCCATCAGGAAGGCTCCCATAGCTATGTCCTGAAGGAGAATGCAAAATGTCAGGCAGCTGTGTTGATCTATTATTTCTCTCACTCCTTCCCCACCCCCCCAAAGAGCAGTATATAAGATATTGCCCAGTTTATTGGGATCAGCATGACTGCAGTCTGATGCAAAATAACCTGAGACTAAGTTCCATTGAGGAGAGCCAGTGTGATGTAGTGGTTAAGGTGTTGGACTGTGACCTGGGAGACCAGGGTTCAAATCCCCACACAGCCATGAAGCTCACTGGGTGACTTTGGGCCAGCCACTGCCTCTCAGCCTCAGAGGAAGGCAATGGTAAACCCCCTCTGAATACTGCTTACCATGAAAACCCTGTTCATAGGGTCACGATAAGTCAAAATCGACTTGGAAGGCAGGCCACTTCCACTTCAAGCTCCATTGAACTAAGTGATGCTTACATCTGGCTCCATGGGTTCAACTGGTAAAGCATATTGAGCTTTAGCAAAAGATCTTCAGCCAAAGGAAAACAACTTTTAGCTTTTAATTAAAAGCATAGACAATCTTGCAAAGAAGTGTTACCACTTAAATGCCTAGCATGAACTAGGAAGCCCATCAAAGAAAAGGGAAGGATTCAGACTTCTTCATCAAAGAAAAGGGAAGAAGGATTCAGTGTTTGATTATTTTCCTCCCTCTCTCACTTGCACTAAACTAAGCTGTCATAAAAATGTGAAAGTCTCATTGTCAACTCAGTCACTTCCCAGAGCAAGAACAGCTTGTTAATTATCCAGACACTCTGGCAGATGATGTCATTGCTCTTGCTCTGAAAAAGTCCTCAAGTTGCATTCTCTATCCAGTACACCACTTCACCACATGGGGCAATATGTCACACAGTTCTAGCCCTAGCTGTTCCTAGTAGATTCTCCTGTGACAGCTTGATCCCCTAATTTAGGGTAGCCCTTCTGCTCTTATTGGATTCCAACTCCCAAATAATCTCTGAACATTGGTCATGTTGGCTGGGACTGATGGGGGTTGCACTGTCCCTGCCCTTCTCCTGGTAAAAGTCATCCGTCAGGGCAACCAAGGCCGATTCAGTCTTATAGCGAGGCCAGAATTGGAATTTGCTAGATTAGCTGGGCTGGTTCACACTGCAGCTGACTTCAGCTGAATTTCAGATTAAAGCTTTTCTCATCGCAATAGGGTTTAAAGGTTCACACTTCTTACCTTATATGAGCCCTCAAACTGCTTTTTTCCATTCATACTGAAGGCAAAGGGTCAATCTCACAGCTTCCTAATGACCACGCCCTCTCAAGGTCACTTCCTCTGTAGCAGGCTTGCAGAATGGGAGCCAGCAGGAGAAAGGAAACAAAGGGAGGAGGAGGGAGTGGGCAGGGACTCACCAAAGCATCAGAGCTAAGCATGTACATGTCCTTAGAGATGTGAAGCACAGACAGGGTTTCCTTCCCTTTTTGGATTTAAAGTGAATTGATTTGCTTCAGATTTAAAGGGGAAAGCAGCAGGAAGGCCCTTTGCCTGCTACATCACTGCGAATTTAACAGGTATGCAGGTAGGGTCAATCTCAATTTAATCTGCCATGTGAATGAACCCTCTGTTTCATCCAAAAGTGTTTGTAATTGGTATGCCAGAACCCTCTCAATCACTTTCCCTAAAAATGGGGTATTTGCAACTGGGAAGTAGTTGTCATCAACCATTAGGTACAGGGTAGGTTTTTTCAGTAAAGATGTGTTGGCTACATCCCGATTCTTCTTGGTCATATCCTCTCAGCAAGCTTAAATAAGCCAAGAAGAACACCGGTCAAGAAGACACATTGCTGGGTGCATCATCACAAGCACCTTGTCCATGTCATCACAGCACACCAACTGACACTGATCCCAAGAAGCTGCAGCAGACCTTTAACTGAACACCTCACTAGGGACAACAGTAAATGTGGATGGGGCATTAAGATTGCTACAGAGGCGAGTAACTTTACCCTCAAATTCCTTTGCAAACAATTCATAATGGGCTTTCAGAGTGTCTAAAACTCCATTTTGTAGAATAGGGATGTGTGTGTAAAGTGCTCTGCTCAGTTATTGACTCTAAAGAAAGATGAGAATCCATTTCTCTTTTGTATCCTTTATTGTTTCCCTTAAGCATAACTAAATTTAGCAGAGACTTAAAAAAAAAAATACAACACAGCTCTGGGTTGTTGGATAGCAGCCCATAATGCATTTTTAGTTGAAGTTGTGTTGTATTAAAGTTCAGTGAATCTATAATCTGTTTATATTTCACCTGTCAGTCAAATCAACATCCTTAATCTTCTTGCCTATAACAGGCAGCAAAGGGAATCCAATTGTAAATGTGTGGGTTGCATTGATTTGATTGGCACATAAAATAGGAACTGACAGGTGGCTGCTTTCATTCAGGGAACTCTGCCAGTTTGATTCCAGGTAGTTCTCAAAACAGGGCAACTCCATCTTTGAAGGGAAATGCCACTCCTGATTTGTCTGTGTTAGAAAAGGTAAGGGAAGCCACCTTCTTTTAAATGGCTGTTTTACAAGTCACTTTTCCAACTACTATCATTAAGGCAACAAATCTTAGCCCTCTTTTTATGAACATGTAGATGAGGTTATCATATTTGGACACATAATGCGAAGACACAGTTCACTAGAAAATACAATAATGCTGGGAGAAACAGAAGGGAGTAGAAAAAGAGGACAGCCAAACAAGAGATGGATTGATTCCATAAAGGAAGCCACAGACCTGAACTTACAAGATCTGAACAGGGTGGTTCATGACAGATGCTATTGGAGGTCGCTGATTCATAGCGTCACCATAAGTCATGATCGACTTGAAGGCACATGACAACAACAACAACAACAACAGAAACTGAAATGTTAGATTTGTTTTCTTATGGGGTTTTGTTTGTTTTGCTAAATTACACTTTCAGAAAAGGTTAGATGACATGGGTTTATGCAGCTCTTTAATATTCGTTTCCTGGTGAAGTTTAGACTTGTAGCTTCGATCCTTCCCTGCAGGGGGTGGTGGAGAGATTAAGATGGTCTGTCCCCGGGTACTAATGGAATCCACTGGATTCCTGAATGCCCTGGGAGAGTTCCCAGTAGATAGAGCAGGTGATCCTGTTGAAGCCCTTGTCACACTGTGGAACAGCAAGGTGCATCGGGCTCTTGACACAGTTGCCCCCGAGTGCCCTCTCCAGCATTGTGGAGCCCAGTTTGCACCTTGCACACAAGTGAGCTACAGGCAATGAAACAGGCTGGACAACGGCTAGAGCACAAGTGGCAAAAGACATCCTGTGAGGCTGATTGGGCACGAGTAAAACATCATAACCATGCCTAAAGTGTGATGGTGAAGTTGGCGAAGAAGGCCCACTTCTCTGATTCCATCGCATCCTCAAGTAGCCAAAGATTCCTGTGTAAACTTTTCAGTCATGGGATAAGACGATAAGTTTTCTTATGGACTGGTAACTAGGTAAAGAAGCAGAGAGTAGAAATAAATGTTCTCACAATGGAGGGATATAAGAAGGGGGCTCTGTATTAGAACCAGTTCTTTTTAACATGTCCAAAAAAGATCTGGTGTTAAAGGTTAGTGGTGAGGTTGCCAAGTGCTCTGATGACACCAAATTGCTCAGAGTATTAAGAACAAACAGGGTTGTGAGGAGCTCCCAAATAATCTTTCCATACTGGGTGAATAGGCAGTAAAGTTGCAAATGCTGTTTCATGTAAGTAAGGATAAAAAGTTATGTATATTGGGGGGGAAATCCTGATGCCATATATATACCTCATCTCTTTCGTTGCGAGTTCAGACTCCACAGCTGGCAATGAAAGAGAGGAGGATGGCAGGTTTGATTGTTTGCATGCTTTTTGAGTTCTGTGGGATTTACTCCCATATAATCATGCTTAGGATAGGTGAAACTGACCTGGGGGAAGGGTAGGGAGGGTAAGGGGAGGGGGAGGGGGAGGGAGAAGGGGGGAGGGGAGGATATTGGGTGGGCGGGCACTGGGCAGAAGGGAAGCCCCTTTCCTTTCTAAAAGGAAAACATTGTGAACAGTATCATTCTTTTTCAGGGTCTCTCCCACCTTTTCATTCTACAGCAGGCACATGTAGCCTCCCACCCAAATTTAAACCAAAGCTGTCCCTGGCCACATCCACAGCAGACCTTTATTTTACTGTAGACAGTCATGGCTTCTCTCATTTTGAACTCTCGATTCTCTCTGACTGTTTTGCGTATCGCAATGAAAATTTGGAGGGTTGTTAAGCAAGAGTTTCTGAGTTCAAGACTATAAGTTTTGTAAGGTTTGTTTTGAAATGAGCTTATGGGATGCATCAGAATGACATGGGGGGTATTTTCAATTTAACATTGTGGCATGTGAAAAATCCATGCTGGCTATAGTATACAGCCACCCTTGTGGCTGTATAAAAAGGCAGTCTTAGCCACCAAGGCTACCTGGGCCTCAAGTGACAAAGATGAATCTAGGAGCACCCCAAAACTACTTTCAAAGGGAGAATAACTCCATCCAGAACAGGCAAATGGCCAATCTCTGAGACACTGGAAACTCCCACAAGGAATGTTTTCAAGGATATAGTGAATCATTTCATGATGGACTGATGGATAGATGTTAACTTACATCCAGCTACCCTATTTTCAGAATAATCGTAGCTATACAGGCTGCACATCTTGAGGAGCTATATTTATCAAGGTGTTTTGTCTCTCTCTTCTTGTAAGGAGTTTTCTTAACTCTAAGTTTTAGGGCCAGTTCTTTCCTTTGACATGTTTGCAGAAAAGCAGTGCATATTTGGGATCATTTTGGTTCTCTTCCGGCATAGCATGTCATCTCTGTGCAGTTTTCATAACACCAAAATAGACACATTTCAGATATAGTTGTGTGAAGTGTTTTGATTTATTTTAAAGCAGTCATTTAGCACAAAGCAGCCATGGGGAAGAGAGTTGCTGCTGCTGTTTCATTTCTTTCCTTGGGAAAAAAAAAGCACAAGTCTATTGACATGCCATGAGAGCACACACAGACAGCTAACCTAGAGGCTTAGGAGCTCTCAAACATAGTATGTCTATAAAAGCCCCCAATGACTGTATCACACAGCTATCAAAAGAGATTTTCCATCTTCCGGCTGCATTTTTGGCACATATTCTTTGAATCAAAGGCCATGGGACTCAGAGCTTCTCTCCAAGGCTGTGCCTGAAATTTTGTCTTCCTTTAGGTTTTAATCTGATGTGCTGGGTTCTCCTCCCCATAGGAGAATATGGTGAGACAAAGCCAGGGTTGCATACAGATCCCCCACCCCTACTCCCAGGATATGTTTTGTTTTGCTGTATTGATGGAAATGTTGCCTTTTGAAATTTTGCAAATTGTTTTGCAGACTATGCTAATAGTTGATTTTTTTTGGCACCGTTTATTGTTCAATAGCTTTTCTGTTAAAGCAAGTGTTGCCGAAGCTTGGCAAGCATTCCAGATTGGATGTATTAATAATCATGTTAAAATTAGTCTATAGACAATAACATGGCACTTTTAGATTGCTTCTGAATCTTCTGATGTGCTGCTTACAGAGACTGGTGCTCTGACAGATAATGTAGTTCAGTGTGGATATTTTTATGTTCATCCTACTCACTTGACTAGGGTGGAAACAGCTTTGCTTCTCAATCTGTAGGTAGTAATAAAAAATTTGCTTTGAGTTTCAACTGTGAAAACAATTATTATTTGCCATATCCAGTTTAGAGACAGACACACCTTTGCCATTCAAGTCTTTGTACATAACACTGATTGATATTTTTTAAAAAATACCTACAGTGTGATAGAGAATTTTCCTGCACTGTTTCCATACCTCATTTCTGCTTCTCTGTGGAAGAGTCCCTGTTTTAAATTGTAGACTTACTAACAGGTCAAATATTACAGCCAGTTTCAGGTGATTAAAATGCAACCTCAGTTGTTAGAAATAACCCAGTGCTCACTGGTCTGTCAAGAGTTTTCAGTGTCTTATGCTAACTAACCCTCACACGGTTTATAATATAGTCTTCTAAACTTAGCTGTTGGGAGTATTTTATCCTTCTTGCTTTACCTTGGGGTTAAGGTTTCTGGTCTATATTATTTTTCTATGTGTTCACTTATAAGTCTATTTCATCTTGTTTCCACATTAATCTGCAAATCTTCATCATCATCATAATCAATCATCATCATCAACATCTGCACAAATTTAAACAAGTATTTTTAAAATATATTTTGATACATATTTGAAATGTGACCTGCACTGGAACATTCAGGAAATGCAAAAGCCAATGACTAAGTTCCCATCTTCATATTATTTCCAAGAAGTCTATCAGGCCAGTTTTGCATTAAAATTCACAAACCATGGAGGTGTATTCAGGTGTTGCCTGAACATACAAACCCCAGATGTGCCCACTCATGTTGCCCCACACACTCAGTCCCCAACTGTCCCCATGGTGAGTAGGGAAGGTCTGCAGGGGGCTTCTGGTTACATTTACCTGAACATGAGTAAAGTCCTCTACATGATAAGGAACTCTGATGAAGTAGGGTCTCTGATCACATTAGACATTGTGCTGGAGCCCAAGCAAATGCAAATAGAAGCTTCTTCCACATCTGTAGACAAGTAGGGCAAAAGAAAGGTGAGGTGGCACTGCTTGTAGGTTCAAGCCAAGCAGGATCTTGCTTGTTTTCCCACTTTGAACCTTTCCTTTTTGTAAGCATGCCTATTGGTCACATTCTGGACCAATCAGCCCAAAAAAAGATACATGCAGTTTGGATGTGCTCCCTTGGGAGTTAAGTGATTTTAAAATGGGCTTTGAAATCTTGCTTGCCAGCTGATATTGGTGACTGAGGAGTGGAACTCCTAGAATAAAATTTTGAGAACAAGGGATATTATATATGATACTTTTCACAATTTTAATGGGATATGGGATGCTTCCCCAGAAACCTTTGATTACAACAATATTGCCACAAAACAACAATTGCTTAAAGGTGGTACTCTGTCCAACTTTTTACACTGTTGACACAAAAAAAATTACTCCCCACCCCTCCTTTTCCACCTTTGCTTCACTTTTATCATCTTTCCTCTAATTTTTTATCTTGTCATTTATCTGGTTGAAAATTAATTCCCAAGAGGCCCAAGACTACAACAAAGGAGACATAATTGAATTATCAGATACTTCCTTCCTTCCTTTTCTCTTTTTTTTCTATGTTACTCAAAGGGATGATACATAGCATTTCAACACTTTTTCAGTTTGTATTCTAATTTTAGTTAAATTATCTCCCTTAATTTATATTATTATTTTAGATCAGTGGTTCCCAACCCAGGGGGGCCGCGAAGTAATCCAGAGGGGGCCGTGAACAGTAAAGAAATGAATTATATATTAATTTTTTAAAAAAGTCTTCACTCCTTCTACACTGTCTGCTTCCCACTGGCGCTGCAGATGACACCTCCCCCTTGCTCCAAACGAGAGGGGAGGCCTTTTGCTGAAGCGCCAGAGCTTCTTTCAGGTGCACTAAGGGCAGGCATCTGCCTATAAAATACATGGCAGATGCGAAAGGAGGCTGAGGGTGGAGCTACCAGGAAGAAGAGAGGATTACTATCACTGATTCCTGTCTCCTTGCACAGCCGCTACTGGCAACGCCCTTACTTCTTTTTGTGAGGCTTATAAAGGGGGTCCCGTGCTCATAAAGGTTGGGAACCACTGTTTTAGATAATGGAAAATTGTTATCAACTACTGCTAGAACTTTGTGCACCACTGCCTTGGTTGATGTTGAAATATACATTTGGTTTTCTTGTGGCTTTTTTGAAAGCAGCAGGGGGAAAAATGGCCTGCAAATTTAGGAGAAGGTAATGAATGTGGAGATTCCTTTGCTTTTCATCCATCCTGGGGAAATAGAAAACCATGATGTGTGAACAAGGACTTGGTTACTATGGCAATGAAAGCTCTATCATTATGCATCTCTGTGGTGAACTCTTAGCAAAATGAAAAGAAACCAGAAACTCTAGCTGTCTTGAAACTGTCCAGGAACTGCCCAGAGTGCTGAAATATCTAGCTGTTAGAATATGAATATTACAAGGAGTCATCTTAGCCGGCATGTTTAGGTTCAAACTGTTACATGAACTGCAAAACAATACAATTAGTATGAGTTACATAAATTGCTGGAACAAAAAGCATGTGGCCTTTTACATTTCCATGAAATCATAGTATGATTCTACTCCATGGGCACGAGCTAGGCAAAGTTAAGCACTTTTAAATCCATTGATTTTAAGTGGGAAAGATTAAAGCTTTGCCTTAACTCCCTCATTGAAAGCAATAGATTTTAAAAGTGCATAATTTTGGCTGGATAGTTTCATTGCACTGTGCAGTAGTCATTAAAACAACTTGGGTGAAGATTTTCTCTGTGTTCAGATTTTCTTTCTTTCTTGGAAAAGCTCTCTTGACTTTTATTTACCATTTTGCTTAAAAGAAAGAATTTATTATTCAGTAGAGAAATGGAAAGTTGAAAATTATCCACTATGATCTAAAATGATTAAAAAAATACTTTGAATAATGTTTGGATCCACCCTCCCTCTAGTCTGCTCTGGAAATAATTTGGGGAACCCAAGTTATTTTGCTGAGCATGCTCCATAGACTTGGCACAATTAGACCTAATCCTAGTCCTCCATGAAATTTCCCCTTATCAGGACAACACCTTAGCCAGACAGCAAAGAGAGGTCATATTTGGCACTATGCTAGGCATTCCAGCATCTATGAATGCTACTGTGAAAATGTGTGGTAGTACCTATAGATATTGGAGGGCCTCACACAGCACCTGATGCAAGTGCTCTGTGTCACAACGGTAAATTGCAGGGAAGGGAAGGCTTGCATTGTGTGCTGCATGCGCTCTCTCTCTCTCTCTCTGTCGTGTGTGCGTGTGTGCGAGCATGCTGGGGAGACAGAATGCATCCAATTTGGATTGGACCTACTGTAGTTCCCTTTTTATTTAAGATTCTTCCTCATCACTAATAACTGCACTTCCCCTTAGTATTCAAAGTATGATTATTTATCTGTCAGTCACACATTTCTTTGGACATGGAAAGATCCATGTAATTATTGATAAATGAGAGAAGGGTTTTTTATTTTATTTTTTTCAGAATAATAGTACATTTTAAATCTCATTTAAAGCAAAACCAAATCCCAGTAGTATCTTGCAGTAAAAACACTTAGAAATGGAAATGGAGTGCCTTCAAGTCAAATCCGACTTATGGCTACCCTATGAATAGGGTGTTCATGGTAAGTGTTATTCATAGGGGGTTTACCATTGTCTCCCTCTGAGAATAGTTCTCCCCAGTTGACTAGGGCCTGCTCAGCTTGCCACAGCTGCACAAGCCAGCCCCTTCCTTGTCCACAACTGCCAGCTGGGGGACAACTGGGCTCCTTGGGACTATGCAGCTTGCCCACGGCTGCACAGGTGGCAGGGCACGTAACCCCTGAGCCACTCACTGTCGGGGTGATCTTTAGCCAGCCCTTGACACCCAGGAGACACAGTGGGGATTTGAACTCACAGACTCTGGACTCCCAGCCTGGCTCTCCTCCCCACTGTGCTATACTAGCTTAAAAAAAAAAACAACCCTTAAGTTATCCACATTTGTGTAGTCTCATTGAAGGTCCTCTGGAGTGAGCAACTGGAAAGTTGTGCTCTTGACAGAATAGTACTAATTTCTTTCTGAGCATGCTAGATATCCCCACCCCCCAAATCATGTTAAAATGCCCTGTGCAGAATGTTTCATGTAGTGGATGAAATGAATAGCAATAATTATGGACTGTTCAACAAAAGCACAATGGTTTTAGAAAACAAATAACTAGATGCTGTACAGATGAGAAATTCCATGTTGTAGAAAGCCATCCATTAGTGAGAGGGGGAGGGGCTTGACTGCCTTAAGCATCTGCAAATTGAGGTAGAGACCTCTTCTCAGCAGTAAAACACTACTGTTGAATAATTTTTCCTACCAAGCAGCCAGCTAAGATGGGCACCAGCATTTGTCACTGTGAATTGACTTTATCTTAAGGAAGAACCATTATAGATAAGCAGCTTTTTCTCCCTTGTATTTAGGAAAAATATGAAAGAATCTTAAAGTCAGCATGTGGTGGAAAATGATGTACATAAGCCACTGAAAAGCAAATGCAAAAATTCCACGTCGTACCAAATCATTTTAAAGTGGAAAGAACTGCAGGGGAAGGAGTAAGGATCACAGAAAAAGATAAACATGTGGTGAATCATTATAAAAATGCCATCTCTGAAAGATTACTGGTTGCAGACAAGATCGTGGTGGCTTGGAAGAGGGATTGATAGAATCTCAGAACCTGAGTTCACTTCTGTTGTTTCCCTCAGATGCATTTGTTGTTGCCTCTAGCATGTCAGTCAGCCATTGAACACAAAGAATTGGGATTCTTTATCTCAGTGTTACTGCTACTCATGGAAGGTTGCTGTCTAAAGTATGGGGCTATCCAAGGTTCATCATATATTCATCAATCTGAATAGACTCATGGATTTCAATGTATCTACTCGATCTACCATCTACTGGTGGTGGAATGCTGAGTTTTCTGCCTTACCCATAGGAATCTTGTTGTGGTTGGTATGGTATTGCATTTAAGAAATCATCACTGTCTTTTGTTTTTCTTTTTCTATTTGCATTTCATTTACCTTTATCCTCACACCCTTTCATCCATAGAAGCAACAACAGTGGTTCCATGCGCTCTGCTCAACCTTCTTAAACCCACTGCTGATGCACCTTGTTGTTTGTTTCTTGCCCAATAGTGGTAAAAAATAATTCACATACTGGGCAGCATGGCTGCAATTGTGCTCTTCATAAGCTGCTGCCTATGAAGGTAGACCAAGGGTGCTTTCACATTGCACTTTATTATGTTATGATGATTTCTTACCTGGTAATTTGCACATTATATTTGAGCTTTCACACGACATGCCGGGTAGCTCCGGAATTCTGGTGGAATGTAGTGCAAGTGTAGCTCTAATTTCCGCAATAAATGATACCAGAAATAATCCGTTAGCAAGACTGGGAACCCGGAAGATCATGGGAGTGTTTTGCTAGCTGCTGCCACTCACATAACAGGCATCCCAGCATGCAGTGCATTCCCACCCTTTAGTCATGCAGGTTGTTTCTTTTTTTGCCTGACGAACATTGTACCGGTATTCTGGCATCGGCGCAGATAGCAGCATTTCCCCCACACACCCATCTTGATGCAGCTAAAACAATTTAAAAAGTCAGATCATACAGAGAGAGAGCTTACATGGCGACGGGACAAGATCTTAAACCTCCTATACAGTGGGGAACAGTGTGCATGGGTGAGGGACGAAAACAAGCTGTGTGAAAGACAGTTGTGCGAAATGCTGCTATATCAGCTGAAAAAGTACTGTTCCTTATCGCAAGAGGTACTGCAGTGTGAAAGGGATTTTAGAAATCGGGACAAAAGCGCTACCTTTTAAATCCTTTAAACTAGCACTATTAGCCCCATGTGTGAAAGCAGCCCAAATCACGTGTGCTTTCTCTCTGTCAATTATATTCACTGGTATTGAGTTGGCTGATGAAGTGAGTTTATAGCAGCCCACAGGGAAGACAGAAAAGGGTAGAGAATCTTCTTATTCATTTCTCGGACCTCTTTCTGAAGTGAAGGGTCAAATCTGTGAAGGCATTTGGATGTTAAAATGTAGGGGCAGGGCATTCCAGTCAGGAGATTGCCAGCCCTACTTGGATATGGATATCTTTGCAGAGGATTCCTAATCAAGCTTTACCAACAACACAATCCAAACCATATCTAGTGAGAAGTAAGTCCTTTTGGGTTCTATGGGGCTTAGTGCCTTAGTAAGTGTGTTTGGAATTGCAGCCCTTCAGGGATATCCATCTTTACTCCTGAGTGCTCCCATCTAACATCTCCACAACACTAGGCTCCTTTCTTCCTACAATGGTCTTCTGGTGACTGGCCTGGCCTGAAGGCATTTAAACCCTTCTTGCCGAAAGCAAGTAGGCTAGATTAAATGTTCCCTACCCAGGCTCCATCTTTTAGCTAAGATTTCTATCTTAATTTCCAATCAGAGAAATGTTTTTGTAGGTATTGTATATGCCAAGCAACTGTGTTTGAACCTTAATGTATCATGCTTAATGACATCACTGAGACCCATCCCATGATGTCACTTGGACCCGCCCCATGACATCACTCGGACCCGCCCCATGACATCACTCATGCCAGCCCCCAAAAATCTCAGCGTTTGGGATGCTTCTGACCTGGCAACCCTAACTGGAAGAGAGGGGGGTTAAGGAAGATATTCTCCTCTGTACCAGCTACTACTGATATCTGATTGTAGCACATCTGTGGCTAAAAGGTAGAGAAGAGTTTCCTTACTTTGTCCTCACTCATTTAGCAACAACAAAATACCAAATAAGAACCAACAAATTGAAAGAACACATTTTCCCCAGAAAATATCCTTCATAAGTCCTTGACTGCAAGATCCACTGGGCACCCATCTTTTCTAGATAAACTCTTGCCCATGAAAGTGAATTGTGGGTCAACAAAGAACAATGTATCTCACTGATAGTAGATTTCCATCCAGCATCTCTTAAGTATCACTAGACAAATGGAGAAAGCTACCCATTGTTAGCAAACTCTGAACATCTTGTTGAAGCAACCAGCAATCCTCCTGTTATAGCACTTTGCCAGCCTCCAAATCTATGGAGATTGTTAGTGAGAGCTGTACCTAAACCACCAGTCATCATTCCTGGATCAAATCCTTGTGAATTCATACACTGTATCGGAGACAGTTGCCTTCAAGAGCAGTATGACTGGCAGAAGTTACTGTATCAAATAAAACAACAGCTGCATATTCTGTAATGCAATTTACTTGAATGCAAATTTCTAGGATGCCATCATCAATATGTGGATAAAACAGCTGAAAAACACATATCTCTTGAGAATATAAATTCACAATGTTGACTAAAAAATTGGAACAACCAGTTGGAAAGCACTTCAAGTAATCACAGTTTCTCTGATTTAACAGTTGTTACAACAGAGTTGCTATCTAATACACTGGGAATCCAGAAAGACTTCTGAAGATATAGATATGACTAATTAATATGACCTGGCCTCAGCTTGAAGGATAATATGTGACATCACTCAACTACAGCAAATGCAACACTTTTGAATATTCCATCGTGGGTGTTCTAGAACAGCCACCTTGGCCAAAGCAGCTGGAGGTGGAAGCTGAATTGTTTTGATGTAAAACTTTAAAACATTTAATAAAAGAAATAAATATGGTTTTACTGAGTAGCGGCATCCTTTTGGAATCCAGAGCAACCCTGTTTGAAATGCTGTTGGATGCTTTTGAAGTCCTCTGTCTATCTAGAGACATCCAGAGCCACATTGTAGTGAGCTCTTCTGTATCTTCCTAGCCTGAGTTACCCAGCAAGATTTTTATATGGCTGGGCTGTAAGGGCTGTGGTATCCCGCATGCTGGAAGCTTGACTCCCTGCAGCAGAGGATAAAGGCTACCTTGAGCAGGGAAGGGAGAGCTGGGGAGTCAGAGAGATAGCAGGTGGGTAACAGGACAACTGGATGGAGTCAGCTGCATAGGCCTAGAAACTAGCAAGAGCATACACAAAAGGTGAACAAACCATATTATTTTCCCCTTCACTTCTGGAGCCGTGATCCACCTGAACAGGGAGGAGAAACACTGCAGTCTTAAGGACTTTGACAATGAGTAGAATTCTGCCACCATTATTCCAAAATCTGGACCTCTGACTTAAATTTTACCAGAATGGAATTATCTGAAAGTCAGAATCTTGGAGTAATTACAGAGCAAAACTATTGGTTCCACACATTCCTTCATTTTGAGAGGCTTTGCCATGGGAAAATCCAATTTAAGCTTTAAAATTTCATTCGCCCCTGAGTTTCACAGTAGTATCTTTTTTCAATCTAGTCGAGCCATTTCAGTGGTGGATATTTATTCTTATTATTGTGCAAAGTACTTTATATTTCACAATTCCTTAAAGTAGGGTGTTCTTTATTCAACTTTATAGATAGGGGGCTGAAGTTAGGAGTGAGCAGCTTCCTTAAGGTCGTTCAACTGAGAAGGAGCTGATGCATTTCTGTGAGGGGGAAAAGTTCTCTAAGATAAAGAAACTTGCATTAATTGAAGATTATTGTCATACAAATTAATAATGTGCAAAAATGCCAGTTAAGAAAGATAGAAATTAATCATGAGAGGTTCAATTTTGACCTTCTAAGTTCAAATCAATCTTTTTCTCAAAATGGACTCTGTTGACTCCCATTTGTAGTTGCCTGCATCAGTGGGGTTGCCTGCATAAATAGTCACCTACATAGTGGGATAGCTGCAGTGTCTGAAATAATCCATACTCTTCTTACAGTCTTTGAGTTAGAGCTTGCAATTGTTATTACTAACATGTCATTTATTATTACTAACTTGTTATTACTAACTTGTGGTCCATGCGCAGTTGTTCATAGAATATTGTTAGTGATAAAACAAGGTATTTTGTCACTTCTTCAAGTTGCAAAGCTTCCACTAAATGAATATGAAGGTAGACCATTCTAAAGTGTGACCAAGTGACCAAATTCATATTTTTCTGTTCCTTTACTTTCTCATAGTTGACCTATATTTTCTCTCCCCATCAGTTCAAAGGGTACCAGTATTATCCTATTCTCTTGAGCAGAGTAACTCTTGATTTACAGTGAGTGGATAATCAGATGTTATCTCACAAACTGAAAGTAAAACAGAGTCAAAGCCCTGGTTTCCCTTGTTGGCATTAAGAGAAAAAGTTCTAAAGAAGCTCCATTGCTCTTTAGCTGGCATTTCTCATTCAACTCCCACAGTCCCTTTAGAATTGATCAGATTTTTTCCGTAGTCTGAAATGTATGTAAAATGCTCTTTGATGTGCTGATTTCTCTGTTTTCACTGGATTTAGGTTTCCTGCTTGAGGCAAAATAATAATAATCTGTGACACTCCATTAACTATCGGTAATGGTTCCTCTTGCCCACGTTTATGAGAAATCTGCAATAAATAAATAAGTTAGTTAGTTATTTTTACAAGCCCTGTAAGTATGTGGTGCTCTTTTAGTTTCTGTTCTTGAGAGGTTTACAGAAGAGCATATTGTGCATGTATACTAAATCCCAGATGAAGACTTTTCAACATTTTTTTTACAGTGTGGCATATTTTACATTTTTTATGTTGTCTATGCCAATATGCATTTGTGGGGAAATTATCAGCAGTTACTGAATAATATGTGCTTAATTCCTCTGAATGCCAGTGACATGTGATCAGGCAGGCACTAAGTGAACTCCCAGTTTTAATTTTGGGGTCAATAAAAAGTAGTGCTTTCAACAACTCTTCATATCCTGAAAATGAGGAACTTATTTAACTTTGAAAAATCCTGTTCACTGCTATTTTCCCCTTCTGGCAGCTGCTCCGGTAAGATTTTCCTTCTCATTACTGTACAATCTTCCTCTATAGTCACATAGGTTAGCCCAGGCAATCAGGGATCATGTTGTGAACAGGATGATAAATCAGACTGTATAACCAATCAGATTTGACATTGTTGATTATTTTACTGAGAGCAAATGAAGCCAATTCATCTCAAGAGGAATGCTTCATGTCCATTCTCAAAGCAATTACTAAAATATCAACTAAAATGGGGGAAGTGAGGTTTCTGACACTGATAAAAATATATCCCTCTGTCAACTTAGCCCTTATAACCTTTAACTCACATGAAAAACCATCCATTACACTAAGTGTTTAGGTAGGTGCAGGCTAGTAGTTTACACTCTGATGAGAATTAAATGTTTTCCTCAAAGACCACATCTAAGTTCAGCTAAAAGAGTGGGAAACTCTTAATTTACACTGAGTGAATAATCAGATGCTATCTCACAAACTGAAAGTAAGGCAGAGTTACTTTCATAACTTCAGTTATGAATTGGGTTTTGATAAATAGATGTGTGCACTACTCTGCTTTCCAACTACCATTATTTTTAATATTTGGCATAATGCATAAGGGAATTGTTAGGTTTATAAAGATGAATCCATAAAAATACTGAATGTGACTTGTTCTGGATAATCAGGTGAAGCTACATGTGAAAATCTGCAATTGTATTTCCTGATTTTTTAAAAAACAACTTCTTCATTACTTTTTATTAGAGTACCGTGGTTAGAAGAAACATACCCAACATTTTCCTTCTGTACCAGTTTCCAGATTGAAATTCTTGCCCCCTAAAAAAACTGTTGTAAGCCCTGTGTGTGTGTGTGTGTGTGTGTGTGTGTGTGTGTGTGTGTGTGTGTGTGTGTGTAAATGGTCTATGCATTATCTGAATACTGTGAATCGAATAGATTTCATGGTCTGTTTAAATTCAGTGCAAATTCTTAAGGATATAACTTTCTCCAAATCAAACCATCATGTTCCCTGTATTGCTGCCTTGAAAATGAAAGCAATTAAAGTTGTAGGAAAATAAATGCATTATAGAAAATGTGATTGAAGATATCATAGGATGGAGAGATGTTACATTCTTTACATAGATATCTAACTTAGTTATCACATAGATAATGATAGCTAATACATTGACAGTAGACCCATCTAAAAATGAAAAGAGATCCTGGACAATTAACATCTCTGAATACGTATCAAAGAACTCTGAATACATGTCGATTACATTGTAGAATTGAGGCTGCAAAAGAAATATCAGGAATGATTTTATGTACAGAAGTGGGTGGAATTAAGAATTCACTACAAATGTATGCAGCATAAATCAGAGAATTGCACATACACTTAGCAAAATGTCCTAGGACTCACTGTGAAAACAGAGGCCATTGCTCAATATGCAAATGAGACTAGTGGTTTGATGTTTGCGACTGGCTTCCCCCAAAGAATCCTGAGAAGTGTAGTTTGTGAAGGGTGCTGAGAGGAGACTCCTGTTCCGTTGAGAGAGCTCCAACGGCCAGAATGGTTTAACAGTCAGCCATTCTGATTGAAGGTCTGTGAGGGGAACAGGGCGTTTCCTAGCAACTCTCAGCACCCTTCACTAACTACACTTCCCAGGATTCTTTGAGAGAAGCCATGACTGTCCAAAGTGAAATAAAGGCCTGGTGTGGATGTGGTGAGGGACAGCTTTGGTTTAAATTTGGGTGGGAAGCTACATGTGCCTGCTGTAGAATAAAAGGTGAGGGAAACACTGAAAAGCAATGATGCTGTTCACAATGTTTTCTTTTTGGAAAGAAAAGGGTTTTCCCCTCTGCCCAGTGCCCACCCATCCAATCTCCTCCCCTGCCCCTTCCCTGGGTCACTGTTAGACTACAAGCTGGAAGACCAGGATTCAAATCCCCATACAGCCATGCAGCTGACTAGGTGACCTTGGGCCAGTCACTGCCTCTCCACCTCAGAGGAAGGTAATAGTAAAACCACCTCTGAATACCATATACCATGAAAACCCTATTCAAAGGGTTGCCATAAGTTTGGTCGACTTGAAGGCAGTCAATTTCCATTTTCAAATATGATTGCACAGAAATAAATCCCATTGAACTCAAAAAGTATGCAAATGATCAAACTAGGGTTGCCAGGTCCAAGAGGTCTTCTGTATCTTTAAAAGTTGGGCAGGGGGAAGGGAGAATTTCACCTTGTGGTTTTTCCCATTACAGTGTTGCAAGAAAGCCTGTACCTGGCTGAATTTTCTCTTCTCTTAAAGATACAGAATCATCCTCAGGCCCTGAGCCTGGCAACCCTAGATCAAACCCACCCTCCCTTCTCCCTCCTATGCCCTCCCTCTTGCCCCTTCCCTCCCCTTTCCTTTGCCCCTCACTCCCCATCCCTTTTCAATCCCCCCTTCCCCTTCCTCCTCCTCCCCCTCCCCTTCCCATGGTCACTTTTACCTATCTTAAGCATGATTGCATGGAAGTAAATAACATTGAACTCTATAAGCATGCAAATGATCAAACCTCCCCTCCCCCTTCCTTTGCCCCCCTCCAATACGCTCCTTCCCCTTCCCTCTTCCCCTCCTCCTCCCCCATGGTCAGTTTTTCCTATCCTAACCATGATTGCATAGGAGTAAATCCCATTGAACTCAATAAGCATGCAAATGATCAGACCTGCTCTTCCCCTCCTCCCCCTCTCCTGTCCTGCCCTCCTTCCCCTCTTCCTTCTTCCTCCTCCCCTGCCCACTCCAGCCCTCCACCCCTTCCCCCGGTCAGTTTTACCTATCCTAAGCATGATTGCATGGGAGTAAATCACACTGAACTCAGTAAGCATGCAAATGATCAAACCTGTCTTTCTCCGCCCCTCCCCGTTCTGCCTGCTCCCATCTCAGTCCTCCCCTCCGCCTTTCCTCCCCTCCCTCCTCCCCTCCCTCCTCCTCTCCTCTCCTCCCCATCCCCTGTGGTCAGTTTCACCTATTCTAAGCATGATTGCAGGGGAGTAAATCCCACTGAACTCAATAAGCATGCAAATGATCAATCCATGCAAGCTTGCACAGGATCCCATTTCTTACCTCCCAGATTAAAAAGCAGGGAAATTCACTAATAGGCAAAAAACCCTTGCGGTAAGAATGTATCTATAGCCCACAGATATTTCTATCCAACTTTAAAAAGCAGGGAAATTGGTCAGCTATAGTGAATGTACCAGGGGAGAAGGAGACCTGACCTCGTCTCTGAGATATTGTACTGCCCTACAAATTTGTTAAAATGCAAACACAATTTGGGTTGGTCTTTCAGAGTCCAATCCACTTGCTGTGTAGTTTGCAAGAATTTGGTAACATGTGCCTCTGAGCATATGGTGAGTGGTGGCAACACCTGCAGTCAACCCAAAGAATAGAAAGAAGACATGTGCTGTGCTGATCTTGTTTTAGCAGGGAGGAAGCAACATTATTGAGACAGTTGATATAGTTCAGATAGTCACTTTGAATATGTCTGATTTATTTTGCAAATTTAGGGAAGTTTCCGATAGGAAATCATTTTCTTTCTTTTTTTCTATTTCTGTGAATATGTGAAGTACAGCAACACTTTGCAAAATTTACACTAAAAAAAACTCCAAACATAATTGTGGAATAATGGCACTGACTTCTGCAGAATACAGTGGATCTCAGGAGTGTCTCAATTTGCACAAGATAAAACAGTGGGAAGTGAAATATATTCTAGCAAAATTCTAGGTGTGCTCTATGTTTTTAATTGACCGTGCCCATCTTGCCTTAAATGAAGTGGTTTAAACATAGCAGGCTGAAAACATGCATCCTCTTTTTTCCAACAGCTACAGTCAAGCAGCAACATATTGTAATCAGTCTGATTTTACATCAAACTGCAGTTTCAGATTCAACTGTTAATGCACTCAAAATAGAAATAGAACATAACCAACAATTTGAAATACAAAACGCTGTCTTCACCATCATATGACATTGACCAATAAAAAGGCTTTGAAATTAATAAAAATAAATTTGACACAGATTTCTAGGATGAATAATGAGGGAAATAAAATGTTCTTGTTTAGATTATCTGTAGAAACAGTAGTAACACAGGAAAGAAGCAAAGTAAGAAAACCAACAAACATACAAAAATATAATTCTCCATCTTTGGAGATGGCAGGTATTGCCACCACTCACTATATGCTCAAAGGCACATGATACCAAATTCTTGCAAGCTACACAGCAAGTGGATTGGACTCTGAAAGACCAACTCAAATTGTGTTTGCATTTTGACAAATTTGTAGGGCAGTACAATATCTCAGAGAGGAGGTGAGGTCTCCTGCTCCCCTGGTGCGTTCACTATAGCTGCCCGATTTCCCTGCTTTTTAAAGTTTGACAGAAATGTCTGTTGGGGATAAATTCTTAAACCACAAGGGTTTTTGCCTGTTAGTGACTAATATAAAATACAATGTGAGAAAGAACAGAAATAATTGCAATACCATTAAAAATCAGTAGGGATATTTAATGTAATGGATGTGCCATCTCCAGTCACAAATCCACAGAAACGCCGCAGACCACCTGAATGAAGCCCAAAGACCACTGGTTGTTCACAGACCACAGTTTGAGAGCCCCTAGTCTAAATAACAGAAGTCAGCAGGGGAGGAAGAAGGTTTAGTTGCCACCTCATTTCTGTCCTTAACTGTGTCTGGGTGGACTTGAGAGTTTTCTGTTACTATCCTGTTCTTCTTGTAGCAACACAATAAAATTCTCATCCAGCTTCCAGACTGGCATGTTATGTTACTTTCACTTTCTCTTGTATAAGTGAATTTTGCCATTCATTTATTTGAGGAAAAGTAAAGTGCTCTTCTTGGAACACGGTTGTAGTAAAGTAAAATCTTTTTACTGCCTTGATTTGCTTACTTTTGTTTTCCCCCATAATTTTAAACTGCTTTTGCTTCTGTTCTTCTCTTTTCAGAATTGTTTTAAGTAGCAATCCTATATTCATTTCTACGGGACTTATGTTATAAGATTATGCTGTTAATGTGTTGAGTATTCTTTTATCTTGAATCTGGATATTTTAATAGAAACCTGGCATTATTAGTAATTACGATCTTTGAAGCACTTTACAGAGATTTAGAGATAAGACAGACCCTGTGTGCAGCTTCACAGTCTAAGGGACATGATCCGAAAGGAAAGAAAGGACAAGCTTTTCTCCCTGGGAGTATGGAAGCAAGCAGATTGGAGGTTTTTCTTCTCTGGCTGATGGATGAAGCCAGACTGGTCTTTACTTGTCATGATGTTCCTCCTGGAAAGTTCCATACTACTTGGTGTTCTCACTGGTGGCAGAGACTAGATTGTGTTTTGCTGATTATTTCATAAACTGTTCATAATATTTCATCCACTTTTTTGTTGATGGGTAGGCAATATGAGTAATTGATGCCCACAGGAATAGCACATGATGGTGATTATGGCGTTGGATGCATTATTTACCTTTTTGAGGATAGATGATCTCTAGGATGATACACTTGTGTAGCAAGAGAGATAATAGCAGATGGATCAGGTTCATTTTTTTCTTCTCAGAGAGAAGAAAAGGAAACAAGGCAGGAGAAGGGATTGCAGTTCTCATGAATAGTAGATGAAACTGACAGGGCAGGCACTGAAGTCAAGAATGAGTAAGTAACAAAGAGCCCTGGGTGTGTGCCCTCATACAAGCAGCCACCTGTCTCTCCAAAAACAATCTACGTTGACAGAATACAATATTTTTGTCCTCACTTTATTACAGTGCTTCTGTTACTATGGAAACCAAAGATTGAAAGGCAGATAAAGTGTCCTAGAGGGAAGTGAGGAGAGGGCAGTGCAGGCATTCTCTGCAGTATACAAAGATTTGCATCCAACATTATTGTCCCGAGAACATAAGAAAAGGCCTGCTGCACCAGTTGAAGCTTCTCGTTTCCCATTTTGGTCTACCCTTTCTCACTGCTGCCCGCTCTGACATTGGTATTTAGCATAATGGCTCTTAACATGGGGATTTCATATAGTGATTGTTATCAACCGTTCATTGACCTGTCCTCCATGGATTTGTTTTATCCCCTTAAAAATCCATCTAAGCTGGTGGCCATCACCAGGGGTGGCCCTACCTTAAGACAAAATGAGGGAGTCATCTCAAGCAGCAATTGCTGGGGGGCCGGGAGTGGCAGTGAGGCACTGACGGACAAAACTGTGTACCCTCTAGGCAACCTGCTTCTGTTAGGTGTGGTGGAGGATGCTGTCCCATCACCATTGTTGAAGTAAGGTTTGTCTCCCAGGCTGCTGAGCTTCTGTACATGGAATGGAAGGGGTGCCTTTTGTCCTTTTTCTCAGGCAGTAGAATGCCTTGGGCCAGCCCTTGCCATCACCACAGTAGTTCAGTATGCTAAATAACATGTTTATATTATGCAGTCTATCCCATCAGGTAGACCTGGTGTGCTGAGTAATTTAAAAGAGCCATAATTCTCCAAAGTCTTTTTCAGACCTTCTTGTATGTAGATGCAATGTGTGAAGGAGGGGAAGAAGGAGACAAAAATGCACTGCTTGTCCTGCTCAGATGATGTATGTGCTGCTGCCCTCACCTGACCATACACAGACTCAGTGTGATGTTTAGAAGGACACCTATGTGTAGATAGTTTTGCTCATATAGGTGCTCCTTCTGATCAGGATCCCTAATCCTACAGGGTTCCCAATCACATAGAGCACCCATGCATGTCTAGATGTATGCTTGTAGGCTCTCCTTTGTAGACAGCACATGTACAGTGAAGGGTGGGCATATACAGTGTTGGTGGTAGGGCCATCTGAGTGGAGAGTATTTGAAGAGGGCTACGTGTGTTATATTTTCATGTAAATATGAAGGCTAACTCATCTGTGTGTCTACTTTCATCAACCAAATACAGATGATATTGCAATGATAATGGGATCAAGCCTCATTGCTTTTCTGATATCTGGTCCAGACTTTCATTTTTCAGTATGCAGCTGTCATTAAAAATATTAGGTATATGGTTGGAACACCATGCTGCTACAAGATCATCTAAATGTTATTCAGCCTAGATCTGTCTGATGGAAAGTTGTGAGAAGAACATTTTAAACATCCTAAGAACTTCAAAGGATTCTACTATCTGCTGTGGTAGATAGAATACAAAATGAACATTTCAGCTGGGCATAGGACATTTCTCTTTGACTATTTACAGCACTGTATGGATCAAAGACAATACTGCTCTTTTAAGAGAGCATATTCATTGTGTTGGAACTGTAATCATTATTTCACAGGTCACCAATATTATCTCTTTTATATTTAATTTGGCTCTGGTGGTCCATTCACCATAGCCTCAGAATTATCATGATTTCTTTCAAGAAAAGGATGAAGAAAAGTGGGAAATTCTTTACAAAAGCACATTTAATATACATATTTTTTCCTTGGGCCTTCTTAGCTTTATCTCAACTGTGCATGTGGAATGAAGAGATGCTTGGAATATTACAGTAGTTAAGCATGTTTCTTCATGCTTAATTAATTAAATAAATAAGTAACTTCCTAGTTAATCTAGAATCTTGGAGCTGGCAAAGAGTTAAAGTGCTTTAGTCTGTGGTAGAGATGGGCGAGAATTTCTATTCTGTTTGCATTTGAAGCTGAATTGATCAAATTCGCATTTCCTGAAACAATATAAGAACCAAAATATAGCCATCCTTTTGATTCACACATATTTGAATTTTGCAATGCAGTTTGCCAACCAACCATTGTTTACAAACATACATATATTAGGAGAAAATATGCATAAAAATGAATATATGAGTGAAAATAACATTCAGAAATGCACTATATGACGAGAAATGGCTTGTAGGAATGTGTACATTAGTCAAAACTGTTTACAAAAATGTGTTTATTAGGAGAAATTCACACTAAAATGCTGGAGAATTTTCATAAGGATTTTTTACTGCAGAAATGTGGAGAACTGAATTTAAGATTGGAAAAATTAAAAAAAGGAGAGAACTGAAACTGACATTCTAAAGAAATTGACATTCTAAATCTTTCCATCCCTAATGTGTGGCTCAGTTGTATACCTGTGAGAGAAAGAGGAAAGAGAGCTATTTCAATGTGATAAATGAAGCATAAAACAGATCCTAGCAAATGTGAATTAAGAAGAAAAGGCTGTGTTTTGGATAGAAAATGAAGAGAACTGCCTGCCAGTGCTAAGACCAGGGATGCTAGAGAGCAATTTTGAAATAGCTCTATACTCACTGTGTAATAAGTTAATGGAGATAAATATGTAATCTCTTTAAATATTTTGTTGGCTTCTAACCATACATTAACTGTACTTCTGTACTTATCGTATTGCAATGGCCTACAGTTTCCTGTGGAAAAACTGCAGTGTTCCAACCTTTCCCCCAGTGTTTGGCTGTGAATCAAAGCTACATTTTAATAATAATAATAATAATAATAATAATAATAATAATAATAATAATAATAATAATAATAATAATAATAGTTCTTTTTCTTTTCTCTTTTTAAAGGCGTAATCCATTCAAATTTAAGCCCCTCAACTTTAATATGAAAGTTAGACATGTGCTTAATTTTGTTCCACTGCAAGCTAAAACTGGTCACTTTAGCTTACCTGGGGACACATTTTAATTAATTCCATTTAATATTCAATTAATACATTTTAATTATTATTAATTATTTTTCACCCTTCACCCAAAGGTCTTTGGGTGGCTTACAACCATATTAAAACACAACACCAAAATCAACCTAAAATCACAAAATAGTGTGTATCCTAAAAATATACTTCTCAGGTGTCAAAAGCCAGGCTGTGAAGAGGTGTGTCTCCAGCGTTCACCTAAAACTGTGCAATGAATTTTCCAGGTGCACCTTGGTGGAGAGGAGGGATGGAAAAATCTGTCCATTTCAGTTCTCTCAATTTCTCATTTTTCCAATCTTAAATTCAGTTGTCTGTATTTCTGTAGAAATTTTCACATTTTTTTAAAAAAAGTTTCTCATGAAGATTCTCCAGCATTTTAACACAATTTTCTCCTAATAAACACATTTTGGTATATATTTTTGCAAGCCATGTCCCATCATATAATACATTTTGTATGTTATTTTCACTCATATATTCATTTTTATTCACACTTTCTCCAAATATATACATTTTTGTAAACATTGGTTGGCAAAGTGCATCACAAAATTTGAACAACTCTGAATTTCAAAGGATGGTTGTGTTTAGTTTTTCATATTATTTTGGAAAGTGTGATTTGTATAGATTTGGCTTGAAATGTGAACTGAATAGAAATTCTTGCTCATCCCTAGTGGGGAGGGAATTCCACAACTTAGAGGCCAGCACATAGAATGCTCTCTCCTGGCCACTACCCCTGAGCTTTTGAGGATGACAGAGCTACCAAAAGAGCCCCCTTGGCTGATCTCAACACCTGAGAAGGTCTGTAGAGAAGAGGGCGGTCAGATATTTGGGACCTAAGTCATTTTGGGCTTTAAACACTAGCATGGGCACATTTAATTGGCCCCCAAAATGAACTGGCAACCAATGCAGCTGTTTTAAAACAGGAGTTATATGAGTTCCAAAAGGAACCCCAGCCAGTAACATGGATGCTGCATTTTGGATCAGTTGGAAGCTTCCAACTGATGTTCAAGGGCAGCCCCACATAGAGCACATTGCAAGAATCAAATCTGGAAGTTACCAGAGCGTGGAGTATTCTGGCCAAGTAATCTCTATCCAAAAGGGGCTGAAGCCGGCAAATCAGCCGGAGCTGGAAAAAGGCACTCCTAGCCACTGAGACCACCCGAGTCTCCAGTGACATGTTGGATGCAGGAGTACCCCCTAAGCTGCGGACCTGCTCCTTCCAGGGGAGTGCAACCCCATCCAGAACAGGCCATCTCCCCACCTCCTGGAAAGAGAACTCTGGACACATAGCACCTCTTGTCTTTTCAGGATTTGCCCTCAGTTTATTGGCCCATATCCAGTTCATCACCACCTCTGTCCTGATCCAGAACCTCAACTGCCTCTCCTGATTCAGATGGAACAAGAGTTGGGTGTTATATGCATATTGATGGCACCTCACTCAAATCTCCTGATGACAGCTCCCTGAGGCTTCATTAAGACATTAAATAGCATGGGGGACAAAATGAAACACTGTGGAACACCACAGAACAACTCCCATGGTGCCAAACAGTAGCCTCCCGTAAGTACTTTTTGCAAGCGTCCCTGGAGATATGAGCAGAACCACTGAAGTACAGTGCCCCCAACCCCCCTTTCTGAGATGCTCTGAAAGGATACTGTGGTAAACAAGATCAAAAGCCCCTGAGAGACCAAGGAGGAGCAGGATCACACTCCACCTTTCTCTTTCCTGACAGATGTCATCAATCAGGGCAACCAAGTCAGTTTCAGTGCCATGGCCAGGCCTGAAGACAGACTGGAATGGATCCAAGTAATCAGTTTCCTTGAAGTATGCTTGAAGCTGGACCGCCACCACCTTCTCAAGCACCTTTCCCAAAAAGTGAATATTCGCCATTGGGTGATGATACTTGTTTAACACTTCTGGGTCCAGGGAGATCTTCTTAAGAAGGGGACGCACCACTGCCTCCTTCAAGGCATAATAATACATAAAGTAATCCATAGCAATATTTCATATATGCTCAATTTTAAACCTAGAATTGTACCTTGGTTCAACAAATTTTGGAACAGTTGTTTCTGGCAGATACATATTCTTCTCAGAGCTAGAAGTCAAACAGAATATTCAAAAATGATGCTTTGAGTGTAAAAGGGGGAGTACCGAAGTTGGAGTTATCAGTTTATAAAACATCTGAAGTTGGGGAGATTCTAGTCGTATGTTTTAAACTATTTCATTCTCCAACTTTTTTGTATCATCAAAATAGCTATGGACCTTTTGACCTTCTGCTGGGCATACGTGTCTGCTGCAGGTTGAAAGTGACGTGGCCTTGAAGTTTCTGGAATGAATGCCAGTTCAAATGTCTGCTGTCCATATGAATGCTGAAAAGCTAGTTTGGGAAACCTCCTCCAACAAAAGGCCTTAAACTCTGTTTATTTGTCTCCCCGGTACATAATGTACCTTTAATCTCTGTACAGTGAAAAGTGAAATCATTGTGGGAGAGAGGGAGGAAGGGAGATGGAGAGGAGTTGCTAAAGGTAATCCATAATGATAAATAGGCACGTTTTTTGGGGGGTCTCTTTTAGTTTATTGAAAGACAAATGTTGGTTATATTTGTAAATGCTAAATTACGATTTTTCCAATTGTGTGTTGTATTAGTTTCCTCTTGCGACTGGAGAAGCCACTCAGTTCTAGGAGTTAAGTGCAATCAGTTTAATTCCAGTGGTAAGAAATTTTGCAAATCTTTTCAGGTGTCTAACCACCCAGAAACTGGGAACAAGAACTGAAGAGGTCTTATTTATTTATTATTTAATTTGTATCCCACCCTTTCTCCCAGCAGGAACCCAGGATGGCAAACAAAGTGCTAAAAACACTTTAAAACATCATAAAAACAGATCTTAAAATACATTAAAACAAAACAGTGTTAAAAACATTATTAAAAAACATATTAAGCAATTCTAACACAGACACAGACTGGGATAGGTCTCAACCTAAAAGGCTTGTTGAAAGAGGAAAGAGGTCTTCAATAATGTTTCCTAGCAGCAGTACCCTCAGGTATTGCAGGGTCATGGAACTTCCCCTGTTGGGCTAGACTCACCCTCCAGTCTTCTTCTGTTGTAATCTCCCTATTAGCCTCTTGAAACTGTGCTTTCCTGGAACTCTCTATAGATGTGAACACATTAGTCGCCTACAGCAAAGCATTTCCATTAGCCTCTCCTGGAGGGGGAACAGGTTGATCTGCCAATCAGTTGTGAAATCTCTTCGAAGCTGAATTTTAAAAGAATACACTCAATCTGATTGCACCAGGTTTTACAGTAAACTGGTGGGGTATGACCAGTGTTGCGTGCCCCTGTTTTCAGAAGAGAGAGGTGGAGACACACTGGAACTGGCACCACAGTGAGTGTATCTCTACCCTAGGTTTCTTTCACATCCAGAATTTATGTTCTGCTGACCACCAAGGCCTTTCATACATATCCAACAGTGCATCTCCAACAGGTCAGCAGAGTTACCTTGTCACATAAATGTCTAGAGTTATAGAATTATTTTGGAAAATCATCTAATTTAATGGAATAGAACCAAAGAGGAAGTATAACTTTACACAGGAGCAACAATTTTGGAAAGACACAATAAATCAGTCATTGCCAACTTGGTGCCCTCCAGATGATGTTGGACCACAATACCCATTGCCCCTGACCTCTGGCCATGCTTGCTGAGCCTCATGGGAGTTGTAGTTCAACAACATCTGGAGGGCACTATGTTGGCTACCCTCTGAAATGAATATGTAGCTCAAGGAACCAGTTCCAGCAGCTAATCCTGGTGTTGGGTCACTCCTGCATTGGACATCCACCCATCTGCATCTTATAAGCCAGCAGTTCCATTTGAGAATTTACATTGGCTGGATTTGTAATCATATAAAGGAATGTCTACAAACTGAAATTCAAAAATCAGAATACATAGAAAATAATGTGTAATCCTCCCCAGATTCTCTATTTTTGTCCATAAAGCTCCAGTGTATTATTACTGTTGTTGTTGTTGTTGAATTTCTAACTCACCCTTCCTCCTGAAGGAGCTCTGGGTGGCAAACATAAACAAGACAATTTAACAAGAAAAATAAAAGCATACAAAATAAAAACAGTTAAAAACATTCCAAAACACAATTACAATTAAAATCATTCTAAACCACAATATTGAACAGTTTTGAAATGTAGTATTATTAGGAGGCTGAAGAACTCACTTGGTATATTTATTGTCAGGATTTTGGATGGGCCCATAGATAGTTCCTTTGCTTTGTATTTAATGGCTATGCTTTATAATCTTTAGTTTTGTTTTCTATCCTGCTGAGTATTAGGGTTAGTGAATGGAGTATTGAATGAAGAGAATACATAAGAATGGGATCCTTCTATTGCACATTTACTAAAACCTTGCACATAATCTCCATGTTAGAGGATGTGAGTAATTCATACTTGTCTTTTATTTATTTATTTATTTGATTTGTATCCTGCCTTTCCTCCCAGTAGGAGCCCAGGGCAGCAAACAAAAACACTAAAAACACTCTTAAACATCATAAAAACAGACTCTAAAATATATTACAACAAAACATCCTTAAAAACATATTAAAACAAAACAACTTTAAAAACATCTTTTTTAAAAAAAATTAAAAAAACATATTAAAAAGCAATTCCAACACAGAAGCAGACTGGGATAAGGACTCTACTTAAAATATTTGTTGAAAGAGGAAGATCTTGGTGCTGAAAAGATAACAGAGTAATCTAATATTTAAGGGGAGGGAATTCCAAAGGATAGGTGCCACTGCACTAAAGGTCCGCTTCCTATGTTGTGTGGAACGGACCTCCTGCAGAGCGTAGTGATCAACTGGATATATAAGGGGTGTTTTAGTGGAGAATATGCATACTGAGGAGACAAGTGTGTAATAATCAGTTGATAGTTTGATGGTCTGCATATTTTCTTACGTTATTCAGACATTATGTAAATTGATTGAGAAAATATTCTGTCGATGATGTCAGTTTGTCCACATTCTGTATTTAACTTGCATTTATATAACAGTCCAATCAATACATTTCATGAGGTAGTAACCTACTGAAAAACTATGCCACAAAATCTACATTGGTCTCTAAGGAAACATCTGTCATACTTTAGAAATTAAAATACGCTTCTGTATAGCTGAGCCATAAATGGTAAGAACCTTTTAGTACCATAATTGTACTGCCTAACATGGCTAAAATTATGGGCGATACTGAATGTTTGCCTAATCTGACCATTTGTTTTCATAGTGACCACTAGAGGCCACTGTAGTGTCTGCTTAAATTCTTTAGTTGTTTCTTCCATTGCAGGTTGAGAAGGCACTTTTTAGCTATCTGTGTTAAAATGAGTGCCTAAGTTTCCTAAGTTTTCTATTTGGCTATTCACTGAAAACCAAAGTCAGGATCATTCAGACTTCGGGTATTCCTGATCTCTATATGGACGTGAAAGCTGGACAGTGAAAAAAGTGGATAAGGGAAAAATCAACTCATTTGAAATGTGGTGTTGGAGGAGAGTTTTGCAGATACCATGGACCGCGAAAAAGATAGGGTGTTAGAACAAACTAAACCAGAACTACCACTAGAAGCTTAAATTCTGAAACTGAGGTTATCATACTTTGGCCACATAATGAGAAGACATGATTCTTTAGAAAAGACAATAATGCTGGGAAAAAGAGAAGGGAGTAGAAAAAGAGAAAGACCAAACAAGAGATGGATTGATTCCATAAAGGAAGCCACAGACCTGAACTTACAAGGTCTGGACAGGGTGGTTTATAACAAATGCTATTGGAGGTTGCTGATTCATAGGGTTGCCATAAGTCATAATCAACTTGAAGGCACATAACACCCCCCTTACCTCAGAGCATACCAATACAGAAAGGAAGGGTTGATTTGATACCAACTCCAGATACATAATCTTCCCTTAAACCTCCCATTAAAAGCCCATGCATTGTGACAAACCTGCATTATAAGTTTCTGATCATTACTATTTTGATTTAAATATTGCCATCCAGCCCCTCAAGTGTAGTAGTCATTTCTTCATAGTTAACTACAACTTAAGGTACACGTTGGCTGTTATTCTTGTGATAGCCATTAGCCTTAGATGCAACTTACTATCCAATTTGGACTGCATTCCAAAACAAGGCAAAGGAGCAAAGAAGACCTCCAGATGCATACGATTTTATTGAATCCTAGCATGTTACAAACAAAATTCTTTCTCATGGGTACTCTTGAACAACCTATTTCAAACTGATATCTGCACACTGCTGCAATTAAGTTGCAACAGTGTTTAAAATTAATTTGTGACAGCATTCAGTTATCAGGTTGAAATGGTTTGCTCAGGAGTGCCTCTGAGGAAGAACTCTATTCAAAACAAGTTTGTCTCAATTAAAAAAATAAAAAGTCGTGTGCATCTGGAGCTACCTTTCCTCCTTTCCCTTGAGACTGATGCCTGTCTGCGTTTCTTTTTTTGCTTTCTCAAGCAACTGGAGTCAAGGGTTGGGGGAAAACATCATTTGGGTCACACTTTTAAGCCAACTGACCCAATTCACTCCTTATCGACTAATACATGGTTTGGAAAATAATTACCCTTTGAACCTCTGAAATATTGCAGTACAATTCACAATTCAAATAATGTAACAAAATGTGTAAAAGTACATATTTCAGGATAAAATACATCTGAAATGTGTACATTGAGATAAGTATTTAGATACATATTGTGGGTTGTTTCCAATGTAGCACTAAGTTAAAGTCTGCTGTATGCTTGTTCTGCTGATGAAATGTTTTGGGCCAGTGGAACCGTGTTGCACAAGAGAGTGCATAACTGGTAACTTCGTTGCCCCATAGATTATGCAATCCTTTGCATGAGTTTTCTCTAGTGCACTTGTTGCATTGGATTGTGCAGCATTAAAGCTCACCCATCCAATTGTGCAAGAGCTTTTGTACTAGTGGACAGAGAACACTGGATACAGTCCAAGGTAATTAAAATATGTATTTAAAGTACTTAAAATATGAATTTTCATATGATTTTAAATCTCAGATTGATATGGAAATGGATGGAACAGATTTTTGAATATGCAAAATTATGCAAAATTGATGTGGATCAGAAATAGACTGATTTGTCCATCCCCACTTAAATCGTTGTGTGCTGGGCCCCTACCTGTCTCATCACAAACAGTTTTTCAGCCTCTTGACTTGATTTTGAGTTCACATAGTAGAGAAACCAGATGCCGTAGACCTGACGTACAGCAAATAAGGCAAAGCTGAGTTACAGGATTTTTTTCTCAATTTCTCTTTCCATATTTTGATACATTTGCACTGCTGAGAATTGTGACCCAACGTTCTGAATAGCATGAACTGTGTTAAATATTTGAGTTCCAAGCCACACATTCTTCTGAGAGGTGTGATAGGGTGTTCAATATTGGAATTCAGAAAAATTGAAGTACTCAAGTATTCCCAGAACCAATTACATTCGATAAAGTAGCCTCTAATAATCTTATGCCATAACACATTTGTTAGTCTTTGAGATGTTACAAGGCAGTTAATAGATAATCACTTCTAGGTATCCTTCCCCGTTCCATTTATTTTTTGTTCCATGAATTTACCCAGCATTCTACTTCTGATTTTGGTTTAACATGGAGGATTTCTAAACTCAGTTCTGGAATTAAAGCATGTAGTGCTTGCTAGAGCTTTTCAGTCCTTTCTTTCATGTCTTTCCTCTTTCTACATTACTGATGCAAGCATGCTCATTTATAAAACTCTAAAAGAAAAAGTAGTCTTGATCTGATTGTATGTACAATTACATCAAGATTCTTTGTGGGCAGTTCCCCTTCTCAATGCACACATGCACTCCTGCATGTTGGTAAAACAGCACACAAGAATAATTTTAATACAAGGCCATATGACCCTATCACAATTGCTTCATTGCGAGGTTTTTTGCAAGGTTTTATCAATGCACCTGTGCACACTGGTAATGTAGAGGAGGGTGGAAGATCTGAATGAATTGAACTCTTACTGAAAAGTGGTACATACACAGTACAAAGTTGAGAAACAAAAACCAGAACAATGAAAGGTTTCTAATGCATGCGTCTCACTTTGGAAACAAGACTGGGTAATTCAGAAATCCAAGGTCTGGGGAGAAATGTGAATGAGGAGCATTTTAGAAGCATTCCTAATTTTCGAAAAGCCACATGTAGGCTGTCTATATGTTGAAACAGATATATGTGTGTTCATCATAGCTAATGTTGCACATGCAGTCTACTTATGGATTTTCCACATAGAAATGATATCCATATAGGCAATTTTGGTATATGAAACAGTCCATAAATGCTGATTACACCCATGTGTTAACTGGAACATAGACTAGGTATGCATGTTGTAGTTTAATAGAAGCTGCTGCAACTATTTAATTAGAAAGTAATTTCCTTTTCTTTAAGACTAATCAAATCTCTCCCAAGAGGTGTTTCCAAATTGTACAGTAACATCTTCTGAGGTGCTCCAAGTATGATATTTGGTTTCTTCAAGTCTTGTACAGTCAAATATGTTGATCCAAGAGAGGTAAAAGTTGCAGGTTCCATCTCTCTCTCTCCCCCCCCCCGATCTAAGCCCCTTTTGTCTTTCTGTCTAAAGTTAGGAGCTGCAGGTGCTGTAGTGGCTGTTCTCTGCACTTATTTGGCAAGAGCTTTCATCCTGATGAAAGTTTTACTGTCATTCTGTTCCTTCTCTTCCTGTTATTACATGGAAGATGTCCCTGGAGCTGTCTTGATGGCAACAGCTGCTAGTTTTAAATTTTTATCAGGCCTTTGGTAATTAAAACTCAAGGATCTATGGATATTTAAGTTCTATACAAATGAAGTAACAGATGTTTTGATCTGTGGTGGGGCAAGATGGAAGGAGGAGCAAAACGGTGAGTAAATGAATGCTCTGAAGACAAAAGGGGGGGAATTCATCATAAGTGCCCATGTGGTTCATTTGTGAGAATAATGCTTCTGTGCTAAAAGTTCATCATTTTGTTATCTCAAATATTCAAGCTGCATGTTGGGTACCCTGCAAGAAGTCTTTGCATTCTTTCCTGCTGGGGAAGAAGACATAACTCTGTGGTAGGACACATGCTTTGGATATAAATGATATGAGGTTCAGTCTCTGTCACCTCCAGGTAAGGTTGAAAGAGATTCCTGCCTGAAACCTCAGAGAGCTGCTGCCAGCCAGTGTAAGTAGTACTTAGCTAGATGAACCAATGGCCTGACTTAATATGAGTCAGCTTCCTATGTTCCTATGACATTTTGCTCCCAATGTGCTTCAAAGATTGTGATAGATACCTTTGTTGGGGCACCTGTAGAGCTACTGTGCTGGTGTTTTGTCCTTGTACAATCAAAGCTGTTGAAAAGGCTACAGCCCAACATGGCTAGGATGCTGAACTTGCTTCTTAAGGTTTATCTAAAGGTGTTTTGTTGTTCTTGTTTTTGTGGTTAAAATGTTGTGTTGATGTGTTTACTGTATTGGACTCCTTTGGGAAGAAGGGCAGGATATACCTGAAGGGCTGTCACATAGAGGAGGGTACAGATTTGTTCTCTGCTGCCCCAGAGGGTAGGACTAGGTCTAATGGTTTTAAGTTGCAGGAGTGTAGATTCAGATTGGACATTAGAAGGAACTTCTTGACAGTAAGGGCCGTTCGGCAATGGAACCGACTGCCTAGGGAGGTGGTGGGATCCCCTTCGCTGGATGTCTTCAAGCAGAGGCTGGACAGCTATCTGCAGGAGATGCTCTAGCTGTGGATTTCCTGCTGTGAGCAGGGGGTTGGACTCGATGGCCTACAAGGCCCCTTCCAACTCTATGATTCTATATAAATTCTATTATTGTTGTTGTTGTTGTTAATGATGATGTATCTAAAGTGAATTTGCTTGTTCCTTCTCAGATGAAGCTTCTGATGGGAAAGCAAGAACAATGTCAGTATAGCTAGTGAAGTTTCTTGGTGTTCTGTACATCCCTATATGCACAGGAGGAGGTGATAGGGGAGGGCACTCATGTATCTTTCACAGTTTTTTTTAAAAAAGATTTGCCTAGCCTACCCCATCCTTGGCTTGTTGATTTGGAGAGGATTGCAAAAATAGTAGTTTCACTGAACTTTTTATCAACCCTACTGTAAAATTTGGTGGATATATGGCCTGTAGCCCATCAATCTGGTTATCCCTGCCTTAGGGGTTCTATCCTATCCCACTCCGGTCTTGCTGAGGACTTGTAGACAGAGCCTGAGCAAGTCTCTTTGCAGCAATGAACTTGCCTAGCTATGATTACATGTGGTTGAGCAACATGATATGGATACTGGTGGTGTCCTTTGAGTTTTGCATTGGATGATCACAGATACTTAGACCATAAGAGCCATTTGCCTCCAAGCCAAGAAACTGAACTGAGCAATCCAGGGTATGTTGAACAGCAAAAGGACTTTTGTACAATAGAAGCCAAGCTGCATGATGCCCTAATGGTTACTAAGATGGGGGATATATGAATGCAGCTGAGCAAAGTTATCATAGGGTAAGCCTATGGGCATGATTCTTGCAGAAAGACAGCAGCATCAGCAATAAATAGCAAGCATAGGAAAAAGCTTGTTTTAGGGTGATGTATGGACCACGTAGCTTTTTTTTGCTCATGTGCTGCAATAACCAAGTTTTTTTCCCCAGAGGCAAAGTTATAACAACATGTAAATAACTGATTAACCGGAAACTACTTTACAGAATGTTAGCCTTCATATTTTTAACATTCTGGAATGTAAACAGTAAGAACAATATTAGACATCATGCATTTTTTCCTCTTATGATAAATCAATAAAAGAATGTTTGAACAGCGCAGAAGATAGCTTTGTTGAGCTGTGGTCAGCTGTGGTCAGATCTCCACAAAAAGTACATCTTGACCTTATCTATTCAGTTAGCACTCTTGGCTCTGCTTCACTAGAAAATATAAATGACTATGATAGTAGAAAGTGGGTTACAGGACCTCATTATTTTCAGGGCAATCCTTTGCTTGCTCCTATTAGTTATTTACTTAGGTTAGGATTTTTCTTTTCCAAAGATAGGCTATTTTTATAACAATACTAGAATAAATGTTATTAGCCAGTAGAACAGAAAGATTGGAGACAAATAGAAAAGTTTGAATGGAACAGATCCCAAACCACCTGATGCCCTTGACAGATTCCTATCCACTTCACAATGTCAATCATACTTGTTGCTAGTGAACGCTACTGTCAGAGCTTAACATGCATTTTATACTTGTTTTACGAATGTTATTTTGTTGCTGATTTTATTACATTCACCACCATGATAATGTTGGGGGCACAGAAAGTTTTGCAAAAAAAATTAAATAAATAACACAGTAAGCATTGGACTGCCAGATTCCAGTAGAAAGTTGGCATTGCAAATATTTGGAGAACAAGAGTAATTGTGTTGGATTACTGTCCCCCAGTATCTCTGAAAGCTATGTTAGTTTCTTACAACTGCAGAGGATTTCTTGCCATGGCATCTACTAGCATTTTCAGTGTAGCCAAGGGCCACCTTCTGGGGACCTCATGCCAGTGGTCGTCTGGGCAGAGGCAAAAGTGGGTGGAACAGCCAAGCTAATTTTTACTGTTGTAGTTCCTACAGTTCAAGAACACATTCCAGCTAGGCCAAACCAGTCAGAGTGCTCAGAGTATTAAGCCAGGTCAGTAAGGGCTGTGGCTGGGGAGAAGCCCAAGGGCTAAACAGGTCTGGAGGGCCAGATTTTCCGCCACCAGGCTCCCACTTCTGCTTCCACCTCTGCTGTAGTGCAATCCTGTGTAAATGTAAATACATAAATACTAAGGCACCATGGAGTACACAGCCTGTCATTTGACTCACTCCACTGATGAAGTATTTTTTTGAAATGTTGATAACCTATTGTAGGACCATGATGCTTTCAAGTATACCTTTATCCAAAAGAACAAGCACCCTCTTGGCATTTACTAAATTAGTGGGCTTTTGCAAAAGAAACAAATGCAGCACAGAGCAGATGGAGAAGAACCTTCGGCAATGTAACATGAGAAGGAGAGGGGACTTGGGCCATGGTCCTTGATACAAGAATGACAGTGTTACATGCCTGCTTCTGTTTTTATCTGTGAAATCTTAGCGTGTGTGCATGTAGTTCTGGGGGTTGCTCTGACAGAACTGAAGTGAATAAGCAAGCTGGCAGGTTACTAGCTTGAATTGTGAATTGGCGCCCCTGAGGATTATAGCTGTGAACATGTATCCTTTTTCATTCATCACAATATCATGAAGGGGGCAGGAAATAAAGTGGAGTGAATAGTGCTTAGTAACTAAACTGTATGGATAAAGGAATGGAACAGTAATACTAATCACCTATTAAACATCTGTGCAAGGATGAGAGAAAGGGAAGGTTTTGCAACGCTGTATGTGCCTGAACTAAGTTGGGGGGGAGTTGTCCTGTATGTATGTGCCTGAACTGTGTATATATAACTACTACTACTACTACTATTACTACTACTACTACTATTGTTGTTGTTATTATTATTATTATTTATACTTCTATCCTGCCCTCCCTTGCAGAAGGAGCCCAGGGTGGCAACAAAACACTAAAAACATCTTAAAAACAAAACATCTTAAAACATATTTTAAAAGATCTTTAAAAAGATCTTAGAAAGCAATTCCCAAACAGATGGAAATTGGGATAAGGTCTCTACTTAAAAGGCTTGTTGAAAGAGGAAGGTCTTCAGTAGGCACTGAGAAGACAGTGCCTGACTAAATTTTTAGGGGAGGGAATTCTAAAGTGTTGGTGCCACAACCTCCTGACAAGATGGTATCACAGTATCACACAGTAATATGCTTAAAGAGTTGATATTTTGATGCAGGCAGGAATTTCTGTATTATTATTTATTATTATTATTTATTAAATTTATATACCGCCCGACTAGCGATAGCTCTCTGGGCAGTGAACATAAAAAGCATAAATTATGCAGGGAAGAATTTCTATATTATTAACAGATGTGTGTAATGAGCTTTATACAGTTGTGTAGCAGGTATGGGGTTCATGGTGGCACCTGTTTAATATTTAAGCCTGCTATATTTGCTGCAATAGAGCCAGTGTGGTGTAGTGGTTAAGGTGTTGGACTACGACCTGGGAGACCAGGGTTTGAATCCCCACATAGCCATGAAGCTCACTAGGTGACTTTCCAGTCACTGCCTCTCAGCCTCATGAAAACCCTGTTCATAGGGTCGCCATAAATCGGAATTGACTTGAAGGTAGTACATTTACATTTTATATTTGTTGCAAACATATGTGGCAGAGGAAAAGCCATTATATGCAGGTCTTTGGTTCAGCTTGGTTAGTCATATAAGTTGTTCTGGCATACATGAAGTTCTTCTGTGTTTTCGTAAGCACATAAAATGAGCCTGATGACAATCTGAATCAAATTAATCCAGACGCTCAAGGATTTTTATGGATCTTGCTTAGAATGTTTCCAATACTTGGCAGGACTATACAGTCTTCTAAAGATTATCATGAGCCACTCTACTATTCTCTGAATGTCTGGACTCCTGAAACAGGGACTGTAGCAGTGGGAGCCAGATGTTTTTCTTCCTGGGCCACTGGGGCAGCTAGCAAGCTGAGGGAATGAACCCCTAGTCTGATCTCTGCAGTTACTGATAGATGCAAAGTATACTGCAATGTTCAACCCAGCATGAATCAGGGGACATAAGAAGTTAATTTCTTCATCGTGTCCTGGCTCCTCATGTTGAGCAAGTCTCTGATTTGTGATTTTAATTTTTTAATGTGAGTTTTAATACATATAAAATTGTTGTAAACCTCTTTATTTTTTTATGAAAATGCAATATACAGGTGCTTTTACAAATGAATAAATACAACTCATTGCTCATGTGCAAGCTAGATTGATTTCCTGCTTGATTCCCCACCAAACTATCTTCCTGCTCCGCATCTCTGCTGAATGATCTGCCTGCATCTAGGCCGCTGGTCCTTACATTGCTGCTAGTCTATACTGTTAACCAACATCATCTCAAATGTTTTTTTTTTAATTGCCTTATTGTATACATCTGAAATCATCTTCTCTGCCCTTACAGAGCCCCAAGCTTTGAACTTTTATTAATTCCCTGACATATTGGTGTTTGCACTTTTTATTAGAGCATTCTAGGCTTGCAAGTTCATAACTACAAATTTAATTTGTTTTTAATTTTAAAGAAAACTTTCAAAACCATAGGAGAAGAACTTAGAGAAGGGGCAAAAGGTCCTTTTAACTTTTGTAGTCTCCTTTCAGGACTGTGACTGTGCAGAGGCACTTCTGGTTACTTAGGGTTTGGTGATGAAAGTCAATGTAATTATCAGGGAGATGCCTTTCAAATGCCAGGTAGCATTGGCACCTCCCCCACTTTTTCCTCTCTCTCTCTCTCTCTCTCTCTCTCTCTCTCTCTCTCTCTCTCTCAGAACACTTGTGACACTGCAGTAAGTGTCAGCAGTGTTTTTTTAGCCCACCAGTGCCCATGGAAGGATGCAATCCTGTCATGTATCATCCTTCCACAGGGATATTGTGGAAGGGGGAATGGCTCTAGAGTAGGGATGGGAGAGAAATTTGATTCAGTTTACATTTAAAGGCAAACCTACCTTACCTGCATTTTCTGAAACAATATGCGAACCAAAACAGTCATCCTTTGAAATGTGCACTCCACTCAATTTTGCTATATAGTTCTCCAGTAAAGTGATATGTTCAACAAATGCATTTGTTGTTGTTATGTGCCTTCAAGTCGATTATGACTGACCCTATGAATCAGCGACCTCCAAGAACATCTGTCATGAACCACCCTGTTCAGATCTTGGAAGTTCAGGTCTGTGGCTTCCTTTATAGAATCAATCCATCTCTTCTTTGGCTTTCCTCTTTTTCTACTCCCTTCTGTTTTTCCCAGCATTATTGTCTTTTCTAGTGAATCATGTCTTCTCATTATGTGTCCGAAGTAGGATAACCTCAGTTTCATCATTTTAGCTTGAAGTGATAGTTCTGGTTTAATTGGATCTAACACCCAATTATTTGTCTTTTTTGCAGTCCATGGTATGCATATAGTAGGGTAAAGGAATGCATTAAAAATGCATATATTAGTGAAAATAACATACAAAATACATTATATTAGGGAGAATTGATCTGCAAAAATGTGTCTATTAGGCAAAACTGCATACAAAAATTGTTTATTTGGAGAAAGTTTCACGGAAATGTTGGATTTTCATGAGGATTCTGAGTCTTGCTGCTCTTTGCTGCAATGTCAAAAAGTTTTTTTTTTAAGAGAGAGAGAGAGAGAGAGAGAGACATGAAGGGAAGTTTATGCTAACTAGTGGGTAAAACCACACTTCAAAACTGAGTCAACTTCAATCACAAGATGGTTGGCAGTATTTCCTTCTTCTGTCCCCCCCCCCGCCACATGAAAAACAAAACAAAACGTTGGTAGAGGCACTAGAAAAGAATAGGCTGAAATACCTTTGAGTTCATTAGGTTTGTCACTGTGATAAATGAACAAGTGTTCCCAGAGGGCATAACGATTTTGGCTGCAATGGCTACAATTTAAGTATATAGCAGGGCAGGCAACAAAATACTAAAAATACTTTAAAACATCTTAAAAACAAACTTTAAAAACATGTTAAATTTATGAAAACAAAACATCTTTGAAAACATGTTTTTTTAAAAATGCTTTAAAAACATCTTAAAAAGCAAGTCCAACATAGACACAGACTGGGATAAGGTCTGTATGTAAAAGGCTTGTTGAAAGAGGAAGGTTTTCCGTAGGCACCAAAAAGATAACACAGATCGTGCCTGTTTGATATTTAAGGGGAGGGAAATTCCAAAGAATAGGTGCCATAGCATTAAGAGTCCACTTCCTATGTTGTGCGGACATCTGATAAGATGGCATCTGCAGGAGGCCCTCATCTGCAGAGCGCAGTGATCGACTGGGTATATAAGGGGTAAGACAATCTTTCAGGTATCCTGGTCCAAAGCTGTATAGGGCTTTGTATACCAAAACCAGAACCTTGAACTTGGCCCGGTTCATCCAACACCATATCATCTTATGTTGCAGTTGTTCGTTTCTTTCTCTGTATAATATTGATACGTTTTATTGTTTTAATATTTTATAGTGCTGGTCTTTGACCGTAATAAATGATTGATTGATTGAACTTGGCCCAGTAGCTAATGGGCAGCCAGTGCAATTCTTTCAGCAGCAGAGTAACATGTTGATGATACACTGCCACAATGAGCAGTCGCACCGCCACATTTTGCACCAGCTGCAGATTCCAGACCAATCTCAAGGGCAGCTCCACATAGAGCACATTACAGTAAACCAGCCTGGAGATTACCAGTGCATGGACAACAGTGGTCAGGCTATCCCAGTCCAGAAATTGCCACAGCTATCTTACCAACCAAAGCTGGTAAAAGGCACTCCTAGCCACTGAGGCCACATGGGCCTCTAGCAACAAAGATGGATCTAGGAGTACTCCTCCAAAGCAGGCAATCCAAATTCAGGAACCACCAACCCACAGCATCTCCATCTTGCTTGGATTCATACTCAGTGTATTGGCCCTCATCCAGCCTACCACCAAGTCCAGCACTGGTGCAGGGCTTGAATGGCCTCTCTTGATTAAGATGTTACAGAGAAATGGATCTGGGTGTTGTCAGCACACTCACCCCAAATCTCCTGATGACCTCTCCCAAGGGCTTCATAGAGATGTTAAACAGCATAGGGGACAAGATGGTACCCTGTGGTACTCCACAGCACAACTGCCAGGGGGCTGAAAAACAATCACCCAGTGCTATTCTCTGAAAATAACCATGGAGTTAGGATCGGAACCACTGTAAAACAGTGCCTCTGATACCCATCTCACCAAGACAGCTCAGAAGGATACTATGGTCAACGGTATCAAAAGCCCTCAAGAGATCAAGTTAGAATAATGGTCACACTCTCCCATCCTTCTCCTCATAAAGGTCCATCAGGCTGACCAAGGCTGATTCAGTCCCATAACCAGACCTGAACTCAGATTGGAATAAATCAAGATAATCTGTTTCATCCAAGAGTACTTGCAATTGCTATGTCACAACCCTCTCAATCACATTCCTTAAAAAGGGGTATTTGCAACTGGGTGGTAGTTGTCACAAAATAATGGGTCCAGGGTGCGCTTTTTCAGGAATGGTTGGATCACCGCCTCTTTCAGGCTGGCTGGGACCACTCCCTCCTGCAAAGATGTGTTGACCACACCCTGGATCCACTTGGTTATATCCCCTCAGAAAGCTTTAATAAGTCAAGTAGGAATAGGATCGAGGAGACACATTGCTAGTTGCATCATCACAAGCACCTTGTCCACGTCATCAGGCTATACAAACTGAAACCGATCCCAAAAAGTTGCGGCAGATGTTGCACTGGACACATCACGGGATTACAGTAGATGTGGATGGGGCATCAAGATTGCTGCGGAGGCGAGCATCTTTACCCTCAAAGTGCCCTGCAAACAATTCACAGTGGGCCTCTGAATGTTCTAAAGCTCCATTTCCTGGAGTTGATGTCAACAGACCCTGACAATAAAAAAAGCTTGATGGCTACTTGAGGATGTGATGGAGGCAGAGAAGTGAGCCTTCTTTGCTGCTCTGACAGCCACACAGTGGGCATGGTTATGATGATTTACTCATGCCCAATCAGCCTCACAGCACATCTTTCGTCCAGCCTGTTTCATTGTTCTTAGTTAACTGGTGTACCAAGATGCAAACCAGGCTCCATAATGCTATAGAGGGTGCTCAGGGGCAACAGTGTTAACAGCTCAGTGAGTTTCATTGTTCCACAGTGTGACAAGGTCTTTAACAGAGTAATCTGCGCTATCAACTGGAAACTCCTTCAGGGCATTCAGGAATCCAGTGGATTCCTTTAGTCTCCGGGGGTGGACCATGTTAATCTGTCCACCACCCCTGTAGGGGAGAATCAGAGCCGTAAGTCTAAACTTCACAAGGAAGTGGTCTGACTGTGACAGTAGGAAGATATCCACCACCCCCATCACCACACCACCCTTTCCTCCATCTGGAGCAAAACCCAAGTCGAGGGTGTGCCTTGCCCTATGTGTTGGACTGGTGACAACTTGAGACAGCTCCATGGTCATCATGGAGGCCATGAAGTTCCAGGCCAGAACACTAGAGGCAGCCTCAGTGGACACTGAAATCATCCAGGGCTATCATTCTGGGTTCCTCCAATACCAGAGCTGAGATGGCCTCCGCCAGCTTGGTCAGAGAAGCTGCTGGGCAGGAGGGTCGATGGTACACCAGCAACAACCTAGTTAACTGTCTCCCTGGCCCGACACCACGTGGAGGCCCTCACAGCCAGTTCCAAGACAAAGTGATTTCCTGGTGACAGAAATTAAAGTTCTGTAGAGCTCAGCAACTCCTCCCTCCTGTCCGTGCAGTGTGTGCTGGTGTTGCACCGAGTATCCAGGTGGGCAAAGCTTGGTCAGATCAACTCCTCCCAGCTCATCCACCCAGGTCTCAGTAATATAAACCAAATTGGGACTCTCATCCATGATCAAATCATGGATGAATGTGGTTGTACTATGTACTGACCTGGCATTAAACAATAGCATACACAGGCCAGTGGGCTCAGCAGATGGACAACCAGGAACCCGTCCATGAGAGGAATGGGAGCAAGGAATAAAGCATAGATAGCCTTGCCCTCATCTTCTTTGGTAGCTCATCACCTCCCCATGGCTATTTCTCCCTCTACCCATGATCACTGAAATTTGGGTGGTGTCACCCATGTCCTTCCTTTCCAAAACTACTCCTAAACACATGATATGGACACATCTCTGTGAGGGGAATAGGATTTTCCAAACAACTCTCAGCACCCTTAACAAACTACAGTTCCCAGGATTCGTTGAAAGCGGAACAATACTGTTTTAAAACAGTGTAGTGCAGATGGGGCCTTACTGACACTGCTTGCATATAACGCCAGTGCATATGGAACATCATTTCAAATAGATGGGAACTTCACAGGTAGCAATTTACCTGTGGCTCACATGACCCCGAATCAGGCCTGAACTTCCCTTTAGTCCTTGTCACTAACAGAAAATGGAAAATTGAGTGTGTTATAATGTACAGCTGATAGGTAGTTTCATTTTTCCTCAGCAGTAAGAATGAGGTCTTTTTCAGTGAGATGCCCATCTTAAGTAACACTTAGAGCTTTCTTGTCAGCTCAGCTTTCTTCGGGCCTTTTCTTTAAATCCTCGACATCAGTTATTTGGGGGTTCCAATTATATGGTTAAGGCAGCTACATCTGAGTAGATGCCAACATTTGGAATGCTCTTAAACTGAAAGGTTTATGGGGCACCCATTTCTAATGCAGGTAGGTTTTATGAAAAAGAAACCAACAAACTCCTGAGGTTCCTCCAGCCAATAGGGTAATTATTTCTTAACTAAGAGGAATGCATTCTTCACTTAGCTCCTGCTGTGTTGAAGTGCACCTAGTGGAAGGAAATGTGGGAGGCAGATAGAAGAGGACTATGGTTCAGCTGATACACAGTAAAGGGACTTAGGCAGATATTGGCAGCTAGGCAGGTTTATAGCTTCTCCAGCCCACCTCACTCACAACTCCTTCAGCTCTGAGGCTGATATGGATTGTAGCTGACTTTCATTTTGTTCTTCAGTAGCTTGGAAATGACGGACTTAATGTACCAGTCACACAGGCTCTTTCGTTAAAATTGCAGTCGACATTAGGCTTCCTTTTTTAAATGGATTTCATCAACATAATTGTTACACAGCTTTATTACAGTAATAAAGTAACTCCAGGGGGCCTCCACTGGAGAGGTAATTGTGGGAACTGAGGCACTCTTGTATTGGCACGTTCCTCTGGCGGCCTTCCTGTGTTCACATACCCCATAGTGTCCTTCTGTATTTCATTGTGCTGGCATAGGAACTTATTGCTCCTCATACTGCTGAGGCCCTTCAAGCAAACATTTCAAACAGTTTGAAAAATGCATGTAGTCATTTGAAATCAGCCTTATCAAGGGATGACCTGCTAGAGACATTTTGCCCTACTTTTGTTTTAGAAAGGAGTCACTTCCGTTTTTACATTCATATATCCAAGCAGTTTTTGTGTAGTGTGTGTGGTGGTGGTGGGGGAGTTGTTCTTAGAATTTCAAGTAACATAGGAAGTAGACTTATACTGAGTCAGACCATTGGTCCATCTGGCAGTGGCTTTCCAGGGTTTCATACTGAATGGTCTTTCCCAGCCTTACCTGGAGATGCTGGGGACTGAACCTGGGACCTTCTGCATGCAAGACAGATGCTCTACCGCTGAGCTACAGCCCTTCCCTGAGGCCACATTCTCTGAAGGAGCAATTAATTTTCATCCTTATCCTTTAGCCAGGTGGATAAAAACTGTTTGTATAAATACCTATGAGAATATACTCAAGAGAGAGAACACACACACTATACATTGTGAATTATGTCTGCCCATCTCGTCCCTGGCCAGTTCCAGTTGTTCTTGGAATCAAGGTGGGCAAAAATAGATTTCATTAAAGCTGATTATTTTGTCAGGTGTGCGCAGCAAGGTGGGTCGGTAACATGGGGCATCTGTCTTGATAGTGCTGTCACTGCCACTTACCTGGACCAGATGGGTTGGCTAGGTGGGGACTGTACTGAGATACCAGCGGAGCCAATATGGTGTTCCTGCTAGTGCTACTCATATAGCTCCAACCTTACCTATGCCCTTCCCCATACCTGTGCCTTCCAGGTAAGTGGCAGAAAAGCTGGTGAGAGGAGCCCCTGCCTCACCATGCTGGCTGTTCCTGAAAATGATTCAATCACATATAGTTTTTGCTAGTGATACACCTGAAGGTCAGTATCCAGAAATATTTGGGAAGTTCTAAAATCAGCTCTCTAGTGCAGTGCCCCCATTTCCTACACAAACGTAGCTGCAAAAGTGACCGGGTGGCAACTGGTGGGGTCTTAATAATAATAATTTAATAATAATAATTTAATTTATATGCTACCTATCTGGCCGATGACCACTCTAGGCGACGTACAATTTAGTTGCAATAAATGCATCATAATAAAATACACATAAGATACATATAACAATAAAACTATGAATAAAGAACAATAACAGTTCAGAGAATAGGCGATTAGTCCTAAAAAATTTACCCTCCCTGGAAGTCCCAAAGGCCTGTCTGAAGAGCCAGGTCTTCAAGGCTTTGCGGAATACATTCAGGGAAGGGGCATGCCGAAGATCATACGGGAGGGAGTTCCAGAGAGTGGGGGCCGCCACTGAAAATGCGGTCCATGGTCTCCACTGTGGCCATATAATCTTAGAATGTATGGGAAATGGCCCACAATGCAGATGATGTTCATGTGAGCATGTTCCATATACCCGGAACACTGTTGTGATCATCTACCTGAAGGTGCAGCAAGCTCTACCTCTTTAGTGCTGTCCTCCAGCCACAGGGTCACCATTGACCTTAGTCAGGGCTCCAGTCCCCCTCCTCAGGGGATGAGATCCCACATATAGACAATCTGAGAGAGGTAGAAGAGGATATGACTTTGGAAACAGTTTTGGATGTCCCTATCCCCTCAGAAGCCTCATCACCAGAAAGCACAATGAGGCCAGCCTTGTTTCAGCCTGAAGAGGCAGCATTATCATTTGAAGTTTCCAGCTCCAAATCACCACCATGCCCTAGTTGCTTTTATGCCATTGCAGTCAGACTCCTAAAATGAGCAGGGCCCTTAAAGGTGGAGGTCTCCTTCATTGTGGAGGTTGAGCCAACAGCCGGAACAAAGCAAAATTCCTACAGAGAACTCAGTCTTCGCTAAACATTAGAACACCATTCAAATTAAGCTTGTCTGGCTTTGAGCCCCACTTCAGCTGTTTGTAACACTCCCCATTTCCTTGATTCTGTCCAGCTGAGACCTGACCTCTGTTTTCTTTGACTATGTTTCTGCAGCCTCACTCTTGCTTGTGAACCTGGAACCTGACCTTTTGTTGCATCTGGCCGCACATACTCAAAACTGACTCCAGTGAGTACATGCTCACAAACCTAGTTCTTTCTGTTGCAGTCCAGACACAATATGGAGGCACAAAATTAATGTTTAAAATAAATAATTGGGACAGAGGTCAGGTTTCCCATTTTTTAACCAGAAATGCAGGAGCCAGACATCCCAAATCCACCAGCTACTTACTGGGCTAGTAGTTTTTATCATCATTGTAATAACAGTTTTCTAACTCAAGAAAGGAATTGGAGTAGGAAGATTTAACATTCTACTTTATATAGAAAAGCGCTTTTCCTGAAACCAGTGCTGCACAATCGTTATTAACACCACACAATTTATTCAGCAGTTGCCAGAAAGGCAAATGATATAACTACTACTTATAGCTGAGTGTCAGATACAGTTAATTTAAAACCACTGTCTCACATGGGACCTGATCCTCAGCTTTGATTCAATTATGACCTATTTAGCTCTTGTGGGACTCTATGGAAGGATATAGACCTCACTTATCTCCATGATATCTTGGAAATAAAACCCAAACAAAGCCTGAGTTACAGTACAAATTGTGGCACAGATATAGGAGAACTCCTTAGTGCTGTCCCTAGGGGTACCTAGACATTTCTGCTGGATATGCTGCTTTTGCAGTGACTCCTTTTTGCACTTCCCCTAACCATTGGTAGTTCAGTATGATATTACTGCATCTCTAAAGAGTATACCAAAGATGAAATCACGCATGTACTTTTGCTTTTTATATATTTAACAAAATTTATATTCTGCCTGATTGTAAGAAACCTCTAAGTGGTTTACAAAATAGATTAAAATTATTGATAAAACAGTTAAAAACAAGTAATTTAAAACATTTTAAAAACAATTAAAAGAGCAACAGACTAAAAAATAATTAAAACACATCAACATCTATGTGTCTGGATAGGCTTTCCTAAATAAAAAAGTTTTAAGCAGGCACTGAAAAGAATACAGCGAAAGCGCCTGCCTGATGTCCAGGTCTGGCATCAGACTGCAGTGGGCCCTTGGGCACCAGACTACAGCAGGTCCCTGCTCCTGCATGCTTAAATACACTGGGTCTTATCACATCTTACACTGCTGCATCAGCATGCATGTCTGCCATCATCCAAGATGGTGGTGGGGGCATGTTCACGCCCACTGCCATCTTGGGTGATGGAAAGCATCCTTGCACAGTGCACTGATGCGGCAATGCAAAAGCTGGCATGACTGGGTATACTGAAGCATGTGTGTACAGGGGTGGTGTTGCTTAGGAGAGTGGAGCTCCTGGTCGACAATCTGCACCACCATCCAGTTGTGTTTTGCAATCATGCCCTGTGACCCAATGCTGACGGGAAACATGGAGTGGGAGCTTCACCTTCCCAGTCCCAGGGGCCTTTGGCCAGTGCCTGACATAGCTGCCTGCTGGCTCCAGGCCTGCTGGTATCAGTAGTAAACACTAAAACCAATCTTGCAAAAATTATACATAAATAAAGATTGCTTTTTTGCAGTGTTTTATCAATTCACATACATGGTGAGGGGGAATTCATGAATGGCAGGGGGAGGAGGAGGTGCCACAGCTCAGGGGCAGAACAGCTGTTTTGTATGCAGAAGGTTTCAGATTCAAACTCTGGAACTTCATTGGGTCATAGGTGTTGAGAAAGACCTCTGCCTGAGACCCCAGAGAGCTGTTGCCAATCAGGGTAGCAGACAGTACTGGAATAGATGTCAAAATAGTCTGACTTGGTAGAAGGCAGCTACCTATGTACATATGGACTGAAAACTACAGCAAATTGTACATGCACAGTACTTTCTAAAAATTTGGAAAGAAAAACAAAGCAGAACAATGAAGAATTCCTAATGCATTGGTTCTGCTTCAGAAATCAGACCAAGTAATTCAGCACTTCAATATCCAGGAGAAAACTTGGATAATATCAGAAGCACACCTACAACATCTGAGATGTTTAATATCCTGGAATATTCTACTTTCTTACTACTATCCAAGAGATTATGAATTACCATATATAGGGAGATATTCAAAAGAAATCACCATGGCTTGGGAAAAGGCTAGGGGAAAAAAAAGAATTTCGTGTAAAAAATGAACATGAAAAATATGACATTCACTGTTTATCCTAGTGGAGGGATCATTGGCCTCTTTGGTCCTGTTTGCAAACTGGAGAAAATGTCACCACGCAGGTACTGCAACCACACACATGCACCACAACTACATACCCCTCCACCCCTCCCTGATAGGAATTAGGCTTGAAAAAAGGATGTTCACTTTTTTTCAAGCCTAATGGGGGTGGAGGATAGTCATCCTGGAGAGTACATCCAGGAAGGCCAACTTCAATCTCCAGGAAAATATGTCCCCTCACCCCAACACACACAAAGTTAGACTCGAAGGAAGCCTTTTTCTAGCTACAGTAGAATGGCTCTTTCAAGCATAATTGAGGTGGGTGCATTTTGGTTTGTGTGTGTGTCAGGCAAGGGAGGGGCAATCCTTCCTTCCCCATCTGTAACTCCCCCAAATATCCCCTATACTACAATTGGGCTTGAAAAAGCTTCCTACTGCTGAAACTGGAAATGGACTGCCTTCAAGTCGCTGCCAACTTATGGCGACCCTATGAACAGGGTTTTCATGATAAGCGGTATTCAGAGGGGGTTTACCATTGCCTCCCTCTGAGGCTTAGAGGCAGTGACTGGCCCAAGGTCACCCAGTGAGCTTCATGGCTGTGTAGGGATTTGAACCCTGATCTCCCAGGTCGTAGTCCAACACTCTAACCACTACACCACACTGGCTCTCTTCCTACTGCTACAAGCATAATTTCAGTGAGGTGGGGGGATGTTGGTGGTGGGATCCTGCGTGTGCCAGGGAAAACCTTCACAGACATGTGTACCCGTGGGCAACACTTTGACAACCTACATAGTCAGGCAAATATTACAAAATGGGGACTCTATTAGAGTGATAAGAGGCAATAATCCAGAGGTTGTGACTGTCTTCATGTTAAGGGACACTAGTAGCTTGCATATGTGATTTTTTTTCCAGTAAAATACTACCAATTACATCTGCTCTGTGCAATTCGTTATCCAAATATTTGTCTGTTGCCCCACAAGGGAATGCAGCTTAAAAAATATGAGATGTAGCCCACCCTGATTTCTGCAGAATTAAGATGGAAGAGTAGCAATATGTTAACAGAAGAGGTGTGTTTCACACCAGGTGTCTTAATAAATTTGGATATCCTTCTTGGTAGAGGTAAATTAACTAGAGTTGTTATGGTAATTAAAAGATGACACAAATTTGACACCTGTCATGAATACAATTCCACAAAGCCAGAAGCTGCAATTAATTCTTGAATTAAATTATATTGCATCTAATATCCTTAAGGGAAAAATCTCGACATAGGTTAACTACACTTGCATGTGTTACCTTTCAGCTGTCCTATTTTTAGAAACCTGATATCCAGTGGCGATAGATTGTGCTTTGGGGTATGTGCTTTTGCACAATGAAATAAAATAATCCTACAGTTTGACATTTCACAACATCACTACATTGGAAGGACAGGGTATGTGAACTTTTCATCCTTTGTAACTCCTAATGATCCAAGGAACTTGCATTTGAAACTACAGTATTACACCATACATTCCTGTCCTGGGAATAAAGTACTTATAATTGGATTCTCGCTACACGTTCTTGCTATTAGATCACACTTTTTGAAAGGTGTTTCAATTTTTCGAGCCTAACATGTTCTTAAATATGGAGTTATACATGAGAGGATATGCTTTTTTATACTGTGGGAAGGGATGTGCGGTCTCAGTGCTGAATTAAATTTTGCAACAAAATGAAGACTGCAGGCAAGACCACGTAGGGAACTATCTGGAGATGTGCAAAACTTTCTTATTATTTTTGCAGATGGTTTCACTTTCCTAAAAAGTGTCATTGCACATTAAGCACACTGATCACAAAAGCTGAAATGCAATTTTTGCAACAGTAGAGTTTTCTAAACTGTTGTTTTCCATGTTACTTTTGATTCTATTACAGTATTGTACATTGTTTCCTGTCTGAAAGTCAGAAAGCCTTGACTTTAATTATGTAGGGTTTCTGCTTTGAAAGTGAGTGGGCAGATTTGCATTCATAATTTTTTTTTAGTAATAATCCAAGTTCTGGATTATCGTTTATCTAATTCCACCATCAGTATGCTGACTGACTTGTTGTCACTCAACAAGCTTGTTGTACAGATTGGTCTGCTATTTTGTAAGCCTCAAAGAAACATAAATTGAGAAAGCTCTTTGTCCCACCTTTGGTGGTGGTGCAGAAGGGGCCTTCCCTGTGTTTGTGGAACTACCTGCCTCAGGAATCTGGTTCCTCTTTGTTGGTTTTTCACTGCCTCCTTAAGCCTTATTGTTCCACAGCTATTTAATTTATCTGATTAGGTATGTTGGTATTTTATCTGCCACCCTCTCTGTATTTACTTACTTTTTTAGCACATATATTTGATTGTGTTTAAATCTGTTTTAGTTTATATTGTTACTTCTAATTTATATTGTTAGCTTGGGCATCTTTCACATGGACAGATACTCACTTTAATAAATAGTAACTTCACTGTATGCTCTTTGAATCAATCTTTATGGTTTCAGGCTTGCATCAGCTTTATATTTCAAATGAATGCAGTCTTCTCTGCATACATTTGGGTTTCCATTGTTCCACATGGAGAATGTATGGTAAGTAAGTATTTAATGGCTTTCCCCCCTTATAGGTTTGTGATATGTATCCTTATATAAACATGGGGAACAGGGCATATCACAATCCAACCTCTTTTTTTGAGGGGGGGGGGGATGACCTGCCAGGTTCTAACTAGGAATGGGTGGATAAAATACACATTTCTGCAAAGCAATCTTCCTTGCATTGTGTGTGGTATTTTCACAAATATATGCATTTTTTCACATTTTTTGGCTGGAGAACTGCACTGGAAAATTCAGGAAAGTTTGAATTCTGAAGGATGGCTGTGTTTTGGTTTGTGTATTGTTTAAATAGGTTTGCCTTTAAGTGTGAACTGAATACCCACCACCATCCCTAGGAGCACTATGGAATGGACTGAATTAGAGTTGCCAGGCCCGACCTCCAAGAGGTCTTCTGTATCTTTAAAAGTTGTGCAGAGGGAAGGGAGAATTCCACCTTGTGGTTTTTCCCATTACAGGGTTGCAAGAACACCTGCACTTGGCTGACTTTCTCTTCTCCTAAAGATACAGGATCAGTCTCAGGCCCTGAACCTGGCAACCCTAGACTGAATGTATACACAATAACTTTTTTTAAAAAACGGGCTGTATAATTCTGTTAAATTGGTGGATGTGGTAGATTTTACTTCGTTTTCAGGGATTGTCTTAGTGATCTTTGAATTATTTCCCAGCTCTGTACAGTGATACCTCAGTTAAGGAATCCTCCAGGAACCAAGCTCCTTTAAAGTAAGGCTTTTCTTAAGGTGAAACTGACAGATTTTGTTTTGCTATGAAGAAACTTTCCAATGGGTGCTTTTGCTTTAAGGTGAAACTGACCAGATTGTGTCTTTGCTTTGCTATCAATAAACTGAGGAGTTTAGATCTTTGCTTTAAGGTGAAACTGACTAGTATGTGTCTTTGCTTTTTCATGCATAAACTTTCAAGCCTGTGCCTTTGCTCTATTAGGGTGAAACACACGTCTTTGTGTTTGCTTTGCATTAAAGGGATCCCTTGCTTTCTCCCAGGGCTGAGGAGGGAAGAATGGAGTATGATTCAGAGGAGGAAAAGGAGTGGGGAGTGGGAGTGGGTAGGTGCCAGGTAGGCACCCTTTAAAGCCCCTGTTGAAACTGCCCCACCATCTATGAGTGGATGTAGAAACCTATCCCTATTATTTCCATGTTATTTCTATCTCTGGTACCAAAGGTTCTGTTAAAGAAGTAATGAACATATCAACTTTGTTAACTGATTACTGTAATTTAAGGAGACCACCAACAGGCAGTTTTCATGGGACAGTAGGAAATCATGCAAAGCACTGCAAATGCCGAGGCCTTTTGACACTTCTAAGTGGATAGGTGCAAGAAGATTCAAATCTCCTAATGATTCAAACAATTGGATTGCAACAGTGAAACATGGCCAGAATTAGCCTGATGGTCATGACTTTAGATTACCTGCAATTTGTTGGCAGCTGCAGTCAGCTGGGGACAATTCTGGAGAACAAGCTCAGCAGAATGAACTCTTGTGATAGACGAGGTACAAGTAAACATTTTTATGCCTTTTGCTTGTAAGAGATGTAATTTATGGCAGAGAGAATTGGAAAAGGGTTGGGGGCAAGAAGAAAGAACAGCTGAGTGGCTGAATTGAGCATATTTCTCCAGAGCAGACAAGGATCTGAATTGTCTTCCTCTGGCCATCAACAATACAAATGTTTCTAACAAAGATACTGGGTTCTTGTCTTTTTCTTACCCTTGCTTTCACTGCACTTCTGATTTTTCTTTTAAAAAAATGTCTCTATGGATGTAGTAGACATTTTGTGGTGGTGTTAATGTTACAAGGTGTCTGTTTCTTTTTCTGTCTCCCACCTGCTGTCCTTGCTTTTAATAGCTAGCTTTGGATAGCAAAAACAGGTGGGGCTTAATGTGTGCGCCATGGCTCAGGTATTTTCAACCTTAGATCCGCAGCTATATGCTTGTAACTAGAAATGGTAGCTCAAGAGAGTATTTCTGTGGGCTTGGAAGAAACCTAAGCAAGTGAGGATTGTTTTGTTTGTTTGTAACTGTTTTGTTCAGGAAGTCTCGTGTAGTAGGTTCCTTAAAATTCAGATGAGCTAAGAAATACATGATGAGCAAATGTGTCTAGCATCAGTGATTAATTGGATATGCTGCTTGGTGAGGTATAGAAATCTAGATAGATAGGTTTGTTCTTGGCTGCAGTTCTTGGTTAGTGATGAAGTAACTTAACCATGGGGACAGGTTTGGACAAGACACTAAGCCAAACCTTGCCTTAACTCAGTATCATGTGGAAGTAAAAGGTTCCTCTCTGAGAGTCCATATGTTTGTGTGGTCCCAATATAAGCCATAGTTTGGCTTGCTATGTTGTGTGAATGTAGTCAGACAGTATCTGATCTTTAAAACATAACAGAATAGGGGAGAATACCCCCAAAAGGGTACCTAACAAATAATCTGCTCACTAAAAATTTACTATCAGAGTTTTGTTTTCAAACAGCTTGAAGCTCAAAACAAATTAGAACTTGGAATTGTCCAATAAATAGTGATTTGTACAGTTTCCCCCTTTGCTCTGTTGTGTTGGATCAATTGGTGGCACCCTCTCATATTGTATGGGTAATTTTTAAATGTGTGACAGTTCTCCAAAGACAAGGGGCACAGGAGGGTTGAGGAACCTTGTTTAGAATGAAGCCACATTTCTTCATGGACACTCTTCCAAGGGCACATACCAGTACCAGGTGAGGCTACAGGCAAAAGTGCAGAGCAATTGACGTGACTCTAACCTTGCAGGATAGGCTATATTCCAGTCCCACAAAAGCGATAAGTTTCTACACGTGTCCCATCATCCATCTAAGCAAGCAACAGGCTTCATCAGAGTTCAAGAACAGCTTTCAGGCAGGCAAAAGCACTTAAGGAGAGCTTGGAGCAGGGCCATTGGAACATGTGGCCTGGGAAAAGTCCCAAGGGCCAAACAGAGGCATCTGTATTTAGAACTACTGAGTATGGGTCTTGCTGTCCAGTTGCAAAAACTCCAGTTGCCTTTCCTTAGCTACTGCCTTTCAGCCAATAGCCCTAGGCAGTATATAGTCAACAAATAACCTGTTTAAAAATCATCATCATAAAACAATTACACAACCACAATTTTAAAATCAATCAATAAAACCAGTCTCTCTTTGAAAACCATCTCAGCAGCATATCACCATTCCAATATGCAAACTGTCTCTTCCATCTCCCACCATTGCAGGTAACCATGACCTATATTTCAAAGTCTAGTAACATCAACGCATCATCAGTGCTTATTTAGCAATCTCTCAACACAACATAATTGCATTCCTACAATATTGTAAACAAGTTAGTCATCTGTGACCTGGAATCATTTACAGGGTATAAGCTTTATTAATAGAGGGAGGAAGCCCAGCATTCAGCTTCCTCCCTTACCCTATCAACCATGTTGACACCAAAGATCCTGGAAAGACAACAGCTGGCAAAATGTAATCAGTTCAGAGCTGAATTGCTGTTTGCATACTGAAACATAATGATGGCAACTAACCAGGTAATGTAAGAAAGGTGTTTTTATATATCCTCTATAGTTAACGTAAATTTAATAAGATGCTTTTTGATAAGTATAGTTGAGGGTTAATGAATATCTACTGATCTTTAATAGCTCTTTAATAAATGCATGCACCAACCTGTAGTTATATATATATAAAAGATTTATTTATTTACAACCCACCCTTCAGTAAATGATCCCAGGCTGGGGAAAGTTATTCAACCTCAATAGAAATATGTCATGCCAGCTCACTTTGAGATTTGCGTTCAGTAGCCACCTTGGTGTTTGTAATAAGAAACACTGAATTTTGTGTTTATTGTATGCCATTAAATAATTGGCTAATAAAATTATTTGTGTTGGAATTTAACAATGAAGCGTGCCTGTCTCATGGATAACTATCCTTAAGATAATCTGCATGAATGCAGTTGATGTTTGTGGTGATTAGTGCCACTGATTCTAAAACAAATATGCATTTTAAAATCTAATTAATCCTAGGTTTTGGAAACTATTAAAAAAAGAATAATTAGAATTTATCTTTCAGGACAAAGGTTCTAAAGCTTTTGAGTTCTTTAGCTTACGTCATCATGACAGGCGCAGTTCAGCTTTCAAAAAATACCTCAGACATTTTTTATTCTGGTCTTTCTACCCCTTTCTCTTCCATATTATCTGAGCTCTATCTACGCTTTGCAGTTTTCAAGAGTACACATGAGCTAGGCTAAGGTGCCTCATTGCTCTCCTGTGAAAATACAACACAGGGAGTCAAAAACAGCAACCTGCAATGGTAAATCACCTCTGAATACTGCTTACCATGAAAACCCTATTCATAGGGTCGCCCATAAGTCGGAATCGACTTGAAGGCGGTACATTTTTAAAGCTAGAATGCCTGGAGAGATAAGATGGAAAGAGTCAGGCAGGAGCTAGTGTATCAATGCTGGGCTGCTTTTGTCTGTGTTCTCCCCCTCCCAGAGAGAAAGGAAGGAAGGAAGGATGGACAGGCTGCCACCCAAGAACCTTGCTGTGTATCAGGGGTGAGGAACCTCAGGCCCAGGAGCCAAATTCAGCTTTCTAGGCCTCAAGACTCTCCCAGGGTACACCCCCTCTCCAATAACAACACCCCTGACTGGGCCTGCTTTGTTACCCTCCCTGAGTGTTTAGCTAGGTCTAAATGTGTCCTTGAATTCTGATTATGTAAGGTCCCAGCCAGAGGAGTCTTCACTGGAAGAAGACGAGGAGGCTCTGGTCTTGGACCCAGCCCTGGCTCAGGCTCCATCTGGGGATGAGGGACCAGGGTCCTATGATGAGGTCTGGCATCGAGACCAAACAGCCGCTGAGCCCAAGAGAGAGGTGTCACCTCTGATGCCAGATGGAGATCTAGCCCATTTGGAGGAGTGCCTGACTACAGGCCTGGACTCCTCAGGAGTAAAGGACTGGCTGCAGGTGATCAGTGAAAATTAGCTGAGGTTTGGGATGTGGTTCAGCAGCTCCAGCAAAAAAAACCCAGTGCTACGCGGGAAGGGCTGCTGGAACAACATCAGTGCTCCAGTTATATATCTAATCTGCCTAAAGATTGCCTGTGGACTCTGGAGCTGTCTCTTGCCTGGCCGCTTATCTGTGTTGCTTACAAATTGCTTGGCTTCTGACCCCAGACTGCTCTGACTCTGATTTTTGCCTGACCCCCTCAGTTTTAAGGTAAACTCAGGACTCAGACTTCAGACTGACCCTGAATACTACCCTTGTACTGCTCTCACTTGTGTTTCTGCTGGGGAGTCTCCCACCTCCTTAAGGAGCCTGGTGAGAATAGGACAGATACATTTCTTACTTGCATGGATGGAGGATATAGAGGGATCTCTAAGTGTGTGTAAAGCTGCTATACAAAGGTAAAGCTTACATTTGTTGCTCTACTCCTTTTGCCTCTGCCCCTGCCCACTGTGGGCATGCACCCCCTGGTTCCCCAGAAGAGAATCAGGCACCAGACATCACTGGGCCCTTGGGCCCCACACTGCTCTGGACTTGGGCCATCATACTTTCCATTATCCCTAAGGCAGGCCTGCTTGTCTGACCTCCTGCATTACCGGGCATGCCTGCCTGCCATCACTCACCTTAGTGTGTTCATGTGTGCGTGTGCGTGTGCAGCATGCTGTGTGCTGATGCGGGAGGTAGGTGGGGTGTGCAGACCTATTTAAGCCTGTGCCACCTGCGTTGGGTAGGGGCTTTGCCTGGGAGGGAGGAGATACCACTCTGCAATCCATGACAGTGTCGGGTTGCTGGCTGTGATTCACACAATGACCCAATGCCAGCATGGATCGTGAAAGAGGAGCTCCACCCTCCCAGCCTAAGATGGAGCTCCTCTGGGTTGCAGGGGCCCTTGGCTTGTGCCCAACCTGGCCCCCCACTGGTGCCAGGCCTCAAAGGAATGTAGTTTGTCTGGAGAAACAAACCAATTGATGGCAAAGTGACCTTGAGCCCACAGTTGTTGCAATTCTAAGTGAAGCACCAAATGCCACAACCCCTGATGTATTGTGGAAATGGTTTCAACTTACTCAGCTGGATGAGGTAGACAAGGTGTTTGTGGCTACATGCCCAACTATACACGCCCTTTACCCCATCCCTTTTGGCTTACTAAATCTAGCAGGGAAGGATTGACCAATTGGGTTCAGAACATGGTTAATTCTTCATTGCATGAGGGGATGCCCCTGCTGCTTTGAAATAGGCAGTGGTACAGCCACTCCTAAAGATGGCATCACTGGACTCTTTGGTTTGGAGTAACTGCCAACTAGTTGTAAATAAGCCCCCTTCCTAGGGAAGGTGCTGGAGAGCATCATGGTAGGACAGCTGCAATCATTATTGGAGGACACAGTAGACCCATCCTAATTATGAGTTTAGGCCTAGCCATGGGACTGAGTTGGCATTAGTCCCCCTGATGGATGACTTTAACAGAGAGCAAGATATGGGTAGTGAGACCTTGTTCGTTCTCCTTGACCTCTGTGCAGGTTTTGATACCATTGACTGTGGTATCCTCTTGGATTGGTTCCATGGGATGGGAATTGGAGGAACAGTGCTACAGTAGTTCCAGATGGCCCGGTTCAGAGAGTAGTGTTGGGAGAGTGCTATGGCATTTATGTTATAGGGTACCATAGGTCACTACTTTATTCTCAATGCCATTTAATATCTATATGAAGCCATTGGGAGTGGTCACTGGGAGACTAATGGCAAGATACCATTAGTATGCTGATGACACTTCTCCATAACAACTGGATTGGTGTCTTTATACAGCGGTGGGATGGATGAAGGAGAATAAACTGAGACTGAATCCTAGTAAGATGGAGCCACTGTGGGTGAATGGCTCCCATGTCTGAGAAATTGACCAATTATTTGCCCTGGATGGGGCAGCACTCCCCCTGAAGGAGCAGATATGCAGTGTGGCGATGCCTCTGGAGCCAGCTTTGTCACTGGAGACCCAGGTAGCTGCATTATCTAGAAGTGCCTTCTACCAGCTACAGCTAGAATGACAGTTGTGGGTGTTCCTGGACTGGGAGAGCTTGGACTCTGTAGTGCAGGCATTGGTGGCTTAAAGACTGGATTACTGCAGTGCATTCCATGTGGGCCTTCATGTGTGTTTGGTCTGGAATCTGTAGTTAGTGTAGAATGCTGCAGGAGTGAGACCCTGTCAGCATATTAGAAATTTGCTTAGAGACCTGCAATGGCTGCTGATTTGTTGTTGGGCCAAGTTCAAGGTGTTGTTATTAGTATACACTGCCCTTAACAGCTTGGGACCAGGTCAGGGTGGAACAAATGAAAATCTGAGCATGAAAGCTTGGATGCCCACATCCAGACATTTTTTTAATGCTAAAATGTTGCTTTTTTTAATAGCATACTTTTGACAAATGTTCCTAAAGTGTAATAGGTCACAATATATTTTAATTGGTATAAAATTTCATTCCTTAAAACCAAAAATCTCCATTTTACAGGAAATAACTTCCTGTGGGTTAACTGTGCAAAGAAATGCTAATCTAGAAAGTACAGATAAACACTAATGTCCTTTGCACGTTAATCCTGTATTAAATATTACTGTACAGTGCTGAGTTGCTCTGCAAAATGTTCTTAACTTTGGGAAAAGTAAATAAATAGAAATGTTCTCTCAGAAAGGTTTTTCAATAGTGTGCTGTAAGAAAAATGTTTACACAATAGTTTGTCTCCTGGTTTCTGATAGGAAATTGAAAATCTGCCCTAATATATAATTTCCCAGTGCTGATTTTTAAAGAAAAAGATGCAACAGATAAAGGCTATGCAGCTGTTTATTACAATATAACACGCTATAAATATCATGTTTAGCATTTTTTGTTATCTTTTGTCTTACACATGTCACAGAGTATCCTGGCCTTCCTACCAGAAGCACGGCAAGCAAACATCTTAAAACATCTCAAAAATAAAACATCTTTTAAAAAATATTAAAAAGCATCTTATTTAACATCTATATGGAGCCTCTGGGAACTGTCATTTGGAGATGTGGAACGAGGCGTCATCAATATGCAGATGACGCCCAACTCTATCTCTCTGTTCCATCTGAATTGGGAGAGGCTTGAATTTTGCAAAATTTGAATTTGACACCCAATTTCCTGTTTATTTGCTATTTTTTGTCCTCGCTAATTGGGTTTTCTTCCAGCGGTTTTTCATGGCTGAAGCAGATTTTTTTAAAAAAATGTCTCAGATATTTATATTAACATTTCCCTCAAAAATCAATATTAATATTGATGTTCTGTGGAAAATATTGATTTTTAAAGAAATGTATAAAATATTTTTAAAAATATAAATATTATTAATATTGATGTTTTTGTGGGAAAAAACCCAGAATTGGTATTTATCACAAATAATGAACATTGATCCTCAATGTAGTGGTACTGGAAAGAAACTTGATGGAGCAAAAATCAAACTGGCACCAAAATGCAGATCCCATCCCTAGTTCAGACGCTGGATCAGGGTTTGAAGGGGGCAATGGGCTGGATGTGAGCCAATAAATTGAGGGTAAATCCTGAAAAGACAGAGGTGTTATGTGACCAGACTTCTCATGTTTGGGAGGTGAGGAGACAACCTGTTGTGGATGGCATTGTTCCTTCTCCTGGAAGGAGCAGGTCTGCAGGTTGGAAGTTCTCCTGGATCCAGCACTGTCACTGGAGGCTCAGGTGGCCTCAGTGGCTAAGAGTGTCTTTTTCTAGCTCCGACTTGTTGACCAGCTTTGGCCCTTTTTGGACAGAGATGATTTGGTATGTATTGCATACTTTGGCAGAGTATTGCATGCTCTGGTAACTTCCAGATTGGATATTTGCAATGTGTTCTACGTGGGGCAGCCCTTAAACATGACTCAGAAACCTCCACTTGGTCCAAAATGTAGCAGCCAGATTATTGGCTGGGGTTCCCTTTAGATGCCATGTAACCCCTGATTTTAAAACAGCTGCATTGGTTGCCAGTTCGGGGCTTAATTTAAGGTGCTCACGATAGTGTTTAAAGTCCTAAGCAACTTATGTTCCAAATACCTGAAAGACCACCTCTTTCCCTACTGATCTTCTTGAGCGTTGAGATCAGCAGATGGGCCCATGTGGTAGTTCCACCACCCTCACAAGTTTGGGAGATGGTGACCTGGGAGAGGGCATTCTCTGTGGTGGCTCGTAAGTTGTGGAATTCCTTCCCCACCGAGGTGCATCTTGCAACTTCGCTGTATTGATACACCTGTTTACCCTGGCCTTTGACACCTGAGATGCATATTTTGTGGACTCTCCCTATTTTGTGATTGTTGGTTGTTTTAAATTGTTTTAATGTTGTATTTTAAAATAGTTGTAATCTGCCCTGGGACCTTTGATTGAGAGGGGGAAATAAATGCTAAAAATACTAATTAACAATAATAAATTAAGTAACAATGGTTGATTTTGTTGTTGTTATGTGCCTCCAAGTCGACTATGACTTATGGCGACCCTTTGAATCAGTGACCTCCAAGAGCATCTGTCGTAAACCACCCTGTTCAGATCTTGTAAGTTCAGGTCTGTGGCTTCCTTTATGGAATTAACCCATCTCTTGTTTGGCCTTCCTCTTTTTCTACTCCCTGGTGTTTTTCCCAGCATTATTATATTTTCTAATGAATCATGTCTTCTCATCATGTGTCTAAAGTATGATAACCTCAGTTTCATCATTTTAGCTACTAGTGATAATTCTGGTTTAATTTGTTCTAACTTCCAATTATTTGTCTTTTTCGCAGTCCATGGTATGCGCAAAGCTCTCCTCCACCACCACATTTCAAATGAATTGATTTTTCTCTTATCCACTTTTTTCACTGTCCAACTTCCACATCCATACATAGAGATTGGAAATACCATGGTGTCAATGATCCTGACTTTAGTGTTCAGTGATACATCTTTGCATTTGAGGACCTTTTCTAGTTCTGTCACCGCTGCCCTCCCCAGTCCTAGCCTTCTTCTGATTTCTTGACTATTGTCTCCATTTTGGTTAATGACTGTACCAAGGTATTGATAATCCTTGACAAGTTCAATATCCACATTGTCAACTGTGAAGTTACATAAATCTTCTGTTGTCATTACTTTAGTATTTTTGAGATTCAGCTGTAGTCCTGCTTTTGTGCTTTCCTCTTTAACTTTCATCAGCATTTGTTTCAAATCTTTACTGGTTTCTGCTAGTAGTATGGTATTGTCTGCACATCTTAAATTATTGATATTTCTACCTCCAATTTTCACACCTTCATCTTAGTCCAATCCTGATTTCCGTATGATATGTTCTGCATATAGATTAAATAAATAGGGTGATAAAATACACACCTGTCTCACACCCTTGCCGATGGGGAACCAATCGGTTTCTCCATATTCTATCCTTACAGTAGCCTCTGGGTTGCGCATCAGGACAATCAGATGCTGTGGCACCCTCATTTCTTTTAAAGCATTACATAGTTTTTCATGATCTACACAGTCAAAGACTTTGCTGTAATCTATGAAGCACAGGGTGATTTTCTTCTGAAATTCCTTGGTCCATTCCATTATCCAACGTATGTTTGTGATATGATCTCTGGTGCCTCTTCCCTTTCTAAATCCAGCTTTGAGGTCTGGCATTTCTCGCTCCATATATGGTAAGAGGCTTTGTTGTAGAATTTTGAGCATTACTTTACTTGCATGGGATATTAAGGCAATAGTTTGGTAATTACTGCATTCCCTGGGATCCCCTTTCTTTGGAATTGGGATGTATGTGGAATGCTTCCAGTCTGTGGGCCATTGTTTAGTTTTCCATATTTCTTGACATATTTCTTGGACAGATTTTACCAACTTTGGTTGGTAGCCCAGCTACGTCCCTATTTGAGTAAAGAGGACCTTACATCAGTGGTACATGCTCTGGTAACCTCACGTTTGGATTACTGTAATGCGCTTTACGTAGGGCTACCTTTGAAGACAGTTCGGAAGCTACAACTAGTGCAAAATGCGGCGGCCAGATTGCTGACAAGGACCAAGCGGTCCGAGCATATAACACCTGTTCTGGCCAGCTTGCACTGGTTGCCAATATGTTTCCGGGCTAGATTCAAAGTGTTGGTATTAACCTATAAATCCTTATACGGTGCGGGACCACGATACCTTGCGGAACGCCTCTTCCGATATGAACCGGCCCGTGCACTACGTTCTGCTACGAAGGCCCTCCTCCGGGTTCCAACTCACAGGGAGGCCCGGAGGGTGATGACAAGATCTAGGGCCTTCTCAGTGGTAGCCCCCGAACTATGGAACAGTCTCCCTGAGGAAGTACGCCTGGCGCCGACTCTGCTTTCCTTCCGGCGCCAGGTCAAAACCTTCCTATTCTCTGAAGCATTTTAAGTTACATTGATCTAATTTTAATAATGTTTATTGTATTGTTGATTGTATTTTAATATTATTCTGTTATTCATTGTATTTTTATACTATTTTATGTTCACCGCCCAGAGAGCTATCGCTAGTCGGGCGGTATATAAATTTAATAAATAAATAAATAAAATAATAAGATTCAGTCTCAGTAGCTTGTAGCAACTCTATTGGTATTCCATCTATCCTGGTGATTTGTTTCTTCCAAGTATTTTAAGAGCAGCTTTCACCTCACATTCTAAAATTTCTGGTTCTTCATCATACGGTTCCTCCATGAATGAATCTGTGATCTTGCCGTCTGTTTTATAGAGTTCTTCAGTGTATTGCTTCCATCTTCCTTTTATTTCATCTCGGTCCGTCAATGTGTTCTCCTGTTGATTATTCAGCATCCCTACTCTTGGTTTAAATTCCCCTTTCATTTCACTAATCTTTTGGAACAGGGCTCTTGTTCTACCCTATTTGTTGTCTTCTTCTATTTCTATACTGTAACTATTGTAATAGTTCTCTTTGTCTCTCAGTACTAGTCACTGTATTGTTGCATTTATGGTTATGACTGTGTTTCTATCTCCTTTTGCTTTTGCTTTCCTTCTTTTTTTAACCATTTTAAGAGTTTCTTCAGTCATCCATTGAGGTCTTTCTCTCTTTTTAATGAGAGGTATTGTCTTTTTGCATTATTCCCTGATAACATCTCTGACTTCATTTCATAGTTCTTCTGGTTCTCTGTCAACTAAGTTTAAAGCCTCAAACTTGTTCCTTATTTGAACTTTATATGCTTCTGGGATGTTATTTAAATTGTATTTTGGTGTTATGATTGCTTTTTTGGTCTAATTTAGCTTTACTCTGATTTTTGATACGACCAGTTCATGATCTGTACCACAGTCTGCTCCTTGTCTTGTTCTCACAGAAAGTATGGAACTTCTCCATCTTCTGCTACCAATTATAGAATCAATTTGATTCCTATATTGACCATTTGGTGATGTCCACGTGTACAGTTGTCTTTTCGGTTGCTCTAAAAACGTGTTTGCAAGAAACAAATTATTGGCTTCACATAATTCAGTGTCTTTCTCCTGCTTCATTTCTGTCTTCTAGGCCCCATTTCCCCACAATTCCTAATTCTTCTCTGTTCCCTACTTTTGCATTCCAATCCCCCATGATTATCAGCACATCTTGTTTTGGTGTGTGATCAATTTCTTCCTGTACTTCTGTGTAAAATCTCTCCAATTCTTCTTCTTCTGCGTTTGCCGTTGGAGCATAGACTTGGATGATGGTTATGTTGTTCCCGTTTAATCTCATTGATATAACTCGCTCAGACCTTGTGTTGTAGCTCCTAATTGCTCTTGCTACATCATTTCTCACTATTAAAGCAACCCCATTTCTTCTTAATTTCTCATTTCCTTTCTCATTTCCTTTCAGCTTTGACCCAGCTGTGTCATTAGTCACAGCGCTACTTGCTCTTGTCCTTTGTTCTTCCCCAGTAGCTTGGTGAGTCTCTTCTGACCTGGGGGTCTCATCTTCCAGCACTATCTCGTGTTGCATTTTGAATACTCTGTTCACAGGGTTTTCGTGATAAGAGATATTCAGAGGTGGTTTACCATTGCCAATAGTTAACAGCTATGCACAGAAATGGATTGGATTGACTTGAAAATAATAAAAAAGAGGATGTGTATATATGTGTGCACACACTGACACATATGCCCTATCTTTTAAATAATTTCCAACGTTTGGTAGAACCATATCATGAACCCTATCATTCCAATACTGAATAAAGACTCTCCATTTTTTTCTATAAATAGAAAATGCTATAAATAGAAAATATATAAATGCTGCCTTTTCTTTCTAACTGTTCAAATTTATAAGTTTATCTCAGGAAGCCACATTCCATAAACTCCTAACTATCTATCACTAGAGAAGATTTTACTTCTGTGACCCGTCTTCTTAAATGTTATTTTTCCACCGTGATGCAAAATCAGCTGGACCAGGATGTGGCTTGGAAAAAGCTGTTGAGGAGGGCCTGAATGAGCAGTCCTTGCATGGACAGAATGCTTGTCTTAGCACTACATTGAATAGAACCCAAGGCCTGGAAGGGGTAGGAACCAAGCCCACTGCTTCTTTCAACCATCTTGATGATGATAATAGTAGTGGTGGTGATGATTATGATGGCGATGATAATGTAATACTAGGTCCAAAGTTGCACTCAAAATTCATGGACAGCCAAATTAGGGTGGCCATTTTGCTGAATATGCTCCAGGGGAGGACTGACATTCTCTAATAGATTAGGAAGAGCTTGAAAAAGATTTTTTAAACAAATATCATAAAATTATAAACTGGAAGGAAAGAAGGAATCATAATATTTAATTTAAGTTGCCTTGTCTTCCTGGGCATGGTCTGTTATGAGATGAATATCTACCGCTTAATCAATGCCATTTAAATGAGGATGGGTTGTCTGGCACAAGAGCATTTTATTCCCCCCCCCACACACAGTATACATAACAGGCTGAAAAAGATTTTAAAAGCATTGCATTACAAGGTTCCATATAAAAAAATGTGCCGATCATACACAACCTAAAATGGCTAAGTCAGGGAAAGCCTTTTTAAAAAGATACGTTTCCAATAGCTGCCTAAAAGCCAAAATGCTAGGTGCTTGTCTAATCTCACCCAGAAACTGATTGCATCCACCAGAGTTTATAATAAGAAATACTGGACTTTTCAGAGGTTTGCTATCTTTGTAGTAAAGTGACCATCATGTGAATAGGAGGGACTATCTACAATGGGTTGTTGAACAGACTTCTACTTGTGCAACAGGATGCCATCTCCCTCTTTCCTCCTGCAACCTTCAGCAGCCACCTGTATACCCTCAAACATTGCTCCAAAGTGTTGAGGGACACTCTAAAGCAGATTTAAGTTACTGGAGGAGAAAAAAGGAAAAGATGAAGTCCTTCTGGATGAGGAGAAGTCTGTTTGCACAACAATGTATTCCGCCCAATATATCATTCAATACAACTTGTAGTAACTTTCCTCTTCTATCAAGCCTTTTAAGTTGAGACCTATCCCACTCTGCATCTGTGTTAGAATTGCTTTTAATTTGTCCTTTAATATTTTAACTCCTTTTTAAAAATATGTTTTTAAAGGTTTTTTTAATGCTTTTAAAGATGTTTTGTTTTAATGTATTTTAAGGTCTTTTTATTATGTTTTAATGTGTTTTTAATGTTTCTGTTTGCCGCCCTGGGCTCCTGCTGGAAGGAAGGGTGGGGTATAAATAAAATAATAAATAAAATAATTGAAATGGACTGGCAAACATACATCCACTCACGTATGCACACACACACATGCATATCTATGGAAGAATAAAGCTTAATATAGGAATCTTGAAAGATGGTGCATAGGTTGAATGGTCTCACTGACTTCAATCTATAAATGTAATTGCAAAGTCATCCAAATTTTAGAAATGTATGCTGTATAACCACTTGATTTATATAAGGCTAGAAGAGTTGCTTCCCGGTATAAATATTTAAGAAATATGACAGCTGAAAAAATATATTCTTTCCTTAATGTTTAGTCAAGAATTCTAGCAAGCCAAGTCAGATGATCTATATACTTCACCTTTGAATCAGTTGTGATAAATTTGAAGCAAATGGCATATAAATCTTCAATCTCTTGCAAAAGAACAAACTTTCCCAGGTTCTGTTGGATTGCTGCTAATGAAATGATGATTAGTCAGCTATGACTAGGCATCTTAAATCGAACCATTGAAAACACAACCAATGTTTGTATTGAACAAGAAAAATATCTGAGCAAGAAAAATATTGGGTTAGACTTTGGTGGAAAGTTTTGAGTTCAAATCAACACTGAGCCATGGCATGCATAGCGTGACCTTTTTCCAGGTATCTCCCAGCCTAATTGTGAGGATAAAATGAGAGGAAACCCATGTATGCTGCCCTTAGAGGAAAGGGGTGATGCACATTTAACTCCTCCTAATACAAAACAAACATTAATTCAGCAAATATGCCCTCTTACTGCCCTCTTACAGCTGGTATAGCACAGTGGGGAGGAGAGCCTGGCTGGGAATCCAGAGTCTGAGAGTTCAAATCCCCCCTCGTGTCTCCTGGGTGTCAAGGGCCAGCTAAAGATCACCCCCACAGTGAGTGGCTGAGGGGTTACATGCCCTGCCACCTATGCAGCCATGGGCAAGCTGCATAGTCCCAAGGAGCCAAGTTGCCCCCCAGCTGGCAGTTGCAGACAAGGAAGGGGCTGGCTTGTGCAGCTGTGGCAAGCTGAGCAGGCCCTAGCCAGCTGGGGAGGACTAGCCTCAGAGGAAGGCAATGGTAAACGCTTTCTGAATACCACTTACCATGAAATCCCTGTTCATAGGGTAGCCATAAATCGGGATCGACTTGAAGGCAGTCCATTTCCATTTCCATTGCCCTCTTACTGTTAATTATGTGTCTTTGGTTAATAAGCTTCTTGAGTTCTAAGAAGGTGACCTACATGTCATTAAGGGGGTAAACGGTGGATCAAACATGATTTTGTTGTAATTGCCAGTCCTCTTGCATTTTTGGATTTCACTTAACCAGAATCATTATCAAGCAAGACATCTTTGCAAAGCTCTGATAGTTAGATGTTTTAAACATAGACGCATTATGCTGATTTATTTAAAATACTTGGCAAACAATTAGACTGTCTATAAACTTAATTTATGGAAGTGGACATGTTTCAATGACTGTTTCACAACTATTTGATATAGAAGTAAAAATTTTTGGTATCTGAAGCTGTTACGTTTTGCTTTTAAACCTCTAAATTGCACTTAATTTTTAATGTTTACATCAAAGTGAATTTGCCATTTTTTCCCTTGAACAATATGACTTTGTAACTAATTTCTGCCCATTTGATTGGGAATAAAATGCCAAAAGAAGATAGCAAGGCGTTTGGTCTTTTTCATTTTTTTTTAATACATGATTTATATATAAAAAATATTGGAATAGTTTCATTTCAAGCAATGTGAAACTCACAAACATTTATTACAAACTGTATTCTGTGATGCTGAATCTGCAGAATTATTATCCATTACAGAAATATATCTTGGCTCCATGAAATGTATATCTTGTATTAAGGACTGAGTTAACCAGCTAATTAACTCCTCCCACAGTGATGATTAGTGTGGATATTTTAGATTATCTTTTGCAACTCGATACCATAATATCAATGTTGGATAGAAAAAGTACTCCGACCCACAAGCAGCAGAGAGAGGGGCCATCCATATGTTACCACAGATATTGCTGTGCTGACAGAGATAACTGCAGTGTTTGGTTCAGAGATTTCCATAATTCCCCTTCTAATTGTTCACTGCAACCTTTCTTATGATTGGTTTCGGGCTCCTATAAATACTTTCCAGGGTTATGCTAAATGATCCATATTTCAGGCACTAAAATAGACAATATTGATTTCACAGATCAGATGCTACTTCTCAAAAATCTGAATTTTTATAGGGAAATTAAATTTTGAATATGTGACTGCATAAAGACATATCAAGAGCTCTGCGGGATCACGCCAAAGACTCATCATGGTCCAGCTTCCTGTCCTCACAGTGGCCAATCAGAGGCTCACAAATAGGACCTCAGTGCTATAACACTTCCCCCACTTGAGATTCCTAGCAACTGGTATACAGAGGCATACTATGTGCGACATTGGAGGTGGAATATATCCATCAAAGCTTGTGGTGAATTTGTATAATCCTCTTTTAAAGCCATTCAAATTGGTGGGCCTCACTTTATTGTGTGGGAGTGAATTCCATAATTTAGCTATTTTATTTATTTCCTTTAATTTATGAATTGCTTTCTATGAAACATGTGGAAGTGATTTAACTGTAAACAATAAAAAACATAAATAAAATAATATAAAACAAAACAAAACAATATAATAATATCCAATGTAGGAACTGACTAGGATAAAAATCAAATAGGTGCTGAAAAGACAATAGACATGATGCCTGTCTGATATGTAACAAGAAGTTCCAGAGGGCAAGTGCCACCACACTAAAGGCCCAATTCCTACATCACATGCCTTCTGATGAGATGGCATCTGCATCTATGTGCTGTCTGAAGTAGTAGTTTCTTTTGGCTGTCCTGAATCTTCCAACATTCAGGTTTTATGGATGGCCCTGAGTTCTAGTATTATGAGATATTTTGTAATAGTATGAGATGCATGCGGACTGAATAAATTTATTTAAAATAGTTCTTGCCACCCTTAATCAGAAAACAGGGCAATGTATAAAAATAAAACTACTTGCCTAACAAATGAATATTATATACCTATATATAATTTGCTGTGTTTTTCTTCTTCTTCCCCCTGTCCTCATGATCTTCCATTTTACGTAGACCAAAGGTTGCCAGTCTTTTTGGGTTCATGGGCACATTTGCAAGCCAGCGAAACTGTTGTGGTCACCAAACTCACATTGCAGCCAACGACACTCCAGAACCTATTCTGTTGGCTATAGCAGAAGATTTCTTTCAAGCCTAATTTCAGCGGAAGAGGAGACCGTATGGGTCCAAGGGAAGGCCTCTGGATGCACATGTGTGCCCACAGGCAGCGCACTGGTGAGCCCTGCTAGACATTTTCCCACAGTCCAAAGTCTTTGTGTAACTCTTCATAGAACATGCCTTTGTTGAAATGACAAGAAACAAAGTGTCGCTTTCTCCCAGTACCTGAATACCATGAGAGGGAAGAGAAACTGAGACAAAATAATAATAAAGCCAATAGAGCCAATAAATGACAAGTTAAAATCCAATACAAGGGGAAAATGGTAAAAAAAAATCAAACAGATAAAGACAATAAAGAATTGTATAGAAACAATACAGCAAACAGACAATGGAGAACTAAATACAAATCTGGCAAAAAAAAAAAAAAAGGCCTACATATTATGTTGCATCGCCCTAAACTTTCTCTACCCAAACTACTTAAAACCCAAAGTTTAACCCACTCTGAGTTTCATAGCATTCTATCATTCTAGCAGAGCAATTCTAACTATAGAAAATTGGCATAATTTATCCCTATTACAAACTCCATTCAGGAGGAATTCTGAGGAATGTTACTTACACATCAACCTTTTTGCTGGCTGTGTTCTACTAAGCCATGTGATTGAGGTGAAAGGGGCTTGGAAGAGGTGTAAATCAATCTTTCCCCTGTGCTGCTCATGCCACGTACCTGGAATGCTCCTTTTTGGGGACTTACGCCAGTGTAACTTATGTTGACGTACGTTCTGCTGACCAAACTGCAGCTGAACTGGGATGAGGGACTTACACCGGTGTATCTTCTGCCCATCTTGGGGGAGGAACTTACACCAGCTCAGCTGGGAGAGCCCAAGATCCACCAAACCCAAACTCTCATCCCAGCAGATCTCATGTTTGGAGTGTTCTGTTAAGCAGCCTGTAGTTACCAGAAAGAGGGGAAGTAAGAGTAGAAAGAGCGTAGTGGACGTGGGTATATTGCTCAGTGGCGTGGATGGATCTTTCTGCCACAAACAGAAAATCACAAAACTTTCTTTCTCTCCTTGTTTTTTCTGTTTGTTTTGAAATATCACCAGTACCGCTGTAATCTTTCTGCCCTTTGCTTTGTTAAAACATATTTCATATTTGTCTTCTTAAACGGCTGTTACTTTATTCTCTAAGCGTTTCAAGGATTCACCATCTGCTGTGCCGCTTGAGGATGTACTTTGGCTTCTTAGTGAATAGCAATGTTCTCATTCTTGTTTTCAACAGGTGTCGAGATCACTTACTGGCAGTGTCTTTGTTTTACCAGTCCCTTAGATCCACTGACAGCATCTTTGTCTCCCCACAGGTTGCACAGGGGCTAGCTTTTTCCACTGCAGTTATTCATTTTAGTCTATAATGGCTGCTCTAGGATTTGCAAAATCCATTGCCTCCTTCATTCTGACAAGGTCAGATCGACCACTTGATAAGTATCATGTGGAAAAACACTTCAAATGCTGGAATGACATAATTTCTTTTTGTCCTATTGCAAATCTGCTGAGAAAAGCTGAAATGTGCCCACTCCATATAATAAGAGTTTGCAGAGTGACTTTCTTGTCAGCTTCTCACCCTTTGAAATCTACTTCCTCTGTAAACTAGACAAGCCTCCAAGTTACTTAAAATGTATTGCCGTAAAGGCTGTTTTCTGCTAGCTTTTTGTAGATGAAGCTTAGCGAGTATGAGATAATTTTAATTTTATATGGTATCTTCTTCTGTTGGTTATATGGGGTTTTAAAACAGTTATTTCCCACCTCAAGCTGCTGAAATGGAATTGCTCATCAATAATAGAGTAATCCAAACTCCCTTTTACACTGGCCAGGGTAGTAGTGGTAGAGCAGAGGTGTCCTTCTGCCAAGCCCTCCCAACCTCTTTCTGCAGATTGACACCAGTATCACTCTGCGAGCACAGAACTCCCCTTTTATGCCTGCTGAAAGGGCAGGGAGGCAGAAGTGCTACTAGCAGGTTCCCTACAAGTAGAAGGCCCTGAAACAGAGTATTCTGGGGTGGGGATGCAGTGGGGCTGAGCTGGCCTGGTATCTGTTGGATCCTGAGCCAGCTGCACTGCCATCACATGATGGCATAGGGCCTGATGCTCCACACCAGCATGTTTGGCTGGGCGGCAATTGTGGTGATTGTTCCACTGCTCCATTAAACCCCACCAGGGAGTAGCAGGGTGAGGATTGAACCCTAAATCTTTGTGTAAATGGGTAACAGAACAACCATCATCACCCTTATCTTTTGAGCTCAGAATACTCTATTTAAATCAGCCTTTGCAGAAATATGATCAAATATGCAGTTTCATGAAAATGCTTGGATGCTGCAGCTATGCAAAATGTTCATTCTTAACAGCATCTTTCTGGTGCCAATTAAAATTACAATTTAAGGCAAAGCTATCATAATTAATGAGCTTAGCATGGGCCTAACAGAACTGTTATCATTCAACTGTTCAATTACCCTTGATCTGAATTTGCCATAAAATGTTAGGGTTTCAGGAAATCTTTGCTTCTTCTATTAATTGCTATTGCAATGACTTGTAAAGATACCCATTATCTTTTCCCCAAGATATTTGCACTCTTTGGTGTTACTTTGACCTTCTTCCTTAATTGGTTGAGATGTTGCAGTTCTAGAACAGAGAGGCCATGCTTTCTTGAAATATGCTTGGTTCTGTTCATACTTTTCTCAGTCACATCCTTAAAATCCTGTTGAAAGGTGTCCTAATGTGGAACACTTTGTGGTGTTTTTCTTCCAGAAGTTGCAGCAGATGACTTGAAAGAGAGCTTTGGCACTAGGCATGGGAAAAGGGGAAACATCCGTTTGGGACTTTATTTATATGGAAAATTTATAAATAGCTTGCTCCATTTTTTAATTATCCAAGTAGTATACAGGTTCAATTAGATAGAAAGCATTACTAATATAAATCAGTTTAAAACAAATATACATAAACCATTATTTTTTTAAAAAAAGATTAAATCAATAACTCATTTAAACTAGTTATATATATATGAAATACTTATTACATTATATCTGTTACATGTTTGTTTATAACATGTGTTACCTGCTTTTCATTATAAAATAATCCCAAATTTGGGTTCCAATAAAATACAGTAAAATCATACTATCTATCATAAATCTATCAACAAGCAATGAAAAAGTAAGCAGGTAAAATAAAGCAACAGAACATACCAAGTCAAGTAACTGTTTACAAAGTACAGATTCAGCTAAAAGCCTAGGTAAAGCTATATAACCTTTTATAATCTGAATCTTTTGGGTTGTATCCAGTGTAGTGCTAAATCAGGGCCCCATCAGGGCAATGGCCCTTTTCTCTTCCTCCTCCTCCTGTGTGTCTGCTAAATCTGCTCTAGTGGTTCCCCAACCCTTCTAAGTAAATTTGGGGAGGGCACGTGGCACATGGGGGAGGAAAGGCGGAAAGTCCCATTGCACTACTACTAATCCTTGTGCTGGCAGGACAAATAATTTGAATACCACCCGATATATCCAATTTTGCAACTTTGTTTTAGTTTAAGAATGGTTATTTGATGTTTTGTGTGTTTGCTTATTTTTCGACTAAGGCCCCATCTGCACTATACATTTAAATCGGTATTATAACACTTTAAACAGCCATGGTTTTCCCCAAAGTATCCTGGGAACTGTAGTTCGTTAAGGTGCTGAGAATTGTTAGGAGACCCCTATTCCCCTCACAAAGCTACAATTCCCGGAGTGCTTTAACAGTCAATTCCTTTTTCTAGGGAATTATTTTATTCAAATACAGCTTGTGGCTGAATTGCATCTTTGTCATTCCATTTTTTCAATGGTTTTTAGTATGTTTGTAGATATGTAGTAAATCTGTTTATAAATAAAGCATTACTATTTTAATGTTGATAAAATTCCCAGTTTGATGCTACATGTTTTATTTATTTTATAATTTTTATTCCCCCACCCTTTTAGAACATTTGTAAATATTGGTAAGTCTGTTTATAAATAAAACATCAATATTTTAAATAAACAAATACAAAATGATATTCTATAGTTCATTCCCTGAGTGAAAGCTCAGCATTTGACAGCTCTTAAGCTTGACCTAAGATGGTGCTACCTTTCCCCCCAGCTGCTGCCTTCTCTCTCAGCTGCACATCCCCATTCTATCACCTGAGAGAAGTGCCACATACCTGATCCTTACACTGTCTGAAAGGGCTTGGGAGAGAGTGCAGGAAGGCAGAAAACCATGGATGTAGAAAGTGGTGTCCATAGCAAGTGTGCTTACCAGTGCTTGGCCCACTACAATTCAAATGTGTTCCACTGGCAAAAGTAGCTAGTGATCAGGGATCTACAGCTTCTATGTTGTAGATGGATCACTATAACTTATTGTTCTTAGTTTCTCCCATATTGTGTAATCTGGATTCACCCCTTCTGCTGAAACATTTGGAACGAGTAGTAGTTGTTTCAATGCTTGAGAATAAAGGTGTGTGGGTGGGAGCAATTCAGTCTGAAATTAGGAATACTGGAGTACCCATCCCCCTGCTGAAAAATATATGTTTTGTGCAACAAACCAATATTCACGGTGTGAAAAATTCATCTGATGAAGTAGGCTGTAGTCCATAAAAGTTTAAACCATAGCAAACCTCTAAGAGTAGTATATTCCATGGTGATTCCAGAGCTGAACGTAACTATCATTCTTAATCTTGGATTGGGTGTCCCCTACAAAGGTTTAGGGTTGTATCCAATAAAGTCATCACATTCGTGCAAGGATTTCTGCTTGCGCAATGGATTTCCCCCTCCCTCTCATCTACTGTGCACAATTATAAGTAGTACAATTTAACCAATCAGCCTAGCTTAATTTATTCTCCATTTTTAAAAGTCCTCTTTCTTTAGAAAGTCCATGAGTTTTTGACATTGGATGACTTTATAAAACATTCCACTAATTGGATTTGTTAAAATAAATAAATCAAAAGCTAATTGGGATGTGCCCTACCATTATTTTTGCTTACTGAATTAGATATGATGGAGTAAAGTCCTTTTTATCATATTTGTGCACTTATTTAAACACCCCCCTGGCACACAGTTCTGCAAATTCAATTATATATTCAAAGAAAGCGCTCAATTTATGCAAGGCTGGTTTACATTTAATCTGGGGGCAAGATTCAGTAATTGATGATAGGTCTGTTCAAAATTAATTAGGATCATTTAGAGGAACAGCAGCATTATTACCAGCATACAATGTAAAACAGGGGTTATTTCAGCCTTTAACATAATGAGTCACTACTCCTAGCTTGTTGTGGGTCAAGGGAGCCTTTGTTTGTTTGGGTTTATCTTTCAGTGCAGGGAGGTCACTTGCTTATTGTTCCTGCTTCACATGGGACAGATTGATAATAGGATTGTTAGAGGAGGATATGAACAATGCAGAGAAGATGAATGTATTTTTTGCATCAGTATTCACAGTGCAAGGTGCTGGGCAGAAATCCATGCCTGAACTGTTTTTTTCAGGAAGGGTGTCCAAAAAAACCTAAGCCAAATGGTGGTGACAGGAGGTGAAGTTCTAGTGCTTACCAATAAATTGAAAATTACCATGTCGAATGAGGAAATAATAATTACCAAACAAAAATATGGATCATTCCTAAAATTTGCCTTTGTGCCAGAGGACTGAAAAGTAAAATTATTGTAGGTATTTCCACAGGCGTGCTCAATAAGCACACTGCTCAAATGCTTGAGAGCAAGTTCAAGGAGAGCATGGCTGATAAGTAGATGCAACCCCATGTTTTTGACAGGCAAAGTGCCCCTGAATGCCAATCGAATGACAAACAACAGGACAGACAATTGTCTTCATGCTTTGCTCATGGGTTGCCCAGAAACCTCTAGCTGCCTGCTTGAGTGAAACAGGGTGTTGGACCAGATAAATGTTTGGTCTGATCCAGTGGGACTCTTTTTCTTTCCCCATACATTTCTGTAAACAGAATAATTTTCTGTTTATTTTCAAGCAACATTCAAGTCATTTATTTATTTATTTTCACAAGGAAACAGTCCCCTGTTCTACTTCCCTTCCAAATAAAATTCCAATTGCTCATTTTATGAATGTCTCTTAGGGATATTTGAAATTTGTAAATGCATCCATTAGTTAAATCGGGGGGAGGGTGTACTTTAATTTTAAGACTGTATGTGGAATTGTTTTAAACTGAAGGCTGAAACCCAGTTATTTTCTTCAGAGCACAAAAATATTTCATTATGCTGAGGGGAATTCTCCTAACTTTTTTCATACCATACCAGTTTGCAACAATTGCACCATGTTGCATTGTTACAAATAGCTAAGATGTTGTCCCAAATTTAGGGATGACTTGTTAGGTGTCATGTGAGCTGCTTTTGGACAGGAGGGATTTGGAAGTTCTGCTGCAACACATAGAACTCCTGTATGCTTTGTAAGATTGTGACAATTGGTTATCAATAAAATGTTGGCTCCAGACCTTATCTATGATTTCCAGCCTCTTAACCTTCATCTACTGGAGACTGACTGCTGTTTTTTACATGCATTCACTTTCTAGAGAACTTTTTTTAAAAGTTGCATCTATCATTGTGTTACTAAAGCCCTGAGTGATAGCATGTTCCCCCCCAAGATATCAGTAAAGTGGTGTCATCTAATTATGTGTGTGTGTTTGCATTTTGCTGTTGAGCAACATTCATACTGCCATCAGTAATTTTATCAACTGTTGGTTAATGAAGCACCAAATATCTTGATGTTCTTTGATCAATGGGTCTTGTGGCGATCCAACAAAGAATGTCCAAGAATTCTCTGAGCAAGTTCAAGGGCTGTTTCCTAAAAGCGACAATTTTCCTGTAATATTCCCAGTTTCTAAAACAGAGGGAAATTTCTCCATGTATATGCATAAAATATTTCTGCTTCTTTATTGATTCCTTTTAAAATCTGTTAATCCTCTGAATGTGTCTAAATTCCCAGATACCAGTGTAATTCCTTATTAGCCCCAATTAAAATTTGAATGTTCTTCCATATTTGGTGCAGCTATTTGCTTCATGAGATAAAAATGCCCTTTATATTATTTCTGTTTACTTGGTTTACATTGTGATATTGACAAGCAATTAATGTTGGCCTGTTGTAGTAGTGTTTAATTACATTATTAAAACAATTTACACCCTAGGGAACTCAGCAGGGGAACTCACCTTTGGGGAAATATCCAAGGTGAGACTTTGTATACGCCGAGTTCTTCGAAATCCAATTGACAAGCAATTATTTTAACAGTGCATTAGCTGTTTGCAAGCAGATTGGACAATGCTTATGAGTTTCTGAATATTTACATGAAAGGCACAAACGTTTCTATAGATATAATCTGACCCTCTTTATATATTAAACCATTAAAAAAACCTAAAACACCTTGCACTCCTCATCTCAGATCCTGACAATCACAACATTGTTTTACCTGGTCATGAGAAATCTCATTTTGCTTTATCTAATATTGTTGATAAAATAACCTTTGCATGTGTACTTCAGTTTCCCTATCCTGGCAATAGTTCTTCCATATGTGGATTCATTCTTGTTTGGTTTTAAATGTCATATATTTTATATTTATTTTATATATTTTTATATTTCTGTAAATTCACTTTAAAAGTGCAATAGCCATCAATACATTCATATTAGTTTACACATATAGCTTAACATATGCCATTCAAATGGATGTTTTAATAGTTATTTTATTGTTAATGTGAGCTGATGGTTCTCAGTCCCCCCACAGTTTTGGTTTGGTTACGGTTGTTCCCCCTCTTCCTCTTCCCGTTTTCTTTTTCCTCCTCCCCCCTTAATAGTTTTAAAAGACCAATTAAAATGTGGAAGTCATATCGGACAATTCTTGAGAATGGTGACTAAGAAATGTCATTTAACAAATAAATGAAAAAATAATAATTCCACCTTGAGATCTGCCCTTCTTTTCTACCTCGATTGCTGTCTATGTATTGTAAATCCTTTTTGGGTCATCTTCCATCAAACTCTCATAAAACGATGTATGATTTGGTCCTGCTGCTGCTCTGCCACTGCTGCTAGTCTAGTCAAGGTTACACTAGGGGCTTTTTTCCCTGCTGTAGTAAGGCAGTTGTTTGAATGCTTTGCCCGGAAGCCCAGCAGTAGAAGCCTCACAAACCATTCTTCTTCAGCCTGGGTCTGCAGATGTCTCCCATCATTCCTGACCATTGAAGAAGCTGGCTGGGAACTATGGGAAATGAAGTCTAACAACAACTAAGGATCCAAGGTTGAAGTAATTGACATAGATCATGGGTTGCATGGATCAATGAAGAACATTCAGGTGGTCTATCCTCTGTGAATCTTATCAAAACTCTTCTTGTTGCTTTTATTCCTCCCCAAATCACTCAGATGTTTTATTCAAGCAGCGTCCTCAAAAATGATCTTGACATTTTCTTTTAGCTAAAATTTGGTTGCAACTCTAAAAATCAGCCTACAGAAGTGGTCATGTAAAAAGGTGCTTAATTACCTATCTATATTTGGAAGTCATCTGTAGTGCTTAATCAACCTAGCTTTGGGTAATCTTCATAAGAAGTAAAAGAGCTAGTTTAGTTCCAGTAGTTGGAAGAAGAATATGGGATGTGAAGTCAGGTAGTTACAGTCTGAACAAGTCATCGGCATGTAGTTGTGCTTTTGTTTCCTCACAGTGCTTTTAAAATAAAGCAGATGGTGAATGCTGAACAGAAAGACCTTGAAGGGCCCTTCTGCTAACACTCTATTGTCCAATGCAGAGCCACTCCAGGCTAGTTACACTGAATGTTATCAGTGCTCGTACATAAAGAATGAAAATAAGAAGTCAAATAACATCTCTATTTAGCCCTGTTTCATCTTGCCAGTGTTACTTGGCAATCTGGTTTATATAGCAAGTCAGGGGTGTTTTCAGTAATAATTTGCCCTAAGAATGTCCTTAATTCCAGAGAGTGAAAAAAAAACCCACCTTGACTCTCTTATGTGAGGAGGAAGCAAATTGTGTTGGCTACCACTGCCCTAGAGAGTAACGCTCCCTAAGGTTACTTGCAAAATTAATTGCTTGTGTACTTAAACCAGCCCCTTTCAATAGAGACTAAAAGTCCCAGGTCTCCTGAGCAAGCAAGCATATATTAAGAACCTAGGAAGCTGCCTTATACTGAGTCAGACCATTGTTCCATCTGCTTCAATGTTGCCTACGGTGACTGGTAGTGGCTCCCCAGGGTTTCAGGCAGGGGTTTCTCCCAGCCCTACCTGGATATAATGGGGATTGAGTTTGGGACCTTCTGCATGCAAGGCAGATGCTCTACCACTGAGCTTGTAGCCCTTTCCCATTTCTTCCATGCACCCCATGAAGCCTAATGTTGAGCAAAACACCTCTGCATGGGTACTTGTGTCATCAACTGCTCATGGCCAGGGTATGCCGTCCCCTGTTTGGAAAATCATCTTCTCTTCAGTAGCAACATACTGTCAACTGATCACTTGGGAATCTGGTTAATGAAGCAGCCTTGTGTGTATGCTATGGGTCTGGGAGATGAATCAGAGCTCATTTAGCATGGTTACTGTGAGGGTGACCTGGAAGAATAGGTTCCAGACTCACCTCAGCCACAAATTCATTAGGTTTGTGCCCACTCTTCAATATGTAACACTGCCTAATGGCATGCATTGGGCTCTGTGTTTACTCTGAATATTGTGGTGAATTGCGGTGATTCAAGGAAGATTCTCACATTTCTGAGTTGGATAGCTGTGTTAACAAGGCATCTCAAATGGATTAGGGACTTAGTAAGCTTTGGAGTTGCGTCCAAGTCTGGAAGAAAATACATGATACATTTTACAATAAAATTTAAAAAGTAACAAAACTTCACTGTTGCCCTACATGAAACCCCCTGGATGTATGCCCTTACAGTTTAGTAACTGTCATTTACTTTGCAAAAGGTGCTATGCCTACACTTGCATGAAAAGGAAAAAAAGTGATAGCAGTTTTTAGATTTCTCATTATAGTGAATGGGGGAAACTGAGCTTTGTTTTGAACAAATATAATTCAGTCCCAAATAACGAGCTGAAGTGGAAAGACACAGAGTCCTTCTAAGACACAGCCTTAGCTTCTAAGGCTACAGATACAAGCTGAGTTTTGTGGCTGGTGTGCACTCCTTATCCACAGTTTCTGCTTTAGATTGTACTAATACAATTTTATGTTAAGCAGGTAAAAAAAAATCTGGCAGGTTCATTTTCAAATATAAGTACTGTATGTGGTAATACCTATGCCAGGGGGATTTCTGTTTTGTTTTAATGCAAAACTCATTTGAAATTGTTTATGTGTGTTTGTGTATATTATTGAAAATTAATGCAGCCTTTTGCTAACATTGCTAAATATACATTTGGACTTTCATGCACAAAAACTAGCACAGGAAGGCACACAAAACTGGGGAAATGTGTAACTGACATTTTTTTTTTTGCACTTCAAAGGGAAACTAAAGTGTCAAGGGAGTTTCAAACTTTAACGTACTGCTTATTCAAAGATGGAGTTGCCTCTTTCCCTCTGACTGATCTTTTATGAACATTAGGTTTTACTGCACGATGCCTAGGGGACCATTAACTGAGATATGAACACAAATCTTCAGATTAATGTGTGGCATATGACACTACTTTCTATATTGTGAAGATTTAAAGCTGTGACTAAGAAAAGTGACCTAAGAAACAATTGCTTATTAAATTTGAAAAAGGCAAGCCATATGTTCCAAATATTCATTTAGGATTCAGAAATCTTTGCTAGATACTCCTAAGGCAATGGTAAGAATTTAATGTGCCAGAAATTCATTTTATTTTTGCCTTGCAGGGTTTTTTATATAAAAGGCACTGATTTAAATAGGAGTAACATAACTAGACAGAAGTAATTAAGACAGAAGTATTTATTCATCTCTTTTTTCCTTAGGCGGTTGTTCATTTGATGAACACTACAGTAACTGTGGTTATAGCGTGGCACTGGGGACCAATGGATTTACTTGGGAGCAGATTAATACCTGGGAGAAGCCGACAATGGATCCAGCTGTCCCAACTGGTGAGTAAAAAGCATGCCAGGCAAGAAAGCTTCTTAAAAAACCTATTTATCGCAGGGTGATAATTTCCAAAGTTGGGACTGGGTTGGTTTATGGAGACAGGAATAAGTTAGCTTGTCATGTCATTTTACAGAATAGCATGAACATTACACTTGGGCATTATAGCTAGGCAACTTCACATTCAATGTCATTCTGAGATGTTATTCAATAACATTTGTTGTTGTCCAGAATATGTTGGTCTTGGTTCTCATTTTCTTCTTTCATTTACAGAGGTCAATAAAACAGCAGTTTGGATACCACTTTTTTAGATGCAAAGGTTAATCGCACGCCTACAATCAGTTGGGTTTTCTGAGTGCAATTTAAAGTCCTGTATGACTTAGGATCAGGGTACCTGAATTGTCTGCCTTCTTCCATATGAACTTGCCAACTGCCTGAGATCTTCTGGAAAGGCACTTTTTGTTGTCCTGCCAATGTCTGAGGTACAGTTGATAGTGACATGGAAAGAGACTTTTCAGTGGCTCCCCAAAGCTTTGGAACTCTGCCCCCAAGGAGATACATTTAGCCTCCTCAGTGATGTCCTTTCAACATCAGTCAATTAAGTTTAGCATTTTTCTTGACTTGTTTCTTACTAGTTTTATCTGATCATGGTGGAAGTTTCACTTTTCTAAGTAAAAAAAGTGGTCCGGTTTTTATTCGCTGTTTATGTGGTTTGCTAGATTGTAATTTATGTAAATTTTGCTTTATTTTTTTAAGGTCTAATGCAAGCTGCTTTGAGTATGATAGTAGATAGGCAGGGTAGAAATTGCTTAAATAAGAAATGACTTGTATTGTTCAACTAGTTAGGTCATTAGAAAACTCAGCTCAAATACTAGTACAAAACCAAAACTGTGTTACATCTGATTGCTGTTTTTTAACAGTAACAGCTGTTGGAGTAAAGCAAGATTAAAGGTTGATACTTACCCACATTAATTTTTGTAAAACACACTCTCAGTTTCTGTGTTGCCACAGCAATATCCACAATGTGATATGTAACAAACTTGTCATGGTTAGACAACAAATAAAAAAATCTAATAAAGATCATCAGTATTAGCCAAATGAAAGTGTTCCAATATATTTTTCTCTTGGATCATCATATTTGTTACACCAGAAAACATAATGACAAATATTTTCAGGTGACGGAGCGCCACAGTCAGTCTTTGAACTAAAAGAGTTCTATGATAATGACCTTCCAAAAATTCCCTTTAGGGATTGTGAGGGGGTGAGACTGTATTAATTAATTTGATAGTGTATTGATATGACTGAAATCCAGATAATTCTGAATCCATAGATGTCAACAAACCAGACACATATTCTACCAATTCACATAGTTAAGAACATAAGAAGAGCCTGCTAGATCAGGGCAATGTCCCATCTAGTCCAGCATCCAGTTATCACAGTTGCCAGCCAGATGCCTATGGGAAGCCCACAAGCAAGACCAGTACTCTGCTATCCTGCAGTTTCCAGCAACTGGCATTCGGAAACATGCTGCCTCTGACTATGGAGGAAGAACACAATTTGTTTCCATATACTTGCACAATAAAATATGTGCATCTGAAATAAATTATGACATTCAGATTAACACTCAAACGTGTAATCTATGTTTGACAAGTCTTTGGCTTAATCTTGAGAGGCACAGACTTCAGCCAACTTTAATTTAATTGAATGTGGTGCATATCACCTTTCTCTTGACTCTTTCCCCTTTCTCCTATAGGGCTGTAATTGACTTTGTTGGTGGTTTTGTGCTGTAACAGTTCAAACGCATGCTTACCACCCCAGTGCGAATCAGTCAGCATTCCCCCTCTCCCTCAAAGTAACATTGATTTTCATTCGGGTTGACTTTTGCAATATGGACGTTTGTGATTTAAACTGGTATGATAGTCATTCATAGTTGTCCCTTTTTGTGTTGGAGGCTTGCCGATGCCGTTACTGAGTTTTGGAGGACATCACAGGTACATTCTTAATGGATATGAGTTTTAAGTACAGTTTGTTTATTTTTTTTTAAAAAAATGGCTTAATCCTAAAATGGTGAGAAATTATGACCTGCCCTGAGCCTTAGGAATTGAAAAAAAAACAAGCTGTTCTCTCTTTTGGTCTACTTTGGAGAGAGGGGGGGAGGAGAGGGGGAGAGAGAGAGAGAGAGATTTCCTTGTCACTTCAGTCCAGTCTGCTGACACATCTCCCTGTGACACCAACATAATGCCACTGTGAATGTTGCTACTGCAACAATACACTTTCTGTCATTGTTCTCTCATGGCTGTTGGCATGCCATATCCAAAGCACTTCTAGCTGCTGAAAGTCTGTCAGATCAGGTTGCAAGACACACTGGAAGGGAAATTGTGTACAATCTGCCTCTTCTTTGTTAGTTCATGGATGATATCTCATGGCTTGAAGTTCATGTTCTAGCTGGTACATTTTGCTCTCTTGTTTTATGTTATTCTAGAGAGTACATGCACATTCATGGTGCTATATTAAATAATAAATAATAATAAACCTCACTTAATGAGAACACCATTAAGGTTGTGCTGACATTAATTGTGCATTCTTGAGTTGCTCCTATATTTCCTGTAATCCTCCCCTGTGCCCCCCTTCTTGCACATTTTTTTTTCAAAAAAGAAATGCTCCAATAAATAATAATTTTTGAGCTAATGTTTGTACTGCATAGCCCTGCATTCAAGCCTGTTTACTGGACGGCATCTGATTTGCTGCATAGAATGTGTGATTTTATTTTCTCAAGATTAGTGATATTGCAGTGTTGTGTATTGTTACACAATGTCATCCCACTCACAGTTTGACATTGGATATGGCTGTTGATGATGTATCAGACTATAGTCATTTTCAGATAGAACCTACTAGTGCACAGCCCCATTTAAAAAATGACCAAGTGACTGGTTTGTATGTGTCAGTGAGTCCACTGGCTAGTATATCTATGCGATTTTACACCTTTGAAATACGGACTCCTCTGATATTGTGAGAGAGTCCATGCAATGGGAAAAATAACACCAAGTAAATGTTTAAGAAAAAAAAGAGTTACCAATAAAAGAAAAATTTCTAACCTACCTCTTTATATATCAAAGGATTGTATCCAACAAAATCATCCTGTTAGTGCAAGGACTTCCATCTGCACAATGGGACATCTTTTTCTTTTCCTCTCTACATGTTTGCCAAAGCTGCCAGAGAATTTGGGAGGACATGTTGGGCATGCGGGGAGAGGAGATGAAGATGAAGTCCTGTTGTGCAGATGGAAGTTCTTGCACTAATGGAACAAATTCACTGGATACAACCCCAATTGTTTGGCACAGCTGTAATTAACACTTTCTGTCCATGTCTCAGAAACCACATAGGTGAACTTCCTCATAGATATAAGATGATAGTTCAGATTAAGTATGTTCTGGATCCAAGGTACCTAACTGTTACTGTCTCCTTAAATCTGCAAGATGTATCCTTAAGGAACCCTTTTTTAATTTTTGAAAAAAGTTAAATAATCTTTCCTGGCAGTTTATATGCAAAGAGCCTTCATGCAGTAAATCAGTCATAGATTTATGTTTTCATTTCTCTAAACAATCTATTCTGCAAAACAATAGTACTTGTAGAAAGTGATGCATAAACTGTAGAAATTGGCACTGTGTTTCAATTTATATGGTAAATTGTTATGCCTTTTCAATTTTGGCCAACTTTTAAAATATATATCTAGTAATTTCATTTGTCCAGCTAAAACATTAAGCAATTCAGAGCTACTTTTGCCTGTCATCTCAGGACACTTTACCATGGGCCCCACAGAGTGTTTCTGGAGTAATCATGAGGAGGAGGAAGTCTTGGATCCTGGGGAAGGGGCCAATGGAGTGCAGCAGGACTGAAACAGGAGAAGGCTTCAGCACTTTTGACAGTGACATCTCCACCCCCTTGTTCCAGTTACAGCTCAAGAAATGCTGTCTGATAATGAGCCAACCCCTTTTCCTCCCTGTAGCCCTCTCTTGTTGCCCGAGCTGCTGTTTGCACCACATCTCAAGAAGGAGGGATCGGAGGCTCAACCAGAAGTGGTGTCTTAGGTGTCTCAATGAAATGCCACCATCATCGTTTCCAAGGATGCAGAGGCAGATAAGCAGGCTCTCGCAGATGGTGCCAGCTTTTTGACCTCTTTATAGGGGTGCCAAATGGCTAGCCTAGTCCCATTCAGAGAAACGCTCCACACACAAATAGAATGCCCATCCTGAGCCTATTTAAGGGGTTTCAACGGGTGTGTCTAATTGCTGTGAGAACACCCTAGCTTGTGTAGTCATCTAAAGTTATGCTGTGTAGAGATACAGAGTTCGGTGTAATTGGTAAGCTGATCTATGAAATGATCTAAGCTGAGATTTCACATTAAACATAATGGAGAAAAACACACCAGGGAGTCTAAGTATGAATTCAGCAGAGTTGTCTGGGACATCATCAGTCATACTTGAGCATCTTGACCAGTTTCATTGACACAAAGAACAGATAACTTCTGTTACTGAAAGAATTGCACTGGCTCTCTATTAGTTACCGGACTAAGTCCAAGGTTCTAGTTTTGGTGTACAAGGCCCTATACAGCTTGGTACCAGGATACCTTAAAGACCGTCTTATCCCTTGTATACCCAGTTGATCACTGCGCTCTGCAGGTGAAGGCCTCCTGGGGCCCATGACACACTGTACTCACCCATTGGCTAAAAACACTGACAGGCTGGAGCAACCAGGCTGCTTAATTTCGCAGAAATTGCTTAGAAGGGTACCTGCACATTTTGTTTCATGACTTTCTTTCTAGGAGGGCTAGAGGCTTATTTTTTTTAAAAAAATAAAGTTCAGAGTCTGGGGCTCTGTGGTTCCAGTGAAGGCCTTCATGGGTGTCATGGTACCTGTAGGCACTGGGTTGGTGACCCCTGCTCTGATCACTACAGCACATTGGCTCTTCATAATATCCAGCACTATAAATTACCCATTATTTACACACACACGCTTCAGTTTGGCACATCTCAGGCATTATCTTTATTTTGCCTTTTTTGAACTGATTAATTTGTCAGGTATATCCAAATAAATAAACAATCAATTCTGCAGGGAATCTTCATTCGTATTAGCATAACTCTTCAACTAGTTGTCAGTTTAGTAATGAATCTGTATGCATGTTACCTAGTATTACATAGTCCTATTCTAAATAGGTTCAAGGGCTATTTAGATACTCCAACTGCATGGGAATTGCATTGCTGGGAAAAGATCTAATTACTCTACTGCTTGGGTGAAAAAGAATTGCCTGGGTCTTCCCCACATCAGTTCACACTGATCGGAGGCTAAGATGTTAGGAACCATGTCAGGAGATATTAAGAGGAACACTGAGGTAAATAGCTAAAGTGTTTGACTATAATTTTTGGTTCTGGGTTTTAGACTTAATGAGCTTTTCCAGCTCAGTGCAGAATATTCTTTTTTAAGTATCTGAATGTGAAAAATTAGCAGTAGATTTAATGTAATTGTGTTTTACAGGCATGTTCTTAAGCATGGATGTCATATATTGTATGATCTGGTTACGGCCTTTCTAAATGCCTCTGAGCACCCAGAAATCCTTGTTCTCGGATATAATGTTCTCAGGTATCAATGGTTCACAGTGGGCTTTTTTTTGTCAGGAGGCACTTAAAGGTCCCTTATTAGTACATTTTTTCTCTTTTTATTTGTTGAATCACAGAAAATCAAGAACAATTTCAACTATTTCCATTGCAATCCACATTTTTTTGTCAATTTGTTATAGATCATTACAAGCAAATAGTTTTTATAATAGGTTTCTCAGGACTGGAAACAAGCAACAACTTAATTAGAAGATTAAGAAGCAAATATTGATTTCCTCTCCACTTACCTTCCTTTTGAATGAATGTTCTATTAATGGCATTTGTAAAACTAGTTCTTGGAGGCTAATGGAACTTTAGTTCATTCTTGTTTGCTTTGTCCTGGTTGATTTGTGTGAACGTTCTATCATTACATGGGGGCCATAGCAGTGGTAGAGAATCTGCTTTGCATGCAGAAGGTCCCAGGTTCAATCCCTGGCATCTCCGGGTAGGGCTGGGAGAGAGTCCTGTCTGAAACCCTGGAGGGCTGCTGTCAGTCAGTGTGGACAGTACTAAGCTCGATGGACCAATAGTCTGATTCAGTATAAGGCACTTTCCTACATACCCCTCTGTTCACTGTGAGATACCCATGGCCTTATTTTAAAACATAGACTTAAAATCTCAAAGAACCAGTTCAGGGACTAAGGAGTGGCAGCTGGAGAACAGCGACTCTGATTCTTTGCATGTAAAAGGAAGACGGTGTGTGGAACTGATCTCTAAGCCCCCTTCATATACTCACTGGGTGACCTTGGGCTAGTCACTGCCTCTCAGCCTCAGAGGAAGGCAATGGTAAAACCACCTCTGAATACCGCTTACCATGAAAACCCTATGCACAGTGTTGCCATAAGTCAGAATCGACTTGAAGGCAGTCCATTTCCATTTTTTCATATATTACTCACGGACCTTTCTACACGCTTTCCCTTTCATTCAGGTCATGTGTGAGGGGAGGTCACTTCTTTACTCATGCACCAATCTGATATTAACTAGCAACCAATGAATGACTTAGTGTGGGTGAGTTAGTAAATTATCTTTTCAAAGGGGGACCGCTGTCTGAAGATTTTTCTCCTAAATGTTTGACATAGCTTTAGTGTCTGTATGTATCAGGTTTGGGGGTGGCAGGGGTATTGTTATATAGATTAAAAAGATTGCATTATTACTCAGTTCTGACCAAGGTGTTTTAATGTTCTGTTTTAGGCTGGGGGAGAGGTCTAGACCATGTGGGGCATAGATGCACTTTTGTCCCAGAAGTGCCAAATCCATATAGAATCCGGTGAGCAGAGTCAGGTCAGGTGAAGCGGACAGGAGTTGGGTTCCAACGTGTGTGGTCAGACAAAGCAGGAAGCTAGGCTTCAGGTAAGCAGAACAGGGAAGTAGATAACACCAGGGAGAGCTCCAAGTGTAATTGAGGCTGGAAGCTATTCAGGTTAAAATTGAATGTTGCTCCAACAATTAGCAAATTCTGACTAAGCCTTACGCTTTTTTAAAAAAATGCTTTTAAAAATGTTTTGTTGTAATATATTTTAAGGCTGTTTTTAGTGCTTTTGTTTGCTGCCCTGGGCTCCTACTGGGAGGAAAGGCGGGATATAAATCAAATAATTAATAAATAAATAATTAGGGCTGTTGGCTCTGCCTCCACAGTGAATTGGGCTACCACCATTAAAGTCGTTCTGCTTGCTTTAGGAATCTTTGACTGTGATGATATGGAGGTGACTGTGGTATTAGATATGCTAGAATTCCACTCGATTGCGATTTGGTACCGAAAAATTATTTTTATAATTTAAAAGATCCGCCTCTAAAACATTGATTGTAAGAATTACAATTTATCAATATTTCTATTTAAAATATTGATATTTTTTCTTCACAAATCAATTTTAAAGGATTTTTTTAAAAAATTAAAAAAAATCTTTTAAGATATTATATTAATATCAATATATAATATTGATATATTAATAGCAATATATTTTTCAGAGCAGAAAAAAACATGGAACAGTAAAAGCAGTGGAGAGGATACTGAGCAAACTCAAACCAGTGCCAGCCTGTTAGGTCGATGGAATGCTTTCGAACTGGCACCAGCCAACCAATCCCAACCCTACGTGGAATGGTGATGGCATTGGAAGTAGACTCCTCAGAGTGTATGTGTGTGTTATGGCCCTTTCTGGTAGGGATGGGGGAGGAATTCATTGGGTCTGATTTCCTCAACAAATTAACCTGATTCACACACCTTGGACTGAGGTGTAGAGGAGGCATTCACACTTCAACAAAGCTAGTGGAAAGGTAGCATATAAACTGACAGAAAGGGGCTTCTCTGTGGCTTCACATAAATCAAGGAACTCTTTGCTCTGGGAGGCTTGGTTGGTCCCCTCTCTTACGATGTGTTGCTGTATGGCAATACCCTTCCTGTTTGGGTTTTTTTAATATATATATATATTTAATCTCTTTGCAGTCCTTCCGCCGACAAGCAAATACCTTCCTATTCCAACAAGCCTTTGGAACTGAAGGCTAAGGATAGGGCGTGAAGGATCCTGCATTGCTAATGTTTATTATATCATTTTTAAACTAGTTTGAACTGTTTTAGCTATATGTGTGTATGGTTTTAATATTGGAAATAGTTCAATCTTATTTTAATGTAGACTTTGTATATTTTTAATTATATATGTATTTTTTATCTGGAAGCCGCCATGAGTCCAGTTTTGGAAAAATGGTGGGGTATAAAGACAATACTAATACTAATTAATCTGATGTCCCTGTTTTATCTGCTACACATTATTTTTTAAGCCACCCTAAAACATGCAGACAGCAGGAGGACATAATATTGATGGTTATTTATGGGATGCAGATTGAATTGTTGTTGATGATGTTGTTGTAAAAATATAAAAATTAAAATAAATAAAACACCATGATTAGGAGTACAGTAACCCAGTTATTCCAAGACACCTAAGTATATTCCTGACAATATTTGTGTTTTCGTGTTTGCAAGTGTTACTTTTTACATTCAGTCAGACAGGTTGCATTAATGAAAATTTATAGTGTGTATGGAAAATCGGTTCCTCTAATTTTATAGCCCTCACTGCTAACACATGTGCTATCTATGGAGGATAAGCACAGAGTTCAAAACAAAAATAAGTTGATGTGTGTATAAAACTCTGTGAACACATCTCTTCTTTATACACGATAATTTCAGACTCATAGTGTTGGAAGGGGCCTATAAGGCCATTGAGTTCAACCCCCTGCTCAAAGCAGGAATGAAATTAAAGCATACCTGACAGATAGCTATCCAGCTGTCTCTTGAATGCCTCCAGTGTTGGAGAGGCTACCACTTCTCTAGGTAATTGGTTCCATTGTCATACCGCTGTAACAGTTAGGAAAGTTTTCCTAATGTTCAGTTGAAATCCGGCTTACTGTAAATTGAACCCATTATTTTGTGTCCTGTACTCTGGGATGATCGAGAAGAGATCCTGACCCTCCTCTGTGTGACTACCTTTCAAGTACTTGAACAGTGCTATCATATCACCCCTTTCTTCTCTTCTCAAGGCTAAACATTCCCAGCTCTTTCAGTCTCTCCTCATAGGACTTTGTTTCCAGTCCCCTGATCATCCTCCTTGTCCTCCTCTGAACCCATTCTAGTTTGTTTCAATCCTTCTTAAAGTGTGGTGTTCAGAACTGATTTGGAAACTGATTTACTTCACATGATTTGGAAACTATACTTTTATTAATGCAGCCTAAAATAGCATTTGCCTTTTTTGCAGCCATATCACATTGTTGGCTCATATTCAGCTTGCAGTCAACAACAATCTCAAGATCCTCCTTGCATGTAGTATGCTGAGCCAAGTATCTCCCATCTTATAACTGTGTATTTGGGGTTTTTTTTTTACTAAGTGTAAAACTTTGCACTTATCCCTGTTAAATTTAATTCTGTTTTCATCCCAATGCTCCAGCCTATCAAGATCACTTTGAATTTTGTTTCTGTCTTTCAAGAAATTTGTTATGTGCCTTCAAGTCCATTGCGACTCTATGAATCAGCAACCTCCAATAGCATCTGTCGTGACCACTTTGTTCAGATCTTGTAAGTTCAGGTCTGTAGCTTCCTTTATGGAATCAAACCATCTCTTGTTTGGCCTTCCTCTTTTTCTACTCCCTTCTGTTTTTCCCAGCATTATTGTCTTTTCTAGTGAATCATGTCTTCTCATGATGTGTCCAAAGTATGATAATCTCAGTTTCATCATTTTAGCTTCTAGTGGGCTTTTGCTGGGAGGAAGGACAGGATATAAATCAAATAATAAATAAATAAATAAATAAATAGTGATAGTTCTGGTTTAATTTGTTCTAACACCCAATTATTCATCGTTTTTGCAGTCCATGGTATGCGCAAAGCTCTCCTCCAACACCACATTTCAAATGAGTTGATTTTTCTCTTATCCTCTTTTTTCTCTGTCCAACTTTCTCATCCATACGTAGAGATTGGGAATACCATGGTCTGAATGATCCTGTTCAGTGATTGAGGACCTTTTCTAGTCTCTCATAGCTGCCCTCCCCAGTCCTAGCCTTCTTCTCATTTCTTGACTATTGTCTCCATTTTGGTTAATGACTGTGTAGTGATATTGATAAACCTTGACAAGTTCAATGTCCTCGTTGTCAACTGTAAAGTTACATAAGTCTTCTGTTGTCATTACTTTGGTCTTCTTGACACTCAGCTGCAGTTCTGCTTTTGTGCTTTCCTCTTTAACTTTCATCAGCTTTCGTTTCCAGTCATAACTGGTTTCAGCTAGTAGTACGGTATCATCTGCATATCTTAAATTATTGATATTTCTCCCTCCAGTTTTCACAGCTCCTTCATCTTGGTCCAATCCTGCTTTCCGTATGATATGTTCTGCGTATAGATTAAACAAATAGGGTGATAAAATACACCTCTGTCTCACACCCTTTCCTATTGGGAACCAATTGGTTTCTCCATATTCTGTCCTTACAGTAGTCTCTTGTTCAGAGTACAGTTGCACATCAGGACAATCAGTTGCTGTGGCAACCCCATTTCTTTTACGGCATTCCATAGTTTTTCATGATCTACACAATCAAAGGCTTGCTGTTATCTATAAAGCATAAGGTTATTTCCTTCTGATATGCCTTGGTCCGTTCCATTATCCAACGCATGTCTGCGATATGATCTCTGGTACCTCCTCCCTTTCTAAATCCAGCTTGGACGTCTGGCATTTCTCGCTCCATATATGGTAAGAGCCTTTGTTGTAGAATCTTGAGCATTACTTTACTTGCATGGGATATTAAGGCAATAGTTCGATAATTACTGCATTCCCTGGGATCCCCTTTATCCTTGGTATCCTGCTTGTTACCTCCCCCCAGTTTGAGAAGGAACCATTGATAAGCACTCTTTGAGTACAATTCTGTAGCCAGATTAGTTTGGCAGGATTTGTTCTAGATAAATCTATGTTGGTTTCTAGTAATCACTGGATGGTTTTCAAGGTGCTTGCAGATGGACCGCTTCAGAATCTGCTTCAGAATTTTCCTAGGGATCGATGCCAGGCTGACTGGTCTGTAGTTCCCAGGTTCCTTCTTTTTGCCCTTGACAACGTTAGCCCTCGTCCAGTTATCTGGCACTTCTCCCATCCTACATGATTTCACAAAGATAATAGACAGTGGTTCAGAGAGTTCTTCAGCCAGTTCCTTCAGTGCTCTGGGATGCAGTTTATTGGGCCCTACAGATTTGAACAAAGTTATTAGGTATTCTTTGACAATTTCTCTATCGATCTCAAGCTGCAATTCTGCCCCTCCCAGAAGGGTCATAGACCCTCTTTTGGGAGAAGACTGAGCCAAAGTAGGAATTGAGCACTTTTGCCTTTCTTTGTCATCTGTTATCATTTTACCATCCTCACAGATTAGCTGTACCACCCTTCCTTTTCTCTCTCTTTTACTATGGAAGTACCTAAAGAAAGCTTTTTTTATTGCTTTTGGCATCTCTCTCTAACCTCAGCTCATTCTCAGCTTTAGCCTTCCTGACACCATCCCTGCAACTCCGTGCTAGCTGTCTATACTCTTTCTTTGTAGTCTGGCCTTCCTTCCACTTCCTGTATGTGTCCTTTTTTGTTTTCAGGTCATCACTAAGCTTTCTGTGAAGCCTCATTGGCTTCTTCTGCTGTCTTCCTTTTTTCCTTTACAGACGTTTTTGCCGTTGTGCCTTTAGAATTTCCTTTTTTAGAAACTCCCACCCATCTTGGACTCCTTTTCTCATTAGGGTGGCTTCCACAGAACCTTACTTACCATTGTTCTGAGTTTATTAAAATCAGCTTTCCTGAAGTCCAGGGCACACATATAGCTACTCTTAGCTATTGCTTCCTACTCATCCTTCTTCAGCAGTTTGCCATAGGTTTATTTTCTTTAGCAGTGCATGGCCCTAGATGCTAACCAGTGTGGTTCTGGATCCTACAGAATGTGGGTTAGTTCACTCATACTGACCCAGATATGCCCAAAGGCCTCAGTTTTTAAAAGCAAACCTCTATAATGAAACAAATAAAAATATCTTGTGGGCAAGCGGGCAGAAATACACTTTGTGCAAGAGAAGTCAGGATGTATTTAGCATTGCAAGTACCCCAGAGAAATCTGCCAATCACTTTTTATAGCAACAGCAAATTTTCATATTTTATATGTTCAAAGTGTGTCATAGGCATTAACTAATTAACTGCACTGGAAGCCTAAACAGGGCTAACGTGATTGGTGTAATTGCTTTGATATCATTTTGTAAGGGTGTCCTATGAATACAAAACCAACACAACATTTGCTGTTTAACAGGAGTTTTATGAAGATGACCTTCAATAATGTTGGCTATTAACTTTTCCGTTCTGCTGCTACCACTAAACATGGTTTTAGTACTAACAATCTGCTCAGTGCAGTATGCAATGCAGAAGTGACACAGTCATTACCCTAGAGGGCTTACAAGCTTCAGCAGACATTCCAGGGAAGCATAAGAAGCTCTGCTGGATCAGACCAAAGACCGGTCCTGCTTCTAGCTGTGGCCTCTTGGAAGCTTACAAACAGCATCTTAGGCAATTAGCCTCCCTCCTGGGCCTCTTTTTGTTGCTCCCGTAATCTGGTGTTCAGGGAGTTGGTAAACTGTTTTTGGACAGACATCCTACATATTTATCATGGCTAATTATTATTCCTCTTCTCCCAAAGGCAGTATGCTTTTGAATACCAGTTGCTGGAAACTGCAAGAGGGGAGAGTGCTCTTGCATTCAGGTCTGCTTGTGGGCTTCCCGTGAGCATCTGGTTGGCCACTCCAAGAACAGGATGCTGGACTAGATGAGGCACTGGCCTGATCCATCAGGGTTCTTATGTTCTTCGGGTGTTACAGGGATGGGATCCATTGGCTGGTGCCAGTTCAAAAGCATTCCGTCGATCTAACATTCTGACATATCGAGCTTGTTCTTTATTTGCTAGCTGCTACTTTTACCAATCTATGGGGCTTTTTTCACTCAGAAAAATATCAATATCAATACTTTAAAAGGAAATATGCATATTTTCTTTAAATATATTAATATGTTAAAGAAAATATTGGTATTTCAAAAGGAAATATTGATAAACTATCATTCTTACGTATATGGAGGCAGTTTTTTTAAAAAGTCCTTTTTCACAAATAGGCACAGAAATTCGCTACATTAAAATCTGATCCTCAGCAATTGAGAATAAGAGAATTGATGGAAAACTCAGTACCAAACCAAATTAGTCAGAATTCTAGCACATCCCTATATTGTTGTTATGGAAAAGGTGTGAAGCAATGGGCACTTTCTCAAAGGTATTAATGATCCTACTCTGTGTTGCAGTAACTACCTTATTTATTCTGTAATTCCTATTGACTACTGGCCAGCATACATATGACGCAGGGGGATGGTGACTGGAAATCTTCCTGTTGATGTATTTTTTAAAATGAAATGAAATAAAAATAAAACTCTAACCCTCTGTCAAACACATCCTGACAGCACTGGGGAAAAATCATAACACTTTTGTGTCAGTCTGCCACAACTCTGTGCTTCAGGAAGTCTCGACCATGATGAGGTTGAATTCTCACACTGTTTCAGCCCCCACCATATAGTGAAAAAAACAAATGGTTTTAGGCTTTTGGGAGCAATTCTACCCCTACTGAAATGACTGAAAAATACTCCCCAAAAAACTATGCACATAACATGCTAAGGGTCAAAGTGACCCTACAGAATGCTGTTTAAAGCATCAGATGAGACTGGTCCGTTAGGGCAAATGGGGCACTGCTCTACCAACCCCAATCTGCCCTCAGCCAGCCATCACTTGACAGCCTTTTGTCATACAAGCAATTCATTGAGTGGGACTGCCTATCAGCTTTTTCCTCCTTAGTCTCAGTGTTGCCCTTGTAGAATTCATCGGGGAGGAGGATGGGGAGCAAAGATAGATTTAGTTCAATCACTGGGTGTGGCTTCAACTGCTGTTGATCTCTCTGCTTACCACCCTACCAGTTCCAATGGGCATCAGCCGCCATTGCTTATCAAGTCTGCCACTGCTTAACTCCAGTCCTATTCTTTCCATTTGGTGTGAGAAACAAGTGTAGATTGTGAATTACAATATTTTGTCTATTATAAATTTCTCACTTTCCTGAGCATTCCTACAAATGTATCTGGAGTCAAACATACTCTACAGGTCTAAAAGTAGTGAGTTCATTCTGTGAAGTTGGCCAGAATCAGGGAGTACAGCAGCAGTCCATAGACCTTTGAGGCAGCCTGTGTCATAGGATTGGCTCTCCTGGGTCACATGATTCGAAAGTTCAGGAAGCTTATAGTCAACCATGTATCTTGCCTTTCCTAGTGCTTGGCTATGAGACTCTTGATTTGCACTCCATGATACCGTGACTGGAACTCTTAACTCTCATAATTTACCAATTAGAGAAGCAAGGAGAGATTATTGTGGCATTTTCATCTCCAGCAGTCTGTTTTGTTGATTTGCACATCTGGCATGGTATTTCACCTTGTAACAGAGTCCACATTAACCCAAAATGGGATGGAGTTATTTCCATACTCGATAAATTATTATTATGCAGCTCTGAAAACCTGTGTTTCAAATAAAACAACTTGTGCATTTCTGAAACCAGACATTACATTTATCTTTGTCTTTTTGATGAGGTACCTTGGTTGTCAACAGCTATTGGAAAAAGTATCTTTTTATTATTATTCCAGAAACAGCAATAAAATTATTACTGTATTTTGACTCATGCATTATTTCTTGCTTACATGGGAGTACACAGACTTGTTAAATGAATAAATTTAGAATCTGGCTGTGTACATCATGAATTATTATCTGTTCTCATCTAAAGCTAGGGAGCATGTGGGTGGTAGTGAAGGAGGTTTCTTTTTGTGTCCAGAGTTACTTAGGATGCTGAAATAAACAGATCACTGCACAAGTTAGCGTTGAGAAAGCAACAGCAATTACCACAGATTTTGTAAAAGTAGGTCTGGAAATTCCCTGAATGTTGAGGAGCTTCACTTATTGCATGGTAACAAGGTTTGGGCTAGTTTCACCCTATGTTGGGATTCACCCCATTTGGAGGAGACTGTTTTGAGGTGATCCCAAATGGAAATATGGAGCAGGGATGAAATATGATGGTGGGAGTTCTTCCCCATCTTTTTCTTGCTGTATATATAAGAGCTGCCACTTTTCCTATCACCAAATCCCCCCCGCGAATGCACTTTGAATGGTGATAGTCCAGCAGCAGCATCTTTTAAACAAAAAATATATATAAAATAAGAGGAAGCTGCCCCACTTTGTGATAAGCACCTCTCCAACAAAACAGTCCAAAATGCTGCAACTCCCCCCCTCCGAAACTATTGAAATGTCCACCCCATGAACTGGTCAAAATCTGAATTAAAGCCTGTGGGCACTATAAAGTTATCTAGTTTATATGCTAATGGGCAATTTTGGTGGTGCCTAGGATTCGTAACATATTTAGGTGTTTGGGTTCCACAATATATTTCTCAAATGATTAAACTGAATTTAAATTGATCTACGACAGATATATTTTGATTTCGAAAGATGGGCATTATTGGGATTTAGCATTTGGAATAAGGTTGATAATTTGCCATGGATAATTTGTGTGCTTTGTAGTATTCCTTTATATGTTCAAAGGTTTAATACAGCATTTTAAAAGCTTCTTTTGGGATACCCTTCACCTTATTTATTTATTGTTTACCACCCCATAGCCGAAGCTCTCTGGGCAGTTTACAATAACAATAACACCTTGGTTTTCATTGTAAAAATGCAGTTGTCAATATTGGAAGGAGGATCTAATTTTCCAGATCTGAGTTTATATCATACGGCAAACATTTTAGTTTATATAAATGACTGGTAAGTCTCTCTTTCTGCAAATACCGCTGCCTGAGTAGTCTTAGAGATGACCTATTTGGAACCTATGGATGGCATAAAGTGTGTGTGTGTGTTCCATTTCTATCTGCAGTTACAGCGGCTAGGAAGGCATGGCTTATAATACCTCATCAGCTGCACTTTGATCAATAAAATGGAAATGGACTGCCTTCAAGTCGATCCTGACTTGTGGCGACCCTATGAATAGGGATTTCATGGTAAGCGGTATTCAGAGGGGTTTACCATTGCCTTCCTCTGAGGCTAGTCCTCTGCAGCTGGCTAGGGCCTGCTCAGCTTGCCACAGCTGCACAAGCCAGCCCCTTCCTTGTCCGCAACTGCCAGCTGGGCGGCAACTGGGCTCCTTAGGACTATGCAGCTTGCCCACGGCTGCACAGGTGGCAGGGCACGTAACCCTGAGCCACTCACTGTGGGGGTGATCTTTAGCTGGCCTTTACACCGAGGAGACATAGCAGGGATTTGAACTCAGACTCTGGATTCCCAGCCATGCTCTCCTCTCCACAGTGCTATACCAGCTGTACTTTGATCAATATGCTCATGCTAAATTAACATTATGAGGTAATCCAGATTTTAAAATACAGAGGAAGTTCTTTTTTTGGAAGAAGACAGTGAGAGTAGGATTTATATGTTAGACCAGTTAATAGGATCAGATGAAGAATTTTTGCCATTTTCACATTTGCAATCTAAATACCACTAACCTACTAGTGCTGAATAGCAATATCTTAAAGTACAGCAACTTTTAGTGTCAATTTATCAAGTGTCAGCTTTGAATGCTTTGGTATCTCCTATACTGCTGGAGGAAATAATTTGATCTTTGCTTAAAACTAAATATATAATAGTTGTTTATAAATATGTATTGGAATGTTGTTGTCCTATTCAGCTCAGTCAGTGGGAAGTTGCTTTAGTGTGTATAACTATGCAGCACATTCCCATCTGCCCAATAATACTGGGAACTATAGTTTGTTAAGGATGTTGCTCTATGAGGGTAAACTACAGTTCCCAGTATTCTTAGAAAATGTGTTCTGAATATGATTTAAAGGTATGGTGTGTACACAGCCTAAATGTAGTGTTTCTTTAGATTTAAAATTGACATTGGTTCAACAAAAAATGATACTTCAGGTACATTGGACTCTACAGCATCTTTACAGCAAAATATTAGCTATTTTAGATAGATGCTAGATACACCACTTTGAGGCATATGATGTGGGTATGTCCTATGGTATCTTCTTTCTGGTCAGAAATTATTGTTTATATTGACTTTGTTTTGAAGAAATCCTTGCTGTTTGCAGATCTTCACACTCTCTTAAATTAAATTCTTATGGTGTGGGGACAATGAATGAACGACAAAAGTAGACTTTGTGGTTCCTTATGGTGGCCAAGAGACTTATATTCCATGGCTGGAAGAACACCATCTATTACTCAGTTGTCAGAAGATCTCACTGCCTTTTCTATGTTTGAGTCCATATATTTTAATTGTCAATCTAGTTTAGATACCTATGACATTATGGACTGCCAGTATAGGAGGAACCAGTTGACTGCTTAGGAGATGGCCTTATACTACAGCCTGAGAGGACAGTACAGCTTTTTCTCCCTCTACTTTACAGCCCATTAATAGTTTAAAATCATCACACTCTTTTTCTAAATAAGAGGACTTTCACTAATCAGTTTTTTTTTCCGTTCTGGGGAAATATTCTTCTCCACCAAGTTAAAAAAAAATGACAAGGTCAGTTCATGTCCAGCATATATTGCAGACACACTTTTATACTGAAAGCATATATCACCCACAGAGCTGAAGCGACACTTCATCAGTTGCCCACAGATACCATCTCCCTAAAAACACAGAGTGGAGAAAGAAGTTTGTTATGAAAGTGAGACTCCCAGGGAGGCTTTTAATGGTCCAGAATGAATTGTTCTCTTTGGGGGTCCATAAAAACACTACACCCTGGCTGTGTTAAATGCTACACTTGAACTATTTTCAGTCTGCTTTCCCCCTTCTCCTCCTCAGTGAAAGCAATCAAGAAGTGAGCACTCCTGGCTGTGAATGTTGGCACCTTCCCATTATCAGCATTATCAGGCCAGTAGCAGCATCAATGACTTGGGGATGTGACCTGGCAGGGAAGGAAAGATAAGGAAGGCAGAATATATCTGGGTGTGTATTTTGTGAGTTCAGTATTGCCAGGTATCTTCTTTTGCGGCATCCCATATTGGACATCTTTGGACATAGCATATGGGGATACAATGTGCCACATTCATACCAATCCAGGCAGAAGTTTCTTTGGTATTAAAAACTAGAGAGTATAACTGGAGATAAGGCTCTTTGGGACTGCAGAAGCCCATGCAGGTGGTTGACTTAGAAGAGTGGTCTTTGAATAATTTATCTTGAGGCAGAGGTTCTCAAATATTTTTCCCCCAGGGCCCATTTGAGATGTCTGAACATGGCTGAGGCCCACCAGTCACAAAAAAAGTATTTTTTAGCCATCTCCTGTTATTTCTTCCATTCTTCATTAATGCTCAACTTGTATCATATTCCCTGCTTTCATACTGTCAGTGTGTTTCATCCCTCCTTCCTGGTCCTGTTACATTCACTCTTTCCTCTTATTACAACAAATTTCCTCTCCCGTCTCCCTTCCTTTCTGTTCCCAAAATAGGGAATATTTTTTGGTATGGTTATTATATTAATCTTTTTGTTTCACTTTCTAATTTCTTTCTACACCTCCTCCAGCCCTTTCCCCGCAGAGGGGAGAGACTATGCAGTCTCCTTTCCTTCCTCCCCTCCCCAATTGGACTTCTCTGTCTTCTGGCCATCTTTACTCAGCATGCAAGGACTTGCTGGTGGTGGCCTTAGTCTAACCAAACTATAAGGCATGGCCTGGGAACAGGGCAGGCAAGTAAGAAGGCTGAGGCCCACTTGAAAATGACCCAAACTTACTGGTGGGTCCTGATCCACTGTTGGAGGAATGCATCCTTAAGGAAACCTTTTCCACATCCGCTTCTCAGTCACAGACCTCTGGTGCATTGCAAGCTCTGCTGGAGTGTGTCCTTTCATACAGAGCATTGGCCAGTCTAGTGAATCTCAACACCACTTTAGGTCTGGCTCCCTGGGAGTCCACCTTTGACACAACAATCATTCCCTTGTTGCAGAGTGGGACCAATACCAATAGGCAAGCTCTCTTTCAGCAGGTTTGTCATGTGTTACTGACCTTGTCATTGAGGAAGCCCTGATAAGCTATCTAGGAACCCTAGGAATTCCTGGACCTCAGTTAGCGCCTGCACGCAGTCTGCATCTGTGTCAGAATTTTATTTTATATGGTTTTAAACCTTTTTAAATAAAATTGATGTTTTAAAAACTTTAAAAAACATTTTAAAATATGTTTTGTTTTAATATGTTTTTAATGGTTGTTTTGTTTTAATGTATTTTAAAGTCTGTTTTTATGCTGGAAGCGTTCCATATACATCCTAATTCCAAAGAAAGGGGATCCCAGGGAATCCAGTAATTATCGAACTATTGCCTTCGTATCCCATGCAAATAAAGTAATGCTCAAGATTCTACAATAAAGGTTCTTACCATATATGGAGCAAGAAATGCCAGACGTCCAAGCTGGATTTAGAAAGGGAAGAGGCACCAGAGATCATATTACAAACATACGTTGGATAAATGGAACGAACCAAGGAATTTGAGAAGAAAATCACCCTGTGCTTTATAGATTACAGCAAAGCCTTTGACTGTGTAGATCATGAAAAACTATGGAATAGTTTAAAAGAAATGGGGGTGCCACAGCATCTGATTGCCCTGATGCGCAACCTGTACTCTGCACAAGAGGCTACTGTAAGGACAAAATATGGAGAAACTGATTGGTTCCCCATCGGAAAGGGTGTGAGACAGGTGTATTTTATCACCCTATTTATTTAATCTATATGCAGAACATATTATACAGAAAGCAAGATTGGACCAAGATGAAGGAGGTGTGAAAATTGGAGGGAGAAATTTCAATAATTTAAGATATGTAGATGATACCATACTACTAGCAGAAACCAGTAATAATTTGAAATGAATGCTGTTGAAAGTTCAAGAGGAAAGCACAAAAGCAGGACTATGGCTGAAAGTCAAAAAGGCTAAAGTAATGACAACAGAAGATTTATGTAACTTTACAGTTGACAATGAGGAGATTGAACTTGTCAATACCTCAGCACAGTCATTAACCAAAATGGAGACAATAATCAGAAGAAGGCTAGGACTGGGGAGGGTAGCTATGAGAGAACTAGAAAAGGTCCTCAAATGCAAAGATGTATCACTGAACACTAAAGTCAGGATCATTCAGACCATGGTATTTCCAATCTCTATGTATGGATGTGAAAGTTGGACAGTGAAAAAATCAGATAAGAGAAAAATCAACTCATTTGAAATGTGATGTTGGAGGAGAGCTTTGTGCATACTATGGACTGCGAAAAAGACAAATAATTGGGTGTTAGAACAAATTAAACCAGAACTATCACTAGAAGCTAAAATGATGAAACTGAGGTTATCATACTTTGGACACATCATGAGAAGACATGATTCACTAGAAAAGACAATAATGTTGGGAAAAACAGAAGGGAGTAGAAAAAGCGGAAGGCCAAACAAAAGATGGATTGATTCCATAAAGGAAGCCACAGACCTGAACTTACAAGATCTGAACAGGGTAGTTCATGACAGATGCTCTTGGAGGTCGCTGATTCATAGGGTCGCCATAAGTCGCAGTCGACTTGGAGGCACATAACAACAACAACAAAGTGTTTTTAGTGATTTTGCTTGCTGCCCTGGGCTCCTACTGAGAGAAAGGGCAGGATATAAATCTAATAAATAAATAAATAATTTGGTAACCACTATGAACATAATAGCAGGTAATTGTATTGTTCAGCAGAAGAGCAAACATGGTTGACTTAAACACACACACACACACACACACACACACACAGTTTGTACTCAGCAGTTCAGCTAGGTTATTTCTCAGGTGTCTGGTGGCAAGATAAATTGTAATCAGAACATGTTTCCTCCGTTTTCATGAAAACACATCAAGATCAGCCAGAAGAAGAAGGGCAGTTTAAGTGAATAGGAGTGATGTACTCCCAGGTGATCCCTTGAGAGTTTGCAGAAGGGGGTGGGGTGGGCCTAGGCATTTAAAGACCTTGGCCCTGCTGCTGCTGGTCTCTTTCTTTGTGCATTGGCTTCTCCACCCACTCTCCCTTGGTTTTAATGTGTCACTGAGCCCTGAGCAAGGCCTGTTGGAATGAAATCAGATACTTGCCCAACTGCCATGCTAACCCTACTAACTTGCTGTAATCAATAAAGTTGTGGCCTGTTTTCACTCATAAAATGGTTGTTGGCTGTTTTATTCTCATGGCTGATGGGGGGCTGCATCGTGTGCTGCCTCACAAAGAATGTGTGCAGGTTCAATTAAGTGAAGGCGAATTTACACAATAATTGTTACCAGAGAAATGTTGCTATGTGGGACCTTGTTTCCCTGCCTTGTTTCAGTTATGAATATTTTCCATGATCAGATCCTGGTGTGGTAGCTGAGCACGGGAATGCTGGAACTGACAGTAAGGAGCTTTATAAGAGCTATTCAACAGCAAGGGAAGAGACTTAAGAGACATATCCTCACTGTCAACTCCTCTTCTTCCTCATTATCTGTTTGATCATTGTTTTACAGCTGGATCTGCCTCATAAGAAGAGCCTGCTGGATCAGGCCAAAGGCTCACCTCGTCTAGCATTCTGTTCTCACAGTGGCCAACCAGATGCCTTTGAGAAGCCCATGAGCAGGATCTGAGTGAAATAGCACTCTCCCCACTTATGATCCCCATCAACTGGTATTCGGAGGCACACTGCCTCCAACAGTGGCAAGTGGCCATTGATAGCCCTATTCTCCATGATTTCGTCTAATCCTCTTTTAGAGCCATCTGAACTGATGGGCATTACTACATCTTTTTGGAGCAAATTCCATGTTTTAACTATGTGCTGTGCGAAGAAGGGCTTTCTTTTGCCTGTCCCAATTTTTCCAACATTCAGCTTATTTGGATGTCCCTGAGTTCTAGTTTTATGGGAGAGGGAGAAAATGTCCACTTTCTCCACATTATGCATACTCTTATGCACCTCCTGTTGAGTAGAATCTTGTTTCTGTGGAGTCCACTGGCAATAGCTCCTTCTAGCAGCCCATGGGTGCTCCTGTGCTGACCTTGGACTTCCAGTTGCAGACTGGCTAGAGTCTTAAACAGGCACACTACTGTTAGAGACTGGGGACACAATGCGACATTTTGCTGCAAGACTCTGCTTGTATTTTTACACACACACACACACACACACACACACACACAGAGAGAGAGAGAGAGAGAGAGAGAGAGAGATCTTAGCACTGTCCTGTCCTTTAAAAGGAGGGAGGACCCCTCTGAAACTCTCTACCAATGTACCATCATGACTTCTCAGTACAGTCTGAACATAAAATAAAGTTGGCTTGATCTATGTCAAGCTGAACTGTATTTCATGCTAGATACTTTATTTAATAAGTCAACTTTACTTTGTGTAGATTCCACTTGCTAAATGGAAAATGAATTCACTTAAACAAGTGTGCTATTTGCAAGAGGTTTTTTATTTTTATAGAACAGGCAGCTGATGATAATGGTGTAGAGAACTTCCTTAAGGGAGGGTGAAATCTGTAGAAATCTTTTGAATTGTCTCTCCACCCGGCACACTTATCAGTATGGGTAGCAGATAAAGTGTCTGTAATCCTAGGAGACGTAAGCTGCAATATTGTAAATTATCACTTGTTTTGCAGTCTTGACTAGAAAAATAAATGCAATTATGTTTATGAATGTTGGAAAATGAAGCAGAGTAAAGCAATTTTGTATATTTTGAGGGGTTTTCAAATTAAAAAAAACATTTCAGTGAATTCTAATAGTCTTTTGCTCTTGCATATGTTTCATTTTACAATTTTCTGCAAATTATGTGGAACAGATGTAACTTGTGATAACAATGATATGAGGGCTAGAATTTAAAGACAAACAAGGCCTTACAAGGCCTTTAAGCAGAGGCATGTATAAGGCTTCTGGATCTGTCCAGTGACCTTTGTCTGTAGTGCAGGGATTGCACAGTATCCTCAATAACAGCAGGTCTTTTGTCTAATGTTCATGTTGTGCTAGGTCCATCAGTCTAGTTTCAATATCATGTCTCCAACTGTGGAGCTGTTTCAAATGTTTTTAACGAGACCACTAGGCAGGTAAGGAAAGACACATCCTTGATTAAAAAAAACAACAAAACAAAACTGGGAAGTATGTTTGCTTTTTCATCTGAATACAGATAACTCATTTCGGTTAGCAGTTACTCCTTCAGCAGGAATTATAGAATTACTGTGAGATATATAAAGATATGAGAAAACTCTTCTGGGAGCACTAATTATTAAATATGGTACAACTGAACGATTAAATATGCCAGTGAAATTCTCCCAAATTCTCAGGTTCTCTCAGAATTCAACTTTGGGGGCTTGGTACAGCTCACATCAAAACTGAGATAAGCTTTGTAAGTTCCAAAGTTCACTTCCATCTCAGAATTTTATATAAATCAAATGAGAAATCTTGGCTTTCTCTCCTAACCCTGACAGCCCCACCCCAATCTCCTTCGCTTTCCTTAATATGGTGATGGCATTGGGAACCCTACAATGCTCCTTACCTGGTAAGCCTCTTAGGCTTTTACAACCATCAAGCTCTTGTCATGATGTTTAGGATTTTTTAGCTTCATCTGCAACAGCTTCCTCCTCCTGAATTTTAATTAATTCTGCCATGAAAATGTCACAGACGTCTTGCATTACCACAGGGCTAATGCTAGAGGTATTCCCTTTTATAATTTACTGTTAAGTATTGGGTAGGCTGTGTATTCCAGAAACCAGTTGGCTTGTTTTTATAGCATACTTTTAATTCTACAAGGAGAAAAAAAATCTGATTTAATTTTGTTCTTTGCAAAAAAATAAAAATAAAAGGAGGGGATGACTTGACCAGCTGCTGTTCTGAGTGCATGTGGAGCACGAAGGCTACAAGATAAGCTTTGAACTTCATGAAGTCTCTCAGAGGTGTATGTTAATGAGTGCTGTTGGGAGACTTCTGAAACTTTTTCTTTCCCATTGTATTAATTAGTGTGCTGCTTCTGAACTGGCAAAGCATTTTTTTAATTGAGTTGTAACTCCAAACTAATAAGTACAAATGCACACAGTGTCTCAGCTGGTCCTGCTGCTATGTAACAGATCAGGTAGACTTTAAGGGATTTAGGACTGGCAGGGTTACTGCTCAGGGTGTAACTTGCTCCAAAGGGCACCAGAGAACTCTGCAAACTGTTTCCAGTGCTAGAGCTTAATATGGGTAACTGAAAAGACGTAACCTGTTTTTGAAGACAAGGCTTAGCACTGGTAACTGAAAAGTAGTAATAAAGAATAAATTCCAGTGTTCATGTGTAGTGTGCCTTTTTCATGTGTTTGTGGCTACAGCTAGCCTCTATACACATAAACACAGAGGATGATGGGGAAGCCCTTCTAGAACTGATAACAAGGCAACCAAGGAGGCTTCTACTCTCACACTTCAGAGATCTATTGTTGGTGCTCTGTGCAAGTCTTAGATCTGTGTTTTTTTTCTAGAACATTTAGATCTGCTTTATAATGAGTCACCAGTGGTCAGTATACCTTAGCATTGCCTTCTCTGAAAAGTGGTAGTAGCTGTCCACTGTCTAAATTTATGCTTATCCTGACTCTGTAATAGAAAGCAGATTTAATTAAGCCAACAGTCTTCAAAAGCATCATGTTTTCAGCTAAAGTTGATGCTGGACTGAAGTCATTGGAAGGGCCTTCCAACATGCCATTCTGTTTTCCAAAGGTCTTTCCCCTGTTGGGGTAGAGCAACCTTCCCCAATGTGGGAAAATGCTAGTTGGGGCTGATGAGATTTGTCGGCTAGATATTCTGAACTACTGTGTCCCAGGCAGTATACCCAGTAGTCAGGGATGGTGGGAATTGTATGGTATGTGAAGTGACATTGGCAAAGGGCTATAGATGATGCAAAATTGTCTCTTCTGTAGTAGTTGCCAATTGATACACCAGCATTAAAAATGTAAATGTACTGCCTTCAAGTCGATTCCGACTTATGGCGACCCTATGAACAGGGTTTTCATGAGGCTGAGAGGCAGTGACTGGCCCAAGGTCACCCAGTGAGCTTCATGGCTGTGTGGGGATTCGAACCCTGGTCTCCCAGGTCATAGTCCAACACCTTAACCACTACACCAGCATTACTTGTACTATAAAACATATTGATCACTGGAGGAGATGCTCCCATGCATATAGATAGCTATCCACCAAGTACCAGAGGAAGCCTTAAGAAAACCACACTCAAAGCCTTCAAGATTCAATTTAGATACACTTTTCAAATTCTCAGCTAAATTCCTTCTGTTATTTAAAAGTTCTAAATTACTTGTTCTTGTTTTTGAAGTGGAATCAATGCTTTGGGAATCCTCCATTTTGAAAAAGGCACATCAACTGAACACTTAAGTGAAAGCTGCAGAAAACATTGCATTCTCTGGTTTTAGAATTATTTCTAGAAATTCTCCTATTTAAACCAGAATTCAGGAGATGTAATGCAGCACAGAGCACATCCATGGAACAATGAAGGATCTGAGAAGGGGAAAATCTATTCATCCTGAACTTGGTCTTGATCATTTGCATTATAATCAATGGCTATTAGCCATAATGGCTAAGCTCTCTCTCCACTGGCAGAGGCAGTATGCCTCAGGATGGCAGTTGATGGGAATCATAAGGGGTGAGGGAGTGCTCTTGCCAGGGCTGTAGTAATCCAGGATCTTGAGGGGTCTTGGATCCCGTACTTTTTTGAGAGCAGGGTCCCAACAGGGTCCCTATGTCTCTAGCATCCCATGAGCCAATCAGTATGAAAGGGGAGGGCTGTGTTAGCCACTGAGAAGAGTCTTCTAGCATGCTTCCTTGTCCTTTGCTGCTGATTGGAACTAATCAGAGTGAAAGGAGCTGAGTCAGCTACAGAGAAGATTCTTCTCAGTAGTTCACTCTCTCCTTTCATGCTTTTTGGCTCCTAGGGATGTCTGTTGTGGGAGAAGGCATGAACAAGGATCTCATTTTCAACCACAGCAAAAAAAAAGGGGGGTGGCTGTGACTATCATGAAGGGACCCTACGCTTCTTAATTTGCCACTAAGGTTCTGGCTGTTGCACTTATTTCGTGCTTGGGTTTTCCATATGAATGTGGTTGGCCTCTGTTGGAACAGGATGCTGGACTAGATGGGCCTTTCACATGATCCAGCAGGGTTCTTATGTTCTTAAAGGGTAAAAAATAAAAGGTAGTAGAGGAACAATACAAGGAAAGCAGATCAAGCTGAAGCAGGCCCTGAGTCCACATCATAGCACACTTCAGATCCAGACAGACTGGACTGCACACCAGAGCAGGTTGATTTCTAGTGCTCTGGAATGTGACGTAAATGGATCAGCCAATTCTTTGAAATTTCTGCTTTACATTGAAAACCAGAAATGTACTGAGTACGTTGTTCAATGGGGGATTAAGCTGATGAAATCTTGGTGTCAGTACCATATTTTTTAAAGAGCACAAACCTAACTGTAGTAAAGTGGTGGAATCCTTTACAGGCTTTTTCACGGTGAAGAAAAAAAGTAATTTATAAGTGGGCTCAATTTAACCTCCACAATTAATGACTCTTGATCATAGAAAATTTTATAACATCTTTTGAACACATAGAATATTGTGTATTATGACTCTGGTGTTCTTAAAGATCTCATAAGAGATTGTGTTGTAATAGATCGTCATGTTGAGAAGCTGTCACAACAGTTACAATTAGATCCTACTTTAACTCCTCAAAAGGCCATTAAATAACTGTGTTAAAGAACAACAAAGTTAAATTGTACTGTATTCCCCAATGAGATGTCCAGTGCAATGACTGCTGCAACTTCTTGGGCTCAGTTTCAGTTGATGTGGCCTGATAACATGGGCAAGGTGCTTGTGACAATGCAGCCAGCAATGTGTCCTCTCAACCCTTTGCCCTTCTTGGTTTATTAAAGCTTTTCGAGGGGCTTTGACCGAGTGGATCCAGGGTCTGGTCAATGTGTCTTTGCAAGCGGGAGTGGTCCCAGTTGCCCTGAAAGTGGCAGTGATCTGACAGCTTCTGAAAAAGCCCACCCTGGACCCATTGGGTTGTGACAACTATTGCCCAGTTGTTACTACCCCTTTTTTAGGGAAGGTGATTGAGATCTTCACCCATCCTCATCTGGATTATGCCTGATTATGGAACTGAATCAACCTTGGTAGCCCTGGTGGATAACCTTTATTGGGAGAAAGACAGTGTGATCCTGTTATTCTTACTTGATCTCTTAGCGGCTTTTAATAACATTGACCATGGTATCCTTCTGAGTCAACTTGGTGAGATGGTTATTGGCAGCACTGTTTTACAGTGGTTCTGATCCTATCTCTAGGGTTGTTTTCAGAGAATAGCATTGGGTGATTGTCTTTTGTCCCTCTGGCAGTTGTGTTGTGGGGTGCCACAGGGTATCATCTTGTCCCTGATGCTATATGAAGCCCTTGGAAGTAGTCATCAGGAGATTTGGGCTGAGGTGTCAGCAGTATGCTGATGACACCCAGCTCTGTTTCTCTGTAACATCTGAATTGGGAGAGGCCGTGCAAGCCCTGGACTGCTTTCTGGACTCAGTGATAGGCTAGATGAGGGCCAATAAACTGAATCTGAATTCTAGCAAGATGGAGGCAGTATGGGTTGGTGGTTCCTGTGTTCAGATAATTGGTTAATTGCCTACTTTAGATGGGGTTATACTCCCTCTGAAAGAGTAGGTTCATAGTCTGAGGGTGTTCCTGGATCCACCCTTTTTGCTAAAGGCCCATGTGACCTCAGTGGCTAGGAGTGCCTTTCACCAGTTTTGGCTGGTAAGACAGCTGTGGTCATTTCTGGACTGGGCTGGCTTGACCACTGTTGCCCATGCATAATCCAGGCTGAATTACTGTAATGTGCTCTATGTGGTGCTGCCTGCTCTATGTGGTGCTGCCCTTGATGTTGGTCTGTAAGCTGCAGCTGGTGCAAAATGCAGCAGCATGATTGCTCACTGGGGCCACATATCGCCAACATGTTACCCTGCTGCTGAAAGAACTGCACTGGTTGCCCATTAGCTACTAGGCCAAGTTCAAGGTTCTGGTGTAAAAAGTCCTATGCAGTTTGGGACCAGGATACCTGAAAGATCATCTTACCTCTTACACACCCAGTTGATCACTGTGCTCTACAGGTGAGGGCCTCCTGCGGATACCATCTTGTCAGGATGTCTGTTCTGTTCAGCTTAGGAAGCAGACCTTTATGGTTGTGGCATCGATATTTTGGAATCCCTTCCCCTTAAATATTAGACAGGGGCCATCTCTGTTACCTTTTCAGCGCCTAATGAAGACCTTCCTCTTTCAACAAGCCTTTTAAGTTGAGACCTTTTCCCAGTCTGTGTCTGTGATGGAATTGCTTTTTAATTTATATATTATTTATTTATTTATTGCACTTGTATACCGCCCCATAGCCAAAGCTCTCTGGGCGGTTTACAGCAATCAAAAACATTAAAACAAATATACAATTTAAAACACATATTTTAAAAACAATTTAAAACACAATTTTAAAATGTCTTTGAAGCTGTTTTCTTTTTAAAAAGGATGTTTTTAAGATGTTTTGTTTTAATGTTTTAAATTTTTTGTTTTCAAGATGCTTTAGAGTGCTTTTGCTGTCATTGTTTGCTGCCCTGGGCTCCTTCTGGGAGGAAAGGCAGGATATAAATTGAATGAATGAATGAATGAATGAATGAATGAATGAATGAATGAATGAATGAATGAATGAAAAGCACTTTCAAGCCTAATCAGCAGATGCAGGTATTTTAGTTTTTGCAAAAGTAAGGTTACAACAATCAATAGATGCACATGTAGCATCCTCAGCATTCATCATTGTCATGTTAAGCAAAATGTTTATAATAAATGCCACTGCAGGAGATGCAGTAAAAATCCCAAACATGCCCATACTGCCTGCCCAGTGAGAGAAGCAATTTGCCAGTGATTCACAAGGAAGGGTTGTTTTGCTGGAGTGTGTCAGTCCCTTGTAGGGAGTACACAACAGTACAGAACTAATCTCAGATGAAGAAGTTACATTTTTCAGATAATTCCATGAACTCTATTCTGACATGAATGTCTGGATGATTACATATTATGGTCATCCAGTTACCTTGTAAGTAGATATAGGGGAAGCAATTAACAGTTATACCAAAAACTTATTGCAACTCAAACAGAGATGGAATTCTCATCCTTTATTCCAAAATGTTGCAGGGACTAAGTAATACTGCAGTCTATCTTTTGGGATCTTTTGGGGAAAAATGTCATAACAAGGGGGGGGAGTATGAAACAAGAGACTTGTGTGATTCAAAATCTTGTTGTGTCATTGCTACAGTTACTAGCAGTAAAAGCATTGCAATTTATCCAAAGACTGGATGAAACAGACCAGACACAATCAATGCAACATTAACGGGCAACATGCATATCTGCCTTCAAGGACCCTAGAAAAATGTCAGGCAAATACTTCATCCTGACATGTGTTCTTGTGATGACCAAATGCTCTTCCATAACACCCCCAATACGTAGACTCATTGTCAGGCATAAGAGTTCTAGCCTAGCCTTCTCCCTGCCATTCAAATTTTCTGTATGTAAGCATTTTCCCCCTTGGGAAAAGCGTTCAATCATGACTTTCCACCTGTGGTCTATGGTGGTAAAGCCAGACAAGAGTCTCAGTCTAAAGAAGCAGAAGTAGGCATAATATATGAGGGAAATGGACTAGAATCCCTTCCACATTCTTTGTGTTCGAACACATCATTTCCATAGATTAGACCTGTACACGGTGTGATCTAGCAACTCAAATGCACATGGAAACCCAGCAGGGTTCCATTAACATTGGTTGTTTATGTAAGCTACACAATGTGTGTGAGTGAGAGGGAGGGAGGGATGAAACACTTTCATAGGGTATGAGATGCTTTTTCTGGAGACCAGTTATAATGCACAAGCCATCCAACAGCAGCAACTAATCAGGCTTATAGCTTAAAGTGTCCTACTACCATATTTTTGCCAGGAACATAATTTAGAGGGAAACACCTTTTTCCCGGCACTGAAAAGCTTCAATTAATTGGATTTTTCTCCCAGGTGCTATCTTGCTCATTGGCAGGAATAAGCAGTGAGAGATTGGGGGGGGGGGAAGAGAGGCTTAAAATTTCATCAACAATTGCAAAAAGATAGTGGTTTACTAATTGCCTTTTTGTCATTTCCTGACAGTTTGTCACTTATCATTGAGCACAATCTGTCTCAAGGTAATAACATGCAGATACAGCGAGGCAGGAGAGAGCTTCCACCTGCAACACATTCTTTGGATCATGGAACACCCCTTATGATGTCTCCCTCCCAACCACCCTCCCACAAATCCCAAACTCAGCTTAAATTGTTTTGTTTTAAATAACATATTTATTTATTCATTTAAAATATTTATAATCCACCCTTAATTAGTACAAATGTCAGGGTAGCGTACAGAACACAAATTGAAAAGCATTAATACACTCATTTACACATTAAACAAATAAAGTAGATAAGCAACAGAGCAGGTTAAACAATAATCAACTTACAACAGAACATATTATTCTTTCTGCATTGAAAGCTAAACTACATGTATGGAGGATTAAAGCTGACAGAGGAAAATTCATGGATAGCGCAAGAATTGGTTAGCTGGAACTGAGATTGCAGAAGTATAAGGAACAGTACACACTGATGGAGAGACTACTAGAGCGACCAAATTCACTACTCTCTTTTTACATGGCAAGGACCGTCTGTCAGTGGTAGACTGCTTTCTGCTTTGCATGCAGAAGGTCCCAGGTTTGATCCCTGCCATCTCCAGTAAGAGATGATAGTGGCCCTTGCTTGAAACCCTGGATAATTTGTGCCTGTCAGTGTAGACAGTACTGAACTCAATGGACTAAATGCATTGAGCAGGGGGTTGGACTTGGCCTTATAGGCCCCTTCCAACTCTACTATTCTGTGATTCTATGATTCCATGGTCCAATTGTTTAACTGTATAAGGCAGCTTCCTCTGTTCCTCATGGAGCTTAAAACTACCTATTAGGGACTTTAATGTTAATCAAGCACTGGACATCAGGTGCACCTGGCAATTGCTCTTCTGTGCATCCAGTGGTTAAATAATTCCCTTCAAATCACACAGGATGTTGCTACATTATTATCAATTTAAGCTTCACAGTATATATAGTCTTTAATTCATTTAAATGTATTAATTATATTCATTTAATTAACATTGAAAAGCTCTAAGCATATGTAAACTGCTTTTCTCCAGAGAGTTCCTTCTGTTATTGATGCCAGTAAGCATGTCAGATGATTTAAAGATCTTTTTTTACCTTCAAGAATGCTAAAATATTCCAGGGCTGGTATCAGGCATTGCCTTTGTGCATGTGTCTTCAAGAGTAGAGCTCATGTTTTGCATACAAAAGGTCATAGGTTCAATCACTGGCTTCTTGAGGCTGTGTTGGGGAAAATAACCCTGTTTGAAACCCTGAAGAGTCACTGCCTGTCAGTGTCAATAATAATACAGCCACAAGAGTGGCTGTATATTATACCCAGCATGGATTTTTTGCATTTTGCAATGTTAAATTGAAAATACCCTCCATGCCATTCTGCTGCCTCCCATAAGCTCAGTTCAAAACAAAACCTTACAAAACATATAGTCCTGAACTCAGAAATGCTTGCTTAACAACCCTCTAAGTTTTCATGGCAATGTGCAAAACAGTCAGAGAGAATCAAAAGTTCAAAGTCTAAAACAAGAAAAAAAAATCCAGACCCCTGTTGGACTTGTTTCTCAGTGGTCTCATAATATGTTGAATTTCATTAAAACTCAGCCATGGGGACAGGTACCTGTAATCCTGTTGCTGATCTTGCCACAGACCTTCATCTTCTGCAATTTAAACATTTAAAAAATGCATGGTTAATTTTTTATTAATTTAAGAAATTTAACATTAACTCTATTATAATGACAGGCATGCTCAGTAAGAACCAACTTCAGTGTTGTAAAAGCTAGATTCAAAGCTGTTTGGCTTGGCTAATCAGAGGGCCACACCCAGGCCAGACCTTTATTTCACTTGAGACAGTCATGGCTTCCTCCAAAGATTTCTGGGAAGTGTAGTTTGTGAAGGGTGCTGAGAGTTGTTAGGAGACTCCCATTTCCCTGACAGACCTCCAGAGGCCAGAGTAGTTTAACAGTCAACCTTTCTTCTGGGGATTGTAGCTCTGTGAGGGGAATAAAGTGTCTTCTAGCAACTAAGCACCCTTCACAAACTACTCAGGATTCTTTGGGGGAGGTCATGACTGTCTAATGTGAAATAGAGATCTGGTGTGGATGTGGTGAGGGGCAGCTTTGGTTTAAATTTGGGTGGGAGACTACTGGGTATGTGCCTGCTGTAGAATACAATGGTGGGGGAAACCTTGGGAAAAATGATACTGTTCACAATGTTTTCCTTTTGGAACGGAAATGAGGTTTCCCTCTGCCCAGTGCCCACCCACCCAATCTTGTCCCTCCCCCTTCCTCCCTTCCTGCCCCTCCCCCAGGTCAGTTTCACTTTTCCTAAGCATGATTGTACTGAAGTAAATCCCACTGAACTCAATAAGCATGCAAATGATCAAATCTGCCCTCCCCTCCCTTCTGCCCCCTTCCTCCCCATACTCATCTCTTTCAATCCCCTCCCCTTCCTTCTCTCTCCTGTCCCCTCCCCCTCTTCCTCCATAGTCAGTTTTACCTATTCTATACATGATTGCATGGGAGTAAATCCACTGAACTCAATAAGCATGCAAATTATCAAACCTCCCCTCCCCTCCTCCTCCCTCCTATCCCCTACTTCTTGCTCCCTACCTTTCTCTCACCATCCCTTTCCAATCCCCTCTCCCTCCCCTTCTTCCCTTTCCTTCACCTCCCCCTCCTCCTGCTCCATGGTCAGTTTTACCTATTCTAAGCATGACTGCATGGGAGTATGTCTCCTCCCCTCTCCTTCTCCCTCTCGCCTTCCCATGCCCTCCTTCTCCTCCCTTCCTCCTCCCCTCCCCTCTTCCTCCTCCCTTGCCCACTTCAGCCCTCCCTCCCTGGTTAGTTTCACCTATCCTATGATTGCAAGGGTGTAAATCTCACTGAACTCAGTAAGCATGCAAATGATCAACCCTGACCTCCTCCTCCCCTCCCCCCACCTGCTTCCATCCCCCTCCTTCCCTCTGCCCTTCATCCTCCCTCTTCCAACCCTACCCTGCCCTTTGTCCTCCTACCCTCTCCATCCCCCCATGGTTAGTTTCACCTATGTTAAGCATAATTGCAGGGGAGTAAATCCCATTGAACTCAGTAAGCATGCAAACAATAAATCCATTCTCAGCAAATTTCCACAAGATCCCATTTCTTACCACCCGGAGTAAAAATCAGATGAATTCACTAATAGGGGGGAAAAACCCTTGTGGTTTAAGAACTTACCTATAGCCAACAGATATTTCTGTCAATCTTTAAAAAGCAGGGAAATTGGGCAGCTAAAGTGAATGCACCAAGGGAGCAGGAAACCTGACCTCCACTCTGAGATATTGTACTGCCCTACAAATTTGTAAAAATGTAAACACCATTTGAGTTGGTCTTTCACAGTCCAATACACTTCCTGTGTAGCTTGGAAGAATTTTGTAACATTTGCCTCTGAGCATATGGTGAATGCTAGCAGCACTTGCAATCAGCCCAGATAATAGAAACCAGACATCTGCTGTGCTGATCTTGTTTTAGCAGGGAGGAAGCAACAATATTAAGACAGTTGATAATAGTTTAGATAGTCACTTTAAATATGTTTGATTTACTTTGCAATTTTAGTGAAGTTTCCTATAGGAAATCATTTTCTTTTGCTTCTGTTTCTGTGAATATGCGAAGTATAGCAACACTTTGCAAACTTTACACTAAAAAAAACCCTCCAAAAACATTTGTGAAATCATGGCACTGACTATTCTGCAAAATAGTATCATGTGGACATGAGGAATGTCTCAGTTTGCATAAGAGGTGAAATATATTCTAGCAGTGGGAGGTGAAATATATTCTAGCAAATTTCTAGGTGTGCTCTATGATTTTAATTGACCATGCCCACCTTTCCTTAAGTGGTGTGGTTTAAGGATAAGCAGGCTGAAAACATGCATCTTGGGCAAGCCAAGTTTTTTCCAGATTCATTGCTTAAATAGCAACATATTGTAATCAGTTTGATTTTACATCAGTTTCAGATTCAGCTATTAATGCACCCAAAAGAGAAATAGAACATAACCTTCAGTTTGAACCACAAAAGGCTGTCTTCACCATCATATGACACTGAGCAGTAAAAAGGCTTTGAAATTAATAAAAATAAATTTGACACAGGCTAAATAATGAGGGAAATATAATTTTCTAGGTTAGATTATCTGTAGAAACAGTAGTAACACAGGAAAGAAGCAAAGTAAGAAGAACACCAACAAACATACAAGAATGTAATTCTCCATCTTTGGAGATGGCAGGTGTTGCCAGCACTCACCATATGCTCAGAGGCAGATGTTACCAAGTTCTTCCAAGCTACACAGGAAGTGAATTGGACTGTGAAAGAGCAACCCAAATTGTGTTTGTAGTTTTACAAATTTGAAAGGCGGCACAATATCTCAGAGAGGAGGTCCGGTGTCCTGCTCCCCTGGTGCTTTCACTATAGCTGCCCAATTTCCCTGCTTTTTAAAGTTTGATATAAATATTGTTGGCTATAGGTTCGTTCTTAAACCGCAAGGTTTTTTTTTTGCCTATTAGTGCATTGTGATCTAGATGGGCCAATGGCCTGAACCAATGGCATGTTCCCTTCTCAGTTTGTCATATCCTTCTGTAGATTGTGAACTCAAAGTGTATTTCTGCATATTATTTATGTTTAGGCTGGAACTATTATTGCAGATGGGGATATACTGCAGAAAACAGTAGTCCTATGCTTAAAGCTTATCTATCCCCACAAATGATAACCACGTGTTTGAGAGGAGGCAATGGGAACTCACGTGCAAATGATTCCATATCACATATTGTACATTGCTGGACAAAACAGGGAAGAGGAGGGAGACTTGAAGGGTTTCTGTTATTGGTAGCCTCACATCTTCCATAATGTCTAAAGCCTTAGTGTAATGTTAAGGAGCTCAACATATCACTTCAGTAATAACTAAACTGCAAAACTTCCTCCCCAGAACACCTGTGTGATGCCACCTCTCTTACTACTTCAAAATCCCTTCTCAACACCCATCTTTTCTGTGAGGTCTTTGGTTCAACTCCTTAGTTCCTTTGCCCTACTCTACTGTAACAAAGCTTGTAAACAAGCCTAGGCATGATGACTAAAAGAACAGTTAGGAGTGGGTAAATCTGACATGCTCAGTGTCTGATTTTTCCAATCTTAATTCACTTCTCCACAGTTACATGTCTGTTTGCAATGTTGTTTTTGTTTTTTAAATTCTTATGACAATTCACCAGCATTTTAGTGCACATTTATCCTTATATACATAGCTTTGTATTCGTGCCTCATATACACATTTTTGCAAAGCAATTTCCCTTAATATTATGCAGTTTTGTGTGCTATTTCCACAAGCATGCATTTTTATGCACAGTTTACTTCAGCATATCCATTTTGTATGCATTACCTAGCTGAAGAACTGCACCACAAAATTCAGAGAAGTACAAATTTTGACAGATAGCTGCATTTCAGTTTGCATACTGTTTCAGCTTGGTTCGTCTTTAAATGCAAACTGAATCGGCTTTCTCCCCCATCCCTAAGAACAGCATAGTTCATCTCCACTTACCCCTGCATCCACTTGCACAACTTTCCTCTGTTGTTTCCTGTCTGACAAATTTTAGACTGTAGATTCCTCAAGGCAGGGATCTGTCCTCTTGTACACAGCAAAGCACCCTGCACCCTAATTGCACTATATAAAATAAACAATACAAATAATAGTAGAAGCAGTAGCAGATAGAGATAACAATTATGTTTTAATAATTGATTTTCTTGTAATAAATTAATTAAATAACTAATTAGTGTCTGCTACAAAGTGGTAGTTTTGAAGTAGTCCTAGTAGTAAAAAAAATATGTGTAACACTTTTCCTTGTCCTTTTGCACATCGTTTGTTTCTATGCTTGTGTTATCGAATGATGGGTTACAGTTGTCAGATATAAATAAATAATAGCACACTTCTCTGCCACCAGGCATTCTGCAGTACTTATTTTTGAACCCTGCCATTTGAGTAATGGTGGGCTAAGAGGATGGATAGCAGTTCTTTTATAAGAGGTATAGAGGAAACCGAATCTAGCACTATTTTTTTCACATCACTAACGGAATAACATTGTCACAAATAATTTAAGTGAGGCAGGATGTGCACGGCTCTATCTACAGGAGAGAGACTTTCAGTGGTAGGCACAGCTTGTGAAGCACATTTGCATGTTTGTTCCTCTTTCAGAGAGAGAGAGAGAGAGAGAGAGAGAGAGAGAGAGATGCATCACGAGTGAGGATATCAAAATCTTTTATGTTGGGATGAGGGAAATTCTTTCTCAGATCTTTAAATTTTAAATTATATGGGCTTAGAGATGGACTATATGTGAATCCTGTAAGTTCTGAAGATGTCTCACCTTCAGAGGCTTTGATCTCCCCTTCCTTCCAACAGGAAAGAATTTTCTCCTAGTACATCTAAAGATATGGGGCAATTTTTTCCCCTTCACTTTTATAGTTACTGGACTTTCAATAAATCTTATTTTGAGTGACTGGAAGGGGAAAATGGGTTACACTTTATGTCAATTTAAATGCTATAAACCAGCTGCTAAGGAATGTGAATGCTAAAATCCAGTAAGAGACAAGTTATTGCCACCTTTGATGGAAGACAGTAAGGGAGAAAGTTTGAATGTCCCAGAATATCAACATCCTTGATGTGCATTCTTCTTTGACATTCTGAACATAAGCGTCACTTTGGATGAGTGTAATGTGTGACACAACTTGTCTCTTTAATATAATGAATTCCAGCTATAGATAGAAAAAAACAGCTATGGTTGCAGCTGCTATAGTCACCACGGGAGAGAAATACCTATTCCTGTCTCTGCCACAGCAGGTAAAGAGTGAGGAAGGACCAGGCTTTGCTGGTGCAACAGCAAACAGGTTTTGGGAGTGGTATAGGTGGAAAGATAGGGATACATATGGAATAGGAACAATGTATTTTGACCCTGTTGCCTTCTGGAATGCAACAGCATCTAAAACAGGCTCATCATTGTCCTTTGAAAAACCTTATCTGTTTTCTGACATGTGATATCTGACCAGCATGTTTGTGGCTAATGCATGTTTATGAGCTGGGAACACTCCATAAGGTGTTAATGTTCCTACCAACCCTTTCATGTGGCACATCATTCTACCTTGCCAGAGATGCCAAGGAACTCTCTTAAGGCATAGACTCTAAAGGTTTTGTGGATCACAAAGTCCTGTACAGCAGGAAGAGCTGTTCAGCAAGGGAGCACAGGAAAAAAAATGTGCTGATTCAGCACTTGTCTAGCCTCCAAATGAACAGCACTATAGCTCTCCCCTTGCTGGATCGTCACTTTGTAGTGGTGAGTGGGCTTGTGTGTTCCAATGAACCCTGTGAGCGATGCCGTCGGGAGTCATGTGCTCCCAGCAGGGTCACCCATGGCGGTAAGGTCGAGGAAGAGGAACCAGACAAAGAACGATCCAAGAATGTTCTCAACGGCAGAACAGGCGGAGGATAACAATGTGTATGTTACAACGGCTGTGAAGGCGGATGAAGGCTGCAGCAGATAAAAGACTTCCAATCGTCGTGGTATCCATGCCATTGGATCAAAGTCTTTTTCTGTCAAGATTGTGTGTTGATCGTTGTGTGCCGATCTCCCCACATAAAACAAATTCACGCACAGGCATCTTCCAACCAAATTATCTTGGAAGACAATCTTACTCGGCCACGAGTGATCGCCAACCACTATAGCTCTGCTTCCCTACCCTTCCTGACTTATCTAGCAAGTGTGGGTGTTCTAGCATCCTCAGTGATGGGTGGATCTCAGGGTGCTCTTCCTGTTCATTTAAGAAGAAATGAGTGAAGTGGAGGAAGTGTGTTTGGATGCTGGAGGATGGCAGGAGAGTAGTGGAGGCAGAGGAGGTGGGATGACATCTTCTGAACTATTTGTTTCACTCAGGAACTTTTCTGGGTTTCTCCAAAATTTGGGGTGCATGGGGAGGATATGAGCCATACCGAAGAGAGCCTCAGAGGATCCACCCATTCTGCCTGTCAATAAGTCAAAAGTCTCTACAATGTGAATAATCTGAGTACCTTGGCTTTATGTTAACCAGTCTAAGTCTTCCATTAGAAGGAATAGAAGGCTCACAGCTTCCCCATCCCTGGTTTAGCAAAAGGAAATATTGTTGTACATAAAACAGTCTTGATGTCTTGAATGGTACTGGATTCCTGAATGAAAAAAATACACACACAAACATAATGATTTATTTTATAAAGGCCACTTCTGAAGTTCTAGAGATATGTAAGCTGTCACGCTTCAACACTTTCTCTGTGGTGTGGCCATCTTGTGCACACTGTGCAGCTAGTCCTGGGGAGGTGATCGACAGGCCGAGACTAGTGAGTCTCATGGGATTCCTCAGGAGTCTCTGTGCTATCACAAGACTCCCAGGAAAGGCCAGGGCTTGCCTCAACCTAAAGGAGAAACCTGACCACGGGATGTGGCCTGTTTGGCTCCGTCACCCACCCTCCCCTGGGTCAGATCTGTTGCTGAGAACTGCATTGGTTACTGGTTGAGAGTACTAGAAAGGAATTTTACTCACTCCTGTGTGGCACATAGTGTTTTGTCTTTCCCTCAGCAAATTTTGTTTTTCACTGTTATGTATTATTTCATTTCCTGTCACAACTCTGGTGGGATAAGCCATTGGGCAGGATCAGTCATCTAGTGGGGACCCCCCCTTAAGGGGGTTTGAGGGGCCATGTGGCAGGCATTGTCCCTTGCTTGGGAGACCAGGCCTTTTAAAAAAAAAATTTCCTTTTCTTTTGTTCCTGCTTGTGTTCATTGTTTGTAGGCTGATTTTATTGTGATTTTGTATTTTAACCTTTTGTACACTGCCCAGAGAGCCATTTGCTGTGGGCGGTTTATAAATGAAACAAATAAATAAAAATAAATAAAATCACTGTTCATCCCGGGTTGCCAACTGGAACCCAGATGCTTGGCCTGTGCCACATTGAGACTACTAGGTTGGCAATTCCCTGGGGGTGGCCCCAGCTGATGGGCTGGGGCAGAGTCATTGGAAGCAAGGGAGCTCTCTGATATATGATCCTTGCTCTATGCCTTGTCAACCCTTCATTCTCCTGTCTCTAATAAAGTTTTGGCCTGTTTTACCCACACCTGGTTCTACTTCTCCTTCGTTCCACTCCCTGGGGCTGTGCACTCTGTGCACACGATGGACAGTGTGGTTTGACAAGGTCAAATGAGATTGTTAACTCTAGTGACCTGAGAGACCAGGGTTTGAATCCCCACACAGCTACAAAGCTCACTGAGTGACCTTGGGCCAGTCACTGCCTCTCAGCCTCAGAAGAAGCCAATGGTAAACCCCTCTGAATACCACTTACCATGAAAACCCTGTCACCATAAGTCAGAATTGACTTGAAGGCAGTACATTTACATTTTTAGCACAATTAGTGAAATTCTGCAGTAATCTTAATAAGGGCAGCCCTTTAGATTTTATAAAGTTATAGGTGATTAAAACATCTTCTGTGAGGTGATTTTCCAGGGTTTTTTCCATGATACTTGGTGAATTCAAAAGGGAAATAAAACGTCAGTCACTTTGTTTGGACAGAAAAAGGAAAGAGCAAAGACTAAGTCATTTTGGGTGAAAGCAAGTAATGGAATAAGTTAATGGCATCAAACAAAGCCACTAACCAAACATGGAGCTCTATTCTCAGCACTTGTACAGTTGGAAATATTAATGGGGGGGTGGAGGTGAAACTGCTGCTTTCAAGCACTGTGCTGGAAAGCATTAAAAAGCCCATTACGAATAGCAAATACTTCTGGAATTAATAAAACTAGTAGCACTAAACTAGAAGATGCTATTCTTGCTCCATATCAACGGCTAGGGAGGTCGTGTTTCTTAGTAACAATTTTTCCTGTGATAGAAACTGCATTGAAGAATTGAGTTGTTAGGTAATAGGAACTGGAAGAGAGCTGTACTTTGTTTGTTACAAAACAAAACTTTGCACCAAACTACATCTTGAATAAAGCTGCCATTGCCTTCTAAGCATCATTGAGAGTGCTGGCTATGATATCCATTCCTAAGCAGGTTAGTCCCTACATGTCTTAAGAATGGTTCAAAAAACCTACTGGCTCCTCTGATATACTTTGCAGTAGTGGCTCATGGAGTGGCCCTTCTGACAGCAATGTTGCTGCTGCTCGCCTGGGATAGGGCAGCAAAGTTGGAGCCACATGGTTGCACCAGTGGTACCTCTGCTGACATACCTCTCCACCATCTCACCCTAGCCCCATCCAGGTAAGCAGCAGTGACTCTGGGGTTGGGAGGATGGCTCCAGCCCACCACAGCTGACACTTTGGGAAAGCATTAGACTGACAGGGTTGCTGCCAAACAGCAGTTATATGGAGATACAATTTTATCATGAACCTGGATTGTCTTCATTTCTGCTCTTTGCATGTTTGCATTCATCACATGGGTTCACATGAATAGTGCTATCTGAGAGTGTTGGGGCAACCCTGCATACTCTCACGATGCTTGTATTTGGGAAGCCAACTCCTGCACTTCAACACTTAACAGACCATCTTCTCTGATCTATCCCTTTTTCCAGAAGTCTTAGGGCTGGTTCACATGAAGCCAAGGTGCAGAGGTATTCATACTGTATAGCAAGGGTGGGGAATCTTTGGCCCTCCCATCTACTACAACTCCCATCAGTCCCAGCCAGCATGGCCAATAGTTAAGGCTGATGGAAGTTGTAGTCCAACAACATCTGGAGGCCAGAGCTTCTCCACACTTGCTGTAGAGACTTTTTACTTATTGGCAGTCAGGATGGGTAGATCCTCTGAGGCTCTTCTCAATATGTCTCATATTTCTCTCCCCCTCCCCCCCCAAAAAAAGAAATGGGGGGGAACATAAAAGTTCTCAGTGAAACAAAATGCTCAGATGTTACCCCACCTCCCCTGCCCCTACTGCTTTCCTATTATCCTCACCATCCTCCAGCACCACCCACTCTCCCTCCCCCTTACTCCTTTCTTTTTAGAAGGGCAGGGACAGAAGATTATTTGATAGCCATTTCCCACCACCACCATCCCAAAACTGGCTACATGATTGCAGCTGATGGTAATATTTTAGGCTGCAATCCTAGCTCCACTAACCTGGAAATAAGCCCCATTTAATTTACGTCAAGCACAAGAATCACATGGTTAGGATTCTACTGTTTGTCATTATGCTTAGTAGCACTGCTCTGTTCAGTCACTTTTCCTAATAAATCTTCTTTTAAAAAACCCAAAGAATCCAGTGAATGTGGAAGAACGATAAGATCCTAAAGACCATTTTGCATAAATTATTTACCACCTATTTAATGAACATAAAAGGGGTGGGATTTAATGCATGTTGGTGAAGTTGATGTGTCTGGATTGCTCCTGTTGCATGATTTCTGCCTACATGATATACTTGAGGACTCAGTCCAGTTTAGTTAGGAGGAACTCAAGTGATGGGAATTCCATATCTCCCTTGGGGTGATGTTTCACAGTCTAATGGATATTCCTATACAGAGGGTATTTTGTGATAGTCAACATCAATGTTCTTTTGCTTAGTTTCATCCATTTCCTCATCAGTGCACCCATTTGGCACTATTGACTTACCTGATGCTGAAAATGTAAGTTGCAGAGTTTTCCATGTTACTTATGAAACTATAGAATATTTTGATAGCAGTTTTGTTTCCTTAATGGGCATTAAAAATATAGGTTTGGAAAACATACACTTCCATTGTAAGCTTTAACAAGTCTGCAGTTCTGATGAAATAGCAAGATTCTCTTCATTTAGAGCAGCCATTGCTTTAAATTGGTGGATTTGTGTAGGCAAGAGTTCCTGACCCTAAATGTAAACAGTAGCCTTTTAAAACTACTGTTTCTGTTTAAAGCAAGTGGAAATACAAGTGCCATTCAAGGTGTTTAAAGAAATTTGAAAAGGTTACTTTGCTTAAGGTGCTTTTCTTCAGTTAACATGCTTAGATTTTGAAGGCAATTCCACCTGTGCACTTGGAAAAGAAAACGCTGTAAGTGGGGACCTGCTTCAGGGGCTACTTACATCTAGCACAAAATGCTGCACCCATTGGTGGATCAATAAAATGGAAGAAACTCTTTTTTTTTTAATGTATCTAGGAGACAGAGAAAGGAGAAAACTCTTAAGGAGATGGAATGGCCATAGAGGCAATGAGTAAGAACATAGGAGAACCCTGCTGGATCAGGCCAAAGGTTCACTTACTCCAGTATCCAGCCAACCATGATGGCCAGCAAAATCCTTTCTGGAAGCAGGGCACAAAGGCAGTAGTCAGCTCCCACTGCTGCTCTCCAGTAACTGGTATTCAGTGGTATACTGAATTGGTCAGCTCAGACTGGTCTACCAGTTGTGCCCATTCCTGGAAGCGGTTGACTTGGCCACAGTGACACATGCATTGGTGACATTCAGACTTGATTACTGTAACATGCTCTATTTGGAGCTGCCTTTGAAAATGGTTCAGAAATTGCAGTTGGTTCAAAATTATTATTATTATTATTATTATTATTTATTTATTTCATTTGTATACTGCCCCATAGCTGAAGCTCTCTGGGCGGTTTACAGTGCAGCAGACAGAATGTTAACTAGTTTGTGGGGAGGGAATCATATCACCCCTGTGATTTATTAACTCCACTGGCTCCCAATTTGTTTCCAGGCGCAATTCAAGGTATGGTTTTGACTTTTAAAGCCCTAAACAGCCTTGGACCAATGTACCTGAAGCACTGCTTAAACCCATATGTACCTGCTCTTGATTTAAGATCAGCTAGCTCTAGGTGTCCTCTGCTTGCCTGGAATGAAAGATGTTAGCTTGGCAGGCATGCGGGACAGATTTTTTTCAGCTGCGACCCCCATGCTTTGGAATACCCTACCCTAAGAAGCCTTGTTTCCTACTTGATGGTGTCTTGGAGACTTCAGAAAACCAGCTTGTTCCAGAGAGCAGAGCCTTTGGGAGGAACTGAACATATAGCCTGAAACAGATTTTATTTTCCCCTTTTTAGTTTTACCTCTTTAGTTCCCTTTTAATACCCCTTGAATTGTTAACTGTATTTTATGTATTTTTATTAGAGATGGAAAGATCTATCAATTTCGATTCTCTCAGTTTCTCATTTTTTCCAATCTTAAATTCAGTTTTCCACATTTCTGCAGCATTTGGTGATTTGGTTTTTTAAAAAATCCTCTGAAAATTCCCCATCATTTTAGTATGAATTTCTCCCAATAAACACATTTTTGTAACAGTTTTGACTAATGTACACATTTCTGCAAGCCATTTCAATGCATTTTTGAATGCTGCTTTCACTCATATATTCATTTTTATACACACTTTCCCCTAATATATGTATGTTTGTAAACATTGTTTGCTTGGCAAACTGCATTGCAAAGTTCAAATAAGTGCGAATTTCAAAGAATGGCTGTGTTTCTGTTCTCATATTGTTTCAAAAAGCGCAAGTGGTGGGTTGGATGAGGGCCAATAAACTTGAGTCTGAATCCTAGCCAGACGGAGGCATTGTGGGTTGGTGGTTTCCGAGTTTGGATAATTGGTCAGTTGCCTGCTTTGGATGGGGTCATACTCCCTCTGAAAGAGCAGGTCCATAGTCTGGGAGTGCTCCTGGATCCATCTTTGTCCTTTGTGACCTCCATGGCTAGGAGTGCCTTTTACCAGCTTTGGCTGGTCAGACAGCTGCAGCCATTTCTGGACCTGGATAGCCTGACCACTGTTGTCCACGCACTGGTAACCTCCAGGCTGGATTACTGTAATGCGCTGTATGTGGGGCTGCCCATGAGGTTGGTCCGGAAGCTGCATCTGGTGCAAAATGCGGCAGCGAGACTGCTCACTGGGGCAGGGTATCACCAGCATGTCACCCCGCTGCTGAAAGAATTGCACTGGCTGCCCATTTGCTACCGGGCCAAGTTCAAGGTTCTTGTTTTGGTATACAAAGCCCTATACAGCTTGGGACCAGGATACCTGAAAGACTGTCTTACTTCTTATATACCCAGTCAATCTTTTGAGCCTCCTGCTTATACCATCTTTTCAGGAGGTTCGTTCTGCACAATATAGGAAACAAACCTTTAGTGTGACGGCACCTACCCTGTGGAATTCCCTCCCCTTGAATATTAAGCAGGCGCCATCTCTGCTGTCTTTTCGGCACCTTTTGAAGTCTTTGCTCTTTCAACAAGCCTTTTAAGTTGAGACCTATCCCAGTCTGCATCTGTGTTAGAATTGCTTGTTTATATGTTTTTTGAAATAATGTTTTAACCCTTTTTTAAAAGATGTTTTTAAAGCTTTTTTTTTAAAAAAAAATGTTTTTAATGTTTTGCTTTAATGTATTTTAAGGTCTGTTTTTATGATGTTTTAAAGTGTTTTTAGCAGTTCTGTTTGCCACCCTGGGCTCCTGATGGGAGGAAGGGCGGGATATAAATCAAATAATAAATAAATAAATTTGAAAAATTCAGCTTGAAATGCAAACTGAATTGAAATTCTCACCCATCCCTGATTTTTATCTGTTTTGATTTGTGGGTTTTTTTGGTGTTTTTTGTTACTTATATGATCTCATTGTGAGCCTCCCTAAGTGCCCTACTGTAGGGTAGAAGGGTGGGAGAGAAATATTTTAAATAAATAAAAAATAAATATACTGCTTAGTATTCCACATAGCCATCATCGTCAGATGCAGTATGCTTCTGAAAACCAGTTGCCGGCAGCCACAGGAAAGGAGAGTGCTCTTGCACTCAGGTCCTGCTTGTGGGCTTCCCATGGGCATCTGGTTGGCCGCTGTGAGAACAGGATGCTGGACTTGATGGGCCACTGCCCTGATCCAGTGGGCTCTTCTTATATTCTTATCTTCACATTGCCTGTGAGATGTATTCTCCAATTATACTTGGAATAAAAACAGAGGGAAAATCCCAAGGTGCTGGAAAATATGGTGTTTATTATTATTTTTTTTAAAAGGACTTTTCTTTGTTCCTGCTCCCCAGCACAACCACATTCAAGTCAGACTAGATTTGTTTTGGGTTTTTAGGAAAATAAGTTCACAGATTCAAAAAGTAAATTTAGAACTATCTCTAATTTCATGCCCACCTGGGTCAGTAGATCCTTCCATACAAACATCTGAGAGATTAGTCTCTCAGGATTTAGAAAGGATAGAAGGAAATCTCAATGCTGAATAGTAAAGAACAGCATGTTCTAAGGAAATTATCGTGTTATTCCTTCACTGTAATCAAACAAGGTGGAGCTACAGTTAATCAGGATGTCCATGAATATAAAAAGGAGATTTTATCCCAATTATCAGACCGAGCAGTGTAAATGGTATGTCCTAGTAATCCCTCTGCAAACATTGCCCAGGGAAAAAAAAACATCTTTGAGGAAGGTCTTAACTTGGGTTACATCTGTAATGATGAGTACAGATTTTTGCTTAACAAAAATCCTAGGATACCAGTTTTTTATACCCAGCCTAAGATTCATAAAGGAAGAACACCTCCTCCTGGTCGTCCCATTGTTTCTGGCTATAATTTCATTCTAAAGCCTCTTTCCTTGTTTGTTGATTATTTTTTGAAAATTTATACCTGTTATTCCATGTTTTATATGGGATTCTATAGATTTATTTATTTATTTATTTATTGCATTTTTATACCGCCCCATAGCCGAAGCTCTCTGGGTGGTTTACAACAATTAAAAACATTAAAAACAAATATACAAATTTAAAAACACATTTTTTAAAAAGCAATTTAAAAACACATGCTAAAATGCCTGGGAAAAGAGGAAAGTCTTGACCTGGCGCTGAAAAGATAACAGTGATGGCGCCAGTTGCACCTCGTCTGGGAGATCATTCCATAATTTGGGGGCCACCACTAAGAAGGCCCTCTCCCTTGTTGCCACACTCCCAGCTTCCCTCCAAGTAGGCACCCGGGAGAGGGCCTTGGATGTTGAGTGTAGTGTACAGGTGGGTTCATGTCGGGAGAGACGTTCCATCAGGTATTGTGGTCCTAATTCGTCTAAGGCTTTATAGGTTAAAACCAGCACCTTGAATCAAGCTCGGAAACATACAGGCAGCCAATGCAAGTAGGCCAGAATCTGTTTTATATGTTTGAACTGTCTGGTCCCTGTTATCAATCTGGCTGCTGCATTTTGCACAAGCTGCAGCTTCCAAACCGTCTTCAAAGGCAGCCCCACATAGAGGGCATTGCAGTAATCTAACTTGGAGGTTACCAGAGCATTGACAACTGAAGCCAGGTTCTCCCTGTCCAGAAGGGGCATAGCTGGGCCACCAACCGAAGTTGGTAGAAGGCACTCCGTGCCACTGAGGCTACCTGAGCCTCAAGTGACAGAGATGGTTCTAGGAGAACCCCCAAGCTATGAACCTGCTCCTTCAGGGGGAGTGCAACCCCATCCAGAACAGGTTGGACATCCACTATCTGGTCAGAAGAACCACCCACTAGCAGCATCTCAGTCTTGTCTGGATTGAGCCTCAGTTTATTAGCCCTCATCCAGTCCATTGTTGCAGCCAGGCGATTTCCTCAGATTTCATGAATAAGGTACAGTCTACCCCTATTGAACCCCAGGATATTTTGGTAACAATGGATGTGAGATCACTTTACAATAGTATACCTCAGGGACAGGTATACTAGATAGATATTATCCACCATACATTAAACAAGAGAACAGAAAAACATCTCCCACCCACACTTCCTCTGTACATGAGCAGAAATAGCTATGTGTAAAAACTATTTTAAATTCGATAATTCATTTTATTGGCAAATTAAAGGGGTAGCCATGGGATGCCCCATGGCCTCAGAAATAGCTAATTTGTACATGGAATCTTTCAAAAAAGACATTGCTGCAGTTTCTAGTCCTTTTGTGGAACAGGTTGTATGTTAGTGGAGGTTTATAGACGATGTGTTTCTAATTTGGAGGGGATGTGGTGAACATCTATGCAGTTTCTTTGAATGGGTGAACTGCAGGAATGTTAATATCCAATCTGATTTTCATCATAGTCTAGAAGAAATTAATTTTCTAAATTTACTAATTAAGAAACATTTGTGCACTTCCATATACGGAAAACCCACAGATAGAAACACTTATTTAAAGTTTGATAGACCACTAAGACCACTAAGACAGAACTTAACGTATAGTCAATTTTTCATGATCGAACACAATTGCTCCTCTGAAAGGGATTTTATACAGCAATCTAACATTCTGAAAGAAAAAAAAATATTCAAGAGGGGTTATCCAAAGAACATTGTTGAGGATAATTTTAGGAAAGCTTCCCTAACAAAACACGCTGACCTTTTGCAACAAACGATCAAAACAGCTTCTAAACTTGAATTGCAATTTGACTTTTAATCATGTCACTAATAGACTGCAAAGTAGACTTAAAAGGCATTGGCATATTGTACGTCATATTCCTGGATGTCATGATAAACCCATGATCTCTTTCAAGAGAACCAGGAACATGAGGGATATTTTGGTAAGAAGTGAATTTAGGGACAACAATCACTCCGTTTGTAACACTATATTGGGCCCTAATGTACCTCAGGGTCATCATTCCTGTGGGCATTGTGTCTATTGCAGATTCACATGTAAGATGACAGAGTTTGTCAACCCTGTCAATCACAAGTAACACACTTTGAATCAATTTTCTACATGCAATACTGCCAATGTTGTTAATGTGATTCAGTGCAGTTGCCAAAAAACCTTATATTGGCCAAACATCAAGGAATGTCAAAAGATGTACAGGGGAACACCTCAGCAATATTAAAGACAAGAGACCTGGGGCTCCCTTGGTGGAGCATTTGACAAGACGTTATCACTCCTTTGCTGATTTTAAGTTTGGGGTTTTAGAAAAAAAATAAGTGAGGATAAAAGTAATATTTTATTAAGGAGAGAAATAGTGTGGATTTTGGAACTAAAAAGTGCTGTTCTTAATGAGGGGCAGGAATTTCTTCCTCTCCTATAAGTTTCAACAATACAGATGATCCCTCCCATATTCTTTGTCCTCACTTGCATGTAATTCACTTATGATCAATTAGTTACACAGGAATTAAGAGACTTAGGGACGTGTATATATATATATATGTGTGTGTGTGTGTGTGTGTGTGTATATATATATATATATATATATATATATATGAGTATGCTCATGAGAATTCTTCTTTGTGGTCGTTTATCATTTCAAGCAATCTTGCTAGAAAAGAATATTATCTAGATTATTTCGTTTGTAATATTGAATTTATTTTATGTTTTTACATTGTTAGTTTTTGTCCTGCTTGAGTTTATTATGTTTTGTAAACTGACTTCTCTTTGTTGTAAGCCACTTTGGGCACAGCTTGCTGTGGAAAGGTGGCATATAAATAAACTCAATCAATCAATCAGTATTACAGACCAGTCCATATAAGTGCCATATAATTGTTTTTTGTACAGATTAGTTTATGTAGAATATGATTTTATGCTGTAATGTACTTTGTTTATCATGTGTAATAATGTAATGTATCTTTGCTATTTTATTTACAGCCCCTAATGAAGGCCAGACAATATAGTGGCCGAAACGCGTTGGGCTTTTTTTAAAAAATAAACACCATATTTTCCAGCATCTTGGAATTTTCCCTCTGTTTTTATTCTTGGCTTTTTGGATGCTCACCATTTTCTGTTTCCAGTTATACTTGGAAATAATTCTAGGAAATGTACTTTGAAGTCCACCATCTGTGCAAATGCATACATCAGGTGATGCAGCCTTTCTAAATTGATCCTTGATGGCCTCCACGTTGGACTGCTTTAAAAAGGAGATTAGGGAAACTCATGGAGGATATCAGTGGCAATGAGCCATGATGACTGTACTATTTCCAATATTTGACAAGTTTTGCCTCTGGGAATCATGGGACTTTGGCCTGCTCCAGCAGATATATTCTTATATTCTTAAGAAGAAAAATACATTGCAATTCAATATATGAAGTCAGGCCTCTGGAACCACTGTGCTTTGTTTCTTGCTAAGGAAATTGAAGTGAGATTTAATAGTTAATCCTTGGGAAAACTGGTGGTGCAGTTTTCAAGCTATCTATTGGATTTGCTGGAACTGCTGGATGATCTAGATGAAAGAAATACACATGTATTTGCATTAAGCATGGTGGATACAAATGCTAGGTGAATTTTAGGAAGTTCCTTAGAAGATGTGATCGGATTCAGAGTAGGGTAAGACATGTATGTGTGCTTGCACACACTGCCTTACTTCCTTTCTAGAGATTTATAGAGACAGCCATTTTCTCCCTCTTCAGAACATTTAAAACTATGTTCTATTTTAAAAGGCTAATCTAAGCTACTGTGTCACCTAGCACATATCATTATTTGGAGGTCTGCCATCTTCACATCAGAACCTAAGAGTTTGACATGATGAGACAGGAATGGTTTGTGCATGTTCTGGGTTCACAGTCTCAGTGAGAATCGTTTTTTCCCTTGCTATCAGTTTTATCCTCCCAAGCTCTGGCAGATGTAGTTCTCCTGAATCATCCCATAGCACCCATTCAGCATGTTGAAGCAAAACTGTCAGAAGCTGAATTCCAATTCCACTCACAGGAATGAAGGCTCTTAAGGGGATTCTGGTTTATTGCACATGAGTACAATAAATTTTGTTTTTCTTAGACTGGACTTAGATAGATCTAATTTAATTGCCACTGGGGCTTTTCTGTGCTATTTGGCGTCATATATTTATTGGGGAAAATGAAGGAACAAAATCAACTTTGAGCAAAAAAGTAAATTCACCCAACTAAAAATGGCTGTATAATATCTACCTCGTGTTCTGAATTGGAAATGTGGCATAAATAATGAACCCTGCGCATTGCATAAAATGCTGGTCCAGGTCACATAATGGGGCAAGGTGCTGAAGATATATATACTGTCCTTATGATCCCTCTAAAAAGTATGCTTTTCTTTAGGGGTTATTTTTAGGGGGGGGGAGGATCCCAAATTTGCTATGGGGTTCATATTTGAGCTCTTGCTATAAATGCTATAGGGAAAATTTATTCACCCTACAACAAGTCTTGCAAAAAAGTCTGCAAAGCTTATTAGCCTGCAAAAATGTTTAACAGTAGTCATGATTATTTGCCTATTTTATAGTAATTTGTGGAAAGTTTTCTTGTGCAATGGCCTGGAGTAGGGATGGATGGATCCTTCAGTCCATGCCAGTTTCACATGTGTTCATTCATATATCTCATCCCATTTTTGCATTAGGCTACATTTTTAATCCATATGAAAAATGGTCTTTACATGCATATTTTATCACCAAATACATAAATACTTGCTCAGTGTATGAATTTCTAAATGTATTTTACTCTTAAATCCATATATTAACTTATTTTGGTACATTTTTAAAGCCAAAGACTATATTGCAAAATATGGTGAAGTACAAAATCTGAAGAATAATTGTGTCCTGAACGATATATTAGTCTGGGAGGTGTGAATCGGGTCATTTTGCTTAGACCACATTCATACCATACATTTATTCCACTATCATTCTGCTTTAAATAATCATGGCTTCCCCCAAAGAATCCTGGGAAGTATAGTTTGTGAAATATGCTGAGAGTTGTTAGGAGACCTCTATACCCCTCACAGAGCTACAATTCCTAGAGTTCCTTGGGAAAAGGGACTGACTCTTAAATCACTCTGGTAATTTTAGTTATGAGAGGAGAATTGGAGTCTCCTAACAACTCTAATCACCCCTCACAAATTACCTTTCCCAGGATTCTTTGGGGGAAGCCATGACTAAGTAGAATAATAATGGAATAAATGTATCGTGTGAAAGTGGCCTTAAAACAGTGAACCAAATAAAATTCTTTTGCCTAGCCTGAAGGCAACTATAAAGTTTCAGGTAACCCATTTTAAGCCCAATAGTGAGACCCTAGGTTGGAATTAAGTCCAGATTTGTGGGGGGCCCATTTTGGAGTCCACAGTAACATCCACACAAAGATCTTGTTATATACTTGACTATGTAATTGGGAGTGAGCCTCTACACCAGCCTCTGCTATAGTTGGTTTTAGGGCAGAAGAAGAGAGCCGTAACACAGACAGTACCATTCACCCAGGAAGGGTGCAGACTTCAGGAAGCTTTTGGATGTTACCAATTATTTGGTGTGTCTAAGACAGATGAGGATCATGGTGGCTACAGCTCCCATGATTTCTGGGTGTCTCAGACACACTGCACATGTGAGATGGCAACTGAGGCCGTATTGAAGCCTTCATCCTTTGCAGCCTGGATGGATCCTTTCCTACTGGCCACAGCACCTCCAGTAAGTAGTGCAAAGTAAGGGGAATGGCAGGAAAAGCCCCATCCAGACTGGGAGGTATGTAGATTGCAGAAAAACTGTCACTCCCAGTAACATCATTCATAGTATGAGAGGACCTAGAAAGCTGGTAGAGATTCACTGTTAAAAAATTATTAATGTAGAACATCAGATGCATGTCCCCTTAATTCATTGGTAAAATGGTAAATTTTGAATCAAATGCAGAAGTCCACCCTTCATTCCATAGAATCAGTTCTCTGAAAGGGTCACACCAAAGAGAGGCAGCATGTTGATAAAAGTTGCTGGGCCCTTAACAGTCATATTGAAAAGTCATCTATGAGCCAAGCTACATTCACACAAAGAATTCAATAAAATTACTGCAAATTCACAGATGACAAGCTGTAGATAATGAGATGATTCATATGTATATGGGGGTGATGAGGGAAAGACTCTGATTTTGTTGGGCAAATTGCTTGATATGAACATCTTGCCTTACTCTAGTCACAACAATGAGTCACATTTTGCACCAGCTGTATGCTTGTGTTGTGCTTTTTTTTTTAATGATACATTTTGTTTAATATATTTGCCCAGGAAGGAATTTAGATGTAGCTAGCATTCCTCTGCCAGCTTGGTTCCAGGCAATGACACTGTGTGACATGATTCTGATCAACGGCTGGTGTTACAAAACGGGCAGGAGGAGGGGGAGAGTTGAAGTCTGTGTATTCATTAGTTCTAGCAAATGCAGAGGGCACTTCTGTATGGGCAAGTAAAAAAAAACTTCAAAGCTTTTGTGAACAGACACGGTGACAAGAGCATATGGAACAATATCATAAATGGAAGATGGAAAATGGAACTAATAGAGATAATAGAACAATGGCTACTGAAATTATTGAACCTAACAGATTCTGATGTGATGGATTAATTGAAATGTTTATTTTGACTATGGTTATGACAATAAGATTATCATAATTAGTAATGAGATGGATTAATCGATATGCTTATCTGGAAAAAAAAATTGATAGATATATTTCTTAAAGAATTGAAACCTCTCTTTGACTTTTTGTGGAAAGAATAAAGTAATGTTTATGAGATTTGATGATTAAGTAAGATAACTACTGGAGGAAAGTGATTTTATAATATGACTTAAGAGACAGGATTGTTATATATTATAGACTTATAACTGATTTGATCTTTGACAAATGGGAAGTCAATATTTTATTCTTTATTTTTTATTTTTGTTTTTTTTTTTCTTTTTTTCTTTTTGTTTAACTATTTTTGATTTTGTTTTTTGTCTTTGAATGTTTTATGATTTTGTCTTGTATGTTTTATGAAAATCTGAATAAAAATTATTGAAAAAAAAAAAGAACAATATCATAAAGCAGTAGAGGAGAAAGTAGTTGATGATTTGTATTTGTATTTGTGTGTCCTGGAGAGACCCAAAAAAGGAAGCAGCAACCTCTTCCAAAACTTTTAAAAGAAAAAAAAACCAACCTCTCCCCAACATACGCAAGAAAGAAACAGAAAATTGGCCCCAGTTTCACTGGGGGAGAATATTTTCAGGAAACTGGAGAGGCAATTTCAGCCTAGGCTTATCTAAAACTCTGAGCAGCAGCTGCCAGAGAGTACAGACAAAACTGAGGTAGATGGATCAATGATCTGATGAAGAAAGCTTTGTGATGGGTTCAAAGCAAAAGCAAGACACTTCTCAAAACATCCTCATTCACCAGCTTACAACAAGTCAGAGGTTCTCTACCATGTATAATTTTAATGGCAAGAAACATAATCCAGAATAGGTCACTCCTGAAACCTTTCCCTGGTGAAATCCTAAGGTTGCTCTCCAGTGCTTGAGGAGGATGGGGATTCCTCTCTCCGCATCATAATAAAATTTCCCAGCTTTCCCTATGCTGTTACATATAAACAAGCCTCTCATGAAGACTTTCATATCCACAAGAGCTCCAATGTCTTAAGAAGGATTTAGTTGTGTGAGTTTGTTGGTTTGTTTTTCTTCATTTTACCTATAAAGCCCTTAACGGCATTGGACCGCAATACCTGGTGGAACGCCTCTCCCGCTATGTACCAGCCCGTTCACTGCGCCTGACGTCGAAGGCCCTTCTCCGGGTTCCAACGCATATGGAGGCCCGGAGAGTAATAACTAGAGCTAGGGCCTTCTCGGTGGTGGCCCCCGAGTTATGGAACGCCCTCCCTGACGAGATACGCCTGGCGCCTTCTTTGTTATCTTTTCGGCGCCAGGTAAAGACCTACCTCTTTGCCCAGGCATTTTAAATTCTACTTTAATTTGTCTTTGTCTTAATTTTGTTTATATATTTTTTATACTGTATTGTTTTCATGTTTATTTGTGTTTTAACCTGTTTTTATCTTTTGTACACCACCCTGAGAGCTTGTTGCTATAGGGCGGTTTAAAAATGTAATTAAATAAATAAATAAATAAAATAAAATTTTAGAGCAGTGTTTATTGGTCAAATATTGAGAATCGTTATAATGGTAGGTTTGTTTTCAACAGAGAAGAAAGAAGCCTGCAAACCCAAAGTTGTAACACCTTTTCTCCATCTGTCAAAAATGTCTGCTATGGCTTGTCCAAGAGAGAAAGCAATATTGCTGATTGCAGAGGTGAATGGGGTAGGAAAGCAATGTTACTAGTTGGGGGTGGATGTGACACAGACTTTTATGCAATGATTTTTAATAACCCTATCTGGATTGTGGAGCTTGTACACTGTCTGCAGGTTGTCCGTCTCTAACAAAGTGAGGGAACCAGAACAAACAAGGACACTTGGTAGCTTGCAGTATTGCCAGTGATGAACAAATACGTCTAAGATGCTGAAAACACTGTGTAGAAGCACCATAAATTTGGGTGTTTATGATTGGTTAGAGACAATAAGCACTTGCTTCCATAGTTTATTTCAAATTAAGCATTAAGACATACAGACACATTCTAGACACTGATATTTATCTTATGTTGATTATTTAACTGTATTAGATGGGAATATAGGAACCTGCTTGATACCAGGCCTATCTGTTTTGTCCACCTAGTTATGATGCTTTCCCAATGTGGTAGTCAGGAAGTTTCTGCATATTCCTATTTATGTGTGTTTTGTTAACCTGAAATTTGATGGAGTGGTGTAATGTTCATCTGAATCCTCTTCATTGATGCATAGCTACTACAAACGTAGATGTTTTTTGTGGCTTCTGGAGGCTGGGTCTCTGGTCAAGGCATTCAGACAGTTGCCTCACTACCCACCTTTATTAGGCGATGGTTGTGATGGTAGTACTGGTAGTAACAGTAAACAATAAAAAAAGAACAGAGAAAACCAGCAACTGAAACCTTCTGTGTTCAAAGCCTGTGAATTATTATTGAGCTATGGAACCACCCAAATTAGATAGTATTTTTTTAATGTAGGGAAAGCCAATTAGTGTAAATTATTGCCTGTTATAATCTAGGCAGTCGCTTTACTGTCAGGAATACAGTCTAAGAGCACAAATAGACATTGATGCAGGAGATTCATGATCAGATCTCCTGCTGTTCTTTTTAAAGTTTTATGGGAATGCTTAAGGAATTCAATCTTTGTGACTTCCTATACATAATGTCCCAATTCTTTCCTCACAGACTAATGTGTGGATTGGAATTTAGCTATTTTACAGACTTCACACTTCCCTGAAGATTGCAGTTCTTTGCAGTTTCAGTGTATCAACCTATTTTCAGAGAAAACGAACCTTTAGGCTGCAATCCTTAAGTGGGGGGGGAGTTCAAAAGGGGTTCTACTGCTACATCCAAAGCCCTTGAGTGAGGGTGCAAGAACTATCTACGCCTTGTTCCTCGCTTCCACTCCTCTCGTGGAAGGGTTCCTCGTTGCTCATCTGTTGTGCCCACTGGCCTGTGTGTGCTGTTCTTTAACACCAGATCGGTACACAATAAGACCACACTCATCCCTGATTTGATCATGGATGAAGGTGCTGATTTGGTGTGCATTACCGAGACCTGGGTGGGTGAGCTGAGAGGAGTTGATCTGACCCAGCTTTGCCCACCTGGATGTTTGATGCAACACCAGCACAGGCTGCAGGGATGGGGAGGAGGGGTTGTTGTGGTCTACAAAACTTCCATGTCAGTCATCAGGAAACCGCTCTGTCTTGTAGCTGGCTGTGAGGGCCTGCACCTAGTGTCAGACCAAGGAGACATGAAAATAGGGTTGCTGCTGCTGTACCGTCCACCCTGCTGCCTGGCAGCTTCTCTGACCAAGCTGGCGGAGGCCGTCTTGGCTGTGCTATTGGAGGAGCCCAGAAAGATAGTACTGGGTGATTTCAATGTCCGTGTTGAGGCTGCCTGTTGTGTTCTGGCTTGGGGCTTTCTGGCCTCCATGATGATCATGGGGCTATGCCAAGTTGTCACTGGCCCAACACATAGGGCAGGGAACACCCTCAACTTGGTTTTTTCTCCAGATGGAGGAAGAGGTGGTCTGGAGAAGAGGGGGTGGATGTCAGCCCATTGGCTTGGTCAGACCACTTCCTGGTGAAGGTTAGACTGATGGCTCCAATCCTCCCCTGCAGCAGTGATGGACAGAGTATGATGGTCTACCCCGGAGATGAATGGAATCCACTGGATTCCTGAATGCCCTGGGGGAGTTCCCAATAGATAGAGCAGGTGATCCTGTTGAAGCCCTTGTCATGCTGTGGAACTGTCAAGCCCCAGCTCCCTCAGAAGAATCAAGGAGGGGGGCTGGATGAGCATTAGTGCCGGCTGCTAGGGCAAGGAGAAGAATCAGAGGGTGTTGAGACTTTCAAGGACAAGGCGGAAGAGTGTGTGTTTGACACTGTGCCAGTTCCCATGGACAGTTCTCCCACTGAAGAAGACAGTGCTCAGCTTCCAGATGCTCCCATAGAGCCATTGCGGGATCTCTTGGCATACGTGCCAACTCCAGCCCCCCGAGCTCCCCCCTTGGCACATCAAGTGCTTCCCCACCTCCTGAAGCTGAGTTGGCACCTATCAATGCTGTATTGTTGGATGAGCCAGTGGAAGCACGCCCTCTTTTGCCCTATGCCAGTCGCCGGGAGAAGCGCTTCGTTCAGAGGGAGGGTCTTTGAAGGAGTCTGAGATTATGGGCGAAGACCTTTCCTACTTAAGTCTGCTCCCCCCTGACCGGGGTGCTGACTCAACTTCCTTCACATGCTGCAGAGTTTACTTAGGTAGCCTAGTTAGGGATTGCAGTGAGCTAGCATAGTGTGCCTATCAAATGTATTGCCTTCGATGTTACTTTAATAAAACAGGAATTGATTCCATCCTCGCCTCCGTCTCGTGAGTCTCATTCTGGACAGGACAGGAACAGTGACAAGTGTTGGGCTCTTGACATGGTTGCCCCCGAGTGCCCTCTCCGGCATTGTGGAGCCCGGTTTGCACCTTGGTACACTTGAACTAAGAACAATGAAACAGGCTGGATGATGACTAGAGCGAAAGTGGTGAAAGACGTGCTGTAAGGCTGATTGGGCATGAGTAAAAAATCATAACCATGCCTACTGTGCAGTGGTGAAGGCAGTGAAGAAGGCCCACTTCTCTGCCCCCATGGCATCCTCAAGTAGCCATCCAGTGGAGCTTTTCCGTATTGTCAGGGTCTGTTGACATCAACTCCAGGAAATGGAGTTTTAGACCCTTTGGAGGTCCACTGTGAATTGTTTGCAAGGTACTTTGAGGGTAAAGTTGCTTGCCTCTGTAGCAATCATGATGCCCCATCCACATCTACTGTAGTCCCCAATGAGGTGTCCAGTGCAATGTTTGCTGCAGCGTCTTGGGATCAGTTTCAGTTGATGTGGCCCGATGACGTGGACATGGTGTTTGTGATGAAGCAGCCAGCAACGTGTCCTCTCAACCCTTGCCCTTCTTGGCTTATTAAAGCATGCCAAGGGGGGTTAACCGAGTGGATCAAGGGTGTGGTCAATGCATCGTTGCAGGAGGGAGTGGTTTCAATCGTCCTGAAAGAGGTGGTGATACGACCACTCATGAAGAAGCCCACCTTGGCCCCTTTGGTTTGCAACAACTACTGTTTGGTAGCAAATACCCCATTCTTAGGTAAGGTAATTGAGAGGGTTGTGACACAGCAATTTGCAAGTACTCTTGGATGAAACAGATTATCTTGACCCATTCCAGTCTGAGTTCAGGCCTGGTTATGGGACTGAATTGGCCTTGGTCACCCTGATGGATGACCTTCAGAGGGAGAAGGACAGGGGAGTGCAACCCTGTTATTCTTACTTGTTCTATCAGTGGCTTTTGATACCGTTGACCATGGTATCCTTCTGGGCCAACATGGTGAGATGGGTATTGGAGGCAGTGTTTTATAGTGGTTCCGATCCTATCTCCAGGGTCGTTTTCAGTGAATAGTATTGGGTGATTGTCTTTCGGCCTTCTGGCAGTTGCTCTATGGAGTGCCAGAGGGTACCATCTTGTCCCCCATGCTGTTTAACATCTATATGAAGCTGTTGGTATTAGTCATCAGGAGATTTGGGGTGAGGTGTCAGCAGTATGCTGACAGTACTCAGCTCTATTTTTCTGTAACATCTGAATCGGGAGAGGCTGTGCAAGCCCTGGACCGCTGCCTGGACTTGGTAGTGGGCTGGATGAGGAACAATATACTGAGTCTGAATCCTAGCAAGACTGAGGCACTGTGGGTTGGTGATTCCCAAGTTTGGATAATTGGTCAGTTGCCTGGTTTGGATGGGGTTGTACTCCCTCTGAAAGAGCAGGTCCATAGTCTTGGGTTGCTCCTGGATCCATCTTTGTTGCTAGAGGCCCAGGTAACCTCAGTGTCTAGGAGTGCTTTTTACCAGCTTCAACTAGTAAGACAGCTGCGGCCATTTAGATAGCTTGGCCACTGTTGTCCACACACTGGTAACCTCCAGGCTGGATCACTGTAAGGCACTCTATGTGGGACTAACCTTGAGATTGGCCTGGAAGCTGCAGCTGGTACAAAATGTGGCAGTGAGACTGCTCACTGAGGCAGGGTATCGCCAACATGCCACCCCACTGCTGAAAGAATTGCACTGGCTACCTGTTAGCTACCGGGCTAAGTTCAAGGATCTAGTTTTGGTGTACTAAGCCCTGTACAGCTTGGGACCAGGATACCTGAAAGACTGTCTTATCCCTTATATGCCCAGTCGATCGCTGCACTCTGCAGATGAGAGCCTCCTGCAGATACCATCTTATCAGGAAGTCTGTTCAGCATAACATAGTGTGGTGTGGTGGCACCTACCATTTGGAATTCCCTGCCCTTAAATATTAGACAGGCACCATCTCTGTTATCTTTCTGGCGCCTACTGAAGACCTCCCTCTCTCAACAAGCCTTTTAATTAGAGCCCCTATCCCAGTCTGCGTCTGTGTTGGAATGGTTTTTAATATGTTTTTAAACCTTCTTTTTAAAAGAATACATATTTTTAAAGCTTTTAAAAATATTTTAAAGATGTTTTGTTTCAATATGTTTTTAATGGTGGCTTTGTTTTAATATATTTTAAAGTCTGTTTTTAATGTGTTTTTGGTCCTTTGGTTTGCCACCATGGGCTGCTACTGGGAGAAAGGGTGGGATGATGATGATAATATCTTGCATTCCTCTGACTTTCCCCCCCTTAATTTAAAACAACAATATGATTCTATGATTTCTTCTCCAATTGAAAAAAATGGGAGGAAAAGGGAGGGAGATACCTGATCATGCATGACTAAATTTCAACCCAGTTTGGGGGCATGCTGGGATACCAGGATGCCTCTGGATTCTTTTGATCTAAGTTGCTGCTCAATCACACACTCCTTTTTTGGTCTCACCAACATCAGAGCTCTTATACAGGATGGGCAGGACTTTGAAAAATCTGGTGGGAGGGAGGTGGGATCCAGTGTCAGACCTGCCTTTCTAATGTTGGAGCTCTGACTGTCTCCGACATTGAAGTGGTAGATCTGATCTGTCCTATGGCCCCTGGAATGATTTCTCAGGGATCACAGGACTGCAGCCTTAAGTACTTGAGAATACTTGGGAATATTTTTTTTCTTAAAAAAAAGGGGGGGGAACAGAAATACAGATTCATGAATATACAGAATGGACTGGAGCTAGGAGTGGAAATATGTGAAAGAGAAGTTATATAAAATAATTAAATAGCAGGATGGCTCAACTAAATTTAATTTAAAAAAGTAAAGGTGTCCCCGCACTTGTAGTGCGAGTCGTTTCCGACTCTTAGGGTGATGTCTTGCGACGTTTACTAGGCAGACCATATATATGGGGTGGGATTGCCAGTTCCTTCCCCAGCCTTTCTTTACCCCCCAGCATATGCCGGGTACTCATTTTACCGACCATGGATGAATGGAAGGCTGAGTGGACCTCGTCCCCTTTTACTGGAGATTCTACTTCCTCCTTCCATTGGAATCGAACTACGTCTGTGAGCAGAGCTTCGGCTGCGTTACCGCCACTTAACACTCTGTGCCACAGAGGATCTTAAATTAATTTAGTTACGTTAAAAAACCTCTTAGTCTACTCACTTATGATTGATATGAACGATACAGCTCAACACTCAACTGTGATTTCTTCTTAGCCCTTTGGAATTGTGCATGAGTTATTTTTTTATGTTAATCTTACATTAATAAAATTTGTTTTGTCACAAGTGAGACGCACATTGGAAAGAGACAGATGCACCCATCCTTAATGTTTTATAGCAGCCCGTGGGGAAGGTGATACAGTGGTGACCATGGTGATTTGGGAATGGGATTAATCCTTTGCCCTACCATTTTCCTCTGGAAAATTGTTTACCTCTTAAAACTGTTGTTTTCCCCTCCCATTCAGAGTTCCTCCCATTGCTTCCCCATCTCATATGTCTCTCCATTGCTTTTTATTTCAAACAAATCCTAGTGTGTTTGTGTTTTGTAGTTGTGAGGGTTGGAAATTGTTTAGGAAAAAAACAGAAGCTCTACTCAGCTGGGCATCAAGTCTTTACATGTCTGTCAAGAGAGTCCTTGGATCACAGCCATAGTAATTAACAAAGAACATAATTCTGGCTGTGTTTCAGCAATACAAAAGTGTAAATACATCAATAAGAGGATAAGGTGCTTGGGTCAGAAATCTATTTGTATGATATTGTTTGACCAGTTATTGTCTTCAGAGATTTAATTCAGTGTTGTTGCATAGAAGTAATCACTAGAGGAAAATCTCTTATTACATTTTGTAAAATAAGAGAGGCTGGGGAAGGGTCTGCCAAAAAATTAAAAACCTCCAAAATGCTTCTCAGAGCTTGGTCTCCTTTGAAACATGTTGTAGGAAGTTGCATACACCTGCTTCTTCAGGGAAAGAGAAGAAGACCATGGAAGATTCTTTGTTTTACTGCTTTGTTCTGTTTTGTTTTTATCTATTTTTTTGCTGACTGCTACGTTATGATGCAGGAATCACCTTATTTTATAGTTAGTTACTGCAAATGTTATTTGTTATTTAATTTTGAGAATTGTTATTTAATTTTGAGAACTGTATTATTTTATTGATGTATTATGTTCGTGGGTTTTTTTGTAAGCCACCTTGAGGGCCTTTGGGCCATAAGGCGGGGTATAAATTTAATAAATAAATAAATAAAGGTGGGCATGGTCAATTAAAAACACAGAGCACACCTAGAATTTTGCTAGAATATATTTTACCTCCCACTGTTTTATCTTATACAAACTGAGACACTCCTCATGTCAGCTGGAGACTATTCTGCAGAATAGTCAGTGCCGTTATTCCACAATTGTTTTTGGAGGTTTTTTTAGTGTAAATTATGCAAAGTGTTGCTGTACTTCTTATATTCACAGAAACAGAAACAAAAGAAAATGATTTACTATGGAAAACTTCACTAAAATTGCAAAGTAAATCAGACATATTTAAAGTGACCGTATGAACTATATCAACTGTTTTAATAATATTGCTTCGTCCCTGCTAAAAGATCAGTACAGCACATGTCTTATCTCTGTTATTTGGGCTCATTGCAGGTGTTGCCACCACTTACCATATGCTGAGAGGCACATGTTACCAAATTCTTCCAAGCTACACAGCAAGTGGATTGGACTGTGAAAGACTAACCCAAATGTGTTTGTATTTTTACAAATTTGTAGGGCAGTCCAATATCTCAGAGAGGAGGTCAGTTCTCCTGCTCCCCTGGTGCATTCACTATAGCTGCCCAATTTCCCTGCTTTTTAAAGTTTAATAGAAATATCTGTTGGCTATAGGTATGTTCTTAAACTGCAAGATTTTTTTTGCCTAATAGTGAATTTCTCTGCTTTTTAATCTGGGAGGTAAGAAATGGGATCCTGTGCAAGTTTGCTGAAAAAAGATTGATCATTTGCAAACTTATTGAGTTCAGTGGGATTTAGTCCCATGCAATCATACTTAGGATAGGTGAAAATGACCTGGGGGAGGGGCAGAAAGGGGGAGGGGAGGAGATTGGGAGGGTGGGCACTAGGCAGGGGGAAAGCCCCTTTCCTTTCCAAAAGGAAAACATTGTGAACAGTATCACTGCTTTTCAGGGTTTCCCCCACCTTTCTGTTCTACACCAGGCACATGTAGTTTCCCACCCAAATTTAAACCAAAGCTGTCCTTGGCTACATCCACACCAGACCTTTATTTCACCCAGAGCTTGTAAGATTACTTTTAAAAAGGAAAAAATTACAATTACTGTTACATGGCTCCAAAAATAATAAATTACCATTACAATTACAATTGTTCTGAAAGGAACTGATTACTTTATCATTACTCAAAAGCAATCACTACAAGTACAGTTGTTACTTTAAAAAAAACAAGCCTAGAGTGCCTACAAGGTGCTGGTCTTGGCTACTGCACACCTAGGTAGCCTCAAACAACATTAAAAATAATACCTCACACAGAGGTAGTAGAATAATTATTTCTATCCATAAGATAGCAGTGGTGGGCTCTCCACTAGTAGGAGAGGTGGGAAGGCAGGAGGAGGCCACTGCTCAGACCTTTGCACATCAAACCAAGTGCTAACCCCCCCCCGGCATACACATACTCTCAGCCAGGAAGCGTCATCTCGCTCACTCATTCACCTCCCAGACTCTGCCCTGCCAGTAAAACATGCCACTGAAGCAAACATTTTCCCTGGGGGTGCAAAAAAGTTAAAACACTGCAAATGCAGTAAAGTAGCCAGGCAGAGGTTGCTTTCCACGCCAAGTCCAAACACAGTATTAACACACACACACCATCATCTCTCACCTCCACAGGTCTTTATATCCATTTCACTGCTGCTGCTTCTTCCTCCTCCTTCATCCATGTCCTTGCCCTCCATTGCTTTTCTCCCTCCACTCCACTCTTCTCCACCACTGTCCATTTTTTAAACAATAGTTTTCTCCAATCCACCCATCTCGCTCTGCACCTCCTCCCTCGTTACCTCCTAAACACCCACAGAGCACGAGGGAAGAACAACACTGTGCAGAAGCCCAGTTGGAGGCACATTGTTTTCATCCATGGATCAGAGGAGCAGAAGACTTCCCCTGCTCCCCCTTCAGTAATGCCCCAAAGTAATGCTGGAAACATTACAATTACTCCTCAAAAGTAATAAAATTACTCCTCATTCTATTACAATCAAAATGTGAAGAAATGACCCACTCATTCCTGAAAAAAGTAATAAATGGCAGGTAATTTGTTTTTTGTAACTAGTTGCTTCAAAGCTTTGATTTCACTTGAGACTGTCATGGCTTCTCTTAAAAAAACATGGGAAGTGTAGTTAGTGAAGAGTGCTGAGAATTGCTAGGAGATGCCCTATTCCCCTCACAGAGCTTCAGTCAGAGCAGCTGACTGTTTAACTACTCTGCCCACTGGAGCTCTGACAGGGGAATAAAAGTCTCCTAACAACTCTCAGCACCCTTCACAAACTACACTTCCCAGGATTCTTTGGAAGAAGTCATTACTGTCTTAAGTGAAATAAAGTTCTGGTGTGGGTGTGGCACCCTGATTAGCCAAGTCAAGCAGCTCTGAGTCTGGCTTTTAGAAAACTGACGGTTCTTAACTGAGCATGCCCAGGCTTATCATTGAGTTAATGTTAAAATGTCTTAAATTAATTACAAATCAGCTAGGCTTTTTTTTTTTTACTTTTAAACTGCAGAAGATGAAGATGAGAGTATAGGACAAGGTCAGTAATAGGATTATTGGTACTCTGTGAACATGGACTATAAGTTTTGTAAGGTTTTGTTTTAAAATGAGATTATGGGACGCATCAGAATGACATGGGGGACATTTTCAATTTAGCATTGCAGAATGTGAAAAATCCATGTTGGCTATAGTATACAGCCACTTTCATGACTATATAATATGGTAGTCTTTAAGATGCTGCAAGACTTTTGGTTATAAATAAGTCACAAATTTATAGGTGATAAATGCTTGGCTTTCTCCATGGGTAATGCCACATGGCACAGATAAGTGCAAATTATCTGCTCTGTGGGATGAACATAGAACTCATCTGATCCAATTTCATGCTGGAGTTTGGACCCTTGATAAACAAAAAAATCACTAATTTTGAGCTGTGAAGAAAATGTATGGAAAGTACAAGACACAGTTTTAGTGCTGGAGCTAAGAAAATTTAGCCCATATGGAAGTGTGCGGAATAAATAATAAAGTAGCCACTGCATATTTCTCCAAAGGTCAAGAGCTGTCAAATGGCACAGCTAAGGCTGATCTGTTTTATATTTGCCTCAAGGGTAGTTAACTTGAGCCAAGTTACCCTCTGTGAAAACTGGATGGCGTGTTTGAGCAAAAATTAGTAAGTGATTCAGGTTTAAGGTTTTCCAGTTTTCAGTTTTAGTTTGGCTCTTCTCCATAACGTTTTTATTGAAGAGGATTTAATGTTGGCTCTCAGTCAAATTGTGAAAGTCTATTAACAGGATTTTACAGTTTTACATTCTGATTACATCTATGAATTTGGGACATTGTTAAATGCTCTCATCTTGAAAGTGCCCTCAATAAAACTGCTCTGTTAAGGCATTACTAATTGCAGCCTCAAATTCTGGCAGATAAGAGAAGAGCTATGTTTGTGGCCTTAAAATATTTTAATCTTACCCCCCTTTTAGAGCCTACTTATTTCAGTCTCCAATGCCTTTTAATGACTTTCCATGTTTATTTTGTGAAACTACCTTGATTACAAACCAGATAACATTGAATGCTATCATTAAAAACATTGATAGTGCTGTGTGTCACACCTTTGCTGACAGCAAAATTGCTCATAAGAAAATGTCTACCAGCATTAAAATACAAGGTCTGGAATAAATTCAAACTATCCAACATGTTTTAATCTACAGGCAGGTCACACACAAATACCACATTACTGATTAAATACATTAGTCTTCTTAACATGTTCCCCTCTAAACACAGAATAAATTCATTGAGTGGACCGTGTTTGTTGGTCCCACCCCTAACATCAACTTAATGTCTATAAAGGGACACCTACCTACCTACCTACCTGCAAAAAGATGTGCAACGTACCATCGTGTACAATTGTACACACATCAGGACCCCTTTACAGTTGCTCCAGTGAATGTTCAGGTGTTGGGGCCAGCAGGCTATGCTACAAAAGTCATGGGGGACGACAACAACAGGTGTGTGATTCCACTCCCAGTCAACATGTTCAGTCTATGCGTGGAGAGAACTGTGAGGTCCACCATTTGGTGTTCTATAAGCAGAAGGCAGTAGCCATCAAGGAATCTCCACAGTTAGAAGAAATTTAGCCAAGGGGTTTTAACAACCACATGTGTGGTGTTTTTCTTTTAAAAAAACCTTCTTAACTATACAATGATCAGATCACTAGTCTTTAATTGGAAATTTGTGCAAAGGGTTAAAGCGGATTGCACCAGTAGCGTAGCACTGCGGGCATGTTGTTTCTTTTGGAGGGCAGGACTCACACACACTGAAGGGAAATTTAACAGAAATAATGCCCTACTTGCCGCATAGCTGGCAGGCTGGGCACAATTGCAGGTTGGGACGAAGCTGCTGCCTCCATCTTGAATGAAGGCAAAGTCACGCATCGTGTCTATGATGCGAGCGTGACGCAGCAGACCTTAGGGGCGGAGTGGCTGGGCTTATTTAAGCCTAGCTGCCCCTCCTACCTTCCTCTTGCAGCTGTGATGCCCACCCTGCCCTCCCTCTTTTATGGTGTGCCTAGGGGTCGCGTCGGGGCTGAGTAGGAATTTTTATCCTGCCCACCGTTGGCGGGCAGGGTTTTTGCCTGCTCCACACTATGGGAGGAGGAGGGAATCAGGTTATGGGGCATTGTTATTAATAGGTGGTTTTGGCTAATTGGCTACTTGACATTAAGAAAGGTTAATGCCCTCTCAGGGCAGTTCGTTATAGCACTGGTAGTGGAAAGGTGCGGGAAGGGAATAGTTAAGGACAGCTAGGTGGCCCCCTTAGGCACCTTTGGAGGTGATTGGCGGTTCTGGAGGCCTGTCTGTCATGGCTTTGCGGCTCGAGGACAGGATACGGGCTGCCTTTGGGGCCACCTTATCTCATCTACCCAAGGGTTATTCAACCCCGGGTGGGGATTGTGATGTTCCTGTATTAATGTAAATATGGTAAGTGCTGTTTGTATAGAAGATATATGGTAAGTGGAGTGAAAGAGGAGGGGGGAGTAGATGAGCAGTAGAATGCTGGATGATTGGCTGAGCGTTTGAATGGCTGGGAGTATAAATGGAAGAATGACAGTTGAATCGGGGTGGGTGTTGGTGGATGTGAGAGGAAGAAGGTGTTTGGTGGTGGATGTTAGGAGAGTGTGGAGAAAGAGGGAATTGGAGTTCTAGTTAATAATAAGACAAGTATCACAGGAATAGATGAAACCATATGCTTATGTACCATTATAAAAGTAATCTTGTTATTCCTGATATTTAATAAATACTATTTTGGTTTACCGAAGGCCTGATCCTTGGCTGGGGAATATACAGACCAGAAGGGAGGGCAAGGTAATTACCAAGGCTGAAGGGAAACAGTAACGAATGGTGGCAGTGGTGAAGAGAAGAATAATAACATTACAAGTATCCAGCGCAACCCAGAGTTATATGAGTTATCTATATAGATACAAAGGGGTTGGGAACAGCATAAGCACGCAGTCACAAAAGTAACCAGATAGAGAGAGGCTCAGGCAAAGTCTCTGGGAACATTGGTTATAGGACGTGACTGGTGGTGCTGCCTAGCAGAGGGATCTAGTCAGATCTGTGCTAGAGCGGAGAGAGAAACCATAAAAAAGGACAGTCCGGACTGGTGGAGTTCCTGGTGGTGCCTAGTGAAAGGTAGTAGCCACAAGCAGGTAGGAACCTGACAGGGAGAGCCAGGGAAGGGCGTCACAGGGATGACGTAGGAAGGCCCCCCTACTCACCGACAAGGTGTGGCCAGGGGTAAGGGGTAAGTGGATGGGCTTGCCTTTGCCCCAGCAGGGGCTGGTCACCCAAGAGCTGTATGGCAAGCTACTTGCTCATAGACAGTTCCCGCACCTAGGCTTTCCTCTGCAGGTCACTTTAAATTGGGTTTTTTCTTGCTGTAATTTAATGAAGTGGCCTTTGTTCAACCCAAGCTGATGTCTCTGTGTTTTATTTCGTCCTTTAACTGCAATTTCTAGCAGAATGTGACATAGAAGTGACAAGGATAATCTGGAATGTATATCTGGGATTGTGTTTTCCAACCAATGTTAGAAACAGAATTCAGCCTGAAAGGTGCACCCAGCATCCTCTTTGATTTCTCATGGGATCCTAGGATGTGTCTTTTGGATTGCATGCTATGGTAGCTGGAAGAGCAAAATGTCTTGGGAGAGACTAAGTCAACCAATTTCCCTTCAGACAATACTGGAAGGCAAGGAAAGATTGCCAAGGATAACTAGTGGAAAAGGAGAGATGGTGAATTATTTTCATCAGGGAAGGGGAACCTGTGACCCTCCAGATGTTGCTGGACTACAATTCCCATCATTCCTGTGGGCAGTGCTGGGTGGGGTTGATGGGAGGTGGAGTCTAACAACATCTGGAGGGCTACAGGTTCCCCATCCCTGATTTATATATAGGTGATTGATTTTCAGAAATTGAAAGTGTGTCCCACATTACTGGCTGCAGATAAAATATGTTGACTATGGAAAGGTTGAAGACTACAAAATGAAATTTGCAATGCTCATTCACCAAGTTTCTCCTCAAGACAAAACTTCCTTGTTCTTCTGTCACAAGGTCATCCATCTGGTACAATATCACACACCTTTAAGTAGAGACATTTACCCTAGTCTGCACCTGTACTTAAATTGTTTGTAGGATTTTGAACATTGTTTTATCACTTGTTTTTCCTGTCGATGATGATGATGATGTAATAATAATAATAATAGCAGCAGCACATCCCTCCTTTAGTTTTGGCAAACTCTTATACTGCAAAGTAAAGGGACCCCTCTTCCTTCCAACAGAGATTTTGAGGTGTTGGCAGAAATCACCTTTCCTTTCTTCCGCCATCTTCCACTTTTTAAATAAAATAAAATAATATAATTTGCTAGTGTTGCTTGAAACATTCAGCAAGGAATTCTAGCCTGGTGAATAAACAGTGCAATAACTCTGTTTCAAAGGTTTCTGAATTTCCGACCTCTACTATCCATTACTTAGGAAAATAATGTATTAGGTCATTAGATTCCTAAAGATGATAAAACATTAAATGGAGTGGAGAGATTTGTATCTAGAGGAGCAATCTTTAATGCTGTTTTGCTTTCATTTTCTTATCAAGTAGGAGAGAACTCTGGAGGGAAAAAGACATATTTGACCATTGAGAGAGAGAAAAACCTTTTTGCAGGGAGGAAAAAGTGTGGTTATTTTTTCCAAATTGCGTTTAGTGTTTATTTTATTTTATTTATTATTTGATTTATATCCCACCCTTCCTCTCAGTAGGATCCTAGGGCAGCAAACAAAAGCACTAGAAACACTTTAAAACATCATAAAAACAGACTTTAAATATATATGAAAACAACTTTTAAAAAACATTTTTTCAAAAAGCTCTAAACTCTCTTTTAAAAAAGGTTTTAAAGCATTTTTTTAAATAAAGGTTTAAAAACTTATTAATTCCAACACAGACACAGACACAGGCTTGTTGAAAGAGGAAGGTTTTCAGCAGGTGCCCAAAAGACAATGGAGATGGCAGTTTTGACCAGGGTCCTCCCCCCCTGCTTTATTCAGTTAACTTGAATGAAAAGATTAGCTGTTCAATCACCATGCAATTCTTAAAAGCATAGTTATTGAAGAAACAATTGGGTGTCTAGCCCTTTAAATATGGTTCGGTTCTTTGTGGATCCTACCAAGCATTTGTTGTTGTTGTTGTTGTTCTTTGATTTACATCCCGCCCTTCCTCCCAGCAGGAGCCCAGGGCGGCAACTTTATGGAAAGTTGCAATGTGATAGGAAGAACTGATTATTTGAATTTCCCTTGATACTCATTCAATGAAAAATAAATAAATAAACTTGCGAGTATTAAAATAGACTTTTGGAATTGCTAGCAGTTTTTCCTGAACATTTTTGGCAACATTGGGAAAACACATAGATGGACAAAATAGACTGACTTGATATTAGGTCATTTCCTGGGTTTCCATCTAATATTATCCAAAAATCAGCATAGCATATCATAGTATCTACAATCTGTGTCTGTATATCCTAATACTTAATTTGTTTATTAATTTATTTTATTTCTGAAACGTATACCCCACCTTCTATGTCCAACTAGCATTCTCAAGAGAGAAAAATACTACAAAACAAATAAAACAATAGTAAAGCAAACAAAAAAGACATAATAGTAAAAAAACCAAATCAGTTAAAACTTGTAGCATCTTAAAAACTTCTTAGGTTGGCAATGTTTAAAACTCTGGGGGGAAAGCATTGAAATGATAGCAAACTGGGCACCAGGCAAGCCTTGCTAGAAAAGGAATAATTAACACAGGTGAAGCACCACTATTGAAAAGACTATGTCCTCATCTACACTATACATTTAAAGCAGTGTTTTTAACCAGTCATGGGTTCCCCCAAAGAATCCTGGGAAATGTAGTTTGTGAAAGGTGCTGAGAAGGGTGTTAGGAGACTCCCCATCCCTCTCCACAGAGCTACAATTTCCAGAATGGTTTAGCAGTCCATCCCTCTTCCCAGGAAACTCTGGGAATTGTAGCTCTGGGAGGGGAAAGGGGATCTCCTAACCACACTCAGCACCCTTAACCAACTACAGTTCCCAGGATTCTCTGGGGGAAGCCATGACTGGTTAAAGTGGTACTGTAGTACTTTAAAACTATTATGTAGGGGGGGGTTATCTCTGAGGCTCTGCCTCAGATTTGTGTTACCCTCTCTTGTTCTTGATTGATTTTACTTTTCCTCAGCAATCTAAACCTGATTGGCTACCTGGTGTATAATGGCATCCTATTGATTGCCTGGAACTATCCATGAGACTAATCCAGGAGAAAAAAAAAGAAACATCAGCTGGAGGGAGGTAAATGTTTAACCAAGGATGAAACAGAACAGGACTGAAAAACAGTGAATATTTACACAGTAGAAATGTTTTTCAGAACTATTTCTGAATAAAATGGCTATTTTCAGCACGAAGAATCAAAACTAGATAATGTAAATCCATTTTGGCTCTTCTTTGGCATTGCTTAGTAATAATGTCACTTTATATATATCCTTGCAGTAAAATGCAGGGCAAAACTGGTTTTCATCAGAGGGCAAGCTGGAATATGGATGGCCTAGTTGAAATCAAAGGGCAAAGAGTCAGGCAAAAGGCAAAAATGCTAGAAAGGATCCAGGGAGCATTGGGGCAGAGTGTGGCAATGGAAATGAAAGAACGAGTGAAGTATTTCAAACCATAGCCAAGAAGTTGCAAACACAAGCTCTTGACCAGCCCCTTCCTGCTTCCTTTTTATAAGAGCTTCTGCAAGGTTGGAGCCACAAAATACTGGCATCCTAAAGCAGGAGGGTACTGAAGAACGATTTCTGATTATTCTGTCCATGCCAAAGATTCCAAAGGCTGTTTTCCAGAACTTGTACTGTCAGCTCAAACCCCTTCATCATCAACCAGGCTTCTGCCAGTATGGCATTTTTAAGAGTTCTCTTGGAAACTGAAACACTGTGTGAGTTCCCAGCTATTACAGTGGGATATGATGAGCCTTTACTGTGCTAAAAAACAGTATAATTGGATGTGTTAAAGGTAGGAGCTGTAATGCTTGGGTGTTAAAAATGGAACAATGATATTTTTAAAAATGGACTGCATGTAGGTTGGGGAAATTGGATTCTTCCTCACAGTCAAATTGACAAAGCAAATTGTCAAAAAGGAACCTACTCAGATTCCTTCCTCAGATTCAACTTATATTGTGATGCCCTATGTGCAAGTAGAAATAAAAGGGAGGAAGCCAATGGGTAAGCTGTATGTGTCTGGGTCCTAAATGCTATCTTTACATTTAGACCACAAAGCAACAGTAGTTCATCTTGAGTTAACTCCCATCATGTCAAAACACTTGACACAATTCAGCTATGCTTACGAGCTATTCAGAATAAAGCATTGCCAAGAGTTATCTTTCAAAGTATTAACATTTCTATTATCTGCTAGTCAAAGCATATCCTCAACAGTGGTATATAATTACAGGACTGTGACTCCTTGCAAAGTTGGTATATGCACAGCAATTGATCTCCTCATGGGCTGGAGTATAAAGCAATGGTTCATTTCCTCTTCTACAGTATTGCGCAGGTTGCTGGATTTATTATGTTTTATCTTCCCCAGGAATAGCTGCTGTACACAGAGCACATCAAATTGAAAGGTTCTTCTAATGCAAGTGTTTTCATGTCATTGCAAATTTCATCATAACTATATAAAAAAAGTTCCTCTCCCACTATCCAGACACATAAGAAAGAAATGCTAGGGAGCCAAAACTTCTGTAGCAGGAAATACAGTGGACCCCACCAGGATAGCTGAGGCACTGAGAGACTTGTGGCTACCCACTCAACTGCCTGTGTAGGGATGAATGGATCACTCTCTGTTCTGTGCCAGTTCTGCATATGTTTAATAGGTCCATTTTGTCCAGTTTTCATGTGGATGTTTTCTGCGCAGTTTCACATACATTACAAACAAAATGCTGTAGTTGCGAAGTGGTCCAAGGGGAATCTTCTGCAGTCCCTTCTTGAAGAACTGAACAGAAAGTTGATGGCTGCCCCATGTACCTATAGGGCAGTCCTCTCCCCCCCCCAATTCAGTTCGTCAGGAAGGGGATGCTGGTTATGACATGGCTGCTTCCTGAGAGGATTTTAACACACTTTTACATATGCCATGATGAGTTTAGTAGCTGCTCTAAGCAGTTGTTGTTTTTAAAGAAAAAACAGAAGGCAGCCCTCAGATGACTGTGTAATTTCTGTTGTGGAAACAATGTGTGTATTGGTTCATAGATTATGTATTCAGATTTGGCATAGGTCGTGGGACCGAAATGGGTATATTTGCTTCAGAATGTAAAACAGTCCAAAATACTCCAACTCTCCTATACCATAATTGAACCAAACAAATCAGGTCTGTGCTTCATGGCTGAATAAACATATGAAAACTGTTCTTCATGGTTTCTTTCCATTTATATTGAGAACCATGGGCAGAAAACATGTGGCCTGCCAGATATTGGTGAACTGCAACTCCCATGAGACCATAACCAATGGCCAAGCTGAAGTCCAACAATATCCATAGAACACCAAATTGGAGAATTCTCAAAAAGTGTTCCTAGAGGACCACAGGTCTCCTATCTTTGATTGAAAGTATAGGTTTATTTATCTTTGATGTTGTCACGGAGGGATCATAGCTTGGTGATAGTGTTAGACACTTTGCATGTGGAAGGCTCCAAATCCAATTCATACCATCTACTGTTAACGAAATAGACTTGGATAGTATGGCTATGAAATACTTCTAACTGAGACTTTGGAGAGCCACCACAGTCAACAGACAGAAGTAATGGGCTAGGCAGACCAATTTTCTGTCTCATAATAACACATCTTCATATATTTTTCATGTAACTCTTTCCTGATCCAAAGAATCAGAAACCAGTTACTTGCAAATTAGTAAGGATGCTTCCAAAATTCTTCTCATTCACATATTTCTCCCTGAATTTTGGATTTCTGATTTACCTGGTGTGTCTTCTGAAGTGAAATTGATTCATTAGGGATACTCTGCTGCCTGTTTTTTGAAACAAAACTCCAAGTACAAGGCACTGTGCAGCATTCATAGTTTGCTACATCTTGCATTCAGGTCCTGCTAGGGGGTTTCTCATCAGACATCTGGTTGGCCACTGTGAGAACAGGATGCTGGTCTAGATGGGCCGTTGGCCTGATCCAGCAAGCTCTTATGTTCTTATATTTTGCTTCCTTCAGGTCCTTTGTTTCTTTTCCCTCTGAATTAAATGATGACAATCAATAAAATACTGCACAAAGTATGGATATGATTTTACACGTAGTACATTATACTAGATATGTACTGGACTTGCAAGTCTTATAAAACACTGTCTTTTTTTTTATCCAACACATACTAAAGAAGGATCTGAATAAATAGTTATTTGCTTGAGGGGAATAGGGGATCACACACCCTGTCCTGCTTATTAATACATTTCTAATTATTTGTAGCATAAAGTGATTGAAGTTTTTTAAAATATACCCTTTGGTCGTTTTTAATTTCCTTCTCTAATTGCCTTAATTCTCTAATCAAGACTTTAGTATTTTATATTGTTTCTATACATCTTGTTTAGGATTATTATTTTATTTCTGATTACAGAAGAACATGCTTCACTGAGTAATTATTGTCTAATCAAAATTCAAATGCATAGTCTAGCACAGATGCTCTGTAATCACATAAACTCTCATGGGTTTTCATAAAGAAATGTACTAGAATAAAATGATAGACAGATATGAAACCAGTTTAAGACTGTGCTTTTTCCCCTTCTTGTAATGGGACTATAATTCATTCCAGTAACTTATTTTATTTTGAGACCTCTATTGAGACTGCAGTCCTGTGCACATTTACCCAAATGAATTCAGTGAGAATTATATTGAGTAACAATGCATAAGATTGTGTTGTAGGAAGTTTAAAGGTGCCATATAGGACAGCTTGCAAAGCTTAGTGCTGCTCCTTGTAACCTCCAAAACTGGAGGTTTGAGGCAGCCTTTCCCAACCGGCGTGCCTCCAGATGTTGTTGGACCACAACTCCCATCAGCCTCAGCCATTGGCAATGCTGGCTGAGGCTGATGGGAGTTGTGGTCCAACAACATCTGGAGGCACACTGGTTGGGAAAGGCTGGTTTGAGGATATGTTCCAGGAGGGAGAAGCATTTTCCACTGAATGGAAACTGCTACTCCTCATAGAGCAAGGCATAAAGTTGCTTCCAAAGGGCTTTCAAACAGCCTGGTGCTGTGTTTTGAAGTTCTGACAATTGGGGCTTCAAGATGCAGCATCACATGATGTCACTATGATGTCAGGTAATTGTCAAGTTGGGGCTGCCAAGGGGCGGGGAGATAATCTGGTCTTCTGGTTGCATGTACTTAGGCTCTTGACACAGGCACAGTTACAGTAAGTCATGGAAACTAGTGGTTGTGTGAAAGGCTTCACAGTATAGTTGGGTTTTGAGGAGAGATTTGAATGAAGCAAAAGAGATGGCTTCATGAAGGAGTTCTGCAATGCAATTCTAGTGAGATGAGCATATCATACCTGTGCCTGACCATACTCTGAGAGTCTCATCAGATCCTCATCAAAGGACTCTGGGTTTCTTTCCCATTTGAGGGGTGGTGGGTGACAACGAGGGAGAGAGCCTTTTCATTGATGCTTCCCTGGCTTTGGAATGTTCTTCTGCAGAAAGGTGCTCAGACGACGGAGCATTCGAGGTGGGTGTGAGTATTGAGCTGGATCAAGAGAAGCTTTTACATATCAACAGAATGTGTGTGTAGCCCTGGATTTGGCGTACGTATTTCCTGCCCATTGGAACTGGGAATGGATGCATCTGTCTATTTCTGTTGCTTGTTTTTTATACTGATGCATACATTTTTGTGTGCAGTTTTTCTAATGTACACAATTTTTCAAAGCAATATTCCCTAACATAATTTATATGCAAGCCATACCCTAGCATGTGTACAAGATGCATATTACTCGGCTGGAGAACTGCACTGAAAAAATTGGAGAACTGCAAATATTGAAGGATGGCTGTGTTTCAGTTTGCATATTGAATTGGAACATGCAAATAAAGTAGGTTTGCCTTTAAATTCAAACTGAATCAATCCCTCCATACCCATCCCATCCATAACTGGGACCAATGGGTGAGAGAATCTGGGAGAAAAATGATCGGCACAAAGAAGAATAAAACAGAAAGGCCAAGATATAATGAGGCTGGGAGGCAGATGCTGGTGGAGTGCTAGAGGCAGGCCACGTCAGGTAAGAGGAACTAGGGAGAGATATGTAATATCTGTCCCTTGCTCCCGGCCTGCCCAAGACCGAAAGATAGCTGGGGGATGCAGGACTCCATGTTCCAACCTTTGGTTGCTGCTGTGCAATGCCAGGTCTGTTGCCCAAAAAACATCTCTCATCCATGACATGATATTGGATGAGGGCGCGGATCTGGCATGCATTACAGAAATCTGGCTGGATGAGGCCGCAGCTCCTATCCTTGAGGCCATGTGTCCAGCTGGGTTCCTATATGTGCAGCACCCGAGGGTTGGAAGTCGGGGAGGGGAGTGGCGGTCATCTATCGGGGGTCCCTGGTTCTCACCAGACCACCTCTCCATGAGACCAAGGTTGTTGATTACATGTACTGGAGGTTGGGCCCAAAGGGCAGCCTAGGGATTCTGCTCGTGTACTGCCCACCCCGCTGCACAACGGACTCCCTGGCCGAGGTGCTGGAGGTGGTCTCGGATGTGCAGGTGCAATCCCCAAACTTGCTGGTGCTGGGGGATTCCAATGTACATGCTGAGGCCATCCTCACGGGCACCTCGGGATTTCATGGAAACCATGGCTTCCTGGGAGCTGCACCTTATTCCCACGGGGCCCACCCATGTAGCTGGTCATGCACTTGACCTTGTATTTGTCTCAGGAGAGGAGGGGAGTGATCTGAAAATGGGGGCTACATCTCTTACCCCCTTGTCATGGCCAGATCACTACTTGCTGAGAGTAGACCTTTCGATGCCACACACTCTCCATGGGGATAAAGGACCCATTAGGATGGTCCGCCCCAGGCGCTTGATGGATCCTGATGGATTCCTGAATGCGCTTGGGGACTTTATGGAGCCTGCAGGTGGGGACTTGGTCAAGACCCTGGTGGGGAGTGGAATAAGGCGATCACCGGGGCATTAGACCGAGCGGCTCCGAAACGCCCTCTCCCCCTGAATAGAGCTCAGACGGCACTGTGGTATACTCCACGGTTGCGAACTCTGAGGCGGGAGGTGAGACGGCTAGAACGCCGGTGGCAGAAATTTCGCTCTGAGGACAATCGGACATGGGTTAGAGCGACTGCAGCAGCCTACCATGTGGCAATAAGGACAGCAAAAAAGGATTTTTATGCTGCCTCTATTGCGTCCGCAGAGTGCTGTCCCAGGAGGCTGTTCCAAGTGGTCCAAAGACTGGTCGGTCCAGTTACTTCGGAACCTATGGAACATTCTAAGACCTCCTGTGATGAGTTTGCAAAGCACTTTGCAGATAAAATTGATCGTGTAAAGAGTGCGATTCCGCATGCTATGGATGAGCGAGCCAGAGTCAGCCAGTGGTTCTCCAGTGGTGTGGGATCAGTTCCAGCTTCTTCCTTCTGATGAAGTGGACAAGGTGCTTTCAACCTTAAGGCCAACCACCTGCTTACTCGACCCTTGCCCGTCGTGACTCATTATGAGCTGCAAGGACAGTCTGGGCGAGGGGATCAAGGTGGTGGTAAATGCGTCCTTGGAAGAGGGCGTAATGCCATCAGCCCTCAAGGAGGCAGTAATAAAACCAATTTTAAAGAAGCCCTGCTTGGATCCCCAAGATCTGAACAACTTTCGCCCAAACTGGATATGGGACAGAAACAGGCTTGGTCGCCTTGGTGGATGATATGAGGAGAGCATTGGATAAGGGTGAGTGCACCTTTCTCGTCCTCCTGGACCTCTCAGCGGCTTTTGATACCATTGACCACAGTATCCTTCTGGATCGCCTGGAGGGGTTAGGCATAGGGGACACTGTATTGCAGTGGTTCCATTCCTTCCTCTCTGATAGGCACCAAAGAGTAGCATTGGGGGATGAGGTTTCGGATCCTTGGCCTCTCACTTGTGGGGTGTCACAGGGTTCCATTCTCTCCCCGATGCTATTTAACATCTATATAAAGCCGCTCAGGACTATCATCAGGAGATTTGGGCTGCAGTGTCACCAATATGCGGATGACACGCAGCTCTATCTCTCATTTAAATCTTCACTGAGGTTGGCCGTAGAAACCTTATCCAAGTGCCTGGCATTGGTGAGTGGCTGGATGGGAAGGAATAAGCTGAAGCTGAACCCTGACAAAACCAAGGTACTGTTCGTGGGAGACAAGGGAAGGTTAGGGAATTTGGACCTGGTGCTCAATGGGGTACAGTTGCCCCTGAAAGACCAGGTCTGTAGCCTCGGGGTCATTCTTGACTCCCAACTGTCCATGGAAGCTCAGGTTTCGGCCGTGAGCCGGGCAGCACTGTATCAACTCCATCTGATATGGAGGCTATGCCCCTACCTTCCCAATCATCTGCTCCCATCGGTGGTACATGCCCTGGTCTCCTCTCGCCTAGACTACTGTAATGCACTCTATGTGGGGCTACCCTTGAAAATGGTCTGGAAGCTGCAACTGGTACAGAACGCGGCGGTGCGCCTGATTAAAGGCAGCTGCCAGAGAGATCATATCACTCCAGTGCTAAAAGAGTTGCACTGGTTACCAGTTGCTTACTGGGCCCAATTCAAGGTCTTGGTTTTGACCTTTAAATCTCTATATGATTTCGGCCCAGTCTATCTAAAGGAGTGCCTCCAGCATCATCAGCTATGCCGCCTAACAAGATCGGCCTCAAAAGACCTTCTCTCCATCCCATCAGTCAAAACAGCCAAACTGATGAGGACTAGAGACAGGGCTTTTTCAGTTGTGGCCCCCACCCTGTGGAACTCCCTCCCAAATGATCTACGCCAGGCCCCTTCCATGATGAGTTTCCACTGGGCCTTGAAAACCAGGCTCTTCAGGCAGGTTTTGGGGTGGACTAAATTTTATCTTCATTGTTTTTAGATTTTTAATGTCTAGGTATTGTATGCCTAGTTTGTACATCGCCCAGACTGGCTGGACAGACAGCCAGATGGGTGACTAATAAATTCAATAAATAAATAAATAAATAAACACCTTCTCCTTCTTCTGGGTTGCTGATGTGGGCCCAGCAGGACTTTGAGTATTTTGAGTACTTCCTCAATAAAGGCTTTTATTCTTTTCAGGTGTTGTTGATCTGTTTTATTAGGGTGCTGATTTGATAGAGTTGCTGCGTTTAGTTTAATGTATTTGTTATTTTAGGGTGTTTTATTGTTGTGAACTGTTGTAATGTTGTATTGGAAGGGTGTGTATATATATATATGGTCTGGACAAATGGTAAAGAGGGTTTAGAACAATTTAAAAATCAACTCTATCCATCCATCTTTTAAGTTTACACTTAATAGTACAAATGACAATCCACACATCCCTTTTCTTGATGTCCTTCTCACCATTGAAAACAACAAAATAGCCACTGATCTCTACAGCAAATCCACTGATGCCCACACCTATTTAAACTGGAAATCCTGCCATCGTAAGCATATAAAGAAAAAAAAACATTGCGTATAGCTTAGGTCTGAGAATCAAACTTATTTGCAGTATTGAAGATAAATACCAGAGAAGGATCAGTGAACTTAAAGAACACCTTCTTCTGAGAGGATATCCTCCACATATATCATTGCAACATCCACTGAGCCTCCATTCTGTCCAGAGAAAACCTCCTCCATCATACTTAGGTGTCAAAGAGCAGAGAGCAATGGATTCCATTTGTGGTAGATTTCCATCCAGCATCTCCAAACTATCACCGAGCAATGAGGGAGAGCTACCCATTGCTGGCAAACTCTGAACATCTTGCTAGAGCCATCAGCAGGCCTCCTGTTGTAGCATTTTGCCAGCCTCCTAATTTGCCCAGACTGTTGGTGAGAGCTATGCTTAAGCCACCTGTCACCAATCCTGGGTCTCATCCTTGTCACTCCAAATGCTGTATCACCTATGTGTACCTCAGGGAGACAATGTATGTCATCAAGTGCAAAATACCAGGATGTCATATCCAATACATAGGAAAAACCACAACTGATCTACTCACACGATTCAGAAATCACAAATCAGCGATCTTAACAAAAAATGTGGAGCAACCAGTTGCAAAACATTTCAACATTGAGGGTCACAGCCTGTTGGACCTTTCTATAACAGCTATAGAGATGCCAACAGATCCAGCAGTATTGAGTAAGAGGGAGAACTTTTGGATTTACTCTCTGGACACATTGGCACCACATGGCCTGAACCTAGAGGGCAGTACCAGCATTACTTAGCTTCTGCAAATGAAGCCCCTCTGAGCATTCCATCCTCAAAGCTCTATAACTGCCACCTTGGTAACAGCATTTATATTATATTAGCAGCTGATGAAGGTGGAAGCCAAAACATTTTGGTATTACAATAAAAACCTCTGTTTTGTTAATCACAATTACATGCACACACACACACACAAAAAAACAAGCAAATAAAATGTTTTCATAGGTTTCATTTTGTGACACTGTGAACCACCTTGAGGGGATCATTTTCCTATAAGGATGGGGGGTGCATTTTAATAAAAAGATGAATATTCACAAGGGACAACTGGTTGCCTTGGAAAAAACTGTGGTTTATATCTAGGGATGAGCTCTCCCAAAGTTTTAATTGGATAAGAGGATACTGACAGAGGTGGATTGTGGGTCCAGTGCAAGTTCCAATCTGAACCAACTTTGCTTGAGGCGGGGGCTGTGTTGCTTTATTTGATCAGGAAGGAGGTTGCATTTTTAGAGCCACCATTTTGAAAAATTTACTCTGGGTCAGTTTAAAAGTATGTACAAATTTGACACTTTCCCATAGATCCATGGTAGTTCATATGCTGCATAGTTCACTGTAATGGAAGTAGTTTTATTTCATAGTGTCGTACTTCCTTGTATTAAAGCCTTATGATTTTGGAAGCTTTCATCTCCTACACTCAAACTGTGGCTAGTTCTTAATTAAAATAAAATACAATAAAATAAAGAGTTGTTAAGAATTTTGTTTTAATAATAACCACTGAGAGCATGATTGATTGGTAAAACTACTGTTTACTTGCTGGAATTTAGGTGTAGCAACACAAAATGGTCGATAATATCTGTCTGTCTGTCTGTCTGTCTGTCTGTCTGTCTGTCTGTCTGTCTGTCTGTCTGTCTATCTATCTATCTATCTATCTATCTATCTATCTATCTATCTATCATCTATCTATCTATCTATCTATCTATCTATCTATCTATCTGTCTATCTATCTATCTATCTATCTATGTGACCAGTATATACCACTATACTATAATTGTTTAAAATATATGTGGTTTTCATTCTGGAAGGGAGAAAACTAAACAGTTATTGTGGATTTGTAACAAAAAAAGTGCTGGTGGTGACTACTGTATAATTAACCATGTTTCACAGAATGGGAGAAAAGGTGCAATAGCCCAGTGTGTACTTTTCAAATGGAAACAATTTGCAGTTAAGGCTGCAGTGATGTAAACTGTGAATTTTCTGTTTTACCATGAGGAAAGACCTGTGCATCTGTTTAAAAAGAGACTGCTCATTTGTGTGGCAGTCACAGGATGTTGCCCCAACCAGCCACAGGAATAAATACATCCAACAGTGTTTATGGGTTGAACCAGGCCACAACTCTTTTGGTTTACAGCAAGTGAGTGGGATTGGCATGGCAATAGGGAAAGGATCTGGTTTTCCATTCCGCAAGCCCTTGCTGTAGGAATGCTTGTCCCGGCTAGCCGGTTGGGTGCCACCATTTGGTGTTGGCCAACATTAGACCCCAGTGTGGCACAAGCCAACTGGGGCGTGATAGAGGAGGTCAATGTGTATTCTCATTAGATTCCTTTTGGGGGTCCTCCTTATGTTTGATCCTGCCCAAAGCCATTTCTGCCTTATGTTTTGACAGAAGTATATGTCTAACAATAATGAAACAATCACTGAGGGATATGTGAAATACCCTTCCCAACCAAGTGCCAATTGCAACTAAGAGGAAAAACGCATGTCCTGTGAACCAGTGACTCAAAATCCTAGTGATGCACTGGGAGAGAGGGTGGATGGGGAAGCCAGTAATCAAAATGGCCAGTCTGGGGCTGGGCCATGGCCTTTAAGGGCTACGCTGCCCTGTCCCCTTCTGCAAGATCCTATGGGATCACCTGACACCCCACACGGTATTGTGACAGCTCAGCCAGGTGGGCATGAAAGATCCTGCTTTGTTGCTGTCCATGCCACCCCACAACGTCACCCCACATGGAGGCACACAGGGCTAGGGTTTACTTCCAAAGTGGATTGATACACAAGTAAGAGAGGTCTCTATGCCTTACGTATGTACAGCTATGCTAGGATCCAAAATAACAATGTGAAGTTCTACCTCATGAAAATGCATATCCACTTTTCTAGGTTTTCATAATTACTGAGTTCATCTCATCCATCTGAATTTACGCTTAATTTTGACTCTGCATGCTACAAAACTGTGTATGCTTCACTAGATGTGTACTTCACTAGTACAGTTATGTGATGGACCCTGAATGACTAATTTAATAAGGAATAGCTGGAAAAGTAGAATTTCTTTTGTGATAATTTTACTGGTGATTTTTTTAAAAAAAAGTTGTGGTAATTTGGTTTCTTCTGATAGTAATTCTTGTAGAGCACAGTATATTATGCATTTTGTGCAGAGAATGGAGAGTCTAATGGCTATAAGAACTGGAAGAAGATCCCAATTGTGTTGGCAAACAATCCAAGACATAACCTGTTAGCAAGGGACATAGGGTGAAAAGACGTCAAGGTCAAACGTAGAGGTTCTGTTGACTTCAGATGCCACATTGCAGATGAAACTTTTATGCAAAGCTTTTCAAAATTCTTAAAGCCCACCCTGAATAGTCCCCCCCATCCCAACATGTCAGTACTCTCCTCTCATTTGAGCAGAAAAGGTTGTGTCTTCATTATTGCTCTGTAATTTTGGATTAGCAGAATGACTTTAGATGTGGATCCACTTTCAATTTGCTGCCTTATTTGTCTGTCCAACTAATTCAAGTTAATTTTATTTCATTATGAAAACAATATTAAAGAACTCCTTTTTTGCATTTTAATTGAATTCTGATTTTTCTCCAAATGCAGCTTGACAAAAAGCATTAGTAAAACTTAATTATCTAGTAAATAAGAGAGATTTTCAAACATAATGAGTAAAGTAGAAATTAATTACTGATTAAGCCTATAATGTGCAAGGAACTTGTTCTCTGTACATGTGCATGAGGGCGCTGGGGGTGGGTGAGGGAGATTCCCAAATTCCCTGCAATAAATGCAAGTGGAATAAATTGATATACCTGTCAAATTATTTTTGATTTACAGATTTATGAGTTACAATATACTGAAAGTATGGCTCGTGAGTGTCTGAATCAACAATGAGAGACCAGTAGAAGCTAGCAGCAGTTCAAGACATTTTTCTACATCTCATTATTGAATAGAAGAGGGGAGCTTTCTCTGTCCTGCAGTGTGGCTCACCATAACTTTCTGTGTGTAATAACTCAGTTTGAGATACTGAAGTATACCATTGCCTGAAGATTAAGAGTTTTGTGTTCTGCTTAAGAAGACCTCCCCACCGCCCTGAAAAAATAGCAGCCATAAAATTAGGGATAAGGGAATGGAGCAGCTCCATTTTGTAATTGTTCTGGGGTTACATCTGATTAGTTCCACTCTGGTTTAATTCAATTCCAGACTATATCTGATGGAATTATGCATATGTTCTATTAACCTAAAATCAAAATTCATTTACATTCACCGTTGCACAATTATTATTTTTTAAAAAACTCTTCCAAGTTCTCTCTCTGTGTATATAATGTTGATTGTTTTTAATCCTCCAATTGTACAATTTTAACATTGTTCAAGGAACTGTCTCTCATTTGCAAGTTTGTTTGTTTGTTTGTGAGGCAGAAAAAGAAGGGTGAACTGCTATGAGGTTTGGGGGGTTTTTTGGAAGGGGAAAAAACCCTGGTCTTTCAACAACAAAAATTAGCAGTTCAGTTTTACTGCCCCCCCAATTCTGAAGCGATCCTCCAGAATCCAACCAGATGCTCCCCCTCAAAATTCTCATCCAAAAAATGTTTTGGAAATAGGGAACTGCTAAATTCAGGGCAGAATCAAACTGAGACAGATTCCATTGCAATTCCTGTGCTTGTTGGAGACCAGCTTGTGGTGTAGTGCAGCTACGTCCCTAATGAGGGAGGGGCCAGTGTTCCCCAGAATTGCACAAAGGCTCAGCTGCTCTCGCACAGCCTCATGGGTTCTCGGGAAATGGTCAGCACAGTGGCCTGTACTAAAGGGCCTGCTCTGTGCCAACCCAGCCTCTTTCTCCAACCTTAGGTTACCATTGGGATTCCAGATATATGGTCTGCAACACACTGGGTCCTTTTCACTGGTCAGCTCCCACGGGTACTCCCCAGCAGGCATCCTGGGATAGGTGTCAAACAGAAGATACACTGTTTGAATGGATTCTCATCCTACACCCAATGCCACACCAACCCCGCTTACCTAGCTGTAATCAATAAAGTTGTGGCCTGTTTTGACCCACACATGTTTGGCTTGTTATTTCAGGTAGCAGCACATTGTGCATGTCCCACACAAGGCTGGTTCCAAAGGGTGGCCAAGTGGGGCACTGGTCCGATGGCCCCTGGGGCTACAGGGGCACCTGAGGGGCCCCTCTGCTCCCCTTCCACGATTCGCGACCGGGTTGCTGCCGCAGATCACACGGCGAGAGCTTCGGGGCTCCGCCGTTCCCTTGTTTAACCTACCTTGTTCTGTGGTTGTGCACGCAGCAGTGCCCTTAACAAAGATAGTGGCTGAGGTTTCCCTAAGGGGCCGAAGCCTCTGCTGCCATCTTGGCATAGGTAGCAGTTCAATTTCTCCTTGTACATTCTATATTTTACATTCTAACATATTTGCTATTGTCCCCTAACGTTTAATGTGTAATTCTTACTATGTGCCTTCCCAAAATGAAGCACACAACTCAGCTGGGGAATTATTTAATGCTGAATTTGAGTACTCCTGTTTCTTCTACTGTGCCATGTACATTATTATTATTGATATCATTGTTGCACGTGTGTGCCATTGTCTTATTTGCTGGTGGACATGCTTGCTCTGATGCTTGTCTGCCTACTTTTGCTTTGCTTTACTGTTCAGGCTGACCTCCTCCCTACCAGAAGACATTCATTCTTTCATTCTCAAATTATCAGTTGGCTGGCAGCCAGTGAAAGATGCTGATGATTTAACAGTGCTATTATTTAGCTGTCAGAGGCCTTTTAAAACGAGCATCTACCTTGATAATACCTGTGATTGACCAGTGACCAGGCTTGGAAAGTCATTGAAAATGTCTGCAATCAGCTGTGGCTCAATCAGGGTCATCTCCAAAGAACATACGTGGGTTGCAATTATGAAGCTGTGGGAAAGCTTGGATTCCATAGTTCAAACAGTTTATGAGGTCTGGAGAATAGAAGTCCATGGAGTGGCACATTTTTAAAACATTGCTTTTGGGTGTGCAGACTGCTACAAAGTCAAGCAATTTTGTGATTGCCTTATTAAATGTTCTGATTTTTAAATAAATAAATATATGCCTACTGTTCACTCAGCTGGTGTTACAACTACCAGTCATTGTCATGAGATTTCCCCCCAGAGGGTTTCTGAAATGGTTTTGAACAGTAATCAATAGTGTTCTTTAACATGCATGATATCAGAGCTGCACACTTAATTTTTAAATTCCAGTATTGTGCAACTTTTGAATGAGTGTTCCCTGTGTTTAAATGAATGATTCCAGCTGTTGGAAAAAATAACAAAAAATCATAACCTAGGGTGGGGCTTTGTGGAGTGTTGGGCCACTGCTGCATCCAGAGTCCTGCTGCTCATGACAGGCATGGTCTGTGGGAGAGGCAGGATGATTGGGCCTGATGCTGATCCGATTGCTCCAGGATCCTGGGCTGAGTCAGCCCTTCCCTTCTACTTGAACACCTCATTTCTGGGACTTCCACTGGCTACTGTTGATGGTCAGCCTGCTAATGACATTCCCATCTGCCAGCATATTCAGTGGAGAAGGGAGAACTCATCACTACTGGGAGCATAAGAACATAAGAAGAGCCTGCTGGATCAGGACAATGACCCATCTCATCCATCATCCAGTTCTCACAGTGGCCAACCAGATGCCTGTGGGAAACCCATAAACAGGTCCTGAGCAAGAGCACTCTCCTCTCCTGATGGTTCCATCAACTGGTATTCAGAAGTATACTGCCTCTGATTGTGGAGGCAGAGCATAGCCATCATAGACAATAACCTCTGATAGCCTTATCCTCCATGAAATGGTCTAATCCTCTTTTAAAACCCTCTAAATTGGTGGCCATCCCTCCTCTGGGAGTGAGTTCCATTGCTTAAGTATGTACTTCATGAAGTACTTTCTTTTATCTGTTCTGAATCTTCCAGCATTCAACTTCATTTGATGTCACTGGGAAGACAGCTGAGCCAAGAAAGCTGAAGGGAGGGACACCTCCACCCAATCCAACCTACCCATGGTCTGGTGTATGGGGTGTGGGTGTTGGATTGCTTTGGTAGAGTTAGTTTATGTTGTTCGTATACATGTGTACAAGCTCGTTATTATGTATCATACAACAAGATATAAACAGTTGGAGTAAATAAAATAAATATGTACCTGACTCATGTTTCCAAAATGTCTGAAAATAAATGACTCAAAGTTTGCACAGCGGCATATTTTGACCCTCTTAGACACCATTCTGGGAGGGTTGAGTTTGCAAGGATTAATAGGAGGGACTGGAAAATGCCCTTTGCACATGATTTCAACCCATGTATTCCAAAATCTCATGAAACCTGAAGCTGAGTGAGCACTTGGAATCTTGACTGGTACTGGGTACTAGGAAGAAGTTTTCTGTGCTGGGTCTTGGCAGTCATCATCATCATCATTACTAGTACTACTGCTGCTGCTGCTACTACTACTACTACAGTATGTGTGTTTTGGTGTGTTTTATTCAGGATATTAACTTTTCCAATGAAGGTTTGATCATTGGGTCATTTAATTTTGTTCAAATGGGATTTTGGTTGAATGTTGATTAAACTTCCTTTGCCATCACTTTTGGCCAGAAAATAAACATAGGCTTGAAAAAACTCCAGGGTTTGACTATGGGAAGGTGCCTGGCAGGGCTGCCTGAACTGAGAAGGGGGTTGACAGGACACTCAGAAAACTGAAGTTCTCTGAAATGTGGATGGGGAATAATTTATTACTATTTTATGAGGTGTTCTGAGGGCCATTGTATTTTTTCTTTTAAAACAGCCTTTCCCAAACTGCTGCCTTCCAGATGTTTTGTACTACACCTCCCATCAGCACCAACCAGCATGTTCAAAGGTCAGGGATGATGAGAGTTGCAGTCCAAAACATCTGGAGGGCACCAGGCTTGGTAGCTGCTGAATGCTTGGGAAACAGGGCTGCTAAAACCCCTGAGAATGACACTGTGAGCTGGTTCACAGACACATTGCAAATGTTAAATTTCAGGCTTCCAGAGAGGTCTCAGCTGCTGTATCCCTTCCCACTTCTTTTTGCTGCTGCACCACATTAAGGTTTGGCTTAGCATGCTGTCTGAACTGGGACTTGTGGTTAACTCAATACCTGATAGATTGACTTATCCCTTACATATTCAGTTGATCATTGCTCTCTGCAGGTGAGGTCCTCCTGCAGATACCATCTAATAAGGAGGTCCATTCTGCACAACATAGGAAGCGGACCCTTGGTTATGTGGCATTGGGAATTTGGAATCCCATCACTTTAAATGTTAGACAGGGACCATCTCTCTTACCTTTTTGGTGCCTGCTGTTATCTTTTCAGTGCCTACTAGGGATGGGGTAGAATATCCGCTAAATTGGACTTTGTACTGGATTCTAACTGAATTCAACTGTCCGCTATCTTTTTGGACCAGCACTGATTTCTTGCGGCTGGCTGCAGCTGTAATTGGCACTGAGTTTTTGCGGTGGGCTGTGGCATGGACTTTTTTTCCATTTTTGTCCCCAATTTTATGTAATCATCTTCGTAATTTCCTCTAAGTTGATGCATTCATAACAGTGTACAGTAGGGCCCCGCTTATACGGCGGGTTCTGTTCCGGACCCCCACTGTAAAGCAGAAAATGCCGTAAAGCAGAACCCCATTGACTTTAATGGGCCGCGTTGCGCAAAAATGATGCAAAAACGGCGCAAAACGGCGCAAAAGAGAAAAAAATAGCTTTTAAATTAAAAATGAAAGCTGCTGCATCAGCGGAACGCCTTAAAGCGGCATGTCGTAAAGCAGGGCCTACTGTATAGGTATGATAAATGGGGAGGGAACCACTTGGATCATTTATATAAGCATTTATGTTCAAAATTATGTAAAATTCTTTGCAGCCAAAAAACAATAGCGGATCAAATTGACAAGTGCCAATGCAAGCAGGAACAAAAAGAGGGTGGATTGGGATGGAACAATGGGCTATCAGAATACAAATAGATCAGAACTAGGCAGTGAACCCCATCCCTAGTGCCTACTCTTTCAACAAGCCTTTTAAGTAGAGACCTTATCCTAGTCTGTGTCTGTAATGGAATTGTTTTTAAAGATATTTTAAAAGTTGTTTTTCAAAATGTTTTTAAGATGTTTTGTTTTAATATGTTTTTAAATATTGTTTAAAATATGTTTTAAACTCTTTTGTTTTTAGGATATTTTAAAGTGCTTTTAGTGTTTTTGTTTGCCATCCTGGGCTCCTTCTGGGAGGAAAGGTGGGATATAAATGTAATAAGTAAATAAATCCTTCTCTGTTTATCTCTGTTCCTCATTGTTCCAGTCTTAAATTCAGTTTTCCACATTTCCACAGCAATATTTTTTTTAAAAAAACGAAAAGTTCCTCATGAAAATTTGTTAGAATTTTAGTACACATTTCTCCTAATATATGCAGTTTTGACTAATATGTGTAAGTTATTTTCACTAACATATGCATTTTATGCACACATTCTCTTACTATATGCATTTTTATGCACATTTTTTGGCTGCAGAACTGCATTGCAAAATTTGGAGATGTGCAAGTTTCGAAGGATAATTGTGTTTCCATTCGCAAATTGGTTTGAAACGTGTGACTTAAGTAGTTTCTTATTAAAATGCAAACAAAATCAATTTGATCTCCCATCCCTAGCTATAAGCCAGGTTTGTTCTTTATGCCCAAAGTGACAAATATATGTCCAAAGGAATATGCCTGTTTGTTTCTTTTTTCATATTAACACAGCATTTTGTGCACCTTTGATCTTTACACCAGTGAATTGCTTATAGGACGCGGAATTACTGTTACTAAGCATGCAGGGAAAATTCATTTCCCTTTGAGGAAATGAATACTGAGCAAAAGGTGATTAAAAAGAAGTGGCTCATTGGCAAGGGAACGGAGAAGTGCTGGAGAGAGATGTGCTGGAGGCAAATTTCGTCTAACGTCCTATTGCAAATTTGGGAAGAGAGCTGAATTTGCTATAGTGCAAATTCTTGATGTTTGTTTGTTTGTTCATTACCTCAGATGTTTAGGTGACATTGTGGCTTCTTTGTATATCACCCCCATTGAAGCATCCATATATATTTTATAGGAAATTCCATTATTTGAAAGCTGTATTATTATGTTTATGTTGGTAACATTTGTAATTAAAACCTCTTCCCTCAGGCTGTTAATGAATATACCTGTTCAGGGTCTACAAGCACCAAATGTTTAAATGAGTGGACATTGTGGATGCATTAACCTATACATTATTCAATCACAAAGTGTTAGCAGTGTGCCTCTGAATATCAGTTGCTGGGAATCACAAGTGGGGAGAGTGCTGCTGTACTCAGGTCCTGCTGGCAGGCTTTTCATCGGCATGTTTCATAGATCAGGTCACTGTGAGAACAGGATCCTAGACTAGATGGGCCTTTGGTCCAATGCAGCAAGGCTCCCCTTTTGTCCTTATCCTGTTTGATTGTGGAAGGCAAAACTGATTACTGGAACTGTTGTTTTGTTTTAGCAATCCCTGTCTTAATCTTGCAGGCAGGAACAGCAGACCCCTTTGAATTTAGCTGTGCAGAACAGAAAGAGGCCATGAGTTGTTTGCCTGCTGCACAGGGCAGACCTCTATATTTCTGGTTTCTGAGTTCAAGGATGCATTCTAGCCAGGCAAAAAGAGTCAGGCTCAGATACAGAACCTGTGTGAGGTGTGGCCTGGGGAGAATTCCAAAGGCTTGGAGAAAGGCCTGGAGGGGCACATCTCACCCCAGGGCCTGAGGTTCCTCACCCCTGCCCTAATTGGTCATAAGAGTTTTAGGTGCTTGAAATCATATTTGTGGTTGGACTTCTATCCTCTTATGTGTATATTTGTTGTTCTGGTGTCTGTACTAATTTAGCATTTAATTAGCATGGCAGCTGAAAGGTGATGCTGAAGCAGCCTTGACTGAGATCTGCCTGAGCTGGTCACGAGGGGTTCTTCTTGGTGGCTTATTTCTTCAGCTGTCATCTGCAGGAACACAGTCATGTAATCTTAATGAACAATGTGCAAAGCCATTAAAAACTCAATTATGGCTTTCTTTTTTACTGTAGACATGAGAAAATGCAATCATAAAGTGCTGATGTGTAAACACAATAGGCACCATCTGGTTCCAAGTATGATTTCAGCTCTGAAAAGAGGATATATGTTGCAGATGCATCAATAATAACAGGCTTATCAAGGCATCATTATGCAAGGAGGAGGGAAAATGAAATTTATGAGCATCTAGGGAGCACTTCATGGTTTAATCCACCAATTTTAGTGGTATGCTCAGTAACTGTAGCAATGACAGAACCAGTTTAGGCTCCATGTCAATTTAGTTGTATATATATATATATGACTTCATCTTTTGCTATATATATATATATATGGACGTAATTGTGATTAACAAAACAGAGGTTTTTATTGTATTAACAAAATGTTTCAGCTTCCGCCTTCATCAGCTGCTAACGTACAAGTGCTGTTACCAAGGTGGCAGTTATAGAGCTTTGAGAATGGAATGCTCAGAGGGGCTTCATTTGCAGAAGCTAAGTAGTGGTGGTACTGTCCTCCAGGTTCAGGCCGTGTGGTGCCAATCTGTCCAGAGAGTAAATCCAAACATTCTCCCTTTTAGTCAATGCTGCTGGATCTGCTGGCATCTCTATCGCTGTAATGGAAAATGCTTTGCAACTGGTTGCTCCACTTTTTTTGTCAGGATTGCTGACTTGTGGTTCCTGAAGCGCGTGCGTAGGTCAGTTCTGGTCTTTCCTACTTATTGGATATGACATCCTGGTCTTTTGCACTCGATGATGTAAACTATATTGCAGGACCTGCAGGTGATGTTCTGTTTGATGTAATATGTCCTGCCTGTCCTAGTGCTTGTAAAAGTGGTTGTCTCACTGAGGTACACACAGGTGATACAGCGTTTGGAGTGACGAGGATGAGACCCTGGATTGGTGATAGGTGGCTTAAGCACAGCTCTCACCAACAGTCTGCGCAAATTAGGAGGTTGGAGAAATGCTATAACAGGAGGCCTGCTGATGGCTCTGGTAAGATGTTCAGAGTTTGCCAGCAATGGGTAGCTCTCCTTGATTTCTCAGTGATAGTTAGGAGATGCTGGATGGAAATCTACCACAAATGGAATCCGTTGCTCTCTGCTCTTTGACACCTCAGTATGATGGAGGAGGTTTTCTCTGGACAGAATGGAGGCTCGGTGGATGTTGCAATTGATAATATGTGGAGAATATCCTCTTAGAAGAAGGTGTTCTTTAAGTTCACATTCTTCTCTGGTATTGTCGGAAGGCAGAGCTGGGGTCCCAATCCCGGGGAGCTGGATCCCGGAGAGTTGGGAGAAGAGTATTCGGATGGATGGCAGAGGGAAGGGGGAGGAACTTCCCCCCTTTGGAGCGAAGACGAAACAGAGGAACTGCCAGTGATAAGGTCGCTTAGCAACGGGGAGCCTGAGCCCTCCCTGGACATTCTCACGCCTCCCCCTCTTTCAGGCTCAGAGCAAGAGGGGAAAGAGGGAGGGCTGCTCACAGCCGGAAAGCGGGGAGGCAGTTTACCATCAGCCCCTCCCCTATCCCCCATCCTGGAATCGGAAACTTCAGAAGAGGAGGGGGTGATGCTTCCCCCCTCACCGCGCACACGCAGACAGCTGAAAAGACAGGAGAGAAGGGGGGGAAGGCGGGCAGTACTTGAGGGGCAGTTAAGGAGGAGCAAAAGATTGCGCGCCCGTTTGGCCCCTTCTTAAAGAACAGGCGGGAAGAAGTCCCTTGCTCTGTCAACTTTCTCCCAATGCCGCAGGACCTGTATCCCTGTATTGCTTCATGAGAAAACGCAGTCTTTGTTTGGACATTACCCTAATAAAACACAAATTAACTACAATCGTTGGTCTGGTTCCTGAGTCACATCCTGGGCCTGACAGCTTGACAGAGCCACCTAAATCACCCTCAATGCTCTCTTCACTTGACTGGGACAAGATGTCAAAGGGAGCAGCGGGGGGGACGAACCCCACTTCTGAGACGGAAGAAGTGGAACTCTTGAGGACTAAGGTAGCTGATTTGCAGACGGATGTGCAAGCCCTGCTAGCAGCAGTCAAGGCGCTGAAGACGGATAATCAAACCTTGAAGGCCACGATAGACCAGATGCGAACAGCCCCTCCTGCTGCCGTAGTAAAGGTTCCCATTGGATTGCCCCCAAAATACGTGGGACAAAGTGATCAGTTGGCAACCTTCGTGGCTCAATGTGAGTTATATCTGGATGTCAGGCACACGGAATTTCCAGACGATGGGGCTAAAGTAGCTTTCGTGATTAGCCTCCTGGAGGGAGAAGCTGCAAAATGGGTGACTCCGTATCTCGTGAGAAAGAATACTGTCTTAGGAAGGTACAGAGGATTTATACAGGAGATGACCGAGATGTTCCAAGACCCGCAAAGGGCTGAAACAGTAGCGCGGCAACTAGGCGCTCTGAAGCAAGCTAAAGGGACTGTTTCCGAGTACACTAACGCTTTTAAAATTCTGTCCCAGGAAACTGGTTACAATGACGCCGCCCTGATGTTTATGTACTGTAGTGGATTAAATGCTGAAATCCTGGATGAGTTGGCCAGGACCTCCCCCCCCGCTGACCTACCAGGGCTCATCCGGCTATGCCTACAGATAGATCACCGGATGGAAGGAAGGCACCTGGAAAGGAAGCAGGAGGTCCCGAGATACTCAGCCTCGGCATCCCGCAACAAGACACTTCCCACTGCAGGGATGGCAGGTAATGCAACTGAGGGACAGGGAGGGGCTAGGCCAAGACTGTCGGAAGAAGAAAAGGAAAGACGACGCCGGGAACGTTTATGATTTTATTGTTCAAAGCCGGGCCATGTGGCCAGAGACTGTGGACTGAAAGGGGGGAAAGCCGAGCCGTCGGGAAACTAGAACACCCAGTCCACGTGCAGGCCGGTGGACTGGGGGCAGCGTTGTATAAAGGCCCCCCAACGATCCAACCTCCCTCAAAGGGGGTGTTGGTCTTGCCTATTCGGATTACAACTTCCAGAGGAGTGGTGTCTAATTCCACTGCCTTAATTGACAGTGGAGCCTCCACAAATTTTATTGATGCAAAGTTAGTCAAGCGTCATGGAATTTCCCGGTGGAAACTGGACGCTCCCCTAGCTGTGGAGACTATCGATGGGAGACTCCTGAAGTCAGGAGGGGTGACACAAGCCACGGAGGAAGTGAAACTTCAAATCCCTGGGCACGAAGAGTTCATTTCGCTATACGTGTCAGATCTCTCGAACTTTGAGGTGATTCTGGGAATGCCCTGGCTAGCAAAGCATGAACCCAAAATAAGTTGGAAGGAGGCGGTGGTGTGGTTCACCTCACAGTATTGCCAGGAGAACTGTCAACCTGAAGGAATCAAGAACACCTTAGCGGGGGCAGTGCAAGAGATCGAGCAAGTGACCCTGCCGCCAAAGTATGAAGAATTCAAAGATGTGTTTGATGAAAAAGAGGCAGAGACTTTACCCCCCCACCGCCCTTACGACTGTGCAATTGACCTAGTGCCAGGAGCCAGCATCCCATCAGGGAGAATCTACTCTCTCACAGAGAATGAGAGGGAGGCCCTGAAGGAATTCCTGGATAAAAACCTGAGGCAAGGATTCATACGCCCCTCACAATCCCCTGCTGGAGCGCCACTATTGTTTGTGAAAAAGAAGGGGGGGGAACTCAGACCCTGTAACGACTATCGCGCATTGAACCAGATCACCATCCCCAACAGCTACCCGCTGCCCCTGATCTCAGAGTTGCTGGACCGACTGCGCTCTGCAAAAATCTTCACGAAGTTGGATTTGAGAGGAGCGTACAATCTGATCAGAATGAAGGAGGGAGATGAATGGAAAACAGGATTCTTGACCGCTTACGGACAGTATGAATACCTGGTCATGCCGTTCGGGCTTTGTGGAAGCCCAGGAATTTTTCAAAAATTCATGAACGACGTGTTTAGAGACTTGTTGGACACGTATGTAATCTGTTACTTAGATGATATCCTGGTGTTCTCAAAGAACCAGGAAGACCACGACCAGCATGTGAAGACGGTGTTGAAGAGACTGAGAGAAAATCACCTGTATGCTAAATTAGAGAAATGTGGATTTGACCTCAAGTCTCTAGACTTCCTTGGATATCGAATCTCAGCGGAAGGCGTGGAGATGGACCCAGGGAAAGTAAGCTGCATATTGGACTGGGGCCAACCTGTCACCAAAAAGGATGTACAACGATTTTTGGGGTTTGCCAATTATTACAGAAAGTTCATTCCAGGGTTTTCCAAATTAACAGCTCCTCTGACTGACTGTTTAAGGGGGAAGAAGACGTTTCAATGGACAGAGAACGCCACCGAGGCCTTTGAGGAGCTGAAGAGAAGGTTTGCTACTGAGCCCATTCTGCGCTTTGCTGATCCGAATCGCCCTTTCGTAGTGGAAGCAGATGCTTCAGATTTTGCCATCGGGGGGGGTCCTGCTACAATTAGACCAAGAAGGGAAGGAGCTGCACCCCTGTGCGTACTTCTCTCGGAAGTTAAAGCCTGCAGAGAAGAACTACACAGTTTGGGAGAAGGAGCTGCTGGCCATCAAGGACTCTTTTGAAAACTGGAGACAATACCTAGAGGGGACCTCTCATCGAATTGAAGTGCGCTCCGACCACAAGAATCTTGAAAGCCTCCAAACCGCCAGAAAGCTGAACCAGAGACAGATAAGATGGTCCCAGTTCTTCACTAGGTTTAACTTCCAGATTACTTACCATGCCCAAGCCAAAAACCAGAGAGCGGATGCCTTATCCAGACAGCCACAATACAAAGAAAGTGAATCCGAGGACCAGCCTCAGTACGTAATCCCACCAGAGAAATTAACGTTCGGAGTATGCCAGCCTTCATGGGAAGAGGAACTCAAAAAGGCACAACAAGAAGATGAAGACATGCTAAAATATCAGCAGGAGACGGGACAAGGTCAAGACTCAGAAGTAACCTTTCACTGGAGAAATGGACTGTTATGGTTCAAAACCGCCAGATATGTGCCAGAAGGGGAATTAAGGCTCAGAATCCTACGCCAGTGTCATGATTCCATCACAGCGGGACACTTTGGGATTTACAAGACCATTCAGAACGTGGCCAAGGACTTCTGGTGGCCTAAAATGCGTTGGGATATTGAGAGTTATGTAAAGTCCTGCTCTGTCTGTCTGCGGACAAAAACACAAACAGGGACACCAGCAGGACTGTTACAACCGTTGCCTGTCCCACACGAACCCTGGAAGGACCTCTCCATGGATTTTATAACTGATCTACCCAAGTCCCAAGGAATGACAGCCATCTTAGTAGTGGTGGATCTACTTACCAAAATGGCACACTTTCTTCCTTGTGCAGGGGCCTTAGAGGCTAAAGAAACGGCCAAGTTATTCATAAAAGAAGTCTACCGGCTGCATGGATTGCCAAACAGCGTAGTCTCAGACCGAGGAACTCAGTTCACAGCCAAATTTTGGAGAGCAATGTGGAAACAGTTGCAGACGGAATTAAAACTCTCCTCCGCCCATCACCCCCAGACAGATGGGCAGACGGAATGCTTGAACGCCGTTTTGGAAAGATATTTACGAAGTTATGTGTCCTATCAACAGACTGACTGGGTATCATATTTGCATTTTGCAGAGTTCGCCTACAATAATTCTCTGCACTCCAGCACTCAACAAACCCCGTTCTTCACTAATTATGGATTCCATCCTAAAGTCTTTCCAAGCAGCTCAGAAGGAATGCTGGTACCGGCAGCTGAGAACTTCCTTAAGGAATTGCAAGCGGCGCAACAGACACTGAAACAGCAGTTAAACGAAGCCAAAACGGAGTACAAGCGAGTTGCTGACCTGCACAGGAAGGAGCCCCCCCCACTTCAACCGGGAGACCAGGTATGGCTGTCCACCCGCTTCCTCCAGATGCCGGGCAAATGTAGAAAATTACAAGACAAGAGGATGGGTCCTTTCGAAATAGAAACTCAAATCAATCCCGTGGCGTACCGACTGAAGCTGCCTGACACGTTTAAAATACATCCTGTGTTCCATCGATCCCTCTTAACGAAAGCCACCCCTCCCAGTGAGTTACGGCCGGAGGAACCACCCGGAGCTCCACTCCTGGTAAATGAGCAGCTTGAGTTTGAAGTTGAGGAGATCTTAGATTCCAGGATCAGACGCCACAAGCTGCAGTACTTGATTCACTGGAAAGGCTATGGGGTGGCTGACAGATCATGGGAAGATGCAGCTGATGTGCATGCTCCAGAATTGGTAAAACTTTTCCATCAACGTTTTCCCCACCGTCCCAAGCCAGACAAGGGGAGGGGGGCACAGCCTGGGAGGGGGGATGGTGTCGGAAGGCAGAGCTGGGGTCCCAATCCCGGGGAGCTGGATCCCGGAGAGTTGGGAGAAGAGTATTCGGATGGATGGCAGAGAGAAGGGGGAGGAACTTCCCCCCTTTGGAGCGAAGACGAAACAGAGGAACTGCCAGTGATAAGGTCGCTTAGCAACGGGGAGCCTGAGCCCTCCCTGGACTTCTCACGCCTCCCCCTCTTTCAGGCTCAGAGCAAGAGGGGGAAGAGGGAGGGCTGCTCACAGCCGGAAAGCGGGGAGGCAGTTTACCATCAGCCTCTCCCCTATCCCCCATCCTGGAATCGGAAACTTCAGAAGAGGAGGGGGTGATGCTTCCCCCCTCACCGCGCACACGCAGACAGCTGAAAAGACAGGAGAGAAGGGGGGGAAGGCGGGCAGTACCTGAGGGGCAGTTAAGGAGGAGCGAAAGATTGCGCGCCCGTTTGGCCCCTTCTTAAAGAACAGGCGGGAAGAAGTCCCTTGCTCTGTCAACTTTCTCCCAATGCCGCAGGACCTGTATCCCTGTATTGCTTCATGAGAAAACGCAGTCTTTGTTTGGACATTACCCTAATAAAACACGAATTAACTACAATCGTTGGTCTGGTTCCTGAGTCACATCCTGGGCCTGACAGGTATTTATCTTCAGTGTTGCAAATAAGTTTGATTCTCAGAGCTAAGCTATACACTATGTTCTTCTTTATATGCTTAGGATGGCAGGATTTCCAGTTTAAATAGATGTGGGCATCAGTTTGCTGTAGAGATCAGTGGCTATTTTGTTGTTTTCAATGGTGAGAAGGGCATCCAGAAAAGGGATGTGCGGATTGTCATTTGTACTATCAAATGTAAACTTAATAGATGGATGGACAGAGTTGATGTAATTTTTAAATTGTTCCAAACTCTCTTTACCATTTGTCCAGACCATAAAGATGTCGTCAGTGTATTGCCACCATATAAGTGGTTTGTTGATGGCCTTTTTGAGAATCTCCTGTTCCAGTTACCCATGAAGAGATTCGCATATGATGGAGCCATGCGAGTCCCCATAGTTGTAGTTGCAGGTAGTGTTCTCCATTGAATGTAAAGTTGTTACAAGTCAGGACTAGCGTAGCTAAATTTTTGAGAACCTCTGCTGGAGGACTGTTCATATCTCTGGTGTTAAGGAACTCATTTAAAGCCTGAATCCCATCATTATGTGGTATATTGGTGAAAAGAGATGTGACATCTAAAGTAGCTAGTATAGTATTGTTGTGGAATTGATACTGCATGTTTAAAGACTCAATTTTAAGCAAGAAGTATATAACAATATAGAGGAAACTGGCAGCTACAGCAAGGTATTAATTATGCCAACCTATTGATCAAACACATTGAATTAATCTGGCCTGATATCAGTCTGCTTGAAAGACAGTGTGCCCCTGTGTTTACATTAATAAGTAAAAACTTTAGCCTTTCACAACATGCAAAATATCTCCTTTTCGCAGCTTTAGGAATTACATTGTCTGCAGCTCTGCCTTGTTTGGAAATTTGAGGATGAAAACAGCAAATGGCAATATAGATAGATAAACTACTGGGCTAAGTTCAAGGTTCTGGTTTTGGTCTACAAAGCCCTGTATAGCTTCGGACCAGGATACCTGAAAGATCATCTTACCCCTTATATACCTGGTTAATCAATGCGCTCTGCAGGTGAGGGCCTCCTGCAGATACCATCTAATCAGGAGATCTGTTCCACACAACATAGAAAGCAGATCTTAATGTAGTGTCATCCACCCTTTGGAATTCCTTCCCCTTAAATATTAAACAGGCACCATCTCTGTTACCTTTTCGGTGCTTACTGAAGATCTTCCTATTTCAAAAAGCCTTTTAAGTAGAGACCTAAACCCAATAGCATCTGTGTTGGAATTGCTTTTTTTTTAAGCTTTTTTAAATAAGATGTTTTTAAAGATGTTTTGTATTTTAATGTCTGTTTTTATGTTTTATAGTGTTTTTAGTGTTTTTGTTTCTCACCCTGGGCTCCTCCTGGGAGGAAGAGTGGGAGAAAAAAGTGATAAAACACAATTGTCTTATCCTAAGACTGTCAATGACTGTCAAACATAAGAGCAGAAAAGTATTTGATGGTTACTGTCTGGTTCTTTTACTTATTCTGATAAAAAAGAAATTGTGATTCCTAACAGTAATAAAACCAATAATTGTTTATAACCCTTTCAGTTTGGTCACAGCTTCTATTCCTGAAATATAAAAGGCGTGTACACTCCCCACCTCAGTATAGACAATATATTCATTATGTCAGAATGCATGCGGGAATGGGGAGGGATTGCATGAACCCAGCCTGTATGCATAATCAGAACATAGGGATGGGCTAGGTTCAGCTCAGTTTGAAAAGGTATGAATGCAACTCTCCATGTCTCTGTGCTCTGCCCTGGAGACTCTCTCCAGATCACATCTCTCTCTCTAGGTCACTTCAGTCATTGTCCCTGCTCTGTGTCCTCCTCGTCAGGCTTGTATGTATTTGTGAACTGTGGTAATACCTATTCTTTCAAAGAATATAGCAAAGTACTGTATCTCCCAAATTTCAGTGCTAAGGTGAGAGAGCATGAGCATGAGACCTGCTGGATCAGGCCAAAAGCCCATCTACTCCAGCATCTTGTTCTTACAGCAGCTAACTATGTGCCCATCGGAAGCCCACGAGGATGGCATGAGTGCAAGAACACTCTCCCCTCTGGTATTCCCCACAGGAGCAGCTTGCCAAGCTGGTGCTCCTGCACAGTCCTTACTTTGCCACTGCTTCTGCTGGAGGCTCTGGCTCTAACTCTGCTTCACCAGGTGAGCCCCTCCTGGCTCCTTAGCAACTGGTATTCAGAAGCATACAACCTCTATTGTGACTGTATTTGGCGCAACCCATTTTAAAATAGGAGTCACATACATACACACACATTTCTGTTGTATGGGATTGCAAAATAGGAGAAAATCTTATTTGGGCAAATGCTGCCAGTGTCTGTTCCTCTAAACCTACTACATATGGCTGCTCACTGAGCAAAATTGATCAGAATGTTTATCTGGCTCATCTAGGTGTCTGTCACACAGCTTCAACATGGCATACAAAAGAAAAGGAGGGGCGAAACTAACTTCAATAGGTGACTAGTGAGGCAAACCTTTCCAAACTCAATCTTCTGTGAACTGCAAGAGGCCAGCAGAGAAATGTGTTTGTAGCATGACTTGGCAGCAGCATCGGAACTGAAAATGTCAAGAGGGCTGCATTTGATTAAAAAATTACTATGCCTGACTGCTGAAATAGATATTCTTTCTTCTCTTTCTCTGCCCCCTCTCCCAATCTCTTATTACTTTTTCACTGGTTTTCCTGAAGGCATGCGTGCACACTTCCACAAAGCAGAACTTTAAAAAGAATTAAACTAACAGTTCTCATTATTTTTATTGCTAGAGAGGTGTGTTTTTTGTCACATCGATACAACCATAAAAGGGAGAACTTTAAATGCCCTTCTCAGAATATGCTGCTTTTGGTTTCCGTAGTTGTATTTCTTTTCTTACTCAGATGCAGAGCCAAAGACATGGGAGCCACTTCTTGCATTGCAATCTCACACCACGTACAGTACGTACGTGTGTGTGTGTGTGTGTTTGAGAGAGAGAGAGAGACAGAGAGAATAGTTCAACCATGCATATGGGTCCAATCATGTGAGTCTTTCCCACCTGATAAGTGGAATCAAAAATAAAAAATCCTCATGCATATGTCAGTAGGGTTGCCAGCTTCAATCCCTGAGACTGGAGAAATGGAGTTTGAAGAAACATTTGAAGGAAGGAAGAGAAGAAGTAATCTGACATATAGGGTTGCCAGGTTCAATCCCTGAGACTGATCCTGTATCTTTAGACCTCTTGGTTGCCAGGCCCAGCCTCCAAGATGTCTTCTGTATCTTTAAAAGTTGTGCAGGGGGAAGGGAGGATTCCACCTTGTGGTTTTTCCTATTACAGGGTTGCAAGAACACCTGCACTTGGCTGACTTTCTCTTCTCCTAAAGATATAGGATCAGTCTCAGGGATTGAACCTGGCAACCCTATATGTCAGATTACTTCTTCTCTTCCTTCCTTCAAATGTTTCTTCAAACTCCATTTCTACAGAAATGTCATTCCTGGAACAAAAAGATTTGCTATCATGTTGCTCAAAACACATATCTCTATGCACAACTAAATCTTCCTTTCTTGTTGGGGAAGCAAGTTCTTTGGGGACACTGGATGACTGGGAATGTAAGGGCTTTTCTTCTGGATAGTGGAGGCTCCCTGGAAGGGAAAACAGAACCTTTGGAACTTATCCCAGAAAAAGTATTATCATTATTGTAGTAGTAGTGGTGGTGGTGGTGGTGGTGTGTTTGGTTGCTGGTCATGGTTGTTATTATAAAATAATAACAGAGAAAATCACAGTCATGTTACTGAAGGCTATCCCAGAAGGAAGAGAGGAAAAGTGGATGAAAAAGTCAAGCAAGCTGTGTGATGTTCCTATATTAGTGTAAATAGGGTAAGTGCTGGTTGTATAGGAGATACATGGTAAGTAGAATGAAAGAGGAAGGGGGAGTGAATGGGCAGTAGAATGCTGGATGATTGGCTGAATGTTTAAAATGGCTGACAGTATAAAAGGAAGAATGTCAGGTAAATCTGGGTGGATGTGGTGTGGATGTGAGGTGGACGTTGGTGGACTTGAGAGGGTTGTTTTGGTGGGTTTTGAGAGGAGATTGTGTGGAGAGTTGGTGGATGTGAGGAGAGGGTGGAGTTCGGATTAATACTAAGACCAGTACCTCAGGAATAGATGTAACCATATGCTTAAGTGCCTTTTAAAGAAATCTTGTTATCTTTGTTATTTAATAAATATATTTGGTTTACCAAAGGCCTGATCCTTGGCTGGGGTTTCACAGACCAGAAGGGAGGGCAAGGTAAATACCAAGGCTGAAGGGAAACAAATGGTGGCAGCGGTGAAGAGAATAACACCACAAGCAGTCTGAGTAAATCAAAGGGATTGGGACAGCTTTAGCACTCAGTCACAGAGGTAACCAGATAGAGAGACTCAGGCCGAGTCTCTGGGACTACTGGTTATAGGACGTGACTGGTGGTGCTGTCTAGCAGGGGGATCTGTTGAGATCTGTGCTAGAGCGGGGAGAGAAACCATATAAAAGGACAGTCCGGACTGGTGGAGTCCCTGGTGGTGCCTAGAGACAGGCAGTAACCACGAGCAGGTAGGAACCTGACAGGGAGAGCCAGGGAAGGGCGTCACAAGCTGCACCCAGGCAGAGAGGGGGGGGGGAAGTGAGCCGAAAGATCAGCAGGAGAGAGTGGAGAATAAAGATGAATGAAAGAGAGAGGCTTTACATATCCTGCAATATTCTGAGTCCCCACAAAGGAAGGGAGAGAAAGATCCTTAGTAGCACCCTAAATCCAAAAGGCAGGGAGAGCTGGCATTCCCAAGTCGCATTAGAGCTAGGGACAGGCGAGGATATTGATGACACTGGATTTGGTGATAATTCACAGGTCCACTATCTTTGTGGACTGATCCTGAAACCTGCAAGCTTCTGTTGCTTTTCCTGACATTGGATTTTTGCCACATCAAACGCAAGTTAATTGATAATTCTGCTTTGCATGCAAACTTGAAACTGACTAGGAGAAGGGAAGGATAACATCTCTGAAACTGCTTGGCACGTTTTTGCTGGCTAATTCCCTCCTTAACGGTGCCCTGGGTGTGAGTGAGCATGTATGTGAGCTTGTATGAATGTGTGTGTGAACTGCATTTGGCAGGGACGGGAGTGGCGGCTGCATCACAGGTGGCAGAGGCAGCACATACCACATGCAGCGTATGGGGCAGCTGTGACCAAGAATGGAAGGAGGGGAAGAGAAGGGAGACACAAGCTGTTTGGATGGCTGATGAGAGGATAGAGGGACAGGCAGGCAGAAGGAGAGGAGTCCAGCCTCTGCTTCTACATCTTTCAGTATGTTGCTCCCCCTAGCACAGCCTAGCAACTGCAGTCTCCTCTGTGGACAGCCTCCACCCCATATGTTTTGAATGACAGCCATGCTGGAAAGTTGATGGTGAGAACACAACAACAGTTCTAGTTAGATGTCTGTGCCTATCCAAGAAAAGGTGGGGTGTGTGATTGGCTACATACATACACTCCAACTATTTACTGGGAACAGTCTCTTATTTATGGTATATGTCTGGTTTACAGTATATCCAACGGCTGCATGAATCGGAGTAAGCTTGTGCAATTGATCCTCTGCTATGCCCTTCCCTTTGAAAAGCATATCTGGAGGATCAACAGCATGCACTGTATCATGAAGGCTTCAGTGGAAGCGGGGGGGGGGGAGAATAGCCCCAAATCAGTCAGAGGCTCTTCAGATGAGATGCCTTCGCCCAATTTTGGATGATTTACCCCCTTCTCCAGCAGCCCCAGCAACATAATCCTAGTTTTCATGCAAGCCCTCACCCACCCCCAATCTGCCAAACAGATTGGGGGCAAGAGGGGAGAGGAAATATCAGTATTCCAAGCTTCCTTCTTACACAATCATGGGGTACTGTCCTGTATTTTTTGGAGAGATTTTCATGATATCTTTTAAAAATATTGTTAGTACAAGCTGTTTATATTACCAACAGCCCCCTCCCATTGGTCAGAGGAGAGGATCATGATGGTTGGATGGACCCATGGGCAGACAGGATAGGCAGGGAGAACATGCGTGAAACTGATCGGTCTGCTTTGCTTGCTAACTTGAAACTGAAGAACAGAGGGGGAATGTGTCTGATCCTGATCAGCCTGTTTTGCTTGCTAATGATTTGATTAACAAATTGATAAAAACAATGGATAGCAGGGAAATAAGATAAGTGGACCATAACTGCCTGCCAGTTCAGCAAAATGTGTTCCAAACCAACTCCACCAAGTGCATCCCAACCCTGATTAGAGCACTTATCAGGCAGGATCGTGGGATTCAGAACTGCAAAGACTGGCATCAGCCTGGGGGCTTTAAGAGAGAATTTTGAGCATTGTGAATACCAGGGTATCTGCTGGAAGAAGGTTTCCTTATGGGGGAGATACCAGGGCTATTTTCTTTAAAAAGAGGGTAATAGATACTAGATGGATGTGTTTGGTGCTAGGTGAAATGTCACAAAGGTGCTCAGGGGACTTTGTTATTGTTAATTAATGAGCAGAAGGGTGTTCTTATTCAGTTGGGGTTCAGCAGGGGTGCTTGCTTTTAGCATGCCCAAGAGTTCCATTGCGTGGGCCCTTAGGGTTTAGGACACTCTCTTTTCCTTATAATTGAGGGTGGAAGCTACTACAGCGTTCCTGTTCTTTATTGCCAACACTGGCCAGCTTAGCAACAATGGATATATAAGGTGAACACTGACAGACAAAATGGAAGTTTAGGAACAGAATGGAGGCAATCTGGCAACAAAACTTGGAACTGAACATAGTGGCCACATTTGAACAAACCCAAGTTGGCTTTGTTTTGTTTTTATTTATTTTTTAAAAAAACATAGCTAACGTTAACCACAATTTGCCAGTTTGGGCAACAGAAGAAACTGTGGTTAAGCAAATGTTTCTGAATTCCTCCTTGCATCCATGCTAGAGGAATAGAGGATATAAGGAGTGCACAAGCCCTAGGCTCATTTAGTGTGAAGTCTGAATGTGGCCAGTGTCTCCAAGTTCTATTGGAGTAGAATTATGCTCTCCACCCCATTTTCATGCAGTAATTTACACATTGTTACAAAGGGGAGACAAATGCAAGTGAAGGGATTTGGGTTTGATGAACTTCTCTTGCCTCAAGGTTCTTAAAATAGTTGTTCTTAAAAGGGCAGTTTACAAATGGCAATACTTTTCAGCATGAACCACTTTCCTCCATGCTGTGCTAGATCAGTGCTATCCACGTGGCACTGAAATCAAGATTTTCATGATCAGAGCCTCAGCAGCTGTTATGGTGTCCATTCTTTTGCTCTTGGGTATGGCTGAAGATGGATGCTATAGCATGCCCAATAGCATATAGCATCTGGAGGAAGGGGAACACTGCTGGTGTAATCCTTGGTGGTTCCAGTCTGGGGCACTGGACAGGTCATCAACCTTAAGCAGAAATTCCATGTTTGAAGGTGGGACTTTGTGATCCCACACCCTTTTAAGAGAATGGGATCTACATCCCAGGGACTGATTTATAGGCATGTGACCCACAACTGCTTAGCGGGGCTGTCATGGGATGAAACAACAATACAAATAGTACATCTTCAGTTGTGAAGTTGGGAACTCTGTCCTGCTGTCCTGCATTCTGTTAACTTTTTTTTCTTTTTCTTTCTATTAATGAGGAAAATTTGCAACATCAATGCCCATTCAAAAATTGGTTTTCACTGGAGTGATTAGATGAGATACAAATTTATAGTCCTAAATTACAGAGATAAGCCATGCATTCAAAGCATGCATCTAAGTTGCAAAATGGGCTACAAATGTAGTAAAAAATTAAGGCATTCAAACAGAGGGGGGTGTTAAAGAAGCTCCTCCCCTGAGGCCATCCCTGCTACATCCTTTCTTTTTAGCTGGTGAAAACCCACAGTAAGCAATTACCTGCTCAGTTGCTAATTGCCGCAGTCTGGTGGAGAAGCCCACTTGTTTGTGTGCCAGTGGACTTTGGCCTTTTTCAGTGATGTATTACAATATATCAGTACAATATAATCAATAAATTTAGATGTGTTATAAAGGCTACCAGCGTCATAGTGCTTGTATGTGCCAATGGGACAACCTGTCCACTTGATAAGAGGTTTGTACAATGTGTATGCACTTCATGCTTGGTGTGAATATTTTACTGTCAGCTAATTTGAAATCCAGGGTAGAAATTTTGAAAATAGTAATAAATAACCTTTAAGTAAATAATCTTTAAGTAGTGGTAGAGGTAGTGGATGCAAATTTATTTGTAGCTCTTGTAATTTTGATGTCTTGCCTATTTCAGATAAGTGCCAACATAAAATAATAGGTTTTGAGTTCTTGGAGATGAATACCTGTTTTGTTTTTTGACTGCTGGGCAGATTGTTTAGAAGTATTGGATTTTCATTGTACTATTGTTTCAGGGGAAGATAAAGAAAGCACTGACCTTATTTTATCTGCTGTCCTCCCTCTCTTTGTTTCCCATTTATCTCTAGGCTCCTTCATGATGGTGAACAGCTCTGGGAGAGCATCTGGGCAAAAAGCACACTTGCTTTTACCAACACTGAAGGAAAATGACACACACTGCATTGACTTCCATTACTACCTGTCCAGCAGAGACCGCTCCAGCCCTGGATCATTGAACGTTTATGTGAAGGTTAATGGTGGACCTCAAGGCAACCCTATCTGGAATGTGTCTGGGATTGTTACAGAAGGTTGGGTGAAGGCAGAACTTGCAATCAGCACATTCTGGCCACACTTTTATCAGGTGCGTTTGAGATCCTCCATCCCAAAAGAGTTACGCCAGATTAATAATAAAAAACAAAATACATGGTGTGTGGTTTTTTTAAAAAAATGAATCAATAAAACATTTCAAATATAAAAAAACTAAAAGTGCATCTAAGGAAAAAAAAATCTAAAACAGCATAAAATATTTACCCTTTCCACACAGGATAAGCACCAGTAGTAACTAAAAGCCCAACCATCAGTGCTGTTCAATAGTAAAATTGCTCTAAACTGTCAAAAAGTTAAATAAGCATCAGGTCTGGCTAGCAGTACTGAGATCCTGTAACCCCAGACACCTGAGGATATTCAATCTTTTGAGGTAGATCAGGTTTTGATGTGGGTGTGTTTTTCTTCTAGAGTCAGCATATTCCCTTAAGCTATTCTTTTCATCTTCTCCCTAGGTGTTTCATGAATTTTCACATTGTCCCAAATTGGACATCAAAGTCACAACTTGGTCATGTTGGGACATCCCAAAATCCTAAAGAATGACTAATAACGCATATTACATAACTTGAAACAACATAATACTCACAGTAACATATATAAAAACCTGCCTAAACTGAAAGAAATATTGTATGCTACATCAAATGCATTTTTTTAAATTAGGCAGATGCATATGAATTAGAAATGAGAGATACATCCATTTCATTTCTGATTATTAATCCTTTACGCGTAATTATATTTTGACAGAACATTGAAAGGTTATAAATGAAACAAATGAGAAAGCTGACATGCTTTCTTTTTAAACTGAAAGGACTTCATTAGGGTTTTTTTAAAAAAAAACTAATTCCAACCTCAGAATATTTATAAATACAATAACTAAGAAATTTTAATGTTTTTAAAGCTCCTCATGAGATTAATTGGCAAACATTATTCCTCCATTGCTTTCAGATTAATGCCTCTAAAGGGTGGAGGGTTAATTTTTTTTATAGGGCATCAAGAGGGTCTCCATCTTGATTTATCTTACGTTTCAGCAACAGCAAAGCCACCTTCTGTGATCCTTGCTGGTTGATCTTTTCAGGGCACAATTAATTGAGTACTCCTGCTGAAAACAAATTGCCCTTAACCATTAAGCTCCCTCCTTCTCTGTAATATCTACAGCAGCTGCCACCAACCTGGTGCCTTCCAGGTGTTTTGTACTACAACTGTCACTATTCTCAACCAGGCTGATCTAGAGAAACTCACAGTGATGCAACTACACACTGTGTTTCTGCACCTTCATTGGTGGTAGCTAATGATGTGAAACAGAGGCAAGGAAATTCACTGTGTGACATGATGTCACCACACTGTGAATGCAACTAGATGTTACATGAGACGCCGTGTGTTCTATAATGCTTAGTTACACCCTTTATTTGGTTTTTTTGGGGGGGATTCCTGCCATTCAGGACCAGGTTTCCAAAGGTACTTTGCATCTATTCTAAGTTCATTTCTCCCCCTTTCCCATGATTAAGTATTTTACTACAACTTTTGCTGTCTGGGCCAATAATCATGGCAACATAGTCTGATTATGGTAACCATATATTTCTCTTTCCTTTGTTACCTCACTGTTCAACCCTTACATAAATATGGGGTTTAGGCATTGCGGAGGCTTAGATGCTGAGATTAGAGCTACTATAGTGAGGCCAAGGGTGGGACTAAGGCTACCTGTCCACTTACCTGTTCTGAGTCTCATGGGCTGCGTGGAGAACTTATAAGGGACTCTGCCTAAGCTTTAGGTAAGTATGGTCATGCAAGCTCAGGCACCAAATAACTCCCTTGTTTCCAAGGTTGTGGAGATTCCCTAAACTGTGAGCTAGCTCAGGGAATGCACATCCCTGATTCTGTGGAAACTTAAATGCCAGCTTTTAGGTGCTTTTTGAATACCTTTAACACCTTGCTGACCTGTGATTAGTATCTGGAGTATGAGAGAAAACCAGAGGAACACTTTTGCTTTTCATAAGATTTGCTTGGCTATTTGACAAAAGGTCCTCCCGCATCAACCATTCCAATCAACATTTATGAAAATACATTTAGCTGTAAAGCTCCCTTGCCCAGTCCGGGGGGCAGGGGAGAGGTATTTTAAAAAAGCCAAGATATATATTTAAAAGAAATAAAAATGGTGTGACCCCCCCTTAACTTAAACTGAGTGATTTGTCAGCGCTCATCTTCCAAATACCTGCTTGCCATGAGCATAAAACTCTTGAGAACAGAACTATGCATTATAGAAAAGCACAGACACCGTATTAGGACACTCAGGAAATGTGATCAGTATCACATTAAGCCCAGAGAGTTTACCCATGCTTGTTTACCCACCTCCATCATCATGCTGCCCAGTGCCTCTCTCCTCCCAAAGCTTTCCCAAGCATTTGTACAGCAGTTTGCAGCCTGCCAATGGTTGTGCCTGCAAATTAGAACTGAGAGCACATAGGATTCCAGCTCCTAGGGACAGTCTGCTTGTATTTGGTGCCTGCCCCACTGCAGATGTCCTCCCAAATGTATGGACAGCATGAGGGAGGTGAGGGCTCTGAGCAAATGTGGACAACAGCACTCCCTAGCCACATGCAGCGATAATAACAATAATTTGAATGCCCAAATAGGGCTAGAGAATTTGACCCAAATGGGTGTCCAGTGTGGAGTTTTCCCTCCCTAAGTATTGTAGTTTATAATACTTCATGACCTGACATGGTTATGCGGTGCATTTCTCATCTCCCCACTGGCTGCCAGTGGTGTGGGCAGGGAGATGTTCAATGTAATAACATCTGGGTACCAGGTAAGTTGTACCGTATGCTATGAAAGAAGAGGTGAATTTACAGGGCCACCTTTTTTGGTGGGTTTATTATAATACATAGGCTGCAACCTCAGTATAAACCCAATTGAATCCAGTAGGACTTACTACTGAGTAGACATGTTTGGATGTCTGTTAGTTCTGCCACTGCAATCATGGAGCTTAATTATTTTTGTTAGCATTTCACTCAGATTAAACTATACCTGGTTTCATGCTTATGCTTGCTCTTAAGAGCAAAGTGATATAAGTACAATAAATAAATAAAAACATAGGCTTTTCTCAAACACAAGTGTGATAACTATTTGGCTATATTCTTTTCATTGGAGACATGCTGGAATAGGACGTTTGCATTTTTCTTCCCTGTGTACTCATGAATCAACACTAGAGGGGTTAGTTTGGCTATCCTATGAAAACATCAATACCTGAGTTATGAATCTCTGTCACCAGATTTTGAGCTTGAACGTTTTCAGCTTAAGCAATGTAAGAAAGAATAGATAAGAGATCCATTCAGATAGTTTACTTAAGCAGCTTGTTTTCCCCCTATGTATTTCAGGTGATATTTGAATCGGTTTCGTTGAAGGGACACCCTGGGTACATAGCTGTGGATGAAGTCAGAGTCCTTGCCCATCCATGCAGTAAGCACATGTTTTCCCCCTTCCTTCCTAACCGTAGTAATGTGTTACACTAGGCCTTGCATCAAGAGGAGTAATTCACCCAATTCAATCAGTTCCGAAACATCTTCTTTTATCCTTTCCAAATGCTTACAGAGTGGAAGCAATCAGCCCTGAATAAATACATAATTTATCAAGTTGTGCAACAGACAGAACTGCTACAAATGTGCAGCCAGTGCCAAAATTCTAGTCCGTTATTAAGGAGATATAAAGCCCTGATTGTTAGCTCTGATTCAGACCATTGAAGAGAAGAATTACAGGGCTCTGATGGTGTCCTATAGAACTAAGTTAAAGAGAGAATTTTGGGATGGTGGGTGGGGAGCCTTCATGCACAAACTAAGCAAATTAGTGCAACATTCACTGTGGAATAAATGCCTTGGAGTGTATTTTCTTTAAAGGAATGTAAATCTTTTCAGTGGTTCAATGAAAGAATTTAAAGAATATGTATCACTTTCAAAGCATTCAATTCATACTGTGAAGTATAGAATAAGTCAAAAGATTGTTTCAGTACATTCCCTTAGCTGTTGTATTTTCTTTCAGCAGTTTTATCCAAATTTATTTTAGAAACATTCAATTAGGAATTTGTATCCAGTTGATGTTACAGATGTCCAGTTTATAATATTCAGACACAAATTTCTCCAGATCCATGACTAGTTCACAGATTATGTTAGGCTGATTTTTATGCTTGTGGTACCTGTGTGGTATCTAAAAAATAGAAATGAATTGCCTTCAAGTTGATCCCAATTTATGGTGACCTTATGAATAGGGTTTACATGGTAAGCAGTATTCAGAGGGGGTTTACCATTGCCTTCCTCTGAGGTTGAGAGGTAGTGACTGGCCCAAAGATACCCAGTGAGCTTCATGGCTATGTGGGGATTCTAACCTTGGTCTCCCAAGTCGTAGTCCAGCACCTTAACCACTACACCACACTGGATCTCTGTCTGGTATCTAGAAGCCTGCTGTGTGTGCACAGTGAAGCACATTTAAGTAGTACTGATTTCAAAAGGCAAAAGCTAGGTACATAATCCTAGAAACTGCCAAGATTTTTGACAACAGGATTCTGCTTTCATTTTTTGTGTGGAATAGAAAGGCAAACCTGTTGTGAATAGAAAACAGGCAAACCTGTTGGAATAGAAAGGCAAACCTCACTGAATTCCATGTCAGACATGCTTGGATTCAGAATGTTTAATATACATCAGTCTCAGCCAGAGTACCCAGAGGTTTTTAACCTCTTAATGAGCAATGATCACATCATCAATGTGCAAGGGCTTTTGTTGATTGCCGACCTTCATGGAATCATGAAGGATAAAGTCTAGTGTCAGCACCTGTTATCTGGAACATTTTGTCTATTTTCGCAGGTTAGGAAGGCTTGAGCTTGAAAGAGACCCATTGCATTAGAAATTAAGCAGCTAAGACTAGTGATGGGATCTGCACTTTGGTGCTGGTTTGATTTTCACTCTGTCAAACTCCCTTCTGGTACCAGTTTATCAGGGATCAATGTTTGCTATTTGCTATAAATACCAATTTGGTTTTTTTCCACAAAAATATTGATACTAATATCAATATTTTTAAAATATAAAATTGTTCATAGATTAAAAAATATTTTAAATGAAATCAATATTAATATTGATATTTTGAGGGAGATATCAATATTAATATCAATATTTTGAGGAAATATTAATATTAATATCAATATTTTTCAGGTGAATTTAAAAAAGAAATGTGCTTCAGCCGTGGAAAACCACCAGAAAAAATGTTTCATGAGGACAAAAAAAGAGAAGGAAATAAATAGGAAATCTGGTGTCACATTTAAATTTTGCACAATTCGAGCATATCCCTAGCTCAGACTGGGAACTTCTATAGGAGCTGGAGTCCTCATTCCTTCCTGGCTCTCAGCCAGGACCTGATCTGGACAGGTGCTTCTATGTGCTTCCTCCTGGGTAGCCTCATGTGCAGGTAGCCAGGCACTTCAGCAAAAGCTCTGAGACTCCTGACAAGCTCACTGTCTCCTCTGCTCTGTGGCGCTGGAGGAAATGGGAAGGCACAGAAATCTAGGCAGCTAATGCAGGGACAAACCTTGAAACTGAGCACAATGAACCAAGCCTTAATTGGGATCCCAGAATTCTCTATAATATTCTTCTCCCTCAAGGCATTGACCATGGGATTATTATTTATTTATTATTATTATTTATGTATTAAATTTATATCCCACCCTTCCTCCCAGTAGTAGCCCAGGGTGGCAAACAAAGGCTCCTACTGGGAGAAAGGACTGGATATAATAATAATAATAATAATAATTCAATAATAATAATAATAATAAGCACTAAAACACTCTAAAACAACATAAAACATATTTTAAATATATTACAACATAACATCCTTAAAACATATTAAAACAGCACATATTTAACAACATCTTTTTTAAAAAAAAAAGCTTTAAAAACATGTTAAAAAGCAATTCCAACACAGAAGTAGACTGGGATAAGGTCTCTACTTAAAAAAGCTTGTTGAAAGAGGAAGGTCTTTAGTATATGCCAAAAAGATAACAGAGAGGGCGTCTGTCTAATACTTAAGGGAACATAATTCCAAAGGGTAGGTGCCACGACACTAAAGGTCCGCTTCCTGTGTTGTGCAGAACAGACCTTCTGATAAAATGGTATCTGCAGAGGTCCCTCACCTACAGAGCATAGTGATTGACTGGGTATACAAGGGATAAGACGATGTTTCAAAGATCCTGGTCTACAGTTGTATAGGGCTTTATAGACCAAAACCAGAACCTTGAACTTATTAAACTTGTGTGACTAGAGAAGCTAAAAATGGAAGATTTGAATCTGAAGGTGCTCTTTTTTATGGAAAATAAATTATTTTTAAAAATCATACGATTGAAAAGAGATCATACAGTTGGCATTTTAGGGAGTGCAGCCTCTTTCAGTAGCTCTATAATCATTGCATCAAGAATGCATTCAAACAGAGGAAGGTGGAGATAATAGCATGACAATGCTCAAATTGTTTCTCATTTCTGTTCGTTATTTATCACATTCATATACCACCTTTCATGCCAAGTCACCCAAGGTGGATTAAAATTTTAAAATACTAAAACAAACAATGATATAAAATATAAAGTTGGTGGGGGAGAAGGGGACAGTCCAACGGGAGCAGGCCCTTGTGTTGTCTTTGCCACCCTCCATCCCTCCCTTGTAGGGTTGCCAGATCTCCGGCAAAAGGGGGCTGTCTCCGGTCTCCGGCCATACTTATGTTAAACAGGTGGATCTCCAGCTTTTCAGCGGCCCCCTCAGCCACGCATGCGTGATTCACACATGCATACGTTGGGCTGTGGCTGGCCGCCTTCCCGCCCTTTCTCAGTCAGGCAGGGAATGCAGAGACAGGAGGACTGCTTGAGTGAGGCCCAGCACGTCTAGCCGCCGCCCCTGCAGGGACCCCCCCCAGCAGCAGCCCCTGCCCGCTGGCGAGCGGCACACAGCCACAGCTGCAGCAGCAGCCCCACCGACCACACAACTGCAGGTGAGGGTGCTGGACGTGGAGCCCGCAGCCGCCTGGCCGAGCGAGGGCAGCCTCCTGGCCCACATCTGCCATGACGTGGGCACCTCCATCCAGCCGCCGCCCCTGCAGGGACCCTCCCCAGCAGCAACCCCTGCGGGAGTGGTTGCTAGAAGACGGCGTCCAAGCGGCCTGGCAGCCTCAGCAGGAGCTGTGAAGAGGCAGTGGCAGTGGAGGCCAGGCCGGGCCGGCTCCTTCTTAGCCCCGGCCCGGAGCCAGTTCCCCTGCTTCGGCAAGGATGGCCGGCCGCTTCACCCCTCATGCTGTGGGCGCCACTGGGTGGGAGCGGCCACGATGGGGCTCAGCAGTCTCTGGCTGGGGGGGCCCATCGCGGCCGCTGCCACCCAGCGGCACCCACAGCATGAGGGGTGAAGCAGCCGGCCGTCCTTGCCGGAGCAGCGGAACCGGCTCCGGGGCTAAGAAGGAGCCGGCCCTGGCCAGCCTCCACTCCTGCTGAGGCTGGCAGGCTGCTCGGATGCCGTCTCCTAGCAACCGCTGCCAAGACGGGGCCCATGCGGCCTGGCAGCCTGAGCAGGAGGCGTGAAGAGGTGGTGGCAGTGGAGGCCAGGCTGGGCCGGCTCCTTCTTAGCCCCGGCCCGGAGCCAGTTCCCCTGCTCCGGAAAGGACGTCCGGCCGCTTCACCCGTCCTGCTGTGGGTGCTGCTGGGTGGCAGCGGCTGTGATGGGGCTCAGCAGTCTCTGGCTGGGGGGCCCATCGTGGCCTCGGCCGCCCAGCGGCACCCACAGCATGAGGGGTGAAGCAGCCGGCCGTCCTTGCTGGAGCAGGGGAACCGGCTCCGGGGCTAAGAAGGAGCCGGCCCTGGCCAGCCCCCACTCCTGCTGAGGCTGGCAGGCCGCTCGGACGCCGTCTCCTAGCAACCGCTGCCGAGATGGGGCCCATGCGGCCTGGCAGCCTGAGCAGGAGGCGTGAAGAGGTGGTGGCAGTGGAGGCCAGGCTGGGCCAGCTTCTTCTTAGCCCCGGCCTGGAGCCAGTTCCCCTGCTCCGGAAAGGACGGCCAGCTGCTTCACCCCTCCTGGTGTGGGTGCCACTGGCGGCAGCGGCCGCGATGGGGCTCAGCAGTCTCAGTCATCTGATGAGTGGGGAAGGGTCGATTACCCTAAGGAGGGGGGTTCTTAGCTAATCTGCATGGTTTAGCATGCAGGGGGTGGGGTGGCTATAGGTCCTCTCTCTCTCTCTCTCTCTCTCTCTCTGTGTGTGTGTGTGTGTGTGTGAGTGAGAGAGAGAGAGAGAGAGAGAGAGGCGGCCCCTCACACCCACTTTTGGTTACATCAATCATTGCCATGACCAAGGGTGAATGAGGCCCTCAGGCCAAAAAGGTTTTAAACAAATGAATAAATACATTAAAAAATTAAGATAGTGAATGTTGTTGTTTTAAGTGTTGTCTGTACTTACTTAGTGCATCTGAAGTGTTTGAAGTGCATCATATGCATGATCTCAATCGACTTGAGCTACTTAGCTCCCGTTTGGGCACTCTCCCCTTGCCTGTCATGAATGGGCTTGCATGTTCATGACAGTTTCAACAGGTCATTAAAACTGTTTACTGTATGCTGAAGCGGTGCAGTCATTTCCTCTAATCCATCCCCCTTTTAGCTTCAGGATTTCCTAAACTTCCCCTCCCCAGATTCAAAAGTCTTCTGCTCTGCAAGCAGCCATGGAAAGGGCAGGAGAGATACACTCTGCAGTGCCCTTGAAATCCTGGCTTCTCTCTCTTTGGGAAGTTGGAAGATAGCAGAAGACTTTTAAGAAGCTTCCCAAATGCAAGATCATAGCTTGAATGGGAGATTAAGCTCCTACCACCAACCATTCCTTGCAGTGTATGATCTAAAGCAGGGATTACCAAACTGCGGTTGACAATCTTCATTCGGGTGGTCTGTGGCATGTATTCATATTGATTGTAATTATATTTGATTGCTTCTTTTATTTATTATATTGTGTTTTATTATATGACGATTTAAGTTCTATGGAATGCAGATTGTGATACAATAAAATACAATATATAAGAAATAAACGAAGCAATAAAAATACAATTCAAAATCATACAGCATCTAGCACCACACATTACAATTGCTACAACAGGCAGAAAAATCATGAAGTGGCCTGCCAACACCATCAGCAGTTTTCAAGTGGTCCATGGGGGAAAAAGTATGTAAACTGCTGAAAAATAAGAAAGATGAAAGATGTGTCTGCATGTGCCAAAACGCACCAACCCTCCCGATGATGTGCGCTGCTGCTGCTGCTGCTGCCGCCACTACCACCAATAACAAAGCCAGAGGCTGGCAGTTTAAAAGAGAAAAACTACACGTACAAACTCTTCATAATCGTGCAGAGCACAGCATTCAAAACACTGACATTTTAGAGAGCAAGTAAGGATAGTGGACAGGTAGAACTAAAGAGGCTGAAAAAGAGGATTGACCTATGCAAAAGAAGCCATCTGGCTGTATACACTTATATTTTGGGGTTTTTTTCTCTGCAATGTGCAGAACATTTAAATCCTTCTCCCCATTAGTCTTGAGAGCTCTTTAAGTTCCCATTTGCTGCTGCTTGAGCTATGCAGGCTGACTGGCTGCTCCAGGATAGTCCCTATAAGACTTTATTTGAGAATCCCTTATGCACAGGATTGTACCAAGGTGTAAACAGACAGGTTGTACCCGTCCACAGGTTGTGATGATCTTTGACTGCAAGAACCCATTCATAAACCACATTTTTCATGGTCTGGATGGGCTTCTACCGTCTGTTTTGTACCCCATAGAGTAGGCAAAGGGACTCCCTTCGTGAATCTCAGCCTTTGTACTTAATCTAGAGACTGGCTGAAGAATCTAATCCATCTCTTGGCCAGATCCCAAGAGACTAGCAAGCAACCTGCTCTGCTGGCACAATCATTAATGGTTCTGTTTAGTCCAGGGTTGGGGAGTTGTTTTACAATGGGGAAAGGGTTAAGCATCCATACACCATGCTGTTATGATAAAATTTGGAGCCACTTGTTGCCAGATTTCACTAAAAACAAAAACTATTGGAAGACACTCCACTTGTCTCCCGCATCACATCTAGTTTGGCCCTTGACAATACACAGTTACTTCCATTCTAGGGCCCATTTGGTCTGCTGAGGTGTTACTGTTCTGCTCTATAGGAAACAGAATTAAAACAGAGGTTCTGCACAAACATGTAATAATAGGTTTATTTTATCCAGCAATGCCTTTCACCATTGCCAGGATCATTCTATAAAGTTTACTCAGAAGTAAGTCACATTCAGCAACATTAATTAAAAGCAAAATTAATTAATTAATTACACGGCATGGGACCGCAATACCTGGTGGAACGCCTCTCCCAATACGAACCTACCCGTACACTGCGCTCGACATCTAAGGCCCTCCTCCGAGTGCCATCCCATCGAGAAGCTCGGAGGGTGGTGACCAGAACTAGGACCTTCTCGGTGGTGGCCCCCGAATTGTGGAATAGTCTCCCCGATGAGGTACGCCTGGCGCCGACGCTGCTATCTTTTCGGCGCCAGGTGAAAACCTTTTTATACTCCCAGGCATTTTAAAATGTATCTTAATAATTGTTTTTATCGTGTATTTTAAACAGTATCTTATTATTGTTATATTTTGATGTTGCTTGGTTGTTGTTGTTTGTTGTTTTGACTTTTGATTCTGTTATATTTACTGTATTTATATATTTTGCTTGTTTTATCTTTTATGTACACGGCCCAGAGAGCCTTTTTGGCTTAGGGCGGTATATAAATTAAATTAAATAAATAAAAAAAGCGCCCTGCTTGAAAGGTCAGCCTCTTTTGTTCTTCCTGTTGAGTGCAGCTAGGGATTACTGATGAACAGGCTGTTAATTGTCCCTTGAGCAGCTTCTCTTATCACACAGTTTTAGGCAGGTTTACTCAGAAGCAAGTCCCACTCTGTTCTGCCAGGTAATTGTGCATAGGACTTCAGCCTTAATTAGTCCTTAATGTCAGTTCCTATCTTGTGGTGGGGGTTAATTTCTGATTTTCTCTCATTTGTGTTTAACGTTTGTACATTAAATCAGTAATAAAAGCACCCTCCAACCACAAAATGAGATTAAGGGGCAATTAAGAGAGGCCAGTGTGGTGTAGTGGTTAAGGTGTTGGACTACGATGTGGGACAGCAGGGTTCGAATCCCCACACAGCCATGAAGCTCACTGGGTGACCTTGGGCCAGTCACTGCCTCTCAGACTCAGAGGAAGGCAACAGTAAACCACCTCTGTCTGAATACTGCTTACCGTGAAGACCCTATCTGGGATCAACTTGAAGGCAGTCCATTTCCATTTTGCATCACCCTAAGCTTGTGAGAAAGAATGACCTTGTCACTTCAGATGGACCTAGGAACACCCTATTTTAGGTAAGATTTCTATTTTAATCTCCAATCAGAGAATTTTTTTTGAATGGTATGCTCCAAGCAACTGTGGTTGATACAATGTATCATGTTTAATGACGTCACTAGGGCCCGCCCCGTGACGTCACTAGGGCCCACCCCCATTTTCTCAGGTTTTTGGATGGTTCCGACCTGGCAACCCTACTCCCTTGCTCTCTTCTTCCTTCTCACAGGGGGGAATGGACAGTCTGAGTGGAACAGGCCCCAGAGTTGTTTTTGTTTTTGTTGTTACTATTACTATTGTTGTTTTTCTTATTAATCACCTTCCACACATGCCTCAAGGTGATGCACAGAAGTAAATAAAAACAGTTAAAAACAAAAGAGAAAATAATAACTTTGGATACATTTAAAAACAATATATGGCAGAGGGCCATTCGTCCATCTGGGAAAGCTTGTCGGAAGAGAAATGTCTTCAGTTGTTTCTGGAAAGTGCAGATATTGAGTCCCTGTTGTATCTCGGTAGGAATGCTGTGGTCTCTGCCTGCCTCCCTTGCTCTCCTATTGCCTCTCACAGGACAGGTGGTGTCTGTTGGCCCTGTTGGGGGAAGGGGACAGTCTGACTGGCTGTTGTCAGTGACAACATATTTGAGGCTTTTAAGTTCTCTCAAAAACATAGTTCTGTGGTGGTTTATTTTAACAATCAGTTTCCCCAACACTGCTAAGAAGAACAACCTTAGTTTGTCTCATTAGTGTGTGTGACATTTTGGCTGTCAGGTATTATACCATCCAGGTGTTTGTAATAAGTTTGGAAACCATTAGCCTGAACATGACACCATCAACCATTTCTTTTTAAATTCACTTCTTCCTTTTGTTTCTCTTCAAAAGTATAGAGCACTCGGAACAGTAGAATTATTGTCAATTAAATAAGTCCATTTTGATACACTAAAGCTGGAAGGGATGGAAAGTACCAACTGTTGAAATGGATTGCTGTAAATATTCTGCAGAAGCTGCATTGTTTTTTATCAAGGCTTCTCCACTTCAGGTGACAGATGGATGACCCTGTCTTGGGCAACAGCTAGTACATCAATAAATTGTGACATGGATAAACTACCAGCTAGCTAAAAGGAATAGCATTTCACCTCCACTGGCTGGATTTGGTACCTCAGGAATGTAGTAAATATGATACTGATCACCAAATGTCCCTCCATATGTTGTTGAACCCCAAATGTCCATCATCCCTGATTGATCATGCCAGTTGAGGCTGATTGGAGCAGGAGTAACAACATCTGAAGGACCGTGGGTTCCCTGCCAAGTTTGTTTATTTATTTATTTATTTATTACATTTATATAGTTTCACATCTGTATATTTTCTGCATTACAGCAAATAACTGAAAAGAGGCTTGGTGGGCAGGGTTAAATCTTCCCTGCTCCAGTGCTGCAGCCATGATCTGATTCCATGGATGCTATTAACTTTAAAATGATACACGAGCCAACCTGATCATGGATCTTACACATCATGTCTCACTTTACATTCTTGTAAAATTAGCTTACCCTCAAAAATTAACTTATGAACATAAGAGGTAATAGGGTACCTAGACAAGATCATGCTTAGGGTATCTAAGGCTCTTTGGGCCTGAGAGCACATTTGGGAATAGAGGAAACTGCCATGGGCACCACACATCTGACACGATTTGCATGCAAGATTTATACCTGTTGTATTAGATGACAAAATACCCATTTCACAGAAGAGAAAAATGGTGATGCTCAGGAACCCCTTTCCTTCTCAAAAACGGAAAAAAGCACCTAATGCACCCTAAAACAAATAAAACATAGGCAGTAGCTCTGCAAAAAACCAACAAAACAAAACAAAACAAGCAACACCACCCCAAACAACAACAAAAATCCCCATATATTGGGAGGGGCAGTGGGCCTTGGTGGGCACCAAGAAGTGGTAGTTTGAATGCATCCATGGACACTACATTGGACTTGATCTTATGCACATTTACTTAGGTGTATGCCCCATTGAATTCAGTGGAATTTAGTAATGAATGTATTTTCATAGGATTGGACTGCATGTAATTATTATTATTATTATTATTATAAATGTTCATTTAATGTGTAAGTAGCCACACAGGTGGCTTAGCAAAAATATATATTTGCTTAACTTTGCATGCTTTTCATTGTGAATGATTTATTCAGTGATTTTTTATATATTTCATCCTTCCGCAGGAGGAAACTTTGCTATTGCTTGGATCAAACATTAAGTAAAATATACTTCTGCCTTTCCCATATTCTGTTTTCAACAATATTTTTTGGCTTTCTTGTGTTTTTTTGGGGGAGGGGGGGTTTGCCTGCTGGGGGTGTTGAATTATTTTGTTGCCGGACTTTTTTTTATAGCATAGTTTGTGTGTTCCAAGATGGTCAAAGCTTTTTTCCATATCCTTAATTAGAAGAGCACAGTCATATTGTAGTTCTTAAAATGAAAAGACAACCAGAGCTCAGCACTGCTTTGATGAGTCATTTATTCTGTGGGAAACCTGGCATACTTGTTAAGGATCGCTGATTCTCATAATGTACATTTGAGCTGTGATACTCTACCCAGATAATATTTTGTATTTTTATTAGGAAAAGCTCCACACTTCCTGCGGCTTCAAAATGTGGAGGTCAATGTTGGGCAGAATGCAACATTCCAATGCATTGCTGGAGGAAAATGGTCTCAACATGACAAACTGTGGCTACAGGTAAAGTGAATATGAGGCCTGAGGTGTCATTTTTCAGAGACTCCAAAGCACAAATAGAGCTCCACGTTTTTAGAAACTCTGAAACACAGATAGAGTTCCATACTTTCAAGGGTTTCCCTGTTCTTTTCAGTGAGTAGAGTAGAGTGATATGCTGCTGGATTTCTTGACAGAGCATTTCACTTCATGCAAAGTCAGCTGCATATTTCAGCTCATGACCTCATTGTCTCAGATTTGTACACAGAAGAATTCTTCAGCCGGACATGTTAAGTGTATTAAGTAACTGGATACATTATACAAATATACCTTTGTATAAATGCACCACATTTTCCTAATTTATTCCAGTTCCAAAATATTCTGAGGTTTGTATTCAGCTAAGTCCTACTCAGAGAAGATACACTGAAATTAATGAATCTAAGTTAGTCATGTCTGTTAACTTCAGTGGGTCTACTCTGAGTAGACTAGCATTAAATACCATCCCGAGCTTGCTGAATTAGAAATTTAAGTTAAGGGTTGAGAACACAAAAGACAAACAGGGCATTAAAAGTTGATAAACAAATAGTGTGGAAGAGGAAAGATAGGTTGTGTAGAATGGAAAGGGTATTGTAAAGAATGAAAATGTTCTTTGTTTCAACTTTATGGACACTCACATAGTAATTTTCTGGATTTGAACTTCAACAGATTTTACACATGTGTGTCCAGTATTTTTCAACAACCACAAATACAAGAAACTTGACCATAAAGACTTCTGAATTCAGAACATGATAATGGACTCCATGTGAGAGAAATGTACACTACATGCTATGCTACACAATTACACAATGGAAATTTCCAGAACAACCAGGACTGGCCCTAGACTAGTAGATGCCTAACCATGGCCCTCCAGATGATTTTGGGCTACAGCTGCCATAATCTCTCATGCTCTCTAGGGCTGATGGAAGTTCAAGTCCTATAATATCTGGAGGACAATTGGTTATTTAGTAACCTCTGTACTAAACCTAGTGTCTCCTCTCCAGATGAGAAGTATCTTTGGTGCTCCCTCTGTTTGTTCATCTTCTGAGTTCCTTATTTTTATTGCATCAATGGTTCATTCAACAACTTTGATCTGACACATGATTTGCATGCAAGATTTATACCTGTTGTATTAGATGAGAAAATTGTATGCATGGATCTGATCCCTGTCACTAAAAAATTCACCATTTGTTGAAAATAGAACTGGTGTAAATTTTCCTGGAAATGATGGCTCATACCCAACATTGTATAAGCAAAAAGTAACCAATGCATCTTTCCCTTCCCCCTCCAGCTCCTTGCTCCTTATTAAGCATCTCCAGAGGGTCACGGGGACCTACTCAACATTGTGTTGTAGGAGACCCTTCTGGGAGGGGGGAATCACAAGTTTCCTCTGCACAATCTGAATCCTTCCTCCCAGTGCAGCTTGTATAATATAGTCTATAATGCTTAATAGGTCCCCTGAACTTCTGAAGAGGCTTTTTGAGGTGTATGGGAGAGTGGGCAGGAGGGAAAGGGAAAGACATGCTGCATTAGTTTGCCTGGACAAGCACCCTCTTGGCTACCACGTGACCTTTGATGTCCCATATATTATACACATTTCAGAATTGTTACATTTGTATAAATCCAATATTGCTAGTGTTTTCCCCTTTAAGTAATATCTTGATTGCTGCAGTCCTAAAACAGTTAATTACAACATTGCTTATGCCTGATTAAGACTTCAAATAATTCAATTGGGACCACGTTGAAAGTTAGTAACATGAAGACTTTGGACTAATACTGCTAGGACCACAGTACTAGTGTAATCAGTGCATTATAATTATGTTGTTAATCTTAAAAATACCTTGTGAAAAGACAGTTTTCATAACATTGAGAGAGTAAGCAATATGTGTGTGTACACATTTGTGTGTGCATTTCCCCAAATGTCTGCAGTAAAACTGAACAATTGAAGGGCATATAAAAATGATCAAAAATATAAGGAGCATCTTCTCTGTGGAAGTTGGGGGTTCTGTTTTATTGTTTAAGATATAAGTTCATGTTATAGGGGAAAACAATATGAAGCTTGTTTTATTCTTTCATAAAAATAAATATAATGAAATTCACACATATTAAATTAAAAATAATCAAGACTTTACTTCCCAAACAGAATATAAATTGGCCTCTGAAACTGGCCGCTAAAGAAATGTATGCTAATATTTCTTTCAGGAAATGACGGAGCAAATAATTTTGTCATAGCCCTCCCACCAACCAACCGCCCCCGCCCCCCAAATTCTCAAGCATAACATATTTCTGTTGGGAACTCTGGATCTCTTAAGAGCTGCTCATGCCCAATGCATATGTGTCTTTTTGCTTCACAATAGCTTACAAAGCATACTTTGTGTGTTTGTGATTTTCTGAATTGAAGCCATGGAGAATTCAATATCTGCATTTATCAGTACAGGGTATATTTCCTTATGATCTGACAGGTCCTAAATCACAGACTCATGAAAATGGGGATTGATTAGCAGGTAATTGAACATTCTGTTTAATGCTGTGCTTTCCCTGAAGGCTACTTTATACATTAACCCCTGCCCAGAGACATTTAAAGTGTTAACTCAGAAGTAAGTCCAATTATATTCAATTGTATTTAATGTGGTTTACTCCCAGACAAGTGCACACCTACCTGGGAGTAAGTCCTATAGCAATACCTATTTCTGAATCAATATGCATAGATTCCACAGTCTGTCTTTAAGTCAGGGTGGAGGGTGTTGGATTTCTCATTGAATGGTTTCATCAGCCATTTGATTGAAAGATCCCATTAATGGAGGAAAAACCTACTTTGGTAATTACAGAAAAGCTGATTCATAAATGATTAATCTCTTGTGGCAATATTTGATTATCACAGCTTTTTAATACAAACACCTTAACACAAAGATTACTTGGTTTAATGGCTCTATTAGCCAAGTTCTCTGTAAAAAAAAAATCCCAACATTTTGTGTTCTAGTGAAGAATGATGAAGACTGAAGCATAAATGAATTAAAGGACCCTCTTGCATGATCATATTATACTTATTCTGCCCCCCCCTCTTCATCTGGCAGCAGTGGAATGGCAGAGACACAGCTTTGATGGTCACCAGAGTAGTCAACCACAGACGTTTTTCTGCCACTGTCAGCGTAGCTGACACTTCTCAGCGCAGCATCAGTAAATACCGATGTGTCATTCGTTCAGATGGTGGATCAGGAGTTTCAAACTATGCAGAATTAATAGTGAAAGGTAAGTGGCAGCCAGTGAAGTATGTTTGTGTCTGTGTCCACGTGCTGTATTTCATACCTGCACAAAATGCAAGAATGTCTTAAACAGAAAGGACTCATTGTTCTAAGGGACTAATGAGTCCAAGATTAGGGCATTTAAAACAAACTGACAAAAAAGCCTTAATCTGAGATTCATATCTGTTCTTGAATTTCAGTCTCAAGACGTGAACAGGAAATACTCGGCGGCTGTAATTAGTTTATCAGATTTATTTTGTTGTTTTGATTTTATTTAAATAATTTTAATATTGTATTGCTCTTTCATTTTTATGGACATCATCATGGAATCCATGTACTAGATGATGATTTTTTAAAAAATATATAGTATTAATAAATGACAATATGCATTTATTATTGTTGACCTTTATGAAATACATACACAGAAGGACCTTAAAATATGATCCAAACTACCAGGCATTGAAAATGAAATCTCTGCTTTGAGGCACAGACTGAAGCTATGTTACTTGATATATCACTCACAGAACTGAGGTTTCCAGAGAATTTGCCAAGGATACCTACTTTCAGAATCTCTGTCATATAGATAGATTTTCACTGTTTTGGACTGCAACAGATTGACAATGCTACTCCTCTGTGTTATATTGTGCTAGATTGCTCTCTGGGATTATTTTAGTGAAATTAGATCAGGGACTGTCAAGGTGCAGATTTTCTGAGAGGTACTAGATTCTGTTTAAGGTATTGAAGAGATAGGAATCCCATCCTTGACCACAGTCAATGCTATCACTGCTTTTCCAGATTTCCACTTGGCTGAAGGTGTGTGGGAATGAGGAGCTATAGTGTTACAGCTAACGTGATAAGCTTGGCCACTGTGCATTTAGAGTTGCCTGAATCGAACCATGGATAACTTGTTGGAAAATCCCTCATGTATTAAAAGAAGGAACACTAAGCCTCTGTGAAATGCAATCAGCAGGTTCAGTCTACAGGTAGACGAGGCAAGCATTGGTCTCTGTTCAGAAATGTTACTGTAACTGTCATGATGTAATGTGAGCTGTAAACTGTGATTAATGGACATCCAGTAAATAAGACATTGATAGATTTGATGTTGAAAGTAAACAGATGGGGAGATGGAGAAGCTATTGTGGTAGGCAGTGCTGATAAATAAATTTTAAAAAGAGGTCAAGATAATTAAGTGTAGATTCAGTATTATTTTGCCAAGACTTATTTTTATTCCCTCTTCAATTGATCAGGTAAATTTATGAGTGCTTGACATGAGGTTAGTGTAATGAAGTACTGATGCCCCTTTGTAATTGTATGGATCAGTGCTTTTCTAAAAGGCCTGATTAATTTGGTAAGGGTAATATCAAATTTGCAGTAATGTGCTTGCACAGAAGTTGAAATGAAAGCAAATTGGAAATGCTTAATTCTAAAGAGCTGATTACTGAATTGCAGTGATGTGTCTGGTTATACATTATATTACTTTGTAATTGAAGACTAGCTCAATTGCCAGTCTCATCTGTACATCTAGATCAAGGCAAATCCAATTCACCCAAGTGCTTGACTTCAGATATGTGTTCAAAGGACAGATGGAAGTCAAAAGCATGCCTTTTCCTATCATGTTGAACTGGACACAAAGTCCTGGCAGAAATTCTAGGCAATATATATGAAAAGAAAAATCTTTTCACTATGAAAAAGTAGTGATACAAGTTTAACAGAGGTGGTCACACTTTGGGCAAAAGTAACAATAAGCATAGTGTCAAGAAATAGAAACCATTTTCACATGTTCTTTAATGAGGGCTGCAACTTGATTAAATGTGTTTAATTGATGTATTTTGTGGGTGACATCCAATGGTGGCTGTCCACTGAATCTGTCTGTGGAGTGGGGAGAAGCACTTTTGATGATCATTCAGCAGTGTCCCATACCCTTCCTAAATCTGCCCTGGAAGGTTCCCCAACCTCTGGAGCAAATTTAGACAAGGACTGAAAGGGGACTGTTGAAAATTGTCTCCCTCCCCATTCTGCTGATGGATTTCCTTCCATCAGCAGACAGTCACCATTGGATATCACCCTATGAGTTTTTGTTGATTTATATATTGATTAAATTTACATATGGGTAAGAATATGTCTAAAGCACTATACAGCCATAGCAGGCATCATTTTAGAAGAGACATTCCTTGCTATGAAAGAGAGATGAGGTGGCAGAAGGAGGGATGCTGTCATAGGCAGCTTTTATAAGCAGCGGCTTAATAATAATAATAGTTTATTTTTAAAAAACAAAATCTGCTGTCTAGTTAATCAAGGTATCTGTTTAGTTAATTGAAAAGCATTTAAGTGATCAATCAAACAATCAGTTAAACATTGCAGCCCACTTCATAGGCATATCTTTTCTTTTTATTGTTAAATTGTTTTGTTTATGTTTGCCTCCCTGGGCTCCTTCGGGAGGAAGGGTGGGATATAAATTATAATTAATTCTTCTTCTTCTTCTACTACTACTGCTACTACTACTACTAATAATAACAATGTGTGCCGTGTCCCTACTTTTTATCTCTGAGCCTTCATTTAAAGGTTAGAATAGAGCCTACAGTCCTACCGCTGCATGCAGAGACTGCTCTCTCTGTGAAGTCAAGACGGTTTTTAAGGGTTCCCAGTTGCATGTGGAGACTTTTTTTTTAAACTCTATTCTACATTTCTAGGCTTAATTCAAGATGCTAGTATTTACCTTTAAAGCCCTAAATGGTTTGGGCCTGTGTTCCTTAAGGACCATATGTTCCTTTCCATGTGTTCTGATCATCATCTAAGGCCCTGTTCCAGATCCCTTTATCTTGTGATGCACAGCTGATTACTACCAGGGCTGGGCATTTTCTGTAGTGGGGCCCACCCAATGGAATGCATTGCCAAGCTAGGTGTGTCAAGCCCCGTCACTGTACTGTTTTAGGCATGTGGTAGATATGTGACTGTTCAGAAAAGCCTTCAATTGATTATTTTTGTCTGCTTTATTTCTTTTGTTTTGAGCCTACTATTGTGGGTTTGGCTTTTTATGTAAATATTTTTGAATTTTTATGATTGGGTTTAATTTGGGGATCATTATGTAAATACATAATGAAGTTTTGCTTTGATAGCCACCTTTTTGTGTGTATGGATTTCTTTTAAATATATTCACAATATAATTGTTTAAAATAACAAAGTAAAAATTGCAAAAAATACATGGAGACAGAGTGGGGAAAACATGAAGATTCCTATTTCTGCCTCCTTCAGTCTATTGCATGCTCATACTCCCTGCCAAATGTAACTGAGGACTGAGTGTCTGTGAGAACTCTATTTGTGATATGTAATAGACAAATAAGTAAAAGTGAAGAACGGCAGGGAGTGGTCAGGAGTCATTTTATTTATTTACATGGTATTAACCTTACATAGGGAAAAGGCTTTTAGTTTTAATAAATCACTGGATTTTTTGAAAAGTCAAGTTTTATTATATAATGCAATATAACAAAATGAAATAAACATTTGTATGGAGAGCATTCAGTCCTGTTAATCTGGCCTCATGAAATGCACAATAGCAAAGAAAATCACAAGAGTTCGCATTGCAACAGCCATCTCTTTTCAAGAATACAGTAGTTTAGCTAAAAGAAATCATAATTTAGTAGTGAAGATACAAACTCAGTATTATTGATTCAGATAAAAGTTCTCCAGCATGAACATAACAAGAGGCCTACTAAAGCAGACGAAAGACACATCCAGTCCAGCAGTCTGTTCTCCCACTGGTCAATCAGATGCCCATGGGAAGCCCACAAGAGTTTTCAGATGCGTGTCACCAAGGTGCATCTTGCAAATGTGCTGTACTTAATATGACATTATTCTTGCACCCTATTCCTCACAACATCATGCATCATCACTCATAGTTCTCTGACTATTCAGAAAAAGGCAGAACCCATGGAGGTCACATTGCCTTACGCACATCTTTCCCAGTGCCACCCAGCACTCAAATCATACTTCTCATACCAAAGATTACATTTTATGTTTGATATTTGAGCAGTGTTGGCTATCAGTCAACCAACTGGAGAAGAAATGAATGCCCATGGCTGGTTACTGTATGATTTCAGATCCAAACTCTTTAATGAGTGATTTCTAGCAAGAGACTAAGGGGGTAAGTCAAATAATTCCATGCATGAGCATTGCAAATGGGACTTCTTAATTTCTTTCTGTAAATAAAGGGCTACAGCAACCAGCATCTGACCAAGTGCAAAGATGGCAGAGATTGGCTGCTTAGTCATCAATCTTAGTTTGATTTAGAAAAAAAAGTTAGTATTCACCAGATCAAAATTAGGACTCATTACACAAATTGGACATTATGAATTTGATATATTTGATATAGGAACCAACTAAGTTTCAGTTGCATAGCTGTTCTTGAAGCAGAGACTCAAAAGCCAGAGACCCAGAAGTGGGTCAAAGAATAAGAATAATAACAAAAAAAATAAATCATTTTATTTGCTTCAGTGGCCCTTCAAAGAGCATGGTTGAAAAGATGGTTCTGAACTTTGAGATACTTCCTTGACCTACCATTGATTTTGCAGTAAAAACGTGGCTATTTCGGACCTTGAAGTTTGTTTTACTTTGTGTACATTTTCTTATTGCTTGCAGTGTAATTCAGTTTGTGAATACTCATATGTAGTCTCTGTTGAATACACAGGACTCTTAACTTTGCTCTTTCCTGTAGATCTTTTATTGTTACTATGTATTAATTTATATACTGCTTAATTGCCAAGGTGGCTTCTAAGCAGTTTACAAGGGAAAACCGATTTTAAAAAATGATCAAAATAGACATTAAAACAATTTCATCACAGCATTAAAATAAGCACCCACAATTAAAATGGTCAATAAAACAAATCCATTAAAACAGCACAACAAGTAAAACAACAATTATAGCAATTAGGAAGTTTAAGTAAGGATATCAGGGGAAAGCTTGTCTAAACAAGTGTGTCTTTAAGAGCCGGCAGAATGCCAATACCGATGGGGCCTTTCATATTTCAGCAAGGGAGAACATTCCACAAAAGCCTGCCTCCATGTTACCTCAAGCCAATAATTATCAGACTGTGGCAAAACTAAATGTGTTCCATTTATTGATCTCAATTCCTTTACTGGGCAAAGTTCAAGGTCTCTTTTTTTTAAAAAAAATCTTGTAATGCAAGGTAGTGGTGTGGGAATTGTCTCATTTTGTGAATTCTGTTGTTGCCCCAGTGATCTACTTTCCAATCAAAAGCACTATCCATGGACATAATTAACATTAATTTATGATTTGGGTATCCTGCATCAGGCATAATGAGATTTTAAGCCTGACTGCTAAATTTCTATTAAAAAAAAGTTATGGATAATAAAAATCCTATTGGAACTTTCATTTGCTGTACTTGTAGGGATAGAGAGGAATGTCATTTGGTCTGCATTTTCGAAACAATCTTATCTAACTTGTAATTCCTAGACTAATATGTAATTATCCTTTGGATTCCACATTTAATTAAACATTTAGTGAGTTCTTGGTTTCAGAAATGTACCCAAATTCATATTTAGAATTTAAAACATTTTAAAAATTTGCATAAGAAAATAAAACATTTGTTTACATGCATATTTTGTGATAAATAATATTTAAATATAATTTTTCATGTGGAGTTTTAAAAATGCAGATTAATACAGGAACAGAACATACATGAAATTGACATGAACTGGAAATAGATTGATCCATTTTTTCCTACTTACCTGATGGATCAATCGGTCTGTCCCTACTTATCAAATGAAAATAAGGATGCTGGATAGATTTTGTTTCATGGATAAAAAAAAAATATTAACCAACCCTCCACATTTTCACCTGATATAGTGGGAAATGGAGCCTCTTGTACCAGCACTGCTTTCTGCACAGGTTAAGCTGCAGTAATGAGTGTTTATCCCCCAGGGTTGACTGTTATAGCATTATAGCTGCTGCAGGGATGAGACTGTGCTGGGACCATCAAGGGGCAAGCATTTCCACCTGCCTTGCCCCACCCCTCTGCCTGGGCCTTATCAGGAGGAGCTGCAGGCTGAGTCATGCTGCTGCAGGGATGAGACTGTGCTGGGACCATCAAGGGGCAAGCATTTCCACCTGCCTTGCCCCCCACCCCTGCTCTTAGTGACATTTGTTTGGGGACTGTCCTTTACCAGGAAGATGAATGTTTTTGGTTTGCTGTTCCTGTTTTTTTAGCTTTTCCATTATTGTTAGTTTTTATTGTTAGTCTCTTAATGTTTTGATGTTTGCATGTTCTGCTTTGTACATCGCTTAGAGTGGCTGACAATTCAGCCAGATAAGCGACTAATAAGTCAAATAAATAAATAAAAATAAATATTTTCAACTTCAAGAAATTAGACTCAGCCAGTGGAATACGAATGTATAGTTTGCTATGAGAAGTTAACTGTGGATTTGATGTGCTGTGTAATGAGGTTGTAATTCTACACCTCTGTGCACACATGGATGTAATTCCTTTGTGTGTAAACTGTCCATAAAGGCTGTGAAATTATTCACACAACTGAGAAAGGCATCTCTGCTGTTATCTGGGTGGAGCTGTTCCTTTACACTTGCTCTTGTTATTGTAGAGAAATGTTGTGGTCCGGTGCTGGGACTGACCTTGAATTAATGGGGAGAAGGGTAGACATAATTTTAATTTACTCATTCATTTAAATTTGTGTCACACCACTTTCTGAAGGTTCAAGGTGATTTTTTTTTTTTTGCAAAATAGTGTGGCAATAGTGATGGTCCTTATTCATTATTTATACCATTGTACCATTCTCTTTAGGCAAACAGGCTCCCAGAGCAGATTTATATACCATTCATTAAAACAGGGTGGCTAACCTTTTTCAGCCGAAGGGATGAGGGCCTCATGCTGGTGGTATGCACACATGTACCCACATGTACCCACATAAACTCAGCAGACATACAACACTCTCTTCTAGGGATTGTGGAGAAGTGCAGTTCATTTCTCATTTATAGGTTATCCCACCTAATTCACAGTGTCTAAAACCATATGCAAATTGATACAAAACCATCCTGTGAAATTTGCAGTTCTCCAAATTGTTCAACCAAATATTTCCAAACAAATCATATAATATAGTAATGTGTGCATAAAAATGCATATATTAGTGAAAATAACATACAAGCATGCATTTAGTATTAGAAAATTGTTTTGCAAATATTATTATTATGAATTACATTTACATGCCACCATTCTTCCTGAAGGAGCCCAGGACACCAGACAAAACAATGTAATAATTAAAAAAATCTAAAAACATTTAAAAACATTCTAATATCAGCTCTCAGATAAAAAACATTCTAAAAACAATTGCAAATAAAAGCATTATTCTGTTTAATGATATCTTTCAGCCATCAAATGCCTCGGTAAACAAGAATGTGTTCAAATTCCTCCTAAAAGTCAATAATGATGGAGACAGACACATCTCCCCAAAGAGGGCATTCCACAAACAGGGAACCACCACTGAGAAAGCCCTGTCACGGGTCAACACCATCCAGGCAGCCGCCAGGGGCACCACTACCACCAAGGCCTCACCTGCCGATTGTAGGGCTCAAGACGATTGATTATGGGGAAGGTGCTCTTTTAGGTACGTGGATCCCAAGCCATTTAGAGCTTTATATGCTAGTACTAACAGCTCGAATTGGGCCCAATAGCTCACTGGCAGCTGGTACAGTGCTCTCAGGACCAGTGACACATGGTCTCAGCAGGCTGCTCCACTTACTAGTCTAGCAGGCACATTCTGCACTAGCTCCAGACCATCTTCAAGTGTAACTCCATATACATCACATTACAGTAGCCAAGACAGGTCATCACCAGAACATAGACAACTTAGAGATTTGTCCCCCTTTTGTGGCAGAAAGGTGCGGGAAGGGAATAGTTAAGGACAGCTAGGTGGCCCCCTTAGGCACCTTTGGAGGTGATTGGTGGTTCCAGAGGCCTGTCTGTCACGGCTATGCAGCTCGAGGACAGGATATGGGCTGCCTTTGGGGCCAACTCATCTCATCTACCCAGGGGTTATTTGGCCCCGGGTGGGGATGACGTGGGAAGGCCCCCCTACTCACCTACAAGGTGTGGTCAGGGTAAGGGGTAAGCAGATGGGCTTGCCCTTACCCCAACAGGGGCTGGTCGCCCGAGAGCTGTTTGGCAAGCTACTTGATCATAGACAGTTCCCGCACCTAGGCTTCCCTCTGCAGGTCACTTTAAATTGGGTTTTTTCTTGCTGTAATTTAATAAAGTGGCCCTTGTTCAACCCAAGCTGATGTCTCAGTGTTTTATTTCGTCCCTTAACTGCAATTGATAGATTTGTCCATCCCTATTCTCTTCCTTTCACATCCATACATGCAGACACAGATGTGAATGTACATGAGCGTGCGCGCACACACACACAATCATATACAAACACACATGCAAAGGCAGCCACATAGTCAGCCTTTCCAGCCCTACCTAGCTTGGACATAGGTGGAAACATTGCTGTCTTGCTGCAGGTGAAATATGGACAGAGAGTTGTTTGTTTATTTTGTATCCCACCCTTCCTCCCACAGGAACCCAGGATGGCAAACATAAAAAGGCTAAACCAACCAACATAATATAAAATAGTTTAAAAATCTAAAAACAATTTCAAACAATTAAACCATCTAACAAGCATTTTAAAAACAATCACATACTTGCACAGTTACTAATTTCAAGTTTCCCATTGCCAGGTATCTATCAGTCACCAAATGCTTGGATAAACAGGAATGTCTTTACATTTCTCCTCAAAGTCAGTAGTGAGGGAAACTGATGCATTTCACCAGGGAGGGGATTCTACAAATGGGGAACCACCACTGGGAAGTTAACCACATCAGTAGCAAAACATAGTCTGACAGCAGTCCAGTTTTCCAGCCCAGGGGTCTAGGAGACTAGACCCAACACTAGAAGCAGGGCTGAAGCACCTTGAAGAGTTCCTTGAAAGTTCAGACTAAAACCCAAAGCAGATTCCACAGCCCCACTGACATGGAGCCACCAGCCACACTTGGAATCTGCTCACGCTCCTTGGAGTCATTAGTGAAGTGAATTTTTTTCCTGATGTTCAGAAAGCAAGGATTTCTTCTGCAACATATGTATAAACATATGTATAAGAACCTTGCTATAATGTGTCTCAATGTACAGTGGAATCGGATATACCACATGTGTCACCTTGTCCCGAGTAAAATACTGTATACCCTTTTTTTGTCCTCTGAGCTCCTTGTTTTTGGCAAGTCTTCCATATGCTTCTCTTTTTTTACCTCTTAGAATTTTTTTTAAAAAAAATATTTCCTGACATCTGCCTCCCTCCTGCCCTTTTCCTTCCTGGCATTTCCCCCCCCAAAGGAATGCTTATTTCTCGAGCCTTCTTCAAGTTCTCAGGTTACTGTCTGTGGAGATTTATTTTTTGGGTTTTTTCCCCTCTCTGCTTCTTCCTTCCCACTCAGTTCTTCAGTCGCAGCAGGTTTTTTGCATCTTCATTTGATTTAAAGAGTGTTCCTCTTTCCTCGTCACCCCATTTTCCTTTAGCAATGTATGTTTTATATTGTAATTCAGGGGTAGCTAACCCACAGCCAACAGCCAACCCACCAAGCCACAGGAAGTAGTTTGCCAGCCTCTGCAGCATTATCTCTCTATCTGATTGGAGATAAATGTTCTGCTTTCTCTTTAGAAATAACCTTTTATCTTCCCATCTGGAGGGGATTCCTCTGCCTGTTTTTTAGAGAAAAGGGATCTTTTATCTCTGATGTTAGCGTTAAGCACCACAGCACTAAGACCTGTGTCAGATTCAGCATGTTTCTGCATAGTATGCTTAGAAGAACATCTATGTACCAGCTTCCATGATTTCTTGATTCCTGTCTATTTTGCTGGTCACTGGAAAAAACCCTGTGACGCCCTTCCCTGGCTCTCCCTGTCAGGTTCCTACCTGCACGTGGCTGCTGCCTGTCACTAGGCACCACCAGGGACTCCACCAGTCCGGACTGTCCTTTTTTATTGTTTCTCTCCCTGCTCTAGCACAGATCTCAACAGATCCCCCTGCTAGGCAACCACCAGTCACGTCCTAATACTAGTATTCCCAGAGACTCTGAATACTGGTATTGTTATTCTCTTCACCGATGCCACCATTTGTTACAGTTTCCCTTCAGCCTTGGTCTTACCCTCCCTTCTGGTCTGTGAAACCCCAGCCAAGGATCAGGCCTTTGGTAAACCAAATTAAGTATTTATTAAAGATAACAAAGCTAACAAGATTAACAAGATTTCTTCTTAAGGCACATAAGCATATGGTTTTACTCAATACTAATCCGAACTCCACCCCCTCCTTCTCCACTCTCTCCTGGCAAACCACTCTCTCAAACCCACCAAACAACCCACTCTTTCTCTTCTCCCCCCCTCCATTCTCACTTTCACCATTGCAATCTCTCTGTCCTTATCTTTTTCCTCACGTTCCCATCTTAACTTCTCTCTTAAATACTCTATATAGTCAGGATTACTTGAGCACCCTTCTGGGGTTTCCTCTCTGACAGGTTGTTTTTGCTGGGCAGTAGCAAATCCTATAAGTGCTACCCTCAATTCATCTACCCCTTTACCCTCGTGAGGTAAATTGAATGTTATGCACTTCTCCACCAGCTCCTCTCTTTTCATTTTTATGTATTCAGCCATGGTGTTTGAGTTCACTCACTCTTTGCCACACACTCTTTGCCAGTCACTCTCACAAATAATCTTGTTTTGTTATTTCTGTTTGCCACACCACTGTTAGGGATTCTCTAGTATTCGTATCTCACTGCTACAGCCAACACCTGTGACGTAGTCTCCTTTGTCACCACGTGTCTTTGGGATTCTCTTTGGTTCGTATCTGGATTCTCTGTTGTTCGTATCCCACCACTACTGCCACCACATGTGATGCCCTTCCCTGGCTCTCCCTGTCAGGTTCCTACCTGCGCGTGGCTACTGCCTGTCACTAGGCACCACCAGGGACTCCACCAGTCCGGACTGTCCTTTTTATTGTTTCTCTCCCCGCTCTAGCACAGATCTCAACAGATCCCCCTGCTAGGCAACCACCAGTCACGTCCTAATACTAGTATTCCCAGAGACTCTGAATACTGGTATTGTTATTCTCCCACCGCTGCCACCACCTGTGACGCCCTTCCCTGGCTCTCCCTGTCAGATTCCTACCTGCGTGTGGCTACTGCCTGTCACTAGGCACCACCAGGGACTCCTGGTGGTGCCTAGTGACAGGCAGTAGCCATGCGCAGATAGGAACCTGACAGGGAGAGCCAGGGAAGGGCGTCACCCCCCCCGCATGTTTTGACTTTGAACTCCTTGAAACTTTGGACTAAACATCGGAGCAGATTCCACTATCCCACTGACATGGATCCCACCAGCTGCCAGTTCTAATTCCATTTCTGTCACATCTTCAGAATATTGTTTTTTCTCCCCACCCCACCCCATGTAAACCTTCACATTTCTCCATATTGAATTCTGTTGTTAGTATATACCCTGTTCTGTAGCACTATTATTTTTTTAACTATGGCATTCTGAAGGTTTGGCCCATCATTTCTCCATTAATAGCAACAATCAATTCACTGTTAGTTTTCTTATTAGTTTTTATAATTGTTTTTATATTGTTTTAAATTTTAAAATTGTGTTTTAAATTGTTTTTAAAATATGTGTTTTAAATTGTATATTTGTTTTAATGTTTTTGATTGCTGTAAACCACCCAGATTGCTTCGGCTATGGGGCGGTATACAAGTGCAATAAATAAATAAATTAGCATCTAGATTAGGCATACTAAGTGTGTGGGGAAATATCCACAGTTTCAAATGGTGCACATCACCTAGTATGGAGCTATTAACAAGATAAGTTTTTTCTTTTAAAAAAGTCAATGATAATTTGATACTGTATTTACTCTTCTGTAGCTGCATTTACCAGCTCAGTAGGGTTGCCAGGTCTCCAGCTTTCGCACGTAGACTCTGGATTTTTGGGGTCCTCTCTGGGTCTCTGGATGAGTCACCCCAATCTCTGGATTCTCAGCTTTCGTTTAAAAAATAAGTTTCTAGGTGGTCTGGTTCAAGAGACATATATACCAAAACATCAGCTGCTGCCTCCCACAGCTTCTGTTAAATGAGCTTGTAGCTGGCTGCTCTCGCCCTGCCCTTTCAGGTTTGTAGCCAATAAATGAAGTCAGGGTTGTGATTGACAAGGGATTTTTTGACCTCCAGGCAATAGCTAGAACCCATTGGAAGGCCAGAAAACTGTTTTCTTTTCTTGGTTGATAGCTTTCAGCAATAGTATTTTATTTATTTATTTATTTATTGCACTTGTATACCGCCCCATAGCCGAAGCTCTCTGGGTAGAAGTAGAAGTTCCTTTCTCTCTGTGTGCAGGTCAGGAGATACAGAACAAAAAAAAATCACAGCAGAATCTTGGTAGGCAATTCTTTAGGTAAACAATTTCAGTTATGATTCAAATAAAAGTGTACATGCAGGGGTTTTTTAATTACTTGCAAAAATAGCATTTTATAAATTTTATCTTACAAATAATTTTTGAACATAAATTTAAAAGTGTATGTGCAACTTGTTTACATTTTCCTGGGCTGTTGAAGAGGGCAGTTTATTTGTCTAATTAATAGTGTGTTTTGAAAACCTTCCCAATATGAAGTTTTAATCCTATACCCACCTTTCTGGGAGTAAAGCTGCAATGCCAATCCCGCATATCAGGAGTAAACCCCACTGAATTCAGTAGGACTTACTTTTGAGTAGATATGGTTAGGATTGTGCTGTAAATCTATTGGACTTTTGAGTGAACATAGCAAAGGATTGTGTTTATGTTGTAAATCTTTCTCTCCCTTCCAATCCTATTTTTTAAAGCAATTAGGGTTTATGTAGGTGTCACTTTTATTTTGTAGGAAACTAATACTGATTTTTTTTAAAAAAAGGTTCTGCAATGACCAACTAGTTTTGACACTAAACTATTTAAAAACATAAACTATTATATGAGGTGTATATATTTTTACATCTCCAGTGTGTGTGTGAATGGAATCTTTCCAACAACCCCGTGAGGTAGGGTTGGAAGCTAACACAACTCACAAGTAATCACTTAAAATCCAATGGCCATAAAACAAGTATAAAACAGTTGCAAAATAGTTTATAGTAGCATGATTCTGAATGTTGGGATGGGTGAGTGAAGTTCCCTGTCTGTGTTTTTATACCTATGCTGAGTTTTCTGTCTTACTCATGGGAATCTTGTTGTGGTTGTTAAGGTATTGCATATAGGAAATCATCACTGTCTTTTGTTTTTCTTTTTCTATTTGCATTTCATTTCCTTTAACCTCACTCCCTTTCATCCAGAGAAGCAACAACAGTGGTTCCATGTGCTCCGCTCAACCCCCTTAAACCCACTTGTTGTTTGCATGATGGATTGTTTCTTGCCTAATAGTTGTAAAAGATAATTCACATACTGGGAAGTGCAGCTTCAATTGCTGTTGTTCCCAAGCTACTGTCCATGAAGGTAGACCAAACCATGCATGTTTTCTCTCTGTCTGTTATTACTCACTGCAATTGGGTTGGCTGTCAAAGTGATTTTATAGCAGCCCACAGGGCAGACAGAAATGAGTAGAGAATCTTCTTAACTCTTACTCATTTCTCAAACCTCTCTCTGCAGTAAAGGGTGAAGTCTGTTTGGAGCAGCCAAATTAGAAGGCTGGTAGGGCATTCTAGGCAAGGGGTTGCCAACCCTGCTTTGATATGGATATTATTGGAGAGGATCCCTAGTCAAGCCTTACCAGCAGCACAATTCTAACCATATCTACTCAGAAGTATGTCCTGTTGAGTTCTATGTGGATTACTCCCTTAGTAAATGTGTTTAGAATTGCAGCCTTCAAGAGCATCCATATTTACTTCTGAGTGCTCCCATCTAACATCTCTACAACAACTAGGCTCCTTTCTTTCTACAATGGCCTTCTAGTGACTGGGCTGGCCTGAGGGCACTTAAACCCTTCTTCCCAGAAGCAAATAGACTAGATTAAATCTTCCCTACCCAGGCTTCCTAAGCAGGTGGGAAGAAATGATCATGAGATCAGTTGAACCTGGGAACACCCTCATTTAGCTAAGATTTCTATCTTAATTTCCAATGGGTGAATGTTTTTTTCTGAGTGGTATGCTCTAAGCAACTGTGGTTGATGCTTAATGTATCATGGCATCACTAAGTCCCACCCCATGACATCACTACAGGTTCCCTGTGACATCACTTGCCACAAATAAAGGTACCAAGAAGGCAATTGTACATGAAAAGTGAAGCCTTTTGATCCAAAAAAGGTGTAAATGAGTTGCATAGAAATTTTAGGCATGACTAATTGCCCAAGGGAAAAATAAAAGGTCACAGGCACACACAACCCTCCCCTAGGCTTTTCTCTTTGCTGTCTTTGTTCAATAATGCAAGTAGAATGGAGCTTGATTATGCTCAGTTGTACTTTTTGTTTCAACTGAGCTATTTACCCTAAGCCAATTTTTTTTCTTTGCACTCCTTTAATTTTGCAAATGAGGTTGTAATGGCTTGTTAAAAGTGAAGTGCTAGGGTTTTTGGAAGCCAAGCTATTACTTAGGGCTGCCTCTCACAATAGTCATGTTTCTTATTAAAACAAATCAAGCCGTTTTTCACATTAATTTTTAAATGCACGGCCGTGCCCTTCTGAGTCATACCCTTGTCAAAAGATACATTGAAAGAATGTGTCTCATAGAAAAATCTGTGAAGGGTAGTCCACATGGTGAAATAATCTAAATCTACTCAGATTGCCATCATACCTTGGCATGTGTGGCTTTCTTAGGGAGTTTGCTAGCCTTTTTTCATTGTCTTCTTTCCAGTCTGATGAGCCCAGCATTGCATAATTATTCTGTTGCCACAGAGATTAAATGTAACAACTGTGATGAGTATACAGAGAAGATTAATTTGGGAATTAGCATAAATGGACTTGGCTTTGTAAGCAGGTGATAGAGGTTCTAAATGACTATCCAGTAGCATAAATTTGAAACAAGCCCATTTGAAGCTGGGAAAATGAAAGTAATAATTTGAAAGACTTGCTGTTGGACAAATGTAACATTCCTCAACTATCATTTGTATCCATCTAATACCCTGGAAGACAAAAATAAAATTCAAAGTGATCTTGATAGGCTGGAACATTGTGTTGAAACCAACAGAATAAAATTTAACTGGGATAGGTTCTAAGTTCTACACGTAGGAAAAATAAACCAAATGTACAGTTATAAGATGGGGGATACTTGGCTTAGCAATACTACGTGCGAGAAGGGTCTTGGAATTGTTGATCACAAGCTGAATGTGACCCAACAGTGTGATATGGCTCCAAAGAAGGCAAATGTTATTTTAGGCTGCATTAACAGAAGCATGGTTTCCAAATCGCATGAAGTACTAGTACCTCTCTATTCGGCACTGGTTAGGCCTCATCTTGAGTACTGCATCCAGTTCTGGACACCACACTTCAAGAAGGATGCAGACAAACTGGAAAGTGTTCAGAGGAGGGCAACAAGGATGATCAGGGGACTGGAAACAAAGCCCTATGAGGAGAGACTGAAAGAACTGGGCATGTTTAGCCTTGAGAAGAGAGGACTGAGGTGAGTACTTGAAAGGTTGTTACACAAAGGAGGGCCAGGATCTCTTCTTGATCATCTGAGAGAAATAAGAACTTTAGAAGAGTCTTGCTGGATCAGGCCAATGGCCCATCTAGTCCCGCATCCTGTTCTCACAGTGGTCAATCAGTTGCCCATGGGACACCAGCAAGCAGGACCTGAGTGCAAAGAGCACTCCCTCTCCTGCACTTTCAGCAACTGGTATTTGGAAGTATACTGCCTCTGCCTATGGAGGCAAAGCATAACCATCATGGCTGGTAACGGCTGACAACCTTATCTTCTGTGAATTTGTCTAATCCTCTTGTAAAGCCATCCAAGTTGGTGACCATCACTGCCTCTTGTGGGACCAAATTTCATAGTTTTACTATGTGCTGTGTGAAGAAGTATTTTCTTTTGTCTGTCCTGCATCTTCCAACATTCGGCTTCACTGGATGTCCCAGAGTTTTAGTGTAATGAGAGAGGGAGAAAAAAACTTTTCTCTATCCATTCTCTCCATGCCATGCATGATTTTATACACTTCTATCATGTCTCCTCTTATTCACCTTTTCTCTAAACTAAAAAGCCTCAAATGCTGCAACCTTTCCTCATAGGCGAGTTGCTCCATCCCTTTGATAATTTTGGTTGCCCTTTTTTAAGGGCACAGGTCCCAACACCAGTCCTTTGGGGACTCCACTTTCTGTAGCCCTCAATTAGGAGCTGTCCATTTATTTCAGTCCCTATTGTAATGTAATGTAATGTTTTATTTCTAGGCCGCCTTTCGTCCAAATAGACCCCCAAGGCGGCTTACACACAAATAAAAATACAAATACAAAATACAAATAAAAATAATACAATTTACAAAAAAAAAATCAAACTAACAAAGTCCTAACACCTCTAAAAAAACAGGAGCAGCAAACCAAAAGCATTCATCTTCCTGGTAAAGGGCAGTCCCCAGAAAAATGTCACTAAGAGCAGGGGTGGGGGACAAAGCAAGTGGAAAAGCATGCCCCTTGATGGTCCCAGCACAGTCTTATCCCTTCAGCAGCACGTCTCAGTCTGCAGCTCCTCCTGATTAGGCCCAGACAGAGGGGTGGGGCAAGGCAGGTGGAAATGTTTGCCCCTTGATGGTCCCAGCACAGTCTCATCCCTGCAGCAGGGGATTCCTGAACCACAAGAGACCTCTCCTTATTCCATGATTGCTAAGCTTACTCAAAGGTCTTTGGTGAGGTACCTTGTGAAAAGCTTTTTGAGAGTCCAAGCACACTGTGTCAACTGGATCATCTCTATCTATATGCTTGATAACACCCTCAATGAACTCTAATAGATTAGTGAGACAGGACTTACATGCTGGTTCTGCTTCAACAAGGTTCATTCTTCTTATATGCTTAGTTATTTTATTTATAACAATTCTTTTTACCAGTTTTCCTAGGACAAACATTAAGCTTACCAACGTGTAATTTCCAGGATCCCCCCTGGATCCCGTTTTAAAGATTGGCGTTACATTGACCACTTTCCAATCCTCAGGTATGGAGGTGGATTTGAAGGACAAGTTACATATTTTTGTTAGAAGATCCACAATTTCACATTTGAGTTCTTTGAGAACTCTTGGGTGGATGCCATCCAGACATGGTAATTTTTCAGTTTTTATTTTGTCTATTAGGCCTAGGACTTTATTTATCATGACCACCATTTGCCTCAGTTCCTCAGACTCCCTTCCTGTAAAATCTACCCTATATCCTTCACTGTGAAGACAGATACAAAAATTCATTTAGCTTCTCTGAAATGTCCTTATCCTGCTAGAGCATACCTTTGACTTCATTGCCATTCAAAGGTCCAACCACCTCCTTAGATGGTCTCCTGCTTTTAATGTATTTAACGATTTGTTGTTGGGTTGTTTTTTTCTGGTTTTGGTAATGTGCCCCTCAAATTCCTCTTTAGCATCCCTTACTGTATTCTTGCATTTATTTTCCATTTTATTCTCCTCATTTGGACAAGATTTCCATTTATTGAAGGAAGCCTTCTTGCCTTTAATAGTTTCTTTGACTCTGTTTCCTAACCATGCAATCATCCTCTTGGCCTGGTAGCACCTTTCCTGATCTGTGGTGTACACTCAGTTGAACTTCTAATATTGTGTTATTAGAAGAATACCCAAGCATTCTTTAGTGAATTGACCCTCTGGGCTTTGCCTTTCAACTTCCTTTTTACCAATCCTCTCATTTTGCAGAAGTTTCCTCTTTTGAAGTCAAATGTGACCATGTTGGATTTAATGGGACTATGGTCACTGCTCCTAATCAGTTGACCATGCTTATATCTTGCACCAGGTCCTTCCTGGGTGCCACTTAAGATTAAGTCTAGGGACACCGTTTCTCTGGTTGGTTCCATGACCAACTTTTCCAAGGTACAGTTATTTAGGGTATCTAGACATTTTACCTCTTTGTCATGACTGGAACACATATGTAGCCAGTCTATATCAGGATAATTGAAATCACCCATTACTACACCATTTCTGAATTTGGATGCTTTCTCAATTTCATTTTTCATCTCAATATCTCCCTCAGCATTTTAGTTAGGGAGATGATAGATACTAAATTACTCTTGGGGGCTGGTACCACCACCCACAATGATTCTGTGGAGGGGTCTGCCTCTTTGGTAGTTTGCTAAATTCAATGTCCCCTTTCAGGTATAGAGTGACACCAACCCCTGTATGTCCTTCCCTGTTCTTCCAATAGAATTTATATCCAGGGATAACTGTGTCCCATTGGTTTTCTCTGCTCCAGCATGTTTCCATTATGCTCACTATATCAATTCTGTCCTCTAAAACTAATGCACTCCAGTTCTCCAATCTTAGCTTGGAGGCTTCTAGCATTAGTATACACTTGTATACAGTGTCTCTCTTCAAGTGTCTTTGGTACTTTTGGTTTTGCCTGTCATACTTTTGTCTCTCTGGATTATTGTGTTATGCTCCTGTGCTCTCGGTGCATCATTCAAGGCCTACCCCGTTTAAAGTTCATCATTTTTTTGGCCTTTATCCCAAGGAGGAGATTTGTTCCAAACCAGACCCTCTTCAGCTGCTGACTGCTTTCCCCTCTCAATCAGTTTAAAAGCTGCTCTGCTGCCTTTTTTATTTTAAGCTCCAACAATCTGGTTCCATCCTGGCTCAAGTAGAGCCCATCTCTTTTGTTTAGTCCTGGGTTGTCCCAAAGTGTTCCCCAGTGCATAACAAATCCAAACCCCTCCTCCTACACCATCATATCATCCACATATTGAGACTACAAAGCTGTGCCCATCTAGCTGGCAATGCACGTGGAAGTGGTAGCATTTCAGAGAAAAGTTACCTTGGAGGTCCTGGCTTTCAGCATCCTACCAGGCAACCTAAATTTTGTTTCCAGGATCTCACAATAGCATTTCCCCATGTCAATATGCACCACAACCACTGACTCCTCCCTAGCGCTATTTACCAAGCTATCTAGCTGATGGGTGACATCTGTAACCTTTGTGCCAGGTCGTAAAATCACCTTGTAGTCTGCACACCCATCACAAACCCCACTAACTATGTTCCTAATGATCTAATCACCACTACCAGGATTCCTCCACTCCCCAGAGACATATCCTTGGCGTAAGAGGATATCTGTTCATCATGCAAGGAAAGGGTCCCTTGTAAGGGATCATTTCCTTCTTTCTTGGAAGGACACTCTCCTTCCCTGAGGCTCCAGTTCTTTATGATAATGGAGAACAATCATCCTGGGAGTGGGACAAAGGCCTCATCCACAAACCTCTCTGGTGCAGCACATGAAACAATGGGCTCAAGTTACAGAAAACCAAGTTTCGACTGAACATCAGAAAAAACTTCTTAACGGTTAGAACAGTACGACAATGGAACTAATTACCTAGTGAGGTAGTAGGCTCTCCAACACCGGAAGCATTCAAGAGGACAGCCATCTTCTGGGTATGTTTTAATTTGGATTCCTGCTTTAAGCATGGGGTTGGACTCAGTGGCCTTACAGGCCCCTTCCAACTCTACTATTCTATGATTCTGTGATTTTTCGTGGACAAGAAAAATATGTGCAAATTTTATTTATAAACTTAAATATGTAGGTTATTATATTTGCAGCTATTTGGCTCTTGACAGATTTCTAAAACAGGTCATTAATGCTTTCTAATAATCTGTTGCGCATTATGAATTTGAACAAGATAACAACTTGTCGGGAAAAAGAAACATGGCCACAGCTTAAATCTTAATGTAAGGAGAGGCCTCAAGGTTTGGCATAAAAATACAGTGAACAATTTTAACATACATGCCCTGCAGAGGAGTGGAAGACCTGTGGCATGGATTTGGACCACAAATCTGTTTCAAGTGTCCCATCAATCCTCTGCCAAAATCAGGCACTTCTTACCTTGGACAAAGACATCTTTTCCCTCTGTTGTGACACCATTGTGAGAATGTCTTAGAGCTCTGGAAATAGGAAGTAGGGCTTCCCTATCCAATTTTCTGCCCCATGGCAATACTGCCATAGGGAAGGAAAATGCTGTTGAGAACCCCCCCCCCTCGCTTCTCTGTTGAATGGCAGGAGGAGTGCAGGATTGTCTGAGTATCTGTATGTTTCAATCTCTGTCTGAATGTATGGTAAGTGTGCATGTGTGAGTGTGGTTTATAGTAACAAACTTTATTGCAACGTATAGCCATAGGCCTTGTGCACAAATATTTACAGACATTGTTGAGTTCATATCATAATAGGGATCATAAAAGTATATGCCAATGTAGAGGAGTCTTTGACAAAGGCCTGTCTCAATTTTTGCGTGGCCAACGCAAAGTTAGCGACTGCAAGGGTCACTGATTTAAAATTATCGGATAAAAGCATGCAGGCCTTCTCTCTATCAGAGCAGGGCGCTTAAAATTCTAAAAAATATGTCAATTTTTTTTCCCTGGGTTCATCGTAGAGTGGGCAGTAAAAAAGGTAATGAACTAACTCCTCTATTGCTTTGCAGCCATATATGAATTGACGTTGAGCAGCTGGAGTGCCCCTATATCGGCCTACCAAATAGGCTGTAGGCATGGTTTGGAAGCGCAGGGCTGTGAAAGCTCTTCTAATGATGGCTCTATCGACTACATGGAGATAATCAGACAAAAAATGGTTAAGTTTGAAATAAGGATTCCAAGGTGAAAACGGAGCTGTCACTATGGTCATCCGGTCTTGGCTTGCATCGCTATGAAAAATCCAGTTCCGGAGGGCGGCTCTGCTTAGCTCAATCAGTTTGGCCTGAGATAGATCATATTTTGAGAATAATGCCTGGCATTCAGTTGCCCATCCACCGGACTGCATTTGTTCATGCCAGCACTGTTTGACCAGGGCTGCATCATTCATATTATAGATTCTAAGCCAGTAACGTATACAGGTTAGATCGGTGCATGCAGCCATTGAGGGTAAACCTAACTCCGCTCTAAGATGGGCGGACAGGGTCCCTGTTGGGAGGCCTAACATTTGTCTCATGAACGCATTTTGCGTGGGCTCTAAGATGGTTCTAGCTCTTAATCCCCACAGTTCTGCTCCGTATAGAATTTTTGGGAGTATTTTAGATTTTAGTATTTTAATCATGGGGAGGATGAGTTGTCCTCCTTGAGTAAAAAAAAACCTTTTGGCTATCCCCAAGGCTTGGGCGCTGGCTAAGTTTATTGCCTTTAGCTGCGGGGCCCAGGAAAGTCTGTTAGAGAAGTGGATGCCGAGGTATTTAAAAGTAGTGACCTGCTCAATAGGGGCCCCATTTAGTAGCCAGCTGTTATTGGCCTTCATGAATTTGCCACATACCATAATTTTGGACTTAGTTTGATTTATCCTTAAGTTCTGGGAGTGGCAATATTCTTCTAGCTTTAGAATCATTCTTTTGAGGCCAATTTTAGTAAGAGAAAATAGGGCCGCGTCATCGGCATATAAAAGAATGGAGATCTTTTTGGTGCCTATAGAAGGGGGGAAGAAGGAGGGCGATGAGAATGCCTCGACGATGTCGTTTTAAAAAAATTAAATAAAAAGGGAGCTAATAAGCAACCTTGCTTCACCCCACTATGGACTGGGACTTTAGATGACAGTGTACCCTTATTATCTAGGCGTACCTGCATCACGTTAGATTGGTGCAGGGCTCTGATCAGCCATAGCAGCTTTTGATCTATATTTGTTCGGGCCAGTTTCTGCCAAAGAAGCCCTCTATCGACTGTATCAAAGGCCGCGGAAAAATCCACGAAAGCAATATATAAGGATGGCCATATTTTAGATCTTGTCTTGCTTATTAAGTGGTGTAAAATAAAGGCCTGGTCAATAGTGCTTTTGTTGGGTCTGAAACCTGCCTGTTCTTCATGAATTATCAAATTCAATTGTTCCCACTCATTTAGTTTATTGAGAAGGAAACGCCCGTAGAGTTTCGAAGATACATCTAAAAGGCTAATGGGGCGATAGTTATATGGCTTCATAGGATCTCCTTTTTTAAAAATAGGAACTACTATGCTGGATAGCCAGCCTTGTGGAATATTACCCGTATTATTTATGCGGGTAAATAGAGCTGCAAGAAGCGGAGCCCACCATGATATATCCTGGAGGAAAAAATCGGGATTGCGAAGAGCTCCAAAAAGACCTCTCCAAACTGAGTGAATGGGCGGAAAAATGGCAAATGCAATTCAATATAAACAAGTGTAAAATTATGCATATTGGAGCAAAAAATCTGAATTTCACATATACGCTCATGGGATCTGAACTGGCGGTGACCGACCAGGAGAGAGACCTCGGGGTTGTAATGGACAGCACGATGAAAATGTCGACCCAGTGTGCGGCAGCTGTGAAAAAGGTAAATTCCATGCTAGCAATAATTAGAAAAGGTATTGAAAATAAAACAGCCGATATCATAATGCCGTTGTATAAATCTATGGTGCGGCCGCATTTCGAATACTGTGTACAGTTCTGGTCGCCTCATCTCAGAAAGGATATTATAGAGTTGGAAAAGGTTCAGAAGAGGGCAACCAGAATGATCAAGGGGATGGAGCGACTCCCTTACGAGGAAAGGTTGCAGCATTTGGGGCTTTTTAGTTTAGAGAAAAGGCGGGTCAGAGGAGACATGATAGAAGTGTATAAAATTATGTGTGGCATTGAGAAAGTGGATAGAGAAAAGTTCTTCTCCCTCTCTCATAATACTAGAACTCGTGGACATTCAAAGAAGCTGAATGTTGGAAGATTCAGGACAGACAAAAGGAAGTACTTCTTTACTCAGGGCATAGTTAAACTATGGAATTTGCTCCCACAAGATGCAGTAATGGCCACCAGCTTGGACGGCTTTAAAAGAAGATTAGACAAATTCATGGAGGACAGGACTATCAATGGCTACTAGCCATGATGGCTGTGCTCTGCCACCCTATTCAGAGGCAGCATGCTTCTGAAAACCAGTTGCCGGAAGCCTCAGGAGGGGAGAGTGTTCTTGCACTCGGGTCCTGCTTGTGGGCTTCCCCCAGGCACCTGGTTGGCCACTGTGAGAACAGGATGCTGGACTAGATGGGCCACTGGCCTGATCCAGCAGGCTCTTCTTATGTTCTTATGTTCTTATGGGAGGTAACAAGTCCTCACCTGGAGCTTTCCCCGCTTTCAAGGAGGATACTAGCGTTTTGATTTCTTCGGTAGAAACTGGTGGCCAAAGCGGGAGGTCTTTCAGCATTTCAGGGATGTCTACTGCTTTAGGAGGATGGAAGCTACCGAAAATTGAGCTGAAGTGTGTTGTCTATTCCTTCTGCATTATAGGGGGCATCGAAGTATAGCTTCCTGGGTCGAATTTCCCCTGTAAACAGCTCCAGAAGGCTGCCTCATTCCTCTCTCGGGCTGCATTGTCCAGGGCCTTCCAGTTTGCCTGGTAATAGGATTGTTTCTTGTTTTTAAGCAATGTTTTATAAGCTCTTCTTTGTATTATCGGCTGTTGGAAATTATCAGAATGATTATTGGCATGAAATATTTTTATTTGCTTGATGAGTTGTTTCTTTGAGAGCCTACATTCTTTGTCGAACCAGGATCTCGGGTAAGTTGGCACCGAAGCCATCGTTAGGGCTGTAATCCTAGGTCTGAGCTGGTCAATTAAAGATTCGTAAGCACTGAGGCTAATTAAAGGGTTTGCTATTATTAGCTGGCGTAAATCTGAGAATGACTTTGTTTCTAATAGGCAGTGAGCCTTTGTTCCTATCGCTGTTGACCATTTCAGACGTTTGTACCTATGTAAGGGGTTCATCGCTGGAATTCTATTGCTAGTTGATCTGCTATAGAAGGAGGGTAGAAAGGTCAGCCTTAAAGGAAGGTGATCACTTTCTGGTCTCGCCATGGTATCCTTTTGGACCAATTAGAGGGGTTAGGCATAGGGGGCACTGTTTTGCAGTGGTTCCGTTCCTTCCTTTCTGGTACCAAAGAGTAGCACTGGGGGATGAGGTTTTGGGCCCTTGGCCTCTCACCTGTGGGGTGCCACAGGGCTCCATCCTCTCTCCCATGCTATTTAACATCTATGTAAAGCCACTGGGGGCTATCATCAGGAGATTTGGGCTGCAGTGCCACCAATATGCGAATGACACTCAGCTCTATCTCTCATTTAAGTCCTCACCAGAGTTGGCTGTGGAGACTATTTCCAAGTGCCTGGAGTCCGTAAGTGAATGGATGGGAGGTAACAGGCTGAAACTGAACCCTGACAAGACCGAGGTACTGCTGGTGGGAGACAAGAGAAGATTAGGAGATATTGACCTGGTGCTGAATGGGGTTAGTTTGCCCCTGAAGGACCAGGTTCGCAGCCTCGGGGTCATTCTTGACTCCCAGCTGTCCATGGAGGCTCAGGTATCAGCAGTGAGCCGGGCAGCTTGGTATCAATTACATCTGATACAGAGGCTGTGACCCTATCTTCCGGTTCATCTGCTCCCGCGGGTAGTGCATGCCCTGGTCTCCTCTCGCTTAGACTACTGTAATGCGCTCTACGTTGGGCTACCCTTGAAGATGGTCTGGAAATTACAGCTGGTACAGAATGCGGCGGCACGATTGATTAAGAATAGCCGCCGGCGGGATCACATCACCCCAGTGCTTGAAGATCTGCACTGGCTACCAGTTGTTTACCGAGCCCAATTCAAGGTGTTGGTGTTAACCTTTAAAGCCCTACATGGTTTCAGTCCAGTGTATCTAAAGGAGCGCCTCCAGCATCACCAAGTATGCCGCCTGACAAGATCAGCCTCTCAAGACCTTCTCTCGGTCCCACCAGTTAGAACAGCTAGACTGGTGCGGACCAGAGAGAGGGCATTCTCGGTTGTGGCCCCCACCCCCTGGAACTCTCTGCCATATGACCTACGCCATGTTCCCTCCTTGGTAGGCTTCCGCCAAGGACTAAAAACATGGCTGTTTCAGCGGTCATACAGAATCACTAATTAATTTTAATTCTATAGTGTACAGATGTGGGTAAATTGAATATGTTATGATTGTATTTATATGTGTATTTTAAATTTTAATTATGTACACCGCCTAGAGTGACTGTTTATTCAGCCAGATAGGCGGCCTAAAAATAAAATTTTATTATTATTATTATTATTATTATTTATTAGGGGCAGAGTGCCTAAGAAATAATCGACTAAGCTGGCCCCTAGTACTGAAATGTAAGTAGAGGAACCTTCGGAAGAATCCAAAGGGGAGCCGTTTAAGCAGAACAGAACGAATTTTTGAATGGTTTGAATAAGGGCTAAACCATTTTTGTTGACTACCCGATCGCTGACAGTCCTGATCGATAGTGGGGTATCTACCAGGGGTTTATTATAAATGTCATCTCCGCTGGGGGCATATGATCCCATCCTGGCGTTAAAATCCCCGCCTAAGAGAAGCTCATAGGTTGGGAATCTAGTTTGAAAAGCTTCTAGATAGGATTCTAAAAGCGGCCAGGGGGTTTCGTATAAAGATGAATTTGCTGGAGGAATATAAATATTTATGCCTATAAAAGGAGGGAGGCCAGGAATTCTCAGGCCCAGAGCTAACATAAAATCCAGGGTCTTAATTTTAACGTCTGTTATATGGCCATTAAGATGAGAAGCGACCAATATGGCCAGGCCCCCTCTACCTCTGCCTTTGGATGCGGTTTTGGTTGCTGGGTTCAGCCATGTGTTATAGCCCCTGAGTTCAATGAGCTCTCCAGGCATTAGCCATGTTTCCTGTAGGAAAATGATCTCAAATGATTGCAAAAACTGCATTAGCTCCATATCTGGTGTCTTGCTTTTCCAACCAGCTATGTTCCATGATAGTATGGAAAGAAAGGGGGCTTTTGACTTGGCACGTGATGGGTAAAGGCCTGTCTGGGGTCTAGTTTTGAACGGTGGCCCATTTAGCTTGGCTGTGGTATTTGGCTGAGATCACGGGTATGGGGTGATAATATTTATTTCTGGGGTTAGCGTGCTAACGTTAGAAATTACTCCAGAGACTTGAAATGTTTTAAGAGAGGAATTTGGTTTTTCCTTCCGGCTTTCTGGCGGGGAGCCCAGTTCTTCTGGGTGCAATATACGCATCTCTAGCCAGGAAGAGCTGGTTGCTTGCTTGGCTACGCCCGGGATCGGATCTTAATGTTGGGATCTGAGAGGCTCCCATCTTTTAGTAAAAGGTAAAGGTTCATTGTTGATGATTGATACTGAAGGTTTAGAGGAAGAGTGATTTACCATGGTACTGGGGGAAATTTGTTGAGATTGTCTGGGTCTGAGGGAGGACAATGGGGTGTACTAGCTCTGTTTGCTTCAGAACTTCTCTTTGTTAAACTTTGAATAAGATGTGTCAATCTTTTAATAATTCCTTCTTGTTCTGATTTAGGTAGGTGGTCATAAGACTCCATAAGGAGAAGTTCCTCAGGGTCTAGGTTTTCCTGCCCATAGGGCGGTGATAGATCTTGAGGTAAGGAGTTATTGGAGATAAGGTGTTTCTGATGCCTCTGTCTATTTGGGGTTGTCAGAGGTCGGAATTTCTCTTTCTTAGGTTGTGAAGAGAGCTGGTTAAAAAGCGGAAAGGGAAGGGCCTTATTAATAAAATGTCTTTGAATCTGAATACCCCAGGTGCGAAGATTTTCCTTAATTTTATAAATCCGTTCGGCAATATATGTCGATTGAAAAGTGAAAATAACGCATCTTTCAAAGGCGTACGAGTAGAGATGAGTCACGTGTTTAACGCAGTTCTTGGATGGAATATTCGGAACGTAAAGTCTAAGGCAGGATTCAAAATGTTGTTTTAGTGAAGTGTCTAGCCATTGCTCCGGTGACGTGTGTGAAAAAGTGACTGCTAGTTTGTCTCTCGCCAGTTGTAGATTCCAGTTCGAAACGATGTAGTGCCTATCCCGGAAATGGTGAATGTCGGGAGGTATGGTGGTATCAGGAACACTGGATCCATTGCCTGTGATTTCTAAGCTGAGCTCTGTTGTAGGTTTGGCTTTCCCAGGAGGGGGACTTAGCTTAGCTCTTGTGGATGATTTTATTTTGCAGTCATACTTCTGATTTTGGAGAATTTTTGTTGGGGCTTCTAGTAACTTGAATAAGGATGTAAAGTTCATTTTTCTTGTTGAAGCAGGCTTGAAGTTCTTTATATTCTTCATTTTTTTTGTTTTTTTTTGCTCTTTGAGTAGCCAGTTGCGATGTTTTTGTGCTTTTGACTTTCGATAAGGGCTTCTGTGTTGAACGTTCCCTGATTGTTTTTTTGTTTACTCCTTGAATGGGATCAGGGGGATTTGCTTCCTCTATCAAAAGAGGTCCCAGAGACTTAATCAAGGTAGTTAATAGGGTGTTTGTTTCTGCAAGGAAGGCTTTTATCGAGTTCAGTTCGTCTGTTACAGCCATGCCCCAGCCTAGCGACGGGAGGTTCAGTCCTATCGTATTGTGATGAATTGAAGATTTATTTGGGGGATGGTTCTCCGAAAGTGAAGTCCTGGATTCCTGTGATTCATTTAGAGCGTCTATAATTAGTATGTCTGTGGGAATTTCCTCTTCCCTCTGGGTTTGGTTGCAATTAAAATTAAAGCCCGCATCCTGTAGTTCCTCGGCTAGGCTTTTGGTATGTGCGTCCTCCTTAAGTGGATTAATAGATAGTTGTTGATCTAGAGACCACTCATGAGCATTTATCGGCTGGGAGTGGTCGTTTAAACTGCATGTTGGTACAAGCGGGGGATGAAGAGTAGTTGAGTTCGGTGGGAAGAATTGGGTTATCTTAGCTTGAGATACTCCAGGTGAGGTTTTTCTTTCACCCAGGGAAATGCCCAGCTCCTGACATTTTTTTCTTGTGAAGATCATTATATAATCACCTGTGCGAGCCTTAAGATGAACAGGTGTAACGGAGTTCAGTTCTTTTGGCAGTAAAGTTAAGCACTCAGGTATATGGATAGGCCTATATATTTTGTTAAAGTGAGCTCTGTTGTTTAAAGCCCAGCTGTATTTTGTTTATTCTGGGTCTCTGAGTCATAGGTTTCCTGTTTGATCTAGGCCTTTGGCAAGCGCTCTGCTTATGGAGTCAGCTTGTTATCTTGATTACGGGAGTCCTTGAACTGAAGAATAGTTTTTGCAGTATTTGTGTGTCTGCCCAGACTTTGGGCTTCACACTAACTTTTCTGCCTTGAAGCTAGTAGAGTTAGGAGAATTGTAATTTATAAACTAAGGGAGATGAGATGGTAAGGTGAAAAAGAAAGCGTCTTAGCGAGGCCGGAACCGGAAGCTCCCCTCGAGTGTGGTTTATATGTTTGAATGGGTGCTGCATGTGTTTTTGTCCTATGCATATTTGCTCTATCCACCGTGTATGTGTGTGCATGAGTGTGGATTAGCCACTTTGGCCACACCTACTTTAGCCAAACATCCCACTGTCATGTAGCCCTCCACAGATTGACCAACCCTCAGTGTGGCCCTCAGGCCAGAATATAGAGAAATGGAGTTTCCTATGAGATCTAGACCTTCCAGCACTCATTTACCCTATCAATTCTTGTACTTTTTTTCCAGGCATTCTATAACCATATTTTCTGGTGAGAATGCAGCAGGAAATGTTCTCTCTCTGTGTGTGTGTGCATTTGAAGCAGATGCAAATAGCCAAAAAGTCTTGGTTATCTATCCTTTGATCCCATAAATCAGACTTAGTGTATGCTTTACTGCCCTGTTTGTTCGCCTGAAGCTAATATTGAATTACACAATGGAACACAATATGCAAATTGCTTGTTCTTCAGCAAGCCTGCATTGCCTTTTTTCTGTTTTCTTTCTTTCCCCCATAATAGCAAATATATGTTGTTGTTGTTTTTAAAAACTGACATCTCCAATCTCTCTTTCATTTTGACTATCCTTAAAACTGTTGGAAGCTGCTAGCATTTACAAGCAATTCATCAAGCAAATATGATTAATATATTTTGGAGATTTGGTGTTTCTTTATAGGCAGCGGGTCATATGCAATACATTTCTCTATGCTGTTGAAGGCAGGTTCTAGGAATGCTAGTGTGTATCTTTTCCATCTCTCAGATCGTATTTTTATCTCATTGCACCTAGTTTCTAGTTGATATTTATACTGTACACTGGACATTTTTCAGAACCTTCTGTCATATCTCACCCTGTCAAAATCCACTCTTCAGGAAGAAAGAGCGGGTTTTTTCTCTTTAGATTTTCTTATCCGGCACACTACCAGAATCCCCACTTCCACATTCTGCCTGGTACAAGTAGAGATCCTAATTCCCTATACCGAGTTAACCAAAGCTGTTGCTTAGAGACTTGCTTTCTTCCACTCCCCCTAACCTTTGCATACAAGTGGCCTCAGCAACAGAGAGTCACAAACCCTCTGGATACTTTATAGCCTCTAAATATCCCTTCTATGGGTTCTTCTTCTGTTACCAGTAACAGCTTCTCTCTATTGAGAATCTTGCTGTCACCACTAATAACCATTTCTGCCATTATTTGCCTTATGTCAGTCTGCTGGGTAGCTTTGTCACTAGACACAGTTGTGTGATTTATTTGAATCCAAGAATCAGGTGTGTATTAAAAACAAATAAATTTTATTTATTTAACAGATGTAAGAAATATAAATATATTTTATATTCAGGTTCTGGAAGCCTGTGGTTGCACAATAAAGATTACTGGTTTCATTTATCTTTCTCTTTGCAAAATTTCCTCAGAGAATAAAAATACAAGCCTGCCTGTCCTACCTTTCTAACCACTACCCTCCTTAACCTTCCTCACAGATATATTCATAATCCCCTATTCACTCCACCAATCAGCACAGAGCATTCCTCAACATTCTAACTCACTTACTCCCCCTCCACTCACTCTCTCCATGCAACATTTATTCTAACATAGATCCCTTCCAAATTTTATCTGTATAACTGATTATAACAAACCATGAAAAGTTAAACATTGCACCTTTATATATATATTTTTTAAAATATAACAACAAGTGGGCTGAAATGAAGAACCAGAATCTGGTGGGATCAGTTGGACAGTTCCATACATGCTTATAGTTCTCCTGAAGTCTCAGTTTTCAAGAGTACGGAATACATCAAAACATAGCATCAGACCCTTGAGCAAAATATTCAGATGTAATTTATTGTTCTCTCATCTTAAACATTCTCTCTCATTTTCTCATCTTTAACATTCTCTCAGAGAGAGAGAGAGACACACACACACTCATAAAATTCACTTTTTCTAGCTAATATGCTATAGTAATAAACCTGAATATATAACAACTATTCACACATATAATAAAAGGATTCCAGGATGAGCTCTACCATCCTGGCCTGTCAAGTGCTGAGTTTTACAACATGTAACTTGCTGACATGTAGTGAAATGGTTACCAGGGCTTTTTTGTGTGTGACGGTACTCACCAGTACAGAATACAGGCACCTCTCTTTTTTGCTGCCCATGACATTTATTTTGTGCTGCTACCCATGGCACTTTTATCAGAATATGAGTTCTGACACCTCATTTTTTAACCAAAAAAGCACTTCCTGTAACCATCCAAAGACAATAGAAATATACTGTAGGTCAGTCATAGAACTGCTTCACTGAACATGTCTATCCATCGTTCCACATGGATCCCACTGGTATCTTTGTTCTTGTACACATCTGTTTTCCCACCAGGTGTCTAAACGCCCCAACACTTCTTTCCACAAGAAAGCCTGGTGCTCACCAACAGCTCTAAAGCTTCTCATAAACTTCTAATAAGTGGAAAACTAAGTATCAAATTTGGATGTTTTGGTCAAAGAGGGAGAAAGAAAGAAAGACAAGATGTATGAAAACAGAAACTAAATAATGAAGAATAGAAACAAAACATCTGCTGTCAAACAGATATTCAGATACTATGGACTAGGTTGATGTAGGCTGAATTGTAACCCTGAAGAGTGTTAAGAAAGCTAGTTCAATATAATGGCCAATTGATTAAGTTATGAATCAGGGATTCTTTATTTCGAATCCTGCTTCTACAATGGACTTACTAGTTGCCCTTAGGGAAAGCTCTCTCACTCTCGCTTGCTTGCTCGCTCGCTCTCCCTCCCTCCCTCTCCCTCTCCTCTCTCTCTCTCTCTCTCTCCACCATAAAAATAGAGAGATAGTAATACTGACATCTCAGAGGATTGTTATAAGGATTGCCACTAGATAATGTGTTAGATGTGTTTTGAACGCTTGAAAGTGCTGTACAAATTTTTATTAATTATTGCTGTCCCACTGTTGGCCTCAGTGAATGCAGATTAGCCATCTATTATGTAACAGACAATAAAGTTGCTGTATGGAAGACAGGAATGGGGATGTGCTTGTTCTCTTGCACACATAAGTAAGACTTCCTGAAAATGATTTCTGAGACACTGTTTTGTAGATTGCAACCAGTGGCTGTGTTCAAAGCATGATTACATGGAAGTAATAAATTCAATAAAAATCAGTGGGATCTAGTTCCAAGAAAATGTGTTTGGATCTAGACAGAGGAGGTTTTAAAAGTAGCTCCTTCTATCACTTTTGAATCAGTTTAATGGAACTGCATGAAGGACAGTAAGCAGAGGTTTCCACTGCCTCTAACCCCTGGGAAAGACCCCTTCCTGAAACCCTGGCATCTTCCAGGCAGTGAAGACAATATTGAACTAGGTGGGCCAATGGTGGGAATCAGTTTAAGACAATACAGCTTCCGATCTTCCTCTAAAAGCCGTAGAGCTACTTTGAGAATATATATATATATATATATATAACACAAGAAAGGCAGAACTAGTAACTTTTCTTTCTTCACCCAAAAGCTTTAACTTCTATAATTAACTTTTCTCATCACTTTTCTCTGGCTTTTCAGCATATGGTATGGATGAGTACCTATTCTGAGGCATTCCACAGAAAAAGGAATACAAGGGGTGTTGCACGTTCCTCAGATTTTTTTTTCTTCATTTAAGTAGCTTTGCAGCTGAGGGGTGAAATCAGACACAGACACAGCAGTTTGGGTTGGACAAAGGGCCACTTTATTAAAACTATAACAAAAGCTAGGTGCGGGAACTATCTATGAGCAAGCATCTTGTCATACAGCTCTCGGGCGACCAGCCTCTGCTGCGACAAGGGAAAGCCCATCTTACTTAGCTTACCCCTTACCCTGGCCACACCCTGTAGGTGGGCAGGGGGGCCTTCCCACATCACCCCCCCGGGGCCATACATCTTCAGGTGGATGAGGTAAGTTGGCCCCAGAAGCAGCCCATATCCTGTCCTCGGGCCGTAAAGCCCTGACAGACAGGCCTCCGGAACCACTAATCACCTCCAAAGGTGCCTAAGGGGACCACTGAGCTGTCCTTACCTACTTCCCTTCCCGCACCTTACCACCACAAAAGGGGGCAAATAAATAAATAAATAAATAAATAAATAAATTTAGTCCCCCTTGACCCCACTGCTGAGAAGCACATCCCGCAGACACCTTTGCAGGTCTATTAAGAAGATGATGTTCCCCACAACTGTCAGATGAACTCCATCTGCCCTATAAAGCTCAATCCTAGAATGCTGTATGTGGGGGTGAGGAATAGACAACCCCCCATGCTCAGGAAGAGCCAACTGAATCTGACAGTTGACCTTCCTTCGTGCCCAGTCTATCCCCTTCGGGTCCCACATGCCACACCAATCCCTGCGTGGAAGAATGTCTGACCAAAGCAGATGTACCGAAGGCCAATGTTGCCTTATAAACTGCATGTCTTTACATGCCTGTATACTAAGGGCCCTTCAGTAAACCAAGGTCATATCCCCCCCAGGTGAATGACCATAACCTGCAGGACTGCCCGCACTAAACGTTGCTGGAACAATGCGGGTAGGAGCCCATCCCAGCTCATCCCTTGCTGGCCAAGCCACTGCACTGTAGCCCACTGACTGAGGCCCAGCTGTGAGCCCACTCATGACTTCGTGGCCCTCCAGCCTGCCCAGAAGACCATGTTGTGGCTGCATATTAGGATGTGCATCTGCTCCGTCCCTGTCCAGCAACCTGTCAAAATACAACTTGTTAGGCTTCCGGATTTCTAGGCCTGCCAAAAGGGCGAATATAGCCCTTATAAGACCCAGAAGACCAGTGTCCCACAGCTTGCAACGTTGATAAGACCCAGAAGACCAGTGTCCCACAGCTTGCAACGTTGCCTGAGAATACCTGAGACCTGCTGCCATAGAAACAGCTGCAATCCTAGAAGAGTGGTTCCCAAACCCCGAGGGGTCCTCTCCTAGCTCCTGCGAGGCCCATTTTGTGAGCGCCCAAAACTGATACTTCATGAGGGGAACCCCCCCTTTGTGAATAAACAAATATCCTCTCCCTGATCCCCTAGCCCCCAGAAAACTTGTAAAGCTCGCACAGGGCAGAGGTTCGGTACCGAGGAATGGGATAAAATCACGGTCTGACCAATGCTCCTCTGATCAGTCTTGGACCTCCTCAATTTAATGTAGGCAAAAAAACCCTCCATGCTGACATCTGATAGCAGGAGGGCACACTGGGAAGGGTCTAGCTTGGACCCAGCCACCACCTCTCCTATCCTAAATGCTCGAAAAAACAATGTGAAAGCTACTGCCTGGAACACCCTGACTTCATAGCTCAATGAGCATACCTTTGCCCACTAGCCCACCAGACCCATCAAAAGGTCTGAAGATAAAGGGTTGCGAGGATCAGGGGTAGTGGAGTGTTCGCTAGCCCACCCAGCCAATGTACGGCAGACCCTAAAGTCCCCCGAATGGTCTTAAATACCACCAGCTTTTGCCAGAAAGGAAAGTCCCGCCAGCTTACCTTGAAGCACTCGGGCTGACAGGCCCCTTCTCCTTCCATCCACCAGGAATTCCAGCAGGTGACTCACCGGAATAGGCCACTCTGGCTCATAGTCTCTGCCGGCCCAGGACTCCTGAATCGCCCTGCCTGCTCTCTGATAGCTGGCAAGCATACTGGGGGCAATGGATAGGCTTATGGCCCTCTCCGATTCCGTTCTCCAATCTCCCAAATCATGGGGGCACAGCTTCCGGCTGAGCCCTTGCCAGTGGCACCAGCTGATGAAAATGCTCCATCTGGTTCCATGACAGAGCATCAGCAACATTATTGTCAATGCCTGGAATAGGCCATGCCCGGAAAAGATCATTAAAAAGCAGGCATTGGAGAACAAAAGAATGGATGAGGCCCATAACCCTGGTGTTCCTGGATGTAAGGGAATTGATAACATGGACTGTAGCCATATTATCACACCAAAAATGGACCGTAGAGTTCTGCAGCCTCTTGGCCCACAGATAGACTGCCACCACTATTGGGAAAAAATCCAGAAAGGTCAGATCCTTGGTCAGCCCCTCCTGAATCCAGGTCTTCAGCCACTGCCCATTACACTAGAAAGACCCCAAAACTACCCCAAATCCAAAAGCCTCTGACACATCAGAATGGACTTGCAACTCTGCCTCCAGGAGCCGGTCCTGCCTCCAAAAGGATACTCCATTGAAATCCTGCAGGAAAGAGGACCACACCTCCAGGTTGGCATGCAGTGCAGCCATCACCAAGAGCCTATGGCAGGGCCGTAAAAGCCCAACCATAGCCTCATAAACCCATTGCAAAAATGCCTGACCTGGTGCGACAACCCTGCACACAAAGTTCAGGTGTGCAGCCAGCTCCTGGAGGGTGGAAAGAAAAACGTTTTTTGGCCTCTGAAACCTCCGTAATCTTAAGTTGGAGGAGCTCAAGCTTCTCCAAGGGCAGCTTATAACACTGGGCCACCAAATTGATCTCAATATCCAGGAATGTCAGAACAGGGGCTGGACCCTCCATCTTCTCAGTGGCTAAGAGAACACCCAGTTCCCCTGCCAGGTCACCAAACTGTGACATCAGGTGTTGGCATTCACCCGTGCCTGCCCTACCCGCAAACAGGAAGTCATTCAAATAGTGCACCACTGCATTCAAACCTGCCCGCCTCTTGACCGCCCACTCCAAAAAGGAGCTGAAGCGCTCAAACACTGCACAAGAAATTGAGCAGCCCATAGGTAATGCCCTATCCATATAGAATTTGCCAGAGAAAGCAAAACCCAGCAGCTCAAAGTCTGCAGGGTGGATGGGCAGGAGGTGGAAAGCGGATTTGATGTCACACCCATAAGTGCACCTTCACCACAAGCCCGCACCATGCACACTACAACATCCAGGGAGGTGTAGTGGACTGTACATAAACTATCTGGAATAAAATCATTAACTGACTGCCCTCATGGGTAGAACAAGTGATAAATCAGTCTAAATTTCCCTACTGCCTTCTTGGGAACAATACCCAGAGGGGACACCCTAAGGTTAGGGAGGGGGGTGATTGGAATGGGCTAAGCACCCGCCCTGCCTACACTTCCTTGTCAATCTTCTGTTGGACAGTTGCCTCCATGCTTACGAGAGATTTAAGGTTGTGGGACATGAAGGAAGCCTGTGGACCAGTATAAGGAATCCAAAAGCCTAAAGAAAAACCCTGTAACAAAAATTGTGCATCCCCGGCCGCTGGGTAACCAGCAAGCAGGTTCCGCAAAACCTCCAACTTAACCAGGGAGGGACCCTTTTCCCTGAGCAGCTCTGGGTGGGGGCTGCTGTGACGTCCTTCCCCAGCACCACCTGTGAAGCTCTCACTTGTGGCTACCAGCAGACAGGAACATCAGGTTTTCTTCTTACCTTTTACAGCTCTAGCACAGATTTCAACAAATTCCCCTGCTAGGCCTCACTACCCCACACTCTGTATCTCTTATAGCCTTTAGACTGTGTCTCAGTCTCTGCCAGGCTATCTGGATACCTTGTGTCTATGGGTATAGGTAATTCACACACCCCCCCTGCAGCCTCTTGACTCTGAAGCACACAGCCCTGGGTTTCTCTGTGGGACTGGATACACTTTCCTCCGATCCGCCGCTGCCACCATTCGATACAACTGTTCAGCCTTGGTTACTTTGCTATTCCCCCGGTATGTGTTCCCAGCTGAAGGAATCAGGCTTCTGTTTAACCAAGAAAGTATTTATTAAGAATTAGAAATATCAAGATTACTGAAGGAATGTTTCACAAGCATATGGTTTCATCTATATTCTGTTAGGTACTTGACTTCTTACTAATTGCCTCAGAACTCCGACTCACTCTCAACAACACCAACCGCTATCCACCTCCTCAATTCACCTCTTCCAAACACGCAGATTCAACTGTCATTCTTCCATTTATACTCCCAGCCATTCAAACGCTCAGTCAATCATCCAGCATTCTACTGCTCATGTACTCCCCTCTCCTCTTTCACTCCACTTACCATATGTCTTCTATATAAACAGCACTTACCATATTTACAATATAAGCAGGAACATCACAGCTGCTTCCTGCTCCCTTGCTGATCCCTGACTCCTCCCCTAAACAGCTTGCCCCTGGGCAGGTCGTACATGAGTGTGCTGCTCCACAGATGGAACACTCGTTCCTGAAACTACATGGGTTGCGAGCACAATACCCCAGGAACTAAATTCCCAGCACAGCAGCTGTTGTTGAACCCCCTGCCCCACATTAAAGTGGGGAAGGGTAGCAGTTGACTGCCTGCTCAATAAGTGCCCATTGTCACACCTGTCCCCAATCATGGCTCGGGCCACTGTCATGAACTGCAGGCACAACTCTGGCTCTTTCTTGTCCCATGGCAGTGTCCTATCGCACGTGGCCCACAGATGAAATGCCTCATCATAGGACAGCCAGGCCAGGCCAGAAAACTTGACATAAGCTCTATATATTATGTCTCAGTATTTTACCAGAGGCAACCCCTTTTGTGGCTGCCTCTCCATTACCACCCACACATAGATCAGGTACGCTTGCAGCCAGTTGGCCAATGTCCGATCAATCTTCCTATGCCTGGGCCTCTCTCAGGTTCCCTATCATCATCCTTTACCCTATCTTTCTTGGGGTGCTCTCGGTAGAGTAGGGAAAACAAATCCATGTACTCCCCCCACCAAATTTTGTCTTTGGTCTCAGGGAGCAGGTAGAAACCCAGGGTGACAGATGTGTCATGAAAAGGAATGGCACTTGCAGTGACTGAACACAATGGATCCATCACTGTTTCCTGAACTGAGGCTGTGGCCAGCTGTTTGCCGGCCAGGGCTTCAGATGGCTCCGTCCCCATAGGAGATGCAGCCAGTGCAGTCCCCTATCCCCCTCCTATGTGCTGCCAGACTTGGCTGCGAGCCGCCTGAAGTGGAGGCTGGAGACTTTCTGGTGTCATCACCGTGCCCTGCCTGGTGTTGGGTGTGCTACTTGCTTCCAACCTGGAAGGAGTTGAGAACAGCCCCCCTGGTCCTAGGCCCATGGTCCCTATGGAGACCACCCTGAACCTGCCCTACCCACTTGCTTGAGCAGGCCCTGTCAACTCACCTGCTCCCACCAGTGGCCCTGTCACACCAGCCTTCTGACCCTGCCCCACTGATGATGGTGTTGAGCTGGCCTCAGGTGCATCCTTCAGCCATTCCATTCCAGCTGCCTCCGTTTGCACCCCCTGGTCGCAAGCTGGCCTGAGCCAGGACTGGTCTCCTGGGCATCTAACCGGGCTAAAATTAAGGCAACACCATTCTGGTTAGCACTTTGCTGCGGACCCTTACTACCGCTGCCCTGCGCCCTAGCCTTAGCATGCTTAGACCTGGCTGCCACCCTTGCAGAAGTCCCAGGTCTGGCTGTTGACTGCATGGCATTTGGGAGGTGCCCAGTGCCCTGACCAGATACGCCCATCCCCCGCTTCTCCAGCGCCTCCAGGCGTGCTAAAATATCTGCCCAAGGTGGCGCCTTCTCTTCATCCGAAGAACCCGCCACCGGGACGTGTTTTGGTGGTGGCCCATGGGCCTTCCCTTTCCCTTTTGCCCCCCTTCCCTTTTTTGGGCAGCATTGGTTTTATTGTTATGCAAGTCTATTCTACAAATGATTTTCTTTATCTATTAATACCCGTATTTTTATTTATTTCTTTATAATTCATTTATCTATACCAGCTGACTAGCTTGTGTGCGCACTTGCCACCCTCTCCTGAATATACAGGGGGGGTAGCTAAAAAGAAGATCCCCCGACTGACCTGGCCTCTCCAATGAGGCCCACTCGCCACAGCTCCGTAGTGCCAGCAAATGGCACCACCACGTGGCCTTATTCCCTGCCACTTCAGCGGTTCAATCCCCTCCTGCCCTGTTGCCCTCCCCCAACTGCTATGAGGGGAGTGGGCAGAAACCCAGACCGAATAGGCCCCACAGACGCAGCCTTCTCCTGGCCGCCGCTACTCCAAAGCACCAACAAAATGGCACCGACCACGTGGCCAAAATAAAATGGCCACTGCCACTCTCTGTCCTGCACTGCTCCTTCCAGCATCCTCCATGTCATGCACCAAGAGGAGAATAGAAGGGGCAGTGCGGGCTTAAATAAGCCCCTGGCACTCCGCCCCTTCACGCCACATGCACATATGTATGTGATGCACGATGCTGCCCATCACAAAGTTGGTGGCTGCAAGATTGCCCCCTAGCTGCAACTACGCCCCCCCCCCGTCCAGGCTGCACACGGGTGAGCAGAGTCGGATTTCTTGTTAAAGGTTCAGACATTAATAGAGAGGGATGGGGAGTGTGGCCAGAATGCAATGCACTCTGACATGGTTGTGCGGCTGGGTCTTTGGACTTTCTTACTTTTCTACTCCCACCAGGTGTCAGGCCTAATTTATATGTGTCAAAAGCCACACATGAAGAATACAGTTCTTTAAGCCTCCATGTGTCGTTGCCAGGTGTAAATGTACTTAATATGTGCAAGATAGGGATGGGTGAATCTGTCAGTTTTGGTTTCTTTTAGTTTCTCATTCCAACCTTAGATTCATTTCTCCACATTTCCACATCAGTTTGCAGTTTTTAAGTAGATAGCAATTTTCTGCATTATAATGCATTTTTGTATATTATTTTCACTCATATGCATTTGTCTGCACACTTCATCCTGGTATAAGCATTTTGTTCCTTTTATTTGGCAGGAGAACTGCATTTCAAAATTCAGAAAAGTGCAAATTTCAAAGGATGACTCCATTTCAGTTTGTGTATTGTTTCAGAATGTGAGAATTAGGTGGGTTTGCCTTTAAATGCAAACTGAACACAATTTCTCCCCCATTACTTGTGCCAGCACACTAGATGTGCCCCATAGCTTAAGACTCTATGCATATCATGATTAAGATAGAGCCATTGTAAAGTATGGGTTGTTTTTGTCTGGCTATGACCTCTGGTCAGTTTTTAGCAGGTTCTGGAAGCACTGCAAAACCTCTTTCACTAGAGACTGTGGTGGGCAATGGAAATTCTGTTGTACCACCTCCATGAATCTGAAAAAAATGTCCTCTAAGACAGCCTAACTCTGCAAAATATAATGGCACAGGACTTTTTTTTTTTAAAAAAAGTTGACTAGCTGTAGCATAATACCACAGAAGCTGAGTTCTGATGCCTGAAATGTGGGTTCTGACAAAAGTGTAGCATTTGAAGGAAAATTGATAGAATCAAAACATGTTGGGCTTAACATGAAACTTGGAAATAATGTGCTTGCTTAGTATAAATTTAACCAATACTTAGCTAGTGACAATTCCTCCATCCTTTTTTCAAGTTGTGTGGCTTAGTCTGCATGATAGATTCAGCTTCTTTTCCTTTCCTTTCATACTTTTTTTTTTTTGGTAAAATACCAAGACCTTTATATCCCTATCATTTCCAACTACTATTATTATATGCACATACAATATTGGACCTTCTAACATTTATTACAACTTCAAAATGCATTTTGAAAGGGAGAGTGAAAGAATTGATCTTTCAGTAAAATAATCTGTATAGCCCCTTGTGGGGAGCAAACTAAATTAAGAAACACATTTACAAGTTTAGCTTTGAACCATTCACTTGTACATCATAAATAGAGGAGCTGGTCAGCACTGGGCTCTGCTCAGCTAGTCAGCACTGTGCCCTGGGTAGCATGTGGAATGTTTAAAGTAAGGAAGGCAGAGACTTTGCCGCATGGTCACAGAGACACAAACAATTAAAGACCAATTCACATTGCTGCTGTAACACACACACAAAAATCTCCATCATTTTTCATATCCTAATCTTGTAATATTTGCCCCACAAAGAAGAAATGTTATCTATCAGTTTTCCCCATCTAGGCACCCTCCAGATCTTTTGGACTACAACTCCCATCGTCCCTGATAATTGGCCATTGTGGGCGGGACTTATGAAAGTTGATGAAGACTGCTGTGTATCATGCCCCGCAAAGCACTATGTTTCCTGGATGTTTTTCTAAAATGTATCATAATAGTGACCGTAACACGTTTTATCAAATCCTGACTTCAATTGTCTATATAGAATACATAATATTTTGTTTATATAGAATATATATATACGAATAACATTTTGGATGTAGAATGATTTGATCCTAGCAGCCTTATACCCAGTGTTGCTTGGGAATTCAAACAAACAGATAAGCAAACAAAAGCAGTGCAGTTTTGAAAGGTTCAGATCCACCATCTTGATTCAAAGTGGTGTTCAATTGTATCCAAACATAGACAAAAACCTTCTCCTTGATCTCAGGAACCATCATGCAAAATTTGGTAATATCTTAAGAGCCGTCCAAATGTGTATTGAACAGCCAAACAACTTGCCAAAATATATCTGAGATCTGTGTGTGAGAGAGAGAGTCTTTCCCCAGCCTCCTTGAATCCCACTCAGAGGCAGTTCCCAACTGAAAAACATAAACCAAAAATGACAAGAAAAGTCTGTCTTTTTTGGCCACTGATGATGTTTCATATTCATAGGCTGCATATGCTCAAGCAAGCAGAACCAGTCACCAGGGTGTTACAACTATAGTGTATTATGTTTGCTGGTTAAATTTCCATTGCATGATATTTATTTTGACTATAGCTCAAGACGTTGCTAAATAACTGGACTACAAGATTTTCCCTGGGTACATGTCATATAGGAGGGTTACTCTTAGTTGAAAATGTCAGAAATTTAACATTATGTTTTAATAGACTAGTCAGATCACTTGACAGAAGTCAGTGTTAGCATCTTGTAATCTGAATTTAGGCTTCATGAGTGATAGCTGTGATACAATTCACCAATTTGGTGCCCTCCCAATGTTTTAGACTACAATTCCCATCAGCCCCAGCCAGCACAGCTGTGGAGGTGTAGTACAAAACATTGGGTGGGTGTCAGGTTGGGGAAGGCTAATTCATATGTTCAAAGTGTCATTGTAAATACTAAAAAGGATTATATTTAGGCCAGTTTCTTGTCTGTTCTCCTGTCTATATCACCTATCACAATTCTATCATGCCTTACCTTCATTACATTCAAATCCTTGTTTGTTTATTTATTTTATTTTATTATTTGATTTATATTCCACCCTTCCCCCCAGCAGGAACCCATGGGGTAATCTCATTCTATCCTCTGTGAGGTTACGATGAGAGATTGTGACATGATGATCACCCAGTAAAATACGTGGTTGAGTTAGGATTAGAACTCAAGTCTCCCCAATCTAAACCCATCAGTCCATATTGACTCTGAAGGTGCATCACTAGTAGCGCAAAGTAGTAACAAAAGAAACAGTTTGCAACCTTAGGGTGCTTTCACACTGCACTTTATTCCGTTATTCTGATGATTTCTTACCTGGTAATTTACCATTATATTTGAGCTTTCACACAACATACTGGGTAGCTCCAGAATTCTGGTGGAATGTAGTGCAAGTATAGCACTAATTTCCACAATAAATGATACCAGAAATAATCCGTTAGCAAGGCTGGGAACCTGGAAGATTGCGGGAGTGTTTCGCTAGCTGCTGACGCTCATGTGCATTCCCACCCTTTAGTCGCGCAGGTTTTTTTTTTTGCCTGACGAACGTTGTACCGGTATTCTGGCATCAGTGCAGATAGCAGCAGCATTTCACACACACGCCCGTCTTGATAGAACTAAAACAATTTAAAAAGATCCTAAAGGGAGGGGGCTTTCATGGCGGCGGGACAAGATGTTAGACCTCCTATACAGTGGGGAACAGTGTGCATGGGTGAGGGACAAAAACAAGCTGTGTGAAGGACAGTTGTGTGAAATGCCACTATATCGGCTGAAAAAGTACTGTTCCTTATTGCAGGAGTACTGCAGTGTGAAAGGGATTTTAAAAATTGGGACAGAAGCGCTACCTTTTAAATCCATTAAACTAGTGCTATTAGCTCCATGTGTGGAAGCAGCGTCTCTAGGTCATAATCTGAAAATACGTATTCACACCAAAATAGTCTCCTGAGGTATAGCATTGCACAATTATCGAAGTACAAATTAATTTCTCATTGCCCTATTTGCACAGTACAGATTCTGCTCTTATAAACAATTTTTATACAATGTATCACTAAGTCATAGTTTACATTCAATCTTTACTCCTATTGAAAGGTTTTGATCAGGAAGGAGAGTTTATTTTATACTAGCAGTTTCTGTAATTCTCTATGGTATTCTTGTTCCACGTCAACTTTTTCTGACTGCATTGACAGACATTAACCATTTTTTGGAATGTTTTTGAACATCAACATATTTAGCCATGAGAAGACAATGTTCTTTCTAGCAACTTGAGGGACATCAGAAAAAAAAATTGCCCTGGGTTGTTGGGTTTTTTTTGCAAGATATACATTTTGTGTTTACAGTTTTACACAAACAATAAAAAGCAGTCATTTTTTAAGTGCTGAATAGAAAAAATGGTAAGTGAAAACATGGAAGATGATGGTATACTTTTCAAATAAAAATGGGCTATTAGCAGTTGCCATTTTTCCCCCAGCAAGTGAAAATAGCGACAGCTAACGTCTTGGGATTTCATACAAGTAAGCAAGTTGAAGTTACTTAACACAAGTGATCCCCTCTTCCACTTGTTTATGGACAAATATTGTCAGCTGTGAGGCTATTATACGTTCTGTAGAGAAGTGTGAATGTTGATCAAACTAGATTGGAAACTTTGCCCAAAACAGACAGCTTGAAGTATTCTGTTCATCCCAACTTTAATACTGACTGCAGCTCAGATATGTGTGAACATATAAAAGAGAGATGACTTGTAAATTAAATAAAAAAACTTTTAAAACAGCTGCAGCTACTCATTCAGAATGTGCCTCCCCAGAACTCTTCAGGAGAACTGTAATTCAAATATTTGGACCAAAACATATAGTTCAGAATTTCTGTGAAATCACTGCTGAGTCTACTCAATTGAAGACAACAGTTCTGAAATTAAGAATTTCATGGTCTCCCAATCCTATCTTTAGTGTAGTCTCAGTGGTACAGGTAGCTAATTGTGAAGAACACACAATGAATATTTTTCTCCCACTGCCTCCAAATTCCATACATTACAACTGCTACATAACTACATTCCTGATAAGAGTAAAACCAGCAGCGCCAAACAGTCTGGTGCTCCTAAAAATATATATTTTAAAATAAATAAATAAATTTAAAATATGAGCATCTGTAACCATGTGCACATATTGGCAAGATGATTGGTGAAGATCACATTATTACTTGTGTGGTACCGAACTGCAGTCATGTGGGACTGAAGGAAGTACACTTTATACATTCTTAGAAGCACTCGCCCACTCTAGGATGCACACCTTAATGTGGTGAGGAGGCTTGAGAGTGTTGAAGAAGCTGAGAGCAATGCCGTCAGGAATTTAGACCAAGAGGCTAGACTCCTAGAAGGGGCATCCAAGGCGGAATGGTCAAAGTTGAGATACCAGACTAAGATGCATCCAAACTCAGAGAAAGGCAATGGTAAACCACCTCTGAATACTTCTTATCCTGAAAACCCTATGAACAGAGTATCCAATATGCAACATGAGATTGTGCTGGAAGATGAGACCCCCAGGTCAGAAGGCACTCAGTGAGCTACTGGGAAAGAACAAAGTACAAGGACAAGTAGCGCTGTGACTAATGACACAGCTAGGTCAAAGCCGAAAGGAAGCCCAGAGGCTGATGCGCACAGATGCAAAAGGAGAGTCTGGAGTTGTATGACACACACAATAGGAACATGGAATGTGAGAAGCATGAACCAGGGAAAGTTAGAAATAGTCAAGCAAGAAATGGAACATATCAACATTACAATACTGGGCGTGAGTGAATTAAAATGGACGGGAATGGGACATTTTCAATCAGGCAACCACAAAATATTTTATGCAGTAAATGAGAAATTTAAGAAGAAATGGGGTTGCTCTAATAGTGAAAAGTGATGTAGCAAAAGCAATTAGGAGCTATAACACAAGGTGTAAGCAAGTGATATCAATGAGATTAAATGGGAAGCCTATTAACATAACCATCATACAAGTCTATGCTCCAACAGCAAAGAAAAAGAAGAAGAATGGAAAGATTTTACACAGAAGTACAGGAAGAAATTGATCACACACCAAAACAAGATGAGCTGATAATCATGGGGGACTGGAATGCAAAAGTAGGGAACAGAGAAGAACTAGGAATTGTGGGGAAATGGGACTTAGGAGACAGAAATGAAGCAGGAGAAAGACTTATTGAATTCTGTGAAGCCAATAATTTGTTTCTTGCAACCACATTTTTCGAGCAACCGAAGAGACGACTGTACATGTGGACATCACCAAATATAGGAATCGAATTGATTATATAATTGGTAGCAGAAGATGGAGAAGTTCCATACTTTCTGTGAAAACAAGACTAGGAGCAGACTGTGGTACAGATCATGAACTGGTAATATCAAAAATCAGAGTGAAGCTAAAGAAAAAGAACAAAGCACTCATAATGCCAAAATACAATTTAAATAACTTCGCAAAAGAATGTAAAGATCAAATAAGAAACACATTTGAGGCTTTAAACTTAGTTGACAGAGAACTAGAAAAACTATGGAGTGAAATCAGAGACATTATCAGGGAAGAATGCAAAAAGACAATACCTCTCGTTAAAAAGAGAGAAAGACCTCAATGGATGACTGAAGAAACTCTTAAAATGGTTAAAAGGAAAAGGAGACAGAAACACGGTTAGAACCCTAAATACAACAATACAGCGACTAGTAAGTAGGGACAAAGAGGACTATTACCATAGTTATTGTATAGAAATAGAAGAGGACAGCAAAAAAGGTAGAACAATAGCCCTATTCCAAAATATTAGAAAAATGAAAGGGAAATTTAAACCAAGAATAGTGGAGTCCAGTGGAGTGCAGAAATGAACAGTCTGATAAGACTGGTGGTTGAAAGAATAAAGAAACTTAAAGTTTATTTCCTCTAAGAAATGAAGCCATTCTGAGTACAGGCATATTGTTATTGTGGTTATTAAAATATATGTGGCCATTATAGAGCCATGATGCTAGCACTCACACACATTATGTAACTAACGAGATGAAAGAGGAAGGAAGTAAAGCCTGAGAAAGCAATCTACATATCAACAGTTATTTTACTAAAGAGGGAATCAGTGAGGAAAGAGGTTGCCTTTCTGTCTATTGCCCCCCCCCACTGGTTTAGGTTACTTGTTACAAGTGTTGGTGCTTTACCCCCAACAAAGGATGGTATATTTTACTACCTTGAAACCATCAATCATGTATCCTGCAGTGGAAGCCACTGGATAGTTACCAGTCATAGCCTGCCACTCAGGATATTCATGTGTGTTAAACCAAGAGGAAATGGAAATTTAAACCAAGGGTAGGGATGTTGAATAATCAACAGGGGAACACACTGATTGACCAAGATGAAATAAAAGGAAGATGGAAGCAATACACTGAAGAACTCTGTAAAAGAGATGCAAAGATGACACATTCATTAATGGAGGAACTGTATGATAAAGAACCAGAAATTTTAGAATGTGAGGTGAAAGCTACTCTTAAACTACTTGGAAGAAACAAATCACCAGGAACAGATGGCATTCCAACAGAGTTGCTACAAGCTACTGAGACTGAATCTGTCCAAAGTTTGACCAAAAAAACCCAACAAAATATGGAAAACTAAAGAATGGCCCACAGACTAGAAGTGTTCCATATACATCTCAATTCCAAAGAAAGGGGATCCCAGGGAATGCTGTAATTATTGAACTATTGCCTTTATATCCCATGCAAGTAAAGAAATGCTTAAGATTCTACAACAAAGGCTCTTATCATATATGGAGCAAGAAATGCCAGACGTCCAAGCTGGATTTAGAAAGGGAAGAGGCACCAGAGATCATATCACAAACATACGTTGGATAATGGAACTGAACAAGGCATTTTTGAAGGAAATCACCCTGTGCTTTAGAGATTACAGCAAAGCCTTTGGTTGTGTACATCATGAAAAACTATGGAATGATTTAAAAGAAATGGGGTTGCCACAGCATCTGATTGTCCTGATGTGCAACCTATACTCTGGACAAGAGGCTACTGTAGGGACAGAATATGGAGAAACCGATTGGTTCCCAATTGGAAAGTGTATGAGACAGGGGTATATTTTATCACCCTATTTGTTTAATCTATACACAGAATATATACAGAAAGCAGGATTGGACCCAGATGAAGGAGGTGTGAAAATTGGAGGGAGAAATATAAACAATTTAAGATATGCAGATGATACTAGCAGAAACCAGTGATGATTTGAAACGAATGCTGATGAAAGTTAAAGAGGAAAGCACAAAAGGAGGACTACAACTGAACTTCAAGAAGACTAAATTAATGAGAACAGAAGAGTTATGTAACTTTAAAGTTGACAACGAGGACATTGAACTTGTCAAGGATTATCAATACCTTGGCACAGTCATTAACCAAAATGGAGACAATAGTCAAGAAATCAGAAGAAGGCTAGGACTGGGGAGAGCAGTTATGAGAACACTAGAAAAGGTCCTCAAATGCAAAGATGGATCACTGAACACTAAAGTCAGGATCATTCAAGACCATGGTATTCCCAATCTCTATGTATGGATGTGAAAGCTGGACAGTGAAAAAAGCAGGTAAGTGAAAAATCAACTCATTTGAAATGTGGTGTTGGAGGACAGCTTTTGCGCACACCATGGACTGCGAAAAAGACAAATAATTGGGTGTTAGAACAAATTAAACCAGAACTATCACTAGAAGCTAAAATGTTGAAACTGAGGTTAGAAAAGACAATAATGCTGGGGAAAACAGAAGGGAGTAGAAAAAGAGGAAGGCCAAACAAGAGATTGATTGATTCCATAAAGGAAGCCACAGACCTGAACTTACAAGATATGAACAGGGTGGTTCATGACAGATGCTCTTGGAGGTCGCTGATTCATAGGGTTGCCAAATGTCGTAATTGACTTAAAGGCACCTAACAACAACAGAAGCACTCACCTTATTACTTCACATAGCATTAAAGACACAGTGAACATTTCCCTCCCCCCCTTAATGTGACTGCTACATCTCAATTTTTTTAAAAGTTGAGAAAATTGTAAAGTCTGGCAACTGGTATATTTTAAAAAAATATAAAATGAACATCTGTAATCATGTATGATGGTTTTCTCATGGATTACTTCTGTGGGACTGAACTTAAGTTAAGCAAGGCACCGTCATGAACCCCAACCCAGAGATCATGCACTATGCAGCAGACTCAAACAATGGTGAGGAAGAACTGCCAGGAATATAGCCTGCTGCCCTCTGATTCAGAGCAGGAGTCACCCACAGTTCCCTTGTCTCCCTGGCCCCAAAGAGCCAAAGACTGCAGAGGTGACGGCCCTTTAACAGCCTGCCAGCTCCTTTGGAAAGGTGGCTTTTACTGAACTACAATCCTACCAACATAGAGAAGGCTTTTGGATGCACATTTTGCTACCGGTTCAATTTTCGCTCTGTCAGACTTCCTTCTGGTACCTCTTTGTCAGAGATCAATGTTCATCATTTGCTATAAATACCAATTCAGGTTTTTTTTCCCCAGCAAACAATATCAACATTAATATTGATATTTTAACAAATAACAATTTTCATATATTTTTATAAAATGATATTTTGAGGGAAATATCAATATTAATATTGATATTTTAAGGCTTCTTTTTTTTAAAAAAAAAACTGCTTCAGCCATGGAGAACAGCTAGGAAAAAAACCTGATCTGCAAAGTCAAAAAAAAGGGAATAAATAAGAAATCCAGTGTCAAATACAATTTTTGTGAAATTCAAGCACATCCCTATTGCAGATGTACTGATAATGCTACCATAGCGGGAAACTGGGAGCTCTCCAAGTTCCTACAGGTGATCTGGGTGCCTTGAACTCTTGATGGGACACCACTTGGCTTCTCCTGTGGGTCTTGAGTTCATAGTTGCCATGTATGTATTTTACCCTATGCTGTTTACTGCCCTGAGAGCTATTTGCTAAGGGCAGTATATACATGTAACCAAATAAATAAATAAATAAAATAAATAGTACAGGATAGGCAAAGCTAGTAGTAGTAGTATTAGTAGCAGTAGCAGCGGCAGCATTTAGAGTTATTAGTCACTTCTAACCCAAAGATCACCAGGTGACTTACTGCATTGTTAAAAACAAAAGTAAATATATCATACCATAAAACACAATGATCAAACAACAGCTAAACAACCACCCCACCCCATATAGCTAAAAAAAACCCATTCCCTGCCGCCTTCCATGCTTTGACTGCTATACTCCACTCCTCATATTTTACAGAGGGAAGAGTAAACAAAAAACAGTTTGCCAACCATAATAACTAACAAAAATTCTTATGCAGTTTCATATTTTAAATTCACTTAAATCATCATGTGAATATAAATATAGAATCTAGAAACCCTATTTACCAATGCAGTACAGAGGGGTAGCTTTAAAATGACAGGACAGAAATATTTTTCCCCGTCCTAATTTTGCAAAAGCAAAACAAAACTAAAACTTTTTTCCTCATCCCCCTCATTCCTCTAAACATGCTACCTCTGTTCCAGCATCTCAGAGTTCCAGTCACTCCACCAGATTAGCCTGGTGCTGACTGGGCAGTGGCAGTGAGACCAAAGGAGACCAGGCTTGGCTGACTGTGGGGATGATGGAAGTGCTAGCTGTTGTCCTTGAAAGACAGGCCCTGTGATTGCCTGCCTATGATCATCTGTGCATGGTGTGCACCTTGGTAACTGCACAGAAACTCAGCCTGTGGCTGCAGGTGGAGGCAGCATTGCTCGTGAAGATACGACAGCCACAACAGGCACAGCACAGAGCATCTGCTGGACAAGAAAGCTCCGGCACAGTGGCAGCTGACACTGGGAGGTGAAAGTGAGATGTGGCTCTACCTCAAGGCATGGCGGCCCAGGACTTCATCTCCAAAGTCTGTCACTAGTAGCAGCTCTGAATAGTCTCCTAGAAAAGTGAGGGGATGGCTAAAACATTGTGCAAAGATAGAAGATTCAAAACCTTCCTTTCTTGTGGGAAATACATACTGGGATCCCTGCAGATGGGAAAGCAACCCAGCTCTGGTGGGGATTCACCACCCTGCTGCAAGCCTGAGCTTCACTGTTTTTTAAAAAAGCAAGCTAGGAGAACAGTTGCAGTTTTCCTAATGCCGTGTGTAGTTTCAACCTAGGGAATTAATATCCTTATCTAACACAATGATTCCGAAATTGTGTGTGCCTTTAAAAATTGAGCCACCATGTTTATTTATTTAAAAATTGTACGTACCACCTTATATCAAAATATTTCGAGGTGATATCTACTAGTCTGTGCCCACAGATCTCCTCTTTACTAACTTCATCTCAAGGGAGAGTGTGATTTCCCTTCCTAATAAGCTTCAGTGATAACTGACAGGCACAAGTGATCCTCAGAAGTTGCACCATTGGCTACTTAGCTGATTGATCAAAGGAGGAGGGCAGGGTGCTGGGAGGCAATAGTAATTTGACCTTTCCCACTGTTGCAGTTAGAATGCTTGTCCTGAGATCTGACTGAGTACACTCAATCTATATTACTTGAGTTTAAGGGTCTGAGAAGGAATGGTGGATATTTGTGCAAGAGAATGCCCTTTGTTACCTCTGCAGACAGATAGTAAAATATCAGAACCTATGATAGGGATGCTTGAGGAATCCAGTTGCTGTGAATTTTGATGTGCACTGGTCTTACACGTCACAGATTTGCAGATCAGAATGATGTTATCCTTCAGGTTTTGCATGTCTCTGAATTTTGCAATACAGTCCTTGATTCAAAGTACCAAAATGTGATTAAAAACTTGTATTGTAGTAGGGATGGAAAGATCTGTCAATTTTTGTTCTCAGCGTTTTTCATTTTTTCCATTCTGAAATTCAGTTCACCACATTTCTGCATCACTTTGTGAATTTATTTCTTAAAAACCCTCACAAACATTCTTCATCATTATGGTGTAAATTTATCCTAATAAACACATTTTTGTATCACTAACTTACAAATTTCCCCTAATATAGTGTTTTCACTAATGTACTCATTTTTATGCACTCTTTCTCCTAACGTGCATTTTTGTAAACATTCTTTGGTTGGAGAACTGCACTGCCAGATTTGAATAAGTGTGCATTTTGAAGGATGGCTGTGATTTGGTTACAAAAATGCAAATTTGATAGATGTAGCTTTTAATATGAACTAAATCAAATTTCTGTGCCATCCCTAATTCTAGTATAAAATACATTTGGAAACATGTATTAAACTTGAATGTAGATTTTTAAAAAATAGATTAATGCATAAACTGGATGGAAAAGACTTCTAAATGAAAGCATGAAAAACTGGCATGGACTGCAAATAGACATATCTGTCTGTCCCTAGACTAGGAGCAAAGGTGCAGCAACTTTATTCCTAAAACCGTGGTCTGTTCCCTGCTATATAAACCAGCCAGACCCTTATTTTTCTCAGTTTCAAGGTTTTGCTTCCTCTGCAGAACTGTCTGACATATAGATCAGAAAACAGTATATCAGAATTGATCATCCGTAAACGTGGGTGCTCAAATTTCACATGAAAAGCAGAATCACAGAGGGGGTCAGGATTGTGATGAAGCTGCCCTCCTTTACATTTTTGGAGTGCCTCCTGTGTGGGTTGAATTGTCTGAGGACACTTCTTGGTCAAGCGAAGGAGTGCCAGTCTCCTTGGGTGAGAGTCTTGAGTGGGAGATAGCAACCTGGGTGAGAGCCAGATTGTTGTCAGGAACAGTACATCTATGTGATTGATGGGTGGCAATTTGAGTAGTAGGTTTCGTATTATTTGTGTAGATGTAAGGCAGAAGTTGGGTGTGATGTGTAGCATTTTGTGAGCCAGGATGTGTCTTGGTAAGAGAGAGGTTGAAGACAGAAGGGTTTCTGACTCTAGAGATGTTTCAAAATGTGCTGCTATGTTTTTATTTTTTAAAGTTTTTTTATTGTTTTATTGTATTGTAGTTCTGTTTAAAATTGCATTTCAGTGCACTATATTGTAGTTTCTCAATTTCATTGTTTTCTGTATATATTGTATTATTTTGTAAACCACTTGTAGACTCTCGTATTAAGTGTTATATTAAATAAATAAATAACATTGATTGTGCCTTCCCACTGCATGCACAAATATTGATTTGAACAAGCGTAGGATTGGTGCATACTTACTACATTCAATATCTTACAAAGAAGTAACTTTCAGGTAAGAATTTAAGAATTATACTTCCTTTAGGAATATATAAAGAATCATAGAATAGTAGAGTTGGAAGGGGCATATAAGGCCATCAAGTCCAACCCCCTGCGCAATGCAGGAATCCAAATCAAAGCATTCCCAACAGATGGCTGTCCAGCTGCCTCCTGAATGCCTCCAGTGTTGGAGAGCCCACTACCTCTCTAGGTAATTGGTTCCATTGTCGTATGGATCTAACAGTTAGGAAGTTTTTCCTGATGTCCAGTTGAAATCTGGCTTCCTGCAACTTGAGCCCATTATTCCATGTCCTGCACTCACGGACGATCGAGAAGAGATCCCGGCCCTCCTCTGTGTGACAACCTTTCATGTACTTGAAGAGTGCTATCATATCTCCCCTCAGTCTTCTCTTCTCCAGGCTAAACATGCCCAGTTATTTCAGTCTTTCCTCATAGGGCTTTGTTTCCAGTCCCCTGGTCATCCTTGTTGCCCTCCTCTGAACCTGTTGCACTTTGTCTGCATCCTTCTTGAAGTGTGGAGACCAGAACTGGATGCAGTATTCAAGATGAGGCCTAACCAGTGCTGAATAGAGGGGAACTAATACTTCACACAATTTGGAACCTATACTTCTGTTAATGCAGCCTAATATAGCCTAATATAGCCACACCACACTGTTGGCTCATATTAAGCTTGTGATCAATGACAATTCCAAGATCCTCCTCACATGTCGTGTTCCTGAGCCAAGTATCCCCCATCTTATAACTGTGCATTTGGTTTCTTCTTCCTAAGTGTAGAACTTTGCATTTGTCCCTGTTGAATTTCATTCTGTTGTTTTCAGCCCAATGTTCCAGCCTATCAAGATCCCTTTGAATTTTGTTTCTATCTTCCATGGTATTAGCTATGCCCCCCAATTTTGTATCATCTGCAAATTTGATAAGCATGCTCTGTACCTCCTCATCCAAGTCGTTAATAAAAATGTTGAAGAGCACTGGGCCCAGGACCGACCCCGTGGTACCCCACTTGTTACTTCTGCCCAGTTTGAGAAGGAACTGATAAGCACTCTTTGAGTATGATTTTGGAGCCAGCTGTGGATCCACCTGATAGTTGCTTCATCTAGCCCACAATTAGCTAGCTTGCTAATCAGAATATCATGGGGCACTTTGTCAAAAGCTTTGCTGAAGTCGAGGTATATTATATGTTTATGTATGACACGTGGACAAATGTCAGATAGCCAGGACTAAGTTAACTGCTGTTTATTTTTTTCTATGATTCTTAAGTTATCAGTTCCTGTTATCTCAAGTGATTAAACATCACAAGGTCCTTGCCTCCAAGCTCCAAGTGTGCATCCATCACTTTTGACCAATTAGCATTTTATTTCCCTCCTTTCAGAAAAGATTGTGAATTTAGTTAGTCAACAAATGTCTCTCCTGTTCTTTAAAGGAAGCCTTAGGGGGAGCTGTTTTCATTTAGGTTAAAATTAGATTCAGTGTTTTAATAAGGTCAGCCTGAATATTGTAATGGTTTATTTTAATACAAGGAACTTTCCTGCAAACTGATAAATGAAAGCGCCAAACACCTCATTAAAATTATATCACTTTCATGGAACATTTTGCTGGCAGGGGTGGAGAGGAGAGGAATAATTATTTAAGATATACATTAAATAACATCGCCATCTGTTCATCATTATTTATTTATTTAAAAATGGACAAAGTATGTTAAGAAGAACTCAAGCAATAATTAAAATCATGTTGGGGTCTTCTGGACTAATTTTAGGGTTAACCTAATTGCATTCATCTAGACATAATTTGCTGTAAGCTTTTCTTAGATTGTGTGTATTTATAGCTTTAGACTGGAGAAAAACATTGGAAAGCAGCTGCCTAAGATGTTAGCAGGAGGCCTGAGAGAAAGAAGAACAGCTTTTTGTTCTCAAGGAACTTTGACTGCAATAACTGGTTTGATTCTTTAAACTGTGCTTGCTTGCTTATTTATTTATTTATTTATTTAATTAATATCCTGTCCTTTCTCCAAAAAAAGGTGGCAAACAAGTGATAAAGCAACAATAATAAAAATCTTTAAAACAATTTCCAATACAGATGCAGAATGAGAAGGATCTCTATTTAAAAGGGTTTTTTTCAGCAGACTTTTTTTTTAATGTTAGCAGAGGTCTGTGGCTCCAATAGCAGACTAGTTGGTTAGATGCAGCGCTGGCAAGGTCAGAGGCAAGGTTGGCAAATACTGAGTTGAAACATGGGACCACATTTTGTGAATATTTATCCATCCTGATTTTTTCAGATGAGCATACTGAAGTAGGTGAGTGTTTATCCACCCTTCTATAGCTTCATCATGCCCCATCATAGAATCATAGAATTGTAGAGTCAGAAAGGGCCTATAAGTCCATCGAATCCAACCCCCTGCTTAATGCAAGAATCTAACTTACAGCATATCCGACAGGTGGCTGTCCAGCTGCCTCTTGATTGTCTCCAGTGTTGGAGAGCCACCACCTCCCTAGGTAATTGGTTCCACTGTCTTACTGCTCTAACAGTTAGGAGGTTTTTCCTGATGTTCAGCGGAAATCTGGCTTGCTGTAACTTGAGTCCATTATAACATGTCCTGCACTCTGAGATGATCGAGAAGAGATCCTGGCCCTCCTCTGTATGGCAACCTTTCAAGTACTTAAAGAGTGCTATTATATCTCCTGTCACCACCACCACATGGACTCTTTCAGTCCTAATAGGAACATAAGAAGTTTCCTTATATTGAATCAGATCATTGTTCCATCTAGCTCAATATTGTCTACACTGACTGTCAGTATCTCTCAGGGGAATCAGGCAGCAGTCTCTCCTAGCCCTACCTGGAAATGCCAGAGATTGAACCTGGGATCTTCTGCATACAAAGCAAACACTCTACTACTGAGTTACAACTCTTCTCCCTGTCAGTTATTTTGTCTTTTATAACCCTGATGGGGTTATCATTCACATTAGACAAACTTCACTGTTTCGAGGAAGGACAGTCATTGTGTAGTGAATTAGGTATGGCTATGTCACAGAAATGGGGAGAGGGACTAAAACTTATGGACAGTGCCCTTATACTGAATAACTCAATTTGCCTTTAGTGATGCCATTATTTATAGCAGGTTTGGGGAACCTTTGGCCTTCCAGATGTTCCTGAACTAGCAAGCATGGCTAATGACCAGGGATGATGGGAGTTGGTAGTTTAGCAACATTATAGCCTACTGATGTTGGAGATATGTGACAGTAAGAGGAAATAAAGTTTGTTTAAATTAAAATAGTACTAAAACAGCATTCCACACAGGCACCAAAAACAACAGTGAATTGCTGCAAAAAAAAAAGATGTGCAGTTTGGGGAAACTTTCAGAAAACCATTGCTGCCTGAAATCTTCATATTTGTGTTGAATTTTGAATTCTGATTTTTTTTGTTTAAAAAAGGCATTGACTGAAGCTAGGGACCAGAGGGCTCTCTTCCACATGTGTAGTGAATCCATGCAGTCACTCCTATTGGAATGTCCAAGAAAACAATAAAGATGAAGAATATTGCTCATTTGATTGAATTAATATATGCATTCAAACATATGTTAGCACTGGGCAACAAGCTGCTAAAATGTTAAGTGTAACACCCCACCGAAAATATAGAGTATTAAAACATTGTTAGATTTCAGCTATCCTTGGTGGTATTATTTTTCAAGAGTTAATGCCTGCCAAGAATTGGGGAGGGGGAGAGAGAGACGACATAACAGATTATAGAAAACTGCAGCAATCAGTAGATTTGTCCATGTCATGCAGGCTATGTAGAGGGGGCACTGTGAACTGAGCGCCAAAATCCAGACTAGAGGTCAACACCAGCTAATCGTTCTGGACAGTGAGACAAGAAAGGCTGGGCTAGCCAACACAGACTGGATCCAGGTAAAAAGCAAGTGGAATAGTTGAGCAATAGGATCTATGAAAAGATCAAATGTTCAAAATGAACAGGATGATAAGACCATGATGATGGGTTACCAGTCACACATTTCCCTAACTGCATATTACAGCAGACGTCCCCAACATGGTACCCTTCACAGGTTTTGGTCTACAATTCCTACCATCCGTGACCATGACCATACTGGCTAAGGCTGATAACAGTTCAAGAACATTGAGGGGGGGGAATGCCAGGTTGGGGAAGGCTATATTATAGAATCATTTTGTGTGAAGGGATGTTTGAAGTCATTTCCTACAATCCACTGCTCAGTGCAGTCTGCAATGCACTGTTCAGTCTCTGCTTGCACATCTCCAACAAAGTAGAGCCCACCACCTCCCAAGGCAATATGTTTTACTGTCAAATAGCTCATCGCTTTAGGACATTTCTCTTTTTACATTTTAAGCCAAAATCTCTCCCTGAAATTGTCTCTCCATCTGCTCCATCTTCTGCATGTGAGCCCTTCATACATTTGAAGAGAGTTGTCATGCCTCTTCTCTTCACTTCATTTCTCTTCTCTATACTAAACATAAGCCACTCCTTATATTTTTCAGACCCTTCATCATCCTAATTGATATCTTCTGGACATGCTTCAGTTGATCAGTGTCCTTAAAATGTGGTGTCCAGAGCTAGGCACAGTACTCCAGACATGGTCTCACCAATGCAGAACAAAATGTAGCTATTACTTCTTGTGATCTGGACATTATGCTTCTACCTTAATCACCCACCTGAAGCACAACCAAGGAGGGCCAGTCTCACTTTCCTTGGGAGGGAGTTCCATTACCACAAACAAAAGGCACTTTTGTGTGTCACCGCTAACAGTGGCTATGTTGTTGGTGGACATGACGCAATGGCTTGAAATGAAGACCATAACTGATGGTAGATTTTTACAGGAAAAAGTCAGTCCTTCAGGTCCCAAGCCATTTAGGAATCTATAGATTGACAGAAAATGAGAAGAGAGTATTTTTCATTGTGGCCCTAGTTTTTTGGAGAACTTTCCCCTGAGAAGTTTGTATAGCACCACTCTTACTGTCTTTTCAAAGGCAGGTCAAAGCTTCTCTTTTTCCCACAAAGAGCTCTAAGGTGACTGGTTGATTAATTTTGCTCCTGTTGTTTTGTGTATGATAATTTTTATTTGTTTTAATTGGTCTTAAGTGCTTGGAACTTTCAAACCCTATATACCCTTTTTGGAACATTTTTTTTTAAATAAAAAGTAGTTATAGTGGGTTTTTTTAAAAAAATGAATGCAGTAGGGGGGAAAAGACATACAGATGAAGTTGCAGTGGATCTATGTGATATATTTTCCTTTGAATTAGATGGGCCAGTTGGAATAACTAGAAGTCTTCTAGTGCCTGTGTACCTCATAGGATGGCTGACTAAGGATTTCACACATTTTGTTTGATCTATTTACTATGTACTGCTTGCCAAGCTTTTGGAGTGATCCTAACAATTTGCATATCATAGGTAGGAATATGATAAATGCTAACTCAGTGAAGGATATATTCAATCAAATTGGAGAGAGCCTATTAATTATGCTGATTGTGGCTAGGATTTTGGAAATGCTCAAATCCCATCTTCAAAAGCCTTTTTAGGAGCTTAAACTACTTACCACAGAATAATCCCATAATTGGGTCTGAAAGCCCTCAAGCCAAGATGAAGTCATTTGAACTCAGCCCAGCAAAGCCAGAGGCACTCTGTGGAGAGTCGTTAAAGAATTACAGTAAAAATCTTGTAGAAAACCAATGAGGCTAGGCTTTGAAGTGAAAAAGTGTCATGATGTATAACACTGTATAGTGTGTGCATTGCACCAAATGAAATATGACCCATGTTCTGCCTTTAAGGTGTTATCAATTAAAAGACACATGTGGGAGACTCAATAGATGAAACTGTGCTGTACCATTTTGAAACAAGCATATGTGTTCTGAAATCCAAAGGAAGTTTGGACTGTCAAGAGAAACTTAATATTATAAAGTACTCTGAGTTGAATTGTTTTTGTTTCCTGAAGAGAAACTATATAAAACAATGCAAATATTTGAAAGGGTTTACATATGCCATTTACAACACAAACATATACCGCACATTCAGATGGATGAAGCAAATCCATCTGAGTTCAATGAAACTTATTCACCAGTAAGTCGGTGTGGATTGCAGCCTTAAAGTGCTTTCAAGCCTCTCCTTTGCTATTATTGTGCATTTATTTGTTTGTTTATTTCTTAAATTTAGATGCTCCTATAATAGGTAACAAATCAAAAGGATTAAACACAACCAACTATAATAAACACAATGACAATATAGCAGCACATAAAAGAGAGGCTGTTAAAAGCAAATAAAAACAGTGTCAGTCCAAATGTAAGCCATTATCAAACAGCATAAAATAATTGAGATTTAGTAAAGTTTAATTAAATAATAATAATTTAAAATATCTTCACCTAGTGTCAAAAAGATAGAAGTATCAGATGCACTGGAGAAGTCCCAGAAGCACTGGAGAAGGCATTCCAGGAACCAGGGACCATAACTAAAGAGACCCATTTCTTTTTCAAAGAGGCAAAGGGGAAAGGCCTGTGAGTAAGATCCCAACATCTGGGCAGGTTCATATGGAAGCAAGCAGTCCTTGAAGTATACTGATCCTAAAGCCATAAAGGGATTTACCAGGAATTGTGTTTGGCAGAAGACCAAAATCTAGTGCAGTAGTTTAAAGACTGATGAAATATGCTCTGTGTGTCTGGTCTCTGGCAGTGATCTAGCTACAGTATTTGCACCAACTGAAGATTCAAAGTAGTTTCCAAAAGAATTTACACATACAATTCATTCCAAGAATTCATATCGGATGTCACAAATAACTATGACTAGGCTATCTCTGTTCAGGAAGGATCACAGCTGGTGCTCCATCTTAAGCTGTGAAAGGTGCTTCATGTCTTCAAAGCCACGTAGGGCTGCAAAACAAAGCTATATCTGTCAGCATTCATAGACTGTGGAACTGATCTCAATGGTTTCTTAGGTCACAATTAAGAAGTGTGGCTGCCTCTTTTTCCATGACACATAAGGAGATTTCATCCATATTTCACCTCTGTCAAAACTCTGGTGCAGATTGCAGCATTCAAAATGGATGCCCACCCTAGGCATGCACAAAAAGGCCACAATCAAATTAACACTTTCCGAAACAATATCAGAACTGAAACACGGCCATCCTTCAAAATTTGCATTTATCTGACTTTTGCAATATATAAGTGAAAATACCATACAAAAATGCATTATATGACGATAAATTGCTTGCAAATATGTAAAGTCAAAACTGCCTATAAGAATGGATTTATTAGGATAAATTTGCACTAAAATGCTAAAGAATTTTCATGAGGATTCTTTTCTTAAAAAATCACAAATTGCTGCAGAAATGTGGAGAACCAAATTTAAGAGTAGAAAAATGAGAAACTGAGACAACAAAAATTAGCAGATCTTTTCACCCCTAGCCCTAATGTACCTACAAAGTGCCTAAATTAATGGGTGATAATTGACCATCACAGTTGTACGTATAGAGCTGCATTATACTAACATGAGGAATCTTGTTGAGTGCAGAATGCCAGATAGCGTGTGTGTGGGGGGGAAATCCCACTATTTACATATCAAATGCATCCAGAGTTTTAACAGACATAACTCAAAACACCACACATTTATCTTTCTCAAAGAAAAGATAAATGGGGTTGTATGCAACTCATTGAAATTGATGGACCCAAATTAGTCATGTGTATTAATTTCAGTGTCCCTTGAAACGACTAACATTTCCCAGTCCTTTAGATATGGAGATGACTATACATGCTGTTACATATTGTTACACAGAATATTAATGTCCCTCAAGATGGGAATTCACAAAATAAAGATATATGTGATTTTTTTTTACAAATTTAATATAGAAACATATTTTCAGTTGCATAAAGCAACTATATTCTCCCCTCTCCTGTTACCTAGTTCTGCCTAAGAATGTTAGATGTACTTTGAAGACTGGTGAACTGCCACACAAAAGCATAAGCTGCACAGATTTTTCCAATTATCCCACTCAGGGGTACAATTAACTGCATTTTCCCTGGATGTCTTCCTTCCTCTTAAGTGAAAATCACTATTGAGGCTTTAAGCAAAGCAACCATCATTCTATTGTATTCTGACTAGCACAGGTCCCAAGGTAACCAGGTAGCTTTTGTGATTTTTATCTCAAAAGCTGGAGAGAGAGACTTACTGAGGAACAATAGCTCATCAAACTCTCTATTTTTCTGGGAGAAAACAAAATGCATGTTGACAGTTCTTACTTTAATCATGTTCTTGCTTCTGCTAAAACATTCACCATCAGATGCTCCATCATTTCATAGGCAATCTGGCAGCTCTTTCCATGCTGTGCCTTGGTAATTCAAAGGTTGAAGCTCAATGGAGGAAATCTACCGGTACTGTGCTCCAGCTCTGGCTGGAAGAGGAGAAGAATCATAGAAACATCAGAAACTGCTTTAATACTGTCCGTCTAGACCAGTATTTTCTACTCTGACCAACAGCAGGGGCTTTCCACAGTCTCAGGCAGAGGTCTTTCACTAGGGATGCAAGAGGGCATCATTTTCTGCCCTGTATTTATCATATTTATTTATATTTGTATTTATTTATTTATTCGTCCATCCATCCATTCATTCATTCATTTATATATCGCTTAAATTTAAATAAAACTCGATAAGCGGTGTACAACATATGTCAAAACATTGTAAAATAGCAGATACAAAAAACACAATTGATAAAATAAAATAAACTGAAAAAACCATCCTCTTTAGTATCAACATATTTTATTTATTTATTTCATTTATATCCCACCCTTCCTCCCAGCAGGATCCCAGGGTGGCAAACAAAAGCACTAAAAATACTTTAAAACATCATAAAAACAGACTTTAAAATATATTAAAAGAAAACATATAGTATGATACTATAGAGTGTAAACATTGCATATAAAATTAAGTACAAGAAATACAAGGAAAAAATCGCAACATAGTAGACTAAACAAAATATCCCCTAGCCTTCAAGAAAAAAATCAAGTTTAAATAAATTTATTTTTAAACATAGTAGATTAAACAAAATCAGCTCATTTCTTAATCGCAATGTAATAAAGCAAAACAATTAAAACAGCCAGCCCCCTTTATAGCAGAATTTCTTCTAACAACAGTTGAAAATAGATATCATTTAGCTTACTCAAACACATCCTAAGATCAATACATTCATGTTCAAACATATCAACATTCTAAACCAACACACTCACTATTTTAGCACACCTCAAAACACACTCTACGAGCACTCACAGAATTCAACTTCACACACCCACATATCATACCATGAGAACCACTCAAATGTATGTACATACATCCAAATAATGCACACACACACTCTAAATAAAACATTCATACCAAACACTCCCCCTTGTCGCTCACTCAAGGGGGCAGAAACTATCCCCAACATACTCTCATCCTGGGGATATAAAAACCACTTTTTCCAACATAGTAGGCAATGACACTTCCCTCCTCTCAACTGAGGAACAAAAAGGGGAGCTCTGGGAATAGGGGGTGAGCTACAGCAAACTGTGGGGGGAAGCTTGCTTTGGTGACCCAGGGGGAAGCGGTGGGGTTGGGGCGGAGCCCTTAGTTAACTAATAAAAATTATTTTTAACCCCCCAAAAACAAATAGTTAAAAAGGAATAGGAACATGAAACAAATAGAGGCTTCTTAGGCAGCTAATTGAGAATTGCAAGGGACAGCTAGCCCCACAAGCACAATTAATGAAAGTTTTATCCCTGTATTTGCAGGAATACATGTTTATATATAAGAAAATCCTCCCCTCCTACCTTCCCATGTGTGGAGTTTATAGTCTAGCTGCTTGCTTTGTTAACTCCAAATTGACCTGTATTTGTAAAGGAAGCTCTTGGAATGGGCTCTCCGCCCTGTGTGAGGAAGGGGCTGACACAGCTTGTCTTGTACAGTTACAAATAACTCTCAAGGCACTCCAATTTGTCTCAGAACTTGGCCAAATACAGTACACAGGAGACATAAGGACTCTGCACCCCAAAAGGTAAGGGTGGTAAGAACCCTCTTCCCTCAGACCCAGGTCAACTACACCCCTGATTATATCGTTTGCAGGCTGAAAGCAACGACAGCAGCAAATGCTGGTTATATTCACAGGGCTGATTGCCATTCTGGACATGGGACATTCTGGACTCTCTGACATACCCATCTTTCATATCACCTGTACTGATCCTTTTTTTAAGTGGAGATGCCAGGGATTGGACCTACGACCTTGTGCAACCAATGGAACTATGGTCCCTGTTAATGCACTGATGACTTTCCTTCTTTTCTAGTCCCTGCTACTACTTGTAGCTCAAAAAGGCATGTAACTTAATATAATGTGGCTGCTTGGTTCATTCTTAGAAACCAGGGATAAAAGAGAGGAGTTCTTTACACCGACTTTGCTCTCATTTTGCTTCCCGGTTGTGTTGAGCACAGCACAAGATGAGCAGAAAGTCCTCAGTGCAGAGATCAAACAGGACAGTTGGAGATGGCATCTAACAGAAATTTTCATTCATATCTCCTTAGCTTCGCTTCCAGCTTCACTCTTCACAATCGTTGTGACCATCAACCTGTACATTACTTCTTTCTTTAAACCCTGTTCTGTGTTTAAATCTTTGCTGTGGGGGACTCCCTCCATCTGCCTCCTCTTTCTACTTTGAGAACAGATTTCAAATGTTCAAAGTTCACTGACTTACTAAATGTGCTCTTCAGTTCATTCTCATGTAAAAACAGCAACAACCCACAACTGTTTGCATAAAACCAAAATCAAATACTGTTAATTAAATTAGACTGTTCAGTCTGGTCTGTATAGATTTACTACTACTACTACTACTAATAATAATAATAATGGACCATTCAACTCAGACAAATGGGTGGCAAGGGGAATAACCATTTCTGATCATCTGTAGGTAAGAGCTTCCCCCCCCAAATTGGAAGAAAAATAGTTTGTGTGCATAAGGTATTTTAAAAATAAATGTTATAACTGGCAAGTGGCATGAATGTTGCTAGAAGGATTAAGTGTTTTGTTGTTCAACTTACAAAAATCAGTTTAAAACGTAATTATTGTTGTAGTTCCGTATTAATGTTGATTGTCAAATCCTCTCATGCCAGGTTTGATGCGTTATCAAAACTCCAAATCAGTGGGTTGCTTACTATATCCACGCTGCCATACCCAAGAAAAAAATGAATGAATTTAATAGGAAAGTGCTTCATTCTAGTCTTTGTAATTTGATGGCTTTGCACCCACAGCCAAACCTCAATGAGTGGGCACATGCATTGTATATAGTGTATTATAGGTTCAGTCCTTTGTTAATTTCCATTTAACAAGGTTTTGATGTGGCAGAGTTAGAAATAGGGATGGATGGATCAGTCCATCATAAATATGCGTTTCTAAATACACTTTTTCTCAGAATATGCATTTTAAAATGCATCATCATCATTGTTGTTGTCGTTGTTGTCTGAAGACTGCATTGCATCACCTGGAAAAGTGCAACAACTGATGAATAGCTATGTTCCATTCCTTGTGTTATTATGGAAGGTGCAAATGATGATAGCTTGCAATGGGAATTGTAAATATGAAAGTGGGCTACCTGTTTATTTTGTGGTTACAGTCACACCATGGTAATTTACAACTAGTTAAACTAGGTAATCCTTTGTCTTGGTCAGGTGGTGGTTTTTCTTTTAGGAGGAACCCTAGATGTGACCTTATCTTTTTCTCAGGTTATAATGCTGTGATGCAGAAGCACTGAAGGAAGAATCTGCTCGCAACAAACACATTTTGTTGTCATGGATCACTGATTCTTATGCTTTCCCAGATTGTCTCCTATGCCTAGATGGGAAAGAGGCAATAAATAACCTGTGGTCACTCACCAGCAATTGCAGTAGATGAACTTGCCCAGTGAATCTTCAAAATGGGTTATGATCGAGTTTGCAACCTGAATACACTAACTTCTTAAAGTGTTTTTCAGATGGGACTCTTGCAGCGCAAGAGTACACTATATATATGTAATGGCTGCAGCCAATTTGGGATTGTGTAACCTAAATGAATCCAGGTCATCCTCCACCATTATTTTCAGTATGCAGCTGCTCTGTTTGAACAACTCTGGAGCAGTCCGTGTATTAGGTTGCTGCCCATATCCGCATGATTCTAGTTACTATGATGCTGTGCAAAATAAAAAATAAAAAATTGGGAGGGTGTTTCCCCTCACACACTCACAATCTTCTAAGAAATGAAATCTCCTGAAGACTTGCTGCCAACTCAGCATTAGAGTGATGTGCATATTAATTGTTGTGTAAATAACTCTTGGGCTTTATTGATCTCCTGAATGTTTGTTTTTCACCCCACTTAAATGTGAATGTGACAAGACAATACACTAAAAATACAAATGGACTAGGCAACATCATCGTATTCTGTCGAATGCACATTAATTTTTCCTGATTTTTTTTTAAAATGCAAATGACAATGTTGTGAAGAATCCATTCCCAACTCTACCTAGGATGCACTTGTTACGTTATGTGTATTAAGCATATGAAAATTATAGGAGCTTATCAAGCAGCCCACAGAATGCCGAGCTTCCAAATAACTTAAACTGAACTGAAAGCTGATTAATTTACTTTAAACTAATCCTTTGTTGATAATCAGTCTTTCATATCCCTGATATACTTAATGCACTGAAAGCTGCCAAGAAGCAAGAAAAAATTTGCTTTGACTGAGTGGAATTGCCTTGCTGCTCTTGGATTGATTGTTATATAGGAGTCCCAATTCTAATAAGGTATATGTATTTTCATTGCTGTCCTTTGATGGCTGTGGAAGTTAAGCATTATAGGCTTCCATGCTTCTTTTGTTTCAGAGAAGAAGAGGACAGTGTGATTCAGTGATAAATTAATCTGAAGTAATTAACTTGTATCAGACAGGATTTCACAGAGCCAATACTTTCATGTGGCTCTTTCCCTTTCATGTAGCTGCTGTGGTCTCAAGAGATGGTATTGATTCAAAGAGCTGGCATACAGCTATTATATTAAGTGCAGAGGTGAGGGCGTACAAATCAAAAAGGAATGTGTAGGTTCGTAACATGCAATTTATGTGAAATCCACTCTAAAGATACTTTCAGAACTCATTAAGGTCAAGTTCTTCAATTATGAGTGTTAGCTTATGGAGTGCCCTTTGGCCAAAGAACAGTGGTACCGACTGTGGGAAATGAGGTACCACAATCAGAGACTGACATCAGATATGCAGTCATCATACTCCTTGCCCATTTATTCTGAAAGTGCTGAAAATCCTATTGACCAATTGTATTTGCAAATAGATTTCTGTGTACTGGGACCAATACATTCCTTCCCAATTGCCTTATAGCTTGGGCTTCATAGAAATGTGTATGAGGTAAGTTGTTAATAAGTCATTGGCCTACATTTTCAGCCAAGTCTTTAACTTCTGCTTAATCTAGTCCTATGCACAAAAGGGAGCTACAACTAATAAACTGTGGCTATCTCTTTTCTTACACACAGTTATACATACACAAATTGTGAAAATATATATTTTAAGCACAAATGGCAGCAGAAGAAGGTTGGGAAAGGGATATACTTCTGAAAGCTTGTCCTTTCATTTCATTAATCCATAATCCTTCTGTGGCTAATTTGAAAACCAGAATATTTTTTAGCTGCTGAAATGACCTCTGACTCTGTGTGTGCATGCATGCAACCCTTCCATAAACTAGAAGTTAGTGATGGCAGGATGGTGGGACAAGTAATGATACAAAAGGCATGCTCTAATGAAAGGGTTTCCCTTGTTTCCATGTACCTATCTCCATGTACACTGTGGGTGGTATTCAATGAAATAGTTGCATAGTGCAACAGGATTGCCACCACCACTCCCCTTCAAGTGTGCCACACCATCCCCAAATCTGCTATAGAGGGTTGGGGGAAAACCCAGAACAGATTTATGTGGAGCACAGGGGGAGGAGAGGGGAAGAACTTTCTATTAACAGAATGTTCACTTTAGCTCTACACTGAATACTTGTTTTTGCCCCTTTTGGTGACATATGGGGATGCCTTTAATATTTTTCCTTAGCATAGATGAATGTGCATGGACATATATACCCACATGGGGATTCAGTCGTTTCCCACAGCAGGACCAGCAGCAATGAGCAGGAACACTGGCAATGAATAGGGGAAATATTTGGAAGCACCTTTGAAGAGAAAAAACAAGCCCTATGTAAGGAGGTGAGAGCTCTGCCTGATCAGCCGTTACAAAGGGTTGAGAATGATCTGGGAGTCCAGCTGCAGAGCACCCAGACTGGGGTGGCTAAAGATATCCAGAAAGTGGATGAGCAGCTGGAGGTCTTGGACTATGAGGAGTTGAAGTCAGAAGCGGAGGAAGAGACCTTGATTGTCCAGAAGCCTGCCGGGAGGAAGACACCAGAAAGCTGGAGGTAAAGCCCCAAGGAATGATGGAGGACAGGTTTAAAAATGAAGAGGAATATGCCTTGGAAGAAAGTGTATAGGCTGGAGAAGAGATGCTGCTCATAGATTTCTCTGTTCCATGTATGCCTGCTGTTGAAGAAGAAATACTGGAGGAAGAAAAGGACGTGGAGAAAGGTGAACTACAGGCTAGAGAAGAACATTTGCTGATAGACTCTAGAGCTTACATCTCTGTAATCTAGTACACACCTTTTGTGTTAGTAAGCCCCACTGAACTCCATAGAAATTACCTTTGCATTGATACGTCTAGGACTGCATTGAAAGTGAGGGTGGGGAGGAGATAGCTTTCCTTCTGTCTCCCATAATCTTATTTCTGGATAGTAAACATTGAACAGCAAGTGATAAAAAAAATAGCAACTGGCATGCCAGCTCAGCCCCTACCAAAGAACTATCCAAAGAGGTGTGTTTTCAATCACTACTAAAAGATGAGCAGTGTCAGCATCGGATGCATCTCAGAGGAATGATCATTTTAGAAACAGGGCACCCCCACCGAGAAGGTCCTTTCCCTCATCACATATTTGACCTTGTGATGGGATGAGAAGGATTGTGCCTGCTAGAATTAATTCATAGGCAGGCAAATATAGGAAGAGGCATTCTCTCAGATATTTCAGCCCCAAGTCAGCAATGAACTGGGTTCACAAATGTTTAAATAATCAGTGCAGAACAATCAGCTGCATTGGCTATCTTCCATGGGTGGGGCTTTGAGATGAACATTCCATCTCTGGTCCACTCCAATGGCATAAATTGGCAGATCTCATGTAACTTTGGCCATTGCTGTCACACACACTTCCTTGCCCACCCTCCCCAATGTAAGCAGTTGTTCCTTGCTATTGATATGGGTTAGCCAGCAGTCGACAGGGCTAGAATTTTGTCTCCATATGCAGTTGCAGGGCCGGCTCCAGGCATGCCAGGGCCCTTTGGCATCAGTTTGCTCTGGGCCCCAGTGTGTGTGCGCATTCACGTGCACATGCACGTTTGTGCACACGCGGCCCCCGCCCCACCCCCACCTACCTGTCTCCTGTCTTTTACTATTGCCATTAACCAAGATGGCAGCTGCGGTTTCCCTAAGGCGATGAAGCCTCCGCTGCCATCTTGGTTGATGGCACGCGTGTGTGCTACACATGCGCATCTCTGCCATCAACTAAGATGGTGGCAGGGGCTTAAGTACTTTAGGGAAACCGCAGCCACCATCTTCATTAAGGGCAATACTAAAAGGCAGGAGACAGGTAAGTAGGGGGTGTGGGGGGCTGCGGTTCGCCATGGATCACGGAATGGCTGATGAGGGCCCCCCGTTACCCTGTAGCTCCAGGGTCCCTCGGGGCAGTGCCCCACCTGGACGCTCTTTAGAACCGTCCCTGTGCAGTTGGTCAATTTGATTTGGGTGCTCTCTCTCTCTCTCTCTCTCTCTCTCTCTCTCTGTGTGTGTGTGTGTGTGTGTATGTGTGCCTTCCTCATGACAATACTGTTGGTGTGCAGTTTAATTGCTTTATGTTGTATCTCTGAGACAATTTGTCAATTGCAGGCACTGGAGGTATTTGGCCAGATCTATTACAGGAGTCAGCTAGAGTTGGTGCTCCCCAAAGGCCCCCCCCATAAGGGATATTGGGATTGTGCTTCAAGGGTCCATTCCACTTTAGGGACTGGCATATTTGTCACACACCCAGATCACAGGAGGATGGGTCCATGTTATCAGGTTGTCCAGTACTGGGCTTATGATTTGTTCCACTCCCAACAACATTATCCAACTATGTAGGCAGGCCAGTGACTGGATCCCTGTTCTGCACCAGTTTTCAACAATATGCTTTCCTCCAGATGCTTTGGATATGCTGATTGAAGTTTATGGGAGTTGCAGTCAAAAACATCTGAAGGACACCAGGTTGGCAACACTACAATCTATAACCAACCTTGCATTATAACGAATTCTTGTCTCTGCTCCCTTTACCCTACACCAACTATGCACTGTTGGAGTGTATGTGTGAGAGAGAGGGGTATGAAGCAGTGACATTCATGAGAAGTGTGCAAGTGTCCAAAAGTCTATTTTCATCTGAAATATTGCAGGGAGTGTGAAACACTCCTACCCTGCATTTATATCAGCTATGTGACAGTGACTCCAGAGTTTATTGTTGAAACCAGTGATGAAAAGCTAAATTACAGAGCCCAGTGACCAATTTTCTTGGATACCATTCTTCGGAGAGGTTTATTTTATTTATTTGTTTGTTTGTTTGATTGATTTATATCCCACTCTTCCTCCCAGTAGGAGCCTAGGGCAGCAAGAGGTTTGTAGACAACATACATCAATCTGTTCTGTGCTTGCTTGACTCACCTGAATTTGGCATTCTTTGTGTTTTAAATTACTGCACGGTCACCCAGCTTTATTGTACTTAGTCTGTACATTGTCTTAAACAATGTTCTTCTTTGGGACACAATATTTTGAAATCCCTCTGCCCAGTGGTGAACGGCTAGATGTGGCACTGATCCTAAGCACACTTCTCATAGAATCATAGAAGAAACTTCTATTGAAATAAGGGCATTACTTCTCTTGCTTAAGATTGAGGGACATGTGTGTGTGTGTGTTTAACACATTTATAGACTGCCTGTTAGACAAGAACCTAAGTACATAAGAAGAGCCTGCTGGATCAGGCCAATGGCCCATCTGGTGAACCATCCTGTTCTCACAGATGCCCATGGGAAACCCACAAGAAGGACCTGAGTGCAAAGAGCACTCTCCCCTCCTATGGCTTCTAGCAGCTGGTATTCGAAAGCATACTGCCTTTGACTATGGAGGCAGAACATAGCTATCATGGCTAGTAGCCACTGATAGATTTTTCCTCCATGAATTTGTCTAATCCTGTTTTAAATCCATCCAAGTTGGTAGACATCACTGCCTCTTGTGGGAGCCAATTCCATAGTTTAACTATGCACTGTGTGAAGAAGTACTTTCTTTTGTCTGTCCTGAATCTTCAAACATTCAGCTTCATTGGATGGCCACAAGTTCTACTGTTAGAGAAGGAGAAAAGCTTTCCTCTGACCGCTTTCTCCGTGCCATGCATCATTTTATACACTGTCATGTTACCTCTGACTTGCCTTTTCTAAAAAGCCCCTAGTGCTTCCCTTCCTCATAGGTTGCTCCATCTTCTTGGTCATTTTGATTGCTCTTTTCTAAACCTTTCCCACCTCTGCAATATCCTTTTTGAGATGAGGCAATCAGAACTGCACAGTGTTCCAAATGCAACTGCACCACAGATTTATGTAATGGCATTGTGACACTGACACTTTTATTTTCAATACCTTTTCTAATGATCCCTAGCATAGAATTTGCCTTTTTTTACAACTGTTGCACACTAGGTTGACATCTTCATTGAGCTATCCACGACAACCCCAAGCTCTCATTATTGATCAGTCATTATTATTTATTATTATTATTATTTATTAAATTTATTAGTCGCCCATCTGGCTGGATGTCCAGCCACTCTGGGCGACGTACAAGATAAAAGCAATACATTAAAACATTAACATTTAAAACCATAACAATAAAAACCTAACCCACCCCAAAAGCCTGCCTGAAGAGCCAGGTCTTCAAGGCCCGGCGGAAGCTCATCATAGAAGGGGCATGGCGGAGATCATTTGGGAGAGAGTTCCACAGGGTGGGGGCCACTATTGAAAAAGCCCTCTCTCTAGTCCTCACCAGTCTTGCTGTTTTAACCGGTGGGATCGAGAGAAGGTCTTCTGAGGCTGATCTTGTTGAGCGGCATCCCTGACGATGCTGGAGGCACTCCTTCAGATAGACTGGGCTAAAACCGTATAGGGTTTTAAAGGTCAAAACCAACACCTTGAATTGGGCCGGTAAACAACCGGTAGCCAGTGCAACTCCTTCAGCACTGGAGTGATGTGATCTTGCCAGCGGCTGCCTTTAATCAGACGAGCCGCCGCATTCTGTACCAGTTGCAGCTTCCGGACCGTTTTCAAGGGTAACCCCACGTAGAGCGCATTACAGTAATCTAGGCGAGAGGTGACCAGGGCATGTACTACCGGTGGGAGCAGATGGTTGGGAAGGTAGGGGCGCAGCCTCCGTATCAGATGGAGTTGATACAGCGCCGCCTGGCTCACAGCCGAGACTTGAGCTTCCATGGTCAGCTGGGAGTCAAGAATGACCCCCAGGCTGCGGACCTGGTCTTTCAGGGGCAATCGTACCCCATTGAGCACCAGGTCCACATCCCCCAGCCTTCCCTTGTCTCCCACAAACAGTACCTCGATTTTGTCAGGGTTCAGCTTCAGTTTATTCCTTCCCATCCAGCCACTCACCGACTCCAGGCACTTGGACAGGGTTTCTACAGCCAACCTCGGTGCAGATTTAAATGAGAGATAGAGCTGTGTGTCATCCGCATACTGATGACATTGCAGCCCAAATCTCCTGATGATTGCCCCCAGCGGCTTTATATAGATGTTGAACAGCATCGGGGAGAGGATGGAACCCTGTGGCACCCCACAAGTGAGAGGCCAAGGATCCGAAACCTCATCCTCCAATGCCACTCTTTGGTACCTACCAGAGAGGAAGGAATGGAACCACTGCAATACAGTGCCCCCCACACCTAACCTCTCCAGGTGGTCCAAGAGGATAACGTGGTCAATGGTATCGAAAGCCGCTGAGAGATCAAGGAGGACAAGGAAGGTGCATTCGCCCCTATCCCACACCCTCCTCATATCATCTACCAAGGCGACCAGGGTTAAAATTAAAAAGGTGGCAGAGCAGCTTTTAAACTGACTGACGGGAGAAACCCGACAGGAGCTGAGAAAGGTCCGGTTCGGAATAAACCTCCCCCCGGGATACAAACCAAAGAAATGATGAAATTTTAAAAGGGGTAGGCCTAGAAGTAGGCATTGTGAGAGCAGGGGCACAGGATATAAATTCAGAAGAGCAAAATTACCACAGGCCTAACCACAAGCGCCAAAGACACTTGAAGAGAGACACTGCTTACAAGTGCCTGTACGCTAATGCTAGGAGCCTGCGAACCAAGATGGGAGAACTGGAGTGCTTGGTCTTAGAGGAGAGCATTGATATAGTGAGCATAACGGAGACCTGGTGGAATGGAGAAAACCAGTGGGATACGGTTATCCCTGGATATAAACTATATCGGAAGGACAGGGAAGGACGTATTGAAGGCATTGAATCCAGCAAGCTCGAAACCCCAAAAGAGGCAGACTCCTCCACAGAATCGTTGTGGGTGGTGATACCATGCCCCAGGAGGGACTTAATACTGGGAACGATCTATCGTCCCCCTGATCAAAATGCTCAGGGAGACCTTGAGATGAGATATGAAATTGAGGAAGCATCCAAACTAGGAAGTGTGGTAGTAATGGGTGACTTCAACTACCCGGACATAGACTGGCCGCATATGTGTTCCAGTCATGACAAAGAAGCAAAGTTTCTAGATATTCTAAATGACTATTCCCTAGACCAGTTGGTCATGGAACCGACCAGAGGGACGGCAACCCTGGACTTAATCCTCAGTGGGGACCGGGACCTGGTGCGAGATGTAAGTGTTGTTGAACCGATTGGGAGCAGTGACCACAGTGCTATTAAATTAAACATACATGTAACTGGCCAATTGCCAAGAAAATCCAACACGGTCACATTTGACTTCAAAAGAGGAAACTTCACAAAAATGAAGTTTTCCTTGGTAAAAGGAAAGCTGAAAAACAAAGTCCAGAGAGTCACATCACTCGAAAATGCTTGGAAGTTGTTTAAAAACACTATATTAGAAGCTCAACTGGAGTGCATACCGCAGATCAGAAAAGGTACCGCCAGGGCCAAGAAGATGCCAGCATGGTTAACGAGCAAAGTCAAGGAAGCTCTTAGAGGCAAAAAGTCTTCCTTCAAAAAATGGAAGTCTTGTCTGAATGAAGAAAATAAAAAATAACACAAACTCTGGCAAAAGAAATGCAAGAAGACAATAAGGGATGCTAAAAAAGAATTTGAGGAGCACATTGCTAAGAACATAAAAACCAACAACAAAAAATTCTATAAATACATTCAAAGCAGGAGACCATCTAGGGAGGCGATTGGACCCTTTGATGATAAGGGAGTCAAAGGTGTACTAAAGAACGATAAGGAGATTGCAGAGAAGCTAAATGAATTCTTTGCATCTGTCTTCACAGTGGAAGATATAGGGCAGATCCCTGAACCTGAACTAACATTTGCAGGAAGGGATTCTGAGGAACTGAGACAAATAGTGGTAACGAGAGAGGAAGTTCTAAGCTTAATGGACAATATAAAAACTGACAAATCACCGGGCCCAGATGGCATCCACCCGAGAGTTCTCAAAGAACTCAAATGTGAAATTGCTGATCTGCTAACTAAAATATGTAACTTGTCCCTCGGGTCCTCCTCCGTGCCTGAGGACTGGAAAGTGGCAAATGTAACGCCAATCTTCAAAAAGGGATCCAGAGGGGATCCCGGAAATTACAGGCCAGTTAGCTTAACTTCTGTCCCTGGAAAACTGGTAGAAAGTATTATTAAAGCTAGATTAACTAAGCACATAGAAGAACAAGCCTTGCTGAAGCAGAGCCAGCATGGCTTCTGCAAGGGAAAGTCCTGTCTCAGTAACCTATTAGAATTCTTTGAGAGTGTCAACAAGCGTATAGATAGAGGTGATCCAGTGGACATAGTGTACTTAGACTTTCAAAAAGCGTTTGACAAGGTACCTCACCAAAGGCTTCTGAGGAAGCTTAGCAGTCATGGAATAAGAGGAGAGGTCCTCTTGTGGATAAGGAATTGGTTAAGAAGCAGAAAGCAGAGAGTAGGAATAAACGGACAGTTCTCCCAATGGAGGGCTGTAGAAAGTGAAGTCCCTCAAGGATCGGTATTGGGACCTGTACTTTTCAACTTGTTCATTAATGACCTAGAATTAGGAGTGAGCAGTGAAGTGGCCAAGTTTGCTGATGACACTAAATTGTTCAGGGTTGTTAAAACAAAAAGGGATTGCGAAGAGCTCCAAAAAGACCTCTCCAAACTGAGTGAATGGGCGGAAAAATGGCAAATGCAATTCAATATAAACAAGTGTAAAATTATGCATATTGGAGCAAAAAATCTGAATTTCACATATACGCTCATGGGGTCTGAACTGGCGGTGACCGACCAGGAGAGAGACCTCGGGGTTGTAGTGGACAGCACGATGAAAATGTCGACCCAGTGTGTGGCAGCTGTGAAAAAGGCAAATTCCATGCTAGCGATAATTAGGAAAGGTATTGAAAATAAAACAGCCGATATCATAATGCCGTTGTATAAATCTATGGTGCGGCCGCATTTGGAATACTGTGTACAGTTCTGGTCGCCTCATCTCAAAAAGGATATTATAGAGTTGGAAAAGGTTCAGAAGAGGGCAACCAGAATGATCAAGGGGATGGAGCGACTCCCTTATGAGGAAAGGTTGCAGCATTTGGGGCTTTTTAGTGTAGAGAAAAGGCGGGTCAGAGGAGACATGATAGAAGTGTATAAAATTATGCATGGCACTGAGAAAGTGGATAGAGAAAAGTTCTTCTCCCTCTCTCATAATACTAGAACTCGTGGACATTCAAAGAAGCTGAATGTTGGAAGATTCAGGACAGACAAAAGGAAGTACTTCTTTACTCAGCGCATAGTTAAACTATGGAATTTGCTCCCACAAGATGCAGTAATGGCCACCAGCTTGGACGGCTTTAAAAGAAGATTAGACAAATTCATGGAGGACAGGGCTATCAATGGCTACTAGCCATGATGGCTGTGCTCTGCCACCCTAGTCAGAGGCAGCATGCTTCTGAAAACCAGTTGCCGGAAGCCTCAGGAGGGGAGAGTGTTCTTGCACTCGGGTCCTGCTTGTGGGCTTCCCCCAGGCACCTGGTAGGCCACTGTGAGAACAGGATGCTGGACTAGATGGGCCACTGGCCTGATCCAGCAGGCTCTTCTTATGTTCTTATGTTCTTATGTTCAGGGCTGTTTCAGTCCCATGTCCAGGCCTGAAGCCCGATTGAAATGGATCCAGATAATCCGCTTCCTTCAAGTGCGCTTGCAACTGTTTTACCACCACCCGCTCAATCTCCTTGCCTAAGAATGGCAAATTTGAGACTGGGCGAAAGTTGTTCAGATCATTGCCAGTTCACGCTGCATAAACGTTTATGTGAAATTAATTTTTTTTTGCTCCAATATGCATAAATTTACAGTTGTTTACATTTTGTTTCATTTGCTATTTTACTGCCCATTCACTCAGTTTAGAGAGGTCCTTTTGGAGCTCTTTGCAATCCCTTTTTGTTGTAACAACCCTGCACAATTATAGCAAACTTGGCCACCTCACTGCTCACCCCTAGCTCTAGGTCGTCTATTAACAAGTTAAAGAACACAGGCCCCAATACTGATCCTTGGGGGGCTCCATTTTCTACAGCCCTCCATTAGGAGATCTGTCCATTAATTCCTGCTCTCTGCCTCCTGCTACTTAACCAATTCCTGGTACACAAGAGGACCTCTTATTCCATGACTTCTAAGCTTACTCAGGAGTCTTTGGTGAGGTATCTTGTTGAAAGCTTTTAGAAAGTCGAAGTACACTGTGGCAACCAGATCACCTCTATCTATATGCTTGTTGGCACTTTCAAGGAACTCTACAGTATTACAAAACACTTTACAAATTTTGAAACTGTACAGTCTTGATAACAATTAATACAGCACAACAAAAGAAGATCATACTGGACAATCATATATGTGGGTTGCCTCACTGAACTGAATTCATTGAGTAAATATATATAGAATATGGTGTCTCATAAGCCTTTTCACACATGAATATAGCTCTATGATGCTCTTAAATCCATAAAGTTGCCCTGAATGAAAGGTTCCACACACCTACTTGGTAACAAGCACCTTTAAACAGGCAGTCTTCACATAGGCAAATCTCTCTCATGACTTGTGTGAAACTAGCAGTGGAATTCCTTCTTCACACATGTAGATTTGAACATTCTGGGTGGACAAGGGGGGAAACTATTGATGGGTGTTGTCCATTGCTATGAATACTGTGAATTTTCTGCTGAAAGAAGCTAAGGGAATTGGCTGACAAGGGTTTTGTTGTTTTACTTGATACACAGTTCATAGCCTGTATTCAAGTATTTCTATACTTATGGCATTAGTGTTACTGGATTTAAGGAAAACATCACAACTGCTGCTGCTTAAAATCCCTTTAGTGCCCATGAATCTAGAGCATGGGTTCCCAAACTATGGTCTGCAGAACACCAGTGTGCCATGAGCTGCATTCATATAATTAATAAAATAAGCAACAAAAATACAATTAAAAATCATACACAGTGCATTATAATTGCTACAGAAGGCAGAAAAAATCATTATGTGGTCTGCCAAGTTCCTCCATACTCTTCAAGTAATCCATGGGAGTAGAAGTTTGGGAACCACTTATCTAGAAAACAATGATAATTGAAAAACAAAACCTTGGATAACATTCAACTACATAATTGTGCTAGTGCAATGGGACTCTCCTCCCCCTGCACACACCTTGCACCATCCCCAAATCTGCTCCGGAGGGTTGGGGGAACCCACAGAACAGATTTAGGGGGTACACAGGGGGAGGAGAGGGAGAGAATGTTGTGTTACAAGGAGAAATCTGAACCAGCTACTATGTTGAATACAATCTCTTGCTTTTATTTTCTCTGCCCAAGGACCCATAAATGTTGACTTTAACTATTGTGATGGACTCATCAAAAATGGGTGGGGGAAAAAGGAATTTTGAAAATACAGTAACAGATTAGGCTCAGCTCAGTTGTTTGAATATGTCTCTTTTCTTGTGGCTCTTGCCAAATTTATCTATATGAAAATCTGGCTGTAAGCCATTGGAAATTTGTATTTCCTGAAGTGTTTAATGGTGTGACTTTTATTAGGTATGAATAGATGAGCACTCATCATTTTCCTTCATGTTATAAGGACTAGTAGGAAATGCCAAAATGCCATAAGGTGTTAAGAAGCAGAGTTCAATGCTAAATAGTTCTACATGGCATGCCAAGCTTATATTATTACCTTCTTTGCCAATTTATAGCAACACTGTGGATGTTTTGAATAAAATTAATCATTTGGCAGAAAACAAGGCAGTTTGGTACTGTGGGGCAATGAGGAATTGGATCATAGAACAGTGTCTACCCTACAGAAGCTGGCAAGGAATTTAGATCCCTGGGAGCCTCAACCACCTCCTAGGTAGAAGATGCAGGACTTTGCCGCTGGATTTAGATTAGATATGGGGCTCATCTATGTGGGAGCATTTCTTCATAGCAAATATACTGATTTTACCTTCATTACTGATTTGCACCGTCCACAGTAAGTGCTCAATGCCAGCTGCAAACACAGAGATTTCCATTCACACCCTCTATGAAGGATCAATCATGCAATTTCCTAATGATCACACCCTCTAACTATCATATGTGCTCCCTCTGGTTGTCCTCTGGTTACTAGGTAACCAAGCATGCTCAGTCTGTTCTACCAGCTGCAGTAGGTTCCTTTTTTAAAAAACAAAAAATATCTGGATGTGCGATTATTTCTATTTTCACTTCTATGATACAGCTGAAATACAAATATTTGTTTGAGCAATGTTATACTTTTGCGCACAAGTTAGGGGAAAAAGAAAAATAATGGCACTGTTTACAGCAACATATAAAAGGCCAGCAGAATGGAGGAGATCAGCCGGAAGCTGTTTGTCAGCCCACAGAAACAAAATGAGTGAAGGGAGGAGAAAGTGAATGTGGAAAGGGTAACAACTGACACACTCACCTGAAAAACAGTGAAGCAAAGTGTCTACAAGAAGGAGTGCAGCACAGTGGAGACATATTTTTCTCCATTTTTCAGTATTATCAGCAGATTGGGTTAGTATAGATTTATAGGGGAAAACTGCATGATAGCTTCTGTTTGCCAGTAACATCATGTGAACCATGCATATTTAAAAGGAGATGTGAGTAACACCAAACACACAGTAAACCACTGTGTAGATGAGCCCATGGATGTAAAAACTAGCAGTAGAGAGAAAGAGAGAGAGTGCCAGCTAAATTCCAGGGTATGGCTGAAATATCTGAAGAAGGAAAGTGAAGCAACTTCTACCCCACCCCAAAACAGTTTTCTCTAATTGTCTATGGATAATTGGAAAGACAAGAGAGATCTGAAAATCCTTGACACATTTGCATTCTTTCCTCTACTGTTCCCTATGCCTCCTCCGTAATGTGAATAATAGTGCAAAGGTCTCTACTGAATACACAGTCATGCTTTGCCCACCGGGGTACTCGGTTCAGCATCAAGGTAGATCCGAAGGTCGGGAGGTGGGGTCGCTGTGGTCTATAAGAGTTCCATCTCACTCATCAAGCACCATGTCCATGTAGTTACTGGTCTGGAGTGTTTGCACCTTGTGTTGGGTAAGAGGGACAGACTGGGAATCTTGTTGATGTACCGCCCACCTTGCTGCCCAACGGCCTCCCTAACTGAGCTGACGGAAGTGGTCTCAGAGGTATTGCTGAGATCCCCTAGACTATTGGTACTGGGGGATGTCAACGTCCATGCCGAGGCTACTTTATCTGGGGCGGCTCAGGACTTCATGGACTCCATGACAACCATGGGGCTGTCCCAATATGTTAGTGGCCCAACACATACGTCAGGGCATACTCTAGATCTTATTTTTGCTACTGGACACGGGGATGGTGATCTGGATGTGGGGAGTTTTACATCTCTCCCTTTGTCATGGACAGATCACCGCTTGCTGAAGTTTAGACTCTCAGTGGCTTTTCCCCTCTGTAAGGGTGGGGGACCTATTAAATTGGTCCACCCCCGGAGACTAATGGATCCTGAAGGTTTTCAAAGGGCTCTGGGGGCTTTTCCGGCTGATAAGACTGGCGCTCCTGTCGAAGCCCTGGTCGAACTGTGGAACGCGGAGATGGCCAGAGCGGTTGACACGATTGCTCCTGCGCGCCCTCTCCTGTGTAGAGCTCATACAGCTCCATGGTATACCCCGGAGGTGAGAGCGATGAAACAAGATAGGAGACGGCTCGAGCGGAAGTGGAGGCGAACTCCTGATGGATACAACTATGAGTTGGTAAGTGTTTCCACCAAACTGTATTTAGAGGCGGTGAGGGTGGCAAAAAAACAACATTTTGCCGCCACTATTAAGTCATCTCTTTGCTGCCCAGCGGAGCTTTTTAAAGTTGTCCGAGGGCTACTTCATTCTGGCCCTCAGGACGTGATAGAGTCATCGGTGGCCTGCTGTAAGGAGTTTGCTGGACCCTTTCAAAATAAGATCTTATGCATCCGTTGGGACTTAGACTCCCAGTTTATAGCAGTTGATCCTAATGACGTGTCCGGAGCACAGTCCTGTCATGTTTTATTGGATGAGTTTCAGTTCGTTCAGCTCGAGGACGTGGACAAGGTGCTTGGACAGGTACGTGCAACCACTTCGATACTGGATCCTTGCCCCTCTTGGCTAATAAAAACTAGCAGGGATGGAACAGCTAGTTGGGCCAGGGAGGTGATAAACGCCTCTTTACGAGAGGGAGTGGTCCCTGGCCGTCTGAAAGAGGCGGCAGTGAGACCACTTCTGAAAAAACCTTCCTTGGACCCAGATAATTTCAACACCTACAGACCAGTAGCGCATGTTCCATTCCTGGGCAAGATCTTGGAGCGAGTGGTTGCCGGCCAGCTCCAGGCACTGTTGGATGAAACCGATTATCTAGACCCATTTCAATCAGGTTTCAGGCCTGGTTTCGGCACCGAGACAGCCTTGGTCGCCCTGTATGATGACCTATGTCGGGAGAGGGACAGAGGGAGTGTAACTCTGTTGATTCTCCTTGATCTCTCAGCGGCTTTTGATACCATCGACCATGGTATCCTTCTGGAGAGGCTCGCAGAGTTGGGAGTTGGTGGTACTGCTTGGCAGTGGTTCCGCTCCTACTTGGCAGGTCGTCTCCAGAAGGTAGTGCTTGGGGAACATTGCTCGACACCGTGGGCTCTCCAATGTGGAGTCCCGTAGGGGTTGGTTCTGTCTCCCATGCTTTTCAACATCTACATGAAGCCGTTGGGTGCGGTCATCAGGAGTTTTGGAGTGCATTGTCATCAGTATGCTGATGACACGCAACTCTACTTCTCCTTTTCATCCTCTTCAGGTGAGGCTGTCAATGTGCTGAACCGTTGCCTGGCCTCGATAATGGACTGGATGAGAGCTAACAAACTGAGGCTCAATCCAGACAAGACTGAGATGCTGTTGGTACGCGGTTTCTCTGATCAGACGGTGGATATATGTAGAGTGCAGCACCAATTTACCAGTATAACCAGTAGAGTCCAGTAGCGTTTTAGCTTGTGTATCAGTGCCAGTCACCGACCGAAATAATAGACCATCAGCCAAGTCTTTAAGAAAACAAAACTTTACTGTTTTCACACCGTGCTCCGTCTCTTGCTTACCAACCAACTCTATAATGCTTTCCTATTACCCCCCACACCTCTGTGCGCTCATTGAAGCCTTTTTATTGCTGCTTCACTTATCAGTTACAGCTGCAGCCTGACCTTGGGCGTTTCTGCCAAGTGCTGTCAATTACTGGCTTCACTGTGTCTTTAACTCCTAACGGTCTTGTCTGGAACTGGCTGTGTTGCCCACCTAAGCCTGACAGCCCCCACCTTCCAGACAGACGTTTCAAGTTACAATTTTACATTTTTTCACAGTACAATTATACATTTCCTTTGTTACATACATTTGCTTTTTACTTTGTACAGTCTTCAGGCATTTTTCACTTTTCTACATTCTTTACACATTTAACACATATATGCACAGTCACTGTCACCTTCTTGAGCATACTTTGCCATTCGTTCTCTTATGCTATTTATGAACAGAGTATCACTGTCTGTTATTACTTTGCACTGTTTGTTTTCCTCTTTGTTCGTCTCACCCTGTATGGCTGATACTTGGAAACGTTCTGGAGGTTTCCCTTTGTTTTGTCTTGTTGACCTCCTTAATGTTTCTGTTTCTTGTTCCTGTTCTGTATCTATGTCTGTGCTTGATGCACTGCTACTGGAATCAGAGCTGCTTGTCTCTATCTCCTGTTTTGTTTCTTCCCTTTCCTGTTTTATTTGTTGAGCAGGCTCTGTTGCATTTATGCCATTTGTGTCACTGCAATCTAGATTTACATATGTTTTGTGGTTCTCTGAGTCTTGTTCTTGTGTTCTAACACTCCTGCTGAGTGTTACACTACCATCCTGTGGAACCCACACATGGTAATTTACATTCTGATACCCCAACACATATCCTTTCTTCGCTCTGGGAGCCAATTTTCCCTTTCTCTTTCCCTTGGGAACATGCACCCAGCATGGGGAACCAAATCTCAGTATGTGTAGTAGTCTGGGCTTTCTTTTGTACAACAGTTCATATGGTGACATGGCAATAGTTCTATGCAGTACTCTGTTTTGAATATAAGCAGCATACATTAAACTTTCTCCCCAGAAAGATTGATCAAGGCCTGAATCCTTTAACATTGCTCTCATTGCATCCTGCAATGTTTTGTTTTTCCTTTCTGCTGTCCCGTTCTGATGTGGAGAAAACGGGGCGGTTACAGCATGATTTATTCCTTTCTTTTCAAAATATTCTTCCAGGGACTTTCCTGTGAACTCCCCGCCCTGGTCAGATCTAATCTGTTGCACCTGTGTACCATGCTGCACTTCTACTCTGTTTAGAAAACGTTTTAATTGCTCTGCAGCCTCATCTTTTGTTTTCAATAACTTTACATGACAAAATCTTGAAAAATCGTCAACAATCACGAGAAAATATTTAGCACCACCTTTTGTTTTGGGAAATGGTCCCGCTAAATCAACATGTATTGTCTGATAAGGCTTATCTGTATTTCTTTCAGCTACTTTGTTAATTGGAGCTACAGTGGCCTTTGTCTGCTGACATACTTCACACTGCATGTATTGCTTGCAGTCTTTTAGTTGTACATCAGCACTGAATTGCTCTGCCTTTTTCACAGTCTCATAATTTACATGCCCCAGCCTTCGGTGCCATTCATGGATACATCTATCATGTGTTTTCTTATGCGTTACTAGTGAGGCTTGTACTGCAGGGTTTACATTTACATAGAACATGCCTTCCTTACAATATCCTTTTAGGCACACCTTTCCCCTTTTCATTATTTCACATTTCTTGTTACTAAATAACACACTATAATTCATTTGCAATAGTTTTGAAACTGACAGAATGTTGTTAGTTAAATTAGGCACGAATAAAACATTTGTCATTATTGTTTGTAAAGCACATAACTGTACTGTACCCTTACCCATCACCTGTTGTTTAGTGCCATCAGCTAAACTCACGTCTTCATTAGCTGGCACCATTGTTTTAAATAGACTTTTATCTTTTATCAGTGAATGGGTGGAACCTGAGTCCAGGACCCACAAGCTATTGTCTCTGTTAACAAAGTCTTTTTCATTCTTTGTCTTTGCACTCACCAACTGTACGTGTGAGGGTTTTCTTCCATCCCTCCTCCTTCTCAGTAAGTCACAGTCCCGCCTTAAATGATGCAAGGAGCCGCAGTTGTAACAAGCTTTAGTCCCAAAAGCCTTTATCTCAGTCTTTTCTTTTCTTTCACTCCTTTCGTTCCGTCCCTCTTGCCTTTGTTTTGTTTCTTTTCTTCTCTCCCACTCTTGCTTTAGTTTGTCTGCAACATATCGAAACGAAAGTCCAGAATCGGGCATCGCTTCAAGTGCGCTGATAACAGGATTCCAAGTGTCATTAAGTGTTGAAAGAGTGATATAGATCTGCTGCGTTTCACAGTGTTCCACTCCCCTTTCTTGTAATTCTACAAACAGGCTTGTAATGTTCATTAAGTGTTCTGACATAGTTACTTCGTCAGTTAGCCGCATTCTGTATAGTTTTCTCGCAAGACTTATTCTACTGCTAGCTGTTTCTTGAACATAATATGTTCTTAAAGCAGTCCACATTTCTTTAGCAGTCTCTTTACCTCTTAGAAGCAGTAGTTGCGAGTCTCCAACAGCCAAGATAATTAATGACTTTGCTCTTTCATCCAAGCGTAGCCATTCAGCAGGTGGTGGAACGGAGGGGGGTTGTTGGTCAATTACCTGCCATAATTCTTCTCTGTTTAGATAGGCTTGCATCCGCAGCCGCCAGCATGAGTAATTTCGTTCAGAGAGATGTTCCAGTGGAATGCCAGCCAAAGTTACTCCAGTCATTCTTGCAGACCTCTTATCACTTTGGTTTCCAGGCAACACGGTTCTCTATCTCTGCTTTGCCGCTCTCCCACAGCTCAGCTTCCTTCGGTTGTCCGGCGTAGCACAAGCTTGCTCACTGGTTTTAACTGGGTGTTACTGGTTTGGAACTGGGCCCATAACCCTTGTAGAGTGCAGCACCAATTTACCAGTATAACCAGTAGAGTCCAGTAGCGTTTTAGCTTGTGTATCAGTGCCAGTCGCCGACCGAAATAATAGACCATCAGCCAAGTCTTTATGAAAACAAAACTTTACTGTTTTCACACCGTGCTCCGTCTCTTGCTTACCAACCAACTCTATAATGCTTTCCTATTAGCCCCACACCTCTGTGTGCTCATTGAAGCCTTTTTATTGCTGCTTCACTTATCAGTTACAGCTGCAGCCTGACCTTGGGCGTTTCTGCCAAGTGCTATCAATTACCAGCTTCACTGTGTCTTTAACTCCTAACGGTCTTGTCTGGAACTGGCTGTGTTGCCCACCTAAGCCTGACAATATATACCCTGTCCTGGATGGGGTTACACTCCCCCTAAAGGAGTGGGTTTGTAGTCTGGGAGTTCTTTTAGATCCTTCCCTGTCACTGGAGGCTCAAGTAGCCTCGGTGGCACGGAATGCATTCTACCATCTTCGGTTGGTAGCCCAGCTACGTCACTATCTGAGCAGGGAGGACCTCACATCAGTGGTACATGCTCTGGTAACCTCGCGATTGGATTACTGTAATGCGCTCTACGTAGGGCTGCCTCTGAAGACAGTTCGGAAGCTACAGCTTGTGCAAAACGCGGCTGCCAGATTGATAACGAGGACCAAGCGGTCCGAACACATAACACCTCTTCTGGCCCGCTTGCACTGGCTTCCAATTTGCTTCCGAGCCAGATTCAAAGTGCTGGTTTTGACCTATAAAGCCTTATACGGCGTGGGACCACAATACCTGTTGGAACGCCTCTCCCAATATGAACCTGCCCGTACACTGCGCTCGACATCGAAGGCCCTCCTCTGAGCTCCGACCCACAGAGAAGCTCGGAGGATGGTAACAAGAACTAGGGCCTTCTCAGTGGTGGCCCCCGAACTGTGGAACAGTCTCCCCGATGAGGTGCGCTTGGCGCCGACGCTGCTGGCTTTTCGGCGCCAGGTTAAAACCTTCCTCTTTTCTAGGGCTTTTAATTTAACTTAATTTAGTTTTAAAGTGTGTTGTAATTGTTTTTAGATCTTTCATTCTCTGTACTTTTGCTGTATGGTATTATTGGATTTTATTGTATATATTTGTATTGCGTGTTGTTCACCGCCCAGAGAGCTATGCTGGTGGGGCGGTATAAAAATTTAAATAAATAAATAAATAAATAAATAAATAAATAGTAGCATACAATGGTGTATAAACTCATCTGGTAGCCTTCATACTTTCTGTCTATGACAAGCGGCCACTTGGCAGATGCTTGTCTGCCTTTATCAGATAATAATAATGTGTGGTATTAAGTGGAAGGAATGTCCTGTGTTGAAAACCCCAGTAGCTCTTAGCAATCACAACCTTGAATTGCAGCTGGATTTAAGGCTATGAGCGCATTAGTCGCCTACAGCAAATTGTTTCCATTGGCCATGCCTGGAGGTGCAATGGGTTGATCTGCTGATCAGTTGCAAAATCTGTGTGAAGCTTAATTTAAAAAAAAGCACTTGAGCTGCTCCCACCCGGTTTTACAGTAAAAAGAGATGGGGTTTAACTAGCGTTATGTACCCCCAGTTTCAGAAAAGAGACATGGAGACTGTGATGTTCCTGTATTAGTGTAAATAGGGTAAGTGCTATTTGTATAGGAGATACATGGTAAGTAGAATGAAAGAGGAAGGGGGAGTGAATGGACAGTAGAATGTTGGATGATTGGCTGAATGTTTAAAATGGCTGACAGTATAAAAGGAAGAATGACAGTGGAATCTGGGTGGTGGTGAATGTTAGTGGGTTGTTTTGGTGGGTTTTGAGAGGAGATTGTGTGGAGAGTTGGTGGATGTGAGGAGAGGGTGGAGTTCGGATTAATACTAAGACCAGTACCTCAGGAATAGATGTAACCATATGCTTAAGTGCCTTTTAAAGAAATCTTGTTATCTTTGTTATTCAATAAATACTTTTGGTTTACCAAAGGCCTGATCCTTGGCTGGGGTTTCACAGACCAGAAGGGAGGGTAAGGTAGATACCAAGGCTGAAGGATAACAAATGGTGGCAGTGGGGAAGGGAAGAATAACACCACAAGCAGTCTGAGTAAATCAAAGGGATTGGGACAGCTTAAGCACGCAGTCACAGAGGTAACCTAATTGAGGGAGACTCAGGCCGAGTCTCTGGGACTACTGGTTATAGGACGTGACTGGTGGTGCTGCCTAGCAGGGGGATCTGTTGAGATCTGTGCTAGAGCGGAGAGAGAAACCATAAAAAAGGACAGTCCGGACTGATGGAGTCCCTGGTGGTGCCTAGAGACAGGCAGTACGAGCAGGTAGGAACCTGACAGGGAGAGCCAGGGAAGGGCGTCACAGAGACACACTGGAACTGGCAGAACAGTGAGTGTGAGTCTAACGTAAGTTTGCACCAGATCTCTAGTAGCTTCATTTGGGAATGCACGATGTAATGAAACAAGGAGATGTGTATAAATAAATTTAAAAAGTGAGAGGGGGGAATGACTGAGTGAGCTGAAAGAATGGAAATTATACTCAACTATAATTTAAATATATATCTACTGCATGGTTCTGTTGTGTTCACATCACAGGAATATATACTTCATAGCTGATATTGGCATTCATTGGATTTGAAAACAAAGTCTTTAAGTAAATGAGAGGGTTACGACTAGGGCTGTGAACACACTAGTCTGCAGATCAAAGAGTTTCCATTTCCACTCTTGGAGGTGGAACAGGATGATCTGCTGAATCTTGAAAAATCTCTTTGAAGCTGAATAATAATAATAATAATAAAACCACACAAGCTGCTCCCACCAAGTTTTACAGTAAAAACAGGTAGGATTTTCCTGCCATCGTCAGACCCAAGAGCTCTGGCGATGGTGGGCCTTTGCAGTCCTGCCGGGGAAGACCTGGCATGGCTTCAAAGCCCCTCCCCTTTTTCCTGTGGCATGACCATACATGCCTGTCACATAGGGGGTGGAGCAGGGTGGCTATTTAAGCCCTGCTCCACCTCCCCTTGGCCTCTTTCTGGCCTGACGTGACACCCACCCACCCTCCCTTAGGGCAGTACAAGTTTAACTGTTCGCCTTGGGGCTGGGTAGGAATTTTTAGTTCATCAGCCTTTGTTTGCTGACAAGTTTTTTGCCTACCCTGTACTGTTCTTCTAATTCAGCTGATTGGCTCTTGCTTATTTTGCTATTTCGGCTTAATGTGATTTGGCTGATTTGTTGCCTGGCCTAGTAATTTAATATTGTAAATAGGTTCATCTGGTCACGTTTGGCAGATAGGTGAAGGAATTTCACAGGATAGGGTTTGGTAACCTCCCTTAGTCACCTTTTAAGGTGATTGGTGGGTTCTGAGGCCTGCCTTCCAGGTTGTGCAGCTGGTTGGCAGGATAAGACTCACCTTTGGGGCTAACCTGTAACACCCACTCAGAGTTGTGCGGTCCTGAGGGGAGGGTGGAGCAGGAAGGCCTCCCTAGCCACCTTGTGGGGATGGGGCCCGGAGAAGGGGATTGGGCTTGGACCACCCCCGTTCCCATGGCAGAGTGTCCTTGCCTGATTGGGTAAGAGTTAGGTCCCACACTTGTCTCGGCAGATGATTTATTATGCAATCAAGCATTTAATTGGCTTTATTTCAATAAACGTGGCCCTTGATTTACCCACACTTCATCTTGTCTTGCCTCTTCATTTCCCGGCTATGCACTGCAATGACTTGGGTCATGTGCCCCCATTTTCAGAAAAGAGAGGTGGAGATACACTGGAACCAGCAGAACAGTGAATGTGTTTCTATGCTAGATATGATCAGAGGGTGGAAAACATATTTAAAATACATTAGCAGAACACCAGTGAATGAATTTCATATCATATAAGATGTAAGCATAATCCAGGAATACATTGTGCATTTTGGGGAAGGAAAATATAAGGAATAGGCTATGCAGATGGGAATATTGCTTTCAAATGGCAAATAGCATTCCAACTTGAACACAGATGTATGTGCAACGGTTTGAAATCATCATGTGAACTCACTACTATATTTTGCTCAAAGAACTTTCAGTGAAACATTTATAAAAATAAAACAGAGCTGTCAAATGGGATTGCCAAGGGGAATTGCAAAGACACAGACAAAAACATATTAAAGGTCTGTCAACACTTTGTGAAAATTTATGGAACATATCTTGTTTGGAAACAAATCTGCCACTTTCTCTTGTGTGTTCAAAAATACATTTATTATCACTTGCATTTAATTGTGCGGGGGTGGGGGGAGGAAGTCTAATGCTCTCCTAGAGTTAGAACATTAAAACAGCCTGCTGGATCAGGCCAAATGCTCATCTAGTCCAGCATCCTGTCCTCACAGTAGCCAACCAGATCCCTGTGGGATGCCCACAAACAGGACCTGAGTAAAACAGCACTCTCCTCACTTGTGATTCCCAGCAACTGGTATTCAAAGGTAGAAAAATGCAACAGAAGACATAGAACATAGCCATGATGGTTAGTAGCCACTGATAGTTTTATCCTTCTGGAAATTTGTGTAATCCTGTTGTAGAGCCATCCAAGTTTGTAGCCATCACTACTACTTCTGGGAGCAAATTCTATAGTTTAACTATGTAATGTGTGAAGAAGTACTTTCTTTTGTTGGTCCTGAACTGTCCAACACTCCTCAAGTTCTAGTATTATGAGAGATGGAGAAAAACATGCCTCTATCCACATTCTCAATGCTATGCATAATATCATACACCTCTATCATGTCCCCCTTTGCCTTTGTTCTAAACTAAACTAAAAAGCCCCAAATGTTGTAACCATCCCTCATAGAGGAGTTGCTGCATCCCATTGATTATGGTGGTTGCCATTTTCCAAACCTTTTTCAGGCAACCACCTCACCTCACCTGGATGCTCCCAGGTAGGACACTTGGAACTTGGAGATAGTGATTCTGCCTTTTGAAAAGGGACTGTTTCACATGATAAGATCTGATATGTTCTATATGCTGGAGAACTGTAAGGCTGTCTTTAGAATACAGAAAATGCCAGATAAAGGTGAATGGACAAGCAAGATTCATCATACAAATATAGCCTGGAAAAATTCACCTAATGACTTAACTTTCATCCACACCCAGAAAAAAAAAATCACAGTGACTGACTTGGGGTTATGTTTGTACTCCAGTGGGATTTCCAACGGAAGGAACAGAATGGAGAATGGAGATTTTCCAATGGAAGGTAACTTTATCTCCCAGAGACCATTTTTGTCTGTCTTGTCAGCTCAAGTGTGCTTAACAATACCAAAGCACCTTGAGCCAAAACACCCTTTCCCCATGCATATTGAGTAAACAATACAATATCTGGTCCTTTAAATAAATTTTGACTTTTTTATTTTCCATTACAAACAACCTCCCTATGTTTTAAAGTAAAAAACAAGTTAAAATGTTATGAAAACACTGTAAACTGTGTAGGAAAAAAAAGCATATTAGAACTGAGAAATAACACTAATGGTCCTGCAGGGTATCTTTTAATCCCATTAATAAAACTGGCCTCCCCCCCAAAAAAGCTGTCCTTAGTCAGAAAAGCATCCCCACATACCACTGTTTTGTGCCAACCTATTCACATACACACTCCTGTCAACAAGTCCCCATTGTGCTGTGGTCCTTGCAAAGGAACCTCCCACACCTGTTACAATTTTTTTCTTGTTTCCTGTCCTGTGTCCTAAATTTATATGTCCTGGCAAAGGTAGGAGGGGGAAAATTGACTCCAATGGTATTTGATTACCTGTTCAAAACCATGGGGTAGAATTCGAGTAGGAATATTGAAAGCTGTCTCTTACTAAGTTAGACAATTGGTCCATCTAGCTCAGTATTGTCCACACTGACTGGAAATAGCTCTCCAGAGTAACCCCATGATTATATTTACATATAGCTAGAAGATATGTGCTCTTCTTTGCAGGGTGAACTGCAGCACAGATTGAGCCAAACCAATTTTTATCTTGCTAAAAGCTTCTGTCCTTCAAGAGTAACACTTAATGTACATTTTCTTCAAATCCTACTATGTGTTTTCTGTGGCTAATCTCATATGAGATATGCAACATGTTTGAATAACATACTAACAAAAATGTCCATCACTATGAGAGGTGGAATTTTATATTTTTATTTATTTATTTATTTGTTTATTTGTTTATTTATATATTTATATCCCGCCCTTCCTCCCAGCAGGAGGAGATACGTGGCTTGTAAGTTATATGGCCCCTGTAAGATGCAGTTCCCTGGATAGAATAGAGACAAAAGTCTACCTAGACACACGTTGATGCATATTATCTATCATCATACCTGTTTCAGCCAAATCTCTTTGAATCATTTATGCTTGTTTATATTGGTGCCCCAAATCATGTTTAAGTTCAGTGGGTGCATTTGGGAGGGGGAGATGGGGAGGAAGCAAACAATAACCAGCTGAGAACCTCTAGAGAGCAAGACTAAACTAAGTATGCTAAGTAAGTTATATACACATTCAGATAATTAGACAAGAAAAAAGAGAATGCTGTTTACATAAGGTTATACAAACCTAGACCTACACAACGAGATAATGAATACAGTATAGATAATTGAGCCATGGATAATGATGTTGAGGTCTGTACTTCTAAATGAATAACCAGAAAGTTGCCAGACAGCTAGAAAAATGGAGCATAAACAGCTTGGCCATTGTTATATATTTTGCTTTTTGGCCAATTGCTAAACAACACAAGAACATAAGAACATAAGAAGAGCCTGCTGGATCAGGCCAGTGGCCCAACTAGTCCAGCATCCTGTTCTCACAGTGGCCAACCAGGTGCCTGGGGGAAGCCCGCAAGCAGGACCCGAGTGCAAGAACACTCTCCCCTCCTCCAATGGAGGAAAGTCAGTCCCTGTCTCCTACTATCATTCCTTCCCCACCCACCCAAAAGAACTGGGGATCACACAACATCCCCATGCAAGTCACCCCATGCATTCAAGGTCTGCAGGGGGCTTCTCACATTTGTCTTGTGTGAGTATGACTTTATCAGGTCCCCAGTTGTGTGGATGGCTCTACTTATGTTCTGGGAGGAAAGGCGGGATTAAATAATAATAATAATAATAATAATAATAATAATAATAATAATAATAATAATAATAATAATTTATATCCCACCCTTTCTCCCAGAACATAAGTAGAGCCATCCACATTCAGAATAATAAATAAAAGAATAACACTAGAAGCCCTCTGAAGACCTTCCCATCTCAAGACAGGAAAGGCCAGGGACTGAGTGTGTGGGGTGGTTTACATGGGGACATGGTGTGGGCAAGGCTTGAATGCACATGGATATTCAAATTTGAAGCCTTTGTGTATTTAGACAAATGCCTGGAAAAACCTTAAATCGTGTCAAGTTTACATGCATGGCATTGAGGCAGAACTAGATTGGGAAAACAATATACCGGTAGGTGCAAAAATGTTCAAAAGAGCAGCAGAAGACACAAACCCTCACCTCTTCCTGCAAGTAACTTTTGCATGAAAAATGGAAGATTGTGAAAATCTGGTGATGTACTGATAGAAAGTATAATATGCTAAGTATTCTTATTACACAGCCACAATGGCTGTATACTATAGTCAGCATGGATTTTTTGCATTCCACAGTGCTAAACTGAAAATAACTTCCATGCCATTCTGATGCATCCTGTAAGCTCATTTCAAAACAAAACCTTATAAAACTTATAGTCCTGAACTCAGAAATGCTTGCTTAACAACCCTTTAAAATTTCATGGTGATACACAAAACAGTCAGAAAGAATTGAGTGTAAAAAGAGAGAGAGAGAAACCAGACCGGAGTTCTCCTAATTTGTTTATTTATTTCACTTTAGACATTCATGGCTTCCCCCCAAAAATCCTGGGAAATGTAGTTTGTGAAGGTCACTGAGAGAAGCCTCCTATTCCCCTGAAAGAGTTCCAGTGGCCAGAGTTTAACAGTCAGCCACTCTGATTGAAGCTCTGTGAGGGGAACAGAGCATCTCCTAGCAACTCTCAGCACACTCCAGTAACTGCACTTCCCAGGATTCTTTTGGAGAAGCCATGACTGTCTAAAGTGAAATAAAGGTCTGGTGTGGATGTAACCAGTGGGGCTGTTGCCACCACTCAGGGCCAGTTCCAAGGGGCGGCCAGGTGGGGCACTGGCCCGGGCCCCCCTGAGGCTACAGGAGCCCCTGAGGGGTCCCTCTGCTCCCCTTCCACGATTCGCGACAGGATTGCTGCAGAGGATCGCATGGCGAGAACTTCGGGGCTCCACCATTCCCTTGCTTAACTTACCTTGTTCTACGGTTGCGCACCCAGCGGTGCCCTTAAGAAAGATGGCGGCTGAGGTTTTCCTAAGGGGCTGAAGCCTCTGCCGCCATCTGCACGCTCGCATCCCTGCCATGAACCAATATGGCGGCAGAGGCTTCAGCTCCTTAGGGAAACCTCAGCTGCCATCTTTCTTAAAGTCACCGCTGCATGCACAACTGCAAAACAAGGTAAGTTAAGCAAGGGAATGGCGGAGTCCCAAAGTTCTCACTTTGCACGAATTGCAGAAGGGGAGCACTGGGGCCTGGGGCAGGCTTTTGCCCAAGGGCTCCAGCGGGTCTGGGGCTGGCCCTGGGCGCGCGTCTGATGCCTGCCCTGCCACCACTCACCATATGCTCAGAGACACATGTTCCCAAATTCTTCCAAGCTACACAGGAAGTGGATTGGACTGTGAAATACCAATCCAAATTGTGTTGTTGTTTTTACCACTGGATTGGGCTGATGGGAATTGTAGTTCAAAAAAGTAACTTTTCCAAGCTCTGCTAAGTTGTGTCTGCTTCTTGCAATGGGGTGGGTAGGGAGGAAGCTTGAGAGCAAGATTCTCCCTCTTGCTCTGTTATGCATGCCTCTTGCTCTTCCAGTCTGATTTCTGTCACTTTGCCTCTTTCCCTAAGAAGAGGGATTGTTGCTGTCTGCACAGGTGCATGATGATTCTGATAGTGGTCTAGCATCTTAGAAACTTCCCCCTGCTCAGTTCCTTTCTACAGTGCAGACAAATGGTACAACTGGGATCTGTTGGCTACTCAAAGTGATCCTGGAAGACTGTGTTTCGCTGCTTCCCCTCACTACTAGCGCTTTCACACTCTGATATATGGGGGGGGCTGCAGCAACTGCATATTATCACAGCTCCTACCTGGAATGATAATGGTTGCTTTCAGTGTGTGTGACTCAAAAGTTATTTCCACCACCAGCATATCTGTCATTGCCCCCACATGTACCACCATGCAGTTTGCTGCCAGCATCATGTATGTGCCTCATAATATTACAGTGTGATTCTACAAGTGCACATTGTATGCTGTAGTAATAACTAGGACATATGCAAAAAATATTGCAGCAATAACAGCCAGCAGAGTCTGTAACATCTGGGTTGGGGTGATGAAACTGGTTTCTTGCATTTTTGCATTGGAAATGTTTGTCATTAATTGATATGTTTTATCTATGTAATCCAATTCAGTTATTTGTTGGATTATTATGTTTTGAAATTGTTTAGTTATTGATTGTTATTGATGTAGTAATTTGTGTTCTGTTGTGAGCTGCTTTGAGCATATTTATATGGAAAGGTGGCATATAAATTTAAATAAGTAAATAATACATAAAGACTGGCGGAATGTAGCTGAATATGGACTATTATTGTGGCATCAAAGGAAATGGTGCAAAGTAATGGTGTCTTTTAACTGTTATTGTGCCAGTGCTCCCTGTTTTATGATATGATAAGAAAGCTCACACACACACAAACACACAAACACACACACAGGATCTAGTCCACCATCCAAAAATATGTATTTGTCTTGGCCCTACGTATCAGGTCACTTTGACATAATAGTTAATCTATCCCTTAGAAACAATCAAAAAGATATGGAAACAGGGATGCTAGTATATGCTGACTAATCAATTAGACAAATTCCTGTATAAAATGTTTTGATTCCCTTCAATAATATAATGACTTGGCTGCTAGCAGGAATATGCAGTTTCCTTTTATAACCAGCTATGGCAAAATAGCAACCAGAAATATATTTTAGGAATCACAGATTAATGCACACCATTTAGATCTATAAAGAACTGAAGAAACATTAGGTAAAACCGCTTCTGAAAATTAGCCTATATGATACATTGCATTCCGATACCAGCCTAATCAACAATGGGTGTCACACTGAAAATGCCAAATGAAGCCTTAGAGACAGAAATATTATTCCAGCAGGTGCCTCTCCTCTGTACAAAAGCCTGCAAATCTTTATTGCTTTAAATTAAAAATATCTCCACATACCCGTAAATCCTGCTAGTGGCAGAAACTGCAAGATGTGATTAAAACAACCAGCAACAGCTCAGAGAACAGAACAAAATGTGGCTAAGGGACAAATTCTCACAAGGTAATTCTGACTGGTACCAAACAAGACAGTGGAAAAGAAGTGCCCTGAATAGAAGACCAGGACCACAATTACAATATCAATCATGATGAAAACTCCATGGGCACCTCAAATGCTAGATGAAGCTTTCCAACAACACATTTTATAGACCCCTACCCTCAGGTCCCAATGAGAAAAAGGAATTATACAACCTGATGAAGCAATGTCCTACAGTTGTGCAGCAGCAAATCTGCACTGACACACCTGAGGACATGAGCCTGAAGTCAGGGTCTTCTGCCTACCAAATTATGCCAAATATAACAAAATTGAAGTCTCTGAAATTAACTTTTTTTTCAGCTGGATCAATACAACTGATGACAATATTAAGATTACCTGTCATATGGATTTAATTCAAATTGTGTTCTTGGACATCTTGGTTCACACATGGAATAACATTCATTGTGTAACAGGTTACTCCAAACCCACGGATAGAAACTCCTTATTACATTATTCCAGCTGTCATCCTAAACTTTTTAAATATGGACATTTTTTACACTTAAAAAGGAATAGCACTACAGAAGAATATTATAAATTGCAAATACAAAAACTCTCTTTAGAATTACATAATAGGGGCTTACCCAAATGTCTGGTTCAGTTATCTAGATGCAGAGCAGATAATATACCCAGACATAGATTGTTTTCAGGACATCTTAGTACCAAAACTGATAGACTGTTTTGGTCAGTGGAATTCAACCATCTGGCTTACAGTATTAAACACACTGCCAACAAACATTGGCACATTGTGAAAGGACTACCAGGATGCCAGTGTGTTTCAATTGTAGGCTTTTGCAGGATGCAGAATTTAGCTGACAAAATTGTTCGCTCAGATACGCTAGATACTACATCTAGTTTGCAAAGCTTGACTGGACATTATAAATGTGGTCATTGTTCTTGTGCTCCATGTTTGGTATCTAAGGAAATTGTCCATTGTGAGACCAATAGGAAATTTGTATTTAGTTTCTTTACCAACTACAATTCCACTTATGTTGTTTATGAAATTATATGTCCCTGTGACAAATTGTATGTGGGTTAAACACCAGACCTCTTAAAGTACAAATGATTGAACATAAATATAAGATACAAAAGATATGGAAGCTCCATTAACAAAGCTTTTTTTGGAGAACAAACATGGGCCTTCTGACTTCTTATTTTGTGCAGTTGAAAAAATCCATTCCTGTCCATACAAAAGAATGTCCTTGGACATTACTAGCACAACGAAAGGCGTTTGGATTCACATTTTAAACACCTTGTCTCCAGTCGATTTAAATGATCACATTGATTTATCTGTGTTTTTATAACTGGTTTTTTTATTTTTGTTTTATACGAGTCTGTTCCATTAAATGTTTCTTAGAGAAGCCACCCATCTCAGCTGTGTAAGTTCATTAATTGGCAACCACACTCCCTATAAGACCTCAGTTTGATTTTTGTCACTAAGCAGCTTTTAAACATTCACCCTGACTGAGCCAGGTGTTACTATGATGGGTGGATTATAGGTGTGTATATTTGACTTTGATATTCAAATTCATGTTAATTCACAGTATTCAAACAAGAATTGGAGGAATTAACTGCAACTGTGCTGATTTGATTGAATACTGCAACTATCTGTGCTGATTTGATTGAATCCCTCAGGTATTTCTATATTCTGTTATTTTATATAACAGTATTAATCAACAGGTAAACATATTTTTCAATAAACAATTTGTCCATTACATTTTCCAGGGATCATAGCAGAATATCCTCTGCTTCAAAATGAAACTGAGGCATTGAGGGATTGATAGCTGCCATTTGATATATTCCTTGTACTTACATTCTCCATTGTTTGAGAAAGTGTGAAATTTGTTGGCAATCTTGGAGAGCTCATTCCTGATATGCTTCAGAGTCCTAGTTCACTTTAATCTATTTGTTTTGTATTTACACATTGTTTTGTTCACAATTATCTGTGTTTTGCATTTTTGTACTTATTACTATCTTAAGTGTTTTGCATTTATAAATTGTGGTTTGTACATATATCCTTATTATTGGTTCCAACGTTTTTGGCTTTGTGTTTTATGCTGTATCATTGGAAACCTCTCCTTTGTTTCTTAAGCACCATAGTTTTAGGCATTGGCACTATCACCCTCAGGGCACAGCCATCAGTACCCCAAGTTATTTATTATCCAAATTATATATCATGGACTTTCTGAGAAAGCTATGCCTATTCACGGTCTCAGAGACATCATCAACCTGGTAACTATGGATGTTAAAGTTCTCTAATAATGGCCATTTAAGGGGGATGAGGGAGAAATGAAGGTGCTCCCCAAAGGGAATGTGGAGGATAGAGCTTGACCCAAAATGAAAGTTCAAACAAATATGGCTTTTAAAAAGCTACAACTACAACATCACATGATCATTGAAAGCTGGAAGCCTATCTCCACATAGTCCCATGCTTTCTGTTTTCTTTTTTTTTTTTCTTTTTTTGAGAGAGAGAGAGGCCCTGTGCTTCTGGGCTGCAATGGAAGCCTGTCTGCAAAGGGTACCATGAGTGCAAATACAGCTTTTTAAACATGTTTTTCCATCAGTCACCTTGTTCAATTCATATAAGTGCAACCACCCTATTTAATCTCATTTCCTTCTCTCTATATTATTACACTCCCTGTAAAGGCACCAGGGAAAATATTTTTTGTGAGGGAAAAGCAAGCAGGGTTGGGCACAGCACCCAACATCTCCTACAAAGACAGAATATAGATTATCAGGAATATTATCCAAGATGATGCCCACAACACAAATAGGCACCAAGCAATTGCCACTTTGTCCTAAACTAAAATTATTTCAGTTTTGGGGAGGGCTCCTCTCTTCAGGTCAGTGTCACTGCCATCTTACATGCATGGTTCCACATTCATGGGTGACTTAGAACAGTGTTTCCTCAGCTCATATCTGAGGATACAGCAATTGCATCTTCATCATCTTGACCAGTAGCTTCCAACAGCATGAAATCAATTAGAATGCTTCACAACTCCACCTCCAAATTTTCATCAAAAATCTTGTTACCTATATTTTGATTTCACATATTACCCAGAAAAAGTTGGTTCACAAAGCCACATTAAACCAAAAATTGAAAAGAGTTTTGGAATAACTGTATTTAGAGTTGCAAACCCATTTTGATTAAAAATATGTGTCCATATCATAACAACTGAATCATCTCTCAAATGTTGGGTGCTTTGAAATAAAATCTCATCCATCTCGAAAAGGTGTCTCTCCAAAGAAAGAAGTCTCACAAGCTCTTGAAATGAGAATTGTAGATGTCAACATAAAATGGATCTTGCATGAATTCAAAGACATTTCTGTACTTTTCAAAGTCAGAAAAGTGCATAGGACTCAAAGATGAATCTGTGATTGTTAAGTGTGAAGATGGACACTTTTTTGAACTGGTATATGTATACAATAATTTTAGAAGTAAAGCACCAATTCACCACAGGTAAATTCACATGTGGCAAGTGGCAACACCAAGGATCTGGATGTATGGCAGGTCTTCCACTCCACAATCAACCTGAGCCTGGACCAGTCCAGGCAGCAAGTACACTGTCTGAACACAACTGTGCAACCACATGATAGGCATGCAAGAACCATTGTAAATGAGAAACCCACAGACCATTACCCATATTGTATGCTTCTAGCTTCCATCTAGAACACACCACAAGATCCATTCTTTTCAGCCACCCCGTATGATACAACCTCATTTGTTCCTGCTCATCAGACAGGGACTTACACCTGAAATAATAACCTCAGGCTTTTCTAAACTGCAGTATCCACCCAATAATATGAAGTATGGGGGCGGGGGGAGGAAACAGATCAACAAGGTCAGATTGGTACTTGGGAATCATCTACCACAGGACAAACCCAGAAAAGAAGTGACAGAACACCATTTACAGTTCCTAGCTAAAACCACTACTGCTCATTCTGCCAGGTCAAAGGCCTGTACTTGTTTACAGATAGCACTCTAGCCTAAAACAGTTATTCACCAGTAACACATGCCACATAACACACACATATGGGCAAGCACAGATGTCCCCTTTTGTCCTCCTGGCAACAATATTACACGACACCCTAACATCAGCCACAACATGAGGGGCTCATTCTCTTCGTCTTCCAACATGATATGTTTCATTATTACACACCAGCAATGCCTTTCTTCTGTCTGCATAGAATAAACAAGTGTGTATCTATGTAAATGAAAAATGAACCAAAATTCGGCTTCAGAAGTGGCAATGTTTATGGTATAGCTTATGGTATAGTCAATGTGTTTATTGTTTCAAAATGCTATAATATCCCATATTTTACTTTTTTTAGAAAGTACAAGTTTCTAGTCCTTATAGTTGTTACAAAAATAATATTTGAAATACGGCAGCAAGGCTCTGAAATTAAATAGGATCTTGTTGGAGCTTCCTGGATGGACTTTTTCTCACTGAAACTAATGAGAGCCAATTGAACACAAACTGCTGAAGTGTGAAAGCAAAAATTACACACAAAATATATATTTAAGGATGAAACGCTTGCTAGTAGTTTCAAAGTGAAGGTACATGAACCAGCACATGTAATGCTAAATGAGGGTATATTTATACAGGGAGAATCTAAAATTTATTTGAGCACAGGGATCCAAATATCCTTGAATGTATAAAATCTATAGAAACAATAGAGTGCACCATAGTGAAGGTGGCATTTCATTGTATATCAAAGGCAGTCAATGTCTAAATGAGTTGAGTATGTCAACTCATTTTGAGTATACATATTCTCTCTCTCTCTCTGAGCTCCTACCTTTTCCCAAAATCCTATCTGTCAATGCCCCATGTGGTGTATCTTTTTTTCAGATATAGTGTTGCAACATTACAGTACTTTATTGTGGCAAAAAACCACCATATGTTCCATCATAGGTGGGATTAGCATTAATATATTCTGCAAACAGCTTGACAAGACAACAGCAACTTCCTCTTTTCTAACATGGATCCTTCAAAGGAATGTTTCCAATCTTTTTAGGATATCCTTCTGCTGAGAGATGGTCACTCTCCACAACAGCATAGGTCATTGTGCACAAAATCCATGGAAATATCATTTATAATTTTCCTGAATCTGTAATCTAATTCCCCCTTGCTTGTTCTTATAGTACTGATTATATTGTTACACTGACAACACTCACACAGAAAATTCTACTTTTGCACCAAATTTAGCTGTGTATAATTAGCATTAGCTCTGAATTATATTTCCACGTTATCAGCTATAGAAGCTATGCAAACGGATTCCTCTGATTTAAGATTAGAAGTTACTTGCTGAATTAAGATAGAGAGCACAGGTCTTTCATCTCTAGAAGAACTAAGCTAGTCATTTACAAGCTTCTGACAATTTCATCATTTCAGTTAATCCTTCGCTATATCCTGTGGACATGGTTAAAAGACTCAATTGCTTGATAGTTTCTTGGTTGAACTTTATAGGATTCTTTAAACTGCAATTGGTAGAATATTTAAAACTGGAAGAATATTTGCGCTCTCTCGCTCTCTCTCATACACACACACACACACATACTGCTTTTTTGGTAAAAAAAATTAAGGTGCCAGTGATCATACCTTGGTAAAAGTACCTTGGGTAGCGCACAAAATGGCTGGCATGGGGAGCAAAAAAAAAAAAGGGGGGGTTCTGGTATTCCATACCAGTGAATACTATCACAAAAAAATGCCATAGTAGATGCAGGGTTGGAAACTGCTATTTAATCCTGAGTGCAAAGCAATGATGCATTTAAATTCCCCTAAGATAAATGGCATTTTAATATGAGCTATTGCGGGGGGGGAGCAGTTCTGGGGCTTGTAAAACTCAACTCCCCTCTCCTTTGAGGCAGTAGTGGATAAGCCCTCTGGAGTTTATTTATGAAGATGGCTCGGGAAATTTTGCTGACAACTCCTTTATCTTATAAATAATATGGATTACTCTGTGGGGAAATGGATGTGTACAGGATCCTGAATGGCTGATAACCCTATTTTTCCCTATCCCTATAATTTATTTTATTTTATTTATTATTTAATTTATATCCCACCCTTCCTCCCAGCAGAAGCCCAGGGTGGCAAACAAAAGGAGTAAAAACACTTTAAAACATCATAAAAACAGACCTTAAAATACATTAAAAGAAAACAACTTTAAAAACGTTCTTTAAAAAGCTTAATTTAATTAATAAAATGGCAGAGAGGGACAACCAAATCATAGAAATGAATTAGGTTATTACTAGTCATGAGCCAAGAATCAGCTCCCAAATTTGTGAGCTCAGTCCTGAAATCCAGTATTGTTTACAAGCTTCTGACCCATGTTTCTGAAACCAGGGCCTATCTGAAACATTTAGTGAAGTACCTCAGGGTACTTAGGAAGTTAGTGTTCAAATGCTGGAGATTCAGGAACAAGTGTGTAATAAAACCATCCCCCAGCTCACTTTTTTATTTTTATTTTTAATTTTTTGCCACCACTTGGTTCACTGGTGGCCATTATGATCTTTCCCAACAATTCTCTGAATGATGCTACATTGTGGGTCTGTGGGGAAAATGGCGGCCTGCAGCTATCAGGAATGCCACTAATTCTGGTAAGTTCACTCCACCCCCAAATGTTCATCCTTCACTTCCCAAGAAGGCAAAATGCCCTCTTGAGAATTTGGGAAGGGCCATGCTGGTTTTGTCCTGGCCACAGCTAGCTGCTATACAATTAGAATTAGAAGTCAGGGGTTGAGTGTCAATATTGTTACTGAACAGTTGAACCATGGGAACTGTGGGAAGGCACTTTGAAAGTGACCCATTCCATGTGTAAAAATGTGTATTTTGAATGCCACATTTGCAGCAGCACATTCCATAGCTAATGGGAATCATTTTTCAGAATAATGCAAATATTTGCCCCCTGATGTAGTTGTTGCTGTTGCTTAGAGCAATAGGAAACCTACACTTTAATGCTGGAGATAACTATGTATATATGAAAATATTTTATTATGGTTGTTAGATTATCTGTTCTAGATTTATTTTTTTTTACATTGAAACATAGTAGATGAAAGATAGATGACAGAAATGCTATGGACTTGCTACAAGTGAATGGACAGTCTTGCTCTAGATCTGTAGCCATCAAGATGCTGCAAGACTACAACTCCCATCATCCCTTACCATTGGCCATGCTGGCTGGGGCCAATGGGAGCTGGAGTTTAATAACATCAGGAGGGCCACAGGTTTCCCAACCCTGCTGTAGGCCTTCAGGAACATTCCTTTCACAAAAATGTGTGAACGTACATGCATATTTAGAGCTGTGTTACTGACAGTAGCTGCATGGCAAGGATACAGAAGACCATCGTGTCTTGTCGTCATTGAGGTAATCCGTGAGATCATGAGTGCTGTCCAAGAGATGCCCATGACAGTACCCAGTAAGAAACACACTTGCCTCATTGTAGTGTCTGCATTTCTAAAGAAAGATAGGTCCTAAGAACATAAGAAGAGGCTGCTGGATCAGGCCAGTGGCCAATCTAGTCCAGTATCCTGTTCTCACAGTGGCCATCCAGATGCCCATGGGAAGCCCACAAGCAGGGCCTGAGTGCAAGAGCGCTCTCTCCCCTCCTGCAGCTACTGACAACTGGTTTTCAGAAGTATATTGCCTCTGACTATGGTGGCAGAACACACCATCATAGCTAGTTGCCATTGACAGCTTTATTCTCCATGAATTTGTCTAATCTTTTGAAGCCATCCAGGTTGGTGGCCATCATTGCCTCTTGTGGGAACAAATGTGTGAAGAAGTACTTTTGTCTGACCTGAATCTTCCAACATTCAGCTTTATTGAATGTCCAAAAGCTTTTTTTAAAACAAAAAAACCTTGAAAAACCAGGTTGCAACAGCAATAAAAATATAACCTGAAGGTAAGCCCTCTTTAAGCCCTACAATAAAGGCACCCTGTTGCATTTTAGAATCCTGGAAAATCAGGGTTTTAAAACGTGGGGAGCCCTCATAAGTACAGGAGGCACCCCATTGCAGATAGTTGTTGTCCACAAATTGGAGGGTGATGGGAACTACAACAGGGTATGGAGACAGCCCACTCATCCCCACTCCCCCGCACTTCAGATGTTTACTTTACTCCCTGAAGAAGACTTCGTAGTAAGAGAGCTTTTTACACTGAGAACATGGTAAACATTACCCAACCAAGTTTGTGTAGGCACCTTCTCAATAGCCTCAGGGTGAATAACAAGCTAAAAGTTGCTGTAACACATGATGGACTTCTTCCATTTGGATTTGAAATGTCAAGGAGCTTTTTCCAGCAACGAATGGGAACATTTCAAGTCTCATAGTTATTTGTTCCAAAGGGGGGGGGGAAATGTCAGCACTGTTTCACTTATTGCTTTACTAACTTGGTTTTATGACTGTTACCTGCTGTTAATGTTTCACAGTCTCATCCCAGCATTCACTTTAAGTTATTGTCCCTGGGCTTTCTTTTTCTTCTTCTTTAACACTTTAATAATAAGCAACCAGAATTCTCTGAATTGCAGTATTTATGCTGGCAATTCCTACAAGGCATTTCTGTGGCATGCACTGTAAACATGATGTGTCTGTTACCAGTTATCTTCTTGAACCTCCAAGTCCTTTATTTTATTTTAAAGATGAAAATACAGATTTTTATTACAACTTTCAGTGGAGGACTGCATCACTATAAACATCCGCAAAGGGCTATGAGACATCTTATTTCAAACTCGGCATCAGTGACAGTGTTTGCTTGAAATAACACATTGCATGAGCCAATGTTGAACCAGTCAAATACAGTTTAAACTGGTTTTAGCAACTTATTTCAAACAATGATGTGGCAAATGGGAGTCTTAATCAAAGGTGCATGAAAGGCCAAGAGATATTCAGAACCAGCTTAGTTTAGTCTTGCCCAACATATATGACAAGCATATACAATCTTCACATCTTTGTCTTGGTATTGCAGGCACCCTTTAGAGACTATTTGACCTCACTGCTGCTCAGCATCCAAGCTTGCTCTTTGTGAAGGTTGGATTTTTAACTATCTCTAGTCAGCTTCTCATACTTTATTCTTGATCCATGTCCAATCTCTTCTCCATCCCTGCCTTGGGTCCTTCTTGATTTGTTTCCAGATTTTCTAGAGTCTACATAGCCCTGAGAGTAGTTTGTTCTTCCTCCTGACTGCTTACTGAGAATTTTGCCAATCTTAAATTTCCTTGACATTTATTTATTCATTTATCTTCAGAAAACCCTCTGAGCGATTGTGACAGGTCCAAAGTCACCCAATGAGCAATATGGCTGACAGGGAATATTAATATAGATCTCCCCAGTCCTGGTCAAATAATAATTTAGTAGTTAATGCACACTGTGTTTGTTTTACCTGAATAGAGCCCTCTAAAATTGTTACATGTTTCTGTTGCATGCAAAAAGTTGGTGGTAACTCAGATATGCAAAAGCCTCCCTGAAAAATTCCACTATTTTTAAATTTGAAATATAGATATTTTACCAGGACCAAGTTCCTTTTAACTTGCCTCAGAATTTCTCTTTAACTAGAAATTGGCAGTAGTGTTCTGAACATTCTTCTGATTACTATTCATCTCTATCCCACACTTTGGGTTGCATCCAACAAAGTCGTTGCACTTCCACTCACACAATGGAATGTCCTCTCCATCTCATTGCCCCATGTGTCCCTACACCCTTGAAATATATTTGGGAGTGGGGGTACCCCAACCCTTTGGAGTAGATTTGGAGGGGTACAGGGGTGTGGGAGAGAAGAGGGAGGGGAAGCTCCATTGCACAAGTAGAAATCTTTCTGCTCACACAATTACTTAATTGGATTCTAGGGGCATCACTACCGGGGTGCGGAGGGTGTGTCCCACACCTGGGTGTCACCATGAGGGGGGTGACACCCAGAGCCACCCTGCGCCATTGCCCAGCAAGGCTGCTCCAACTCCTCCTCGGAGGCGGGTGGGTGGGCGAGACCGGGAGCAGTGTCGGTGGGGCGAGGGAGGCACACCGGCGTTCCCAGGCCTTCTCCGGCTGGGTGCCCCTCTGGCGTGCACCCTCCCAGGGGCATGGATGGGGTGGCTGGCTTCAAGTGTGCCCACATGCGCATGAGCACGCAAGCCCAGCCACCTCGTTCATGCCCCTGGGAGGGTGCGCACTGGAGGTCCGTACCCCCCCACACTCCCGCTAGTGACACCGCTGTTGGATTCAACCCTTCAACTCTAGCTGCTGGTCACTACTTCGCTGCATCTGCTCCTTTGAGGTCTTTGGAACTCCTAACACATTTATTACATTTTTTTGTCTCAGGTTTAATGCATTGACTAAAGAAGATGTGTAGGGAGATAAATCAGAGATGAATTTTAAGAGTGCTGATCAGGTAAAACCTCTGTGGAAGATCTGAGAGAAGTCAACAGAATATCATAAGATCTAGCAACATGCCTCAGAAGGATTGTCTCCAAAGGGGGGGAAATGGAAATTGCTTTTTTTTTTGTACTCAAAAATTTTCTTTCGAAAGTTTCCTTTGTGACTTAATATCCTCCTAATATTCCCCTGTCCAATTATCTTTTATTACAGATGACATTCCACATTGAGTTAAAACTGGAATAGTATAGAAAAATGTAACCATCTGCCCTCCAGTAGTATAATAATTTCTTCACCCACTCTCTTGAATCTGTTTCCCAACTTCCTCTCTTGCCCCATTGGTTGCGATTCCTGCGCAAAACAGAATTCTACATTCCTATAACAGGATAACAGCTTAAAGTGTAAGGATAGAGGATATGGAAAAGAGGGAATTATCAAGCTGTTCTATTTCATAAGCCTGTCATTGCTTCCCCTCCCTCCACCCTCCAAGATTTACTCTGAATCCCAACAGAGCTTCAGATGATGCTTTCAGTCTTTGATAAATGGAAAATAGCATTGGATTAGTGGAATTGTATCTCATTTCCCAGTATAAATTAAGTGAATTAGATGGAAGATGCATTGCTCTAATTGCCAGTCTATTAAAGAGCTCACATATATTAGAAATGAATGTTCCACTTTATTTGGGCTTTTTAGAGAAAGAGAAATCAAGACATGGCTGACCTATCTCATAGCCAGTATTGGTAAATACAATACTGGCATTGAGATCTTCGGTGTGGAGAAATGCAAAACTGCCCTCAGTTGCTGATTGATCAAATTTGCAAAAGTAAAGGAACTTTTGACATGGATTTTACTGTTCTATTTTGAAAGGAAGAACTGAAAAAATGCTAAACTGAAGTGGATGGTGCATGACTACATAAGCAAATCTAATATCTATCCAGTGACTCATTTTATTCACATGAGCAGATCATTTGTGCAAACATTTTTATTCTCTTTTACTTTTTTTTTTTAACACCAGACCATTAGGGATACAAAAAAGGTGCCTTTCAGAACTCAGCAGAGTTATAAGAGCATCTTCTCATAGGAAGCTTGGCATATCTGGGAATTGTTGAATAGAGAATAGACATAAATCTTACCAGACATTTTTCTTAATTAGAGCCATGTTGTGGTGGCAAGTTTGCAACAACTGATATTCAAAAGTTAACCTACACACAATGGTGAGAATATATTTTAAGTGTTGGACTAAAATGAGAACAACTTTTGGTTGTTCAGTGGAAACAATGGAAAAATATCCACAACGGCTTTAAAACAAATGTTAAGGAAAGGTTCCCTGTTGTTGTGTAGGTTGGTAACTGGGTGGGGTGGGGTGGCAAAGGCATAGTATTTCAGTAAGAGCTGTCTTCACCTGCCATTTTGACAAATGGCCTTGGCCTACTCAAACTATATAGCTGTTTTATAGCAAAAAAGAAAGAAAGAAACGGATCAACTGAATCTGGCATGCATCATTTGTATATACATAAATAATTGTATTGGGTTCTGGAACATAGCAAATCATAGAACCCTTCATAGCTTGTTTCTAACCACATCTTCCCAATGTGTATTTATTTATTGTGTATAGTCTTTACACAGTGAACATTTCTCTACCCTGACAAACAAGTTCCTATGTGCAGGACTTAATGGTAACAGAGAGACATTTTGAGTAATCACTCATATCAGTGTTAGTTGGGGTTTATGAGAAGCTGGAGGAAATAAGCAGCCAGAGAACACTGGGGGCCTACATGAAACTATGAATCTAGTGCGGGTACTTGCAATGCAAGGAAGGCCGAAGAACTCCAGACTAATGTTCACAAGACCAATATTTAAAAATGTTAAAAAGATGGTAAGAGAGAATTTAGTTGCATTCAATGATTTATGATTAGGGCGGCCACATGGTCACCCTCCAACAATGGGTGAGCAGCTCTTTTTCTGTTGACAGATACATTCCCTCAGGGGTATTATGTCAGTAGATGCATGATGACTGGGGGCAGGGCTGAAGGTGGTGTTGGGCAGAGCCAAAAGTGGATGGGGCAACCCCATTTCTTTTTCTTCAGCCCTCTTCTCTCCTTTTTCCAGGTCTCCCTCTTTCGCTTTCTGTTCCTCCCTCCCTTCCCTGCCCAGTGGGCTGATGGAAAGAGAAGAAGATCACTCTTGCAAGAAGTGTGCTGATCATTTGCACAGGATTTTTGAAAATAGGTCAAGTGGCACACAAGATTAGGCTGAGAGGTGTATGCTGCCCCAGGGGCTACAGGTTATCCACCTCTGAATTAGTTGATTAAATAGTGGAGGGTACTTTAAATGCTAAGGCTGTGTGATCTAAGGGTGCACTCATTCATTTTTGAAGTTTTTTTTATATGTTACTGTACTAGGGAATGAAAGAAAATGTTCCTTCTGACAATGAGTGATACATTCCATTGTCATAACTCACATTTCCTTCAGTATCTCAAACGCACCAATCATTAGGTTTTGAGGATATGCACTTTTATTTAATTCAATTAACATTTTTATTTTTTAATTTAATTTAATTTATGAATCACTTCCCAGGAAACACCCTTAAGCAATTTAACAATTTTTAAATTGCAATTAATAATAAATCAATTGATGATTCAATTATAAAACTGGTGGTTACCCAACTAGATTCTTTAAATCATTTCATCATACCCATATTTACAGTATATAAAGAATGTCTGGAACAGCTACCTATTAGGTATCATTAGCTTTCTTTTAGGAACTGAATTGGTTGTTGCTATGTGGGTTGGTTTGGTTGATATAAGTGAATGCATGGTATTAAGTCAAGTGAGTTAATTTAGAAGACACAAGGACGGAAGTCAAACAAGTGGATTAATTAATGAAATAGAGTAAGTTTAATTCATAGAAGAAGATAATTATAGTAAAAGCTTAATTTGTTTTGAAGCAATTATGGTAAAACTGATGAACTTGTTTTGAATTTAAGGAATTAAATTGGAATTTACATGTGAGAAATTAACTCTGATCAGAACAACTAGCACATAATTCAAATTGAAATTAAAACATATGCAATTAATAGTTAAAAAGATAAAGATACATTGTGATTTTAAGAAAGAGAAGTAAGACATATATAGCAATAGTTATAGAAAATAGAGAGGACTGCCCCGTCATTAAACAGAAGGTAGAACTTCTCTGTAAGCACTTTTGTTCTGTGAAGAGAGTTAAAGTAAATTAGGAAGTAAAATTTCTGAAGTGGAGAAGAAAAAAATAGCTTGAGAAAATAAGATAATGGCTTATAAGGAAAAATATGAAGATATAAACTAAAGACATCACACAAAGCAGTGAAGCATCAAACAAAAAGTTATACAACAACAACATAACCTATCACTTAGATATAAATATCTACTCTTTCCAAAAATATATAGATTATATAAGAAGAAAATATGGAGAGCTACAATTCACTACTGGTGAATGGTTCATATCCATTTCTGCATGCCTTTTCTATTTTATTTTTATTTTTTATAATCAATCTTTATTAATTTTACACCATTATTAAACATAATCAGACATCATCAAAACATCATATATAAATCATACAACATTAAAAAACTTAAATATTAAAAAAATGAAGATATGCCTTTTCTTTGAAGTACATATAGCTGCCAACATTTTTACCAGCCACTCCTGTATTCTTAACATTATTTATTTATTATTTTATTTATTGCACTTTTAAACCGCCCTTTAGCAACAGGCTCTCAGGGCGGTGTACAACAGGATAAAACCACGTTTAAAACCAGTGAATGTGGATTACAACATATAAGTATAAAAACATTTTAAAAACAGATTAAGACAAAATTAATAGAAATTACAATTAATTAACTATAACATTAAAATTAAAACTAAGATTAAAATGCCTGGGCAAAGAGGTAGGTCTTTACCTGGCGCTGAAAATATATCAAAGAAGGCGCCAGGCGTATCTCGTCAGGGAGGGCATTCCATAATTCGGGGGCCACCACCGAGAAGGCCCTAGATCTCGTTATTGCTCTCCGGGCCTCCTTGTGAGTTGGAACCCGGAGAAGGGCCTTCGACGTCGAGCACAGCGAACGGGTAGGTTCATAGTGGGAGAGGCATTCCATCAGGTATTGCGGTCCGGTGCCGTTAAGGGCTTTATAGGTAAGAACCAACACTTTGAATCTGGCCCGGAAACGTATTGGTAGCCAGTGCAGTTGGGCCAGGACAGGTGTTATATGATCAGATCTTTTAGTCTGAGTGAGAACTCTGGCCGCAGCATTCTGCACCAGCTGAAGTTTCCGAACTGTCTTCAAAGGTAACCCTACGTAGAGTACATTACAGTAATCCAATCTAGAGGTTACCAGAGCGTGGATAACTGAGGCAAGGTTCTCCCTGTCCAGATAGGGTCGTAGTTGGGCTACCAGCCAAAGCTGGTAGAACGCATTCCGTGCCACCGAGGCTACCTGAGCCTCCAGAGACAGTAGCGGATCTAATAAAACCCCCAAACTATGGACCTGCTCCTTTAGGGGGAGTGTAACCCCATCTAGGGTAGGTCGGACATCAACCATCTGGGCAGAGGGGCCCCCCACCAACAGCATCTCAGTCTTGTCAGGATTGAGTCTCAGTTTATTAGCTCTCATCCAGACCATTATCGCGACCAGGCAGCGGTTTAGTACATCAACAGCCTCCCCTGAAGGAGATGAAAAGGAGAAATAGAGCTGCGTATCATCAGCATATTGCTGAAAACGCACTCCAAAACTCCTAATGACCTCGCCCAGCGGCTTCATATAGATATTAAAGAGCATGGGGGACAGAACTGAGCCCTGTGGGACCCCATATTGGAGTACCCAGGGCCTCGAGTAATGCTCCCCAAGCACTACCTTCTGGAGATGGTTCTCGAGGTAGGAGCACAGCCACTGCCAAGCAGTGCCTCCAACTCCTAAATCCGCAAGTCGCCCCAGAAGGATACCATGGTCGATGGTATCAAAAGCCGCTGAGAGATCAAGGAGAACCAACAGAGTTACACTCCCTCTGTCCTTCTCCCGACAGAGGTCATCATACAGGGTGACCAAGACCGTTTCTGTACCAAACCCCAGCCGAAAGCCCGATTGAAATGGATCCAGATAATCAGTTTCATCCAAAAGAGCCTGGAGCTGGCGAGCGACCACACGCTCTAGGACCTTGCCCAGAAATGTGATAATGCTAATCTGCTGGCTGTAAACAAAAGCTGTCTTATACTGAGTAAGACCATTAGTTTATCTGCCTCAATATTTGTCTCCACTGACTGGCAGTGGTTCTCCAGGCTTTCAGCTCTACCTGGAGATGCTGGGGATTAAACCGGGGACCTTCTGCAGCCAAAAACTGTGCTCTGCCACAGAGCTAGAGAGCCCTTCCCTTCAGGTGCTAGTTTCTGCAGATTAAGCTGTCATTAAGTCTCAAGAGCATGCCCAACTTGATCATCACCCAAGGCTTGAATTTATGTAAATATACATGTTACTGCAGCCTCTAGGCCTTTGGCCTGTTGGTTCTTCCTTGACTTGTGGATAGAAGCAGTGTTCTTAGGGTGCAACTGTGTGGGACGTTGAGCACACTGTGTATTGGTTCACCCATCTGATCTCCATATACCATACAACACCAGTGCATGCTGATACTGGTAGAAGAGTTGGAAGGGGCCAATAAGACCATTGAGTCCATCCCCCTGCTCAGTGCAGGAATGCAACTTAAAGCATACCTCACAGCTGGCTGTCTAGCTGCCTCTTGAATGCCTCCGGTGCTGGAGAGCCCACCACCTCCCTAAGTAATTGGTTCCATTGTTATATTGCTCTAAAAGTTAGGAAGTTTTTCCTGATGTTCAATCAAAATCTGGCTTCCTGTAATTTAAGCCCATTATTCCAAGTCCTGCACTCTGGAATGATTGAGAAGAGATCCTGGCCCTCCTCTGTGTGGCAGCCTTTCAAGTACTTAAAGATACTACCATACCTCCCCTCAGTATTCTCTTCTCAAGGCTAAGCATGCCCAGTTCTTTCAGTCTCTCGTCATAGAGCTTTGTTTCCAATCCTAACTCCAACCACCATTCCCTTTTTATTTTTTGTCCCATTTATTTTAATCCAGATACTCTCATTGGGGCTACCAAACTCATCCTTTATTTCTGTGCAGGGATATATATATTTAACATATAGTGCAACTCTACCTCCTTTTCTATCCCTTCTGTTGTTTCTGAAGAAGTCATATCCTTCAGTATCAGTCATGGGAGTCATCCCAGCTAGGGATGGGAGGATCTGGCAATTTTGGTTCTTGTTTTTAATTTTTCTAACCTTAAATTCAGTTCTCCACATATCTGCAGCAATTCACATTTTAAAAAATTCAGCATTTTAGTGCACATTTCTCCTAATAAAAACATTCTTGTATAAATTTTTGACTAATGTATACACTTTTGCAAGCAATGTATCCTAATATATTGCATGGCTGTATGTTTTTATTAATATATTCATTTTTATGCACAGTTTCCATTAATATATGCATTATTTTAAACAATGTTTAGTTTAAAGATTGTAAAATTTGGATAAATGTGGATCTTGAAGGATGGCTGTATTTCATTCCTCATATTGTTTCTCCTCCATCCTTACCTGCAACCTATCATACAACAAACCAGAGAGAACTGCAAAATATAGTGCAGTCACACAAAGGAAGCATGAGAAAACCCTAGCACAACGTTGCCACTTATTTTTCACTGGTGATTTCTGTCACTTCTAGTTAACGTTGACATCTAGAACAGCCACTTACAGACCCACTGTTAAAGACCTTACCCTGGAAGACAATCTTACTCGGCCACAACTGATCGCCAATGAATGAATGAATGATTAGTAATGGGATCCATTGGCTGGGGCCGGTTTGAAAGCGTTTTGTCGACCTAAGAGACTGGCATTGATTTGAGTTCATTCTGTAACTGCTGATTTTACAAATCCATGTGTTTTTTTCACTTGGAAAAATTATTGATATTAATGTCTATATTCTAAAGGAAATATCAACATTTCCTTTAAAATATTGATATTTTGAAGAAAATATTAATATTTTAAAAGGAAATATTCATAAAATCATTCTTACAATTACTGTTTTAGAGGTAGTTTTTTTTTTTAAAAAAAAACAGTCTGTTGTCAAAAATAGCCATAGAAAGTCCCTACAATAAAATCCTTAGCGATTGAGAATAAGCAAATTAATGAAAAAAATGGTACCAAATCAGAATTGGGTTGAATTCTAATACATCCTTAATGATGATAATGTAGTAGTAGTGGTAGTGGTCATTGTTCTTCAGATTTTGAACATGCTGTATAAGGAACACTTACTATATTTAAAACTATACAGACACAAGAATGGCTATATACTGTAGCCAGCATGGATTTTTCACATTCTGCAGTGTTAAATTGAAAATACCCCCATGCCATCCTGCTGCTTCCCATAAGCTTATTTCAAAACAAAATCTTACAAAACTTATACTCCTGAACTCAGAAAAGCCTGCAAAACAACTCGGCTATACACAAAAAACTCAGAGAGAATTCAGAGTCTAAACCAAGAGGAAAAATAACCAGACCCCTGTTGGACTTTTTTTCTGTCATCATAATTTGTTGAAATTAATTGAAAATCAGTCATGTTTACAGAGTACCTATAATCCTATTACTGACCTTGCCCCATACTCTGACCTTCATCTTCTGCAGTTTAAAAGTTTTTTTTTTTAATGGCTGGTTTTTAATTAATTTAAGAAAATTACTATTGGAGTCAATGATAGTGCAGGCATGCTCAGTAAGAACCAGCTGTCAGTTTTCTAAAAGCCTGACTAACAGCTGTTTGGCTTGGCTAATTAGGGAGCCACACCCACACCAGACATTAATTCCACTTGAAACAGTCATGGCTTCCCCCAAAGAATTCTGGAAAGTGTAGTTTGTGAAGGGTGCTGAAAGATGTTAAGAGACTCCTATTCTTCCAGTGGCTATAGTGGTTTAACAGTCAGTCCCTCTTTCCAGAGAATTCTGCTGATTGTAACTCTGTGAGGGGAATAGGGCATCTCCTAACAACTCTCAGCACTCTTTACAAACTACACTTCCCAGGATTCTTCAGGAGAATCCATGACTGATTAAAGTGGAATAAATGTCTAGTGTGGATGTGACCAGGAAAAGCTTTGGTTTAAATTTGAGTGGGAGACTGCATGTGTCTCCTGTAGAATAAAAAGGTGGGGTAAACCCCCCAAAATAGCAATGCTGTTAACAATGTTTTCCTTTTGGAATGGAATGGAAAGAAAAGAAATGGGGGTTTCACAGTGCCCACCCACCAAATCTCTTCTCCCTCCCCTTCCTATCTCTCCCCCCTTCACCCTCCTCCACCTCCCTGCTTGTCCCCCAGGTCAGTTTCACCTCTTTTAAGCATGATTGCACAGGAGTAAACCCCTTTGAACTCAATAAGCATGCAAATGGTCAAACCTGAGCTCTGCTCCTTCTCCCTCCATTCCCCTCTTTCCTGCCCCCTCCCCTTCCTCCTCCTCTGCTCCCCACTCCATCCCTTCCTCCATCCCTCTTCTATCTCCTCCTCCCCTGTGGTCAGTTTCACCTATCCTAAGCATGACTGCAGGGCAGTAACTCCCATTGAAGTTAATAAGCATGCAAATGATCAATCCATCCTCAGCAAACTTGCACAGGATCCCATTTCTAACCTCCTGGATTAAAAAGCAGAGCAATTCACTAATAGGCAAAAAAAAAAAACCTTGTGGTTTAAGAACTTACCTATAGCCAACATATATTTCTATCAAACTTTAAAAAAACAGGGAAATTGGACAGCTATAGTGAATGCATCAATGGAGCAGGAGTCCTGACCTCCTCTCTGAGATTTTGTACTGCCCTACAAATTTGCAAAAATACAAACACAATTTGGGTTGGTCTTTCAAAGTCCATTTCCTATGTAGCTTGGCAGGATTTGGTAATGTGCCTCTGAGCATATGGTGAGTGGCAGGCCATGTCAGATAAGAGGAACTAGGGAGAGATACATAATATCTGTCCCTTGTTCCGGGCCTGCCCAATACCGGAAGATAGCTGGGGGATGCGGGACTCCATGCTCTGACTTTCAGCTGTTGCTGTGCAATGCCAGGTCCATCTCCCAAAAAACATCTCTCATCCATGACATGATATTGGATGAGGGTGCGGATCTGGCATGTATTACAGAAACCTGGCCGGATGAGGCTGCAGCTCCCATCCTTGAGGCCATGTGTCCAGCTGGGTTCCTATATGCGCAGCAACCAAGGGTCGGGAGACGGGGAGGGGGAGTGGCGGTCATCTATCGGGGGTCCCTAGTTCTCACCAGACCTCCTCTCCATGAGATCAAGGTTGTGGATTGCATGTAATGGAGGTTGGGCCCAAACGGCAGCTTAGGGATTCTGCTCGTGTACCGTCCACCCTGCTGCATGATGGACTCCCTGGCCGAGGTGCTGGAGGTGGTCTCAGATGTGTAGGCGCAATACCCGAATTTGCTGGTGCTGGGGGATTTCAAGGTACATGCTGGGACCGCCCACACAGGGGCACCTCGGGATTTCATGGAAACCATGGCTTCCTGGGAGCTGCACCTTGTTTCCATGGGGCCCACCCATGTAGCTGGTCATGCACTTGACCTTGTATTTGCCTCGGGAGAGGAGGGAAGTGATCTGAAAATGGGCGCTACATCTCTTACCCCCTTGTCATGGTCACTATCTGGTGAGAGTAGACCTTTCGATGCCACACACCCTCCATGGGGGCAAAGGACCCATTAGGATGGTCCGCCCCAGGCATTTGATGGATCCAGATGGATTCCTGAATGTGGTTGGGGATTTTATGGAGCCTGCAGACGGGCACTTGGCCGAATCCCTGGTGAAGGAGTGGAATGAGGTGATCACCGGGGCATTGGACCGGGTGGCTCTGAAATGCCCTCTCCCCTGAATAGGACTCAGCATCGTGGTATAGTCCACGGTTGCGAACTCTGAGGCAGGAGGTGAGATGGCTAGAACGCCAGTGGCGGAAATCTCGCTCTGAGGACGATCGGACATGGGTTAGAGCAGCTGCAGTGGCCTACCATGTGGCAATAAGGGCAGCAAAAAGGGGGGTTTTTTGCTGCCTCTATTGCGTCCGCAGAGTGCTGTCCCAGGAGGCTGTTCCAAGTGGTCCGAAGCCTGGTCGGTCCAGTTGCTTCGGAACTGATGGGACACTCTAAGACCTCCTGTGATGAGTTTGCAAAGCACTTTGCGGATAAAATTGATCGTCTAAAGAGTACGATTCCGCACGCAGTGGATACAGTGAGTGAGCCAGAGTCGGCCAGTGGTTTTCCGGTGATGTGGGATCGGTTCCAGCTTCTTCCTTCTGATGAAGTGGACAAGGTGCTTTCAACCTTAAGGCCAACCACCTGCTTCCTTGTTCCTTGCCCATCGTGGCTCATTATGAGCTGTAAGAACAGACTGGGCGAGGGGATCAAGGTGGTGGTAAATGCGTCCTTGGAAGAGGGTGTGATGCCATCAGCTGTCAAGGAGGCAGTAATAAAACCAATCTTAAAGAAGCCCTCCTTGGATCCCTAAGATCTGAACAACTTTCACCCAATCTCAAACTTACCATTCTTGGGCAAGGCGGTCGAGTGGGTGGTGGTGAAGCAGTTGCAAGCGCACTTGGAGGAAGCGGATTATCTGGATCCATTTCAGCCGGGCTTCAGGCCTGGACATGGGACTAAAACAGCCTTGGTCGCCTTGGTGGATGATATGAGCAGAGCGTTGGATAGGGGTGAATGCACCTTCCTCGTTCTCCTGGATATCTCAGCAGCCTTTGATACCGTTGACCATGGTATCCTTTTGGACCAATTAGAGGGGTTAGGCATAGGGGGCACTGTTTTGCAGTGGTTCCGTTCCTTCCTTTCTGGTACCAAAGAGTAGCACTGGGGGATGAGGTTTTGGGCCCTTGGCCTCTCACCTGTGGGGTGCCACAGGGCTCCATCCTCTCCCCAATGCTATTTAACATCTATATAAAGCTGCTGGGGGCTATCATCAGGAGATTTGGGCTGCAGTGTCACCAATATGCGGATGACATGCAGCTCTATCTCCCATTTAAATCTCCACTGAGGTTGGCTGTAGAAACCCTGTCCAAGTGCCTGGAGTCAGTGAGTGCCTGGATGGGAAGGAATAAACTGAAACTGAACCCTGACAAAACTGAGGTACTGTTCATGGGAGACAAGGGGAGGTTAGGGGACTTGGACCTGGTGCTGAATGGGGTACAACTGCCCCTAAAAGACCAGGTCCGCAGCCTTGGGATCATTCTTGACTCCCAACTGTCCATGGAAGCTCAGGTTTTGGCCGTGAGCCGGGCGGCCCTGTATCAACTCCATCTGATACGGAGGCTACGTCCCTACTTTCCCAATCATCTGCTCCCATCGGTGGTACATGCCCTGGTCTCCTCTCACCTTGACTACTGTAATGTGCTCTACGTACGGCTACCCTTGAAAACGGTGCAGAAGCTGCAACTGGTACAGAATGTGGTGACGTGCCTGATTAAAGGCAGCCGCCGGCGAGATCACGTAACTCCAGTGCTCAAAGAGTTGCACTGGCTACCAGTTGCTTGCTGGGCCCAATTCAAGGTGTTGGTTTTGACCTTTAAATCCCTACATGGTTTTGGCCAAGCCTATCTGAAGGAGCGCCTCCAGCATCATCAGCTGTGCCGCCTAACAAGATCAGCCTCAAAAGACCTTCTCTCTGTCCCACCAGTCAAAACAGATAGACTGTTGAGGACTAGAGAAAGGGCTTTCTCAATTGTGGCCCCCACCCTGTGGAACTCCCTTCCAAATGATCTCTGCTAGGCCCCCTCTTCAATGAGTCTCCGCCGGGCCATGAAGACCTGGCTCTTCAGGCAGGCCTTTGGGGTGGGCTAGATTTTAACATCATTGCTTTTAGATTTTAATGTTATTGTATTGATGTGTCATTTTATGCTATTTTGCTTATTTTGTACTTCGTCCAGAGTGACTGGTTAGCCAGGCAGATGGGTGACTAAGAAATCCAATAAATAAAATAAATAAACACCTGTAATCAGAACAGCATCTCCAAAGATGGAGAATTACATCTTTGTATATTTGTTTGTGTTCTTCTTACTTGGCTTCTTTACTGTTACTACTGTAGGTAATACTGTTTCTACAGCAGAAATTTGTATTTCACTCATTATTCACCCTAGAAATCTGTGTCAAATTTATTTTTATTAATTTCAAAGCTTTTTTATTGGTTAATCTCATATGATGGTGAAAACAGCCTTTTATGTTTCAAACTCAAAATGTTCTGTTTGGGGTGGATTAACAGTTGAATCTGAAACTGCAGCTTTGATGTAAAATTAGACTGATATACGTTGCTATTTAGGCAATGAATCTAGCTGTTGGGAAAAAATATTGGCCTGCCTATGATGCATGTGTTCAGCCTGCTATGCTTAAACCACCCCACTTAAGGAAAGGTGGGCATGGTCAATTAAAATCATAGAGCACACCTGGAAATTTGGTAGAATTTCTTGCACCTCGCACTGTTCTATTTTGTGCAAACTGAGACATTCTTCATGTCCATTGGAGACTATTCTGCAGATTAGTCGGTGTGATCTACAATTGTTATTAGAGGGATTTTTTTTACTGTAAATTATGCAAAGTGTTGTTGTACTTCACATATTCACAGAAACAGAAGCCAAAATCAATAATTTACTATAGGAAAATTCACTAAAATTGCAAAATAAATCATACATATTTAAAGTGAATATCTAAACTATATCAGTATTATTGCTTCCTCCCTGCTAAAACATGAGCAACACAGCACAGGTCTTGTTTCTGTTATTTGGGCTGATTGCGGTGTTGCTGCCACTCACCATATGCTCAGAGGCACATGTTACCAAATTCTGCTGAGCTACACAGGAAATGGATTGGACTGTGAAAGACCAACCCAAATGGTGTTTGCATTTTGACAACTTTGTAGGGCAGTACAATACCTCAGAGAGGAGGTCAGGTCTCCTGCTCACCTGGTGCATTCACTATAGCTGCCCAATTTTCCTGCTTTTTAAATTTTGATAGAAATATCTGTTGGCTATAGGTACGTTCTTAAACCACAAGGGCATTTTTTGTCTATTAGTGATTAATAATAAAATCATAAAAAGACAATGGCAAATGACACATTAAATAGGAGTGTTTTTTTAAAAATAATCAAGCACAAGGAAAATCTTTGAGATTTCCCTTTGTCTATGTAGACAGTTTTTCTTAACAACTGATATTTATTACTCTGGGGCATATTTAATTTTGTCATTACTAAATAAACTATGTTCTCCTTATACTTGTCTAGTTTTCAAAGACTATAAAATTGTTACATTTAACTGGATTGTCACATTTATGATTTTCTTCATTTCCATTATTTATTAATTATATTTTGTCACAACAAAATAAAATATTAAAAGCAGTTTAAAACAAATTACATCTATGACTCATCTTCTATTCACAAAATGTGCTAACACCCCCCCATCCATCCTCCCCCTCCTCCTGGAAACAGAACACTTCATAAAGAGAAAAACAGTAACTAATCACATCAAGATGATATTTTAAATAACTAATATGTTCCTAAGATGCAGTATGTGCCTCTTATAGGAACAAGTATCCTTTGGTGTCCTGTAAAAAGAAATGCAGGTGATCCATTTCAGCCTGCATCATTGTATACATTATACTACACCTATTAAGGATTTGCTGAATGATGATAGCTGGCTAACCAAGTTGCAAGGATACATAAGTGACACTCAACAAAGCTGCCAAGTTTACTGTGGAGCGGATTAATATAATCCCAAATGGCACTGGTTTCTTTTCAAAGGGAAGTAGTTTGGCCTAGCTTTAGTCGTGGCTCATATTCTTAACTCCACATCCTGCTCTGGTTTGTCTATCACACGTTATTAAATCCATTTCAGCTTTCTGCATGAGAAAGCTGCTAATCTCCCACAGGTACTGGCGATATACACTCAACAAGCACTACGCAGAAAAGGGAGGGGAGATAATGTCAACGGGGAGGAAACCCATGCAAACTGTGAAACATGTAATTTCAGGTCAATTTAAGTTCAAGCGCTTCATCAGTTGCTATGCTACCTTGTTTACAAGGAAGGAAACGATTAAGGCAGTAAGGTTTTGAACGTTTTACCTACTGAGGCATTTTAGAAACTTTTTGCTATGTGGCACTTCCCTGCATGCAGAAGAAAAAGATGCTAGTCTATAAGCTGCTGAAATAGCAAGTGACTGGAGGTATTCATACCAAAAGCTCCATGCATGAATTTATCTGGATTGATTAGGCAGCTTAATCCATAGCCACCTGCTAGGTTGGTAGCTAAGAGCCTAAGGAAGAATTTTTCTATTTAATTTCATGAGACTTCCACACTCCTAGTGCCTTCGCCCTCTATCCCTCCCTGCTCCTGCCTGCAGCTACCAAAGTGAAAGAAAGAAAAGACAAACAAGTTGAACTAAAACAACAATTGCTTGTATTTTGTAAACAAAACAAAAAAAAAGAGGTGTGAGGGGGAGAAAGCAATGCAGGCAGTATGCCATGCTGCCAGTGACATTTATTGGTTTGTATATCCCACCCAGGCTTGAAGGCCTATGGGCTGGCTCAGAACAGTGTAAAGGCCAAAAGCATGAAACCTGCTCTGATCCATAAGACATCAAAATAAACATGCACTGGATATCTATGGTTTTGTACTCATTTAGGCATTGCAACTGAAAGGTTTTTTCTATGCTCATGGATACCAAGAGAAGCCACAAAGTGCATGGCAGGGACACATACTTAGGGTTGCCATATTGCCCGGATAGCCGGGTTTTACCCGGATTCTATGCATGCCACCCGGTGCCCGGCTAGCCCCTTACGTGGCCCAGATTCTCAGCTTTAATTTTTTTAAAAAAATTAAGTTTCTAGGTGGTCCGGTTCTCGAGATATACATAAAAACGTCAGCCACCCCCCCTCGACTGTTAAATCTTTCTTTAAACAGTACTGTACTATAGCACTTTGTAGCTTTAACCCCGCCCGTTCAGCATTGCAGCCAATCAGGGATTGTGTTTCAGTTTCATTGACCTCAGGCAGTGTCTAGAAAACAAAATGGTGGTTTCACACCCACCCACCCCCGTTTATCTGAAAATCTCATAAATTGGGTAAGTATATACATTTCAGTTTTTTTTCCTCTTGTGTGCAGGAGTCAGAGCTTGGGCAGTGTTTTGAAATCCTTCCCAATACTTGCTTTTTGTAAAAGCAATGCTAATCCCATATGCCCAAAGTAAATCCCATTTAATTCAATAGGACTTACTTTGAGTAGACATGTTATGAATGTGCTGAAAATCAATGGGACTTTGGAGTGAATGTAAAAAAGAATTATGTTTGTGTTCTAACTCTTTCTGTCTCCAGTCCAATTTTAAAGCAAGTAGGCAGGGCTTACTTAGGTATTACAGTTTTTATTCTGTAGGAAAATAATACTGATTTTTTAAAAACTAATACTGATTTTTCTGCAATGACCAACTGATTTGACAATAAACTATTATATGGGCTGTATGTATTTATACATCTGCTGAGTGTGCGTGTGCGTGTATGGAGTCTTTCCAACACCCCTGTGAAGTAGGGTTGGAAACCAATGCAGCTAGCAACAAAAAATAAAGCCATTTAAAATCCAATGACCATAAAACAAGTATAAACAGTTGCAAAACAGCGTAAAGTGGCATGATTCAGAATTTGGGGTTTTGTGAATGAAGTTGCTTATCACTTGAGGTTGCAGTTCTGTCCCTGTTAGAGTAAGCCCCACTGAATACGCTGGGACTTGCTTCTGAATAAATAAACTTAGGATTGCACTATAAATATCTTTACAGTTTGTGTAAATAATAAATATATTTGATAGTCATGCTTATATACATATTTCTTCATTTATCATATTTTTGGTTTTTGGTTAGGAATCCTGACTGGTTGTGAGATGCTTAGTTTTTTGCCTTACTCATAGGAATCTTGTTGTGGTTGGTATGGTATTACATTTAGGAAAGTGTTACTGCCTTCTGTGTTATTTTTTCCCATTTGCATTTCACTTATCTTTAACCTCACTCCGTTACAGCCATAGAAGTAACAGCAGCATATGCAAGATAATTAACTCCCATTAGTGATAAGAACAAGAATTTATAATTATTATTTCAATTAAAACAAGAGGCTTATCAATACTTTGAAGAGGACCAGATATTTATTTTCTTTCTGAGCCCAGGACTGGGTCTTTCATGATGCCCGGGGAGCAGGAGAGTAGTCGATAAGACAGACATCCTGGCATTGGTAATCTAATTAGCAAGGTATGTGTGGGGTTGTTGCACACTTCCAGGCCCAGTTTCATTTTGAGTATGGAGGTGGAACCTGTGTAGATGTGGTTGAGAAATTTTGAGTTAAGCAAAGCTCTGCTTTTATAAAACCTAAGAAACATACAGATACTTTGAATGTCTGAGTGCCTGCACCAGTGGAATACTGGAGGAACTTGTAAAACTTGCTGCAACAGTATTTAGAACTTAGCATGTGGTGTGAAAGACTCCTTTTCCTAACATTTTGGCTTGTTTTTCTCCACTCACCACATCTCTGAAATATATTGTATATGTTATGGTTAACCGTACTGCTGCCCTGACTTACTTTATGTTTGTTGCTATTTTGTGTTCTTATTATGTTTTTATATTGATTGTGTATTTTTATTGTTTTTATTATATTTGTAAGCTGTGCTGAGCTCTCTTTTTAACAGCAAAAGGGCAGGTTATAAATTCTCTTAATCAATCAATAAATACTCCATAGTGTTGGAAACTAGAGTCTAGGCATTTAAGGCTGAAAATGTTGCTTAAAAAAAAAAGATTTCTCACATCTTTCCCCAGTTTTTGGTGGTAATTCCTAGGCACAAAAACAAAACAACTGGACAATCCAAATATTAACATGCAAATATTTGCATAATATGCAAATAATATGCAAATAATCTGCATGATATGCAGATTAACCTGCCCGGATTTGTGGAACTGGAATATGGCAACCCTACACATACTGGCCCCGTGCCAGTGTGGTCCAGCTTAGAAAGAACTGTTCCTGCTAGAGCTCCCATGCTACCAGAATATAATGACTACTCGATGCAGAAGAATGAAATTCTAGCTTAGGCAATAGTGACTCTTCAAGGAGGGGAAATACCATAATTATGGGACAGCCACTGAGAATGCATCAGCATCAGCCCTCATCCTACGAGTTTTGATGGATTTCACTGATCATGCTCCAGGAAGAAGGGTGGATATTTATAAGGCTATAAATGAATGAGTGAACTGATAATAAATGAAATACAGAAGAAAGGTAGACATGCAGGATCTAGTCTGTTTAGTGCTGGTCATCAAAACTACCTTGATTTTTTTCCCCAGATGGTGCCTCTCATCCTCAGTGGGAGGCAATGGTAAACCCCTCTGAATACCGTTTACCATGAAAACCCTATTCATAGGGTTGACATAAGTTGGGATCAACTTGAAGGCAGTCCATTTTCATTTCATATGGGGCTCAATATAGACTTCAGAGCATTGGTTTATGGCTGTGTGCCTAATTAGCCCCACCAGGCTTCACAGGTTAATCCGAGTGGCCATTCTGAGCACATATCCACCTTTCCTGACTTGACATTATATGATGCATATGACGTCAGGCATGGGAAAATTCAAGACTTTGTTTGTGGTCATGGCTTCAATTTGTGCCAGAGTTGTAAAGGAAGAATAAGTGTGTTCCCAGTTCTCCCTTTACCAAAACCAAACGGTGGCACTTTTTTGATGTGATGCCTTTTTCTGTCACCCAGCAGAAATATTTCATTTTGTAGATTCAAGTCTGGGTAGGAGGAAGGGAGAGAAATCTTTAAGCCCCTCACTCCAAGAGATCACACAACCCAGATCCCATACATGCTGATCTTCTCATTCTGAGGAATTAGATGCTCTCCTGTTTATAGGTAAATCCGAACACCCTAATGAACTCATTCAGTAAATCAGATGAGGAAGGGACATGTGTTATCCAAAAGCAGCATGGGGGCATAGTCTTCTGTCCCATCCCTCCCATTTGATAGCTAATGATTATTCATTTGTCAAAGGTAAGGTAGGGAATGCTTTACTGACAGTGTTGAGGTACTGCAACAATAAAGGGAAGGATGCAGTTTACTGTCAGAGCTAGAGCAAGGATGGATAATGCAGTGAGGCTACACTGAAAGGGACTTAACTCCCTACCTCTCAACCATGGTTTAAGTTTGTGCTGATGTTTATTTTGAACTGAAATTAGATGGAGGAGAAAATATGCTCTAGAAAGAAAAGTATGCACATTTCTGTGATTGGTTGCCAATTTTTAAACCATGGTTATGGTTGCACCAACAGATGTAGTAGCTCTTTGAGAAGGGCTGTAGCTTAAAAATAGAGCACATGGTTTTCATGCAGAAGGTCCCAGGTTCAACTCCTGGTATATCCAGGTTGGACTGGTGAAAATGACTGTCTGAAATCCTGGTGAGCCATTACCAGTCAGTGTAGACAAAACTGAATTAAATAGATCAACAGACTGATTTTGTACAAGACAGTTTTCTATGTTTCTAACAGGGAAATGTTTGTGGCTACCTGTAAAATCAGTAAAATAACAAATTCTAAAATACATGAGTGAGAAGTTGGCTCTATAAAAATCAAAGCAGTACCTGCTCTTTTCTGGTGAATGGACCACTTAATTTTGTGCACCAAATGGAAGAATATGTAACAGGGGACCTGAACTTGACTGTGCTTGTGCTTTTAAACCACCGTTTGAAAATTCCCTCAAGGAAGTTGTTAAAAAAGACAAAACCCAAAGCTTTCCATTATTTCTACTGCTTCTGATTTAGAAAACACCTGAGAGTGAGTCCTTTAGTCCTGACCATGTGCCAGCTCAAAGAAGCATTTTTCAGAGTGCTTTCTCTAACAATTCTAATTTCCCTGAACATACTTTGAACAGGCCTGCAGCCTCTGATGCACAACCACTTAAATATATCTGACAGGCTTGCAGTGGCTGTGAAAACCCTGCCACTGTTACAGAAAAAAAATCAGCCAAGAAAAGTATCAACTGTCTGCTTGACTGCTATATTCTGTCCATCGTAAGGAGCCTCAATCAGTTTTCAAGCTGGATATTTAAATCAAACATTATTTAGTCAGGTCTCCTGACAAAAATCCACAATGCAGTTTCAAGCACTCCACTCTACCTTAAAAAATGAATATTTTAATTTATGCTGAAGAACCTATGTACAGCACATGTTACATGTACTATTACATGTCTGCTCATACCTATTGCTAAAAAGAGATATTTGCTTATTTTACAGCCACAAGAGTGGCTGTATACTATAGCCAGCGTGGATTTTTCACATTCCGCAATGTTAAATTGAAAATACCCCCATGCCATTCTGATGCTTCCCATAAGCTCATTACAAAAGAAAACCTTGCAAAACATATAGTCCTGAACTCAGAAACGCTTGCTTAACAACAATTTCAATTTTCATGGCGATACACAAAACAGTCAGAGAGACTTGAGAGACTTGAGAGTTCAAAGTTCAAAGAGAGTTTAACAGTCAGCCACTCTGGTTGAAGGTCTGTGAGAGGAATAGGACGTCTCCTAGCAACTCTGAGCACCCTTCACTAACTACACTTCCCAGGATTCTTTGAGAGAAGCCATGACTGTCCAAAGTGAAGTAAAGGCCTGGTGTGGATGTGGCCAGGAACAGTTTTGGTTTAAATTTGGGTGGGAGGCTACATATACCTGCTGTAGAATAAAAAGGTGGGGGAAACACTGAAAAGAAATGATACCGTTCACAATGTTTTCCTTTGGTAAAGGAAAGGGGCTTCCCCTCTGCCCAGTGCCCACCCACCCAATCTCCTCCCCTCCCTCCTCCCCTCCCTGCCCCTCTCCCAGGTCAGTGTTGGACTACGACCTGGGAGACCAGGGTTCGAATCCCCACACAGCCGTGAAGCACACTGGGTGACCTTGGGCCAGTCACTGCCTCTCAGCATCAGAGGAAGGCAATGGTAAAACCACCTCTGAATACCGTTTATCTTGAAAACCCTATTCATAGGGTCAACATAAGTCGGGATCGACTTAAAGGCAGTCCATTTCTATTTTCAAACATGATTGCACAGAAATAAATCCCATTGAACTAAAAAAGTATGCAGATGATCAAACCCACCCTCCCTTCTTCTCCTCCCTCCTATCCCCTCCATCTTGCCCCTTCCCTCCCACTTCCTTTGCCCCTCCCTCCCCATTCCCATCCCCTTCCAATACCCTCCTTCCCCCTCCCCCTCCTCCCCCTCCCCTTCCTCCTCCCCATGGTCACCTATCTTTAGTATGATTGCACAGAAGTAATGATTGCACCATTGAACTCTATAAGCATGCAAATGATCAAACCTCACCTCTCCCTTCCTTTGCCCCCCTCCAATACCCTCCTTCCCCCTCCTCCTCCCTCATGGTCAGTTTTTCCTATCCTAACCATGATTGCATAGGAGTAAATCCTATTAAACTCAATAAGCACACAAATGATCAGACCTGCTTTTCCTGTCCTTCCCCTCTCCTCTCCCTTCCTCCTCCCCTCCCCTCTTCCTTTTTCCTCTTCCCTGCCCACTATAGCCCTCCCTCCGTCCCCCATTGGTTAGTTTTACCTATCCTAAGCATGATTGCACGGGAGTAAATTGCACTGAATTCAATAAACATGCAAATGATCAAACCTGTCCTTCTCCTCCCCTTTTCGTTCTGCCTGCTCCCATCCCAGTCCTCCCCTCTGTGTTTCCTCCCCTCCCCATCCCCTGTGGTCAGTTTCACCTATCCTAAGCATGATTGCAGGGGAGTAAATCCCACTGACCTCAATAAACATGCAAATGATCAATCCATTCTCAGCAAACTTGCACAGGATCCCATTTCTTACCTCCCGAATTAAAAAGCAGGGAAATTCACTAATAAGCAAAAAACCTTGCAGTTTAAGAACGTACCTATAGCCCAAAGATATTTCTATCAAACTTTAAAAAGCAGGGAAATTGGGCAGCTATAGTGAATGCACCAGGGGAGCAGGAGACCTGACCTCCTCTCTGAGATATTGTACTGCCCTACAAAGTTGTCAAAATGCAAACACAATTTGGGTTGGTCTTTCACAGTCCAATCCACTTGCTGTGTAGCTTGGAAGAATTTGGTAACGTGTGCCTCTGAGCATATGGTGAGTGGTGAGTTTTAAATATTTGTTAAAAATTATTTGAAATATAACATATATAATATGCATTTTTGCAAGTAATTAAAAACCCTGCATGTACACTGTTATTATAATTATATCTGAAATTGTTTACAGTAAACAGTTGTCTGTCAAGATTCTGCTTTGAGTTTTTGTTCTACATCTCCTGCACTCACAGAGAAAGGGACTTTTACTACTGCTGAAAGCTATAAAGTTACTCAGTTTATGAGATTTGTGGACAAGCAGGAAAATACAAAAGTTTTCTGGCCTTGCAATGGATTCTAACTATTGGCTGGAGAGCAACAAATCTCTTGTCAATCACAACCCTGACTTCACTTATTGGCGACAAACCTGAAAGAGTGGGGTTAGAGAAGACAGCTACCAGCACATTTAACACAAGTTGGGGAGGTGACATTTTGGTGTTTATCTCTTGAACCAAACCACCTAGAAACTTTTTAAAAAATTACAACAGAGAGTCCAGTAATTAGGGTGACTCACATGGTGACCTGGAGATTACCCCAAAAATCTAGAGTGTCTGGGCAAAAACTGGAGACCTGACAACCCTAGCAGAGAGGGGCTCAAGCAAGGGCCTTCTCAATAACTACACCCAATGTCTGGAATTTCTATCGAAAATAGGCCTGTGTGATGACATTCTGAAGCAAATGTGCTTTAGATTGACTAGCCTTTCACCCCATTAGATCAGATAGCTGTTTTTATCAGTTTTATTTATATTCCACCTAGTGTGTTTTTTTAAATGTTTTGATTGTTGTTCTGTACTTTGGATTCTACTGTTGCCAACTTCTAGGAACACCATACAGAAGAAAGGTGAGATGCAAATTTAACAAATAAATAATAAACAAACACAAAAGTGTAGCTTTCTACAACAAAAGAAAGAAGAGTAAATGCATCTGCCTAAATCAGCTGAATTATGTCAATTCCATGTGTCAGCTCTTTCCAGAGTTTGTTTATTTATTTATTTATTCGATTTCTTAGTCGCTCATCTGGCTGGCTACCCAGCCACTCTGAGCGACGTACAAAGCAAAAAACATATAAAACATCAAAAACACCAAACACTAAGCAAGAAAGCTAAACAATAACATAAAAACTAATTCAGTTACAATAAGGCTTCTCATCTGTATAGTCCAAAATGTGCGCCTTCAGATGGAAACTCGTGATGTGAGTCTTCCCACCCTTGCACAAAGACCGGTGTGGGTGATAGTCCATATGCAAGACCGAAAAACAACACAGCTTTATTGATTCAAAACTTACTAAGCACTTTGTCTGAAATACATCTCCTGGGCTGCCACTATGAAAGAAATATCTTTCCTGAAATAAAAACACTCTGTCAGATATCAGAGCTTGCAATAATTCTTCTATCACATCACAATGGTTTTTATGAAGAACAAAATGGATGGATAAAGAACCACTTTGCATGATTATTTAAATAGATCTTGACCTTACTACTTTAGGTATCTATTGAGTTCTAAGTCCCCAAATCCCTTTTCTAATTTTCATTCTTGAACACAGACCTTAGAGTCAATGAAGATCATCTATTGAGTTTCATTTTCCCCCCTCATGATTATGGGCTTGCAGTTCAGACCAAGCATCTCTGAACTTCCATGCCAAAGTAAGGAGTCCCCTTCCCCTCACTTGGGCCCTGCTGCCCATGACTGGTGTTAATATGAAATGAGATGTGTATGGTTAATGTGAGATAGGTTTTGTTCACTTGTTATTTACAAAATGTGGGTAAGGAAGAGGACCAGTCATGCAGCTCTTTTTAGCATCATCTCTTTGATGATTTAAAGTGGTGACTCCATAGTCGGAGGTGGTATGCTTCTGAATACCAGTTGCTAGAACTGCAGGAAGGGAGAGTGCTCTTGTGCTCAGGTCCTTCATGCAGGCTTCCCATAGGCATTTGGTTGGCCACTGCAAGAACAGGCTGCTGGACTAGATGGGACACTAGCCTCATCCAGCAGGCTCTTCTTATGCTTGTACCATCTTCATGTTTGATGTACTGGGAAAATACCAACAAATAAAATCAAACTGCTGGCTGATGTGTGTGACAATTTGGAAAAGGCCCTACAAGTAGGAATGACTGGGCAAATTACATGATAAATCCAGATCCATCAAAGGATACACATATATTCTTAGAAATAGATGAGTCATTATGGTATGCTTTATTACAACAGCAAACTGTGCATGTAGTGACAAAATTGAATCATATATTGTATATATATTGACCACTGAAGAAGACCTATTTAGGGTAGAAACATGTTTAATCTATTATCTAACTCAACCTTTCCCAACCGTTGGATCCCCAGATGTTGTTGGACTACAATTTCCATCATTCCTGACCATTGGCCATGCTAGCTGGGGCTGATGGGAGTTGTAGTCCAGCATCATCTAGGGATTCAAAGTTTGGGAAAGGCTGATCTAACTATTTGTATGCCACACTTGGCTTGTCACAGTATTGTTGGCTATATTAGTTAAGGTTATGATATATTAGCTTTTAGACATTTAAGTTGAACATTTTTATTTAGTTATCTTATTAACTTTGGTATCAATAGTTTTTATATCTGAATACACAAACCCAATTCTGTATTGCTATCTATTTGTGTAGGTTGGATTTATTATACAGCCACAAGTATACAATAGTCAGCATGGATGCTTCCCATAAGCTCATTAAAAAACCCCAAAACCTTACAAAACTTATAGTCCTGAACTCAGAAACGCTTGCTTAACAACCCTCTAAATGTTCATGGTGATACACAAAACAGTCAGACAATTGAGAGTTCAAAGTGTAAAAAGAGAGAGAGAGAAAAAACCAGACCCGTTTTGGGCTTTTTTCTGTCAGAGTTCTCATAATCTGTTGAAATTAATTAAAAATCAGCCATGTTCACAGAGTACCTGTAATCCTATTACTGACCCTGCCCCGTACTCTGACCTTCATCTTCTGCAGTTTAAAAGTTTTTAAAAGCCTGTGTTATTTTTAATTAATTTAATAAATTTTGCATTGAACTGAATGATAATGTCGGGCATGCTCAGTAAGAACCAACTGTCAGTTTTCTAAAAGCCAGACTCACAGCTGCTGGTCTTGCCTAATCAGGAGGCCACACCCATGCCAGACCTTTATTTCACTTTAGATAGTCATGGCTTCCCCCACAGAATCCTAGGAAGTGTAGTTTGTGAAGGGTGCTGAGAGGAGACTCCTATTCCCCTGACAGAGCTCTAGTGGCCGGAGTGGTTTAACAGGCAGCCACTCAGATTATAGCTCTATGAGGGGAATAGAGTGTCTCCTAGCATCTCTCAGCACCCTTCACTAGCTACGCTTCCAAGGATTCTTTGGGAGAAGCCATAACTGTCTAAAGTGAAATAAAAGTCTGGCGTGGATGTAGCCAGAGAAAGCTTTCATTTAAATTTGGGTGGGAGGTTTTCCATTTGGAAAGGAAAAGCCCTCCCCTCTCCCCGGTTGTCCACCCATCCAATCTCCTCTCCTCCCCAACCCTTCCCCCTTTCTCCCTCCCCTTCTTGCCCTCCTTGTCCCTCCCCCAGGTCAGTTTTCACCTATCCTAAGCATCATTGTACAGGAGTAAATCCCACTGAACTCAAAAGGCATGCAAATGATCAAACCTGCCCTCCCCTCCTCCTCCCTCCTATCCCCTCCCCGCCTAGCTACACAGCAAGTGGATTGGACCTTGAAAGACCAACCCAAATTGTGTTTTTATTTTTGCAAATTTGTGGGGCAGTACAATATCTCAGAGAGGAGGTCAGAGCTCCTGTTCCCCTGATGCATTCACTATAGCTGTCCAATTTCCCTGCTTTTTAACGTTTGATATAAATATCTGTTGGCTATAGGTATGTTCTTAAACCACAAGGGTTTTTTTCCCTGTTAGTGAATATTTCCTTGGTCATTTATCTTGGATGACATGCATACCTCAGATATGCATGCATGTATGATGAAGATCAAGTGCAAACCTTCCCTCCAACTGTTGTAGCTGTCCCACCTCCAGTGCCAAGAACTTCCATGAATGAGTGTAACATTGAGCAAGGCATGCATACACAAAACCCATTGCATATAGGCCCACTTTGTGTACCTAAATGTAATCTGTGACTCATCCATCCAGGTAGATCTAAGAAATGTAAACATGGTGTTTGATTTAGCTGACATGGTTAATTCTAAGTAGGGTGCCACACTGGTGGCCCCAAGTCTAACACACACCTACCGGCTCCTGATTATTTGCATTGTGTCTGGATGTTGGAGAGTATAGATGTGGAGGCACGTGAATTCTGTTGTGAAGTAACTGCTTTAACTCTGTTTCCTCTTAATTCTCTAAATACTCAGCAGGTGGGATCAAACACTCCCTGATAACATTGAACAAAATTCATTAAAATGTTTGCATCAGTTTTCTACAACACCATGTTCCAGGTAGTCTCCAACTATAACTGCTGTTTCAGAACTCACCTGACCGCTATTGTTTTAATATATTACAGCTTTAAGGTCCATTCTACCTCATTGGAATGATTGAAAAACCTGGAAAAAACTATGCACATTAAGTGCTGGAACTCAAAGTCATCCCTAAATTGCTCTTATTAATTAAGCCTCATGTCTACATATGCTTAGTCCAGAGTCTGTCTGTCCATTTTGTGGAATAAAGACACATAGAAAGTGATAATTTTTTTTTGTCTACAATAGACATATTTATTAATTTTATTATTTATTTAATTAATTTATATCCTGCCCTTCTTTCCAGTAAGAGCACAGGGCAGCAAGCAAAAGCACTAAAAACACTTTAGATTTTAAAGTACATTGAAATAAAACATATTTTAAAAAAATTAAATTTTATTTAAAAATAAGCTCAAAAAAAGAAAGCAAAGTATAAAAAAGAAAGCAAAGTATTAAAAAGCAGTTGCAACATATGCAGATTGGGATAAGATCTCTACTTAAAAGGCTTATTGAAAGAGGAAAGTCTTCAGTAAAAGATAAGGACTGAAGATCAGCCTTATCAGCTGAAAAGATAACAGAGATTGTGCCTGTCTAATATTTAATGGGAGGGAATTCCAAAGAGTAGGTGCCACTACACTAAAGGTCTATTTCTTATGTTGTGCGAAATGGACCTCCTGATAAGATGGTATCTGCAGGAGGCCCTCACCGGCAGAGCTCAGTGATCAACTGGATATATAAGGGATAAGAAAGTATTTCATGTATCCTGGTACCAAGCTGTGTAGGGCTTTGTACACCAAAACTAGAACCTTGAACTTAGCCCGGTAGCTAATAGATAGCCAGTGCAATTATTTCAGAAGCAGGGTGACATGTTGGCAATACTCTACCCCAGTGAGCAGTCTCACGGCCACATTTTACACCAACTGCACCAGCTTCCAGACCAACCTCAAGGGTAGCCCCACATAGAGTGCATTACAGTCATCCAGCCTGGAGGTTACCAGTGCATGGACAACATTGGTCAGGTTATTCTGGTTCAGAAACGGCCACAGCTGTCTTACCAGCCAAAGCTGGTAAAAGGCACTCCTAGCCACTGAGGTCACCTGGGCCTCTAGCGATAAAAATGAAGCGAGGAGCACCCCTAGACTACAGACCTGCTCTTTCAGAGGGAGTACAACCCCATCCAAAGCAGGCAACTGACCAATTATCCAAACTCGGGAACCACAAACCCATAGTGTCTCTGTCTTGCTAGGATTCAGGCTCAGTTTATTGGTCTTCATCCAGCCTAGCACCAAGTCCAGGCAGCAATCCAGGGCTTGCACAGCCTCTCTTGATTCAGATATTTCAGAGAAATAGAGCTGGGTATTGTCAGCGTACTGCTGGTATCTGGCCCCAAATCTCCTGATGACCACTCCCAAGGGTTTCATATAAATGTTAAATAGCATGTTGGACAAGATAGAACCCTGCGGCACCCCACTGCACAACTGCCAGGGGGCCAGAAGACAATCACCAAATGGTATTCTCTGAAAACTACCCTGGAGGTAGGATTGGAACCACTGTGAAACAGTGACTCCGATACCCACCTCACCTAGTTAGCTCAGAAGGATACCATGGTCAATGGAATCAAAAGCCACTGAGAAATCAAGTAAGAGTAAAAGGGTCACACTCCCCCTGTCCTTCTCCCGATAAAGGTCATCCATCAGGGCAACCAAGGCCAATTCAGTCCCATAACCAGACAAATCATTCACATTCTGTAACATCACCACAAATGATATCTGAAATCAACAGTGCCCTGCAAGTTTACAAAACCTCTTTACAAATATGATTTTATAAAATATTTTTCCCAGTTAGAACCTTATTTTTGACCCAACAAAACTAGTTTTTTCTTTATAGCTATCATTGTCAACAAAAGCTACTAATCCAGCTTTTAGGTCATTGAGACCCCAATTGTGTCTACAGATGTGTGCAAGATTCACTTCAGCAGTTGGACTTAATGGGAACTCTCAGTCAATGATTTTTAGATATACACTCTACTCTGTTCACAGAAAGATCTTTGCCAAATGTGTTGATAGGGTTGTCCTCAACACATCTAGGGCACAACCTCATTGGCCTTCTTCAGAATAATAAATAAATAAATTTGAAGATTGGCTTTAATACTGAACTATCAGTGTGAGAGGTAAGCTTGCACCTATCTGCAACCTGTGGAATAGGCTTACAAACACTCTCCCAGAAGGCTTCATCCCTTATAAAAATGTTGCAGTAGAGCAACAATTAGTGCTGTACAAAGGAAGGTGTCCAATGAGATAGTATATGCCATCTAAACCCACATAATATGGCATAAATTATATCTTTGTCAAGATTCCAAAACAGCCTATGTTTATGATGGAGACATATGTGTGGTGGGAAAGATGAAGCTCCCCCATCAACTTGAAACCTCAAGTCAGAATCCTAGGAAGTGTAGTTAGTGAAGGGTGCTGAGAGTTGTGAGGAGATTCTCTGATCCCCTCACCGAGCTTCAATCAGTATGGCTGACTGTTAAACCACTCTGGGCACTGGAGCTCTGTCAGGGGAATAGGAGTCTCCTCTCAGCACCCTCCAAAACTACATTTCCCAGGATTCTTTGGGGGAAGCCATGACTGTCTAAAGTGAAATCAAGGTCTGGCATGGGTGTGTCTCCCTGATTAGCCAAGCCAAGCAGCTATGAGTCTGGCTTTTAGAACACTGACAGTTGGTTCTTACTAAGCATTTCTGGGCTTATCACTGATTTCAGTGCTAAATTTCTTAAATTAATTAAAAATTGGCCCAGCATTTTTTAAACTTTTAAACTGCAGAAGATGAAGGTCAGAGTATGGAGCAAGGTTAGTAATAAGATTATAGGTACTCTGTGAACATGGCTGATTTTTAATTAATTTCAACAAATTATAGCATAGTTTGTTTCAACAAATTATAGCATAGTGGGAAGGAGAGCCTGGCTGGGAGGCCAGAGTCTGTGAGTTCAAATCCCTGCTTGTGTCTCCTGGGTGTCAAGGGCCAGCTAAATATCACCCCCACAGTGAGTGGCTCAGGGGTTACTGTCCGGTTCAGAGCGGGAACCACAAGTCGGAGACGAGGGTGCAAGGAACTCTTGCTTTATTAACATAATGGATACATCAAAAGTTGAGCACCTCATAGAAAAGACCCTATGCTAACTCACAAGTCCCTAACTACCCTCTAGACATGCTCTGCAACATGTGATAAAAGTTGACTCAGCGCCCCATTCACAGCGCGGCAGTCTTAAATAGGAGAGGTCTTGGAGCGTAACCTCTCACTCCTTCGCACACACGCCCTCTGCCCTGTCCGCTTCTCCCTACGTCGTGAGCATGGTGAAGGGGGGGCGAGTCTCCATGGGCTCATCTGACAAAACAGGGTTCTCATCTGCAGGCGGGGAAGCAGAGGGCTGGGAAGCATCGGGCGTCTCTAGGATAGTGCTTGGCACAGGAGGAGTTACTGCTCTTTTGGAATCCTCCCCTAACAGCTCCGTGGGGGTGCTTGATGGCTGAGTGCTGTCCCATTGAGGGGCAGGGCCATCCGTGGGAACTGGCAGGGCGGCTAGCTTGCTCTCTTTCTCAAGGTCTGGGCTAGACTCAACAACAGCTGGATGGTCCATGCCCACTGACAGCTGAGGCGCCTGCAACTCATGCCTTCCCCCTCCTTGATCCTCAGGAGGGAGGCTGGGCTCAACACCCCTGGTCTCAACAGTTACGTGCCTTACCACCTGTGCATCCATGGGCAAGCTCATAGTCCCAAGCAGCCCAGTACCCCCCCAGCTGGGAGTTGAGGACAAGGAAGGGGCTGCCTTGTGCAGCTGTGGCAAGCTGAGCAGGCCCCAGCCAGCTGGAGAGGACTAGCCTCAGAGGAAGGCAATGGTAAACTTCCTCTGAATACCTCTTACCATGGAAACCCTATGAATAATTTAAAAAGGGATTCATAGGGTTGCCATAAGTCAGAATTGACTTGAGGGCATATAAGGGCATATAATAACAAATGAGACCACTGACAGGGGTCAGGATTTTTTTTCTTGTCTTAGACTTTGAAGTCTAGATTCTCTTTTGAGTGTTTTGTGTATCACCATGAAGATTTAGAAGGTTGTTAATCAAGTGTTGCTGAATTCAGGACTATACATTTTTGAAATGTGTTTATGGGAAACATCAGAATGCCATGGGGCAATTTTCAATTTAATTTCGTGGAATGTGAAAAATCCAAGCTGGCTATAGTGTACAGCCACTTTTGTGGCTGTATAATACATATGAATTGTGACTTTTCAGAGCACTGAAAGAATCAAAATTAAAATGAACAAGTAAGAAAATGTCCAGAGAAAATTAGAGAAATGTCTTCATGGAGTTGCTCCTTTTTTGTTTTATTGCTTTCAGTCCCACAATCTACAGTAAATATTTTGAAGGTTCCCAAAGTGTAAATGCATTGCCAATAAAACAACAATAATAAAAATAAGGGCAGAGACTATGGGTGTTTTATTGATTTTATCAAAGGGTGCTGAAAAGATATGTTTTTATTAACTTACTCTCCATTGTTCACAGAAGTAATTGTACGTGATTAACGTCTCCAAATGCTGCCATAGATATCTCTCTTAGGGAGTGTATATATATTTTGCAGACTTTGCTAAGTGCCCTTGAATATGAAGTTGCATAAAGTGTTCTTGTTCTTAATCCACATGGAATTAGGTAATTGATCAATGCTTTAATAGCGATGACTTTCTTGACAATGCCTCTGTTTTTTACTGAAGGACATTAAACAAGTGTACATTTTCCATGATACTGTTTCTTACTGAGTCGTCTTTCCACTCTTTATATTAAGTATACTTTTAAAGACAGATATGAACCCATATGGGCCTGGCCAGGTACCTGCTTCAGAGAGCTTGTTCATTGGCTCACCTGTAAATATGATTTGGCTGACAGGCACTAGAGACAAGGCCTTTTCTGTGATGGCCACCAGATTGTGGACTCATCCAATTTATTTATAAATAAAAAAAATATTCCTTCCACATAAACCCTCCTTCAAAATAAAACAATATTGCTTGCCATTTTAGCAGTTGAAATTTGGCTGAATATTTTGTTTATTTCAAGAATAGTAATCTATCTAACAGTTGAATATGTTCTATTTCTCCTATTGCATTGTGTAATAGCAATCCATCCCAAAAGAAAAACCCTGAAAGCTAGCATTCACAAATATCTTAATTCTTCCTGCTTGCAGAACCTCCCACTCCTATTGCACCTCCAGAACTACTAGCAGTTGGAGCCACCTATCTGTGGATCAAGCCAAATGCTAACTCCATCATTGGAGATGGACCTATCATCCTAAAAGAGGTGGAATACCGTACGACCAATGGGAACTGGGCTGAAACTCACATTGTTGATTCACCCAATTACAAGTTGTGGCATTTAGACCCAGATGTGGAGTATGAGATCAGAGTGCTTCTTACCCGTCCTGGAGAAGGAGGCACTGGACCTCCTGGACCTCCACTCACAACAAGAACAAAATGTGCAGGTAAGACATCTTTGTTTTAAGTACTTTGTGAGTGTGATATAAGTAGGGGCATGTTGTGGTAGAGACTGTTCTTTTCTGTTGACTGGTCAAGTACAGGATATGGCCCAAGTGAGGTGTTTTTTTTTTTTCCTGGTTCATCTTTTGCACCTCTAGTGCATATTTTTTTTCCAGTTCTAAGGAGGATATGCAGTTCCTTTTATTGACTTACGACGTTCTGACCTGTCCCATAAATTGAGGGTCACTTATAATATACAAAGTTAAAGTTATATGAATCATGATATAATATAAAGTTCCGTATGACTCTGATTTGTAATAACATTGGTGTATTCTGTCTTGATTGTCTCACACACACACATACAAAGACAGGAGCAGAATCACATGACTATTCAAGTGCTGTGGATTGTTCTATACACAATTAGGCTACATTCAGACAGCTGTTATTCTGTTTTCCCACTGTTCCTTACCTGATCATTTCTGAATTTTGTTTTATCTTTCACATGATGTAAAACCCATTTCTGGAAATCTAGCAGAATATAGCACTCATTTCCATGTTAATTATTTCCAGAAAAAAATCTGTTTGCCACCCCATTAATCCAGAAAAACATAGGAGTACAGTGAAGAAATTTGGGGTGGTATTCCAGCACACAGTTCTTTCCCGTTGTTTTCATGGGGGATTCATGGGGGAACAGAAGTGTGCATGTGCGGAAAGGATGGGGGAGTAGCAACATGTTCAGTGATGTTCATTGTTGTGTCAAACTCTGCCCACTCCACATGTGCGGAAAGGATGGGGGAGTAGCAACATGTTCAGTGATGTTCATTGTTGTGTCAAACTCTGCCCACTGGTGTGAATGACATTTAATGTAACATAGAGGTATATTGGCCAAAATGCCACAGCTCTATAATGCAGGTACTGCTGTATGAAAGGAATTTTAGAGATTGGAACAGAAGTGCTAGCATTATAATCAGTAAAACTAACTCAGTAAACCCTATGTATGAATATAGCCTTAATGTTTGTCTGTTTATTTATTTATTTATTTATTACATTTATATGCCACCCCATAGCTGAAGATCTTGCCTGGTAACAGGAATCTTGGCTTGATTGCCCAGTTATTCATATTTGTTGTTATGTGCCTTCACCCCTGTTCTAGAGGAATGGTGAATTTCCACACTCACACCCATTGTGTTCTCTTCTTACTGGGAAAGCAATCCAGATATGTTCATGTGTGTTTTTATACTTTCTTCAACAACATTGGGGTGTAACTCAGCTTTGCACATGTAAACTGAAGACTGATGTAATTAAATCCTACATTTGGTAGTTGCAGACTCAAGTAGGAATTAATGGATCACTGATGGTTATTTGCTTGTCCCTGTCTTGTCTTGTAGAAGAAAGTTCACCAACAGAGAGATTTCACTTGAGTGATGTCATGCTTCATTATTTTCTTTTTGATGAGAATGAGAATTGAGACAGAAGTTGCCCATTTACGGGTCATGAGCCGTCTCTATGTCAGTACAATTGATTAAACTTTCTTGGCTGTAAGAAATGGCTCTAAAGACAGAATGACATGATATATCAGTAAATACCCATTTTCTACGTATGTCTTTGGCAGTTAATATGAATTCAGGAGAAGGGTGAGGATCATGAATGAGAATGCTCAGACCCTGAACCAACAATTATCAACTGCAAATGTCTCTCTGGATGCAGTCAGCCTTCTTCTGGTCTTGGAGTCAGGTTGGAGGGAAAATAGTTACAAACTCGCAGGGGGAAAGGACATTTGTAGGTTAGAAATGGTGAGCAGTAAAAGAATTAGGTACTCTTTCTCAGCTGCTGATTTTTACCTGCAAACTCACTACCTGCTTTTGTGTTACAAGGGACGTATGGGATTAAGAGCTCCATGGGTTTTTTGTTTTGTGTTGTTTTTTTTGCATAATGTGTATTTAGGCTGTTAGTTTCTCCTCAAACCACATTTGCAAGGTATGTCGATACTGTTAAAATCCGTGGGGAAGCCTGGGCTGGGGTGTGTTTTCAAAAAGTGCTGCAGAGATGGCTAATAAAATGAGATCTCTAAAACTAAAATGATCACAGTCTGGGAGAGATACTGTCTAGGAACTCTGTGTATGCTGCAAGTTTCTTGGAAGAAAGGTAGAATACAGATGTAACACTTCCATAATAATTGGCACCCCACATCCCTGTGGCATAGCTCATTGGCAGACTTAAACTGGAGTAATATTCAATTTACAAGCAAAGTCTTATAACTGTAGTTCTTTGCTGGGTTGTTCTTTAAAGCTGGTACTAGTTTGTGGTAGAGATAAGACCTTGCTGTTTACGTGTCAAGTTATTAAAGAAGTAAATTTTAATTGGGTCACTAAGATTAGATTTATATAGTCTAACACCACTTCCCCCTTCTTCTATAACAAGTTAGAGAGAGAGAGAGAGAGAGAGAGAGAGAGAGAGATCCTGTTCCCCACTGCACTCTTCTGATCATAATGTTAAACAAAACGTCTGGAGATGAAATCTCAGCACAATCCTTTCTATTCTATTCAAAAGCAAGTCCTATTGAATTCAATGGGGCTTACTCTAAGGTAAGTGGGGTTAGAATTGCAGCATAAGCCAAGTATTACTTCTGTCCCTTGGTATGTTGGCATATTGCAGAATTTTAAGTCTCCCCGGAAGTTCAACCTTTCATTTATATGAGAATAAATATTGATCAGCAATAGTTCACTGTAAATTCAAGAACTACAAAAATAAATAAATAAGATTCATTAGACGGGGAAAGTTTCAACAAGTGGTGATTATTAAAAGTCTCACTTTTTGAAACCATAAGTATATTTAATATTAACCTAGATAATCTTATTTGTATTCTGAAAGTATTGCATATCAATACACAGCAGTGTTGTGTTGCTGTTTTTAACCCAGTGATATACCTATGTGAAACTTTTGGCAAAGACCATTTTATGGGTCTTTAGTACTTCTAATAATGTTTAGAAATGATATTCAGAATAAATCAAGCCTGTTTGTTGGCTACTGTGACAACTGCCTACTGTTCCAGGATGCTCTGTGATGCAGATCAAGGCAGACTGAAAGGAAGAGTAAAAACTCATTGACTCTTGTCTCTCTCATTGGCTACTAGCCATGACGGCTGTGCTTTACTCCTTTATCAGAGGCAGGTTTGACTTCTGCTCTGGAGGCAGAATCCAGCAAACGTGGATTCTGAAAGCACTTCAGTCCACTGAAAAGCTAAAAATGACATTTTAACTAGGCTAATGTTCTTACCTACTTTTTTGTGAACATGTTCTTTTGCGTTTCCTAGAGTTTCCCTAATATCTTTCTTTTTTTATGCCTAAAGAAAGTAATCCAATGAAAGAGATCATGTGCATAAAGTGAATGTGGATGCCATGAATGTCACAGAAATGAGTGACAATGAGGTGTGCATTATGATATTGAAGAAAAGACTCAATACTGCAGTATCCATTTTCACCAAATGTAGTTTATTTTGTCAGTAGGAATATCCCAGTTTCAGTTCATGCAGACTTTTGTTAATTTCTTCTTCTTCTTCTTCTTCTTCTTCTTCCTCCTCCTCCTCCTCCTCCTCCTCCTCCAAACAGGAGCACTGCCAGGCTTGAGAGAGCCAGGAGAGGAGTTCTGCTGTTTTCTTCTTGTCCCCACCATTCTCCCTAATTTATTTCCAACTAGGAAGGAAAGGATTTATATTATATTATATTATATTATATTATATTATATTATATTATATTATATTATATTATATTATATTATATTATATTATATTATATTATATTATATTAGGGATATAATAATTTGTTGTTGTTATGTGCCTCCAAGTCGACTACGACTTATGGCAACCCTATGAATCAGCGACCTCCAAGAGCATCTGTCATAAACCACCCTGTTCAGATCTTGTAAGTTCAGGTCTGTGGCTTCCCTTATGGAATCAGTCCATCTCTTGTTTGGCCTTCCTCTTTTTCTACTCCCTTCTGTTTCGACCAGCATTATTATCTTTTCTAATGAATCATGTCTTCAAATTATGTGTCCAAAGTATGGTAACCTCAGTTTCATCATTTTAGCTTCTAGTGATAGTTCTGGTTTAATTTGTTCTAACACCCAATTATTTGTCTTTTTCACAGTCCATGCTATCCACAGAGCTCTCCTCCAACACCACATTTCAAATGAGTTGATCTTTCTCTTACCCGCTTTTTTTGCTGTCCAACTTTCACATCCATACATAGAGATTGGGAATACCATGGTCTGAATGATCCTGACTTTAGTGTTCAGTGATACATCTTTACATTTGAGGACCTTTTCTAGTTCTCTCACAGCTGCCCTCCCCAGTCCTAGCCTTCTTCTGATTTCTTGACTATTCTCTCCATTTCGGTTAATGACTGTGCCAAGGTATTGATAATCCTTGACAAGTTCAGTGTCCTCATTGTCAACTGTAAAGTTACATAAATCATCTGTTGTCATTACTTTAGTCTTCTTGACGTTCAGCTGTAGTCCTGCTTTTGTGCTTTCCTCCTTAACTTTCATCAGCATTCATTTCAAATCATTACTGGTTTCTGCTAAGAGTATGGTATCGTCTGCGTATCTTTAAATTTTTGATATTTCTTTCTCCAATTTTCACAACTCCTTCATCTTGGTCCTATCCTGCTTTCCGTATGGAATGTTCTGCGTATAGATTAAATAAATAGGGTGATAAAATACACCCCTGCCTCACACCCTTTCCGATGGGGAACCAATCGGTTTCTCCATATTCTGTCCTTACAGTAGCCTCTTGTCCAGAGTATAGGTTGCACATCAGGACAATCAGATGCTGTGGCATCCCCATTTTTTAAAAAGCATTCCATAGTTTTTCATGAACTACACAGTCAAAGGCTTTGCTGTAATCTAGAAAGCACAGGGTGATTTTCTTCTGAAATTCCTTGGTCCGTTCCATTATCCAAGGTATGTTTGCGACATGATCACTGGTGCCTCTTCCATTTCTAAATGCAGTTTGGACATCTGGCATTTCTCGCTCCATATATGGTAAGAGCCTTTGTTGTTGAATCTTGAGCATTACTTTACTTGCATGGGATATTAAGGCAATAGTTCAATAATTACAGCATTCCCTGGGATCGCCTTTCTTTGGAATTGGGATGTATATGGAACGCTTCCAGTCTGTGGGCCATTGTTTAGTTTTCCATATTCTTGACAGATTTTTGTCAAAATTTGGACAGATTCAGTCTCAGTAGCTTGTAGCAACTCTATTGGTAGGGATATGATACTACTACTACTACTACTACTACTACTACTACTACTAATAATAATAATAATAATAATAATAATAATAGCAGCTCCTTCCACCCTCCTGCCACCATGTAATGGCAAAGAAAAGGGGTCCCTTTCTTCTTCTTTAAAAAAAACAATCAGTCAGGCACTCTGTTTAAGTAAGTGCTGACAGAGCTGGCTTCAGCCATGCCTGATATCTTCACTTTCCCAGAGTTCAGGACACATGTGGACCCAGAGGCACTCTGGGGAAATGAAGGTGTTGGGTGTGACTGGAGTCAGCTTCTCTGATGCTTTGTGAGTCAGTACACCCAACTGAATTTCCTCTTCTAAAAAGGAAATAAATGAAAGTTGAGATTACTGACTCACATGAGTCCTGGAAAACCATCTGTCACTGTCTCCGAGGGTCATTTGGGGACTTCAAGGGCTTGCAGGGTGCCAGACCTGGGCCTCACAACCCATGGTTAATGACACCTCTGGATATAAAATTGTTACATTTCTATGGCCTTTTTAAAATGAAGTGGGACAAATGCTGTTGTACTGAAAAAAAGATTCACAGGTATATAGATCCACAATCCTCCTAGCCTAATGTAATCTATCAGGCTTTTCCATAGATCAGTAACTATCCCAGATATTTTATTTATTTATTTATTTATTTAAAATATTTGTATCCCGCCCTACTACCCTACAATAGGGCACTCATGTCGGCTTACAATAAAATCACACATGTTTATAATAAAATTATACACAATAAAAACACAAAACATTACAGTAAATTAAAATACATAAAGTACAATTAAAATACATAAAATACAATATGCATATACATTCATTCGTTGGCAATCACTCGTGGCCGAGTAAGATTGTTGTCCAAGATAAGGTCTTTAAAGATTCGCTTTAAGAACATCTTTGAACCTCTTTTGCTGTCCACCGATGTTCCGTTTTCCATCCTTAAGTTGGGAGTAAAGTAGCTGCTTTGGAAGACGGTGATTAGGCATTCGAACAACATGGCCAGTCCAGCGAAGTTAATGTTGAAGGATCATTGTTTCCACACTAGTAGTCTTTGCTTCTTCCAAAATGCTAACATTAGCCCATCTGTCTTCCCAAGTAATTTGCAGAATTTTCCAGAGGCAGCATTGGTGGAAACTTTCAAGAAGTTGGGAGTGGCGTTTATAAATGGTCCATGTTTCACAGGCATACGGTAAGGTCGGTAGTACAATGGCTTTGTAAATAAGCATTTTGGTCTCCCTGCGAATATCCCGATCCTTGAACAGTCTATGCTTCATTCAGGAGACTGTGGCACTTGGAGAGCTCAGACAATGTTGAATTTCAGCATCGATGTCAGCTTTTACAGAGAGATGGCTGCTGAGATAGGGGAAGTGATCAACGTTCTCCAATGTCACACCATTAAGCTGGATTGATGGTGCTACAGAGGGACTAGTTCACACTTGTTGATGAAGCACTTTGGTTTTTTTAATATTGAGTGAGAGCCCAAGCTTTCCATATGCTTCTGCGAAGACATTTAGGGTAGTTTGAAGATCTTTCTCTGAATGTGCAGAGACTACATTATCATCGGCATATTGAAGTTCTATAACAGAGGTTGACATTACCTTACTTTTTGCTTTCAGCCTACTGAGATTAAAAAGCTTTCTATTTCTATCTGTTCGATATATGATTTCTACACCAGTAGGAAGTTTCCCCTCAATAAAGTGTAGAATCATAGCAATGAAGATAGCAAATAAGGTAGGAGCAATGACACATCCCTGTTTTATGCCTGATCCGACTCCGAATGGATCGCTCTGAAAGCCATTGTTGTCCAAAATTGTTGCTGTCATGTTGTCATGAAGGAGTCGAAAAATATTAACACATTTATCAGCCCATCCAGTTTTCAAAAGGATGGTCCAGAGAGCAGTTCAATTCACAGTGTCAAAGGCCTTAGTCAGATCAATAAATGCCATATATAAACGTTGATTCTGCTCCTGGCATTTTTCTTGAAGCTGTTGTGCAGTGTCCCCGTAGAAGGGCAGAAACCATTTTGAGATTCAGGGAGGACATTCTCTGAGATCGGCAGGAGGAGATTTGCGAGGATCCTTGCAAGGATTTTACCTGCGGTAGCAAGAACGGAAATACCTCGATAGTTCCTGCAATCTTTTCTATCACCCTTCTTTAAAAGGGTGATAATTACAGCATCCCTAAAGTCTTCTGGGATCTCCTCCCTCATCCAGATTTTTTTGATGAGCTTATGAAGTTGTTGTGTAAGTTCAGGCCCACCATCTTTAAAAACTTCAGTAGGAATCCTATTAGGTCCACTAGCTTTGTTGTTCTTCATTTGATTGATGGCTTTACTGACTTCATCCAAATTAGGGGATACTGCAAGCTCGTTTCTAGTTTGTTGTTGTGGAATTTGCGAGAAGACCTCATCAGCCATGATAGAGTTATGATTGAGCAGACTGTGGTAATGCTCTTTCCAGCACAGTGCAATTGACTCTTTATCCTTAAGAAGTTTGCTACCATCCATTGAAAGTAAGGGATTTGTACTGTAATTTGTTGGTCCATAGATGGCCTTTGTGGCGTTAAAAAAGCCCTGTGCATCGTGAGCATCTGCAAAGTGCTGGATTTCTTGAGCTTTCTTTATCCACCAGGCGTTCTTAAGTTCTCTAGTTCTTCTTTGGACCTCAGCCTTTGCACTGGTATAGATTTTTTTCTTAGCAGCACATATCTGGAAGGCTTATATCTGGAAGGCTTTCCTTTTCTTGTTGCTGATATGTTCAATCTCACTATCATTCTCATCAAACCAATCCTGATGTTTCTTAGTTTGGTCTCCAATAGTTTGTTCACATGCTGCAATAATGGATGTCTTCAGTTTAATCCAGTGTTCCTCGACATTTTCAGGGAGTTCCATCGGCAGACGTTTCTTGAGAGTTGTTTGAAAGTAGGCTCGTTTAATAGGATCTTGAAGGGCATGGATGTTCATTTTACACCTTGGTTTTCTTCTTTGGAGCCTATGTTGAGGAACAATATTAATGGCCATAGTGGATTGAATTAATCGGTGATCTGTCCAGCAGTCATCAGCACTCGTCATGGCCCTAGTGAGGAGTACATCGCAATGATCTCTGGCACGGACAATTACATAATCCAGGAGATGCCAGTATTTTGACTGAAGGTGCTTCCATGATGTTTTAAATTTATTTTTCTGATGAAAGAGTGTGTTTGTAATAACAAGATTATGCTCTGCACGTTTAGTCAGAAGTAGAATGCCATTCAGGTTGCTATTGCCAACTCCCTTTCCACTGGTTTCTGGCCATAAATCAAAATCACGCCCAACTCTTGCATTGAAATCACCCATCCTCCTTAGATATCTCTGATAAGATGGTGTCCAGCTGATTATAAAAATTTTCCTTGATGTCTTCATCAGCATCTAATGTTGGTGCATAAGCACTTACAATAGTTGCCTGGTGGGTTTTGGCAAGTTTTAACCGGAGAGTTGAGAGTCATTCATTAATGCCAATAGGAAATTCTGACAAGAGCTTCACAAGATTATTTTTAATAGCAAAGCCTATTCCATGTATTCGCCGTTCTTGTTCAGGCAGTCCTTTCCAGAAGAAGGTATAACCTCCTTTTTCTTCCTTCAGTTGTCCTTCTCCTGCTCTTCGTGTTTCTTGGAGTGCTGCTATGTCAATATTAAAATGTCTCAACTCCCTCGCGATGATGGCAGTCCTGCATTCAGGACTTTCACTATCTGTATTGTCCAGCAATGTCTGTATATTCCATGTTCCAAAATTCAGTTGTCTTTTGCGACCACTAAGTGGTGACCCCACTTGGACGCGGCAATCCAATCAGGGACAGAGATGAGGCAGACTATGTTTAGGGCACCTTTTCTAGTCCCCTCCCCATATGGGGTGAGCAGACTGGATCCTCAATAGGATTGCTCAGTTGTGGACATAGCTGCTGAACTACTCAACTGCCTCGGTCCTTGAGCCAGGACGACTGAGTCTGTATCCACCGCCCATGTGCCGGTTCATGACTAGGGGTTTCTGGATTTCACAGGCCTGCCCCCGTCACCTTTCGCTGATCACCATGGGACTTTTGGTTTGGTTTGGTTTGCTTGGAAGATGCCTGTGTGTGAATTTGTTTTATGTGAGGAGATTGGCACACAAAGATCAACACACAATCTTGACAGAAAAAGGCTTTGACCCAATGGCATGGATATCATGACGATTTTAAATATTTTATCTGCTGCAGCCTTCATCCGCCTTCACAGCTGTTGTAATGTACACATTGTTATCCTCCACCTGTTCTGCCATTGAGGACTTTCTTGGATCGTTCTTTGTCTGGTTCCTCTCCCTTGACCTTACTGCCATGGGTGACCCTGCTGGGAGTACATGACTCCTGACGGCATTTGCTCACAGGGTTCATTGGAACACGCAAGCCCACTCACCACTACAAGGTGACAATCCAGCGAGGAGGCATATACATACATATAGACAGACAGACACACATGTATATACAGGCATACCCCGCTTAACGTTGCTTCACTTAACGTCGCCTCGCTATAACGTACATGCTCCATACGTCCCCATACCCCGCTTAACGTTCGCGTGCTTCGCAATAACATACACTTTATCGGCATGACACCGCTGCCATCTAGTGGTGATTGCGTGCAGTACAAGTGAAGACAATTGCTTCACTTAACGTTTATTTTCGCTTACAGTATACTCTCCGGTCCTATTGCGAACGTTAAAGCAGGGTATGCCTGTATATGTATAGATATATGGGGAAGTGATACTAAAAGGATTCAAAAGATGAAAATTAAAAATGAAGTGCATAAAAACAGTGTCAGGCCCACTTGTCAGTCCCTCCCAAAGGCTCTCCGGAACAAGATAGTTTTCACAAGTTTCTGGAAAACCATCAGGGAGGGAGCAGAGCAGGCTTCTTGGGGCAGGGAATTCAAAAGCCTGGGACCCACAAGTGAAAAGGCTCTCTCCCGTGTGCCTGTCAGTCTAACATCTTTCATTTTAGGCATGCAGAGGAGACCAGAGGCAGAAGATCTTAAATCCAAGGTAGGAACATATGGGCATAAGCGGTCCCTCAGGTACACTGGTCCAAGGCATGTTTTATGCCTGTTGTTACAATATATTATTATGCTTCATGTGTCTTTTTATCTTGCTGCATTCTGAATATGGCTCTATTGAAGTCACATTTATGCCCCCCCCAAGGTGTCTGCAGAAACAAGATCATACTATATTAATGACATAATTAGTGCAATTCCATTATCTTTTCCTAAGATTGCGGGTGGGTGGCATCACAGTATATTAGTGAAATATTAGGTGATTTTGAGATAAAATTCACTGAGACCATGGAAAAAGCATCATATATGAAAATATTTTCAAATGCCTAATGCTCCAGTAGATACAGCAGTTTGTGACAATTTTTGTGTGCCTTTTTTTGTTTTGTTTTTGTTATAAGATAGTGCTCTAGAGAATAGGCTTCTGTTCAGTAGGAAGAGGCAGTTGTTTTCTAAGCATGTTATTTTTCTTATCTATTAGCTCCAAGTGAAGCACGGTACCTGGAATTGCTTGTTCTTTCTGCTTCAGTGGTAAATTTGGAAAGTGCCTTGATTATTATTTTTAATAAATGCTAAGACAGAGACTGCAACGTGTTTATCCTCAGTGCTCCTATTTAATAAATGCTAAGACAGAGACTGCAACGTGTTTATCCTCAGTGCTCTTATTATCTCTCTAGCTTGAAACCTTTAAAACAAATGATGTTGCTATTATGGAACAATGAAATTGGCATAATTTGCTCTTGCAGTATTTCCATAACATTTTTAGTCTGGTAAGAAATGAACAAGAAATGTGAATTTTACTCATCATCACTGCAACCGTAGAAATAAACTTCTTGAGTCACCATAACTGCAGTGCTTCCCAGCTTCTCTTTACCTAATTAACTCTGTCAGGGCTCATCTACACTGGTTTACTGGGGGTTTGGTAGTACTGGCATCTTCTTTAATTAAATTTGCATGGTTCACCTGAAGTTACCAGCAAAAAGAAGCTATCACACAGTTTTCCCCGTGTAAATCCATACTAACGCAATCCAGTGATAATACGAAAAAGGAAGAAAAAAAGTCTTCACTCCCTTTCTCTAGTACTTGCAGACATTTTGCTCCAACACTTTTAGGTGGGTGTGTCAACCGTTCCCCTCTCCACACCCACTCCCTCCTTATCCCATCATTCATTTTATTTCCTGTTGGCTGTTGCTCTCCTCCATTCTGCTGGCCTTTTGTATGTTGCTGCAAATGGTGCCTTTATGGTGGCATAACACTGCTCAAACAAAGATTTGCATTTCAGCTGTATTCTACCAGAAAAAACACAGATATTCACACTTCTGTGGTTTTTTAAAAGGAACCTACTACAGCTGGTAGAAGAGACTGAGCATGCTCAGTCACCTAGAAACCAGAGGGAGGGGAAATGTTTATTTAGAGTGCAGGGCCGCAAGGAAAAAGCAAGACTGATCCTTCCCAGAGGAATGCCTGCTTGTGTGAATGGGAAAACGATTGGCAACTAACATTGAGCAAACAATGCAAATGAAAAGTGAAGATAAAAGAAGTGTATTTCCTATGAAGAAATGCTCCCATGTAGATGAGCCCTTAATCTGTCAGTCTCTGAGCCCTTTCCATGTCTCATCCAAACGTTGTCTATCTTGCTTTCACTATTATCTTTGGTTCAGTACCCAGTATATTGTTAGTACAATAAATACAAATTGTATTTGTCCAAATGTAATTAAATAATTAATATTTCCATTTTACAAATGTTGAATTGACTGTGAGCTACTCAAGGCCATCCTATCCGTGAATCCAAGTCCATCTTTTCTATTAAACCATGGTGTTAGGATGAGGTCAATAACCTGATAAACCCCATAAAAACAGGAAGATCTCTTCAATTCTGCCTTACATGACATTTTTAGACTTTGTCAATTCTGTGAGATTGTGGCAGTGACTAAATACATAAAACTGTTTGTGCAGCCAGATCTCATAACATTCCTGTGCAGGATCCACATGTTTTACCGACAAGAAAAGCCATTTTACATGCCCAGTTAGTAGTACAGTGGCAGCAGTAGTGTCGTGGCAAATTCAGAAGTGCAGGGTCCCTTCATGATCTTCACAGCCACACTCCTTTCTAAGATTATACAACCTTCTAAGATTATAGAATAAACTGGCCAGGTTTGAATGCTGCTTTTTGCTTCTCTATCCTAGTTAATGTCTTCTCCCACAAATGGATTTCCCTACAAGCTCATCAGCATGAAAGGGAAGTGTGTTAGCTACTGAGAAGAGTCTTCTCTGTGGCTCACTCACCTCCTTTTGCTCTGATTAGCTCCAATCAACAGGACAGGACAAGGAAGCATGTTAGAAGATTATTCCCAGTGGCTAACACACTCTCCTTTCATGTTGATTGGCTCATAGGATGCTGGAGTCATAGGGACCCTGCTGGGACCCTGCTCCCCAAAAGGTAAGGAGTCTAAGACCCCCTGAGACCCTGGGCAACTACACCCCAGAGCAGCAGTCTATAACCCAGAGGGAAACTGCACCCTTGTTTAATGGTACACCCAAGGAAATCAGCCTAACAAGAGAGTAGGCTATGTGGAAAGCTACACAGGTAAGTCCTTTGTCCAGGTCCTACTTCTTGTATCTGCAGTGGCTCTGCAAGTAATCTGCTATCATTAACAAAGATAAGACTCCACTGTGCTTATGGCATTCGTTCAGCGTAATTCAGTGTACCCTTTGTTCATTATTTTTCAGTTGTTGAGCAGTGCATTGCTTGGTATCAATTTGGTAGCCTCTGGCAAGCAAGCAACAGAAATGAAATTTCATCAAGTCATACTTTACATTTGGTTATTTAATATTGGATTTCTATATCTGAGTCATTGACTAGAGAAGCAAAGAGAAAACATTTCTTTAGGGCTCATTCCTTTTAAATGTCAGAAGGTTTTTGTTTGTTTGTTTTGTTTTGTTTTAAATACACATAGCCTTTCCCCTCAATATGTGGACAGGAGATCCTTAACAAGCCTTGGACTTGAAAGTTTCCTCAACTGCTTCAGTCTCTGTTTTGCATTGCTACAGAATGGGAAGCAGTGCAAGTTGTAGTGTGTATGTGGTGGTGACTTGTCTGAGAAAGGTGGCTCTTTTCATGATCAAAGGGGCAGCTTGCCCTGGAGCAGATTTTGATTGTAGTCATCAAAATTGTGTATTTGTTTCAGTACATCTTTCTTCATTTTTCCATTTCTTTTGACCTCCTTTGGCCCATAAAACCCACGCGTTCAAACTGTTGTGGCAGAAAATACAATGTGCTGCTTGTGGTATAGCCTGTGAAATAGGGAGATCTGGTTCAGAGTTTGGTTATTTGTCTGTTTTCTCTCTCTCTTTTCTTTATAAAACTAATAGTACTGGCAAACATCATTATGTAAAGGAAGAGGGAGGTATACTCGGTTACTAAACAGCTATTTAGTTAGTTAGTTGTGTACCACTTAGTGCCAAAAATAGGCTTCTAAGCTGTTTAAAAGTATAGAAATGAGTTATACAAACATTTAAATATAAGCATCCCTAATTAAAATACACAATAAAACAATTCCATTAAAGCAACACAGCAAGTAAAACAGGAAACTCAGGTGGAAAGATTATACTGGATGAATGCCAAAGAGAATGCATGGGTAAAGAGGTGCATCTGCAAAAGCTAATGGAATGCCAATACAGATAGGGCCTCTTGTATTTCAGCCTGGAGTTCATTGTATAACATCAGTGCCACCATTGAGAAAGCTCACCTCCTCATTACAACAAGCCAATAATAATCAGACCTGGCAAGACTAACCAAGCTCCATTTGTTGATCTTAATGTCCTTTCTGGGCAATGGAGCGGAAATCAGTCTGTTGTTCAGTTCCTCAGTAGTACACTGTATACTTTTATTCTTTGTAAGCCTCCTTGAGAACCAGATGATGTGAAAAGAGGAGTATAAAATTTTAAATAAATAAGTAAATAATATATTTCTTTTTCTCTGCCCTGATATGTTTTCAAAGCAAGATTCTCTGTTTGTTTGTTTGTTTGTTTGTTTTTATCCCCCACCTCTCCTACATATAATTATGTGATTATTTCCACTATCAGTGTAAGTGGTTTAAGTGAGCTCACCAGGCATAAGCTTATAAATTGTCCTGTGCTGCTGCAACTAAACTCAACTATTGAGCATCCCTCAATGGACAAATCTGTCAGTTCTGAATTCTCTCCATTTCTATTTCCCCCCCCCCAATCTTATATTCAGTTCTCTACATTTCTGCACCAGTTTGTAGCTTTTTTTAGTATTTATTTATTTATTTATTTATTTTGAGCCCATGAAAATTCATCAGTATTTTAGTGCACACTTCAGTTCTTGTTTCTCCTAGTACATACATTTTGTATGACATTTTGCTTTATCTACACACTTTTACAAGCTTTTTGCCCCTAATATGATGTGTTTTATATGTATATTTTCACTAATGTACATTTGAGGCATGCTTTGTCCAAAAATTTTCATCTTTCTTTTTTTGCACACTATTTGGTTGAAGAACTGCATCACAAAATTCTGAGAAGTGCAAATTTGAAAATATAACTGCATTTCAGTTTGCATATTGCTTCAGGGAGTATGAATTAGGTAACCAAATCAAATTTCTCCCCCATCCCTAGTTAGGAGCAGATGGAAGAGAAGGGATATGAGCCACACACTACATTGTATTGAAAACAGTCCTCAATTTTATTCCTCCCACCTTCCAGGAATTTGGCATAAGGGTAGGCAGGAATGTGGCAGTGTTTATTGATTTATTTATGTACCATTTAATTCCAAGGTAGGCTTCTAATTGGTTTACAAAATATAAAAACCCATTACACAACATTGTAAAAATACACAATAATTAAAATACACCATCATTAAAATACACAGTAAAACAATGCCATTAAAACATTTAAATGTAAACATCCATCGTTAAAATATATAATAAAACAAAACTATTAAAACACAAGAGGAGACTCTGGTCAATGTTGCCACAGTCCATTAGCTGCTGATGGGGGAAACCAAGCCAGCTTTCCACTGGTACATTACTGTCATTTCTTGTGCTGTAGAGTACTTCAGTTTCCTTTTCTTAGCTGTCATCCACTTGACATGGCTGACCCTTCTGCTGGATGTGTGGTCTTGCCTTCATCAAAATGGACAGTTCTGTACTCTCCCATTTCTCCAGCCTTGTGATCCATAACTCTGTATCCCTTCTGTTTTGTGGAATATCCAATGAATATCCCTCTTTTAAAGTGTTGTCGAGTTTTGATCTTTTCTGTTGTGGAGTGTGGATGAAGACCTTTGATCCAAACACTTTTAGGTGAGCCATACTTGGTATGTATCCATGCCATAGTTCAAAGAATGCTCTGTTGGTTGCAGTTGTAGGAAGCCAGTTCTGCAGCTGGGGGCGGTAATCACTTTCAGGTAAAGATGCTAACAAAATAGCCACTTGTAAATCAGGGTCTATAGTTTTCCCTGCTTGCGTTAAACTTTTAAGAACATTTAGAAACTTGTTTAGGTGCTTTTCAAAGCTTTGGGTGCAACTCCTTCTCAGGGTAAAGAGAGTTCTGCATAGAAATATAATGTGCTTTTTGACCCCTTTTTATGAATCTGTTTTAGCTTTTCCCAAATCTGATTTGCATCTGAACAATCAGCAATTACACTGAATACTTCATAACTTACACCAGAAACCAGCAAATCAAAGGCTTTTTCATCTTTCCATATCCATTGGTTGGTAGCAGCCTGATCTTCTGCTGGAGGGGAATCATCTGTGATAACTTGAAAAAAAACCTTCCTCTCTTAGTCTGGATCTCATCCTTATAATCCACACTTGGTAGTTTTCTTACTGCATTCAGTCATTTCCTTTTCTTTCTATCTTTTCTTTATACCAGCCTTTTTGTGATTCCTTTTTAAGTCACACACAGCCTCCCCCCCCCCAGCTCCCAAGCCAAACAGCTTGACAGCCTGCTAGTTACTGGTACACGCACCTTGGTTAGTGACTGGGCCCATAACCTGTTAGCAGTATTAAGTTTAGATCAGCAGCAGCACAGCAGATTGAAAGTGTGTGTGTGTGACTTTACCTGTAAAGGAGCAGACTTTTACTCTGCTACAATCACTGAGGCTTCAGACTTGATAAAATAAGAAGAGCTTGTTGTTGTTGTTGTTGTTGTTGCTGTTGTTGTTGTTATGTGCCTTCAAGTCGATTACAACTTATGGCGACCCTATGAATCAGTGACCTCCAAGAGCATCTGTCATGAACCACCCTGCTCAGATCTTGTAAGTTCAGGTCTGTGGCTTCCTTTATGGAATCAAGTCATCTCTTGTTTGGCCTTCCTCTTTTCCTACTTCCTTCTGTTTTTCCCAGCATTATTTTCTTTTCTAGTGAATCAGGTCTTCTCATGATGCGTCCAAAGTATGTTCTAGTTTAATTTGTTCTAACACCCAATTATTTGTCTTTTTCGCAGTCCATGGTATGCGCAAAGCTCTCCTCCAGCACCACATTTCAAATGAGTTGATTTTCTCTTATCTGCCTTTTTCACTGTCCAACTTTCACATCCATATAAAGAGATCGGGAATACCATGGTCTGAATGATCCTGACTTTGGTGTTCAGTGATACAAATAAATACACAGTAGATAAAAAAGGGGATTCTAACTATCTAACTACATTGGAGGGACAAAGATCAGTCATGGTCTTTGACTTCATGGTACAGGTGAGAGAGACAAAACAGAGATGTCTCCTCTCTCCCCAAGACATGAAAAAGAAGCAGGAAGGGCAGTTGGAAGATCAGCATCCCAAAGATGTATAAGTTTACAGAAAGAAAGATTAGCAGATAAGCCAAAAACAAGTATAGTCTAGCAACCTGGAGGACTCCTCTCTGTCGCCCTTCAGACATGCAAACCCAATATGAGGTGCATCCCCACAATCCCAACAGTTAGCTGGGTTAAATGGGGAGAAAGAGTGGCCTAAGCCACCAGCTTGAAGGTTTGGTTGATGTCCCATTTTAGTGGTGGACTGCCCTGTTTGCTCAGACCATTGAGCATGCCTAAGCCCCCCATAAGGATTTGCAAGGAGCCTCCCCCTATTCTCCTCCATCCTGCTTAGTTCCAATTATGTTGCTTTGGTATTCATGTTTTTACTCATACCAACTCATCTGTGTGAAAACAGAACAGATTGTGAGCAAAAGCCTAGGCCTCACATTTGCCATTCCCAGGACCTGGTAAAATTCCTTCTTGTTTCTATTCTGTCAAGCAGCAACCAAACAATGTCTACCACAAAGAAACGTATTTCCAGTTTATTGACTTGCTAATAGTATTTCATGATGGTTGAGAAAGAAAAATGTGTACTTGGCTTTTCCTAGGGTTGCCATATTCCAGTTCCACAAATCCGGGCAGGCTATTTTGCATATTATGTAAATTATTTGCATATTATGCAGATTATTTGCATATTAATATTTGGATTGTCCAGTTGTTTTGTTTTTGTGCCTAGGAATTACCACCAAAAACTGGGGAAAGCTATGTGAGAAATCTTTTTTTTAAAAGCAACATTTTCACCCTTAAATGCCTAGACTCTAGTTTCCAACACTATGGAGTATTTATTGATTGATTAAGAGGATTTATATCCTGCACTTCTGCTGTTAAAAACAGAGCTCAGCACAGCTTACAAATATAATAAAAACAATAAAAATACACAATCAATATAAAAACATAATAAAAACACAAAATAGCAACAAACATAAAGTAAGTCAGGGCAGCAGTACGGTTAACCATATACAATATATTTCAAAGATGTGGTGGGTGGAGAAAAACAAGAAGCCAAAATGTTAGGAAAAGGAGTCTTTCACGCCACATGCTCAGTTCTACTGTTGCAGCAAGTTTTACAAGTTCCTCCAGTATTCCACTGGTGCAGGCACTCAGACATTCAAAGTATCTGTATGTTTCTTAGGTTTTATAAAAGCAGAGCTTTGCTTAACTCAAAATTTCTTCTCCCTTTGATCAACCACATCTACACAGGTTCCACCTCCATACTCAAAATGAAACTGGGCCTGGAAGTGTGCAACAACCCCACACATACCTTGCTAATTAGATTATCAATGCCAGGATGTCTGTCTTATCGACTACTCTCCTGCTCCCCCACCCCCACCGGGCATCATGAAAGACCCAGTCCTGGGTTCAGAAAGAAAATAAATATCTGGTCCTCTTCAAAGTATTGATAAGCCTCTTGTTTTAATTGAAATAATAATTATAAATTCTTGCTCTTATCACTAATGGGAGTTAATTATCTTGCATATGCTGCTGTTGCTTCTATGGCTGTAACGGAGTGAGGTTAAAGATAAGTGAAATGCAAACAGGAAAAAAAAACACAAAAGGCACTATCACTTTCCTAAATGTAATACCATACCAACCACAACAAGATTCCTATGAGTAAGGCAGAAAACTCAGCATCCCACAACCAGTCAGGATTCATAACCAAAAACCCAAACTAAAAAAATCCTAGCAGCCAGTCAGCCAAGGTCACAGAAATCCCCATGCAGCACAACCTGACCTGGGGACTGCAGTTAATGCATAATGCTGCAGCACAATTGCTGACATGAGTGAGATCCTATCAGCACATAATACCTCTGCTCTGAAATCTGCATTGGTTGCTGATTTGCTACCAGGCCAGGTTCAAGCTGTGCTTTCCATGTTATGGGTGCCACATAGTACTTGTTCTGCTCTTGTAAGAGATCAGTTCTGTTAAGTGGCAGCACCTACACTTTGGAACTCCTTGCCTATTGACATTAGGCAGACGCCTTTTTTCAGCACCTGCTAAAATCAGTTTTCTTGAGGGAAGCCTCTCCAGGCATGTGGAAGCTATTGTGTTTTTAAATCTGTTTTTAACTCATTGTTTGTTTTATTATTTTGAATGTTTTTAAGTATCTGTCCTTAACGCTTTTGCCAATAATTTTATTGTTTTAATTCTTTCTGTAAATTGTTTTGACATTTTTTACAATAAAGCGGTATATAAATGTTGTAAATAAAAATAAATAAATGTTGGAGTCACTGTGGCCCTTGGGTCTCTTCCCACTTTTAGGAACCAAGGAATCTGCCTTATACTGATTCTGGCCATTTTGTACCATGATTTCTTAAATGCAACACCATACCAACCATAACAAGATTCCTATGAGTAAGGCAGAAAATGAAGCATCTCACAACCAGTCAGGATTCCTAACCAAAAACCAAAAATATGATAAATGAAGAAATATTTATATAAGCGTGACTATCAAATATATTTATCATTTACACAAACTGTAAAGATATTTATAGTGCAATCCTAGGTTTATTTATTCAGAAGCAAGTCCCAGTGTATTCAGTTGGGCTTACTCAAACAGGGACAGAAATGCAACCTCAAGTGATAAGCAACTTCATTCACACAACCCAAAATTCTGAATCATGCCAGTTTACACTGTTTTGCAACTGTTTATACTTGTTTTTATGGTTATTGGATTTTAAATGGCTTTATTTCTTGTTGTGAGCTGCCTTGGTTTCCAACCCTACCTCACAGGGTTGTTGGAAAGACTCCATACACACACACACACACACACTCTGCAGATGTATAAATACATACAGCCCATATAATAGTTTATTGTCAAATCAGTTGGTCATTGCAGAAAAATCAGTATTAGTTTTAAAAAAATCAGTATTACTTTCCTACAGAATAAAAACTGTAATACCTAAGTAAGCCCTGCCTACTTGCTTTAAAATAGGACTGGAGGGGGGGGGCAGAAAGAGAACACAAACACAATTCTTTTTTACGTTCACTCCAAAGTCCCATTGATTTTCAGCACATTCATAACCATGTCTACTCAAAAATAAGTCCTATTGAATTCAATGGGATTTACTCTGGGCATATGGGATTAGCAATGCTTTTACCCCCACAAAAGCAAGTATTGGGAAGGTTTTTAAAACACTGCCCAAGATCTGACTCCTGCACACAAGAGGAAAAGAAACTGAAATGTATATACTTACCCAATTTATGAGATTTTCAGATAAACGGGGGTGGTGGTGGTGGTGAACCACCATTTTGTTTTCTAGACACTGCCTCAGGTCAATGAAACTGAAACAATCCTGGCTTCTCTGATTGGCTGCAATGCTGAATGGGCGGGGTTAAAGCTACGAAGTGCTATAGTACTGTATACAGTACTGTTTAAAGAAATATTTAACAGTTGGGGGGCAGCTGACGTTTTTATGTATATCTCGAGAACTGGACCACCTAGAAACTTAATTTTTTAAAAAAATTAAAGGTGAGAATCCGAACCACCTAACGGGCTAGCCGGGCACCGGGTGGCATGCAACGAATCCGGGTAAAAACCCGGCTAACCGGGCAATATGGCAACCCTAGCTTTTCCTGGATTTGATCTTCTCCCTTTCTAAACTCTAGGCATGGATGGTAGCAAAGTTTTCTCCTCTCCAAATTGCCAGTTTAATCTCGTCCAGCCTCAACTAACTAGTGTTGCCCCTGCTGCTTACAGTCTCCCTCATCCCTCTCCCCACTATATCAGGAAGTAAATTAGTGCTTCCACCTATGTCTGAGAAATGTGCTTCTCCAATTATTTCCAGGTAATTAAAGAACACACATTTGTGATAGACTTGTTCTGGCTCTGATCTACACAATTATCCTATCCCTGCATGATGGAGGTAGCCTTCCTACAAGGAATATAGTCTTGTTGTGAGTGGATAACAAGTTCCGACCCTAAATTCCAAATAAATCAGGGTAGGGGCAGATGTATACAGCAGTGCAGGAAGATAAGGCACAAAGAAAAGGAAGCAAAAGATTCTTGAAATAATTGGGGGGGGAGGTGGCTTGCTTCATGGGTATTCAGCACTTTGATTATTGTTCTTAGAGGGCTAGATAAACTCTAGACAAAGTGGATGCGCTAACCTTTCCTCATCACAGGAATATCAATGGCATCATCCAACACTCATGCAACTACATTCCATACAATGTTGCAGCCTTAATAAACACAATATCTGAAAGAACATTTTCTTGAAGGGATGGGGGGAACCACTGTAAGATCACTGCTAGGAAAACAAGATGTGTTCCACAGAGTCTTCATCACTCCATAGCAAATTTTGATGGTACTGGGGGGGGGGAGTCAGGAAGGAGAAGAGGAAAAATGAAGTCTCACTGTTGAGCACAAGTCTGCTTTGCTTATGCACAAGTGGTGTTGGATATAACCCAAAGAGGTGAACCTCACAAGGTGCTAAAGTGAATTGTGAAATATACTGCATTTTTAAAAGCCCTTCCATTATTTTTGTAATGTCTTACAGATCTCAAGATATGTTTTACTGCATTTATATCCCACCTTTCCTCCAAGCTCAAGGTGGCATACTTAGTTCTTTCCCTCTCCATTTTATGCTCACCACAACCCTGTGATGCAGGTTAGGTTGAGGCAGTGACTGGCCCAAGGTCACCCAGTGAGCTTCATGGCTAAGTGGGAATTTGAACCCTGGTCTCCCAGGTTATAGTCCAGCACTCTAACCACCAAAGAGTTAACATATCTCTGCCAGACAGAATGGTCTCGTCTCCTGAATGTGGAGTTTCTGATCTGAAAACATGATAACTCCACAAAACTAGGAGGAATGATATTTGGATTTCTGTAAAAAAAAAAAAAAGTTAACAGCTGTAACTGCCATCTGGAAAGGGACTCTGAATTTGTCTTTACCTGCAGTAAAATAGGAAATTGTCTTATACCAGGCTAGACTGTCTGTCTATCTAGCTCAGTATTCTCTACTCTGATTGGCAGTGAAACAAGGATGAAAGCAGTGCAGGGAAACATTCAAAGCAAACTCTTGACTTCCAAAGCAATTGTTATGATTGTTTTTCTTGAAACAAAAATGTTGTCTCTGAGTAACCATTGGCAGTGTATTAGTGCAACACATTTATCACTGCACACAGATACCTGCTTGGTTTCAAATGGAGAGAAATTTAACAGAAAGGGCACAGGTGTGTAATAAAGTGACTGTGTGCACCATGGGAGATGGAAAAGCAATGAAGTCTAAGCTAATTTGCCAGAGCAATGTCACAGGAAGCAGTGATGAATTAACCAAGACGTACTGTCCATCAGTAGAATTTAGGAGCAGAAAGAGACATGAGATTAAACTATAAGAAATGGAGTTTTGGGGATGCTTAATGCAATTTGTCCAGTTCTCCTTGGGATATGGACACATTATGGGTCTGATGCTTCCATGGAGATGTGACTGTCCAGAACGGTAGTATTACATTCTTAACTGGGTATAGCAGAAGCCTCTGCAGCATGTTAATATCTATGCCTTGGAGGTGCATTTCTTGCTTCAAAGTCACTGGCCATAGGAGGGAGGAGAATGATTCTCATGACAGCAGGGCAGTAAAGACAATCAATAGGTCACATAATAATAACCTAACTGGACAGGATAGTATTACTACTGGCGCTGCTGCTGCTGCTGCTGCTACTACTTCTACTACTACTAGCGACATTGTTTCCGCTATAGCCAGGCACTGTACAAAAAGAGAATAGATCATTCTCTGTCCATCTAGTTTTCTATTTTCAATAATAGCACGCCATATGTGATTGGGAACTGTGCATGAAGGGAACATACTTAATGTGTTGGCTTGTATGAAGCATCTGGTTTTCAGACACTTGCTACTTCTAAGCATGAAAGCTTCATTTTAATGATCTTTGGGAACATGACTGAAACATACCAGCTCTGACTCTTGTCCTATCATAGAATTGATTTAGGAATCCAGCTTTCAAATCTATTGTTTTTTTCTAGAACAGTATTGAGCACATATGGGCCAGCACCAGCGAGTGGCCAGGCCAGGCATGGCCCAGTGGCTCAGAAGGGACCCAGCCTAACTCTACAGGGCGTGACTAGGAAGGTGGAGATATGCAATATATGCCAGCATCGGGTCGCAGGCCATGATTTGCTGCCTGGGGTAAGGGGTTGATATGCATCACAAATCACAGCCCAATGCTGGCACGCATCACGGAGTGGGAGCTCCACCCTCCCAGACATGCCCCCATCCAGCTGGCATGGGCTTAAATAGCCCCGGCCATACCAGCTTCCTGTGTTGCCGCATCAGTAAGTACACTTGCAACGCACTGATGTGACGCAGATGGCCAGGCCTATTTAAGCCCACGCCGGCTGCATGGGGTAATGGTGCCTGAGAGCAGACTGATCCCTGTTGCTGGCCCTGCTGCACATGATCATACATGGGTACATTCAATGCATATGCAGCACTACACCAATCTGTAGTCCACATTTTTGAGTTTAGTCTACATGCTGATTTTTAAATGTTTATGTCTACAGTCATTCATGGGGAAAAACTATACATGTGTGCAAACTCCTTCGTATAGCATAATGTGTGACTGGCCCTTCTCTGAGATCCTCTGGGGTTTTCAAAACAGTGGCTTTTGTACCAAGTATAAATTTGATCTGATTATCTGCAGAGCGTCCTCTGCCTGCATTCTTTTACAGATTGTGCTTTCTTATAGGTCAGTCTGGCTCATTGATTTACAGGTGTGAAGAATGGTGGGAAGATAACGTCTACTACTTGTTTGGATAACTCCTTAGAGTGAAGTATTTCTTTCTTTCTTTCTTTCTTTCTTTCTTTCTTTCTTTCTTTCTTTCTTTCTTTCTTTCTTTCTTTCTTTCTTTCTGTTTGAAGATTAACCTTCTAACTAGCATTTTAAAACTCTTAAAAGTTCCAGAGGGAGAAACTATTCTGAAAAAAACTACCTGTGTGTGTGTGTGTGTGAAAATAAGTATGGGGGAAGTAAATTGAGGGATTGCTATGCTTTTCTCTTGGTTGTGAGGTTGAGAGAACTGGAGATCTTTACTTCCCCAGCAGCACTTCTAAGGAGGGGTCTACAGAGGTATTTGGTGTATATCTATTACTCCTCTCTCACTCCTTTCAATAGGGATAGGCAAAATGGATTTTTGGTCATTCACTCTGCTCACCTCTATTCATCGTTTTGGGTGTATAACAAAACCTTACATAATGAAGATTGCCTTCCTGCTACCAAAGTGTTCAAAATATATGTTGTTTAATCTCCTTGTGCATACACATGCATTTTTGTGATTCATTGTCATTCACTTTCCTCTTCCAACAAGCCTTTTAAGTTGAGACCTATCCCAGTCTCTGTCTGTGTTAGAATTGCTTTTAATATGTCTTTTAATAGCTTTAACCCTTTTTTAAAAAGATGTTTTTAATTTTTTAAAATGTTTTAACGTTTTGTTTTAATGTATTTTAAGGTCTTTTTATGATGTTTTAAAGTGTTTTTAGTGTTTCTGTTTGCCGCCCTGGGCTCCTGCTGGAAGGAAGGGCCGGGTATAAATAAATAAATAAATAAATAATTGTCCTATGCTCTTTGCTTTCAGTCAAACTTTTGTTGGTTTCTTAGGTCAGTGGTGAGTATCTCAAGTAAGTATGCCTGGTTTTTAAAACTGTAGCATTTCAGAAGTGAAAAGATGGACTAATATTGAATGCAGGTGTATTATAGTATCAAAACACTAGTATTACAATCCCATGTATGTTTACTTATTATAAGTCCCACTTTGTTCATTTGGGCTTACTCGTTAGTAAGTGCATTTTAGGATGGCAGCCTAACAGATTTTTGTTTTTGTTCCTCGTTACATGAAATTATATGCAGTTCAGCACCCCACTTTTCCTTCTGTTTAGCTTCTCAACCCAATAGAACTATTGTGGGTGCTGTTGGTTGCTTCCCCACCTTTTTGGGGGAGGGGGATCTTTTGGTTATCTTGCACTTGTGTAGAACAGCTACCTTCTTTTCTTTTTTTCTATTTATGTTTTTTCCTGTTTCATGAAGTTACAAATCAAAAGGAGGAAGGAGAAAGGGGTGTCGTCATATTCAGGATCATCCTTCAAGGGTGGTTGATTTCAGCATGCAAGGAGGGAAAGAAATAGCATAAAGCTGTTGTCTGTTGGTAATCAAAGGAATTATTTCCATCTCTGTGGTCTTTGCCTGACCACCTATAATCTCTCAGTGAGGTACTATAACTGAGAGAGACCTTGAAAACTCTGACTAAGCCATAGAGTGTTGCTTACATCCAGAAATATAATATTATATAGCAAACTCTTTTTTCTGAATGCCAATTCTCTGAGACTGCATCTACAGCTTAGATTTGCCAAGTTATGAAAGAAAAGGAAAAGGAATTATTCTATTTATGGGCAATAGAGATTAGTATATTGAGCAAATGACAGTCTGATTTAGAACTGAAGAACTTCAAATAGAGGCCATTTTATTGATATAATGTATATTTTTATTTTGACAACAGCATAAGGTCCACAGAAGACTTTGTGCCTTCCTTGAGGGTAACCTGTTAATTGCCATCCCTCTAGCTGCTCAGAACAGAATGCTAAATTCACACCCTGCTATAAAGGAGCCAGAAATTGAAACACCAAAAATAATTTATGGAAACACAGCTTGATGTGGAAATGAATAGCTAAATACAAAAATAAAATGTGTGAAAAGAATTGAGAACTATTTGTCTAGTTTTTTTTTTTTAAAAAATCAACCCTTAATAACAAAATCCCTTAGAATTTAAGCCCAGTTTTGCAAACATCCCTGTGGGAACAAAGCAGGCCCAAATGCTCTTATTATGATAGCATCTCAATAACATTTACGAGGGCAGTATTTGTGTGTGCACTCATCAGATCTCATGCTGCAGACACCAGCTGTTTTAATAGAGAGATACAGAAAAAAGAGTTATTTATTATTATTATTATTATTATTATTATTATTATTAAACGTACCATTTTTGTCAGGTTGCAAGGAAGCATCATGCATACAGAATTGCTTGCCTTGTTGCCCACATGTCTATATCCAGCCTGTGTGTTGTCTTATTTTGTCATTGTATGTAGCTGAGTGCTGCTGCCACCAAATCAGACTTGATTGGACTGCAAATTGTGCTTGGAAGATCAGAGACCTTTCATAAGGCTTTAGTATTAGTTTCTTGGTCTTTTAATCTCTTCTTTAGTGGGTGGGATGATCTCTGAACCAATGTGAGCCAGTATTGTGGACAGGGAGGAATGCCCCCCGCAAAAAGCAGAAAAAGTCAGGCCCATGGTCAGGATTTTTTGAGGAGTATCCTAAGGAGCCAGACATCATTGTGGAAACAGAAACTTAGATGTCCTAACAGATTTAAAGTTTAACTGCATTAAGAATTAGATGTAATGTTAAGCATATGACTGGACTTAGCGTGCTTTTTAAAAAACTTAATAGCACCAACAGGAAATATAGGCCACAACTGCATCCTACATTTAAGCAGGATTATACCACTTTATCAGCCATGGGTTCCCACAAGGAATCCTGGGAAATGTAGTTTGTTAAAATTGCTTAGAGTTGTTACATCTTCATTTCCCCTTACAGAGCTACAATTCTCAGGGTAGTTTAACAATTAATTCCTCTTCCCAGGGATCTGTCAAAATTGTCGCTCTGGGAGGAAGGTTGAGTTAGAGGGGTTAGTTAGATGGGTAGGACAGGCAGGCTTGCATTTTTATTCTCTGAGGAACTTTAACAAAGAGTAAGATAAATGAAACCAGTAATCTTTATCTTGCAACCACATACTTGTTCAGCTCGAGGACGTGGACAAGGTGCTTGGACAGGTGCGGGCGACCACTTCTGCTCTGGATCCTTGCCCCTCATGGCTAATAAAAGCTAGCAGGAACGGAACAGCCGGATGGGCCAAGGAGGTGATCAATGCCTCTTTACGAGAGGGAGTGGTACCACCCTGCCTGAAACAGGCGGTGGTGAGACCGCTCCTAAAGAAACCCTCCTTGGACCCTGAAAATCTTGACAACTATAGACCGGTAACAAATGTTCCGTTCCTGGGCAAGGTTTTAGAGCGTGTGGTCGCTCACCAGCTCCAGGCTCTCTTGGATGAAACTGATTATCTGGATCCATGTCAATCGGGCTTTCGGCCGGGGTTTGGTACAGAAACAGCCTTGGTCGCCCTGTATGATGACCTCTGTCGGGAGAAAGACAGAGGGAGTGTAACTCTGTTGGTTCTCCTTGATCTCTCAGCGGCTTTTGATACCATCGACCATGGTATCCTTCTGGGGCGACTTGCGGACTTGGGAGTTGGAGGCACTGCTTGGCAGTGGCTGTGCTCCTACCTCGAGAATCGTCTCCAGAAGGTGGTGCTTGGGGAGCATTACTCGAGTCCCTGGGTACTCCAATATGGGGTCCCACAGGGTTCAGTTCTGTCCCCCATGCTCTTTAATATCTATATGAAGCCGCTGGGCGAGGTCATTAGGAGATTTGGAGTGCGTTTCCAGCAATATGCTGATGATACGCAGCTCTACTTCTCCTTTTCATCTTCTTCAGGTGAGGCTGTTGATGTACTAAACCACTGCCTGGCCGTGATAATGGACTGGATGAGAGCTAATAAACTGAGACTCAATCCTGACAAGACTGAGATGCTGTTGGTGGGGGGGCTCTCTGCCCAGATGGTTGATGTCCGACCTGCCCTAGATGGGGTTACACTCCCCCTAAAGGAGCAGGTCCGTAGTTTGGGGGTCTTATTAGATCCGCTCCTGTCACTGGAGGCTCAAGTAGCCTCGGTGGCACGGAATGCGTTCTACCAGCTTCGGCTGGTAGCCCAACTACGACCCTATCTGGATAAGGAGAACCTTGCCACAGTTATCCATGCTCTGGTAACCTCTAGATTGGACTACTGTAATGCACTCTACGTAGGGTTACCTCTGAAGACGGTTCGGAAACTTCAGCTGGTGCAGAATGCTGCGGCCAGAGTTCTTACTGGGACAAAAAAAATTGATCATATAACACCTGTCCTGGCCCAGCTGCACTGGCTACCAATATGTTTCCGGGCCAGGTCTTTTGCTTTGCTAGCATGTAAGTGAGTAGGCAGATCTCTTGGTTTCTCCCATGGCAGCAGCGGGCCAGGGTGTGTGTGTCCCAGAGCTTGGAAGTAACTCATTATTTTTAACGAGTTACTTGTAATTAGTTACAATTTTAAATAACGAGTGGGTAATTCCATTACATTTGGCAAGTAACGGAACGACTAGTAATTTCCCTACTTTTCAGCTGCAATTTTAACGTTTCCACGTTAGGTTGGACGTTACTTGGGGGCGGGAACAAGGGGAAGTCAGCTCCTGGCTGTGATTGGTTAACACAAGACATGTGCCTCACACTGATTGGACCTCTGTGCAGACTGTCTCTTCCCTCATGATCTGTGTTAGGAGGCACGAGGGAAGAGGTGAATAGGCAGGGCCTGCTAGCGTCTGAGAGGAAAAAATGGACACCGGAGGAAAAAGCCAGGGCAAGGACAACGGAGGAGAAGGCAGCAGCAGAATGGCGAAGAGCTGTGGAGGTGAGTGACGATGATTTGTGTGTGTGTGTGTGTGTGTGTGTGTGTGTCCGCGGCCCCTTCCGCCCCCCCGTGGCATTTTTGCCCCCACCCCCACCCCCGCAGCCCGTTCTGCCCCCCCCCCACTGCCTCTCCTTGCCTAGGTATGCATGGGAACAAGGGGGAGAATTCAAGAAGGGGGGGAAGGAAGAGAAATACTTCTCTTCCTTCCCCCCCTTTTTGAACTCTCCCCCTTGTTCCCATGCATACCTGTGTGCTGTATTTATCCAGACAGAGCACTCCTGCCTTTTAAAATGCCGGCTAGCTTTTTATTGTATATTTATTTGAACTCCATCTTTCTTTTTATTTGTATTTTTGTCCTGTTTAATCACAAGACTGAATTGTATGTGGGACAAAAACTGTCTCAGTAATAATAATAATAATAATAATAATAATAATAATAATAATAATAAAAAATCATTAGGCGTATAATAAATGGCTTAAGGCTGGTTTTTTTGTTCTTGGCAGAGATGAGGTGAGAAGTAGGGTCCTTGCAGCTCCTCCTCTCAGTCCCCCAGCTCTCAAACTCATGTTCTGTGAGAAAGAGAGAGATTCCCAGTCCCAGAGAGAGATAGACTGTTGACAATATCTGCTAATATCTATACAAATGTACATAACATGCATCACCTGAACTCACATGATCTAGAGTTACCTTAGATCTTGCAAGATTTGGAAATGAGAAGCAATAGGGTTTTATATTAGTTCTGATTGTCTATTCGGCTATCATAGGTTATATGTTTTTTTCATTTTCTATGGCAAAAACTCCAACTTCAGTGGAATTTATGTGATGTGTTCTAATCATTTGAATTTGGCTAATGAATGCTTTATTCTTTCATCAGAACTTTAGCAGTAGTACTAAAATATTAATAAAAAAGAAAAGGGAAAGAAAAAATACTTTACATACATCATTCAGCTGTATTGCTAATTATAGATATAGATATAAAAGATAAACGGCATTTTGTCAAAAGTATTTTTGTCTACATTTTATACCTCATCCTTGGTTTTCCAAGCTTGGCATGGAATGCTTATACAGAATTAATTTGAAATGCTGCATATTTATTATCATAATCATCATATTCAAAATAAAAAATATATGTACCGCCTTCAAGTTGATTCCAACTTATGGTGATCCTATGAATAGGGTTTTCATGAGGCTGAGAGGCAGTGACTAGCCCAAGGTCACCCAGTGAGCTTCATGGCTATGTGGGGATTTGAACCCTAGTCTCATTTTGTTCTCACAACAACCCTGTGAGATAGTAGATTAGACTGGCCCAGGCAGGGTTATTCAGTGAGCAAAAATGATGCAAATAGGATCTCTTTTAATTGTGCTATCGACCTGCTTACTTCCACTCTGACTGGGGCATCTTGCAGCATGGGGAAGAGATGGGGGCACATCACAGCTGAAGTTCACCCATATAGGAGCATTATCTCTTGTTTATTACAGAGACACCTGTTGCAGGTTTTGCTGCTGAGAGCAGCAGTCAGTTAGTGCGGCCACTTGAGTCACAGCTTGTTGATCCTGAGGAGGCAAAACTAGAAAGTGAGGTTCAGAAAGGAGGCCCTGTGCATGAGGAGGAGGAGGGCATGAAGCAGTGCCAGTTGCCCACAGCCACATCTGCAGAACAGCAAGTACCATGGTTTGGCTTTGAGAAAGCTTGTACATTTGTGAGCCAGAGTGGGAAAAATGTTGTTGTACGATGCAATTACTGCCTTCCAAGGATCAAAAATCTGAGATCAGCTGTTTCCTCCTCATCCAATGTGAAGAAACATTTTGAGGTAAGCCTTTGTCATGCTGGTCCTCCAAGAGTGTCCATTGTCTATTTATGTTTAAATTGTGAAGTTCCTCTTCCATTTTTTCTTGGATTCATGCTTTGTTCTTCTTCCTCAGAGGGCACACCCTGAGAAGCTGAGAGCAATTGAAGAAGCAATAAAGGCAAGGAGACGTGGCCTTCCTGAACCAATGCATGACACCCCTCCTCCCAAAATGCTGAAGCAGCAGCAGACAACCCTTGAGAGGTGGGGATCTGGCAGGGAGCCTGTCACCCAGAGCAATCTCGACAGGAGAATCATTGATTTCATTGTAGAGGAGACATTACCACTTCAGACTGTGGACAAACCATCATTCATTAATCAGGTTCGCATTGGACTCCCCAAAGATCTCACCATCATATGTGCCAAGACTCTGAGAGACAGAATTGAGAAGAGAACATGCCACATGAGAGAAACTCTTGCAAACGGAATGGGTGCTGTGGCATATATAGCAACCACTGCAGATTGTTGGACCAATGGCAAGAAGAGTTACTTTGGGGTAACAGCCCACTGGATCAACCCAACTACCCTGAAACGTGAGGTCGGGGCCTTGGCTTGTAAGTGTCTGAAGGGGCGCCATACATACGATGTCCTTTCAAAAGCACTGCATGATGTACATGTGCAGTACAGGATCCACAACAAAGTTATGTGCACTACTACAGACAATGGCTCCAACTTTGTGAAAGCGTTCAGAGTTTTCATGGCCAAAGAACCAGTGGAAGCTGCAGGCACCAGTGACGATGATGGTGATAACCAGGAGGAGGAGGAGGCTGAGGTGGAGTTTGTGCCTATCTGTGAGATCCTGGACACAGGACCTGAGGCAGAGGAAGAAGCTGCAGACTCAGGAGAGGATTTTGTTTTACCACCACACCAGAGATGTGCTAGCCACACCCTCAACCTTGTGGCAACACAAGACATAGAGGCCATGCTTTCTGGCTCCTCCAAAAGTAGTCTTCTTGGTCCTTTCAAGAAACAGTTTCGTTCCTTGATGGGAAAGTGCAGCAAGTTGTGGTCCAAGCAGAACCAGTCAGCCCAGATTGCTGAGTATATCTGTGCACAATGTGGTGTGTATCTGAAGGTACCGAATAAGACCAGGTGGAATTCCACCTTCGATGCGTTGAAGCAACTACATGAGCTCCTGTCAACTGTGCCACTAAAAATGCATGCCATAATGGACCGCTGCTCCTTGTCCAGGATCACAGCTGCTGAGATTGAAGTGGTACAGGAATACACAGAGATTATGGAGCCACTAGCCCAGTCCCTAGATATCCTGCAACGGGAGAACGGCATGTTCATGGGGTATTTGCTACCAACGCTCTGCAATCTGGACGGCAAGTTAGAAGGACTGGAAAACAAACCTGAGAGGTACACATACTGTTTTCAGCTGCTGAGAGGTGTGCGCAAAGCCCTAAGAAAGCGGTTTGCAGCTATCTGGGAGGACAAGAGGCTTCTTCTGGCAGCCTGCCTACACCCTCGCTTCAAACTAGATTGGCTGGAATCATGTCAGGCCACCACCCATACCAACAAGTAAGAACATTAGGGAAGCCCTTTGGGTGGATTACTCCAAGGGAAATGTTGTCTCAAGGGAGGCATCAGAGGGCTCAAGGTGGTAGGCAGGGGCTGGTCCTTTTCTTCCTGGGGCTCCTCATCACAACCTTGGGTTGCTGCAGGTAATTCTTAAGGGTCTGCTGTGCTGCCCCATGAGTGTGGTGACTTGGTCACCTTCCTACCTTCCATGTCATCATCCACAGGCTCAGGCTGGACCCTGAACCAGGGGACATGACAAGCATCAGGAAATGAAGAGCAGATGATGGTTTCCTAACATATATGTGTTAACATATCCTCTCTCTTTCTTAGATACACAATGGAAGCCTTGTTGAAAGCTGAAATAAAGATGGGTGTACTTAATGAGGACAGTGATCAGTCTTCAGATAAAGACCAGGAAGGAGATGACTTAGAAGATGACTTCTTTAACTTTCTGCCCCAGGGCAAGAAGTCAGCAGTGGACACTGCTGAGGAGGAACTGGTGAGGTACCTGAGGTCTCCCAGCAGGGAAGTGTCATCACTCCATGGCTTTCCACGTGTGCTGCGGTGTTTTTTGCAGCACAACACAGGCATGCCTTCAAGCGCCGCAGTAGAATGCCTGTTCAGTACTGGTGGCAACGTAATGACTGTAAAAAGACATTCCTTGTCTGACAATAAGGGATGCTAAAAAAGAATTTGAGGAGCACATTGCTAAGAACATAAAAACCAACAACAAAAAATTCTATAAATACATTCAAAGCAGGAGACCATCTAGGGAGACGATTGGACCCTTGGATGATAAGGGAGTCAAAGGTGTACTAAAGAACGATAAGGAGATTGCAGAGAAGCTAAATGAATTCTTTGCATCTGTCTTCACAGTGGAAGATATAGGGCAGATCCCTGAACCTGAACTAACATTTACAGGAAGGGATTCTGAGGAACTGAGACAAATAGTGGTAACGAGAGAGGAAGTTCTAAGCTTAATGGACAATATAAAAACTGACAAATCACCGGGCCCAGATGGCATCCACCTGAGAGTTCTCAAAGAACTCAAAGGTGAAATTGCTGATCTGCTAACTAAAATATGTAACTTGTCCCTCGGGTCCTCCTCCGTGCCTGAGGACTGGAAAGTGGCAAATGTAACGCCAATCTTCAAAAAGGGATCCAGAGGGGATTCCGGAAATTACAGGCCAGTTAGCTTAACTTCTGTCCCTGGAAAACTGGTAGAAAGTATTATTAAAGCTAGATTAACTAAACACATAGAAGAACAAGCCTTGCTGAAGCAGAGCCAGCATGGCTTCTGCAAGGGAAAGTCCTGTCTCAGTAACCTATTAGAATTCTTTGAGAGTGTCAACAAGCATATACATAGAGGTGATCCAGTGGACATAGTGTACTTAGACTTTCAAAAAGCGTTTGACAAGGTACCTCACCAAAGGCTTCTGAGGAAGCTTAGCAGTCATGGAATAAGAGGAGAGGTCCTCTTGTGGATAAGAAATTGGTTAAGTAGCAGAAAGCAGAGAGTAGGAATAAACGGACAGTTCTCCCAATGGAGGGCTGTAGAAAGTGGAGTCCCTCAAGGATCGGTATTGGGACCTGTACTTTTCAACTTGTTCATTAATGACCTAGAATTAGGAGTGAGCAGTGAAGTGGCCAAGTTTGCTGATGACACTAAATTGTTCAGGGTTGTTAAAACAAAAAGGGATTGCGAAGAGCTCCAAAAAGACCTGTCCAAACTGAGTGAATGGGCAGAAAAATGGCAAATGCAATTCAATATAAACAAGTGTAAAATTATGCATATTGGAGCAAAAAATCTGAATTTCACATATACGCTCATGGGGTCTGAACTGGCGGTGACCGACCAGGAGAGAGACCTCGGGGTTGTAGTGGACAGCACGATGAAAATGTTGACCCAGTGTGCAGCAGCTGTGAAAAAGGCAAATTCCATGCTAGCGATAATTAGGAAAGGTATTGAAAATAAAACAGCCGATATCATAATGCCGTTGTATAAATCTATGGTGCGGCCGCATTTGGAATACTGTGTACAGTTCTGGTCGCCTCATCTCAAAAAGGATATTATAGAGTTGGAAAAGGTTCAGAAGAGGGCAACCAGAATGATCAAGGGGATGGAGCGACTCCCTTACGAGGAAAGGTTGCAGCATTTGGGGCTTTTTAGTTTAGAGAAAAGGTGGGTCAGAGGAGAAATGATAGAAGTGTATAAAATTATGCATGGCATTGAGAAAGTGGATAGAGAAAAGTTCTTCTCCCTCTCTCATAATACTAGAACTCGTGGACATTCAAAGAAGCTGAATGTTGGAAGATTCAGGACAGACAAAAGGAAGTACTTCTTTACTCAGCGCATAGTTAAACTATGGAATTTGCTCCCACAAGATGCAGTAATGGCCACCAGCTTGGACGGCTTTAAAAGAAGATTAGACAAATTCATGGAGGACAGGGCTATCAATGGCTACTAGCCATGATGGCTGTGCTCTGCCACCCTAGTCAGAGGCAGCATGCTTCTGAAAACCAGTTGCCGGAAGCCTCAGGAGGGGAGAGTGTTCTTGCACTCGGGTCCTGCTTGCGGGCTTCCCCCAGGCACCTGGTTGGCCACTGTGAGAACAGGATGCTGGACTAGATGGGCCACTGGCCTGATCCAGCAGGCTCTTCTTATGTTCTTATGTTCTTATGACATGCTCTTTGAGCATCTTGTTCTTTTGAGACATAACAGAAACATATTATAAAAGCATTTCAAGTGTAAAATTTGATTTCAAGAGTTGGGGTATCTTCATTGCTTGGGGGGATGTGAGATTGTGTTATGCCATTATGTTAATCTTTTGGATAAATTTTTTTATTCTACTACCCCCTGTGTGTGTGTGTTTATTTTTAATATTGTTTTAGGCTTCTTAGATGTGCAGCAGCCAAGGCCAGCACCTTGTAGGAGTTTTTTAAAAAAAGTAACTGAAATGTAATTGTAGTGATTACTTTTGAGAAAAAGTAAAGTAATCAGTTACTTTCAGAGCAATTGCAATTGTAACGGTAATTACTACTTTTTTGGGCCAAGTAATTGTAACTGTAATTTATTACTTTTAAAAAGTAATCTTCCAAGCTCTGGTGTGTCCAAATAAGATTCAGAAACGATTGCTGTGGGGATATTGGGCGGGGAGGAGGTTTCATCTGTTCTCTAGGGAGAACTATAGATGACTCCCCAGAGTATTTTGTGCAATCCTATACATGCCTACTCAGAATTTTAAAGTATTAATGTCCTGCCCAGAGCCCGAGACACGAGATGGAGGTGATGCTTGTTTTAATTCTTGTTTTATTAGTGTGATGGTTACATCCAAAGCAGTGTGCTTCATAAACCTGGCTACACTTACTCACTACCTGCCCTAACTAGTCTAGCTAAGCAGTCTCTGCAGTGAGTGGGGAGAGTTGACTCAGCACTACAGTCTGGGTGGGCACCTTCTGAAGTAGGGAAGGTTTTCGTCCATAACTGATGGCTCCTCCGCAGTGTCACCCTCTGTAAGTCCCTCTCCTTGTGCCTTCTTGCGCAGGGTGAGGGGGGCGAGCCTCAGACAACCCACCTGACAGCGGAGCTTCATTAGGTGATGGTGCGACTTCAGGGAGTGGGAAGCTGGTTGGCAGGGAAGCATTTGAAGTTCCAGGCAGGGATTCTGATGTGGATGGGGGTGGCACGCGTGAAGGGTTGCTTCCCAATGGCTCAGGTGGGGAACTCGCAGATGGGGCAGATCTGCCCCGACAGGAGGGATGGGCAAGGAAGTCTGCGGGCTGACAGAGCCCCCCCCTCCTATGATGTCCCCAGGGGCCACATCCTCATCTGACTACTCTCCCTGATCTAACTCGCCTTGCGCCTGGGGCACAGCAATTAACAGCAGAGACTAGAAGACCAGGTAGAAAATCTCCTTAAGATGGGCACTGAAAATCTCCTTAACATCTAGCCTTGTCCTAGTCTTAACCCTCAATATGTCCTTCCATCTTCCCAGCAAGCCCAGGAAAGGACGTCCAAAAAAGTTAATATTGTCATTTAAATATTCTAATTCCTTTCCTCTGCCCATTCATCTTATTTGCAATCTCTCTCTCTCTCTCTCTCTCTCTCTCTCTCTCTCTCTCTCTTACACACACACGCACCTCTTTTCTTTTTAGTTGCTCTCCCCGCTACTGCAGGGACATTAAAAATAACATTAACAATGCCACAGGGAGGAACAATCGAACCAAAGAAGAACAGAAATAGCAGGAAACACCAAACACAGAAAGAACGGTTTGACAATCTGACAGAAATGTGAGCCGGGGTGGAAGCAACATGTGGATCCTATCCCTAATACAAATATATTGTAAATGCTCATGATAGGACTGGAAGGGGAAACCATTTTCCAACTCAATATATGTACTAGCCAATGGATGCTTCTTATGTGAATTACAAGTGAAACCATTAACACGTCATTTGAGTTGACTCTGGCCCCAATTCTGTTTTTTTTTAAAAAATAAAATATGGTTAGAAAAAGTTTTGCCTTTTGAGGCTGCATTTTAAATAAGTGTAATTACACTGAGGTTGTTGAATTGCATCAGCCAAAAATCTGTCCCCCCTCAATTTACAGCATAATGTAAACTCTAAGAGAAATAGGAGAGAAATCTTTTTAGTTGTCATACAATCCTCAATGAAAAGCAATTTGCTCAAATTGCATGGTGTCTGGTACTGCTTGGTTAAGGGCATCTTTCATAAGCCGATAGCCTAGCCTCTGTTGCCATGTTGTTGTTATTGTTTTTGTTGGATGACACATGAAATTAGGACTCAATATATGTTTTGTAGTAGAAATTGGGAAAGTAGATAATATTAGATGAATTTCTACATATTAAACCATAATGTAGCTGCTGCAAATCTGTTGCCAAGATTCATAGCAGGTATGGGGAACATTTGGCCCTCCAGGTGTTGCTGAACTACAACTCCTCTCAGCCCCAGTAAACATGGCCAATGGCAGGGATGATGGCCTGCAACATCTGGGCCACATTCACACCATACAGTTATTCCACTATTATTCTATTTTCTCCAAAGTTGTTAGGAGACTCCTATTCTCCTCACTGAGCTCCAATGGCCAGAGTGGTTTAACAGTCAGTCCCTCTTCCCAGAGAACACTAGGAATTGTAGCTCTGTGAGGAGAATAGGGGTCTCCCCACAAACTACACTTCCCAGGATTCTTTGGGGGAAGTCATGACTGTTTAAAGTGGAATAACAGTGGAATCAGTGTATGGTATGAATGTGGCCCTGGAGAGTCAAGTTTCCTCATACCTGCTTTATAGGACATTTCCCATCTTGTGGGCTCTGGTGAACCATAGGTTTATTTATGCCTTTTGTTCAAACATTCTTTCTCACTTCCCCATTGAGGTTTACTGAAGGAGTCATGACCTTGAGTGTGAATGACGGGGACAAAAGAAAGAGGAACATCCTTTGATGCAGCTGTTTCTTTAAAGTAAGCAAACTAAGAGGAAGGTTCTTTGGAACCCCCCAAATGTTTGGCAGCTGGAAAGAGTAAGGCAAACTGCTCATCATGTGGTAAAACTAGCGCTGTGCCAAAAACTTCTTCCCTGCCCCCCAACTATTATCCATCAACTAATGAAAAAAGACATTGTATACAAAAATTGCCAAAGGGGAGAGAAAACTATTTGTGGAATTGTCATGGGTGGGGTGCAAAGGTTTTATTGCGCTTACCCTACTTTCAAGGAGGCCAAGGGGTGTTTCTGAGTGCTCTTTCTTCCATTCTAAAAATCATCTCTCCAGTGGTTTGCACTCTGCAGGGTTCCTGGTTGTTTGCACATCCTGAAAATCCTGTGACACCCTTGGCTAGACTTTCCTAAAAGTGCAGGAAGCAGGGATGTTTAATGGGAACAAAAACACACAGCTCATGGCTACCTCACAATGATAAGTGCACCTACCAGAATTATAAATAATTTCTGAAGTGCCCTGTGAAAGAATCAGAAAAACTCTTTTGCAGATGAAGAAAACTTTTGAGAAATTGGAGAACAGTATTAGGCAAAATGATGTGTGAATTCTAGGACATGGGGATTGTCTTTTTCCCATATATGATACTGCTTGCATACAGGAAACATGTCAGGGGTATACATTTTTCTGGCCTTGCTTTTTCCGACTTGCTAGTTCAGTCACTCAATATGACTTTTCCTCAAGTACAGAATAATCTAACTATGCTAGATTAATGCAATCTGAAGTTATACAGTTCAAGAACAATTCTGTCTCATGATGAGCAGATTGTCTAGATCGGGAGGAGGAATTTGCTACATATGGGGCAAGAGAATATGGTGAGATCATTTACAGTGTGGTATAGTGGTTTGAGTGTTGGACTATGACTTGGGAGACCAGGGTTCAAATCCCCACACTTGGGCCAGTCACTACTTCTCAGCCTCGGGAATGCAATGGTAAACCACCTCTGACTAAACCTCTGAATACCGCTTACCATGAAAATCCTATTCAAAGGGTTGACATAAGTCGGAATCGACTTGAAGGCAGTCCATTTCATTTTCAAGCATAATTGCACAGGAGTAAATCCCATTGAACTCAAAAAGCATGCAAATGATCAAACCTGCTCTTCCCTCCTATCCCCTCCCTCTTGCCCCTCCCCTCCCCCTTCCTTCAGCCCTCCCTTCCCCTCCCCCATCCCCTTCCAATCCCCTCCTTTCCCCTCTTCCTCCTCCTTCCTCTCCCCTCTGCCCTCTCTCCTCTGCCTCCTGCTCCCCCATGGTCAGTTTTACCTATTCTAGGATTACGACCTGGGGGACCAGGATTCAACTCCCCACGCAGCCATAAAGCTGATTGGGTGACCTTGGGCCAGTCACTGCCTCAGAAGAAGGCAATGGTAAACTACCTCTGAATACCGCTTACCATGAAAACCCTACTCATAGGGTCACCATAAGTCAGAATCAACTTGATGGCAGCCCATTTCCATTTCCGTTTTTTCATAAATGCGCACTCATGGATGTGGATTAGTTCACACGTGTTGAGAGAAGGAAATGTGGAACTTTGGTACTGATTGGGTTCTGATTTATCACATGCTGGGGTTTGCAAAGGTGGTCACGGTTCTTATACCCAATGCTTATAATGCAAATCTTTAAAACTGGATGGCAGCCACAAGCACATCTTTCTGTCACAGATGGTTATAGACCCCCCCACTGAATTTTCAGAACACAGTTATGAGGTTTATCTGTTACCATAGGGGCATAGCCTACATCAAGATGATTGGTTCAAATGACAGTTGAATCCAGATTGTAAATCTGTCTTGTGTCTGCTTAGTTTGTTGGTTGCTGCTGCTTTTTAGTTCATATATGCACCAAATATTATCCCAACTTAATATCTGAGCAAAGCTGAGTAATTGAGAGCTGATTCTCCTAACCCCAAATATTTGCATTACAGCAGGGGTTCCCAAACTGTGGACCATGGACCACCAGTGGTCCACAAGCTTCATTCAGGTGGTCTGTGGCATATCCACATTAAATATACATATTAATTTTTCAGGGGCCAGTCACTGCCTCTCAGAGGAAGGCAATGGTAAACCCTCTCTGAATACTGCTTACCATGAAAACCCAGTTCATAGGGTTGCCATAAGTCTGAATTGACTTGAAGGCAGTTCATTTCATTATATTGCTTTCATTTCTTATATTGCATTTTATTGTATTACAGTTTTAGTTGTATGGAATGGAAAGTATTATACAAGAAACCACAATACAAGAAATAAAAGAAGCAATAAAAATACATCTAGCACAGCACATTATAATTGCTAGAAGAGGCAGAAAAATCAATAAGTGGTCTGCCAAGGCCATCAGCAATTTCAAGTGATCCATGGGGGGGGGATTGAGAACCACTGCATAACCACTTAGGTAACAACTGGTTTTTTTTGTAAACTGCTTACAGCTTTTCTACAATCAAGCAGTATAAAAAAAATTGTTTAATAAATAAATAAATAACCTGCAAAGGCCCCCTTGCATAAGGCTGGTGAAACCTGATATATTATTTCTTTCCAAATATTCTGTTTCTGTAACTTACCAGACTGGAACATGTTTAGCTTTCAGACAGCTGTAACATTATTTCTTTGTTTCCGGTTTTGGAAGCATGTACACAAAGTCATAGAAAAACAAACCAAAGTTCAAAACATCAAAATGCAGCAAATATTCAACAGTTGGTCATGTGAATTCAATATTCTTTTTTTCTAGGAAAAACGAGAATACAATCTTGTTCTCTTATGTTCTGTTCAAAGGAACATCTGCAGGTGATCAAATATGTGTAAAGCACAAAAATCACACAAATCTTAAAACACAGATTGTGTTTTTCAGTCAACACACTTACAACGGGAAAGTGTTGAAAGCTGTTCTCCAATTTCCTGCTTCTCTGTTTGTACCTTTTGCTTTTCTAGAGACAGCTTGAAGCCTAAATGACGCTTTCATTTTTTCAAATGTATTTTTAATGGGCACAACTCTGCATTAAAAAGCACTCAAATAATAAGAGACATTTTGGTTTACACACTTAAAGTGCCCAATTTTAGACATTACACAGAATAAAGTGCACTTTAATTGGCTTTTTGGAAGCTCTAATGTGTAATACAGAAGGTGAGAAAGGGGCCAGATTTTAAAAGGACACTGTTAAATGCATTTTTATACAATTACACTTTTAACCTCAGTTGTGTAAGCCATTTTGAAGTATTTTTTTTCATTGTATGTTGGACTGATTTTCATTATGGCAAAGATGAATATTTTATTGTTCTCCTAACCCCCATCCCATGAACCATGAAGTCTTGCAATGAAGGTGGAGTTTTGTGTAACCTGACACCAGTAAACAATTTCCATGGACTCAGTAGCATCAACATTTCTCCCCCATAGAGCATCTGAACATTTCATGCTGAAATACAACATGCAGGGGAAAAGAATGAACACCAAACAACCAGTAATCCATGTGGGTCTAAGTTAAACGTTGGTGCCTTGTATTTTGCCACAGCTTTGATTCCTTTCCACAGTTTTGCATTTGATTTTCCTTGGGACACTGAAGGTGGTGTGGTTTCTAAAATATATTGGATTTCACTTTCTCAAAGTGATGATGGAAGAAAGTGGCATTGGCTTTCAACCACAAAAGATTCACTGACATCACACTTTTTGACATGTCACCAAAATAATGTGGCATCTGAGCATATTTAAATGTTTGAGATAATCCACTGCCCCAAGATGTCTGTCTTGGCCTCCTTTGCAGAGAAAGCTCAAGACTGAATGAGTGAGTGCATGCACAATACTCTCTTTCCTTGAAGGTGCTCAAAATGGTACAGATGGAGTTCCCTGGTGGTCTCCTCCCTAGGTATTCAACATACCTCCATAGATGAAGCAAGATTGCTGCATTATGTGTTGTTGTTGTTGTTGTTTGAAAAGAAATATGTATGTTCCCCTTGCAGAGATTATGTTCTATAATTCCATGCCCCTCAAACATACCTTCCTACTTCATAGCTTCATCTGTCATTCATTCTGCCAAGGATGCTGAGAGTTGTAGTCCAAACATCTGGAGGGCTCCAGGAAGGCTGCCCTAAATATTGCTAACCATCAGTGGCAAGCAACAGATGACTTCAAAATAGGCAGGGTATTTTTCCTTGCAATTATTCTTATTGGTAGTTGTGAAATGTTTGCTAGGGATGAAGAAGGGACTAGTTCTTTCAGCAGCTTAGTCCTACGGCTAGTGGATACAGAATAGAGCTAAGGTGTTCTTCACCTGTAGCCACATACTAATTTCCTTGTTTTGAAACTTTTCCCCCATCACATTTTAAAAGGTTATCTTTATAACCATGTCAGCTAGAAAGACTGTGAAGCTGTGATGTCCATCATTCTAACAAGAGCCAACAACCTCCATCTCCCTTCAGAAGTGTCAGGGCATTATTAAGGGTGCCTCCAACTATTTTATTATAGGAATTCAAGTGCATACCAGAAATTTAGTATTGCCCAATTAAAGTGGATTAAAATGCTTTGTCGCCCTTGCACTACAAATCCACCTTAAAACCGACAACAATGCATTTAAGAAAGTAATGGGGAAATGCATTGAAAATGTGGGATGAACAAATAATTAATGGATAGCCCTATAAACACCCTGCAGGCAAATCAGGATTAATGTTTATTGTTGTATAACCTCCCCACAAACAAATCAGAATGAAAGCTCAATAAAGACCAGACATAGACCTTTGTGCAAGCAAATCAGGATGAATGTTTAGTAAATTGGAGGAGTCCGAAATGTTAATTTTGCATTCTGGGTGAATAATGTTTTGCATTTAGCTGTTGTATGAATAATTGCCTTTCCCAAAGGCTATTTTCTGACATATTCTGGCTACACATGACTACTGCATTGGAACATGATGTGTGGACCCTCTTCTAATCTTTTGTTGTTGTCCACAGAAGCAATGTGTAGCTTTCTCTTGAATTATTTGGAAAAACAGAGCAAGTATTTGTTTTCATATGGAAGTAAATTTCTAACTGTGCAGGGATCTAGAATGCCATTTTTTGCAATTAGGTGTTTCATATCCTCTCACCATTTTATACAGATATTGATTAGTGCTGTAATCCAAGGTTTTCTTTTCTGGTTTTATTTGTTTTATCTCATCACATGCAAGGCACTGATGATGCATCTGTACCCAGCCAGCTTGCTGCACACTAACCTCCTCTAACTGATTAGAAGAGGCTCATTAATATGATTGTTTGCCTATCTTTGTTTGTGCAAGCCCAAAGCCAGAAGATATCCTCAGTTATACTAAGGGATAATCTCCAAATCTGATCATGAAGACACAGGCTGAAAAGAATATTGTTTTGGTAGATTGCACTTTATCTTTAGGAAATGCACCTGCACCCAGAAGCTACAGTCATTATTTTATTTCGGATTTTGCCTAGATTTGCCAGATGGCACAAGACTCAAACCCATCAAGCAGCAGTGGCTAATTTTTAAAAAGAGACAAGTCTGGAATTTACATCCTCTGTCCTTGAGGCTGTTAAATAATACCAAATGTGTGGTACAGCTTGTAATTACTCAGTTAGTGTGAGGAAGGCACTCTGCTGTGCTCAGAAGCATTTCCTGGAACAATTAAAATACAGGACAATATCTGAGTTTTATTTATTTATTATTTATTTATAACAGGCTCCCAGTAGGAGTCAAGGGTAGCAAATTTCAGGACAATCATCCCTGATAGAGTGTTGCTGCCTTGCTTGTTTGGGGCATGACTCTCTCTATACATGTCTGAAGACTATTTCTCTATGTCCAGGAAACAAGCCCTTCTGCAATATGGATCTCTTGGGGGAATTTAGGTCAGATGCATTATGTCAGGTGAGAGCAACTTGCAGTTCTGCCCTAATTTCAGTCTGGCGGCAAAGAGGGGGAAAATGAGGGAAAAGATATGATAGAGGGAGAGAGAGAAAATGAGAACAAAATGTAGATAATTAGAGAGAGAGAGAGAGAGAGTGTCCCACCCACTTTGGGATCCTGTCCCACCTCCTGAGAAAATTAACAACATGACAATTAGCTAGATGACTTGTGAAGACAGTCCCGGAGACAGGAGGGAGGGGGTTAAGAAATGATGCTGCCAAGGAGGCTGTCTTGCATTGTTTTCTCTTTAATGGAAAACAGGAGAGCAGTTGCTGTGAGACTTAGAAAAAGAGAGAGAGAGAGTTAGTTATGACTTTTGTTCCTGATTCTGTGTCAAAGGTAGAGGGAGCTGGAGTGAAGATCCTTAGCATCAGGGTAAAAAAAAAAGGTAAAAAGAAGTGACTTTCCTTGCCCGCAGTAAAGCTTTACCCATGAATATACGAGGGGTGTGTGTGTGTGCGGGGGGGACAATTGCCATTTGGATGAACCTTAATCCCCAGCTTGCTTTCTTACATTCTAATTTCTAATCCAGCTTTCTTTCTTTCTTTACATTTTTGGAGAACCTGAGATATGAAAGAAAATGCACAAGCATTATTCTCATGCTTTGTGAGAAATTAGCCTGCTGCTTCCTTTCAAAGTTTTACTCTAGCACCCATACTCCAGAAAAAAATTCTGCAGATGCCCATGGCTTTACCATGCAGTGGCCACTGGGAAAGGGAGTGCAGAAAAAAGTGCTCACTTCCAGACTATATTTCTTCCAAATTTTTCTTTTAGTGTGGCAGCACCTGCACTTTGGAACTTTCTGCCTTTCGACATCAGAGAGGCACCTTCTTTTTGTATTCTTTTTGGCAGCTACTTAAAACATTTCTGTTTCAGAAAGCCTATCAAGATATACAGATGTTGATGTGTTTAAATCTCTTTTTAGTCTACTGCTGTCTTAATCATTTTTTAAAAAAATGATTACTTGTCAACTGTTTTTATTCATAATTTTAATGTTTCTGGTAGACCGTTTAGAAGTGTTTTAACAATTAAGCTCAATATTAACAAATGTTAAATAAATAGATAAAACTAAATCATGCATCTTAACTAATGTCTAAGCAATTAAATCATGTGTCCGGCTAGAGTTGTTGCAACAGGGAATCTAAGACAGTATAATAAAGGCACCTGCTTATCAATAGGGAGTTCCAGAGCACAAGTGCTGCCTCATTGCAGGAATGACTCCTCCCTAATATAGAATGAAGGGATTGGATGGGCATGTATGGGTTAAGGCAATCCCGTAAGTAAACTGGCCCCATGCCATTAAGGAATAAACACACACTTACCAATAGTAACACCTTGATATCTGCCTAGTAACACATTGGAAGCAAGTCCAGATCTTTGAGCACAGGTGTAGTACGCTGATGGACTCTTACTCCTATTAACAGTTATGCTGCAGCATTCTGCATGCACTGTAGTTTCTGGATCAACCACAACAGATGTGGTTGAGGAAGGGAGTTGCATGATTTTGCTGGGTAAATTCTTAGAAGAACTGAGAGGACTGAACTGGGCTAATTACAGGCCAGAAAGAAGGTTGCAGTATTGAAGTTAAGGGGAGATGTGACCAAAGGATGATATATGGTTTTAGCTGAGAAGACAGTGACGTACAAAATAGGGATGGAGAAAAAAATTGATCCCATTTGCATTTAGAGGTTGATCTACCTAATTCATACTTTCCCAAACAATATGCAAACTGAAACACAGCCATCCTTCAAAATTTGCACACTGAATTTTGCAATGCAGTTTTCCATCCAAGTTTTGTTGTTCTTATGTGCCTTCAAGTCAGTTACGATTTATGGCGACCCTATGAATCAGTAGCCTCCAATAGCATCTGTTATAAACCAGCCTGTTCAGATCTTGTAAGTTCAGGTCTGTGGCTTCCTTTAAGGAATCAATCCATCTCGTTTGGCCTTCCTCTTTTTGTACTCCCTTCTGTTTTTCCCAACATTATTGTCTTTTCTAGTGAATCATGTCTTGTCATGATGTGTCCAAAGTATGATAACCCCAGTTTCATCACATTAGCTTCTAGTGATAGTTCTAGTTTAACTTGTTCTAACACCCAATTATTTGTCTTTTTCGCAGTCCATGGTATGCGCAAAGCTCTCCTCCAACACCACATTTCAAATGAGTTGATTTTTCTCTCACCCGCTTTTTTCACTGTCCAACTTTCACATCCATACATAGAGATCTTATGTGTATAAAAATGCAACTGAAGGGTGAAATATTCATTAAAATGATATTAGTGAAAATAACATTAAAAAGTATTATATTGGGGAAGTTGCTTTGCAAATACATGTTTATTAGGCAAAATTGCAAACACAAATGTGACTATTAGGAGAAAGTCACACTAAAGAGCTGATGAATCTTCATGAGGAGTTTTTTTAATTTTAATTTCAAACTGATGTGGAAATGTGGGGAATTGAATTTTATAAGTTTGGAAAAATGAGAAAATGAGAGCAACCGAGATTGACAGGTTTTCCCACCCCAATTCAAACGTATACCAGGATTAAGTGATTGTTTATTAATGGCAACATTTGTTGACTGAATTAGAGTGTAGCAATTGGCTTTATGTCTTTCTAGAATTATCATAAAATGGTTCTAAGAATGCTGTGACTATGACAAAGTTACATTAGAATGGACTTACATGCATTTTCCCCTTAGGGACAAATCCATAACTGGATCCAACCCAACAAAAGTTAGGATTCATCTCCCAGATTCACTCTTGAAAGCACCTGTGTGAGAAGCCCCAATTCTTACATAATTTCTCAGTTTGCATGTTCTCATTAAGACTGTTTTTTTACATATATATTTTTAACAAATCATCACTGAATACCGCATCGTGTTGGAATTAGGTGAAGTGGATTCTGAGTGCCTTTTCAGTTCTGGAACCAGGAATTGAAATCCTGCACTGAAGACTTATGTGCTAATAGGACTTACTTGATTTGAACCAGTGAAAAGGGTCTTCAGATCAACCCCCCCCCAATATTTATTGTTCTGGGAAGTATTGGTCTTTAACTACTTTGGGAAGAGAAGATTTAAAATGCATTTTTGTTGTCAATTTCTAATAATAAAAGCAGTCATTAAAATTCATATTTAGTTCCAAGACCATACTACTACTCTGCTCAGGTGCTGGTCTCTACTGAAGATTTTTCTGATAACTCCCTTTAAATTTCATAGAATCATAGAATAGTAGAGTTGGAAGGGCCATCGAGTCCAACCCCCTGTTCAATGCAGGAATCCAAATCAAAGCATTCCCGACAGATGGCTGTCCAGCTGCCTCTTGAATGCCTCCATTGTCGGAGAGCCCACTACCTCTCCAGGTAATTAGTTCCATTGTCGTTTGGCTCTAATAGTTGGGAAGTTTCTTCTGATGTCCAATCAAAATCTGGCTTCCTGCAACTTGAGCCCATTATTCCGTGCCCTGCACTCTGGGACGATTGAGAAGAGATCCCGGCCTTCCTCTATGTGACAACCTTTCATGTACTTGAAGAGTGTTATCATATCTCCCCTCAGTCTTCTCTTCTTCAGGCTAAACATGCCCAGTTCTTTCAGTCTCTCCTCATAGGGTTTTGTTTCCAGTCCCCTGATCATCTTTGTTGCCCTCCTCTGAACCTGTTCCAGGTTGTCTGCATCCTTCTTGAAGTGTGGAGACCAGAACTGGATGCAGTATTCAAGTTGAGGCCTAACCAGTGCTGAATAGAGGGCAAGTAGTAGACCATCTTCCAGGAACCATAGCCCATGGTCCCAGAATCCAAATCTCTCATGTCTGCACCACCTTCGTAGCCATTCATACACACGGAGTATTTTTCTTTCCCTTTCTACTCCTCTTCTAAGTAGTTCCATGATCATGGACACTTATCCCCTCCTTATGCTCCCTGTGAATTGAATATTCAAGTTATTTAAATCTGAATCTAATCCATTTAGATTAGATTAGATTTAGTTAATCTTGTACTTGTTACAGTTTGGTGCCATCAGGATACTTCCTTATTTTCTCCTTTGTTCCTTGCTGGCCAAGTCATGCCTTTATAATGCTTTAGTTCTAATAGCATTATTTTAGCAAAACAATTCAGCAGCAAATTATCCTCAATAAAATCATTCTGGGTCTATGGGAAATGCATTTTGTGAACAAACAGTAGCGCAGATAGGTTTTAAAATACAGAAAACATTTTATCTTTTTTTTCAAGACAGGTTGTGACAAAAGCAACAGAATGGGTCATAAAATCAAAGAGTTATTTGGAATTGAAAACCTTACTTTTACAATTTGTATAAATTCATGCCAGAAACTCTCAGTGTTTTGAACATGGGAAGTGCTGAATGTGGCATGCATAGAAATATAATTATTGTTTTGCTGGATCACACAAAAGGTCTATCTTCCTCAGTGCTCTGACTGCAAAGGTGACAAGCCAAATGTCCTCAGGAAATTCACAAGCAGAGTATTATGGTGATAGGAACAGCTAATCTTGATGTGTGTATACAGATAATTAAAGAGATACACTGTCTGTGAATAGAGAGGTTTCATTTTTAGCTAACATGACCAACTGTCTTTCAGTGTTTATAAGGAACTTTATAATCTTCAGAACAATCCTGTGATGTAGATCATGAAAATTTGTACTTCACAGAAGGGAAACTGCACTTGAGAGCATGCAATTTGCCCAATGCAACACAGTTAATTAGTGGATAAATATAAAACTCTGTCCACTGGACATCATGTGGCATGGGGAAATATGAAAGAAAACCACAATTAACAAGCTCTATCATTGTATAAGCATTAATTATGCATTTTGCAAGAAATTTCATAAAGAAGATATTTCAGTAAAAACCATCAAAATGTCTCTGAAGGCAGTCTTATTACCAAACAAATATTATGTTAATAAGATGTTAATATGAGCAAATCAGTTTTCTTCCTATGTTTCTGGGTAGGGTAGGGCATAGTTGACCTGTCTGTTTCACATTTGTATTAAACTAGAAGGGCTTGCATAGTGAAGCTTTCTACCCCCACCCCACTCCACAGTCAGGGGCCTTTGCAAACCCTCTTCATTTGAAAAAAAGAACTGCTTATGCAATAATTATAGAAAATGGCTGTTGATGTGTGTTTTGACTTAACTGCAGATGCAATACTGTCTCCTCTAGCTTAAATAATTACTTTTGTTTCTAAATAGAGAAAAAGGAATGGTAATTTTAAGAAATGTATAGATATCATCTGACTTGTTACATTTATGCTGTGGCAGATAGATGGATGGGAAAAACTAATTATTCTAGTAGAATATTCATTATGGGATAATGTATATTCACTCAAGTTATATGGTATTATTAAATTTTCCCTGTGAGTCATTAAATGCTGTGCAAGTTTATCAGGAGCTGTTGACCTGACAGACAGCTTTTCCAGCATTTTTATAGCTCAAGAGTGCAGGAGGGTAATGCAACAGTATTTCTTCACTGACTTAGATTTCAGTGGCAATAATTTAAATGTCAGTGACAATGGGATTCCTTGCTGGATGCCCCTAAGAAGCAGATGTGTAAGCTTGCAGTCAACTTTTGACATTACCCTGGCTACATAAGCTGTATACATTATCACTTCCTTCTAACAGCAAACTCGGGTGGTGAGCACTAATAGAAATTAAGCCAACAGAGCAATTGAAAAACAAGACAGAGGTATGAGCATGCTCTGGGGAGAAGATGCCATGGAGCGAACCTGGGACCTCCTGTATGCAAGGCAGATGTTCTACCACTAAACTATGCCCTTTCTGGAAAGCAGTTTGGTGCATTATAGATGAACAGTCTGATAACAGGACAGAGTTGGTGTCGGGTGGGGGAGTAGTGGGTTGCCGTTGAGGGGTGAAATAAAACACAGAGATGTCAGTTTGGGTTGAACAAGGGCCACTTTATTTAAAATTATAAGAAAACAAACCCAATTTAAAGTGACCTGCAGAGGGGAACCTAGGTGCGGGAACTATCTATAAGCAAGTAGCTTGCCACACAGCTCTCGGGTGACCAGCCCCTACTGGGGCAAGGGCAAGCCCATCTGCTTACCCTTTACGCCGGCCACACCTTGTAGGTGAGTAGGGAGGCCTTCCCATGTCATCCCCACCCGGGGCCGTATAACTCCTGGGTAGATGAGATAAGCAGGCCCCAGAAGCAGCCCATATCCTGCCTTCCAGCCGTAAAGCCCTGACAGACAGGCCTCTGGAACCACCAATCACCTCCAAAGGTGCCTAAGGGGGCCACCTAGCTGTCCTTACCTATTTCCCTTCCCGCACCAGTGCAAGATGCATAGCCCTGGAGGGCATCGACCTGTCAAATACTTTAAATTGTTCGAATAAGCCAAAACTGCCTATTAATCACAACGTCCCCTAACCCAATTCCATCCCAACTCCCATGGTGTACAGCAGGCAAAAAACCTGCTCTCCAACGAGGGTGGGCAGAATAAAAATTCCTACTCGGCCCCGAAGCGACCCCATAGGCACACCATAAAAGAAGGAGAGTGTGGTGGGCGTCGCACAGCAAAAGAGGAAGATAGGAGGGGCGGTTGGACTTAAATAGTCCCATAGACTCCACCCCTCCATGCTGCAATGTCGCGCTGATGTCACAGGCGCAACGCGTGACATTGCCCCATTCCAAGATGGAGGCAGTGGCTTCACCCCCATTGGCAACCCTGCCCCGCTTGTCAGCTACGCGGCGAGCGGGGCGCCATTTGCTACTAGTCTACTGATCAAGCAGGCTGAAGGACAACCATATGAAATTTGGTGGTACTGATGTAGACGGGGTTTAAATCCAATGCTGCTGTGAGTGGGCAAGGAGGCAGTGGTAATATTGCTTGCTATTTAATTCCTGAGCATAAAATGTGTGAAGCAATGGCTGCCCTGACAGTGGACAAGACAATTAGTTCTTTTCCCTGTGGCTTTTCAAATTATTAATAATAATGGCTGTGGGAATAAAGCTGAAGCTAAAGAAGCATTATCAGCTGCTATACTGTTGCCTGTTTGCAAGGCCAGGGGAGAAAAATCTATAAAACTCAGAAGCCATAAAAGAATTTATTGTGCTGCCATGCATGCCTGAATAGTATGTAGTTCACAGCACAATCAGAAGCCCCGGCATTCTTAAAATAACTAGTCTGGAACAGGCAGACACCTGAAAATGAATGTTGGCTACTTGGTAACTGTTATTTGTTCAGTGCTGGTTCCCTTGAGCTCCAAACCTTCCTGTTGTTGACTGAAGAGACCTTGATGAGTACAACATGGATGGTTGCTTGTGATGTGTGTGTGCAACTTACACACACTGCCACTGGCCAGGAAATCATAGAATCACAGAATAGTAGAGTTGGAAGGGGCCTACAAGACCATCAAGTCCAATAACAATCAAGATATTGTAAACCGCCCAGAGAGCTTCGGCTATGGGGTGGTATACAAGTTTAATAAATAAATAAATAAACCCTCTGCTCAATGCAGGAATCCAAAGCAAAGCATTCCCAACAGATGGCTGTCCAGCTGCCTCTTGAATGCCTCCAGTGTCAGAGAGCCCACTACCTCTCTAGGGAATTGGTTCCATTGTCATATGGCTATAACAGTTAGGAAGTTTTTCCTGATGTCCAGTTGAAATCTGGCTTCCTGAAACTTGAGCCCATTATTCCGTGTCCTGCAATCTGGGATGATCGAGAAGAGATCCTGGCTCTCCTCTGTGTGACAGCCTTTCATGTACTTGAAGAGTGCTATTGTATCTCCCCTCAGTCTTCTCTTCTCCAGGTTAAACATGCCCAGTTCTTTCAGTCTCTCCTCTGCTTAAACTAGAGGGGGTTGCTGGACTGACTAAAGACAGTCTTTTCATAGCTATTATTATCTGATGATAAGATTCCACATATCCCTTGATAGTTGTATGAAGCTGCTATGTTCAAGGCCAGTAAGCCACTGAATGTCAGTTGTTGCAGTTCAGGAGTGGAGAACATAACTGATGCCTTCAAGTACTAGTTAGACACCCTGAAAGTATCTGGTTGGCCGCTGGACTAGATGGATATGTTATCTGGTCCAGCAGGAGGGCTCTTGGATTCTCATACAAACCCTGGAAAAGAGAAGGCTCATAGATTCAGCCAGGTGTTCATCCTATGGCTATCCTTTCCTTAGATAGAATGAAAGAGGAGGGGATTTGCTCTATGAATACAGTGCTGTGTTTGGTTGCATCATTCTGAGATCTATGTCTCCCTAAAGTTTTGTGTTGTGCTTTTAATTTGGAGAGAATAGTGCTTTGTCTTAACTCTATGAAGTCAATTAAGCTGCCTTTGTAAATCACGTGAGCCACTGGACAGATTCTATAATGCAGAGTTGTTGTCCAAAAGTGATTGTATGAAAGAGACCTGGAACAATTTTACTCAGTGTGTAGCTGCTTAGACCAGGCTTTAAAAGATACCTTTTAGGGGAGGGGAGGGGAAAAAAAGATGTTCAAAGGTGGCATTTTTCAAGTAAATAACTCTTTAACTTTGATATGTCTGTATCATGCTGTTTGTCAGTCTTGAGGGAAAACATGCCTTAAATCAAAGTGGACAGCTGAGAAAAAAAGCAAATAAAAGCTCACAACAAAGAAAAGGAACACAAGACATGGTTTTATCCCATCAGAGCAAGCACCCCCAGGAATGAATTTTTAATGTGCAGGCTACAATTGAATGCATTGGTGAACTTTTTATCATTGCTTACATAAAACTCTGTAAAGCAATATCAAGCATGACAATACAAAAATCCCTACTGTGTATTACCTGTTGTTGAGTATCTGGTGTGAACAGTGGTCATTAGAAAAGAAAGCATTTGCATTGTAAGTAGTTCTGAATCTTCTGTATGGCTTGTGGCTGGGCTCGTGGCTGGGCCTTTCCTCCTACCTATTTATGTTGTGTTTAGTTGGCCAAAAATGTGTTTAGAAATGGAAAAGTAAAAACAATTAAATATTTGATCAGAATAATATAGAACATTAGCCAACTGGCTTCTTCTGATAAAAAGGGAGCTGAATTTGGTTGAAACTGTGTAGGTTTTACCCCCCTCTTCACCACATATTTATTATTATTTATTTTATAGGAGTGTTTATTAACTACCAATTCATAAGAAAAATACCATAATGATGTACAATAAAATAAATAAAACTCAATAAAATTGTAAAATGCTTGCAAAACGAAAATGTTTTCAGCAGGCAATGAAATAAAAATTGTAGGTGCCTGTCTGATTTCAGTAGGAACAATGTTCTAAAATACCAATGCCACCACACTGAAAGCCTTAGCTCACATAGAAACTAAATAAATATGACAGTCAAGAAGGCTTTTCCAGATTATTACAGCAATTTGGGCAGTGTATAATGGACAAGGTGGTCCTTCAGGTAACCTGGACCTAGGCTATGTATGTAGTACCTTGAACTTAGGTTGATAATATACTTTCTGCACTGGTTTAATATGTGGATATGGAGCTGCTCCAGATAAAAGCCAAGCTGCAGCATGCTGCAGAAGCTGCAATTTCTGAACCAACCTCAAGGGGAGCTCCATATAGAGCACATTGCAGTAGTCTAATCTAAAGGTTACCCGGGCCTGTACCACTGCAGCAAAGCTGTTCCTGCCCAGGAATGTCCATAGCTGGCATACCAGCCGAAGCTAGAAGAAATCACTCTTAGCTACTGACATTGTACCTCCAGCTACAGTCTAAGAGTATTTCCAAGCTATGCACCTTCTCCTTCATTTTGGCTTTAATCAGTCTTCTGCAAAAAAATAATAATAATAACACTATACAACAGGGCTCAGCAACTAGAGGCCTCTGAGTCAAATCCAGTACCCCCCATGCCCCAAATTGCCAGACTAGAAGGCAAAAGAGAGATAGAGAAATTGACAAAAGCACACCTGCTGACAAAGTGCTCCTTCAGGATGATTAGTTGCCTACCAGGACTGTACAATCTCTGTTTAGTTCTTTTTGAGTCAAAATTATGTACCGTTATGTGTACACTGTGCCCTGAATCAATCTTCACTTCTGGGGTAAGGGTAACTTTTGTCTGCCCTCAAGAAATACCCAGAACAGAATTTGACATAAAGTAAGTGAAAAGGAGAATGGTTGTGGGATATAATAAGTGATGATTCTAATGGAGATATTTTAGGATCTATTCTGTATCCCATTTCAGTAGATGACCATTGTCCCTATGATTGTAATAAAACCAGATTGAGCTGCATATCACGTTAGGTAAATGGTGCACTAATCGCATTTAATATGGGATTATTATCTAGCAAGGGGTGGCAGTGGTAATGGTGAGACCACTAGAATGGCTGAGAGAAGTCTGTCATTAACCATGTACTGATTAATGGATTATGTTATGCATATATCAAGTGCAAAGCTCTCTGATTAAGCCACTTGATATCTAAAGCAGCTAATTTGTATCATAAATTACCTTATTCCTCTCCCTCAACAACAAAAAATCTACTTACATTTCCATTCTTCTTAATAAACCTGAATATTTTATTTACCCATTTTTATGAATGAATTATTGATCCAATAAAATATTACCTTGTCTTTTCGGGGGGAAAAGGAAGGGGTGCTACATTATATGTGTCTGATAATTCTGAGGGCATGATATTATGGGGTAGAGAGAAAGTCTACATTTTCTGATGCTTCATTTCTAGGAAACAATTATTGGTATTTTGCTAAGCTATCACTTGACTGTTTCAGGTAGCTGGTTGGTGTGATAAAGAGCTACAGAGTGACAGAGAACTGCAGTACATGTCCTTAGGAATTTTGAAGCTTCAAAGCAACAAAGATCAGATATGCTGTCGTCACTTTTTTCATTTACCTCTTCTACCATAAGACAATTTTTAAAAATGCTGGACAAATTTGGTGATTCTCACAGTAAAATGTTTGGGGGAAGTAAATCCAATTGGTAACAGCAAAGCCTTTTCTGAAAAGAACCCTCTTTTGATCATACAATTTCAGAGAATTACAAGTTTTTAATGCTCTGTTTTTGGACAAGGTTCTTAAGGAGAGCAGTGACCCACTTTCAGTAATTTTCAGATGATATAGATAGTCTAGATCCGTTTCAATCTGTTTTTCTTTTCTCTCCTAGTTTTAGAACAGAGACAGCTTTTGTCACCCTGATAGATGCAAAATATATAGGTGGAATGTAGCCATGTTGATTCTGCTAGATTTTTCAGCAGCTTTCACTACCATTGTACGACGTTTTCTTCAGGGTTTCCTGACTGTGATGGAGCTTCAGAGCACAGTTTTATGGTGGTTCGTTTTTCCTAAATGGTAGATTCCTGAAGGTGATGCCAGATTTTTGCTCAACCCATTGTCTCATGCTGCTCAACAGCTAAATGAAAGCTCAATTGCCTGGTGATGTGGAATTAGGTGTCACCACTCCATTTCAATCCAGGGTAGCTGAGATTCTGAATCAGTGTCAAATAGCTATAGTGGACTCGATGTGTGCTAACAAGTTGATAATCTGGACAAGAGAGGGCAGGAGTCATTTTGGTCAGGAGGACTCTTGACTGAGTGTTCTGAATAGGGTTGCACTTACTTTGAAAGAGCAGGTTCCGAATTTGGCCTTGTTGTTGGATTCCTAGGTGTTGGTTGTGGCCAGAAGTGCTTTGGCCAGCTTCAGTCAATGTGTTAACTGTGCCTGTTCCAGGGAAATACAAACTTAGCCATGATCACACTTGCCTGGGTTACATTTAGACTGGACTACTGCAACACATACCTGGTAGTCAACAGCAGTGCAGAGGACACTAGTCAGAGGTATGGGAGCAAGAAGTAGCATCATGGGAAAGGAGGTGCATCAGTTGTAAGTGCATAGTGACACCTCACTAAAATTCCCCTAAATGCTAAAAGGCAGACTATCTCAAAATCTAAAAATGAATAGTTTCACCATTAGAAGCCCAAACTGTCCAGATTGTGCCACCACTGCATGGAGTGAGCATATCTGCCTGGCTTTCATCTGGGGAATCTGACCAGAAACTAGGAGTCACAGATAATGAATAAAGCCTTGTGCCTGCCCACTGTCTTTCACATCTAGCTCTTTGAGTCTGCCTTGAGTTTCAATTACATGAAATGAAGCCTGTTTCACACATGAATTTCTAACAAGAAAGCACTTTCATATAGGTAAAACAATGATATGTAAACCAGGGCCGAGGAATCTGTGGCCCTCTAGATGTTCCTGGACTTCCAACTCCCATCACCCCTGGCCATTGACCATGCTGGCTGGTGCTGATGATTGTACTTCTCATTGCAATACATAAGTAACTAGTGCACATGCAGTGAAATACACAAACATGTGATTGCCATAGTCTGAGGGTTTTCATAGCTAGAAGTGCCTTTCATGTCAAAATTGTATTGTGCTTAGGGTTGCCCGGAGACTCTGGATTTTTGGGGTCCTCCCTCGGTCTCCGGGTGAGTCACCCCAATCTCCAGACTCTCAGATTTATTTTTTTTACAAAAATACCAACTGGTAGCTGATGAGGTAATGGTTTGAGTAACTTCTCTTTCTTGTCTTTTCCCCATCTTTTTTTGGCAGGAGGCCTATTGTTGCCATCTCTAAAATGCTGGATAGCTCAGACAGACACAGTAAACTTAAGTAGTTCCTGCCATCTATCCTCCTAGCATCTCCCACAGGATCAGAATTCCAGAATACCCCCCAATATAGATATAGATATACCCCCCCAAAAAAACCCTGCAATAGGACTATCAGTAACTTGTGTGCATGCGCATAACTCCTGACGTTTACCTTTTGGTGGAACGAGAGAATGGAAGGGGTGTGGCCACAGTCATTAGTCTGGAGGATGGGGGGGAAGTGTAATCACCCTCCAAAACACAGACATATGGCCATGTATGGTATGGATGGTCCACTACAACAGTAGCTAAGATGCTATAAACTTGAAGGGCTCTTAGAGTGTGTCTTTTATTACTACTGCTACTGCAACTTACTTATATCCCAACTTAGTCACGACCAGTAACTTCAAGAGGTTTACTCTGAGTAGGACTAGTGTTGAATACCACCCTCAGCTGGTAACTAATACAGCCACTTCCCTGCTGAGTTCTACAAGGGCAACACTGAGATTAAGGAGGAGAAACCCATGGACTTAGATATAAGTAAGAAGGTAGGCAGGTGAGGGCTGGCTGACTGAGGTTGGTGAGGCAGTGTCCATTCACACAAATGGACCAGCCTGTACCCATAATGTGACCTGTGCTGTCTGTTGAGCTGATGATTTGGAACAGCTCCATCATTATCATGGCAGCCATGAAGTGCCAAAATTTATCAAAAGTCTTTTACCTTCTCTCTGTTTTATCCACAACTTTTTCAGAACAGAAACTGTGTAGATTCTTTATTTATTTTGGGAAATAAACAGCAATATACATGGGCAGTAAGTGTTTGAACTATGAATTAGTCACCAATCAGAGAACAGTCCAGGAAGTATTAAACCAAAAAAATAAATAAATCATTGTTTAGTAATTTTTCTCTTGTGTGGTACAAATATACAGACTGAATAAGGCAACAGAAAGTAATGTGACACATGTACAAACCAACACATATTGTATCTAGCTTCTCTATATAATCACCATAGTATGAAATTAAATACATATTACATGTTTGGCTAAATGCAAATAAGTTAAAACTTCACTTGAAAAGAGTTTCTAACACATTATTCTAGCACAACTATATTTCCAATGGTATTTGTATGGAAATAGTACTTTGAATATTTGAGAATGGTAGTTCTATGGTTTAAAAAAGTTATTCCTTGCAGCAGAATCAACCCAAACAGAATGTTTTCATGTTCTGGTACCAGGGTATGGACCAGTGAGTCTTTGGCCCCACAGAGGTAGGAAGGACCTGGATGTAACTACTGGGAATAAAACACAATTTTCTCTCCTCCAATTCCTGGCCATATTAAACAGTATTAAGCAGTATCAAAGATGGCGATTTAACAGGATGCTTAGTTTTAGAGCTCTGCATTTTTTCCCCTCAAGGTTTACTATTTTTACATGAAGGCATTTGTGATACTTACTGAGACATTTACTGGAACATTGCTGACATAGCACTGTTCTTGGGAGTATATTATTGTTGCAAGGAAATCACTGGATGTAAGCAGCGGAGAAAGATAAGGTGGAGAGGAGAACGGATGTTGTATGCTGTTTGTTAGCCCGCCACTATAAGAAAAGATTCTAAATATTATTCTAATGGTGCTCACATGGCAGAAGTGTAAAGATCTGGGCATAACACAATACGAAGGAGAGGAATCTCCTAGCCCACAACAAATAAAGACTGCGCAGTTCTCTCCACTCAAGCAAGACAATCCCTGTACCCAAGAGGATTATTGCCTTCTGAACCTCCTTTGGATTGGTCATTTGATTATAAATTGGGAATATATCACTCAGATGGAAACTCCTCTTCTCAAAACCTAGCAAACGAATTACAGGATGCAGGTTTGTATATTCCTTTTGATAAGGATATGTCATCATATGTGATGGAGGCTCCTAGAGAAACATACCCTCAAATCCTTGAATCATCATGTTGTAACCCCAGCACACCTGTGGTTAATCGATCTGGAAATATTGCGACTAGCTCCATATTTTCTTCTGGAAATTATGTCCACCCTCTGGGTTGGTCTCTCCTTATACTTGAGGAACTTGATCTTATTAAAGGGTTCATCTCCGAATGGAACAGCTTATTGAATACACTGGTGGATGCTGTCAATATGCTTATACAATCCAAAGAGGATAAAACCAGGGTAGAGAATTCTCCCCCCAATGGGGGTAGACAAGGGAATATAGCGGTTTATAAACTTAAAAGAAAGAATGCTACAACGAAGAAAAAAAATAAAAAATCTAAGAATATTAAAAATCAAAGGCCGCCTCGTTATAAAAAATGAATTATAAACCTCTCTTTAAGATTTTGGATACAATTGCACGTCAGCTGACTTCATCTTCCTCAGTAACGGGATCCCCCAAGGCGATTCATCGGATCGGGTCGAAACCCGAATCTGGGCTTTCGCTAATGACCTCTGCTGTTCCACCAGTGCCTGGATCTGAACTGACCCCCTTGATGTCTGAGCCGGTTTCTGGTCAGCATCAAAATGATTGCCTCTTTGTCACTGATTGTCCAACTGAAATACAATCTCACTGTTCTGGTGAGATTGATAGCTCAATTGAAATACAACCACGTTACTGTCTGGATATATTTACGAAGAAGAAGCTATCTAAGAAGTCACCTAAGAAGGATTCCAATCTATCGCTTTTAGTTCACAAGACGTCTATGGTGTCTCGTGAAACACCACCACCCGTGGTTGTTAAGAGGCAGAGGGCTCTTCCTGCCAGGACCTTTTCTAAAAAAGATGATTCAGAGTATTGGTCCTTGCGACTTAGTCGGAATAAGATAGTCTTATCTCATCTCCCTTGTCCTAGTAATAGGGATCAGTACTTAAATTGGAAAATTTATATTTTTAATTTTTTACAATCCTTGAATGTGACCCCAATTAAATTACAAGATATACTTAAAGTAGAAATCCTCACTGTAACTCCTTTTGATTTGGTGACACTATTAACCTTTAGTTCTTATAGAATGGCAGATATATTCTTAGCTAATAGATCTTCCCTGTAGTGGTTTGGTATCCAGGTCCAAAGGCATTTCACTAATTTAGTAGAACCACGCCCTTTATGTGTAAAATGGCGTCGGTTTGATCTAACAGCCCATACTCAACCATTAGTCCAAGAGAAATCTTTCCAGGACAATGATATATCTATGACAGCTACCCATTTTAACATCACGAGTAGTGATATTGTTGTCCTGGATAGTTATAGTGGCCCTATTAGCCCCTTAGCTGTAGATAATTTAGTCCCGTCACCATTAGAGCTATCTACTCAGGGTCACTTTGAGGACATGTTATCTGTACCCTCCTATGATGGAACAGATGAATTATTGTCTAATTTCACTAGCTTTTCCGATAATATACAAGCAAGATATTATTAGTAACTTGCAAAAACTTCTAAAAAATTTACAGGATAGGAGGTTGTCCGCTCGTTCCCTCAAGGATTCTGGACCTGAGCTACCTTATAAAGTCTATACTATAGAAGTACCGGCAAATGTTGCTTTACTGGATACTGCTTGTCAGTATCCAGTTTCAGCCCACCAAGAGGAACCTAGACCAACTTGATGTGCCACCGAGGCTCAAGTGGCCTCGGTGGCACGGAACGCGTTTTACCATCTCTGTTTGGTAGCCCAACTATGCCCCTATCTGGATGGCGACGACCTCGCCTCAGTTGTTCATGCTCTGGTAACTTCGAGATTGGATTACTGTAATGCGCTCTACATAGGGCTGCCCTTGAAGACAGTTCGGAAGCTTCAGCTAGTGCAGAATGCAGCAGCTAGACTATTGACGAGGACCAGTCTGTCTTTGCACATAACTCCTGTTCTGGCTCGCCTGCAGTGGCTACCTATTTGCTTCCGGGCGAGATTCAAGGTGCTGGTTATGACCTATAAAGCCTTACATGGCGTGGGACCGCAATACCTGGTGGAACGCCTCTCCCACTATGAACCTACCCGCTCACTTCATTCAGCATCTAAGGCCCTCCTCCGGGTACCAACCCATCGTGAAGCCCGGAGGGTGGTTACTAGATCTAGGGCCTTTTCTGTGGTGGCCCCCGAGTTGTGGAATAGCCTCCCCGAAGAGGTACGCCTGGCGCCTACATTATTATCTTTCCGGCGCCAGGTAAAGACCTTCTTATGCTCCCAGGCATTTTAATTATTTTAATCTTTTTATCTTTTTAATCTTGTAATACTAATCCTTTTATCATCTTATATTTTGTTTAATTGTATTTTGTTTTCATTGTGTCTTATATGTTTTATGATTTTATTATTATGATGTATGTATTTTATCCTATTCTGTTTACCGCCCTGAGAGCTACTTGCTATGGGCGGTATATAAATGCAACAAAATAAATAAATAAATAAATGTCATATGTTCCAGCCAGTTATCTTGCCTTTTTCTCCTGTAGCTTTGTTAGGGACTACCAACGAGGACTCATCAATGGCCCCAAGGGACCCTCCCATTGGGGAATTTATGACAACTGTGCTCGGTAGAGGAAGATATGATATGAGGAAAATCTCATATCATCCCAAGAGGAATCAATTCCACCGTTGGTTATCGATCCCTGTACGACTTCCTCAGGCAAACAGACAGGTGTACTTGGATGACAGTTCCCCTGGGTTACTAGTTCTTCTTTTTAACGCCAGGTCGGTAAATGGTTAAACCTCGATCATTTATGATCTTATCTTAGATGAACATGCCGACCTGGCGTGTATTACAGAAACCTGGTTGGATGAATTAGGTGGGGTCAATCTCTCTGATCTCGTGTCCACCAGGTTTCTTTGTACAACATCAAGCTAGACCTGAGGGTCGGGGTGGGGGAGTCGCGGTGGTCTATCGTGATTCCATCCCCATGACCAGGTGCCCTCTCCCGCAATTTACTGGGTTCGAGGGTCTCTACCTTAAGCTTGGTAGTCGAGACAGGATAGGGATCTTACTGGTTTACCGTTCCCCCCGATGTCCAGTGCTCTCCCTATCCGGGCTCTCTAAGCTGGTCTCTGAGTTGATGTTGGAATCTCCTAGACTGTTGGTTCTTGGTGACTTCAACGTCCATGCGGAGTCCGTACTTTATGGAGAAGCCCGGGACTTTATGGCCACCATGACAACCATGGGGCTGTCTCAACTAATATCTGGCCCTACCCATGCAGCTGGCCATACCCTCCACCTTGTTTTTTATGCGGGACAGGATGATAATGATCCGGGAGTGGTGGATCTTTCAATAGTTCCGCTGTCTTGGACAGACCACTTCCTGGTCAGTTTTAGATTAACTGCGACTCATACCCCCTGCAGGAAGAAGGGACCTATTAGAATGGTCCGCCCCAGGAGATTAATGGATCCAATTGGTTTCCTGGCAGCTCTTGGGGAGTTCCCTGTCCTTCAAGTAAGTGATCCTGCCGATCCCCTAGTCAACTTTTGGAACAGCTCGATGACCAGGGCAATAGACACAATCGCTCCTGAGCGTCCCCTTGTGCACATCAGAGCAAAATCAGCTCCATGGTTTTCCAATGAACTGATGGCTATGAGGCGCACTCGTAGGGGTCTAGAGCGATGTTGGCGGAAAACTCGAAGCGAATCAGACCGACTTCTTGTTAAAGTATTCTCAAAAACTACGCAAAAGGCTTTCTTTTCAATGTCTATTCCCACAGCCGTTAATCAACCAGTGGAACTTTTTCGAGTGGTTAAAGGCCTGCTCAATCTTGATCATCAAGAGATTGACGTGGACCTCTCATCATCTCATTGTCAAGAATTTGCCTTTTATTTTGCGAACAAGATCAATCTGATCCGCTCCGACCTGGATGCCAATTTTGATGCAGTCTCCTTGGATGTACCTCCGGCTTCTGTCTGTCCTATTAAGATGGATTCTTTTCAACTTGTTCAACCTGGAGATATAGACCAGCTTCTTAGAGGGATGAGACCTACAACCTGCCTGCTTGATCCTTGCCCTTCCTGGCTCTTAAAACAGGCCAGAGAGGGTCTGGCCTCATGGGTCTGTGGGGTAGTTAATGCCTCTCTTCAACAAGGCTCTTTTCCAAGGTGCCTAAAAGAGGCAGTTGTAAGACCATTGTTGAAAAAACCCTCTTTAGACCCATTGTGTTTGGGTAATTATCGGCCAGTTTCCAATCTACCTTTTTTAAGTAAAATAGTGGAGCGGGTGGTGACCACTCAACTTCAACGCTTTCTAGATGAAATGGATTATCTCGACCCATTCCAGTCCGGCTTCAGACCTGGTCACGGGACTGAAACGGCTTTGGTCGCCTTGGTGGATGACCTGCACAGAGAACTAGACAGGGGGAGTGTGTCCCTGTTGATTCTTCTGGATCTCTCGGTGGCTTTCGATACCATCGACCATGGTATCCTTTTGGATTGTTTATCCAGGATGGGACTAGGGGGCACTGTTTTGGGCTGGCTCCATTCTTTCCTGGTGGACCGGACCCAGAAGTTTATGCTGGGAGACTCCTGTTCAACCCCTTGGCCTTTGACTTGTGGGGTTCCGCAGGGTTCTGTTTTATCCCCTTTACTATTTAATATCTATATGAAGCCTCTGGGCGAGGTCATCCGGAGGTTTGGAGTGTGTTACCATCAATACACTGATGATACTCAGCTTTATTTCTCCTTCCCTCCTGATGTCAAGGAAGCCGTCCAGCCCCTGAACCAGTGTCTGTCTTCGGTGATGGATTGGATGAAGGTGAACAAGTTGAAATTAAATCCAGACAAGACAGAGGTGCTTTTCGTCAGTCGTGGGTCTGAACTGGCAATAGGAAATTTACCTGTGTTGGATGGGGTTAGACTCCCCCTGAAGACCCAGGTTCGCAGCTTGGGCATGCTTCTGGACTCGGCCTTGAACCTGGAAGCTCAGGTCTCGGCTGTATCCAGGAGCGCTTTCGCCCAGTTAAGACTGGTCCACCAGCTGCTCCCGTTCCTAGAGTTGTCTGACTTGATGAAAGTAACACATGCCTTAGTTACATCCCGGTTGGACTACTGCAACGCACTCTACGTTGGGCTGCCCTTGAAGACAGTTTGGAAGCTTAAACTGGTGCAACGTGCAGCAGCTAGGATGCTGACCAGGGCTGGCCTTCGTGCCCATACATCCCCCCTGTTACAACAGCTCCACTGGTTACCGATTTGCTTCCGGACCCAATTCAAGGTGCTGGTGTTGTCCTTTAAAGCCCTTCACGGCTTGGGCCCTGTCTATTTGTCCAATCGGTTGTCCTTTTATGAACCCTCTTGTCCCTTGAGGTCATCTGATGACTTCCTTCTTGGGATCCCCTCTGCTATAGAAATTCGTTTATCTAGGACCAGAGATAGGGCGTTCTCTGTCATTGCCCCTAGACTCTGGAACGCTTTACCTTTGGAGATACGATCTGTCTCTTCGCTTTTTGCATTTCGCTGCCTGGTTAAGATGTTTCTATTTTGGGTTGCATTTAATTTGAATGTGGAATAAGATTTTTTAACTTGATTGTTTATGATAGTATGTTTATTGATTGTAATTTTTAGTATACTAATTATTTATAGAGATTGTAAACTGTATTGTGTTTTATTTTCTTATGTTTTTATCGTCAGATTGTTCGCCGCTCTGAGTTTCCAGGAAAATAGAGCGGGTTAGAAATGTTTTAAATAAATAATAATAAATAAATAAATACACCTTTGATCTGAGAGACATCTTTCAAAGGGTGGGAAGGACCTGGACATGGGTTCCCTCTGCTTTATGATGGATGATGTCTCCCAGTGCGGACAGTTGATGTGGGTGACTACCTTACAGTTGGGGAGAGAAAGGAATCAGGAAATATTAAATGTGCTAGCTGATAATGATCCATATGTAACCAAGTGAGTGGCTTTGTTTGCTGTTGCAGCCAAGAAGATCAGAGTAAAGTTCCTAAGATATATGTCTACCAATAGTAAAGGTGATGGTTTGATTTAGCTTACCTTTTTTTAAATAACATATGGTTTATAAAAATAAATTCTACATGTACAGATGCTTATGGGATGTCCACAAGCAGCTCATGCGAGCAACAGCTTTTTCCTCCTGTTATTCCCTATATCTGGCAATCAGAGGCATGAAGCCACAGGGAAAACCTTGCTGTTTTTAGATAATGTTCTGCTGGACATTGTTTTTAACAGAGGAACAATAAATTTCTTTTTTGGAGATGAATACAACTCACAAACCAGCATATAATTAACAATATTCTCCATTTGTATGGCACCATGAGCATCTGGTTGGTCACTGTGAGAAATATGATGCTGGACTGATCCAGAAGGGCTCTACATGGGAGCAGCTGGCAAGGTGGAGTGGCACCACCCTCCCTACACCAGGGTCACTGCCCCAGCTGAATGGAGCAGAGGTGGGACAGGGCAGTGGTAATGTTGGGGTGCATTGGAGCAATGGTGGAGCAAGTCTAGTATTCCTGTTGGTGCATCCAAGCAGCTCTAAACTCAGCATCACCCTGACCAGCCCCCACGTAGTTCCAATAAGCAGCAGTGATTCCAGTGTTGAGTAGGTGGCTCTACAACATTACTCCACTGTGTTGGGTTCTCATGGCTCTGCTTATGTTTTTATCTCCCAATTGTATCCTTGCACAGGAAGTGGTGATTGCAGTGATCACAACAAATAGTTAACATTTCTAGATACCGAGTCCATCTCCCTTCTACAATGAAGCCGGAGAGATTATAAATCTCTACTCAGGGGGGAAAAAAAGGTCCTTCTATGTCGACAATTGGAAAGCCCTGGCCCTTGCTCTGAGGGAGGGGAATGACCCTAAATTTTGGGAAATGATCCAAAGTGGACTGTCATGTTCTGATTACAGGGTAGCCCCACCGATCCTACCTGAAACATGGGTTTCTCATTTTTCCAGCATTTTTGGAGGCAATTTAAATGTATCCTCTGTCTCTTCAGGGAACATTGCCACTTTTCCATCTTGGCCACCGGTTTCCAATTCCGAAATTTTGGACCTAATTTCACAGCTTCGTCCTGGAAAGGCCCTGGGTGAGGACATGATTCCCCCCGAGGCCTTCCTATTAGATGCCAACTGGTGGGCACCTGTATTGGCATCTTTATTTACCCATATCAATGCGACTGGCGTCATCCCCTCAGGCTGGCGCGCCAGTATATTAATACCTATTTTCAAGAAGGGGGATCCCTCAGACCCAAGAAACTATAGACCAATTAGTCTTCTAGATGTCACATCAAAGCTCTATGGCCGATATCTATTAAATAAGCTCCTTGTCTGGGAGTCCAGCAATTCTATCCTCTACGAGGAGCAAGCGGGATTTAGGAAAGGTAGGAGTACCATCGACCAAGCTTTCGTTCTGCAACATTTAATCTGTAAAGCCATCAGGGGCCCAAACAAATCCCTGTACGTAGCCTTTGTAGACTTTACCTCCGCCTTTGACCTAATAGACAGGGACCTATTGTGGCAAAAATTGGCTCAGTCCAATATCGATAAAAGATTGCTACATCTCATTCGATCCCTCCATCAAGCCAATTCTCTGCAGGTGCACCTGGGCCTGCAGGGCACTCTCTCACGACCGATCCAGATCAAAAGAGGAGTGAAACAGGGCTGCATTTTGGCCCCTTTTTTATTTAATTTCTTCATAAATAACATCGTTCCAGCAATGACCTCCCCTTCTTTTTTCCCCCCTGCTCTAGGCAACCGTAAGATTTCCCTTTTGCTCTATGCCGATGATCTGGCTTTACTATCTCTAAACAAAATCGGCCTCAAAAGGATGCTAACTCAGCTTGGCACCTATTGCACAGAGCACCATTTGTCAATTAATTACACCAAGACTAAGATCATGTCTTTTGGCAAGAAGAGAGCAATTGCAAAGTGGGCCCTTAACGGTCACCCTCTCGAGCAGGTTCGTTTATTCAATTACTTAGGCATACGCTTTTCTGAGAATCTTTCATGGAAGTCTCACCTAAAGTCAACTAAACTTGTTGGTGCCAGATCCTCAGCGCAACTCAGAAGGTTTTTTTATGCCAGAGGGGGACAATTGGTCAATCCCTCGTTAAAGGTCTTTGTTGCCAAAATTATACCCTCCATACTGTACGGAGCGGAACTTTGGGGGGAATCCATAAAGGGGGAGATGGAACCCCTACAAAATAAGTTCCTGAGACAGAACTTAGGATTCCCCTCGGGAACCCCTGCGGCACACCTCAGAGTGGAGCTCGGCTTACCCTCACTGTCAGCTAGAATTGATCTGGCCTTCTTTAGATATTGGCGTAGATTATATAGGACAGTCGATCCTTCCCTCATCAAACTCTGCTGGATGGAGAAATTGAAGGATGGGGGATGGGCCTCTAATTGCCAAAAAATGCTGGAGTGTTACAATCTCCCCCTGGGGGAGCTCCTGACTCTCAGCCCACGAGCACTTAGGAACTGGGTTTTTAATCAGGATGCAGGCCGAGACCGGGTATCCATCTTAATAACTCCCTTCTCTCCTTGGTACCCCCAACTCAAACTTAATCATGCTAAGTCACAGTATCTAGAGAGCCTTATGTGCGCACCCTTACATAGAGTTTTCTCGGAACTATCGGATCATAAAGATGGCGGCCGGAGGCATAACCAGGCTCTAATTTCTCCCGGCCGACTGAGTGTTTAACCAGCTATCCAGCTCTTTTTTTCACTGGACTGTTCACCTGTTTAATCCAATTATTTTTTGAGGATCTAAGGCTTCCAAGGAATTTATCTGCTACTCATTTGCTAACCTTGTGAATCTTAAAAGCTTTGAAAGGCCTAATCTCTCCAGCGTCTCCGGCGACTTTCCTTATCAGCAGCTGTGCGTGGGAAGCCGAACGGCCTTAACTTACAAGCGGTTATTGGCAGTGAAAGGACCATTATCCATCTTAAACAGGACATGAACAACATTATCAAGGTAAAACCAAAACCAAGAAAATGATTCTACTTTGAAGAACAATGCCACATAGATGTGTCTCTCTTTGCATCTGTAGTTTGGCGACAGCAATAAAGAAATGTAAAACAAGATCATCATCCCTCCCTGTTGGATTGCTGTTGTTTGATTTGCACTATATCCTGCAGGATTGGGTCCCAGGAACCTTAGCCAGCCGTGGTTTATTTTTTCCATCTACCCTTTGGAGGGATATGTTGACTGTGGACTGAGGGACATGTGGAGACCTTTTTGCCTACAGGAAGAGGAACATTGTTGTTGCTTAGAGAAAGAGAGCAGCTGTGGCTGCTACTTTGGTTCTTACACACAGCATTTGTTCCAGCTGCCCAGGGAGTGAGAGCTATTATTGCTGTTTGCTCCTGTCTTCTTTTGATTGTCGTCATTGCTGCGCTTCTCATTGAACTGCTTGTACTGGGAAGATCTGCTGCTGGGCATAATGAAGATGGCGCCTCCTTGAGAGAGGGAGTAGTCCCTGGTAGTCTCAAGGAGGCAGTAGTGAGACCTCTTCTAAAGAAACCTTCTTTGGACCCAGATATTTTGAACAACTATAGACCGGTGGCGAATGTCCCTTTTTTGGGCAAGGTCCTGGAGCGGGTGGTCGCCGGCCAGCTCCAGGCGCTCTTGGATGAAACCGATTATCTGGATTCGTTTCAATCCGGTTTTAGGCCTGGTTTTGGCACTGAAACAGCCTTGGTCGCCCTGTATGATGACCTTTGTCGGGAGAGGGACAGGGGGAGTGTGACCCTGTTGATTCTCCTTGATCTCTCAGTGGCGTTTGATACCATCGACCATGGTATCCTTCTGGGGAGGCTCGCGGAGTCGGGAGTTGGGGGCACTGCTTGGCAGTGGCTCTGCTCCTACTTAGCGGATCGTCGTCAGAAGGTAGTGCTTGGGGAACATTGCTCGACACCCTGGACTCTCCATTGTAGAGTCCCTCAGGGGTCGGTCTTGTCCCCCATGCTCTTTAACATCTACATGCAGCCTCTGGGTGCGGTCATCAGGAGTTTTGGAGTGCGTTGCCATCAGTACGCTGATGACACGCAACTCTACTTCTCCTTTTCACCTTCTTCAGGTGAGGCTGTTGATGTGCTGAACCGTTGCCTAACCGCGATAATGGACTGGATGAGAGCTAATAAACTGAAACTTAATCCAGACAAGACTGAGACACTGTTGGTGAGCTCTTTACCTGCCCAGATGGTGGATGTTCATCCTGTTCTAGATGGGGTTACACTCCCCTTGAAGGAACAGGTTCGTAGCTTGGGGGTCCTTTTTGACCCTTCCTTGTCGCTTGAGGCTCAAGTGGCCTCGGTGGCACGGAATGCGTTTTACCATCTTCGCTTAGTAGCCCAACTACACCCCTATCTGGACAGTGACGATCTCGCCTCAGATGTTCACGCTCTGGTAACCTCTAGACTGGACTACTGTAATGCGCTCTACGTAGGGCTGCCCTTGAAGACCGTTCGGAAACTTCAGTTAGTGCAAAATGCGGCAGCCAGGTTGTTAACGAGGACCCGCTGGTCTGCGCATATAACACCTGTCCTGGCCTGCCTGCACTGGCTGCCTATTTGTTTCCGAGCCAGATTCAAGGTGCTGGTTTTGACCTATAAAGCCTTACACGGTGTGGGACCACAATACCTTGTGGAACGCCTCTCCCGCTATGAACCTACCCGTTCACTTCATTCAATATCCAAGGCCCTCCTCCGGGTACCAACTCATCAGGATGCCCAGAGGATTGTTATTAGATCTAGGGCCTTTTCTGTAGTGGCCCCCGAACTGTGGAACAGCCTACCTGTGGAGATACGCCTGGCGCTTTCGGTACTTTCTTTTAGGCGCCAGGTTAAGACCTGGCTATACTCCCAGGCATTTTAATGTTCAATGTGTTTCATTTAATTTTTTTTTCATTTAACTTGTTGCTGATTTTATTGTAATTTTATTGTAATATTGTATTTTAATCTTGTTTTGTTCACCGCCCAGAGAGCTATTCGCAATGGGCGGTTTAAAAATGAAATAAATAAATAAATAAATAATAAATAAACTTCGATTCCAACTGATGCCTTCTGCCTATCTAGATGGGAGATATATGGGAATCCCACTAGAACAAAGGAGATGCATTCTTGGGTGTGAATCTGTCAAAGATATCACCCATTATCTTCTGCATTGTCCACTGTACGACAATCCTAGATGGAAATTCCTGGCCCCCCTTATTTGCTCTTCACCAGACAAATGCCATCAGGAGCTGGTAGTGGAGTTACTGAGTGATAATTTTACACAGGTGACAGCCTCCGTGGCCAACTTTGTGCTGGCCGCAAGGAAGCTGTGAGCGACCCATATTCAAGATTATAAAGTGTTTTAATGTTTTATACATGGTTTTAATTGTCGTTTTAACTTGATGCTCTGTTGGCAAAATTTGTTGTATTCTGCAATGGTCTATGGCTAAAAGCAATAAATTCTATGATGATGAGTTAACATTTCTAGATACCCTAAATGACAGTGCCCTAGAATAGTTGGTCATAGAACTGACAAACTGACCTTTGGATTTAATCTTAAGTAGAGCCCAGAACATGGTACAAGATACAAGTGCTGATGAACTGAATGAGGACAGAGACCACTGTGCTGATTTACATATATTTAATATATATGTAAGTGTAAAATTGCCAAGGAAATCCAGCAGAGTAACATTTGACTACAAAAGATGGAACTTACAAAACTCTTCCTCTAAAATGTTGTTTTGCAATATTTGCTCCTCCCCTTCCTTCCCTCTCTTCCTGTCTTTGTTCTCAGTTAGTTAGTAATGGTTCCCTGAGTGCAGGCTGCATGGCTGCTTCAGCATGTATGACTTTACATCTATGTAGTAATAAACCTTAAGTTTCTTTATTCTTTCAACTACCAGTCTTAACATACCAGTTATTTTTGCACTTCACTGCAATATACATCTACCAAAAACTCTAATAATCTGACCACTTGCTGGGAATCACAAGCAAAGAGAGCGCTGTTGCTCTCACTTCCTGCATATGTGCTTCCCAGAGGCATCTGGCTGGCCATCATGACAACATGTTGCTGAACTAAATGTGCATTTGGACAGATCCAGCAGGGCTCTTCCTGTGTTCTTATGAATAGACACATATAGGATTTAACTGCAAATAATTGTGAGCACTTTTCCCCCCAAGGCATGGGTTGAAAACATGGCATCTAATTAGTATTTAATCTCATTGAATGCTGTAAAGTTAACAGGTGCTTGTATCTGAAAATATTCTTTCTAAATTCCTACCAAGTTAATTTTAGCCAGGGCATTACCTACTCCTCCTCATTATGAAATGATTCTTAAATTATATAAATAATAAGCTCTTTCTGTATACTACTTTCTCCAGAAGAGAAGTTTAAACGACAACAGTTTTGTTTTAGCAGCCATTTACAAAAAAGACATTGAGCAAGGGAGGATTAGTTCCTTTCCCACAACACACATTTAGATACAGGAACTGGGGCTGTGAGATGGTTCTGGTGGAAATGAACAGCAATTCAGTTGGACAGCAGTTCAATTAAGTACAATTGATGAGAGACAGAAGTGTTCCCTGCAATTGCTCTTTCTAGTATTTCTGCCATGGGAAAGGCAATGGAGAAGTGCAAGAAGCTGGCTTTATTTAACATCAGCTCTTCTACCCTTCCCCTTGATTCCTTCTTTGAGTGGCTGGGGACATAAATGAGTCTAATGCTGTGCGTGTTCTTTACTTTTTCTTGGATTAATTAATCTGGATCATTAATCTGGATCAATTAACCTGGATCATCTATTTGAATTAGTACTCAGAATTACTAATGCAATTTAGAATCCACCATTATAGTAATGAAAATGTAGAAGGTGGAAAGTATATCCCTTTAAATTGTTATCCCTATAGCAATATAACTGCTGTGATAGGGAGTAAAAATAATAGTATATGCTAATCCACAATAAATGATGTGTAGTAATCTTAATGAGAGGAAAAATGTTTTTCCTTCCTTCATTTTAAGGCCATAAACCAGGGGTAACCAACATGGTGCATTCCAGATGTTGCTAGACTCCTGCTCCCTCTGTCTGCCTGTCTGCCTGTCAATCTATTTATTTGTTACATTTCTATCCCACCTTTCCTCCAAGGAACACAAGGTGGGTGTATATGGTTCTTCCCTCCCCATTTGATCCTCGCAACAACCCTGTGAAATAGACTTGGCTGAGAGGTAGTGAGTGGCCCAGAGTCACCTAGTGAGTTTTGTGGCCAAATGGGGATTTGAACCCTGGTCTCTCAGGTCCTAGTCAAGCACTGTAACCACTGTACCACACTGGTCAATCATTGGCCATGTGGGCTGGGACAGTTGATTCAGAGTCCAACAGCACCTTGCCAATGCTGCCCTAACAAATTCAATAATTTCTTCTTGTTTTTCTCATTTGTTTTTGTTGCTGGTGCTTTTGCTTGGCCAGTCTCTTTTTCTAAGAGAACAGTGGCATATCAATTTACAATAAAACCATAAAAGTTAATGAGTGAAACAATCAGTTGAATACACAATTTTAACAATAATTTTAAAGGTCAAACTTCTAGCATCATGAAACCTATAATCAAGAAAATGGTGTCATATTTGACCAATTTACAAAGGGCAGAACCTTCTGTAATGATTCATTGTAGCTCCATTTAAGAAGCCTACTAAAGGCTTGTGTATGCTGCATCTCATTATTGTTATAGAAACTGGACACTGTAGCAGTCTGTTGGGCCTCACCAGAGGTCAATGTGGGATGACCAGGAGTGGTGGTGCACAGTGATGATGTCACATGTGAATGTTGTGTGTTTATTGATCAGGGCATAGCTGGATAGTGATACCAAGCTTTTTAGATATAGGCAGAGCTTGGAAAAGTTACTTTTTTGAACTACAACTCCCATCAGCCCCAGCCAGCATGGCCACTGGATTGGACTGATGGGAGTTGTAGTTCAAAAAAGTAACTTTTCCAAGCTCTGGATATAGGAAGGAGAGTCAGTGGAGAGAGGAAAGTAAGAAAGGTAGAGAAAGGTTGGGAGAGACGAAGAGGGAGTCCTAGAAGAGAGAAGGAAGGGAGTAAAAAGAGTGAGAAGGATGGCAGCCATTTGAAAGACAGCTGCTTGAAGAAGGCACAGGCTGAGTGAAAAGGAAAAAGAGAAGGCGGAAAGTTTGCAACAGCTGGACAGAGGAGCTGACAGGCAGCCAATGACAAAAAGCTGCCAGCAGGTCTGGGTTGGTGAGTCAAGTCATATCCACTGAACAGCCCTGAGGCAGTGATGCAGGAGGCTGCAGGGTCTGTATAGAATTTGGATCACAACTCTTGGACATCCCAAGGCACAGCCCTTTAGCCCCCAAAGAACCATGTACAACCCTCAAGTTTTTCCTACCTTGGCTTTTCCTACTGGCCCATAGGCTGAGGGAGACCTCAGAGATCCCATTGGGTCCCAAGAAATTCAAAGACACATGAGAAGGAGCCTGCAGAGAAGAAGCTCTGCCTGAGTCCCTGATTAATAGCACTCCATGGGAACACAGAATGGCAGCTAGGGAAGTGTTCATTCACTTGTTCTGCCCTGACACTCTGGTATATCAAAAAGCTTCCTGCCTTCACTGGTTGGACTCAGACGGTTGGACCTTAGGGGAAAACAAACTTAAGAAGCTTTTTTTCCACCCTAGAAACATATGATAATGCAAATAGATCCAAGATAGATCCAAATGTCTTGTTGTTTTTCTCTAAGTAAATTTCTAGACAATACAAGTTGTAAGCTATGTTCATATTACTATATGCAACTCTTTCCTGAATATATGCAAAGTGGTTTCTTAAAAAATCTGTGCTGCAATGATCAGTCAGGCCTTCAGGCTGCCTTCATATGTCAGCTTCTTCTTACCTTATTATTGAGACAGTTGTGTAAAACATGGACAGCTCACCATTAGGGGATAAATAAGCAGCAAAAATGCACTCATTTTCCTAGCCTTTCAAGAAATGAGATAGGATTGCCTTGAGCTCCGTTCTTGTCATGTACAAGACTTTTTTTAAGTGCCTCTCCCCCCTTTAACTGAATTTATTTAATAGCTTTACTGCACTAGCTTTTATCTCCTTGTTGAAAATAAAGTTGTAAATGCCCATTTAATGCTGGTGAAAGTCAACAGATTGTCAGCCTCTTGGAAACTGTCTACCAAACAATTTTCCTGAAAATAGTAGCAAAATAATCTTCTTTGTTTTGTCTTGCTTCTTTCCACCTGCTTTCACAGCTGCTTCAACTCGACACATATATAATATTTTTGTACCCCACATTTTTCATAACTTACATTACAATCCTATCATGCCTTCTCAGTAGCAGCACAATCCTATCATGTCTACTCAGAGTTCAGTGAGGCTTATTTCCAGGTAAGTAGGTACAGGACTGTAACTTAACAGACTTTTTGCATTGCAAGAGCATATGTGAAACCACCTTGATTCAACTTCGAAAAAAGTTTTGTGTATCTGAGCAAAACTGTAGTTCATCTTCTGGATCCTGCTAGCCTTCCTGCTGAGACTTTCCAGACCACTAGAGTGGTGAATGATAGTATTTTTTATGCAAGGAGGAAACAAGCCATTGAGTACAGAAAGAGCTCAATAGCTTTGTTCTTCCCATCACTTTCAGCAGCCTATAATAGAACACTGTAATGAGTTATGAGTATGCTATAATCACAGGCTTTTCTACTCCATAATGAAAGCCATTGCCTCCTTACAACTGCTAGGTGATTTTGCATCTGTTCTTTGGTGTGCTCAGATAAGTCTTTGCAAATGAAAATTTAGCCAAAGTGTGAGTCTTCATACTAAAAACAATATTTCTCTAGTGAGATAAAAGAGACTAACATAGCAGGTAGCAGTGGCTATAGTGTCTGGCTTCAATTTCATGTTCTCCAACATTCCACAGATACATGTATGTACTATAACAACCCTGTAATTTTTTTTAAAAAAAATCTGAACAAGCACGTCCTCCACTATTATATATTGATGAACCCTTTTGTCAGCCTAGCATATGTTGTCTTAGCTTACCCTTCAGTAGTTTATTGTTCACCAGTTTCCAAAGCTGTACATTGTTTAAAAATGATTACCAATAGCTTCCTTTAAAAAAGAGAGTGAGAAATGGCTACTAATGCAAAATTGTGCAACCAGGGAGCTGAAGGATCCGACAATTACATTCACTCACATCACTTTTATGTGATTGGCACTGGTTGCCAATTTCTAGGTTCAATTCAAGGTGCTGGTTTTAATCTTACAAAGTCTTTAACAGCTTGGGCTTGTTTACATGGGACCCAAGATCCACATTAAAAATGCTACTTTCCCCATCACGATTGATTTTGACAGTTCACTTACTTCTGCCCTCACTGCGAATAAATTGGCTGTTTTTCTTTCTAGCATTCACATGCGTGTGCATTTATTGCTCTCAGTGTTTCCTTGTTGCTGCGCCCACACATTAGCATGTTAACTGTGGAGGCGGAAAAGGGGCAGTGTTTCCCTAAATGAAGTTATAGGTTCTTGAAAGAAAGGGAATCGCTCCCACCCGTGGCTGTTAGGCTGTCCCTGTGCAAGATTGGTGTGCTTTTGGCACCCCGGGACAAGCCTCAGCATGCATTCTGGGAAACAAAAAATCCCCAAACAATTATCTTCAGAGAGTCATTAAAAGCAGCTACCAAAGGAAGCATTAACCGTTTAATATTATCGCTCTCTGTGAGTGGAGCAGATGCTGGGATGAGACGCCAAGGCAGCTCCCCTTTCCCCAGTGCTTTTGGGTGCTTATAAATTACCCCAGCAGCGCCTTCGCCAGCCTCCTCTCGCCGTGGCTGCAAAAAGGGCACATGCATGAGCCTGAGGGGGGGGAGAGATCCAGTTGGGGGGGAGCGGAGGGATGCTACGAGGCAGAAGAAGAGGTCCTCCACACACACACTTTCTTCACACACACACGCTAGACGTAAACAACAGCACCAAAACCACAGCTCCAAGGAAAGAATTTTACGAGCTCCAGCCCTGCTACCCTCAGGGAGTTGTTGGTGTCGCTGCAGAAGAGAGAGAATGAAGGGGTGGTGGATGTGATTTTGTTTAAAGGAGCGGGGGAGGTATTGGGGAAAGCGGGAGAAAGTGGGAGAAAGGAAGGCGAGAGCAACCGGAAGTTGCGTCGTGAAGAGCAGGAAACAAAATGATGCCCAGAGACAGTTAAAGGGGCAGAGAAAATGGAGGATCTAATGGCAAAGAAACTGTGCAGCCAAAAAAAAGCGCTTAAAAGGTAATACACGGTAGAAGCAGGTGCGGATTTTAAAAGCAAATTTGGTTTTTTGTCGCATCCATTTAATCCGGAGTTAAAGGCAAAAGCAGTAGAATGCAGGTGCGTTGGCTAAAACATTAAGTAAACGGTCCAAATTAAAAGGATCTGCAAAAAGCACCAGATGCAGATTTTTGGGGGGCATGTAAACAGGCCCCTTGTGACCGTGATATCTGGGCAGCTAACAGATTGGCTCAAGATTAGCTCCCTTTCCCTTGCCACAGTGTCACAGGATCATTTACTTCTCTGTCTCTTGTTCTGCTCCTCCCACATCTTACTACGCTTCTGGCTCCCTCTTCCTCACTCTCTGTTCTGCCTCTCATTTCATTCCTCTCTCCTTTCCTCCTCTTAGCTCTTTCACTCTTTGCTGTTTTCCTTCTCTCTGCCTCTGCTCTAGAGTGGTCATGTGTGCTGCTGTACAGTCATCGATGTTAAGGATTCCTCTATTTGAAGGGATGCCTGATCCAAATCATGTTTAAAGATTAAAAAAAAAAAATCTAGGGAGAGAGAACAGGGACCTTGAAAATCCCCATCAACATCATCTGGACAGCAGTCACATCAGGGATACAGGCCACCTGACCACAGTCTTTTCCACTATGCATTATCTTTCTGTTGACATTATAGTAATTATTTCTATGTATCTATACATGTAAATTAGCATATGCAAACCTGGTTCCTCTTTTGTCCTCTCTTTTGGATATACTCTATTTTGATAGTGTTTAAGCGATAGGGATGTGCTAGAATTCCACCCAATTCCAATTTGGTACTGTATTTTCCATGAATTTCATTATTGACAATAATTTAGGATTGAATTTTAATGTGGCAAATTTCCATGGCTATTTGTGAAAATTGACTTTTTTTTAAAAAAAAAAAGTCCGCCTCTAAAACATAGATTATAAGGAAGATAATTTATCAATATTTCCTTCAGAACTATCAATATTTCCTTCAAAATATCAATGTTTTAGAAGAAATATTGATTCTTTCAAATTATCAGTATTTCCTTTACAAATATCAATATCAATATTAATATCAATATTTTTTCTGAGCAAAAAACCCAATGAATCAGTAAAAGCAGTGGCTTGTGGATAAAGAACGAACTTGAATCAATGCCAACCTGTTAGGTCGACTGAATGCTTTCAAACCAGAACCAGCCAATGGATCCCACCTGTAGTAAGCAACCTCTCTACACTGTTCTCACCTTCTCCATCTCTTCTTTCCTCTAATTTCTTCCCCACTCTCTTTCACCCAGCTTTGAGGGAGGAGAAAAAATCCCTAATGTGCATGTGCAAGTCACCTCATATAAACTGAGACTGAGAATAGTCCTCATTCCTCAATAGTCCTGTTTTTGACCCTCTCTCTACTCCACAGAGAAAGGTAAACAATGGATCAGCATGGGATAGCCATGCAGGCACTGTGACATCACCAACAGAATAGTTAACAGTGGGGTCACAAACATTAAGACACAATTTAGGGATTTCATGTAGGCTACAGCTGTGCATGGTTGCATTTTGCGCTTCTGAAGCAAAGGTTTATCATTTTGTTTATTATTATTACTTATTGACCTTTTATACTGCTTTATATTTCAAAAAACTCAAAGTGGTTTACATTTTTTAATAATGTTTTTAACCCTTTTTAAAAGATGTTTTTAAAGCTTTTTAAAATGTTTTTAACATTGTTTTGTTTCAGTGTATCTTAAGGTCTGTTTTTATGATGTTTTAAAGTGTTTTTAGTGCTTCTGTTTGCTGCTCTGGGCTCCTGCTAGGAGGAAGGGTGGGATATAAATAAATAAATAAATAGAATTTCAACAAAAATCAATATATAGCCACAAGAGTGACTCTATACTATAGCCAGCATGGATTTTTTTGCATTCGGCACTGTTAAATTAAAAATACCCCCATGCCATTCTGATGCTTTCTAGAAGCTCATTTCAAAACAAAACCTTACAAAACTTATAGTCCTGAACTCAAAAATGCTTGCTTAACAACCCTCTAATTTTCATGGTGATACATGAAACAGTTAGAGAGAATTGAGAGTTCTAAGTGTAAAAAGAGAAGAAAAAAACCCAGACCCCCATTGGGCTTTTTTCTATCAGTGTTCTGTTAGTAAAAAAATAATAAATAATAATAATGCCTTGCTGATTTTTAATTAATTTAAGAAATTTAATATTAAAGTCAATGATAAGCCTGGGCAGCCTCTGAGACAGCTCCCGTCTTGGATGAAACTTTTTCAGTTTTAAATCCAGTCAGAAGGGTCTTTTTTGACTGGGGATAATTTCTTCCGGATAAGGAAGAAACGTGAGATTTCCCACACAGCTTTGTTGTGATTGTTGGAGACTGGAATTCGTCAGAATTGTCTGTGAAAGAAGGTCTTCCAGCAGCTCGGACGGAGTGAGGATTTCTAGCTAGCTCAGCTGAATAAGTGACCCTTTTTTTTTCTTTAAAGAAAAATGGACTAACAGGCAAGCATTCTCCTGTCTACGCTTATTACTTTCTTATCTATACAGCTAAAGAGATTTGTCAAAGAAACAGCAATTAAGATAATCTGGGTGAGTCAAAACTTTCCTTCTCTTTTACTCACGGAACTAAGGAGGAAGAAAATAAAAATAGCCTATCTTTTTTTTATTGCAAAAAGCTGACATGGAAAATAGCATTATAAAGATTACAACGGATGAGGGGTTTCTGATTGGAAGAGAAAAGAAAAATCTTTTTGATTTATAAGACTTTTGTGTAATATATGTCTGGGACTATTTTTTCTGATCTATTTTTTTTTGACGAATCTGCTCATTCTTTATGCTACTAGTTATTCGGACGCTGTGAACTAAAACTGTTTTTGCACTTCTGGGCATATAAGAGATAAGGGCTGTCTAGAGTGTGACGCCAGTTGGTTTGAAAGATTAACTCCTTTGTAACTGGATAAAGAAATAAACTGCTCTTTGCTTGGGACATTGAAAATTGAAGGAGTTTTGTTCCTTTGGCTTTAAGAATGACAATTAAGAAGATCATGGATGTACAAGAAGGGACTTTATCTTTAGACATGTTTCAGAAAATAATGAATGGGATTAAGTCAATAAAACAAGAACTGAGAAATAATAGTCAAGCGTTGAGAATTGAATGGGACGAAATGAGACAGGAGCTGAAAGAAATTCAGGATTCTATGAGAAAGGAGAATAAAGATAGATCTGGAAAACCAAAAAAGGATGAAAGAGAAATTAATGGCAAGGTTCAAACTATGGAGATTGGATTAAATATGGACATGGAAAAAGATTTGGATTTCCTGGCTGTGATGGATCCTGGAGATAAATATTACAGTTTGGAACTCAGCGCTGTCCCTGAAGGAATTGAAGAGATTGGAGATAAAGATATTATCAGTTTAAAAAAATTCCTGGACTGGAAGGATTTGATGGAACTTGAAATGGAGAAAGTTAACAGAATTAATCCCTGTTTTGTGTCAATGGAAAAATCTTCAAGAGATGTGCTAGTGTATCATGTAAAAAAGAGGAACAGAGATGCGGCTTTGCAACAATACTTCAGTGATACGTTCGGAATTGATGGCAAGAAAATATCTGTGATAAAGGAAATTCCTATCAGACTCTTATTATATGACTATGACAGCAAGATTATTGGGTGCGTAAAGGTGGAAGATGGAAGATGGAACCAATACGGATAATGGAAGAAGAGCGATTTGAAATTACTGGACTTAGTAATTAGACTTGATGAGTTGGATTAATTGACATGTTTACCTAGAAAAAAAATTGATGGACATATATCTCAAGGACTGGAAACTTCTCTTTGACTTTTTGTGGAAGAATAAAATGATATGATGTTAATGAGATTTGAAACCAATTAAGATAACTGCTGGAGGAAGGTGATTTTATAATCTATTAGGAGACAGGCTTGTTATATATTATAGATTTATAGCTGAACTATGACAAATCGGAAGTCAATATTTTTATATTTTTTTTCTTTTTTTATTGTATTAGTTATTGATTTGTGTTTTTTCTTTTTGTATTGTTTTGGTTTTGAAAATTTGAATAAAAATTAATTGGGAAAAAAAAATAAGCCTGGGCATCCTTAGTAAGAATCCACTGTGAGTGTTCAAAAAGTCAGACCCACAGCTGCTTGGCTTGGATAATCAGAGGCCACATACACACCAGACATTTATTTCAGTTTAAACAGTCATTGCTTCCCCCAAAGAATCTTGGGAAGTGTAGTTTGTGAAGGGTGCTAAGAGGAGACCGCTATTCCCCTGACAGAGCTTCAGTGGCCAGAGTGGTTTAACAGTCAATCGTTCTGATTGAAGCTCTGTGAGGGAAGCAGGGCATCTCCTAGCAACTCTTAGCACCCTTCACTAACTACACTTCTCAGGATTCTTTGGGAGAAGCCATGAATGTCTAAAGTGAAATAAAGGTCTAGTGTGGAAGTGGCCATTGACAGCTTTGGTTTAAATTTGGGTGGGAGACTACATGTGCCTGCTATAGAATAAAAAGATGGGGGAATGCTGAAAAACAATACCTTACAGTGCTTCCTTTTGGAAAAGAAAGGAGCTTCCCCTCTGCCCAGTGCCAACCCACCCAATCTCCTCCCCTCCCCCTTTCCTTCCTCCATCCCCCTTCCCTGCCTGCCCTCCTCTTCCCCTCCCTCCCTCTTCCCCCCTTCCTGCCCCTTCCCCAGATCAGTTTCACCTATCCTAAGCATTATTGCACAGGAGTAAATCCCACTGAACTCAAAAAGCATGCAAATTATTAAACCTGCCCTCCCTTCCTCCTCCCTTCTATCCCCCCTGCTTGCCCCTCCCCTTTTCCTTTCTTCACCCCTCCCTTCCCTTCCCCCATCCCCTTCCAATCCCCTCCTTCCTCTCCTCCTATCTTAAGCATGATTACATGAGAGTAATTCCCATTGAACTCAAAAAGCATGCAAATGATCGAACCTGCCCTTCCCTCCTCCCTCCCTCCCATAACCCCACTTTTCCCCTTCCCCCCCCTTTCTTCACCCCTCCCTTCCTCTTCCTATTCCCTCCTCCTTTCTTCACCCCTCCTTCTTCCCCATGATCAGTTTTACCTATCCTAGCCATGATTTCATGGGAGTAAATCCCATTGAAAATAAGCATGCAAATGATGACCTGACTTTCCCCTCCTTCCCCTCTCCTCTCCCTTCCTCCTCCCTTCTTTCTTCTTCCTCCACTTCTACCCACTCTAGCCTTCCCCCTTCCCCACACATGGTCAGTTTTACATATGCTATATCAACTGTCTTAATATTGTTGCTTCCACCGTGCTAAAACAAGATCAGCAAAGCACATGTCCTGTTTTTGTTATTTGGGCTGATTGCAGGTGTTGCCACCACTCACCATATGCTCAGAGGCACATGTTACCAAATTCATCCAAGCTACCCAGCAAGTGGATTGGTCTGTGAAAGACCAACCCAAATTGGGTTTGCATTTTGACCAATTTGTAGGGCAGTACAATATCTCAGAGGGGAGGTCAGGTCTCCTGCTCCCCTGGTGCATTCACTATAGCTGCCCAATTTCCCTGCTTTTTAAAGTTTGATAGAAATATCTGATGGCTATCGGTACGTTCTTAAACTGCAAGGGTTTTTTGCCTATTAGTGAATAAATTCTACATTCAATACAGTTGCTAATAACAACAGTAATCCACATTTTAAGTAACATAATTGAGCAATAAATCTCTAAAAATGTACATAAAATGAATACAAAGTTAATTGTATACAAAACAAAACAAAAGAATATAACAATTCTAGGTTCCTGCTGGGAGGAAGGCTGAGATATAAATCAAATAATAAGTAAATAAATAAATAAATAACACATATCTAAAAATTTATTTATTTATTATTTGATTTATATCTCGCCCTTCCTCCCAGCAGGAGCCCAAGGCAGCAAACAAAAGCACCAAAAACACATCAAAACATCACAAAAGCAGACCTTAAAATACATTAAAACAAAACAACTTTAAAAACATTTTTCTTAAAAAAGCTTTAAAAACATCTTTTAAAAAGGGTTAAAAAAGATACTGTTTAAAATAAAAAAAAATATTATAAGCAATTCCAACACAGATGCAGACTGGGATAGGTCTCAACTTAAAAGTCTTGTTGAAAGAGGAAAGTCTTCAAAAGGCACCGAAAAGATAACAGAGATGGCAGAGGTGACATGAATAGTACCAAAAAAAGCATTCTCGCATCTAATAATGCAGATCAGGAATTCAAATATGTATGTATCCTGTTAAGTTGTCTTGCATTGTATTTTTAACATGGTTGTAAACCACTTGCAGGGAGGGGCCCATTCCGGTCATGGTGGGGATCTGGTGAAGACTCAGAGACAGCAGGGAAGAGGAATACCATCAGGAGACATCAAGAGTTGGCAATGGGTCCTCAGGTGGGATGTGGATCTTAGCATGTGCCTAGCAATGCTGATCCCTGATGCCAGCGCTTAGGTGTTTCAGAACTTTTCTTTAGAAACTTCAAGCTGACTAGAGTGATTGGATGCTTCATAAAAGACATTGCTTCCCGTGCAGCAGAAAATGCTTACTCATTTTTGCACAAAGTAACCAAAAACTGCCTGAAGTAGGGAATGTTCATCAGTGTTTCACTTGTAAAGCTGACATGATTGCCTCTTTATTTGCCGATACTACTTTGCACCACTTTCTGTATTGCTTGATTGTAGAATTGCCAACTCTTGATGTTGTCTTGCCAACGATGGGCTTTTTTCTTATTTACAGCAGTAAAGTTGCTGCACATTAACAGAAGAAGGAAAAATATTTTTTTACCGAAATAAACACATTTTATTTCAGTTACCTCAGAACATCTCCTCCTCACCCTGACCCTTCAGATGTTTTATATGATAATGCTCTATTGGTCCACTGTTTCATCCTTTTTTAAACCTTGACATTTCTTATCTGAATTTTCAGATTTTTGAACATTGCTTTGTCAAAAGTATTTTATGGTACAGTTTGAATTATTTTCTAAAAAGCACTTTTCATTAACACGGAAATGAAGGTGCTTATTCCCTCAGAACTGAACTAAAGTAATTTGAGCTAATCTGCAAACTGCAGATTAGCCCGTTCTTAGACTTTTAGCCATCAGTGTTTGTGTGCGTGTGTGTTTTGTTGTTGCTTTTTTAGAAGATCCACAGGAAATGTATTTTGATGCTAAGAAAGTGGAAGTTTTAATGCAGGTAAGTTTATTCAAGGATTCAATTTCAAATTGTGTTCAGGTGGAACAAGATCTATCACTTTCAGATGAATGCTTGGTGGATGGAAGTGAAAGGTTAAGATAATTATTATTTATTATTATTATTATTATTATTAATTAATTAATTAATTAAATTTATACCCCACCTTATGGCCAAAAGGCCCTCAAGGCGGCTTACAAAAGAAAACGAACATAACAATACATCAATAGAACATAATACATCAATAAAATAATACAATTCTCAAAATTAAATAACAATTCTCAAAAATAGATAACAAATAACATTATTAAAAGCAAATTATTGAGCAAGTGTTACTTTAAATACTTGTATATTTTTTTATTGTGAATAAAGGCTATAAAACATATTAGATAACCAAGGCTCAATTTTCACTTACTGGAAATCAGTCACAGTGAGACTTCCTTTGCTTGCTTAGGATTCCGAGAAAAGGATTGGATTCTAACAACATCATTTGGACTGTGTAATAGACAAAATTTGGAGACAGGATTGTCATAGGCTTGGTTCATGGGTCCAAAGGGATGAAGTCACACAGCAGCAGCACATGAGAAGTGGTGGTGCAGCAGCAGTGTCCTGGTGGTGGCGGTACTGCCACTCTCTGGGATAGGGATGTGGGGATCAAGGTGGCAGCAAGGTTGGGGCACCTCTGAGTTGGCAGTAGCTCCACACCTGTGCATGCCAGCAGGGCCACCACCAGTGTGGAGCTCCTGGACATTGCCAGTGCCTTGCCCAGGCCCACAGCACCAGCACCACCAGAGGGCCACTCCTGCTGCTGCACCATCTCCTCATGTGTCATTGTTTGGGTTATACTATTACTAATATGTTCCTCCCCATCAGGTATGACCAGCATCAGGTTCTCACTTGCTTTGGCCAAGTGTGAGCAGAACCTAATGGCTCCACTCCAAAATGTTTTGGTGGAGCATGAAAGAAATCTGCAGTCCATTATAGGCATTCTCTGGGAGGCCTTTCTGCAGACAACTGAAACATGCAAGATCCCTAGCACTTCTGGAAGGTCTCTTGAACACCCTGAAACTGGCAGGGCTAGCATCCTTCTTGTGAATGCAAAGGATCAAGGGTTCTTGCTTTCTCCCCTTACCCATGTCTACTCAGAGTTAGATGTTAGATGTTAGCTCACCTAAGCTCACAGGTTTCCAACAGCAGTTGTCTGAGTAGGTGGAACTAATGTTCAGGAAAATTAAATGGAGCATCAGACAGTAGGATATTCTTATAATATGTTATTTATTCATGTCTTGCACACAGCTATTAAATGCACTATAAATGGGTCTAGCCTTCATATCAGAAACAGAACTTAAGAATACAAAATCAGCACAAAAGAGGTTGCTGTATACCCTCACTTAGCATCAAAGTATAAAACCTTGAAGGTGCAGAATCTGTTAGGTTACAATATATGAATACAATATATGAATGGACAAAGTCCAGACTCAAAATCTTGCCAGAGTTACAAAGTAGTTGGAAATACATACAATAATACATCTCACCCAGATGACATGGATGGAATACATCACACTTGCTGTTCTTCAACCAAATTTCCAGTGAGACTGGTCATGTACCAAGTGGCTTGGTTTTTTATATATTTTTTCTTATCACAAGGTGTGAATCACAGTGATTATGCTTCCCCCCTACAGTATCCCATCCAATGTTGTAACTATCTAATATCCCTCTCTATATCCTGCATCCAGCATCCCCCAAAGGTCACAAAAATTCATTGCCTTATATGGAATTCCGTCCACTGCCTGTGTGTTATCACATGTTTACAAAACAATGTGAGCTTTGGCTGTCTGCCCAGACGTATTATCTCTATGTACTCAGTCAGCTGAATCTATTTATTACAACTTACAAGGGAAGGCGAGATACTCTTTTAGAGAGCAGTCTGTGATTATAATAAAACTGGCAAGCTTGTATGTGAGCAATATCAGAAAATAAGAGCTAAAATAAAACAAATAAAAGCCAATAGAGGGCCTGGCCAATAACAACCCTCTTTTCTTCTGAGAACTATAATAATTTCTCAAGATGGAGGTGGTATTTGCCTTTGACTAGGGCTCCATTTTTACTATACATTTAAAGCAGTATCATACAACTTTAAACAGCCATGGCTTCCCACAGAGAATCCTGAGAACGGTAATTTGTTAAGGGTGCTGGGAGTTGTTAGAATATCCTTATTCCCCTGACAAGCTACAATTTCCAGAGTTCCCTGGGGAGAGGGATTGACTGTTACATTACTCTGAGAAATGTACTGCCAACTCAAATGCCCCACCTCTCTCATGACAGCTTAGAGGCACCAGAGCCAATAAAAGAGGACCTATCATGGTCCAGTAAGGGTCTCAATCTTTGTTACATCAGCTCTCATCTGCTACAGAGTTTGTGGGGTTTATGCATGAGGGCATAAAATGGGTAGGGGAGTAGTCGGGCACGTATATGCCAGCCACAGTATCTCTGTCACCGCCTGCTCCACCCCTAACCTTCCTACATTAAGCAGGGAGTTCTGAAAGGGGCTTCTAAGCATATTTGACCTCCAGTGATCAGGGTTGCCTATTAAAAGGAGACTTCTAAACATGATCATCAAAATATAGTTAGATGGCCACTGCAGACCTTCCTGCTCAGTGTGAGAAGGATGGGCATGGAGAGGGCTTGCCAAGCATAAGCAGGGATGTTGGAGGCCATACATAGGCATCCACTTCCCTACACACTTAATGTTCACACATTTTCTTTTGAACACATAAAGAAGGCTATAGGAGGACTCATCCTCACTTTTGATGGTGGAAATGAAGACATGTACGAGTGTTCCCATTGATTTATGTGGGACCAGATGTGTTTGTTTCAGTGTAAGTATGTCAGGTTAAGTAACTTCTGGACCACACTGTAAATGTTGGCCCCTTTTTGGCTAAAACATCTGAAGTGGGAGCAAAAAGTCTTTGTTTATTAAGCAAAAAACAAACAAAAACAGCCCAAGGAATTTGAGTTACTCATTTACCAACTGATGTGGTACCCATTTTCAAAACACAAATTGGGTCTATAGGAAAGTGATTCAGAATTTAATTTATTTGAGAGATGCTGCCTGTTATTTTGTCTGTTCCAAGCATCAAAGCACATTTTGCTTTGATGGTGGTAATATTTGTTTTAATCTGTCTTTCACCATGATGGATAACCCACTTATTCAAAAGTTTAGTACATCAAAATGAGCAATGTATAAAAGCAGGAATGGCTTACTCCTTGGTGTTATAAAAATAGATACCATTTTCATATACAGAGCATCAAAATAATACCACAAGGAAGGCTCCCTGAAAGGATATGCATGCTTGCTAGAATGCTTATTTAAAAGTGTAGATGTTTCAGAGGGAGTTAATAAATGGTTGTTTATAAATTAATATTTACAGCCCAGTGATGTGAGTCAGTATGGGGATGGATTTCTTAGTTCCAAAACAGATTTCAGGTGTGTTACTCATGTAGTAAGGCTACATGTGAGTGTGCTGATCTATGCCCTCTACATCACTATGCCTGTCACTGTCCACAAGTTGGAGGGGGAAGTCTGAATTGGGCAGCCTCCTCTGCTTATGAACTTCAGACTAGAAAAATAAGAAACCAAAATTAATCTATTTGTCTATCCCTAGTTGTAAGTCCCACTGATGTAGTTGTGGTAGTACTGATGGTGAGGATGGTGAGGATGATGATTCCAAATTTTGGAATAAACCCCATTGAAATGAGCAGGAGTTTGTTGGTGGAGTGTCTGTGTGTGTGTGTGTGTGTGTGTGTGTGTGAGAGAGAGAGAGAGAGAGAGAGAGAGAGAGATGCATTACCATTAGCACAGGGTGTGATGCATCTTCTTCCCATACCTATGTAACTCACTTTAGGATTAACCACCTTTGGGGAAGCCAGCAGCATTAATTAACAGGCTGAAATTTTGAAGTGGTTTTGGAGCTTCCTGGACAGGCAAACATGTGAAGTATGTTGGGGGAAGCTCACAAGTGTTTCATTAAGACTATCAAAGTTTATCTATGCAATTGTGCATTTTTAACGTGTGCGTGTGTGTGTCCATCCGTCCATCCAACCGTCCTTTGGAAAAAGGACCAGAAACCTAGGTATCCTATATTAGAGTTAGTTCAGGGACTGTACAGCTCCTGGAGTCTTAAAAAATATTGTGAGATTTTGTTTCAAGTTCAGGAGTTGAATAAGAAAATAAATGTTGACAGGCCTGTTGGATAGATATAAAATATGTTTTTCCGTAACAAAAGCTGATAGCCTTTGCTAACTATAAATTAAATTATATTTAATAGGTTGTTCCTTATTCTGTACAAGTTCTGTGAACCACTGCAGAATAATCTTAAATAATAAATCTAGCAATACACTATGAACATTTAATATGGTTCTGAACAGATTAACCCATAAAACAGAAGATGCCAAGTTCTATAAATACTCAGTGGTTATTTAATTTTTTTGACAATATTGTGTGACTGTCTGTTATTATAATCTATATGAGTTCTAGAAGTGATTTTTATGTGACTTTGTTCAGTTCTTCCACTTCTTACGCTTTTAGCTTAACTGATTTTTTTCCATAAAGGAAAAATGGCAATGTATGATGTACGTGTCAAGGTAAAAGCACCATGCGCAATTTGAAATTACTGGGAAAGCTTAAGTGTGTAGGCAGCAATCTTATGCGCACATACTTGGGATTAAGACCCTTTGAATTCAGAGGGATTTACCTCTGAACATGATTAAGATTGCACAGTAATTATAAATTGCAAAGAAGAATAGTATTCTGTGTGCTTTGTATACAAGAAAACTGCTTGCAAGTTTTGCTGCAGGACTTCAGAGATCAAGAAGATGAGGAGAAAGATTAAATGAATGCAGTCTATTTCTAGATCAGATTTTATTTTATTTTACTTTACTCTTTTGTAAGTAAAGTGTTTTACATTTACAGCCATCACAGCCAATGGTGAGGGATGATGGAAGTTGTAGTTCCAAAACATCTGGAGGGACACAGGTTCCCCATCCCAGTAATTGTACAACTAGCATTCCATATGCCAACATTAAAGCAGTCTTATGCAAGGTAGTGATTCAAAAACATACAATCATGACACAGATGTTATAACAGTTGTTTGTGTGTGTGTTATGTGCCTTCAAGCTGATTACGACTTATGGTGACCCTATAAATCAGCCACCTCCAATAGCATTTGTTATAAACCATCCTGTTCAGATCTTGTAAGGTCAGGTCTGTGGCTTCCTTTATAGAATATGTCATACATCTCTGGACCCTCCTTTCGCATCTGTGTGCATTGGCCTCCGGGTTTCCATTTGGCTTTGACCGAGTTGCGTTATTAGTCACAGTGTTACTTGTACCTGTCTGTTGTTCTTCCCCAGTAGTTCACTGCGTGTCTTCTGATCTAAGGGGTCTCATCTTCCAGCACTATCTCAAGTTGCGTTTTGGATAGACTATTCATAGGGTTTTCATGGTAAGAGGTATTCAGAGGTGGTTTACCATTGCCTTCCTCCGAGTCTGGATGCATCTTAGTCTGATGTCTCAGCTTTGACCATTCTGCCTTGGGTGCCCCTGCTAGCAGCCTAGCCTCTTGGTCTAGACTCCTGATGACATTGTTCTCAGCTTCTTTAAAACTCTCAACCCCCCTCACCACATTAAGGTGTGCAATGCAAGTGATTTATTTTGTTTACTTATTTATGATTTGTTTCCCATGAAACACCCCAAAGAGATTTAACAATAAAAACTTCAATATAAATACAATTTAATATATGAATACAGTTTCTAGGTAAATATAGATGAAAACTGAGATGAAAATCTCCACTTAAAAGGCTTGCTGAAAGAGGCAGGTCTTCAATAAAGTCTTTGTCTTTCTGATATACTGTATAATGAGAGACGGTTCCAAAGGGTGGGTACCTCCACACTAAAAGTTCAATTTATACATCATATAGAACAGACTTTCTGATGAGGTAGTATTTGCAGGAGGCTCTCTCATGAAGAGTGCAGTGATTACTTGGATATATAAGGTATCCTGTCCCAAGTTATATTTCTACAGCAGCACTAGGAACTTGAACTCAGTCCAGTAACTAGTTGGCAGCCAACACAAGTCTTCGACTAGTGGCATAGCACGACAGTGATATTCAGCCTCAGTTAGCAGTCAAGCTGCTGCATTTTGCACTAACTGCAGCTTTGGGGCCAACCTCAGCAGCCACCCCACATAGGACACATCGCAGTAGTCCAGCCTGAAAGTAACCAGCAGTGTTGATCACAGTGCATCCCAGTCCAGAAACAGCTGATAAAAGGCACTCCTAGCCACTGAGGCCACACTGACATCTGGTGACAAAGATGGATCCAGGAGCATCCCACCCCCAGATTATGAACCTTCTCCTTCAGGGGGAATAAGATCCAATCCAAAGCAGGCAATAGATGAATCGGGAACTGCTTGCCCACAGTTAGATATTACAGAGAAATAGAGCTGGCTATCATCAGCATAGTAGTGACACCTTATCCCAAATCTCCTAATGACTGCTCCCAATGGTTTCATATAGATGAACATCATTGGCAAGATTATGGCAACCTGAGGCACCCCATAACACAAGTGCCAGAGATAAAAAGATGATATCCCAATGCTATTCTCTGAAACTGACCCAGTGATAGGATCAGAGCCACTATAAAACAGTGCCCCCAATACCTATATCACTATTTATCAAGATGCATAATTTAGTTCCCAAATAACACTTGAACCTGGACTGCAATTTGTCAATATAATTGATTTTATCCAAGAATTCTTGCAACTGTCTCACCATGAACTCCCCAATTAACCTTCCCCAAAAAGGATTTACAACCAGCTGGTAGTTGTCACAACTCAATGGGTACAGGGTGGTTTTTTCAGAAGTGGTTCAATGTCTCTTTCAAGACTGTCAGGACCACACTCTCCCACAAGAATGCATTGACCATATAATGGACCAACCCAGCCATACCCTTTTGGCATGCCAAGAGGAGCAAAAGAGAATGTAGTTGGATGCATTGCTGCATCTAGCTTGTGGAAGTTAAGCAGATCTGGGTCTGGTCAGTTCCTGGATGGAAGACCCTCAGAGAACTGCATGTAAGTTGTTTTGAGTTATGTAGTGAAAAAAGAACAGAATTAATGAAACAGACAGGCAGGCATATTTAAATTCCATTTTATCTTGTTATGGAATATTTTGTGTCATCCTAAAGATTGGCAGTCTTACATTTTTTTCTCTGGGTATCAACTCTAGTTATTCAGACTTCTTCAAATAATCTCATCTTTATCTGCAAATCATAGAATCATAAAATAGTAGTTGGAAGGGATGGATAAGGCTATGAAGTCCAACCCCCTGCTCAATGAAGGAATCCAAATTAAAGCATACCTGACAGATGGCTATCCAACTGCCTCTTAAATGCCTCCAGTATTGGAGAGCCCACCACCTCCCTAGGTAACTGGTTGCATTGAAGCAATGCTGTAACAGTTCAGACGCTTTTCCTGATGTTCAAACCGAAATCTGGCTTCCTGTAACCTGTAACCTTATTCTGTGTCCTGCACTCTTAGATGATCAAGAAGAGATTTTAGCCCTCCTCTGTGTGGGTCAGAATCAGGGCAATGTCTCTGCTTGGTGCTTCCTACAATGCATATTTGCAAAGGTGGACACCATATGCTATTTTAGCAACATCCCTTTGCATAGTCTATTAGCAAAATAAAAAGACATCTGGGCTAATTTTCCCTCCATTTTTTTAATGTTGATGTTCCTTCTGATGATTTCCCTCCAGCTGCCCAGTAAAGTGCAAAAGGTGCATCTTTAAGCTCCTTAGTGACTTCAAGAACAAACAATTCATTGATTTTACCTGACCTGGCCTGGGAAGTGACACCTGATCTGGGAAGTCTTCTGTTAAAGTAACAAGCATTGCCTTAATGTTGCAGTCTGCCTCAAGCCTGCCAGTTTCTCCTGCCTCTCTGTTGCCTTCTGTCATTCTACTTCCTTGGACTGATTAGTTTGACTTGAATTCTTACAAGCCAATGAAGAACTTGGCTACTGGACAGTCTCCCTTGAAGTATATCAAGTATATCAGGTATGGGAAACATATGACTCTCTAGATCAGCCTTTCCCAACCGGTGTGCCTCCAGATGTTGTTGGATCACAACTCCCATCAGCCTCAGACATTGGCAATGCTGGCTGAGGCTGATGGGAGCTGTGGTCCAACAACATCTGGAGGCACACTGGTTGGGAAAGGCTGCTCTAGATACTCTTGGGCTACAACTCCCATCATCCTAGTGATTGTCCATGCTGGCTAGGAATGATGGCAATTAGAGTCCAACAACATCTGGAGCATCAAAGGTTCCCCATCCCTTTCCCAAACCATTGGGGTAATGGCTACTGAAGCTTCCTGGCAACACTGGTCCTTGGCTGCCTAGAATGCAGCACTGACACTGTGACATTATCTATAGCGGAAAAACAGTACACACAGAAAGAAGGGGCTGTCAAAAATGGGCATGCACACCCACCTTAATTAAGAAACACTGGATGCCATGGTTCTCTGCATGAACTGCCAGTCATGCCACCTTAATTCTGTCACAGCTTGGCAAGAATCTAACTTCTGGGCTATTAGTTGATTCCAACAAAATTGGGTATTCACTAGGCTGATATTGTGAATGCCATCCCCCCCCTTTAAGTACACAAAAAGTTCTGAAGAAATACAGTGGGGGGAAGATCTTATTTATATCTTTTGCCCTTGGCAAGCATATTATAGTCTGCAAGAAATTCTGCTTGCAATGTTGTGATCTTCCATGTGTTAGCAATGTTAAAAACAAAGGGTATTATGCCATAGAATCCAAGCATGAATAAAAGAGACTGATGGGGTACCAGGAGGACATAGAAAGAAAAGCAGAATTCTGGAAGGCAGCAATTTGTTACTGAAAACCTAGGAAGATTAATGAGTGGTCTATAAGATTACTGTTATTCCAGCCTGTGCTTTCATTTCTAGAAGGCCTTTGCCATGACTTTTTCTGATCTTTCCAACATGGCTTTATTAAATGATGTGCATATTATCTTCAACCTTTCCATGAATCTTTTTTTTTAAAGTTGATGTTTGTCTTTTCCAAAGACCACTCTAAAATATGAGGAGAGGAAGCTAGAAAAAAATACAATGTTATATCATGGGAGCAAGAAGTCAAGCTGCTGCAGTATCATCCTTGAGAAAAATAAAACAGATTATTTGCAGAGTACACCCTTTCCCTTTTTGCATCCAACATATTGTGAAATAGCCTTCAAAAATACAGAGTTCTGGTTTGAGACTCAGTGCAACCTATCTAGACACTGAGATACATGCCTAGGGCAGGTACATTGGGAAACCCAGTGGAGAGATTTTCCTCCCCTGACATCTTTGAGCTACACACATTAAAATATTATTCATAGGCCATCGTAGTCATGACCCAATTGTCAGACCCTGATATGAAAATGGAGAGCACATTATTAGAGGATGTGATGATGAATATAAGAAGAGCCTGCTGGATCAGATCAGTAGCCACCTAAATGCCTATGGGAAGCCTGCAAGTGCAACAGTACTCTCCTCTTTTGTGGTTTCCAGAAAATTGTATTCAGAACCCTAGTGCCTCCAACACTGGAAGTGAAACATGAAGATAAATGTTGTCATTGGTATTCTTGTTCTTACTATGTCATGGAAGTCTCATCCAGTATACCAGCCTTTCCCAACCAGTGTGCCTCCAGATGTTGTTGGACCACAACTCCCATCAGCCTCAGCCAGCATTGCCAATGGTCAGGAAAGATGGGAATTGTGGTCCAACAACATCTAGAGGCACACTGGTTGGGAAAGGCTGCAGTATACAATCCTATGAGACTCTTCTATAGAAGGGCTTTCCATTTAGCATCTTCCATTTATTGCAGTTCAACTTGTGGAAGACAAGTTCCTAATAGATGACAGCCATTACATCCTACTATATCTGGGTTGTGGACAAGGAGACTTATTTATTTTAGCTGAAAGTTCTCTTGCTCTTTTAAACAATCCCACCCATTCTTCTTTGCAGCCCCTACACTAGAATTTCCTTCCTGGATATGTGCATGGTGCCCTTTCCCCCCTTCCTTCACAACCCTGCATCATGGCCAGCTTTACTGCTAGGAGGCAGAGCGAAGCAGCTACCTCAAGCAACAGATTTTAATTGTTACTAATGGGAAGCAAATAATTAATTGTTTAATATATCATTATTATATTTTTACTGTGAGGGAGGGGTAAATGTGCTTCAGAGATTTTCTGCCTCTGGTGTCAAAATGATTATTTTCTTGTGGTCCATGCCAGAATGTTTATTATTATTAGTCATTTAGATCCAAGGCAATAAGCTTCATTTGCTGTAAAAACCATTAGAAATTAGAATGCATATTGATTAACACATTTCAGTTGATTTTATCATTTAAACTTCTCATGTGCTATGTCATTTTACAACATCTGTAGAGGCTGCTGCATTCCTTCCATTCAGTTGATCTCCTTAAGCTGACTACTGACTCTGCTTGAGGCAACAACTGGAAGATTTGCTATTGCCAAGTGGAAGGGGCAGCAGGAGCTGGAGTTCCCCCCAACCACCCCCCAGTATTTCAGTTTCTGCGTTATGCATGTCACATTTGGGATCTTACTTGTTCCTACAGGCAGAGGATAGGACAGAGGAAGGAACAGGTTGGGCAAACCACAGCTGGAGTTTTGCTCACTTAACTTGCCATTTTTATGGAGCAGAACAAATCTCCAAGTTGCAAGCTGGCAACCCTGTTGACTATGAATATTTTGAACTATAAGGTTGTATTTTTGCAGTCAATGACAGGAATTAGCTTTCTCCCCCAAAAATGCATGCATTAATTTATAAAAGTGGTTGGATAAAAATAATATCTGGAGACATTGGGGCTAGAATGCGAGGGTTAAAGCCAAAATAGAAATAGAGTAACATTTACTGGGGGTTTTATGTGTGAACAGTTCTGCAGAACAAAGTGCTTGATTAAAAAATACAAGAAAAACTGCCATTCTACTTCATATAAGAAGACATTTCCATTTATTTTACTTTTGTCTTACCCTGAAGCGGCTCTGTTCATTTAACACCTTTAATAGAATTCAGAAAGTGTGCTAAATGGAAAATGTAGTTCATTCGTTTCTTTTCTGTTCTTGAAATGATGGAAGATGGGCCCATTATTTTTTAAAATAACAGTCTTTGTAACTGTATGTAAGTGCTGGCCTTTTAAAAACGAGTTAAGTGCATGTTTCTCTGTATACCCCCACCTCTCCAATCCATGTCACACCAGAATATTTAGATGTGTTATTTAAAACCAATGTGTCCCTTCCAGGAAAGTATAGGTATGCTCTCTTTTATCATCATCATCATCATCATCTTCCAGGGCAACCTGGATTGTGGAGAAAGAACAGATAGCTAAAGAGTGGTTTCACCTGCCCAAGTGGAATAATTGGAAATATATCTTTAAATAAGCTGGCACACTGATTATTTCTCTAGGCTCTGTTTCACATTGCATCACTTCCTCTTCTCTTTTAGTTATCATCATTTCTAGGTTTTCTGGCCTGTTTAAAAAGATCATGTTGATGAATTACCTGATTACCAATTGGTGTCGTGGCAGGTGTATCATTAAAATCTTGTGCCTTCCTCCAAGCACAGTGGCCCATGCTGTACTTAGTCTTAATTAGCAGCGTTTTAATAACTCAAGGAGCTGTGCGAGAGATATTTAAAACAGTCTTATTCCTAAATGGTTGCTTGGGACCTACCCATCTATTACAGTGTGTTTAGTGAGTTGCAAGGATACTATTAGTATTATCAGTTTAACACACTGGGAATTTAGTAGCATTCTTGTCAGTTGTTTTGACTTGGGAATATTGGTAAGTATTAACATACACTGCCCATGGATGTCTCTCCATGAATACTAAGGGGATTTTTATTTTTCCTTCCCTGGGTAGCAGATTTCCACAGAAATTCTGTTTGACCACATTCACTGCCTGTCGGGAGGGGGTGATGGTGTCTGTTTTATATGGAGATTGTGTTTTTAGAATGGACTCTGCAGAAGGCCAATGACAGCATTGCATTGCACCCGTACTTCGAAGCTTCTGCACAAGCATAGACTGATTGTAGTCTACACTCTTACGTTTTATGTATTTCTTTCATTTATATCCCATCTTTATATAAGGCAGCATACACAGAGTTCCTGGCAGTCTTTCATCTTGACATGGACCAGACACCCAAACAACAACGAAATCTTGTGGCGCCTTAAAGATTAACAGATATATTACAGTGTAAGCTTTTGTGGACTAGAGCCCACTTCATCAAACTGAGTGGAGTCGAGTCCATGAAAACTTTATGCCTTCAGTATAATCTCCTTACCCTTTTGCAATTAGCCTCTAAATAAGCCTTCTATGGCTAACAAATGCCCCCACCCCCTAAAAACCCTAACTGCATCACAGGGGTGTGTATTGGGGGGGGTGGCACAGCTCCAGAGGATAATGTTAACTCTCCCTTCCCCAGCAGTAATCCCCCTGCTGAAAATGCACAGCCGACTCAACAGTTAGGTGTGACACACAATCATAACCTTAGGCAGGGGGCAAACAATCTCAGGGGCAGGAAGTGTGGCCCCACTTTCTATCCGTGCATTTTCCAACTCTGAATCGGGCTACTCCATTTCTTTAATTCAGCTAATCTTCTCCTTTCATTAGGTCATGGTCTACTGACTCAGCTTGAGGCAACAGCTGGAAGATTTGCTATGTCCCAGTGGGAGGGGCAGCAGAAGCTGAAGTCCTGTCTGCCATTTCTACCCAGTCTTTTGGTCTATCCCCTATTCGTGTCTTGTGAATGTCACATATGGAGTCTGTATTTGGTACTCCAAGCAGAGGATAGGCTAGATCAGGGGTAGCCAATTTGGTGGTGGGTTGCAACTCTCATTAACCCTGATGTTACACTTCACAGTTGGGTGGGCTTCCTTCTATCCGATCCCCCTTGAGGTCCCTCACAATGCCAGGCCACTCTTGCCTTAGAGCAGAATTGGCAAGCCTTTTGTTCTTAGGAACAAAGCCCAGTTCATCATGCAACCCTCCTCTTTTTGTGCTTAGGTTCCTTCCCCCCTCCTTCTCCTACTTCACACAGTTAACATAAGAAGTACTACTGCTCCTTTCCTCACTCCAGCAACCTTCCCTTTGGCTCCCTAGGAACTGAGGTTGTCATAGTCTTAATTAGCCAGTCAGCATTTTGGGTGTTGGCAAAGTTGAGGCAGAGGGAATCCCCTCTTCCTTGCCTAGCTGTGTTCCTGAAGTAAGCACCAAAGGCTATGGGGCTTTTCCTGCAGTTGTCTCTTCCTCCATTCTCCCTTCCTGCCTCTCTCTCTACCTCAAGTCCACACCTCTCTCTCAGCATTTCTGTTTTAACTCTGTACACTGAAATAGGATACATGCCCTTCAACCTGACCTTGGGTGGTGGTGGTGGCTTACTACAGATGCTCACAAAGACATGACCCAATCACAGGTGACTCCTCACACATGCCTATTGCCCATGTTGGCTGGGGCTGCTGAGCATCACATTGGCTACCCATGAGTAGGGAGGCGATCTGTTGGTCAGTGTTGGTTTGAAAGCATTCTGCCAATCTAATAGGCTGATATCGATCTGAGTTTGTTCTTTGTCTGCTAAAGTAAAGGTAAAGGTGTCCCCGCACTTATAGTGCGAGTCGTTTCTGACTCTTAGGGTGACATCTTGCGACGTTTACTAGGCAGACCATATATATGGGGTGGGATTGCCAGTTCCTTCCCCGGCCTTTCTTTACCCCTCAGCATATGCCGGGTACTCATTTTACCAACCACGGCTGGATGGAAGGCTGAGTGGACCTCGACCCCTTTTACCGGAGATTCGACTTCCTCCTTCCGTTGGAATCGAACTCCGGCCATGAGCAGAGCTTTGGCTATATTACCGCCGCTTACCACTCTGCGCCACTCCTTTTAGCAGTCTGTTTTTACCCTCACAAAAAATGTTGATTTTAAGATTATTTTTAAAGGAAATATTAATAAATTAAAGAAAATATCAATAACATTATCTTTCTTAATACCAATATTTTAGAGGCGGTTTTAAAAAAATCATTTTTTAAAAAAATAACTGCTGAAAATCACTACAAAAAACAACAACAATTCACAATGATAGATAATTAGCGAATTAATGGAAAATTAGGTACCAAATCTGAATAGGGTAGAATTCTAGCACATCCCTACCCATGAGTAGACAAAAGAACCAAGAACCAGGGATGGAACGGGTGGGACAAGCCACAGCTGCCGTTTGTCAACTTAATGGGAAATTTTAAAGGAACAGATCAAATCCCCAGGTTGCAAGCTGACAACCTTGTGAATTGATTCTTGATATTTTGGATGATATATATTTGAACACAAAGTGATCTGTTAATTTATGCAGATAGCTTGATTGAACATGTCTGTGTGGACATTGTGGTTGGAATGCAGGGATTGAAGCCAATGGTGGGGAGTTAGTGTGTGAACAATTCTGCAATGAAATAGTAGTAAAACAAAGTGTATGATTAAAAAAAAAAGGAAAAACTACCACTTTTCTTATATGAAATAGAAATCCTACCTCCGCTCCAATTAGGCTTGAATGAAGCCTTCTATCAGCTCCAAAGGAAAGCTTTCCTGCCTCTTCCCCAAGTCTAATTGTTATGGGGAAGCAAACTGCAGTGTGATGTGGTAGGGGCTTATATTTTTATGTATATAAGATTATAGCAATATCTATAAGCTGAATCTGCCAGTGGGGTTGGACTGGGGCCAATGTCGGGCCCTTTTGAGCTCCTGAGCACTGTTAGACCTGGGCCTGCAGGGAGGTGATCTTCATGAAGATTGCAGCTAAATGGGTTAAACTACTTTTTTCAGCCCAATTGCTGACATCAACTGGGGGAAACTGAGTGTGTGGCAGCCATAGTGTGTGTGTCTGCATGTTTGTGGAGTGTGTCATGCACACAACAGTTGTTCAGGCCTCCAAATGTGTCCACAGGGCCAGAAAAAGGTAGCCATCGACACACCTGCCACTGATGATTCCAAAGTGTTGGTGACTAAAAGGGCCATAAGGGATGGTTAGCAATTTGTAGTTTCCCATAAATCAGCAAGGTGTTTCAGGACATTTTTCTGACTCAAACTTTTGACCTGAATTTCACATTTATGGCAACAGCATGTCCACAAGTCATTTACACCAGATTAATCCTGTTCTATACATGTCAACATAAATTTTAATGGAATATGTAGTGTGTTAATTGCACATGCAGAACAATATCTTAAAAGATAAATGCTATTTTATTCAAATTAGAGGTATAACTATCCTTATGCATTCATAGTAATTATATTTGAAAAGCAGAAACTAGCCATTGTGATTGGAACCTTGATGAATGTTTGCGTTTAGTAGCTTTATAACGGGGCTGCATTCACTGAAACTTAAAATGTGAAACTCAACGCTGCATTTTCTTATCCTGTAACAAAAGAAAATTGTGTATGTTGATGTTACTTGAATCCTCCTCTTAGTATTTCCTTATGTCAGATATTCATGCATATCTATATATACACGTGCACATGCATCTCTCTCTCTCTCTCTACACACACACACACACACACACTCTTTCAGTGTAGTAGACTGGGCCACGAGAGGAAGTTGTTCCCCAAAATACAGCAGTGGCCAATACATGCCAAAATCTAAGCAGCTGCACAGCTGAAAATTGTACAGAGTGAACTTTTGTCTGAATTTGTGAGCAAGGGTAAAAAAAATTGCAACGTCCAAGTATCCTACAAATGAGCACTTTTTCGTAGAGCTGAGATGAAAAGCTCCCTTAATTTTGCCACCCCATTCCCAAGTAACAAAAGGCAGGGGAAGGCAGATTGGTTTACTTACTATTTATTTATTTATTAAATGTATGTCCCGTCCTTCCTCCCAGTAGGAGCCCAGATTTGAAACTGGCTAATATATTCCACTGCCCCTTTGCCCCACCACTGTCTGTTTTGTAGCTAAGGAATGATTGTGGCACTCCTCCCAGTGGCTGGCATTTAACCTAGAATGCTCCTCAAGAGAATGCTGTTAGTGTTGCTCTAAGAGGCATTGGGGTGGGACATCAGATAGGGATGGACAAATCTGTTGATTTTGGTTTCTCTCCATTTCCCTTTTTTCCCCAATCTGAAAATTGGTTCACCCCCTTTCCACATATGTTTGCTATTATCATTATTATTATTTAAAAAGATCATAGGAAACTATCTTATACTGAATCAGATCATTGGTCCATCTAGTTCAGTAATGTCTATACTGACTGGCAGTAGCTCTCCAGAGTTTCAGGCAGGATTCTCTCCCAGCCCTACTTGCAGATGTTGGGGATTAATACCTTCATGGTACCTTCTGCATGCAAGGCAGATGCTCTACCACTAGGATAAGATCCATTGGCCGGTGCCGGTTTGAAAGCATTCCATCAACCTAACAGGCCAGTATCGATTCAAGTTTGTTCTTTGTCCACAAGCCACTGCTTTTACAAATCATTTTTTCCTCACAAAATTATTGATATTAATATCAATAATTTTAAAGGAAATATCATTATTAAATGAAATATTGATAAAATTATCATTCTTAATACTGATACTATACAAGTGGATATTTTTTAAAAAATGTATGTTTTTGAAAATAGCCACGGACAATTGAAACATAAAAACCCAATCTACAATGATAGAGAATAATTAATGGAAAATTTAGTACCAAATCTGAATTGGGCAGAATTCTAGCACATCCCTATCTACCGCTGAGCTACAGCCACAGGAAAATGTGTATTCATCTTTGTGTGCTTTTCTTCTAATATACACATTTTAAATGAAATTTTGCAAGGTGTATGCATTTTTTCTAGCAATTTTCCCCCAGTAGGATGCATTTTTGTATGTTATTTTCACTAATATGTGCTTTTTGCATGCATTTTTTAAACTAATATGCATTCTTTGGTTGGAGAACTGGAAGACAAAATTTGAAGAGGTGTGCATTTTAAAGAATTGTTCAGAAAATGCAATTTGGTATGTTTATATTAAAATGTGAACCAAACCAGAATTTCCCCCCACCCCTAATTTCATATGGCAACATAAATATTGTCATTCCCCCATCTAGTGACCTTCTACCAGCCTCGCCTTGCCTCACCTCCAGACTTCCTGCTTTCTCCATAGGATCCGGTATCAGACCAGAACAAGGACACATAGACCTAGCCCACTTAACACATGACCTCTCTCATCTGATACTGGCATGCGCTCCTAGCAAATACACCCACCCCTCTCTCTCACACACACATGTACACATCCCTACCCACACACCTAGGCAAATGTAACATAAGTACACAAACCAGTGGTGGCTGGTGGCTCCATGTCAGTGGGGCAGTGGAATCCACTCTTGGTTTTAGTACAAATTTTCAAGGAACTGTCCAATGTGCACCTTGGATAGAACCTTGAAAGTTCACACTAAAACCCAGAGCAGATTCCACTGCTCCACTGATATTAGGCCACCAGTGACACAAATTACACACACACACACACCTCCACACACCTGACACTACTGTTACACATTCCTGATTCTCCCTCCCCACCATCACCACACACACATATGTCTTTTTACTCTCCCCTAACAGTGGCACACACTCCTGATAGCTCTCAGCTCTCTCTGTCTCTCTCTCACACACAGAGGAGAAACAACTGAAGTGAAGGGCTGGGAGGAGGGAAAGAATAAAGCTAGGAGAGATATTTCTGTGTTTCTGCTCAGGGGAGAAAGAAGAGAGATGTTTTCCTTCCTCCCTGAGCAGATAACATTTATTCTGTGTTTCATGGTGATGATGAGAAAGAGAGTCCCTTTCTCACCAAATAAGAAAGAAACAAGCCCATGGGGAAATAGAAGATCTCGTTTCAAAATAAACAAAAAGGGGTGGAACCCCAGGGAATGCCAAAGCCAGGAAGAGAAGGCAGCCATGGCTGCCATCCCAAAACCCCAAGTGTTTAAGTCACTCACTGTTAATGTGGTCCAACACGGGACTACAGGAAGAGGCCTGCCTGCCTCATTCTGAGAATGCTGTTCAGCAAGGGGACAACACTAAACATGCTCACATGCTGCATTCTGATTGGCTATGGGCAGCCACAGTCCTGCTGTATCTCTTTTTTAATTCAGCATGCTTTTCTATGTAAATTCAGGTGCTACACTTCACTATTCTGACAAAAGGAGGGGACTGGAGGCAAAACTGGCATTCTGAGGAACTAGATACTCTCCATGTAAATGTACTGCCTTCAAGTCGATTCCGACTTATGGCGACCCTATGAACAGAGCTTGGAAAAGTTACTTTTTTAAACTACAACTCCCATCAGCCCCAGCCAGCATGGCCACTGGATTGGGTTGATGGGAGTTGCAGTTCAAAAAAATAACTTTTCCAAGCTCTGCCTATGAATAGGGTTTTCATGAGGCTAAGAGGCAGTGACTGGCCCAAGGTCACCCAGTGAGCTTCATGGCTGTGTGGGGATTCGAACCCTGGTCTCCCAGGTCGTAGTCCAACCCCTTAACTATCACATGTCGTTCTTATGTATTTACTTTGTTTCTTCCCTAGAGATGGCAGTGGGACCCTGGCCACAGTGATGGTTTGCAATTGGTTCAGAGTTTGTAAGAACAGATTGGCTGTTTTGAGAAGATTGATAGAAATAAGTTGGAGAATGAAGTCTCCACTCTACATAAAATGGAAGCATGCCAGCATTGTAAAAGATCTGGGGAGGGGCATAATTCTAATAGGGCAGTGGTCCTGTAGCCCAAAGTGAGAAACCGCCACTACAAACTTACAAACTGTCGTGTCCAGGACGGGACTCAGGAACCAGACCAGTTGATGCAAGCAATTCAGTTTTTATTAATGTAATATCCAAACAGAAACTGCGTCTTCTCATGAAGCAACACTGTAACACATATCCTGCGACATAGGAGAAAGTTGACAGAACAAGGGACTGCTATCTCTCCTGTCTCTTAAGAAGGGGGAAAACGGGCACGAATTCTCTCACTCCGCCTCAACGTGCTCTCTTCCACCGCCCTTCTCTCCCATCTCTTCAACTGTCTCCTGGTACGAGGCGAAGGGGGAAGCACGGCCCCCTCCCCTTCTGAAGGCTCTGACTCTGGTATGGAGGGAAGGGGGGGCAAGGTTTAAACTGTCTAGCGGTTTTTCTTTGCTTGTCCCTGGCTCAGGAGGCCCTCCCTCTTCCTCTAACTGCTCTGAACTCAGGGGGGGAGGAGGCATGGGAACTTCAAGGGAAGGCTCTGTGTCTGTGGGACTTTCAAGGCCTTCGTTGCTAGGCAGCGCTATCTCTGGGATTTCCTCCCCCTCTTCTCCTGCTCCTTGTTCACACACCTCTGGCCAAACGGCCCCCTCCCTTTCTTCCTCTTCTGAATCCTCAGGGCCCCAATCCTGCATCCTGACACAAACATACATACACACAGTTATTTGTATTGTGCCTTTTGACCCTCAGAAAGGTTACTGTTCTGACAAAAGTATGTTAGTCTGACAAAAGCCTTCATATGAGCTAGTTTTTTGTCCAAGTTGCTACTGATGTATTATCACACAATCTTTGTTAGAGTAAGGACGCCATCCTAACATAGCTCTGCCAGGATGAGTGAGTTAGGATCTGGCTGAGCCAGGTTTTGCCCGTGTAAGCCCCTCATCCTGGCTCAGCTGGAGATATGCCAGTGTAACTCATTCACCCCAGTTTAAGCTGGGGCTCAGGTGAGACTGGCATGAATTAAGCTGGCATAAGTAAAAAAGGGGGTGTTCCATGGGGGTGACTGTCGTTGCGTGCATATAGATATCATACAAGTAAGAAATTCTAGTGTCGAATAGATCCAGTGAATAAGCCAGGCCAGGCAAGTTTCTTGTAAGAGTCTTTACTGACAAAATACAAAACACAGTTCTCTCACTCCAAACGACTTTCCCCCACACCAGAGCTTCTGCAAGAGCAGCTTCTTATCTACCCGGTTGCCCTTGCCAAGCACCTGCTGGCCTTGAGGAACCTGGCAACCCCTCTGCTCTGCTTAACTCTTTTGCTTCAGGTTTCCTTCTCTCACTGAGAAACCCTGTCTGTGAGTCTCATAACTTGCTTTACTGAACAACAGCCCCCACCTGAGACTCACAGATTACAAAACTACATGTTCATTGTTACATTTATACAATATTAACTTTTCATTTCAATACACATCAATACATGGTTTTTTTTTCATTACAGTATCTATTTACATTTACATTTCAGTTTTTGTTTCTTTATTCATACAAGTTTTACAGCATTTTGTTCACTTTTATTTGATAACACTCATTTATATTTCATTCTTCAATACAGTATTTCCACATGAGATCCATTGTTTCTTTGTCTATTGGACCTTCTTTTTCCCATTCTACAGGATATTCATCTGTCTCATCATTCTTTTGTGTAACGTTAAATGTAAATCTATGAGGTGGTTTTCCTTTTGTTTTTCTTTCTGACCGTCTAACAGTATCTATTTCCATTTCTTCATCACTCTCAATTTTACTTGGTCCTGCACCTGTGTCTGCACTTGTTCCTGCACTAGTACCTGGCACCTCTTTATCTTGCATTGCCATGTCTTCACTCCTCAGTCTTTTCACAGTACGTTTGCCACTTTGAATTAAGTCAGTCAATGCGGTTCTTAATGGTATTTGATGCCCAAAAGGAACATCTGCTGCTTCCTGCTTGCTTGCATCATCAAGTATTACTGTTTGACTGTCTCTCCAAGGTTTATCTATTACCTTTATGCTTCTACTTAACACTAATTGTTGTTTCTCAGGCAACCAAATTCTATAATATGAATTCTGAAATCCCAAAATACGACCTGCCTGAGCTCTTGAGGCCAATTTACCATGCCTTTTCTGCTTTGAAACATGCACCCAGCATTTTGCTCCAAAATGCTCTATGTGTTTTACCCTGGGTTTTCTTCCTGTCAGTTTCTCATAGGGAGACATGCCTATTATTCTGTGCACAAGGCGGTTCTGAATGTAAGCAGTGTACAGAATACATTCACCCCAATAGGCGTTATTCATATCTGCATCAGCCAGCATGGCTCTCATTGAATCCTGCAGTGACCGGTTCCTCCTCTCTGCAGTTCCATTGGAGGATGGGCTGAAGGGAGCAGTGAGACTTTGGATTATTTCTTTCTTTTCTAAATATGTTTTAAATGAATTACTGGTAAATTCCCCACCTTGATCTGATTTGATATTTTTGATAACAACCCCATATTGTGTCTCTGTTCTCTGTATAAATGCCTTTAATTTATCTTCTGCTTCACTTTTCTTTTTCAATAAGAATACATGTGTAAATCTGGAAAAATCATCTACAATCACTAAATAAAATCTTGCCCCACCTTTTGAGCACTGGAAAGGTCCAGCCAAATCCACATGTATGAGTTGATAGGGTTTAGTGATAGTACTTTCACAGCTCTTATTGACAGGAGTCACAGTCATTTTTGTTTTATAGCATACCTCACATTCATCCACATGCTCACAATGTGTTAGTTCCAAATCTTGACTATGCTTTGGAGTATTTTTCACTTTCTCAAAATGTGTGTGCCCTAATTTTCTGTGCCATTCATGTATACAGTTTTCGTGTATGTTTTTATTTACTCCTATCCAGGCACACGTGGGTTTATCAAGCTTGCTCTCTACCATATACATTTGGTTCTGTAATTTCCCTTGCATACAGATTTCACCATCTTTTCTTACAAAACATCTATTCCCTTCAAATGTTATTTTACAACCTGTTTGAGCTAGTTTTCTCACCAATAGAATGTTATATTTTAAACCAGAAACTAATAACACATCTGTCAATATAGTTCCCAAATTACTTAACCTGAGCGTGCCTCTTGCAATTGCGTCCTGAGTTGATCCGTCAGCCAGATAAATCTTCTCTTGCACTGGCTTTGATGTGTAAAATAAACTAGAGTCTGTGATCAGGCAATTAGACGCTCCGCTGTCGAGAAGCCATTTAGAGTTAATTAGTTTATTATCCTCCTTAGCAATAAAGTTCACGCTTGGTTTCCGATGTCCAAAGTCCCTGTTACTTCTCTTCTTACTTAAACAATGTCTCTGTATATGTCCCCGGGACCCACAAAAATAACATATTTTATTCTCTTGCCTGTTTCTGTGATATTGTTGTTGTTGTACAGCCTCAGTCTCTTTTATCTCAGTCCTCTTACTCTCTTGTCTCCTATTCCATTCTTGGTGAAGTTTCTGCTCTACAAAGTCCAGAGATAAAGTTCCGTCTGGTAAAGTCTCCAAACTAGAGACCAGTACATCCCATTTTCAATCAAATGAAGATAACAGTATATAGACCATCTGAATGTCACTATGATGTACTCCTCTGTCTTGAAGTTCAGCAAATAATCTACGAAATTCAGCCAGATGCTCTGTCATAGTCACTTCATCTGTAAAACGCATCTGATAAAGCTTCCGCGCTAAACACAGCTGGCTCCCTGCGGTTTGCTGCACATGAGTGGCCCTTAGCTTCTCCCACATTTGATTAGCTGTCGGCTCATTACTCACCAGCAACAGTTGAGAATCAGACAGCCCCAGGGTAATAAAAGCCTTCGCTTTCTCGTCTTTCTTCGTCCACGCTGCTGAAGGAGCTGCCGGAGGGGTTTTTTCTACTATGTCATTCAAATCTTCTTTAATCAGAACTGCTCTCATTCTCCATTTCCAACTGGAGTAGTTTACAGCATTCAGTCTCTCCATCGGCATCCCGGATGACAGGTTTACAGCCATGTTGTCCACTCTTTACTTGCCTCTTTCTTGCACTTTCTTTTCTCTGCAACAACATCACGTAAACGACTCTTGAACCCCTTACTTTGTATGATAAGCTGGGACCATAACCCCTGTCGTTGCGTGCGTATAGATATCATACAAGTAAGAAATTCTAGTGTTGAATAGATCCAGTGAATAAGCCAGGCCAGGCAAGTTTCTTGTAAGAGTCTTTACTGACAAAATACAAAACACAGTTCTCTCACTCCAAATGACTTTCCCCCACACCAGAGCTTCTGCAAGAGCAGCTTCTTATCTACCCGGTTGCCCTTGCCAAGCACCTGCTGGCCTTGAGGAACCTGGCAACCCCTCTGCTCTGCTTAACTCTTTTGCTTCAGGTTTCCTTCTCTCACTGAGAAACCCTGTCTGTGAGTCTCATAACTTGCTTTACTGAACAACAGTGACAGGGGAGGGACTTGGGGGGACTTACCTAACTCCATATCCTAACTCTGTTCTGCAAGTTCATGTGACCTTGCAACCTGGAAGAAGTTACACCAGCTAAAAGGGTGATGCTGAACAGGGTAAGGATCTGCTGTACTTTACATTGGTTTCACTTAAACCAGCACAAATTATGCCAGTTTCCATGACTCAGGATTGTTCCCTAAGACTTAAATTATATGCACACTTATTTGGAAACAAGTTCCATTGAAATCCATGTGATTGCAATGCATAGGATTAGGCTACACGTCAAAGAATGAGAAACAGAGTGAGGATAGGCATTCTTTTTCCCTATTATGGAACCCCGTGGGTTTAATTGAGAAACATTTTATATAATCATACTTCACTTTCTGGAAGAAGAAGCAGGAATTACAAACATAATGGTGGAAAGATCAAATTATCCGTCTCCTGAAGAACAAAGAACAAGAATTTCCATTGTTTAAGAAAAATACTGTTGGACCTTTCTTTTTTCTTCTTAAAACACTGACTTCATGAATAGACCCCTCTCAAGAGACTTTAAAAAATGACAGTCCTAAAAATGCTTCTCCCTCTTTTTTTTTAACAAAGAGAGAGAAAAGGGAGGAAAGTGCTGTACACAGAATACAATAGGCAATTGCTGGGGCTTCTTTTGTGTGCAATGTTTTTTAGAAATATTTTCTTTCATAGCCCTTTGGACAAAATTGTGAATTGTATTACAGATTTAAAGAACCCTATTGCTAAAGCTCACGACCTGGACCTCTTCAATTACCTCAGTGGGTCACTAGAAGTCTTTCTGTTTGTTAGATTGTTCGCCTCTGGTTGAAGTACCAACATATGAAGTCACGGTGATTCACTGGGACAGGAACACAGAATGCTTTGGATTGCAGCAGATATATTTTCTTAGGGGCATACACTTATCTCTTCAAAGCAAAAGGTAAAGGTGTCCCTGCACTTATAGTGCGAGTCACTTCCGTCTCTTAGGGTGACGTCTTGCGACATTTACTAGGCAGACCGTATATATGGGGTGGGTTTGCCAGTTCCTTCCCTGGCCTTTCTTTACCCCCCAGTGTGTGCCAGGTACTCATTTTACTGACCAAGGATGGATGGAAGGCTGAGTGGACCTCGACCCCTTTTACCGGAGATTTGACTTCCTCCTTCCGTTGGAATCGAACTCCGGCCGTGAGCAGAGCTTTGGCTGCGTTAGCGCCGCTTACCACTCTGCGCCACGGAGGGTCTTTCTCTTCAAAGTGTATGCCCCTAAACTGCTACAATACAGAGAAAGTACAGCTCTCTAAAAGTGTACTTAACTAAAGAATTTGTGGGAATCCTAGCGACTGAATGAATGGAACTTTTAGATCTCATTTCTTTGAATGTTGATGCTTAATGTACCCAAAAGGGAGATATTACCAGGCTTGGAAACCCCCAACATTTGCAGAAGTATTTTTTTTAAAATACCTACTCCCCCCCCAGGTCACTAGTGAGTTTACAACAATGTTGCAGGTGTGGGATGGTAGCCATAGCTGCCTTCCACCCCACTTTTTGCTTATTTTGAAATCCTATTGCAGGTTGGGGGGGGCTATGCTGTGTGTGAGAAAGAGTTGCTTATGGCAAGCTTGCAATGTAGTCCACTGTTAATATTACAAGCCAGAGGTAGGATTGAAGCCGGTTTGGATTCACAATCAGAAATTCCTTATACTTGTCAGGCTCTAGCAATGAGCCATCTAAGTAAATTTGGAAGGGTTGTAACTTAATGGTAGAGCCTGTTTTGCATGTAGAAGGGCCCAGGTTCAGTCCCCAGCATCTCCAGGTACGACTGGGAAATACTCTTGCCTGAAATCCTGGAGATCTGCTGCCAGTCAGGGCAGACAACGATGAGCTACATGGACCAAGTGTCTGGCTCAGTACGTTTCTAAAAGAGAAGCCAGAAGCATAAGCCTTTCAAAAACCAGAACACGGATGGAACAATCTAAACTATTCCAGCAGTAGTACTAAGAGGCATAGTGGTTTGGGAAGCATTTATGGAAATGGGCATGCCTCAGTTTGACTTGTTCATTGGCTCTACTAGTACCTTGCCTGTATAAACTGTATGGAGGGAAGATAGTGGCTTAAAATGCAATAATACGTATCATTTTATCTTGCTTGTCACTATGGGCCTTTGAGCCATTTTCTTTTATCTCATCTTTCAATCATTTGTATCTCTGTTTTAATTGAATCATATATGAACTAGCCATTCTAATCCTGTGATTATATGTAGGGCTGGTTGCAGTTTTTGCTGTGTCCCTCAGCAGTTGACCATCAGTGCCCCCTTCACAGGTTTCCTTACAGCTTACTTGGCCTCTCAGATTCTTGTAAGTGTTCTCAACGCATTCTGTTATAAAATGTCCCCCCCAAAAATCAGTAATGGAACTCCACAGGTAAACTGTGAACAGCTTAGATACTGGCATATACATGCATAGTGGCTATTTATAGGTAAAGTAACTACGTGTGTCAGTTACTGCTGCAGTACCTAATTACATGTACTAATACTAGATTATGTCCTCAAAAAGTGTTTTATTATTTTATAGTTGTTTGTTGTATGGTTTATTTTATGACTTGCACCCCACGCTGGTATCTGTATAGATAAAGAACAGGTTATCAATAATTTAAAATAAGAAATACATATACATAAATCTATACGTCTATAATCTATAAATAAATAAGTATAATGGAGGGGGAGGAGCATGAGAAACGGGTACAAAGTGAAACATTCCACTGCTGGTTGCAAAGGTCAAAACACTGCATAAGGTCCTTCCCATAAATAAGAACAATTACCATCCACCACACAGCAACTGTCTGGCAGTTTCTTGGATGTTTTTTGTGTGCAGACAGCCACACATTTACTGTGAAATTTTATTTGAAGGGAAATTTGGTAGCAGCTACAATATGAGTGTATGTGTGTGCCTGTGCACGCACATGCATTGTGTCATGTATTCTAAGCAGAAGTTGATGTTGTCACCAATGTTTGCAATAGTACAAATCTTCTAAAGATGTATAAAGCAGCCTAGCACCAACATTGGCCTCGACTCCGACACCAGAATCGCTCAAGCAGTTTGCTCCTTTCTGCAGTGCAAATCATTGGCAATTGACCTCTTTTGTGCTAGAGAAGGCAGACACAAAGAAAATGGGGACGAGCTTCAAGGTAAACCTAGAGAAATGTTCCAGCATTCTCTGACTTCCCCAGCCTCTTCCTAGGTACACTGGTAGTGAGACCAATAGGATGCTAGGATCAAGTGCTACTTTCCTTAAAAGGGATATTTTAATTTATCTATGTGTACTGTTCCCCAATTAAGGAAATCTTAAGAAAACTGATAATATTTAATGGCTTAATCAGTGGGCAGAGAAATCCAAATATGGAGGAACCACTATGTCCAAGTCCTAATGGGCTAGAAAGTGGGGGCATTTTCTTTCTTCTGTGCATGTCCCCTACCCAATTCTGAGAGTTTTCAGTCAAAAACAATTTCTATAAACTACACTCTCTCCACGACTGTGATAGATTGTCCTCCATCCCAGGGATGTGTTGGGAATCGGGAAGGCTTTGGATACTGCTGATCCATAGCTTAACTGAGCATGCCCCCAACACACCTCCTTCTTGCCCGCTGTTCGAGCACTAGCTGCCAACCTTTCCACAGCCCCTTGTAAGGAGTCTTACAAGGTCAGATCTCTCTGTCCAGTTATATACTTTTTGCTACTGTCCCTTAACCTTTGCTAGATCCAGGGTGCTCCAGCAAGCCTTTCCACCACAATATGATATACACTCACAGGTTCCTGGTGGGAATTGATTCTAGTTTTTGCAATTAGGATTTATACATATATAGTAGCCTCCTCTCCTTTTAGTTGTTGATGGCCATGAACAAGCCTGTCCCAGCCAGGCCATGACTGACATAGAGTTACAGAAGATAGTTCCGCTTGTCATCTAGGATATGATGCCTGTCATCTCTGTGTTTTTTGTTGGATGAAATGTAATTGCTCTTGTGGTTGACATTGATGAATGGTGTTGACTGGAATGCATTCCTCTGATTGCTTCAGTGAACGATGCATACACCATGCTGATTTCTGAGTGACATTAAAAAAAAAATCTGCTTCTTGAAGCAGTGTGATAATTAACCTCTAAACAATGGAATTGCTTTTGGGGTACCAGTATTTCAGCATTTTTTAAAAAAAGTTAGTTGCTTGTATGGGGGTCAAGTATTCTTAAACAGAGATTGAGTGGATAAGTAGATGTTGTAACTTTGTGATAATTCTGATACAATTACACCAGGAATCCTGTTAGAGAACCTGTCTTATCTTAAACAACTGCTGTTTGAACATTCCTCATGCTACTGTCCCAACATAGCCATAAGGAAATGAGCTTGTACCCTCGAAATATTGTGAGCATTACCCCATGATTGAATAAATGGACTGATTGATTTTATGCTTGTAAACTGCTTTGAAAGACCCTCTGTGGCGCAGAGTGGTAAGCGGCGGTAATGCAGCCGAAGCTCTGCTCACAGCTGGAGTTCGATTCCAATGGAAGGAGAAAGGAACTAGAATCAGTTGGCTCTGCCTTTCAGTTACTCTACCTATTTTGGTCTCCCTGCCTTCTGTCCTACTAGACCTAACGGATACCAACCACTACTGCCAAAAGAGATTATGGTTATCTAAGTAATCTGAACAGGGCAAGTGACACACAGAGCCAATGTGGTGTGAGAGTCAGTGTTGTGTAGTGGTTAGTGTCACACTGGAACCTGGGAGACCGGGGTTCAAATCCCCTCTCGGCCATGAAGCTCACTGGACTAACCTTGGGCCAGTCACTGTCTCTCAGCCTAACCTACGATATAGCGTTGTGAGGATAAAATCAGGATGAGAACTAAGCTTGTACACCACCTTGAGCTTCTTGGAGGAGGAAAGGTGAGATATAAATGTAATAATAAAATAAATCAAAAATAAAGGAGAGAGCAAGGCCTAATGAAGTAGTGAGGAAAGAGGCCAATGTGGTATAGTGGATAACCCAAGATGAACAACTGAAGAGCACTTGCAGGGATCAGAAATGTTGATGGCATGGGGATGCAGTAGGGGGAAGGATCTGATGGAGCAGGTCAATGTTAGAACCTTAGCCAGAAGCAGGATGAGCTGTTTACAAAAATAGCTAATGTCTTACCTGAGCTGTAAAAATACTCAGACCTGGAATCTAAAATATGGTCCATGTCCAATTTCTGTTTTTGGTTGCTTTTGGCAGAAAATTTATTTATTTATTTATTAAAGTTATATTCCGCCCTTCCTCCCAGAAGGAGCCCAGGGCAGCAAACAAAGCACTAAAAACACTCTAAAACATCCTAAAAACAGACTTTAAAATATATTAAAACATCTTTAAAAATGTATATTAAAAAGCTTTAAAAACATCTTAAACAGCAATTCAAACACAGACACAGATTGGGATAAGGTCTCTATTTAAAAGGCTTGTTGAAAAAATAAGGTCTTCAATATCTTTGAAAAGATAACACAGATGAGAAATGCATCTCAAGTTTGTATACTGTATCTATTTGTGAAATGCAAACATAAAAGCACCTTCAAAGTAATTAGAACAGCCCCAGGACATCCACCCTTAGAGGCATTTGACAAACTCATTTTTCATCCTGGCTACTCATAATGAGTTACTTCAGACCCCTGCCTGAAACCCTGGACAGCCACTGCCAGTTAGTGTAGACAGTACTGAACTAGATGGACCTATTTCTAGCTTCCTATTTTCCGAGCAACCTCAAGTCTCTTTCTTCTGCCTGTTTACCTTTTTAATTTTTGCTTCCACACACTTAACATTATTTGGCAGGGTTTTCTAGAACTCTCATTTCTAATGTTGTTATTGTATTGACATCTTATCAGCTTCTGGTTTCCTGCTTTTAAGAAAACTCTGCTTCTAGCAGCTGTGGACTGTGTTGCACATGAAGCACAACCTCAAAAATAATGAGTGGGACTAGTTTATGGAGGGGAGTGCAAGTAAGACCACAATATCTATTGAATACTGTTCAGAAAATCAAGTGCTCTCTCTTTCACACACACACACATTAACACAGTCTGAAGCAGTATAGTTACCAGGGATAGGTGGCCTGACTGCTAAATGGGCAGTCTAGGAGTTCGGGGGGGGAGGAGGAAGAAGAAGAAGGCTAGAATCTTCTCATGCTGTTCTAGCAAACAGAGCTCTTGTCCCCCACTTTTTCCCAAAGCTGCTGTTGTCTAGCCAGGCTCTTACTCTATACCCCCTATATATCAGAGGATCAGTTGTTCAAGTCTCCTTTGTTACAGGCTGATCACAGGCTATCAACTCATGATCGGAGAGATGTTAGTCCTGTAACACACCAATGATTGGGTATGTGCTGGTTTTGTGGTGTTCTTCCAGACCAAGGTCACACCAAGGGGCCTAGTTGGCTGCTGTCCCTTGTAGTTCCAAGGAGATTAAGCATTCCAGAGTCAATTCAGGCTTTTAGCAAGTTTTGTTTGGCATGCCAGGCTTTGTGATGATGAAGCCAACATTGCCTCCCCTACCCAGTGGCAGAGTGTTCTTTTCTAAGTTAAATATTCATTCCTCACTCACACCATTTACAATTGATTCATATTACACTGAAGGCACCAAAGACTGGCACACATTTGCAGACAATTCTGTAAAAATGAAAATGCAGTTTATAGAAAGAAAGAGTTTATACTTAGAGGCTTGACTGGAGGTATTACGAGCCTCTTATAAAATAGCACTTATGAATACTTGACATAGAATGAACACACATGAGTGCATACATCATAAAAATATGCCTAACATTAAAATGCACACCATCTGTTTGCTTAACAAGGAATATCACGGTAGAAAAACAAAAGAAATGAATAGGAGACTTCAGAAAGAAAATCTAACTAGGTAAAAAGGTGGAAAACCTCACATGTAAGGATTAGGAGTTGTTCTTGAAGGGACTTGGTTTTAGTTCAAAATGTATCCTTTGAAATTTGCACTTCTCTGAATTTTGTGGTGTTGTCTTCCATCCAAATAAAGTAATGTGTACAAAAATGTGTATTTTAGGGGGAAAGTATGTATATAAATCTATACATTAGTGAAAACAACACAGAAAATTCATTTGATTAGGGAAAATAAAAATTTTGCATACACAAATGTATACATTTGGAGAAAATCACACTAAAATGTTGATAACTTTCCATAAGGACTTTGCTTTTTAAAAAAATTGCAAACTTGATACGGAAATGTGGAGAACTGAATTTAAGATTGGAAAAATGAGAAACTGAAATTGACAGAGTTGTACTATCCCTAGGCACAAACTAGATAAAGAGAAACCACAAATCAAATTATTCCACACACATCTTATAATATCTAATAGGCAATACCTTTGTTATAGTGCCATGATATTCTGCATTTCTGTGCCTCCCTTAGCTTTCCTTTTTTACTTAGCTTCTCACTTGTTACCTTAGCTATATTGAAGTTCTACCAAGCATCTTTTGGTCACAGAAAGATGATTCACTTGTAGAGCAATCCAATTTAGGGGAAGCTGGTGGAAGTGGTGCTGGACAAAAGAAGCCGGTGTAAAGTTCCACCACATCCAGTTGCCGTTCAAGAGCCTCTGGGTTGGCTGAACGCCAGCTCAACTCTGTACACAGGAACTAGAAAGTAAAAGCCTGTTTTCCCAAATGCCCCTACCAGGGAGTAAGCCCTCTCCATTGATTTATATTGCAGTTATTTTCTTAGACCAAACTTTTTCTGGGCACAACTTTTGTGTGAACTGGGACCTGCAGGAGCAATCCAAACACGAGTTGGATGTGGCCTAAGTCCCCTCATCTTGGCCCATCCCCTGACATGCCCACAACATGCCCCTGGAATGCCTCTTTTTGGAGACTTATGCCGGCTTCACTTACACCAATCTTGGCTGAGCTGGGCTGTGCCAGCTGAGCTGAGCTAAGGACTCACACATGTGCAGCCTGGCTGAGCTGGGACCCAGCTGGCTCAGCTGGAAATCCACCACATCCAATTCCCCTCAGCCAGGCATCAATGCAAGTGGGAATGCATCCTCAAGGACAACAGCAAGATTTCTATCTTTATTTGGTCCCATGCTATTGCATTCATTCTAGCACACACTTCATTTCATTGTTTTGTGCGTAGTATAATATGTATGCCTATTTGAATGCAAAATAAAACTCACAGAAGTAGATGTAAATTGCCCTCAATTTGTATTCAAATACAAAAGGGAAACTATTGAAATACAAAATAAGCAGGGCACTAACAAATATGCATGTAAAAGTAAATGTATTCATCTTTGGCAAGGGAGATTTCATAGTTTGTTTTATGGAACCTACCATACCAGGACAATTACATAGAAACTAACAGCTCACCCTCAAGTATTTGTTCTGTGATCTTATGCATGTAATTGAAAAGCCACAAGCATGCCAGCTGTTTTCTCTCTGGTTTATATGAAGATGTAAATAACCCACTACTAAAAGTCATAAGGGCACCAACCGAGATGTTTGCTGATTCAAGAACAATTTATCTCCAAGATAACCTCCTCAAACAACAAATAGCAAACACCCTACAAATATAAATTTGTGGTATCTTGTTTAGAGAAACTATAACCCCAACAAAGATGATTAAAAAGTTATCCTCTTATTCCATCACGACTACTTAGAGAGTTCATATGAACTGCTAATATAGAATACTAATCTATAACAAATGAGAGCTCACAACAAAATATTGAAATGTATCTACAGTGTGTGTCACTCAAATGTGTGGCTGAAGTAGCATCAAAGTTAACTCTGTGTGGATCTTGCTGCAATATTTAAAATAAATAAATAAAAATGTTTCAAATTTTACAAGTCACTCTGGAAGCAAGCATAAAGCTTCTGCATGCAACTGAGTGCTGGATGTGGCCTGGGAGGATGTCTAAGTAGATCAATCTTCAGTGCAACCTGAGGGTTTTGAAGTGGTGGTTGGACTGGGAATCAAAACCGGCTTCAGCCACACCTCTGACCTGCAATATTAAGTTGATTATGCTACAGGGCTGCCATAAACTACTATTAGCATAGCTACCAAACAGCAGTAAGAGTGTAACAGTGAACTACACTGCAGGGTTGTTGTATGCCAGTCTTGTCAGCCCAACCTGCAACTTGGGAATAAAAGCAACACAGCAACACACGGCTTCAGGCCATCCCGCAGCTTGCAGCAGAGGTCTAATATCTCTAGACAACATTGCAGAGGTATGTGTCTCCAGCCTGCAATATGGGGGCAATGAAATATAATTGGAATTTGTATCCGTAAGGCTATTTAAAACACTAAATATGAACAAAGTTAAAAAGACCTGTAATTCTTATCTTTGTTGCTAGCTTTTTTTGGGGGGGGGAGGGGCACTCATGCTCAGTCCTGGTTACATTAATATATTTCATTTTTCTATAGATTTTGCCACATAGCCCTTCCTTCCATCTGTAGAGACATCTGGAACTCACTTCTTGGTGTTAGTTAAGAAGTGACTTATCTAGACAAAGAAATGGTTCTTTCTACACTTTTTAAAACTCTCTGTGTCTCTTCCTCCATTTCATTCTCTCATAGGAGAAAAGAGAAAGAAAGAAACTGACAAAAGTCAATGGATGCAGAGGTATAACTGCCCATCTTACACTTGCCCATTTTACACTCTTCGCTTTTTCCTAATTACACTCCTTGTCTTCTCATCTAGCCTCTCCTCCCAGCTAATCAGCAGCATTTTTTAAAATCTCCTGGCTGGCCTGAGCAATGTTATCATCTTCACCAGCATTTCCAGCCAGCCAATTCTGTGCTCCCTACATCAGTTCTCTTTTCCAGCTGATCCAGTCTTCCAGGGTTACATAGCTATTCTGCCTCAAGCAATGGCGCTAGCCAGGAATTTAGCCCAAGTGTGTGTGTGGGGCGGGAGGGATATGGGGAGATTATATGGTAGGCACACCAGGTCACATATCACTAGTACCAAGCTCCTGCAAGCAAATTCAGGTCAAGCAGGAACCAGGTGGCAGCAAAGCTAGACAAAGCAGAGGTCAAGGTCCAAAAGCAGGGTGGTTAGTGTCAAGAAAACCTGAGTTCAAAATGTGGCAAGGAATCGTGGGGTTTCATTTTGTAGTGTGGGATCCTGACTGGTTAACATTTGGTCTCTGCATTACAGCCATGAGTTGGCAGTTTTATTTGCCAGCTGAGGTTAATCAGGGAGGCCCAAACTCACACCCGCTTATCAGTACAGGCCTGGTTCCATCAAGGTCATAAAGTCTGGGAAGCTTCAAGAACGACGTGCCATTTGGCCGGTGATGATGGGAGCTTACCTCATGAAGAAGCCCAATTGGATAATTGGTTCTGACCTGTTGCTCGGGATTTTGCCATAAGTATGGGCAAGAAATTTTAGATTTAGTTTATCATGCCTAATGGTGTACCTGGGAGGTTCTAGCTTACCATCTACTATCCTGACCATTTCTGTCCCTGAGGAGAGGGAGCTATGCAACTGAAAACCTCTGTGTAAGTATCAGACTAGGTTAGATAGTTTTCTTGTTTTCTGTTGCGACTGAACTCTCTGTATTTTACCTTGCCCCTTTAGGGTGTGGATATTAAGGTATCATTTTGCTGCTGTTAACTGTTTACATATACTCTCTTGTGGTGTAGTGGTTAAGGTGCTGAACTACAACTTGGGAGACCCACACAGCCATGAAGCTCACTGGGTGATCTTGGGCCAGTCACTGTCTCTCAGCCTCAGAGGAAGCCAATGGTAAAACCTACCTCTGAATGCCGTTTACTATGAAAACCCTATTCATAGGGTCACCATAAGTTGGGATCGACTTGAAGGCAGTCCATTTCCATTTTTTCATACACTCTTTAATAAAGCTAATTCTATTTATCAGTGTGTGTTCATTCTGGGAGAGGGTTGGCTCTGAATCTGGTACCTTGGGCCACTGACCACAGATTACTGTGTATTTTTGGATATTTGCCTAAGGCTCCAGAGCAAGGAGTGGCGGTTTGGCTCTTGTTTCTTGGAATCCCTGGCAAGGTTGTTTTGGAGTCCGAGTTTCCCCTGACTCAGAGTGGCTAGCCGGTTAAGGGGTGATGGCAGTCTACCAATCCTGCAGGGTGTTGTCGGATTACTTTGCCTTGTGAGGGGGAGATAGTTGCCAGGATCACTTGGCCTGGGTGGGGAATTGGCTTCTGGGACAGTGCAGAGTGCCAAGGCATTGGCACCCGGGCATCACAGTTAGCACTCCAAGTGGCAACTAGACATATTTATCTAACAGCCATCAGATCTGCACTGAGCATCATGTAGGACTGCAGTTTTTTTCTGAGCAGCTAACCCCACCTGTGATGAGTTGAGCCTCGTACTCTTAGAGGGACCCACCCTGTTTGATAAGTTGCTGACTCTAGCATCACTAGAGAGCCAGAGTTCTACTCTGGCCTCTGAGGCTCAGGAGGGCAATGTGACCTCTTCAGGTTAAAGAGGTGCAGACAACATAGGCTGCTGTGGTGCTGAGACTCCTGAGGAATCAAGGATGCCAAATGTTGGCTCTGTGGGCAAATCCATGGCCTCTTCCCCTGAGGATGGGGAGTCAGACCACTGGGTCATGGCATGAGCATGCTCAGCCCTTGGTGAGCTGTCCCCACACACCCCTAAAGAATTTCTTGTACTTCTGCAAGGCTTAAGGTTTCTTCAAGCTTGCTGATACCTTCCTGGTGTGTGTGTGTGTGTTTGGGTGTGTGTTTGGGTGTTTGGGCCACATAAGATTTGGAATCTGTGGAAACAGCTCAGTTTTAGTAGATATGATGGTGACTCTATAATTCCTGGGCTCTTGCTAATTTTTAAGGGTTATGTTGATAGCACCATTATAACCCTATCCCTTTCTGTCATTTCATGGTAAAAGGTACAGCCCTCTTTCATAAGGGTGTCATGTCTTCACTTTTCTTTGGTAGAATCTGAAGCTGCTGTATCCATTTTTAGGTAAGGATTGCCTATATGCTCTCTTCACAGTCTTTGGTGAAGTTGTTTGTGCCAAAGAGTGCTTTTGAAGAAGTATCTATGGGGAAATGTGTTGGGCTCAAAAACATACTTTTGTGCATCTGGATGATTCCGCACCCCTTTTTTCCTGTTGCAAGTTTTTTTGCTTCATTTCCTGTTACTGAAATTGTGCTTGAACATGGAGCAAAATGTAGCTTCTGTGTTGTTTGCTGTTATATAAATGTATAGACTGCTTCATAGCATAAAGCCATCAAAGTGGTATACAAAATAAAAACAGAATAAAACACATAACACAAGCTCCAAAAACAATAAGAACACCCATACAAATTGCAGAAACAACCATTTCACCAGATATAAAAATGATTCTCTATAAATGACTGGGTGACACCTCAGGGAAAGCTTTCCTAAACAAATCTGTCCTTTCAAATTAGAAGGTGGCAAACCTTTAGAATTAAGGTGGAGCTCCCACGTTCTCTTTTTGGAGGGGGGATTTGTATTGGAAAAGCTTAGCTGAAGCACATATTTTAAATGTCAGAAATAATAGCAAGTTACCCAGTCCACTCCCCTGAGTAAAGGTTAGTGCTCATCTTCTTACCCTGGAGATTCACACTACAACATTGATCACCCTACCCCACCCTCTGTCAGGATTTTGTGACGGCCATGGGCATGTGGGGCTTGCAGCTCAAAGAAAAATGTCCTCCTCCTTTGCTTATTGAATATAATAAGGTATAATATATCAAATGCAAGTGCTGTCATTCATATTCCTATCATGCCAGGTTTAAGAACTGGCTACAGTGGCATTTTTTTCTCCCGTTCTCTCTCTTTCTAAGAGTCATAAAGGATTGGGTGTATAAAAATGTGAAGCACAGTGAAAGCAAGGACCTGTCTCAAAAAGCTAATGCGTGCAACCCTTGTAGTGACCAATATCCGACTACGCACATATTTATAACAGCCTTGTAATTTAAAACCTTGTATGCAAAGGGCTTCAAAAGAACTTTCTTGCTGGATCAAGCTTAAAGTGCTCACAACCTGCCTGGCAAGCATCCATAATTGACATGCTTGCTTTGCCCTCCCACTGGGTTTGAGTACAGTGACAAACGCAGAGTTGAGTTTTAAACAGAACAGCTCCCAACGTTGTCATTATTTCTTAATACGAATAGCAGGCTGCAAGCACCGCTTCTCATCTTTCTCTCTCTCCTCTTCAAATGCAATTAGCAAAGCTGGATGTACTAACAGTGCTGGCTTTTTTTTCTCCACCACCATCACATTTGAAATATCAGCCTAGAGATGCCAGAATGCATTTTCACGTACAGCTGGTATTTCAGCTGATGGGCTCAGTAAGGCAGATTTATAGTTATTTCTACCTCTGTATTAATTTCCTTTTACAAAGCACTAGACACATTCACAGCCACTGGCTGCCATGTGCAGCATTTTCCTTTCAAAAACAACTCTTAAGAATCATTGTTTGTCACATCTTGGAGAGCGGAATTAGCTTCAGGAAGATATTAGGCCTGTAGTTAATAATTTCTAACGCCCTCCTTTTTCTCAAAATCCCTCCCCCTTCTCTGTTTCTTTCTGTCCTGGGGCAATCTTATGTTGTTTATATTGTTTATGTTCAATATGAGACATACATGTCTGCTCATTGTCTAATGGCTGCACATCAAAACCATGTCCCTTTGGGAGGGAAGTGGAAAGCTCATTCATCTTTATTATTAGGAGGCCATATTTGCATATTTTTGGCGTTGTCATCAGTGCTGACAATGTAACCACTGTTTTTGCAGGAAGTCTGCCCTGTTTTGTAGTCTTCTCACGGATTCTGATAGCAAACTGTTGCAGTGTCAATACAGGTCTTATCACATTACACATTTGGTTGGGGATAGATTGATTAATCTGTAACAGTAATTGAAATGTTTAACACAAAGATCAGCATAGTGTTTTTTTTTCTTTTTGCAATAAAAAACAGTATTTCCTGCATACCATTTAGAACAATCATTTCCCATCAATGAAAGCAGCTGGCTTTTCCCAAGAAGCTTACATGTTTCTCCCCCTGATCCTTATTATCCTCACAACCACCTTGTGATGCAGAATAGGCTGAGAGATAGAACTTGCCCAAGGTCACTTCATGGCTGAGTGGGGATTTGAACCTGTGTCTCCTCAGTCTTAGTCCAGCACTCCACACTGGATGTCGGATGGCCTGCCTGTGCTGAAGTTGGCCAAAATGCATAGCCTTGCAGGAAATGCAGATTCACAAACACCCGCCTTAAGGATACGCGGGTAGATAGACTAATATTCAGAGAGCTATGTAATGCCTTTGTTTGATAAATATATTCACTAATAGGCAAACAACCTGGCAGTTCAAGAATGTACCTATAGCCCACAGATACTTCTATCAAACTTTTAAAAGCAGGGAAATTGGGCAGCTACAGTGCATGCACCAGGGGAGCAGGAGACCTGGCCTACTCTCTGAGATATTGTACTGCCCTACAAATTTGTCAAAATGCAAACCCAATTTGGGTTGGTCTTTAACAGTCCAATCCACTTCCTGTGTAGCTTGGAAGAATTTGGTAACATGAAGAGATTCAGAGGGGAAGCCCCTTTCCTTTCCAAAAAGAAAACTTTGTGAACAGTATCATTCTTTTTCAGGGTTTCTTCCATCTTTTTATTCTGTAGCAGGCACATGTACCCTCCCACCCAAATTTAAGCCAAAGCTGTGCCTGCCCACATCCACATCAGACGTTTATTTCACTTTAGACAGTCATGGCTTCTCCCAAAGAATCCTGGGAAGTGTAGTTAATGAAGGGTGCTGAGGGTTGCTAGGAGATGCCCTGTTCCCCTCACATAGTTTCAATCAGAATGACTGACTATTAAACTACTCTTGCTACTGGAGCTCTGTCAGGGGAATAGGAGTCTCCTCTCAGCAACCTTCACAAACTACACTTCCCAGGATTCTTTGGGGAAAGCCATGACTGAAGTGAAATAAAGGTCTTCTGTGGGTGTGGCTCCCTGATAAGGCAAGCCCAGCAGCTGTGAGTATGGCTTTTAGAACAGTGACAGTTGGTTCTTACTGAGCATGCCTGGCATTATCATTGAGTCCAATGCTTAATTTCTTAAATTAATTAAAATTCAGCCAGGCATTTTTTAACTTTTAAACTGCAGAAGATGAAGGTCAGAGTATGGGGCAAGGTCAGTGCAAGGATTACAGGTACTCTGCGAGCATGGCTGATTTTTAATGAATTTCAACAGATTATGAGAACTCTGACAGAAAAAAGTCCAAAAGGGGTCTGGTTTATTTCTCTTTTTAACTTTGAACTCTCAATTCTCTCTGATTGTTTTGTGAAGCGCCATGAAAATTTAGAGGGTTGCTAACCAAGCGTTTCTGAGTTCAGGACTGTAAATTTTGTAAGGTTTTGTTTTGAAATGAGCTTATGGGAAGCATCAGAATGGCATGGGGGTATTTTCAATTTAATATTGCAGAATGCTAAAAATCCATGCTGGCTATATATAGTATGCAGCCACTCTTTTGACTGTATAATATGTTTTCATGGCACATCATTAATTCAGTCTCCATTTAAGATTAGTTCCATAAATGCTATGAATTTCACTGGATGGTCATGTTACACTTGGTAGCATATTTTATTTTTTAGATATGAAATATAGAAACTTTATTTATTTATTAATTAATTATTTGATTTATATCCCTCCCTTCCTCCCAGCAGGAGCCCAGGGCTACAAACCTGTGTTAGCAATGAAAAATCTTGGCATGTGCACATGCCCAACCATCCTGAAAGACAGCTTTAGATGCTGGACAGTTGTATAGGTCAGATTTAGCTGTAATGTCACAGGAAATGACTTGCATCATGGCAGCTAATGGCACTGCTTAGCACTGCTTAGCAAAACTGAAACCACTTTTTGTTGGCATAATCTCAACCCTCCCCTATTCCCCCCATAAGGAACAGTGGTTTAGGACTGTGCTGCTTAAGGCCTGCAGAGCTGTCACTTGCTCTAAAGTCTGGCAACTTCTGCTAATCCTCTTTGAAAACATAGGGTCCAGAGGAAAACATTTTAAAAATACTATGCTTGGCCTCAGATGTCACAAGATTGGTTCAAGGGAAATTTTCTCTTAAATGGGAATTACAAGGCCAGCACCAAAGTGCAATGGGCCTTCAAGCACCAGACTGTGACACTTAAAGGTGGTAGCAGTGATGTAGCAGCACTACTGCTACCACCAGGGGCCTTAAATAGGCCTCACTGTGTTAGCGCACTGGTCACATATGCCTACAATAATTCAAGATGGCAGCAAGGGCATATTGATGTGGGAAGTGGGGCAGCCAGCTCACACTGGTGATGGGGACATGTTGCCTGGGAGGGTGGCTTCAACTCTCCAACCTGATGCTAGCATAGATTACAGAGTGAGAGCTGCACCTGCCCAGCCACAGGGGCCTATGTCAGCCACAGGGGCCCTTGGCCAGTGCCCAACCTGGCTGCCCACTGATGCTGGGCCATGGAATTATAGTAGTTGAGCCCAATCCTATTACTTGCAATTTTATCCTTGCGTATATATATATATAAAATGGGTATTTATTTATTTATTTATTGTATTTGTATACCGCCTAGGGTTGCCAGGTCAGAAGCATCCCAAAACTTGAGATTTCAGGGGCGGGCCCGAATGATGTCACGGGGCGGGCCCGAGTGATGTCACGGGGCGGGCCCGAGTGATGTCATTAAGCATGATACATTAAACATCAATCACAGTTGCTTGGAGCGTACAATTAAAAAATATATCTGACTGGAAATTAAGCTAGACATCTTAGCTAAAAGATGGAGCCTGGGTAGGGAACATTTAATCTAGCCTACTTGCTTTCGGCAAGAATGGTCTAAGTGCTTTCAGGCCACGCCAGTCACCAGAAGGTCACTGTAGGTAGAAAGGAGCCTAGTGTTGTGGAGATGTTAGATGGAAGCATTCAGGAGTAAAGATGGATGCCCCTGAAGGCTGCAATTCTAAACACACGTACTAAGGGACTAAGCCCCCATAGAACTCAACAGGACTTACTTCTGAGTAGATATAGTTTGGATTGTGCTGTTGGTAAAGCTTGACTAGAGATCCTCTGCAAAGACATCCATATCCAAGCAGGGTTGGCAACCCTTTGCCTGGAATGCCCTGCCCTTACCTTTTAATGTGACTGCTCCAACCTTCTTTACAGATTTGACCCTTCACTTCAGAGAGAGGTCTTAGAAATGAGTAAGAGTAAGAAGATTCTCTACCCTTTCTGTCTGCATAGATGCCATCAACCTTCCCCTGCGCCCAGCAAAAGCTCTTGGCCAGGCGGAATGCAGTGGTATCTCATAGAGGACACCCTCCCCTTTCATGGGGTGTATGATTTGTCCTGGCCCAGAGCAGATTTTGGGGTGGGCACCCCCAATTCCTTATTTTTCCTGTATGACCTTTTCTGCTTTGATTTTGTATAGATGCCCTCTTCTGTGCCCTGCGCCCAGAAGAAGCTCTGGGCCAGGCAGGACACAGTGGCATCTCATAGAGGATACCCTCCTCTTTCCTGGGGTATATGATTTGTGCTGTCCCAAAGCAGATTTTGGGGTGGGCACCCCCAGTTACTTATTTTTTTCTATGTGTTATTGTCCATTTTGATTTTGTATTGATGCACCCGTGCATGCCCGGTGCCCAGCAGAAGCTCTGGGCCAGACAAGATGCACTGGCATCTCATAGAGGACACCCTCCCCTTTCCTGAGGTATATGATTTGTCCTGTTCCAGAGTAGATTTTGGGGTGGGCACCCCCAGTTACTTATTTTTTTCCTGTATGTTTTGGTCTGCTTTGATTTTGCATACATGCCCTCCTCTGTGCCCTGCGCCCAGCAGAAGCTCTGGGCCAGGCGGGACGCAGTGACATCTCATAGAGGACACCCTCCCCATTCCTGGGGTATATGGTTGTCCTATACTAGAGCAGAGTTTGGGGTGGGCACCCCCAATTACTTATCTTTTATGATCTTATGACAACATTATGTATTTATGATAATATCAGAAACCTGATGATTTTTATTGCATGAATGTATTGTTATTCTTGACGGGGAGAGTCCCCCGAACACAGTGATATATCATACAGGGTACCCCAACATATATTTTGGGGTTCAGAGACATGTTAAGTTTGGTTTGAAGTCGCTGTAGTTGTCAACTCTTCTTTTTTAGTGTTTTGAACTTTCAAGCAAATAAGGAACTGGGAACCAGGAGCCAACTTCAGCGTCATATCAGTTAAATAGATTAAACAGTCATGGGGGGTGGCTGATGTTTTGGTGTATATCTTGGGAACCAGACCACCTAGAAACTTATTATTATTATCTTTTTTTTAAAGTGAAGCTGAGAGTCTGGAGATTAAGGTGTGCTAGCCGGAGAGCCGGAGGGCCCCCAAAAAACCGGAGACTCCGGCCAAAAATGGGAGATCTGGTAACTCTAATACCGCCCCATAGCCGAAGCTCTCTGGGCGGTTTACAGCCACTAAAAACATCAAAAACAAACACAGAAATTTAAAACACATCTTTTAAAAACAATTTAAAACACAATTTAAAAAATTTGAAAATTTTAAAAACACATGCTAAAATGCCTGGGAGAAGAGGAAAGTCTTGACCTGGCGCCGAAAAGATAACACTGATGGCGCCAGGCGCACCTCATCTGAAAAATCATTCCACAATTTGGGGGCCACCACTGAGAAGGCCCTCTCCCTTGTTGCCACACTCCCAGCTTCCCTCTGAGTAGGCACCCAGAGGAGGGCCTTAGATGTTGAGCGTAGTGTACGGGTGGGTTCGTATCAGGAGAAGCGTTCCATCAGGTATTGTGGTCCCAAGCCGTGTAAGGCTTTATAGGTTGAAACCAGCAAATTGAGCTCGGAAACATACAGGCAGCCAATGCAAGTGGGCCAGAATTGGGTTTATATGTTCGGACCGTCTGGTTCCTGTTAACAATCTGGCCGCTGCATTTTTCACAAGCTGCAGTTTCCGAACCATCTTCAAAGGCAGCCCCACGTAGAGTGCATTGCAGTAATCTAACTTGGAGGTTACCAGAGCATGGACAACTGAAGCCAGGTTATCCCTGTCCAGATAGGGGCGCAGCTAGGCCACCAACCAAAGTTAGTAGAAGGCACTCCCAAGGCTACCTGAGCCTCAAGTGACAGAGATAGTTCTAGGAGAACCCCCAAGCCATGAATCTGCTCCTTCAAGGGGAGTGCAACCCCATCCAGGACAGGTTGGACATCTACCATCTGGTCAGAAGTACCACCCACTAGCAGCATCTCAGTCTTGTCTGGATTGAGCCTCAGTTTATTAGCCCTCATCCAGTCCATTGTCGCAGCCAGGCACTGGTTCAGCACATTGACAGCCTCACTTGAAGAAGATGAAAAGGAGAAATAGAGTTGTGTGTCATCAGCATACTGATAGCAACGCACTCCAAAGCTCCAGATGACCAAACCCAATGGTTTCATGTAGATGTTGAACAGCATGGGGGACAAAACTGACCCCTGTGGAACCCCATACTGGAGAATCCAGGGTGCTGAGCAGTGTTTCCCAAGCACCACCTTCTGGAGCCGACCCGCCAAGTAGGAGCAGAACCATCGCCATGCAGTCCTTCCCACTCCAAACTCAGCCAGTCTTCCCAGAAGGATACTATGGTCGATAGTATCGAAAGCCGTTGAGAGATCAAGAAGAATCAACAGAGTCACACTCCCCCTGTCTCTCTCCCGACAAAGGTCATCATATCGGGTGACCAAGGCTGTTTCCTGCCAAAACCAGGCCTGAAACCCGACTGAAATGGATCCAGATAATAGATCTCATCCAAGAGTGTCTGGAGCTGGCCCGCAACCACTCATTCAAGGACCTTGCCCAGGAATGGAACATTTGCTACTCGCCTATAGTTATTAAGGTTTTCTGGGTCCAGGGAGGGTCTCTTCAGGAGTGATCTCACTACTGCCTCTTTCAGGCAGCCAGGGACCACCACCCCTCTTTCAGAGAAGCATTAATCACTTCCCTGGCCCAGCCGGCTGTTCCATCTCTGCTAGCCTTTAATAGCCAAGAAGGGCAAGGATCCAGCACAGAAGTGGTTGCACGAACCTGTCCAAGCACCTTGTCAATGTCCTTAGGCTGCACCAACTGAAACTCATCCAAAAAATCGGGACAAGGCTGTGCTGTGGATATCCCACTTGATTCACCTGCTACAAGTTAGGAAAAAGTGTTCTGCATGTGCTCTGACTGACCCACAAGCCTTGGGAAGCTATTAACTTGAATTTAAATAACAAGATAAACATGCTTTATTCTTATTTTTTTTAAAGTTTCCTAGATACAAAACAATATAAAACCAAAGTGTTCTATACATGTATTATATTGATAGTATTTTTTCTACTTTTAAATGGTTTATGCAAATGACAGTATAAAAAAGAAATTTATAATAATATGCTGCCTTTTAGGGTTAAGTCTTTCCAAAGTGGGCCACAAACAATATACATTTTTGTTTTAATATGTGGTTACCAGTCTAGCATTATGATGTGCACACACCTTTCCTTATTTATTAGCAGGCAGGTGGAAGAATAATAAAACTAGTTATCGATGGCAGGGCTGGCTCCAAAGGGCGGCCAGGTGGAGCCCTGGCCGAGGGCCCCTGGTGATACAGGGGTCCCTGAGGGGCCCTTCCAATCTGCTTCCGCAATTCATGGGTGGATTGCTGCTGCGTATCGCAGGGTGGGAGCTTCAGAGCCCCCGCCATTCCCTCGCTGAACCTACCTTTCTCAGCTGTGTTGTGCGACTGCCGCCATCTCGGCTGATGGCACACATGCGTGCTATGCATGCACATCCCTGCCATCAGCCAAGATCGTGGCAGAGACTTCAGCCCCTTAGGGAAACCTCAGCTGCCATCTTGGTTAAGGTCAGCGCTGCGCGTGCACACAGCAGAGCCGAATTGCGGATGGGGAGCGCTGGGGCCCGGGGTAGGCTTGTGCCCAAGGGCCCCGGCATGCCTGGGGCCGGCCCTGATAGATGCTAGTCTTTTAAGAGCTGTGCAGTATTTGGCTCATATTTCTACGTAGTGTACACATTTGTACATTTTATATATGAATTGTTTCAAGCTATACAGAATTTAGGTTTAATACAGAATGTGAATGCCACAAAATTGGATGTCATATGTAAGTTATCACAAATGAAATAAAATTTAGGTTTCTAAAAGTTTATTTAGATTTGTAAAACTGACATACCATTCAACATCACTATATAAAACATACGGCTATGCCTTTTGATGGTTTAGGCTACAAACAATGGCTAGCATACATAAAGCGCTAACATCTATGCATTTTTCATAGTTTAGCCTCTGTCTAGATGACTTTGAGTCCAGCAGTGCAGTGGCAAATTCAAAAGCGCAGGGTCCCGTCATGATATTTATTTATTTTATTTATGGAATTTATTAGTCGCCTATCTGGCTGGCTGTCCAGCCACTCTGGGCGACGTACAACATAGGCATACAATATGTAGGCATTAAAAATTTAAAAACAATGAAGATAAAACCTATCCCACCCCAAAAGCCTGCCTGAAGAGCCAGGTCTTCAAGGCCCGGCGGAATCTCATCATAGAAGGGGCATGGCGGAGATCATTTGGGAGGGAGTTCCACAGGGTGGGGGCCACAACTGAAAAAGCCCTCTCTCTAGTCCTCACCAGTTTGGCTGTTTTGACTGATGGGATGGAGAGAAGGTCTTTTGAGGCTGATCTTGTTGGGTGGCATAGCTGATGATGCTGGAGGCGCTCCTTTAGATAGACTGGGCCGAAACCGTATAGGCACCTGGTTGGCCACTGTGAGAACAGGATGCTGGACTAGATGGGCCACTGGCCTGATCCAGCAGGCTCTTCTTATGTTCTTATGTTCTTACAACACTGGAGTTTAGTCCTGGCGAATGCTAAAGCTTTTATCCTGGAAGTGCCTAGCAAATTCATTATAGCAGGCCTCAGATGGTTCTACCATGTCCCTGGGGCCAGAGTTTAATAGCCCCTGGACAATGCTGAAGAGCTCCACTGGGCGGCAGAGTGATGATTTGATAGGGGCAGCAAAACAAATCAGTGGTAGAAACATAAAAAACACCAATGACTTTCTATTCAGCTGTTTGTCTTCAATCAGTATTTTTGCTGCTGCAGTTAAGCTGTCTCTGCCACTAAACAATCAGCAGCAGTGGGACATGTGCAGTGTGACTCATGAGCCGGCAAGAAGCAGTTTTGGACAAGGTTTCCGAACAAATTTCAGTTCAAGTGAAACTTCAGTGTGAATTTGGAGTTTCCTTTTTGTGTAAAGTACCCATGGAATTTCATGGAAAGCAAATAAAGTTTGCCATAGCTCAGTGGTAGAGCATCTCCTTTGTATGCAGAAGGTCCCAGGTTCAATCCTTGGCATTTCCAGGTAGGGCTGAACCATGTCAGAAACCCTGGAGAACCACTGCCAGTCAATGTATATAGTATTGAGCTAGATGGACAAGTGGCCTGTCTCAATATAATCCAGCTTCCTATGAAGCTTTGATGAGATCAGATATATTTCTTGGTGTGTATAGTTTTCAAATACCTATCAAAATCAGGATTCTTGCAGGAGGGATGTGCTTTTAATGTGTGTATGCATCCTGTCAGAACAGGATATCGGACTACATGGGCCTTTGGCCTGATCCAGCACACCTTTTCTTATGTTCTTTTTTTAAAAAAATACATGTTTCTCCTCAAAAAAGAAGCACTTTGGGTCATCAAATGAATGTGATAAGCAGCAAAGTCAATATAAAATAGAATTATGTATTTATTTACAAAAGATACAGAATTCATAGGGTGTTTCAAACTAATCTAATTATTGTTAAATTGAAAACATTAGGTAAGCGCATAGGAAAATAGTTCTCCCCATATCTAGAAAATTTACTACTCAGAAAAATGTATTTAGTGTTCTTAGCCAATAGTTTTTTGACTGTAAAATGTTGAGAACAATCTTGATTGTTTTAACCACCATACTGCCCTTGTGAACTATTTGATCACTGTCGAAGTTAGAAAGTAAACAGGGCAGAATAACATTTCCTATATAAAGGATTGTGCATCCTCATTCTTTATTTTCAACAAGTGCAGAGTTTGTAAAACAAACTTTGTGCTAAATGTGAATCGTGGGTTTAGTTTCAGGTGATTTTATAGTTTGTTTAACACTCTCAATTCCATCCCGTGTGTAAAGCCTTCCACTTGGCTGCTTTAATGTTTCATTGTAGGTTTTCAGATGCTCTTTTCTTCGTACATTAATGCTTTCGAGATCTGTTCAGCTGTGCGTACCGTAAGAGGCATTCAACACAAAATTCAAATACAGCTTCCTAAAAAGGAAAATGAAGGGACTGATGGAGATGGCTGGTGTGTGGGCATGCCATTTTGCAATTTTCATTATGAGCATGTGAGAAGAAAAATGCTTCATTTCTGTTAATGGTAATAGCTGTGTAATGGTTCATGAAAAGAAGTGCAAGTACCAGTGCAGTGTATATGTGGGTGTACACACACACTACATGCAATTAGTTGTGATGAGGGCTGAATCTTCATGTTTACAAGATTTTAAAAATTGCCTTACAGAGCAATCCAACTCAGGGGAAGCCAGCGAAAGTTGTGCTGGAGCAAGAGAAACCAGTGTAAAGTTTTGCCACATCCAGTTGCCATTCAGGAGCCTCTGGTTTGGCTGAATGCTGGCTCAGCCAGGAGCTGCACACAGGAACTAGAAAGTAAAAGCCTGCTCACCCAAATACCACTACCTGGGAGTAAGCCCTCTCCATTGACTTCTATTGCAATTATTTTCTTAGATTGACCTTTTTCCCAGGGTAACTTTTGCCTGGATTGGGACCTGTAGGAGCGCTCCAAACATGAGATGGATGTGGCCTCACCTCGGCCTCTCCCCTGACATGCCCCCAACATGCCCCTTGTTCAAGCCTTACGCTGCCTTATGCCAGCTCCACTTGCGCCAGTGTTGCCTGAACTGGCTGGGTCCCGGCTAAGCAGGACTGACCCAGCTGAGCTGGGCTGAAGGACTAACGCCGGCATAGTCTGGCTGAGCTGGGACCCAGCTGGCTCATCTGGAGATCCGCCGCATCCAACTCCCCTTGGCCCAGGGTAAATGCAAGTTGAATTAAATGAAATACATTTTTATTTTAACTTTTTTCCCACTATATCTTAAGTTTGTGTTAGGTGGGACTGTAAAACATTAGAATGTGCAAAGCACCTGGCTGTTGTTTTTCCTTCATTCTTACAATGCATCCATAGGAGTTAGGAAATTTATTATTATTATTTGAGCTTAGATTCAAAGGGGGAAACACAAACCTGTGAATAAGAAGCAGTACAGCTCATAGGCAGATAATTGTTCTTTGTTTGTTTAGTGCAGAATGCTGCAGCATGATTGCTGACGAGAGTGAGACCCTATCAGCACATAATACCTCTGCTCTGAAATCTGCACAGGTTGCTGATTTGCTGCCAGGCCAAGTTCAAGGTGTGCTTTCCACGTTAAGGGTTCCACACAGTACTTGTTCTGCTCTTGTAAGAAATTTATCCTTTAGTGTGGCAGCACCTATGCTTTGGAACTTCCTGCCTACTGACATGAGGCAGGCGCCTTCATTGTACACATTTTAGCACCTGCTAAAACCATTTTTGTTTAGGCAAGCCTACCCAGGCATGTAGAAGCTAATATGTTTGTACCTGTTTTTAACTCATGGTTGGTTTTATTATTTTGAATGTTTTAAATGCCTGTATTTAACTGTTTTTGCCAATAATTTTATTGTTTTAATTCCTTGTATAAACCACTTTGAGTGGTTTTTTTACAATAAAGCGGTACATAAATGTTGTAGATAAAATACATAAATTTAGGCATAAAGAAATCTACCTTATACTGAGTTAGGCCATTTGATACCATCTAAGTCGGTATTGATGACATGGACTAACGTTGACTCTCCAGGATTCCAGGCAATAGTCTCTTTCAGAGATTGAATGCTGGACCTTTGCATGAAAAGCATGTGCCCTACCACTGAGCTATAGCCCTGTTTTTTAAAAAAATATCTTTTAAAATTGTTCTTTTCAATTCACTAATGAATGCACAGCATATTAAGGCAGATCCACACTATGCATGTAAAGCACATTCAACACATACTTGAAGCACATGAATCACAGAAACATGGGAACTATGGTTTGTTAAGGGTGGTGGGAACTATAACTATGAGGGGGAAACTACACTTCCCAGATTTCTTTGGAGAAAGTCATGCTGTTTAAATGCAAGTTGAACATGCTTTAAATGTATTGTGTGGATCTACTTAATAAACTTTGCCTCCATGTAAATCATTTTAATTATTTTTAAATTGTACTCAGCTACAATTTTAACTGGGTGAACATGGGCTACTCACCATCTCTCAACCTATTCTGCCCCTCAGAGTGAAAACAACAGAGAAGGACCATGGCCACCCCACAGAAAAAGGGCACACTTAAAATGTAGAGGGAATAATAATGTACAACCATAATATGAAATCAGATGCATATCAAGACATAGTATGAAGAAATATTTATATAAGCATGAATGTCAAAGATGTTTATTATTCACACAACCTGTAAAGATATTTATAGTGCAATCATATGCATGTTTCCTCAGAAGCAAGTCCCCATGTATTCAATGGGATTTACTCAAAGGGAAGCATGCACAGGACTGAAATTCAGTGATAAGGAACTTCACTCACCCAATTCAAAATTCAGAAATATGCCACTTTGTGCTGTTTTGCAACTGTTTTATACTTGTTTTATGGTTACTGGATTTTAAATGGTTTTATTTCCTGTTGTGAGCTGCCATGGTTTCCAACCCTATCTCACAGGGTTGTTGGAAATATTGCATACACATGCACACTGGAGCTGTAAAAATACATACACCCCATATAACAGTTTATTGTCAAAACCAGTTGGCCATTGCAGATTTTTTTTAAAAAAAGTATTCGTTTCCTGCCAAATAAAAGCAGTGACACTTAAGTAAGCCCTGCCTAACTGCTTAAAAAAAAAAGGATCAGAGCAGGAGAGAAAGGATTACAACACAATCCTTTTCTATGTTTACTCAAAGGTCCCATAGATTTTCAGCACAATCCTAACAATGTTGACTCAAAAGTAAGTCCTACTGAATTCAATGGGGTTGACTCCTAGATATGTGTAATTAGCATTGCAGCTTTACTCCCAGAAAAGCTTCATATTGGGAAGGTTTTCAAAATGAGTTATGAATAAGACAAATAAACTGCCCTCTTCAACAGTCCAGTACAATTTTAACTTGTTTGACTCTTTAATTAGAAAAGTATAGCACTGCAGCATTTACACTTTTTAAAGCCTCTGTTTAAAAATTAATTGAAAGATAAAATGTATAATATGCCCTTTTTGAAAGTAATTAAAACAAACTATGCATGCACACTTTTATAATAATTATGACTAAAATTGTATACTGTAGTATGCCCACCAAGATCCTGCAGTGATCTTCTGTTGTAGTGCAATCCTATGAATGTTGACTCAGAAGCAAGCCCCAATCCTGTACAGAGAAAGTACTCTTTATGGTGCTGAAAGCTATATATTTACTGAATTCCTGATGTGAGACAAGCAGGAAAGGGAAACTGTTTTCAGAACTTGAAATGGGGTTAGGTATTGCCTGGGCATCAACAAATTTTGTCAATCACAACCCTGACTTCACTTATTGGCTAAAAACCTGAAAGGGCAGGGATTAGAGCAGCCAGTACTAACAGAAGTTGTGGGGGGCAGTGGCTGACATTTTGGTTTATATTTTTTTGAATCAGACCACCTAGAAACTTTTTTTAAAAAATGAAAGCTAAGAGTTTGGAGATTAAGGTGACTCACCCAGAGTCCCGGAGAGGACCCCCAAAAACTGGAGTCTCTGGGTGAAAACACGAGACCTGGCATCCCTAAATACTTTAGGGTATCTTCTGTCCTGGCACTGATGAAGACTGAGACCTGCTTAGCTTCAGAAAGGTTGCTGCATTATTATGTCTATTCATACCATGCCCTGGGATGTTCTGAAACAGAAAGTTATACTCCTGCCTTCTCCTTTTCTATTGTTAGCTTAGCGCATTGCTTCTTCATTCAGTAAGAAGTAGTAACAGAGATGCTGAATCACATGTCTGTATTTACTCAGAACATTGATAGGCCTGTAACATAATAATATCTGGTTGACACTATCCCATATCCTATTTTCTCCTTTCTCTCTCTCTCATTTCTTTGTCAAATAGACTCCTTTATTCAACTGATTCCAGAAATGTGGCTGTCACTTTTAAAGTGTGACATTTGCAAATGTATTTCTAATGGACTTTTAAATGGACTATGTTGTATTTTTTTCCCTTTAGACTGAGAAAAAAGCATATAGAGATATTTTGTGGTCTTCCATGTTGTAATTTTTATGATGACATTCCTATTGGATTCTGTGAAGGTTTATAGACATATAAACCTTGCATGTAGGATAGTTTGGGAATTATGGGGTTAATTTGTCAAAGCTCACCTGTCCAGGCATCAGATTATATGGTCACGGAATCATCAGTGATGGAGTGGATTGCATGTACGTCCTGTCTGTAGTTGGGAATTAAGACCCTCTTACTTCCTTGAGCTTGTGGACAGGAACACATGGGAGTCCCATATACCTAGGCTATGTCTGCCCAGTGACTTCCTTAGGCATACAGATCAAAGAAACGCACACCATGCTGAAGGGCATTTAGAGTGCCATACTAACTTCATAAGAAATCCTGCAATTGTGGTAAATTGTGTAGTCACGGAAAGTGATTGTGTTTAACCCTACGTTTATTTGGTTGTACCTTTGCCCAATTGGAGGGAATTGTCTGCTTGTAATTGTTCCTTTGTTAAATCTTTTAAAAAATTTTTTAGTAAACTGCTAATCCTATTTCATAAAGTCTTTGTGGTCATTAATATACCATCCCACATCTAATCCAAGTTTGGGGCTACTTTAAGGGGTTCACAAGGAGACAGAAGGGGATTTTAAGCTGTTAGGTGGAAAGCAGCCTGGCCAACAAAAGAATCCAGCGACAGTCTGATGGGAAGGGTGGGCAAGCAGAAGGGGACACTGTGTTTGGGCAGGTTCTTTTTCCCCTCACAGCACACGGAGAATCTGGGGTGCCATGACAGATTGATATTTAGTTTTGTTGTATGAATTGTTATTATTTCTTGTAGTTCATAACTTCATCATCCTGCCAGTATAAAATACTGCTGTTGTTAGGATAGCAGATTTTAGGTTTTGGCCAGTGTGATGGGCTGGATGAGGGTGAATACATTGAAGCTGAACACTGATAAGATGGAGATGCTGTGTCTTGGTAGTCCCCAGGACTGGGAATTAGCAGAACAAATTGTTACTGATAGGGTTGCACTCCCCTTGATAGTAGGTACATAGTCTGGGGGGTGCTCCTGGATACAAATATGTTACTGGCAACACAGGTATCATCACGGGTGCACAATGTCATTGCTCAGTTCTGGGTGGTGCACCAGCCATGACCATTCCTGGACAGGTGCAGTGATCCATCCTCTGATTACTATAACATACTCCATGTGGACTGCCCCAGAGGCTCAGAAATTGCAGTTACTGCAGAATCATGTGGCTGTCCCTCTGATTAGGGCCACCAGCCAAAGTTACCTTATTCCAGTTCTCAAAGATGTGCAATTCTCTAAAATCTGCAAAAGGATGGCAGTTTGCTTTAGGGCCAAATTCTAGATTTTTCAAATTATGTATAATTCCTGGAATGGATTTGAGACCAAAATACTTGGAAGAGTATTTTCCCTCACTTTGTAGCCTTATGTTGTCTGGTACTTGTGTATAATCTCACTTTATCCTCATTACGAGCCAGTATGGCCATATAGTTAAGCCATCCTTACTATGCGCTCAGCTTTTGTTGTTGTTATGTGCCTTCAAGTCGATTATGACTTATAGCGACCCTATGAATCAGCGATCACCAATAGCATCTGTTATAAAACACCCTGTTCAGATCTTGTGTTCAGGTCTGTGGCTTCCTTTATGGAGTCAATCCATCTCTTGTTTGGCCTTCCTCTTTTTCTACTCCCTTCTGTTTTTCCCAGCATTATTGTCTTTTCTAGTGAATCATGTCTTCTCATGATGTGTCCAAAGTATGATAACCTCAGTTTCATCATTTTAGCTTCCAATGATAGTTCTGGTTTAATTTGTTCTAAAAAGGTAAAGGTAAAGGTGTCCCCGCACTTATAGTGCGAGTCGTTTCCGACTCTTAGGGTGATGTCTTGCGACGTTTACTAGGCAGGCCGTATATATGGGGTGGGATTGCCAGTTCCTTCCCTGGCCTTTCTTTACCCCCCACCATATGCTGGGTACTCATTTTACCGACCACGGATGGATGGAAGGCTGAGTGGACCTTGACCCCTTCGGCTGCGTTACCGCTGCTTACCATTCTGCACCATGGAGGGGCTTTTAATTTGTTCTAACATCCTGTTATTTGTCTTTTTTGCAGTCCATGATATATGCATAGCTCTCCTCCAACACCACATTTCAAACGAGTTGATTTTTCTCTTATCCGCTTTTTTCACTGTCCAACTTTCACATCCATACATAGAGATCGGGAATACCATGGTCTGAATGATCCTGACTTTAGTGTTCAGTGATATATCTTTGCATTTGAGGACCTTTTCTAGTTCTCTCATCACTGCCCTCCCCAGTCCTAGACTTCTGATTTCTTGACTATTGTCTCCATTTTGGTTAATGACTGTGCCAAGGTATTGATAGTCCTTGAGAACATGGTCAGGTTCAGCATCACTATGTGGAAAATCTGTACAAATGGCAGGGTCCCAATATGGATAACAACTACCATGTAGCAATTTTATATTTGCCCTTAACAGCAGTTCTCGTTCTACTTCAGGACAAGCAATAGATCTCTTCTTATAGCTTGTTCATATACCACAGTGACACCTAGAAAGCAATTGAAGACTCCATAACCTATACTATCTAACCTCTGCAACATTCACATGTCCCCCATTATTTGCTATTTATTTATTAAAATATGTATTACCCTCTCTTCAGATTAAGGCTGCAATCCTCATCCTATTTACTTAGGAGTAAACCTAGGTAAACTTACTGCTGACTACACAGATTACATTTAGGGATGGAAAGATCTATCAGTTTCAGTTCTCTCAGTTTTTCAGTTTTCCAATTGTGAATTCAGTTCTCCACAATTTTGCAGCAATTTCAGAATTTTTAAAAAAATCTTCATGAAAATTCTTTAGCATTTTTGTGCACATTTTTGCAAGCAATTTCTCCTAATATAATGCACATATCATTAATTTATTATTTCTATGCACAGTATGTATTTGTGTAAATCTTGGTTGTGTTTTGGTTCTCATATTGTTTTGGAAAGTGTGGATTTTATCAATTCGTCTTTAAATGCAAACTGAACTGAATTTCTTCCCCAGCCCTAACGGCACTGTAAGTTACATACATGTTAGAACTATAGACAACAAGTGTGGGTCCAGGATATTTGAAGGACAGCCACCTCCTTCATGAGTTGAGGTGCACACTGCATTCATCATCTGCAGCCTTGCTCTGATGGAATTTTGTCTGGAAGGGATGCAGGAGGGGATATTTCCAGTGTGGTACCCAGGTTGTAGAACATCTGCCCCAAATGCCTGAAGAGGGCTACTTTTTTTTTAATTGTCTGAGTTTTGATTATATATTGTATTTAATTGGGGAAGGGCCCTATCTCAGGGATAGTTAATCTGTTTTGCATGCAGAAGGTCCCAGGTTCAATCCCAGGCATCTCCAGGTATGTCCCCTATCTGAAATCCTGGAGTCAGTGCCAGTCAATGTAGACAGTGTGGAGGTACATGGACTGTTGGTCTGACTGAGCATAAGGGAGCTTTCTGTGTTCCTAATTCAGGTTGTGGAGCTACCTTTGGGGCTCCTCATGGGACAGAAATGTGAGCTAAAAATAACATAAATAATATACATATGTACGTAACAGGATTATAAGAACATTTAGGAAAATATTCTTCCTATGTTCCTACTCATAAATGATGCAGGGGATTTAGAGCCATAAAACTAGTGTGATTTTTCAGATTAATTTGCTGAACTTTCAAGGTTAAATAAGTCTCAGTTTCAAAGAGGATGGAATACAGTGAGTAATTTTTTAATTGCACAGGGAACAAAAGCTGTTTTTCATTATTGTTTTCCTGCCCATGAGTAAGCAGTAAGATTATTTATTTATTTATTATTTGATTTATATCCTGCCCTTCCTCCCAGCAGGAGTCCAGCAATTATCATTGCTTCAGGTGAATATGTTAGGAGAATAAATTAATTGTTTGCATCAATATTTAGAAAGCAGTTCACTTGATTATAGAGGCTACATTGGTCAACTGTTATTGGTTTTTGATTTTTGCAGGGTTTTTTTATTTGAGACTATTGGAAAGCTTGATAGTGCCTGAAACATGTCATAAAAATTGTTGTTGTTGTTACTTGGGCATTTTATTCCACCTGCACAAGAACATGTACAATTAGGTCAGTGGGAGTACACACTGTATTTATGAAGGGGTAGAGTTTCATTCCCAACCAGAATCTGGACTTGAACTATAGATTTGAAATAGAATGATTTTTTTTTCAGTCTTCAAAATTCACTCTGGAGTTCCAAATGGAATTAAATCCTTTCCTTACTTCACAATTCACTCTGGAGTCCAGGCAGAGTGAAATGGTTTCATCCCTGGCTGCACCAAAACTTCTTGGAGCAATACCAAAAGGTTTCACTAAGCCCTAATTGTAGACAGTGCTTCAGCCAAAGTAACTGGACAGATGTAGATCTGATATAGATAATGGGGTTTAACTACTACTGCTGTTTTCTCTCTGCTGTGTTGAAAATAAATTCAGTGACATATGTGATGCCAAAGGTTATTTAACAATAACACCAAAGTGAGTGAAATATGTGTGCAACCATCTAGGGTGAAAGCCTAGCCAGTAGATGGTGGGTGTGACTCCCCAAGTGAGAGATATGAACTGTGTGTTGTAATTTTGAAGGTATGTATTGTGGGTTGTAATAGTGGATTGGGATAAGAAGGAGAGTGGGATTGAGTGGAGAGAGTGGTTGATACCTTTTATTTGTGTCTAATGGGTTGTATCCAAAGTAGTGCTAAGTAAAGTGGCCTGCCAGCGCAAGGATTTCTGGTTGTGCAATGGGATTTCCTCCTTCTCCTCCTCCTGTGTGACCCCTATATCTATTATAGGGCTTCTCCCAACCCTTCAGAGCAGATTTGCAGAGGGTGCAGGGTGTGGGGGAGAGAAGGTCCCATTGCACAAGCAGAAGTCTTTGCACTGACCCCCCAAGACCTCTTAGTATTCTCTTTCCTTATGAAATAAACTGGTTTGCTAGTGCCATGCCAAACATTTTCCCCATCCCTCCCAATCCATTCTCCATCAATTAATGAGAAAAAAAAAGTTTTCAAGAATTATCAGATGAGAGTGAAGAGTTTGGTGAAATTCTCATGGGTAGAGTGCAGAGTTTTTTCATTGTTACCTTACTTTTGAGGTGGCTGAAGGGTGTTTGTGAGAATCCTGTGTTTCATTCTACACTTCATCTCACCAGTGGTTTGTACTTTGCAGCCTTCCTGAGTGTCTTTGCTTCAGTTAAAGCCTAAGGGAATGCATAGTTAAATCTTTTCTTCTACAACGTTCCCCCCCCCCAGATCAGAAAGCAGGGGCAGCTGGAGAAGCTGCTGAGTGCTGGAGAAATGTTAGAGGAAAGAAAACACACACACCCCTTGCAACAATGAGGTCATCTCAAAACCCCATACACACCGAAATGCAGAGCTTGGAAAAGGATGGCCACTGGATTGGGCTGGTGGGAGTTGTAGTTCAAAAAAGTAACTTTTCCAAGCTCTGCTGAAATGCTAACAAAATTCTACTTTCCTGAGAATGAGGCAGAAAAATGGAAGCCCCTTTTGCCGGGGAAGTAAGAGAGCCAGTGGTGGTGTAGTAGTTACAGTGTCAGGGTGGGACTTGGGAGATCAGAGTTCAAATCCCTGTTTGGCCATGAAGTTCCCTGGGTGACCTTGAGCTATTCACTGTCTTTCAGGCTAACCTACCTCACAGCATTGTTGTCAGGATACAATGGGGAGTGGGGAGAACCATGTTTGTATGTCACCTTGAGCTCCTTCAGGAAGGGTGGAATATAAATGAAATAAATAAGTTTGAAAAATTAGAGGCCAGTTCTCACACAGTACTAATTTTTGCAAGGTGTTGGCTAGCCCAGAGCTTGGAAAAGTTACTTTTTTAAACTACAACTTCCATCAGCCCCAGCCACCATGGCCACTGTATTGGGCTGATGGGAGTTGCCATTCAAAAAAGTAACTTTTCCAAGCTCTGGGCTAGCCATTGAGGAAGGGAAGATGTGGAAGGGGAGTGAATGATCAGAAAGGAATCTGCGGTATAAGGGGAAAGTTACGTTTGAGTGGTGTGGAGTGCAGCAGGTGATGTGGGTGAGTTGAGTGAGGATTGGTTTGGGTTGTATTGGATAGTGGATTGAGCCAGTATGTTCTCAGACAAGCAAGATGCATTATCACAGTTCAGGAACACAATTCTGACTTCCAGCCAGTCAAAAGCTCTTAAGAAGAGTGTGGAGCAAAGCCAGTGAGGGGTGTACTCTGGGGAGAAGGTGCGGCCTAGGGAGAATTGAGCAAGATGGGGGAGGGGACCGCAGATAGATTGGCTCCTTGGGTCTCAGGTTTCCCACCCATGAAACAGTTTCATTTTTAGGGCAGAATATAAATAAAATAATTAATAAATAAAAAATCAATTTTTGCATAGGATGAGCGTTATTTTGAGGTAGCGATTAGCTTCTTTTGACAATCTTTTTGAACATTTCACTTCTTTGGTGTTGCCCTGTGCATTTAGTGAACTTTTGAGGTTCATCTAAAAGGCTGTAGAATCTCCAGCAAGCCATAAAAGGGCAAACCTAGTTCAAAAGGTTAAGAACATAAGAAGAGGCCTGCTATATCAGACCAAAGGCCTATCAAATGCAACACCTTGTTACCTAAGTCACCAACCCACAATTAGGACATGAGGGTAATATCAATCTCCTGCTGATTTTTTTCCTCAGCAACTGATATCATACTGCCTCTGATCCTGGATTTGCCCCCACAGTGTTCCCCATGTAAGCATGTTTTGGAGGTCCCTTGGGCAAGATGCCCTCCATGGGGGTCACCTCACTCAGCACATTTACCTCCTCGCTGCAACTGGACCAGTTGGCTCGTCTTGTTGGGGCCCTTGGTGGAGCATGGGTCCTCAGCAGATGCCTCATGCTAGCCCTCGGGGGGGAAAACATTTTTTTTGGGGGGAGGGCAAATTTAGTAGAGGCAAGCCCACCCTCACCCAAAAGCTGAGGACCAGTGAGGTTGGGCCTCCCTTTCCCATTTCCCTCTATGTATCTGGCAGCCCAATCCTATGTCCCACCCCCCAGTGCTGCTGTGTTTGTGCTTACCCCTGTGCAACCTGTATCCTCTGCTGATTCTGCAATGACTCAACAGCACTGTGCAGGGTTGTTGGTTTGTTTGTTTTTTAATTACTCTGGGGTGAGATTAGTGCTGCCATAGAATTTCACAAAAAGTAATATTTAAGGTGTATGTTGGAATTTTGAAGGATTTTTTTTAAAGAGTAGTGAAACTTCTCAGTGGGATTTTGCACAACTGAGATCTGTATGAACGATACCTGGACATAGCATAGTGCCCATTATATGTAGAACTAGCAGACATAGAACGTGAAGCTGTGTGTGTGTGTTTAAAGGTAGAACCACTCAAAGAGCCCACATATTTCAACTATACATTTGTAAAAGATAAGATATAGCCACATTTGGGGACAAATGGCCATAGGTTTTGGCTATTTATTGAATTTACTCTGAATTTCTTCTCTGTCATGAATTGAAGGAACAATTAGTAACAGCTGTATGCAGACAGTAAAGCATCAAAAAGACCATCCACATTCGCCATGAAACACCTGCGTACATTCATATATATGCATACACTACATGTGAACAAACACACAGAACAAACTGGAGAAAACATCATCCCATTCCCTACAAGCATCAACAAAAGGCTTCTGGCCTGCACGTGAACAATGCTACAGCTGTGGGCAGTAACTGAAGCTTTGCAGCCATAAGCTTCTCCGCATCTGTTCAGTGAAAACAGAGCTTCAAACAGACGTTGCTTTCTTTGCTTTCTTCCTTCCACTGCTCTTCCACAGTGTAAGGCACTGATACAGTAAAGGATTGGTCAGGGGAACATTAGTGTGAAAACGATGCTGGAAAAATAATCTGCAGGTAATAGCTGTTCCAGCACTCTCTTTGGGCTTTGTAGGTTCCCTGGACAGCATCACTTTCAGTAGTTGGAGCTCAGAGCTTCACTTAAAGCAGTGAGGAGGAAAACTAATCTTTTGTGCTTGCTTTTCTTCAGTGGCCCTGTCTCATACACTGATCCTAATGGGGCGGAAATGAGCTCAGCTGCCTAATTCTATTAAAAACTCCGGCTGTTGTTTGCACATGGATGCTCGTATGCTTGCTCACAGCTTTGTTGCTATAATTCCATAGCAAAATGGAAGTGAGCCAAAGTCCTTTAGTGTCTGGATATCTCTCTCACACACATACACACTGCACTGACACTACCCACACAAATTTGCACTGGGGTAATTCATTGTACAGAGGTGAACTTGGAAAAAGATACATAAAACTCCACTAATTTCTAAAAAGAAAACTGTTGTGACCTAGAACTCACATTCTCTACTCTGTGTTTTTTTTAAATGCAAAATGCTGAAGAAATGTGGAGAACTGAATTTAAAACTGGAAAAAAATAAGAAACTAAGAGAACTGAAATTAACAGATCCTCATCTGTAGTTGGTTGTAAAGGTAACATGTTCTGGGAGGCACTCTGTTCTCTTCCCTCCCTTTTTAATTTCTCATCTTTTATTGCTGAGCACTAGTACTGACAATGGATTTTGGGGCTGAGCAGTGGCAAATATTAAACATTATAAATAATCCCACAAGACTACTACTTATTGATTTCTCTTTCTTACTCACTTACTGCTATAACTTTTAGCAAGTAAAGCCCTCTTTGAGCCTTCTAAGTGGGAAATGTAGATTTTATTTCCCATCAGTTTTATGCTGTGGCAAATTCTTCACTTTTCAGTACAAGTGAGGCTTGCTGTTTCTAGTGTGTGTAATGCACAATTCTGTACCTCCTGCTATGTCGAATGCCGCATCCTGAACTAACTCAAAAACATGTCCTGGTAACAGAAACCTTCAATAATGCATTTCATGCCATGTGACTATGGAAAGATTACAGGTATCAGACGCATTTAGAATCATTTACAAATGAGCCATTTTCTGGGGAGGTAATTAATCCATTGCATTTTCCAAAAAAAGCTTCTGGGTTTTCAACAAAGTATATTTGAGCTTAAAAGAAAGGCTGTGACTTAAAATGTTGTCAATGCTGTAGTAATCTGTAGCCCACACAAGGCTTCTTGCCAAATCACTTTGGGAATACCAACTCCAGAAGCTAGTCTTTCCTTTTGTTGTTGTTATGTGCCTTCAACTCGACTACGACTTATGGCGACCCTATGAATCAGTAATCTCCAACAGCATCTGTCTTGAACCACCCTGTTCAGATCTTGTAAGTTCAGGTCTGTGGCTTCCTTTATGGAATCAATCCATCTCTTCTTTGGCCTTCCTCTTTTTCTACTCCCTTCTGTTTTTCCCAGCATTATTGTCTTTTCTAGTGAATCATGTCTTCTCCTGATGTGTCCAAAGTATGATAACCTCAGTTTCATCATTTTAGCTTCTAATGGTAGTTGTGGTTTAGTTTGTTCTAACGCCCAATTATTTGTCTTTTTTGCAGTTCATGGTATGCTCAAAGCTCTCCTCCAACACCACATCTCAAACGAGTTGATTTTTCTCTTATCCGCTTTTTTCACTGTCCAACTTTCACATCCATACATAGAGATCGGGAATACCATGGTCTGAATGATCCTGACTTTAGTGTTCAGTGATACATCTTTGCATTTGAGGACCTTTTCTAGTTCTCTCACAGCTGCCCTCCCCAGTCTTAGCCTTCTTCTGATTTCTTGACTGTTGTCTCCATTTTAGTTGATGATTATCAATACCTTGGCACAGTCATTGACAAGTTCAATGTCCTCATTGTCAACTTTAAAGTTGCATAAACCTTCTGTTGTCCTTCCTTAAAGGGCTCATTTATTTAAAGGGGAAAAGATAACACATCCTTCATCTTTGTTATAAAATTGTGATTTTTGATTTCAAATAGAAGATAATATCTTTCATTCAGGGTAAGGCCCCTAAATGCGGAAAGTGCAGAAACATGACACATACATACATGCATATTATGTTAAATTAACCAATCTAACTTGCATAGATTTTATGCCATTTTGTCTGTTATCCTAAACGTATTAGAACCGCAGCAGTATAAGACAAGAACAGAGGTGTGTGCATGTGGATATCAAGGATGCAATAAATGTTTATTGGCAGTTCGTGATTTTATTTTATTTTATTGTAACTGTGCTGTTGATATTTTAATTTACTTTTTATTTTAAAATATTTACATTTAGTTTTGTTGTGAGCTGGCTCAACTGTGAGTGAGGTGGCATATAAAAATGAAAGTAAAGGACATTAAATGTTTGATTGGTTTGCATAATTTACTCTGATTCTGCTAGCCATGAGACAGACGGGCAATCCCAAGCAATGTCAAAATATTTTCAGATCTTTTGCAAAAAGTGCTGGGAAACTTCAAAAACAAATTAAAGTTGAGTCTGTCAATGTGCTAAATTCTTTGCCTGGTACCAAGTTCTCTGCTTGAACTGCACAAAAACAGAAATGCCCAAGGCTAGACCTGAGAGCCCCCATTTCAACATATGGTTAGAGTTTTCTCTCCAGTCTCCTTCAAGTGCCTGCTCACTGCATTACTCCTGCTTTCGAGCAAGTACCCAACTGAACTTGTGGTTAAGGCCAGAGGTGGTGGCCATTTCAGCTCATGGTCAGTAGTATTTGCTTTTGCAGCCAATCTACTCTTCATTGGTAAGATGCTCAACTAATACTCTACTCTTCCCTATCCTTTCTCATCTTTCTGAGGAAGTGCTGTCTCCCCCTTCACCTACCTTCACCTCCTATTCAGTCCCTACCACTCTTCTTCTCCTGGTTGCTCTGGAACTGCAGCTCCCTCAGTCATAAATCAGTCACCCATGATTATCTATCCCTCTCTCAGTCCCACCAGCTACTTGCTCTGACCGAAACCTGGCTTCTCCATTTCTGTGATGCTGATCCCCTCTCCTTCAGATAGCTCTCATTCTCTCAGAATCCTTGCCCTGATTTTCACTGTGTTCACATTGACCTCTTCCTTTCCAAGACTCATCCCATCCCACTGCTTTTCTCTCTTTTAAATTCATTTTGTGGGGCTCTATTCTCATGTGTCTCTCCATGGTGCTATTCTATATCACCCCTCTAGATTCATCTCAGCCTTCATCTCAAATGTCTGGCTATCTTTCTTCTTCCAACAACATCCCCACCTGTCCGCCCCCAGTCATCTTTGGAATTTGAAAGAGAAGCTCTCCCGCAGACTACAGTAACCTACTGGGTATAAGGCAATGCTTCAAGTCCAGATGTGCCAGTCAGAATGTTATGATCTGCAGGAAAGGCTATTCTTATGGTGCCATCTCCCTCAGAGGTATAGGGGGTGATGGCCCATCAGAGAGCCTCCACTGTGATTTCCCCAAAACTGTGGAACTATGCAGATATGTCAAATGTTATCTCAATAGCTTTAGGTGGTCATTGAAGATGCTGCTTTTTCCCTTGGCCTTTGATTGCTGAACTGTTGTTGTTAGTGTCCCCTAATATATCAGCCTGGTTTAGTTGATTTGTATTGTATGGCATGGTATTTTGGGGTGCAGTTGCTTTTATCTATTTCATTGCATATTTTTCTAGATGTAACCCATCTAGAAAATCTACTTTTTCTAGATATATCCCACTCTTCACCACTCTGTATGGTAAAGGGTGGGTATTTATCATCATCATCATCATCCTATGAATAATAGGAAGCTGCCGTTTGTCCATCTTGCTCACTATTGTCTAAACTGTCAGTCCTACCTGGAGATGCCAGATACTGGAAACTTCTTCATGCAAAGCAGATGCTCTGCCACTCAGCTATGGCCCTTTCTCTTCTGAGAGCAGGAGACAGGATTCCAAATCGGAGGTTGGGGGCTGAAAACCATCCCTTACAGATAATCAGTGAGTGTCTGACTTTCTGTTCTTCTTGAACAATGTTGCCCCCAAAGCAGTTTTGCCCCCTAGGAACAAATTGCTTTTCTAGTACTGATGGGGTCAAGAAACAAATACTTATCCAGGGGAGGGCTGTTTTTTTGTCCCTACTTTACAATTTTATTCCCCAGTGTTTTTCCCCACCCGCATATGAACTAATTCCCAGTCAGATTGGAAGAACTCAAGTCATTGTTCTGAGCTAATGTTTGCCTCTGAAGAACATGGGTAAATTCCAAGCTCACCCATTTCTAATGTATATTAACTAGTAGCTGGCACCAAAGATAATAATTTTGGGAAGAGGTAACATAATGGATGAAACACTACCATGACCACTGCAGTTTCCCCAATCAGTGTTTACATCATTTTTAAAAGAGCTGCAACCTCCACACGACGCACTCTTAGGAACTATCCAATGAACTTTCACCTTGAGCATGAATTCACTTAGATGACGTCAGGCAAGTCATTGTGTCTCAGCCCCCATCTGCAGTATGTCAATAATAATATTAGCCTACCTGACATGGATGGTGTTAGGGATTACAGAACTAAAGCATTCAAAATATGTTTAATACCTGGCATGCTGTATAAAAGTATTGTTATATTTTTTCATAATTTTATATAACAAGAGGCTGTTTGAAAGTTCCACACAACTTACAGGAAAAAAATAATTCTAGTTCACACCACAGAGGAATAACTTTTCTAATAACCACTTGAATAAGATCATGTCCCTGTCTGTTAATTAATGAAAGCAATAAAAATTAGTTTTGTTTCTTCTTTGGAAGTTTTATATCTGTGATAAAGGGACCCCATAAGTAATTCATGTAAGCATTTTTCTGTTTTTCTTATTAGCATTAGCTTTTTGGCATAATCATCTTTTCCCTGGGATTGTGGCGTTCTTGTTCTTTGCAAATATTTATCAGCTGAAAACTGCTGACAGAATAATGGCTGAGGACTCTTGTCAGCAAGTTCTTTAAATGGACACTAGGAAGATGAAAATCATATGAATAGGCATCCCTTGTCTGGCTGTTACTTGTAATGTCCCACATTATGAATATTTTAAATCACTTGATGAACATTAAAGCCTAGAATGCAGAACTGTGTATGCAAAAATGGATTCTCATTAGTATATCTAATTTGTGTGCATGAAAACTCAATTGCCCAATTTTGTGCATTTCTTGTGTTTGAATATGTAGTAGGAACATAAAGTGAAAAAGAAAAATGGTGCTGAGCTTGAACCAAAGATACATAATTTCACAAAGTAGAAGATGGGCTATCCTGAGGAAGTGCAGACACTGATCACCAGGGTACAGATTTCCCTCTGAGCCTTCCCAGTATGTGATTGTCTCAGGATGCAGATTCTAGTATAAGCCCCATCTGCACTATACATTTAAAGCATGATTATTTATTATTATTTATTTATTTAAAATATTTCTATCCTGCCTTTCTGCCCTACAATAGGGCACTCAGGGTGGCTGCAATAAAATAGCACACATATATAGTAAAATACACAATAAAAACACAAACATTACAGTAAATTAAAATGCATTATGCATACACATACACACACACACAAACATACATACATGTATATATGTGCATACATATATAAGAGAGTGAGAATAAAAGAACTTAAAAGATAAAAATAAAAGATAAAAAACGTTAAATGGTGTCAGGCTGACCCGTCAGTCCCCACCAAAGGGGATGATTCCACTTTAAACACCCATGGCTTCCCCCAAAGAATCCTGCAACTCAGGGTTCTGAGAGTTGTTTGGAGACCCCTTCTCCCCTCACAGAGCTACAGTTCACAGAGTGGTTTAACAACCAGTTCTTCCCAGATAACTGAAAAATGTAACCACATTTTCATCCAGTATCTCCAATATATAATGTGATTTCACCATTTTTACCACAGAAAACATTGGTTTGCAGAGCCATGTTCAATCAAAAATTTGTTTTTGGAAGAACTGTATTTAGAATTGTGAACTAATTTCATTTTAAAATATGAGTCCACATCGTAACAATTTAATCATCTTTCAGAAGCTGAGTGCTTTAAAGAAAGTTCACACCTATCTCAAAAAGGTGCCTGTCCAAAGAAAGAATCTTCACAAGCTCTTGAGATATTTGAGAAATGTTCATGTCAAAGTGCATTTTGTAGTGTATTGGATCCAAGGGGTGAATCTGTGATTGTTAAGGATGGAGGGTGTACCTTTTTTTAACTGGTACATGTATAATCAAATTTTATTAAAAATTCTATTTAAAAAATAGGTGGTAGAAATAAAGCACCAATTCACCACAGGTCAACAGCTGTTTTGCCACATGTGGCAAGTGTTGATCACATTGGATAAACCTTTTGCATGTAATTAGTTGGCTTTAAAAAAAAGAAGTTCTGGCAATGTATATAAGCAGCTCAGGTATGTGTGGGTGCTGGATGCCAGAAGCAGTCCAGTGCACACAAGCTCATTTGGGTCAGAACCTCCAAATGTCCTGTATAAATGTGTTTAAAATGGATTCCTTCTCCATTCCTACTGTCAACACTTAAGACAAGCCTGTCCAGGCTCCATCTGTGGTGCCAGCCTGGCAAGAGCTAGAGAGGATAATCCTTTATTTTGTATTTGTGTTTACTGTGAATTAGGCTGTCAAAAAAACAAATGTTTTGTCCATGCAGATTGCACAAACAGAGAACAAAACCATAGCTATGAAAGAGAAATGCTCATTGACAGAAAAAATCCTTTCCTTTTTTCTTTCCTTTTTTTGTATTTTCCCCCTGTATAATTCAACACAATAGCAATTATGAAGAAGCTCCTCCACTCAAGCGACTGTTTCCACAGCCTTCATTCTAGTGCCTCATTATGTATATTTGTGTGGGGGTTCTTTTTCACAGTCCTAGAAGCTGGATCTGAATCACATGAAATCCAGCATATCCATCTGAGTTATGGAAGTTTATTAATCCCAAGCACTGATACTACTTGAGAAGGGACATAATAGTTTTTGAAAGTTTCAAACAATGTTTTACTCTTTGCTTGAGAAATCTGCCTGTCATGTAGCCCTGTTTCCATTAACTTCTTGATCATTCTTTTTATAATTAATCCTGAGAATGGTTAATAATGTAGATTCTATTCCCAGCTTTCACATAATACCTAGTTCTGTAAATGTATGATGGATGCTTTTAATAAAGTCAGTAATTATCTTTTATTGTCAATGGTTGCTGGTTTATTTTTAATTGCTCTTGTGTGGTTAGAGAACAATAGAGTGCTAGGTTTGACAAGGATTGAGCTATTTTTAAACCTTTATATAATCACTGCAACCAGGCTAAAAACATACTAATACATATGGGATGGGAAATGCACAAAAAGGAAAAAAATGTGTCTAAAGGTATTTGACTTGCACCCTATCCAAAATGTATTTTAATGGAAGACAACTGATTTACACCCATATAGGATGCTTCTTGTGGCCTCCATTTTGTGGACACACAGAAGTATTGCAAGCAGTCCAGGGGGGAAAGGAAGAATTTTTGGCACAGGGTTTGTTCTGCCATCATTAATGTCAGGGGCCATGAAGATTGAGTCAGTCAGAACTTCAACTGAGCTACCAAAACAGCTCGTTAAAAGGATGGATGGTGTTAGAGATCCTTCAAGCTAACTAGCTAAAAACTCAGGGCACAGTTCTTTCAGCTAGAAAAGCGGATTCCAACAAAAATGGGAAAGGAAATTTATTATTTATTTATTTATTTCATTTCTAGACCGCCCATAGCTAGTAGCTCTCTGGGCGGTGTACAAAACTGGATTAAAATACAATAATATAATAAAATCAATAACACATAGCAGCAAGTTAACTAACAAAAAATTAAACGTAAAAACATTAAAATGCCTGGGAGTATAGCCAGGTCTTAACCTGGTGCCTAAAAGAAAGTACCGTAGGCACCAGGCGTATCTCCTCAGGTAAGCTGTTCCAGAGTTCGGGGGCCTGTGTTCGCTTATTTGTCTGATGTCCTCAACTGAAAACAATCCAGCAGCTATAGTATACACTGTTGCTATTGCTTTCAGTTCACAAACGATATGTAATGGATTACCTCCCTCCCCCCTTTGCATTGCTTTGAAATGAATGGGGTGGAATAATGTAATGACAGTGTAATTACATAATTTATACAATTAATTATATAAATTATGTAAGTTATATAATTTCACCAAAGTGGACAGTGAGACAAATAATGTAGTTTTTGGCAAAAGATGAACTGCAGTGGAATGGAAACAGTGCTGCATGTGATAAATACAGGTTAGAGCAGAAAAAATGCCTTCTTGCATCCCTCCTAGAGAATCAGGTGACTAGGAAGAACACATCATAGTTGACTTTCTAATGTATAAATCACACAGTCTCTTCCGATTCTTCAGTTGGCTTAGGATAGGATTGCCACCCAGGAGAATAGACACCAGTAAAAACATGAGAAAGGCACCACTGGAATTTCTTACCCATTCCCTCCCTGGTCTTGTTGACCACTCCTCACTTGCTGCATGGAACATTTTAAGCCGTGTTTGCCACAGCAGGGAAGGCAGGTCAGAGGTAAGATGACTGTGGGAGAAACAGGAAGGACAAAGTGCCACTGACTGTCCTTCCACCTTCAAGGAACAACAAATGGAAATCTTCCCCTAGAAAGCCACTGGCTGCTTCTAAGTTGTCTTTCAGGTTCTTCCCCATCTTTGCTTGGGTGTGTAGCTTGTTTCCCCTACCTGTCCATGCAGTAGACTGTGATACCTTCCTATCTGTGGTTTCCATGACGTCTTCGATATTGTCTTTTGAAGACTTCACTTTCATACATGACTTCTTAATTCTGACCATGCTGACCATGATTTTAATAAAGTCCATTGTTTTTATGAAGTCATCATTCTTGGGCCCAGTAGTGGGTGGTGGAGTGGAGCAGTAGTGGCACTCACCTCATCTCTGCTCACCTGTGTCAGTGTTGTATACTGGGAGAGGGACAAGGCTGGTGTTGGTGCAACAGTCGGTCAGATGAGCATTATCTCCCCACTTCACCATCCACTACTGTTTGTGCCTTTTTAACCAGAAATGATCTTTGTTTTAGGTTATGGGAATTTTTTTCTGTTGAAAGAAAGAATGCTTATGCTTTAGCTTCACACACTGCACTTCAGGTACATTCTTTCTCCCCAGTATCAAACCCAGTGCTCAGTCCAATAGGAAGGAGTTGTTAGTAAGGTGATGGTAATAAGGAACATTATTATTATTATTATTAATTATTTAATTAAATTTATATCCCGCCCTTCCTTCCAAAGGACCCCACAGCAGCAAACATAGCAAAGCAATTTAATAGCAACAAAAAGAAAAAAAAATTAAAAAGTTAAAAACATTCTAAAACCCTTACAGTTTAAAAACATTATTCCATGAAGTGATATCTAGGTTGTAGAGGTATTGTAAAGTGGTATCCTGAAGTGATACACTCAAGATTAACCTGTTGTATAATCCAATGTGAATTCTGTGATACAGTTGGTTTCCTGCCCTGAAAACTTGAAATGTGAGAAGAGCTGTCCCATCAATGCATAGAACTACTTACCATATTATCTCCACCATCATGATGTGAACATTGATGACCTCCCCTCGTGCCCCTGAAGGGATTCATTTAACAAAGGAAACATTTTTATGGATTTCCCATGCCAATTGCATCTGTGTCCCAGGCCTAATTTGCATTATCCAGATTCCAGCATGCAGCAAGCAGAGATATGAATAACCTACCCTATGACAGTAGTAGCTTCATTGTTTCATTGACTCCCTCAACCTGGTGTCTTCCAAGTATTTTGGACAACCCATCAGCCCAGCCAGCATGGCCAATGGTTAGGGACAATGGGAACTGTAGTCTCAAACATCTGGAGGGTACCAGGTTGGGGAAGTTAATATCTCAAAGCAGTGAGATTATCTGTGTACAATAACCAACCTTTCTAGTCAGTTTTGCCTAGAAGAGGAAATTATTTCTTGGCTTCAGATGTGGGAATTGTGAATTATGAAGAAGGTAGCATTTCCATGTCTATGGTTTTTAAAAAAAACTCTTCAGATGAATGGAAGGAAAATATTAGAATTTAAATATCTTTGTGAATGAGAGTCAAAATAAATGTAAGCTTTGAATCCCTGTGGCTCACAATGGAAGGACTAATTTTCTGCCTGATAGAGCTCTGTCTGTTTTTAAGTCAAACTTCACATACTGCTAGACCAAAACAGTAGAAGATGCATCCTTATCTATTTTGTGTTCCTTATTCTGTGCCATCAATTGTCTATATAAAAAGGTAGCTTATACATTGCTCCAACAAACAGCATTCCTAACCCTTCTCTCCTTGTGTTTATGGTCAAAAATCTTTTCATACCCCAGGTTCAAAGAGAAGGAAAACTGACTGAAATGAATACAATAAAGTGATGTGAACCGTGGAAGTTTTTTTAAAAAAAATTGCTCTTTTTTCCGCCACAAGATTCTACTTCTGTGTGACCATATAATTTAGAAAATATTTTTGCTTGCTTTTTTGAAGTCTGATTTCTTTTCAGTACAAACCATTTTAAAATGTTTTCTAGCCACGCTTTGAAAAGCAGAAAAAGAAAAGAAAAAGTGTTATGGTCTTGGTCCCTTGTCTGTTCGATTCCTCCAGCAGTTTGAGAATCTTAAAAATCAGTTGTGCCCTGCTTTCATTACCAGGAGTTCTGTAGCTCCTGGATTTGATGGAATATGTTATACAACCTTAGCTTGCTTATTACAACATGGTAATGAGTTATTTTCCCCAAGAACAAGCTGAGAACAAGAAAGGGAAGAGGATATATTTTCAGTCCTTTATTTTTAAATCAATCTGCAGTCAACATATTAAAAGTGGGGAAAGCATCTATCTAGTCAGCTTCAGATCTTTATAACTAAGGGCTTCTTTGCCCCTTCCAGTGTGTAGGTTTAAGTTAGGAATGAACAGCACTGCAATCCATATCCTGCCCAGGCAGTGGCATAGCTCAATGGAGTGGGAGGCCGCCACCACATCCCTGCCAGCTGCAGCAGAAGGCAATGGGTCCGTAAATCACTGTGCCAGCATGGAACTGATGCAGCAACTGGACTAGACTGTGCCCCTCCCCCACCCCCAGAATGTTCCATTTCAAGACTGGGGTTTTCTTTTACTTATAGCAGGGATTCCAGCAGCAGCACTTCCACCCACCCATTCACCAGGCAGAACATGGAGGACCATGTTGACTGAGTGATACTGCTGTCATTCCATGAGCAGAGGCTGGCAGGGCTGGTGGAGAGACACCCTTGCCCAGTCCAAACAGCCCCCCAGCCCAGTGCAAAGGGAATTAGGGATGCAGCCCAAATCAGTCTTGTATCACTTTCTCATAAATCCATTCCATTCACTTTCTGCATTAATTTGCAATTTTTTTTAAAAAAAGTGTCTTTAATGTGTTTTCTCTCTAAATCTCTATTTCTAAATGTAGGGCTGGTGCAAGCCATACCAGTATTTCAGGCCAGTCATCATCAGTCCTCCTCTCCTCCTTGCACCGACTTTTGAGTGTTCTGCTTCTACTAATAGAGCAGCAATGCTAGCAGTCTCTTGGCCTCTGCCTCGCTCTAATGCAGTTTTTGAGCTTTTAACTATTTTTTTTTAATGTAGCCACCATGACACAGTGGCTGCAGTGCAGTCATTCTCCTGGACCATTTTCCCCAATAGAGAAATATGGGGGATAAGGTTGGGGCGGGTACTCTGGAGAGCCCCACAAGAACTGGGTGAGTCAAGGGCCTGTGTTGCACTAATTAAACTGAGCAGTTGCCTCAGTTTGCTTTATGGACATGCTGGCCCTGTCTGATGTATTTTCTCTCAAAATGTGCATTTCTTGAAATGTGCATTCTGATACTGTTTTTGAGCCAAGAACATAGTGTGAACTTGGAGCATGTGTGGAAATGAGTCTTGGACTCTTTTACCTCCAAATGTGTAAGGTGAAACATTTATGAACTGCCAGCCTCAAAGGATGTAGAATTTTTATACGGCCAGGTACCCATATATTCTTAGGCATACACATGGTATGCATGTGACCATGGACATAGACTTCCATCCCACCTCATGAAACACCTAACCCTCTGGGGGCTTGTGTGAACCGGTTTTGTGATTTCAGGATATTATTACAAAAGATTAACTTGCTATTGCAGTACTTTTTTTTTAACTTTTAAAAACTCCTTTGTCAAAACTGATATCACATATTATGGGAAAATGCAGCCACTTCAAAATAGATTTCATGCATCCTAAGAAATATGTTGTATCCTATATAACTTACATGCCTTGACAAATCTGTTAGACTTTAAGGTACAATAGTACACTTATTCATGACAGATGTTATTGGAGGTCACTGATTCATATGGTCGCCATAAGTTGTAACCGACTTGAAGGCACCTAACAACAACAAAGTACACTTATTTTTACTATAACATACTCATGACTTTTTCTTCCTTATTGAATTTCAAAATAATAAGGTTCAATTTAATCTTGTACCTATTTTGTTTAATTTGTCATTTTTAATCCTACTTCTCATATTGCATCTGCCATTTCCAAGGCTTAATTTGATGTATAAAAGCCAAATGACCTTGCAGGATTTTTTTTTTGCCTCTTTTTTCTTTGTTTCTATAACTCTCCCAAAGTTGGAAAAGTTCTAGATGATTGGTACATCCCTCCCATCTCCCTTTGTCTTCTTTGGCCTCAGGGCTTCTTTTGGCCTCTGGGCTTCATCTAGATCAGGGCTGCACGGGTTGCTGCCCTCCTCATGTTGTTGGACTTTAAAAAGAGGATCTAGGAAGGATCCTGGATATTACAAGTTGGTTTGTGTAACATCTGTCTGGGGAAAACTGGGGGAAAGTAATGTTAAAGATAAAATAACCAAGCATATAGAAGAACAAGCCTTGCAGAAGCATGCATGACTTCTGCAAGGGTAAAGTCCTGTGTTATTAATCTATTACTGTTCTTTGAGATTGTCAACAATCATATAAATAAAAGTGATCCAGTGGACATAGTGTACTTGGAATTTCAAAAAGCCTTTGACAAGGTACCTCATGAAAGACTCCTGAGTAAGCTTAGCAGTCATGGAACAAGAAGATAAGTCCTCTTGTGGATCAGGAACTGGCTAGTAAACACAAAACAGAGAATAGGAATAAATGAACAGTTTTCCCAATGGAGGGATGTAGAAAGTGGAGTCCCCCAAGGATCAGTATTGGGACACGTGCTTTTTAACTTGTTCATAAATAATCCAGAGTTGTTAAAACAAAAAGGGATTGCAAAATGTTCCAGAAGGACTTCTCTAAGCTAAGTGAATGGGCAGTAATATGGCAGATGCAATTGAGTGTAAACAAGTGTAAAGTTATGTGTACTGGAGCAAAAAAATTCTTAATTTCACATATAAGCTCCTGGGGTCTGAACTTGTGATGATTGCCCAGGAATAAGACTTTGGCATCATACCGGATAGCTCAGTGAAGATGTCATCCCAGTGTGTGGCAGCTGCAAAAAGGGCAAATTCCATGCATAGGGATCATTAGGAAAGGTATTCAAGATAAAAGTGCCAATATCATAATGTCATTATACAAATATGTGGTTCAGCTGCAATTTGAATTCTATGTACAGTTCTGGGCGCCTCACCTAAAAAAGGATATTGTAGAGTTGGAAAAGGTCAGAGAAGTGCAAGCAAAATAGTCACGGGAATGGAGTGACCCCTTTATGGAAAGGTTGCAGCATGTTTAGAGAAAAGGTGAGTAAGTAATTACATGATAGAAGTGTATAAAATTATGCATGGCATGGAGAAAATAGATAGAGAAAAGTATTTCTCTCTCTGTCAGAACACTACAACTCGGGGACATCCAATGAAGCTGAATGCTAGAAGATTCGGGACAGACAAAAGAAAGTACTTCTTCACAGAGCACATAGTTAAACTATGGAATTCGTTCCCACAAAAGGAAGTGATGGCCACCAACTTGGATGTCTTTAAAAGAGGTTTTGACAAATTCATGGAGGATAAGGCTGTCAGTGGCTACTCGCCATGATGGCTATGCTCTGCTTCCATAATTGGAGGCAGTATGTTTCTGAATACCAGATGCTGGAAACTGCAGGAGGGGAGAGTGCTCTTGCACTCACGTCCTGCTTGCATCTGGTTGGCCACTGTGAGAATAGGATGCTGGATGAAATGGGCCACTCCAGCTCCCATCAGCCCCAGCCAGCCCAGTCCATGGTCAGGTGTTATGACCCCTGGAGCCATATCCAATGCTGCAGCTCCTATGATGCAACAGACTTCCATGCACACATCATCTCCTCTCCCCACTAGCTCCCCACACATCCTCAAATTGAGCTCTGGAGGGTTGGGGGACTCTCCAGAGCAGATTTGTGGAGGCACAGTGGGAGGAGAGGAAACAATTCCCATTGTGCCAGTGAAGTTATGTGCATGAAGCACTGGATACAACCCTTGAAGCCCAACAACATCCACAGATCAATCAGAGATTAAAATGACCCTGCAGAACAGCCTCAGCAACAAAAGCCCAATCAAATAAGTAAGAAAGATACACAGAAGGAATGTGTCGGAAGGCAGAGCTGGGGTCCCAATCCCGGGGAGCTGGATCCCGGAGAGTTGGGAGAAGAGTATTCGGATGGATGGCAGAGGGAAGGGGGAGGAACTTCCCCCCTTTGGAGCGAAGACGAAACAGAGGAACTGCCAGTGATAAGGTCGCTTAGCAACGGGGAGCCTGAGCCCTCCCTGGACATTCTCACGCCTCCCCCTCTTTCAGGCTCAGAGCAAGAGGGGGAAGAGGGAGGGCTGCTCACAGCTGAAAAGCGGGGAGGCAGTTTACCATCAGCCCCTCCCCTATCCCCCATCCTGGAATCGGAAACTTCAGAAGAGGAGGGGGTAATGCTTCCCCCCTCACCGCGCACACGCAGACAGCTGAAAAGACAGGAGAGAAGGGGGGGAAGGCGGGCAGTACCTGAGGGGCAGTTAAGGAGGAGCGAAAGATTGCACGCCCGTTTGGCCCCTTCTTAAAGAACAGGCGGGAAGAAGTCCCTTGCTCTGTCAACTTTCTCCCAATGCCGCAGGACCTGTATCCCTGTATTGCTTCATGAGAAAACGCAGTCTTTGTTTGGACATTACCCTAATAAAACACGAATTAACTACAACCGCTGGTCTGGTTCCTGAGTCACATCCTGGGCCTGACAGCATGAGAGTGGCAGAGTTTTTTGCACTCAGGGTGAACAGGAATCCTTGGGGGGCAGCAGCAAACAGGGAGTCAAAAATTCCTCTGGGTTAGCATGAACGTTTAAAACCAAAATGTGGGCATGTGTGGGTGGAGGAAAGAAAGTGGTGACTGAAGGATGTGTAAATATGGGAGGAGGAAGTGGGTCAGTATCTGGTTGCACCGAGACCTGCTGGGAAGTAGTATAACAATGGCAGAATTTTTTCTAAGGATGTATACACACCTGGGTAATAATCAGTTCTTGTGTGTGTTTTCAGAGATGGGGAATCAGCCATTGTTACGCTTCTTGTTTCCCACTGGTCTTGGTGCATCTTGATACCTATGTTGCACCTGAAGGGTCTCATTTATATGACTGTTATCTCTTCCCCCTTTGCATTTTAGGATTGTGACCAGATGCAGATTCCATAGCTTCCAACATCAGCCATTTTTCCTCCCCCCGCTCTCCATTGCTTTGCTTATTATCTAGCCTGACTAAAAGTACTGGAGAACTTGAAACCTTGTGTATTATCTTGGAATATTTCAGTTGGCTTAATTAAGGTACTGCCCTATTATAGATTTTGATATTCTTATGGGCCAGCATGGCTATCTGCCCTCCCATAAAGATAGATAAGTTGCACTTTCTTGTTACCTGAAGCTCCTTATTATGTCTTAATTCAGTCTCCCTTGTGCTATCTCATCTTCTGTGCGAAGGCCCTGATTTCTTCTAACATCCCGAATCTCATTCTCTCAGTGAAAAAGTTGCCATTGTCAATCTGGTACAGTTAGACACATTCCACTTTCTGTTATTTTTCTGACATTCCGTTTTGACTGATGAAGATGATCATCTTTCCTGTTCTGAGATTGCTACAACAAACTGCGGGACTGGAAATTTTGATTTAAGCTCTTGTTAATAACAGCTATCTGCTTTGTCTCCTATTACTAGGCAAGCAAACAGAGAGGGAAGGCAGAACTCATATCAAAGTGTTGTGCTCTGAATGAGAGGCTTCATCTGAGCAACAAAGCTAAATGGAGACAATCAGCCACTGCCCTTTAGGTTAACTACCTGCTGCAGGAGTCTAATTGCAAGAAATTGTTCCTGTCACTAATGAAACAGCACTACTGAGTAGAAGATGTCCATATTGCTCTGAGCCCCCCAACGCCCATATTTTGTGACCCTGTTGATGGCACACAACATACTTTATTAATTGTGCAGATGCCTACTGATTACATTCTGTTTCCCACCAGTAAATTACACAGGCACAGCTCAGAAGGAAAAGAATTGAGGGTGACATATAGAATAGCTTTTAAAGAGAACTATTTTCCACCTTTGATCTCTTGGATCAATATATGATACTGCTAAAATAAAAGATGAATACACCTAACATCCCCATGCTTGCCCACTCCATGCCAGAGGCAGTCTAAGGTACTGATCAGCTGAGGGGAAACATAGAATGTCTTTATGTAAACTTGGGTAAATTCTCCTGGATGAAGGTGAAAAGTGGAGCTAAATGTACCGCTGACATCTTCATAGTAGCTATGAAGCATCCAGGAGGGTCCAGATTAATAGTGATTTAAAAATTAGAATGATCAAAACATAGCCATGTAGGCTTCTACATGCTTGGTATCACATTTTAGTCAGATTACTACAGCCTGCATATTCAACCTTTGCATGGTAAGTTATTTGGTCTGGAAATCACAAGAGTGGTTGGTACAAAATAAATAAATAAAAATAAAATAATAAAATAAACAATCAAGCACTAGCAATCCAGTTCAACTATGATGGCAGAATCCAGCATGGACACATTTTAACCACACCTACCAACATATTTGTATTAGTTTGGCCTTACAAAGTAGATGGCATTTTATGGTTTTTTAAAAAAAACTGTACACACAATGATGGAGGAAGTTGACTGAATGTAGTGTGGTTTGCCACATGAAACATGTGAACCTCAAATAATAAGGCAAACCGTATGTTCTGTCTTGGAGTGTGGTTAGTTTTGAAAGTTTTGCTATGTGGCGAGCCACTATGTACTGATGGATGCCCACATGGAATGGTTTCTGCACAGTAGGTTTGAAACAACCACCCCTAGAAATGGCTGCTTGTCATTTGAACCCACCCTCTGAAGCCAGAAGAATACCATCTGACAGCAGTAAATGCTGCTTGCAGAACATAGGAATGTTCTTGTGCTGGATAATTGCTATCTTGCATAATTATTGTGAATAATTAATAACAAATAGCAAATTATTATTATTTATAAAGTGATTTTAGAACAAAGCACTGCACAGTAATAAAAATTAAAGGCAGGCCCTGCTCACAAGCAAAAGGATAAAGACATGGGAGGGATCTAACTGGAAGGGGAAATATTTCAAATTCACTAATAGCAAGCTTGAGGGTAACCTAACTTCTTATTTGATGCTCTATAGCTCAGGCCTGCACAATAAATTGTGCTCCACTACACTAAATGTAGCTCACTATCCACTGACTAGCTCACCAGGTGCTTGATAATGTGCAGCTAGTAAAAACCAAATAAAGAGGTTTAACAAGTCCGTTGAGGGCCAGCAAACTTGGCTAGTGGGCTACATTTGCCTTGGGGAATCACAGCATAGGTAGACAAGGCTTGCTTTAGCTGGGGAACTTAGACTATAGTGGTTGATTCAAGTTCTGGAGAAGAGTGATTTGAGCTGCTACTGTGGACTAATGGTAAAGTGGTAGGTACAACAGGTGTTTGAATCATATGAGACTTTTGTTGCTTGCCTTGGTTCTTCATGCAGCATTCTGTCTCTGTTGTTGTTCTTCAAGGTTACTCTTTTGCAGAAAAGTATGCTTTTAATTGCCTGTTAGTCAGCTGCCAAAGTGTTTATTGTTCACATTTTGTAAACCCCTGTTGGCTACGCATCTGTGGTAAATAAAAGGATGGTGTAGGAAGCAATTTTTAATGTCAACTAGCAAATGAAAGAAGGAAAGAAAAAGACTTATCTTAGTTCTCTTCTTTTATTTCCAGAAATTTCATGCTAAGAACCAGAGCTTGGAAGTAACTAGTTACAAGTAACGAATTACTTGTAATTCATTACTTTTTTTGAGTAATGAATGGGTAATTCCTTTACATTTTGATTGTAATAGAACTAGGAGTAATTGTAACGTTTCCAGAATTACTTTTGGGCATTACTTGGGGGGGAGCAGGGGAAGTCTTCTGCTCCTCTGATTTGTAGATGAAAATCATGTGCCTCAAACTGGGCTTCTGTGCAGTGTTGCTCTTTCCTCATGCTCTGTGGATGGGTAGGAGGCGACGAGGGAGGAGGCAGAGAGTGAGACGGGGTGGAGTGGAGAAAACAATTATTTAAAAAAATGGATGGTGGTGAAGAATGGAGTGGAGGGGAAAAGGATCTGGAGGTCAAGAACATGGATAAAGGAGGAGAAGGAGGCAGCAGTAGCAGAATGGAGATAAAGAACTGTGGAGGTGAAAGATGACAAGATGTGTGTGTGTGTGTGAATACTATGTTTGCACATGGCACACAAAGTGGCCACCTCCCCCTCTCTGGCTACTGGGCTGCATTTGCAGTATTTTAACTTTTTTGCATCTCAGGGGAAAATGTTTGCTTGAGTGAGTGTCCCTTAGTTGGTGTCAGGGCAGGGTCCGGGAGGTGGTTAAGTGAGAGAGATTATGCTGGCTGGCTGAGTGGGGGGGGTTGCACTTGATTTGGCGTGCAAAGATCTGAGCTGTGGCCTCTGCCTCCCTCCCCACCTCCCTTACCAGTGGAGAGACCACCATTGCTATCTTATGAATAAAAATAATTATTCTACTATCTCTGTATGTGTTTGTTTATTTTTAATGTTGTTTTAGGCAGCAGCCAAGGCCAGCACCTTGTAGGCCTTTTTTAAAAAGTAACTGAAATGTAATTGTAGTGATTACTTTGGAGGAAAAGTAAAGTAATCAGTTACTTTTAGAGCAATTGTAATTGTAATGGTAATTACTACTTTTTTGGGGCCATGCAACTGTAACTGTAATTTATTACTTTTTAAAAGTAATCTTCCAAGCTCTGCTAAGAACCCCTCTTTGATTAATTGCTTTACGTGATTTTTCAGTTGTTCTTCCTGCAGTATTACAGGAATCATGGGGTTTGAAAAGCTATCAGTCTCTGCACGAGCAACCTTTACTAGTTTGGCTGAAGCATGCGCATTTAAATATTGTTTGTTACATTTGGGCAGATGCTTGGAATGAAACCTTTGAAGAAATGTTAAGTCTTGTTTCAAACAAAATTGGAATTCTTAATTCCCTGAGCCTAGTTTACAGGATTGAGAGCCATGCAGGCTCGGAGACCGAGCAGACTAGTACAAACTTATTCTTCATTCCTTGAAAGCTGCACATCCCATGATATGCTAAGGGATGCCTAGCTACCACCTCCTGGACCAAATGGGTTTGGGTGGCTGTGGTGTACAGACCCCAAAGCCGGCTGAGATAACAAGCAATTTCATTGAATTAGAGAGGCTTACATTACTATGGATCCTCAATATTTATTCTTCAATCTCAATTGACTACACAAGATATATATCTGTATAAAAAAGGTGTAGGTTGCACTTACTTTTTACAGGATCTAGGAATGCTAAAGGAGCACAACAGCATTTAACGGATAAAAATTTACAGTTCCTAGTGAAGACGACCTGTATTGGTGGAAACGTGTTTGGGACATGTGCAGCACAATGACATTTTATTATTATATATGATTGTTTTATACATGGTTTTATAAATGCTAGCCATTTTATGTATATTAAGTTTATATTTGTTAGCACAAGGTATTGTATTGATACATATGGAAAATTTTAATTATGTCTTATGACTGATAGCCATTTCAAACAGAATAAAATTATATGTATTGTTCGAATAGATAGATCATCTAGCCCAATGAATTCTTCTAGGCCGCAAAGTGTGCCAGTCCCTGTTCCCCCACACCATAGTATACTTGAGATTCAAGCCTAGAAAAGCATTCTTTCACTCTGAGTGATGATGCAGGGTGCACACCAAACAATTTCCCTCTTTCTTTGCCTGGCCTGTGAGCTATTTTATAAAACAGGGATTCCACCATAGGCAGAACTTATTCAGGTTTCCCCTTTTTGTGTACAGCTGTTGTAGACTCTAGAGCAGGGATGGAAAGCCTGTGGCTCTCTAGATGTTAGTGGACTGTAGCTCCCACCAGCCCTAGCCAGCATGGCCAATGGTCCAGGATGATGGGAGTTGCAGTCCAGCAACATATGAGGAGCTGTAGATTCCCCATCCCTGCTCTAGAGAGAAGTGAGGTGGGCCTACCTGCATGCTGGAATAAACTATGAAATTTCCTGATGACTTTGTCACAAGAGAAGGGAAAACATATTGTTGGGTAGAGCCCTCAAGAACAAGAACACTGAACATTTCTTGAGCTAAAGTAGGAATCTGGGGTGGTATCCAAGTAATGCCTTCTGTCAGTACAAGAACTTCTGCTTGTGGCTTGTACAATAGGACTTCCCCCCTTTTCTCCCCCACTATGTGACCTGTGCCTTCACCAGATGTACTCCAGAGGGTTGGTGGAACCCCATAACAGATTTAGGAGGTGGGGAAAAGGAGAGGGAACAGTCCAGTTGTGCAAGCAGAAATCTTTGTGCTGACAGGAGGCTTACTTGGCATTACTTTGGATCAGGGGTATAGTCATCTGGGGTCTCAGGGGGTCTTGGAGCAGGATCCCAGCAGGGTCTCTATGTCTCCAGCATCCTGTGAGCCAATCAGCATGAAAGGGTGTGTGTTAGCTACTGAGAAATGTTCCAGCAGGCTTCCTTGTCCTTTCCTGATGATTGGAGCCAATCAGAGTGAAAGGAGGTAAATCAGCCACAGAGAAGATTCTTCTTAGCTATCACACAGCCTCCCCTTTCATATCTATTGTTGTGGGAGAAGGCACTAACAAGGATTTCATTCCCAACCCCACTGAAAAAAATAAATAAAGAAAAAGGGGGCATGGCTGTGACTAACATGAAGGGACCCTGAACTTCTGAATTTGCCACTTCACTACTGCTTTGGATACAACCCCTTATCAAGATCCCTAAACCAAAATAACTAAGGCTGCAATCCAATACATCTCTACTCAGAAGTAAGCTCCATTGGGTTCAATGGGACTTACTCCTACGTCAGTGTGTATTGTAGACGTGGTTAAGATTGTGCCATAAGTTTCCTAAAGGAAGAGTATTTTCTAGGATCATCCTAAGCAGGAGTTTTCTGGCTTTAAGAGCTGCATGACTGACAGAAGTAATATAACAGGTGTAATTTTCTCTATTATTGCATCTCCTCCTCCTCCTCCTCCTCCTCATAATTTAGCACCAACAGATGGCACTGTACATAAAATAAAACAATAAAAACTGATATCTCTGCATAAAGGTTTAGGGGTTCTTCCAAAAAAGAGATGGCAGCCCTTAAGGTCAAAGAGTTGTTTTTATACTAAATAGATGTCTGGGGATAATTAAGAGGTGGATCCAGGTGAACAAGTTGAAACTTAATCCAGACAGTGCAGAGGTGCTCTGGGTGGGTAAGCTGTCTGATCTAGATAGAGGGATACAACCCATCATGGATGCAGCTGCACTCCCTTGAAGGACCAGGTTTGTAGGTTCTCCTGGCCTATACATGTGGCATTTGTGGATAGGAATGTTTTTTACGAACTGAGGCTAGTACACCAGGTATGACCTGATGAGACATTCCCTCAGTAACTGATGTGCTAGACACATCCAGGATAGACTACTGTAATGCACTCCATGTGGGTCTGCCTTTGAAGATGGTATGGAAACTTCAAGTGGCTCAGAATGCTGTTGCTCAGTTGTTAGTTTGCACAGGGTGATTGGAGCATGCAACACAGATCTCTGCCAGTTACACTGGTTGCTAGCGTGCTTCCAGGCTCAATTCAAAGTTACAGTTGTGTCCATTAAAACCTTAGATGGTTTGGAACTGCATTATCTGAAGGACTGCCTACACCAATATAACCGTGCCCAGGTATTAAGATCTTCAGCCTCAGTTCATATGACTGCCTGTCAGGTCGATTCAGCTGGCAGTCACAAACAAGCAGCCTTTTCTGTGGTGGCCCTCAGATTATGGAATTTCAAGTGGGCCTTAAAAACTTTTTTCTCTCTTGAAACAGTTTCTCTTAAATGTTGTTCTCTCAGCATTGGTTATTTGAGTTCTGACAGTTCTGTTGGTTGAGTAGTGAAAGTACTTTAACTTGGATAGATAGAGCAGGGGGTTGTACTAGATAGCCTTATAGGCCCCTTCCAACTCTACTATTGTATGATTCTATTATTTTTATTCACATTTGTAAACTGTTTCAACTAGCCTGTGATTTTTAAAGGATTGTTAACACCGTTGCTGTTGTTGTGTTTTATTTTCTATATGTACCATTTTACGATATTGCAAGCTGTTCTAGGTGGGCTTTGCTCAGTAGCACAGTGTACAAGTTGTTTTATTTATATATGTATTGTGCATGTGTGTGTGTGTAATACCTCTTCAAATAGGAGCACACCGGGCCTATTTTCCCATCCATGTGATATATATTTTTATTTTGCATTTTTAGAATTTTGAGCCAAATTTATATTTGTTAAAACAAGGTTTAAAATAAATGTGACTATACTGAGGCTTTTAAAAAAAAAAGTCATCCATTATAAAGCTAGAAACAGCACACCAGCTGCTCAACACATCTATTCCTTGTTCATAAGCAGAAGTAAAAATTATGTTTTGCTTGTTCTGTTTCCCAACAATTTTTAGATTATCTTCTTCATGCCACATGCAGCTCTTAAGGACAAAATATGTCACACACCAGTGGGTGTCCTCAGGGCCTTGGGTCCCTGTCCCAAGAGGTATAAGCCTCTTACAATTCACCATTGAGTACAAGATTGTATGTGCAGCATAGTCCAAATAAACCAAGGTCAAATACAATGAGTTAATCCAGGTCCAAAACATGAACTAGAGCAGAGGTTCTCAAACTGTAGTCTGCGGATCACTGGTGGTCACTGTGAGCTACATGTTAATGGTCCGTGGTGTGTCTTTGAAGACGAGCAGGAGGCTTATGCTCCCTCATAATCTAAGCTTGGGTTTTTTACTGTATGCTAACAAAGCAATTGCTGCTGGTATAGCATAGTGGGGAGGAGAGCCTGGCTGGGAGTCCAGAGTCTGTGAGTTCAAATCCCCGCTCGTGTCCCCTGGGTGTCAAGGGCCAGCTAAAGATCACCCCCACAGTGAGTGGCTCAGGGGTTACATGCCCTGCCACCTGTGCAGCCGTGAGCAAGCTGCATAGTCCCAAGGAGCCCAGTTGCCTCCCAGCTGGCACTTGTGGACAAGGAAGGGGCTGGCTTGTGCAGCTGTGGCAAGCTGAGCAGGCCCTAGCCAGCTGGGGAGGACTAGCCTGAGAGGGAGGCAATGGTAAACCCCCTCTGAATAATGCTTACCATAGGGTAGCCATAAGTCGGGATCGACTTGAAGGCAGTCCATTTCATTTTTTTCAACAAAGCAATCAGCATTCCCTTTGTCTCTTTACCTGTCTTTTACCTAGCCCTAGCTGCAGTAGCGGCAGAAGACAGATAGATGGCATTCTTGTCAGTTCTGGTGATCCTTGCTGCACTTTCTCTCTTGCTGTTTGTGCATGCGCACCAAGGGTTTGTCCAGGCATAGAGCCAGTCATGACTTGCGATGGCTTGACAAACAGTGCCCAACAAACAGTGCTTTTATTTTCTTACACTATTGCAGCTGCTGTTGTTCCCCTCTTTTTGTACCCCACTTCCCCATTTTGTACCCCACTTTAACACCCCCTTTGAAGCAGAAGTATCCTTTCCTTCTCAAAACTGCCTCAACATTCTCAGTATGAATGGTAGCATTTAGAGACACCAGGTAAGGAGGGATAAAACCAACAAGGTTGTCCAGGCTGCGGACTGTGATGCTTACTTGCAAGTAAGTAACATATAGAAGACAGGCTTTAAGTAAAGGTACATAGGATCAAGCTTCTAAGGCTGCAGTCCTATGCACATCTACAATTCATCTTGATGAGGTTTACTTACTGTATGGGATGAGGCTGTGGGGAAAAAAAGAGACAAAACTGAGGTTATGTTTGGGAGGGAAAGGACAAAGGGGGAGAAGGGACAATACTGACAGGTTTTATTGTAGATAACTGAGATCATGACTGTGAAATGCGTTGAATGCAACCTTTTTCAGCTCTTTTCTACTGCTTAAACCAGGGGTTCCAAAACTGTGATCCATGCCATGTCTGTGGATTTGCAGCTGAAGATGGCACATCCATCACATTAAATGTTCATATTTATTTTTAATTGCTTATTTTATTGTATCACAATTTGAATTCTATGGAATACAATTGGGATAGAATATTACAATAGAAGGCAGAAAAATTAAGTGGTCCACCAAGACCCTTAGCAATTTTCAAGTGGTTTGTGGCGAAATAAAAAGTTGGGGAACCAAAGTCAGTCCAAGGTCAATGTCACTGGGAGTTCAGGCAAGGTACAACACAGCATGGAAGGGGACTAGAATCAGGAACAAAGAGCCAGGGACCTGTGTTGTTTCCAGAAACTGGAAGGCGAAATAGGAAGACTGTAGATACTTACAGACTTCACCCTAACCAGAGCTGCTGGTAGTGAAGAAGTTTCAGGGACTGCTTACTCAAAAGCCACACAACTCTGAGCTGGTAGATGCATGCTGTGTTGTTCTTTGGTCTGTGTAGTGCCTAATATCTCCGGAAGAAATCTAGATGTACAACGGAGGAAGATTAGTATGTCATACCCCCTTCCCTGTCCCTATTGGGGTGCTTATTGCTGTTGCACACTGTCATAGTATTGGGGTCTGGAGAGCTTACAGTACAGGCTTTCTGACATGGCTGATAAGCTGGGAAAGAAGTTTTTCATTCTGTCTATGTTCAAAAACAGAGCTTGAGAAAGTTGTTCAATTAATCAAAACAATCCAGGTTGTCTCACACTCCTGCTTCCCCAGGTGGGTTTGTTTATGGCTTTCCAAAACTAAGAAGGGACAGTGAGCTTAATTGGTTTATGAATGTTCTCACTCTGCTTATGTAAACAAGAGTCAGAGACTTTTAGTCAAAATAAAGCAGTTATGCCCATGAGCTCATCAACGGAGGGCATGAGCGAAAGCTGGGAATAAATGTCACAACTGTAGCACATTCAGGGTCAGGAGAGATAAACAAAAATCACCTGCTTGAGAACCCAGAAACCTTGGTGCTGGGAGGGTAATGATCTCATAGGTATAAGGTGCCTCTTCCCGGAGGGTCTTTTGGTATAAATATAGGGCACTTGATCTGGACAGATAAACCTCGGCACCAGTGTGCAAGTGTGTGCAGCTTGGTGTAAAGAAACTGGGCCAAAAGGGGTCACCTACTCCTGCTGCACATAACGAGGTTTCTTGCAGAGAGAAACAGAGGCAAATGTAAGATCAAAGCTGTCATCATCAGCTGCTGAGTGTAAGAGATTAGGGCCTGCTTGTTAGAGTCACAGCTTGTTAAACTGTACCACTTCCTTCAATAAAATCACTACATTTTCGTTCCTCATCAGTGTGTTTCACGGTCATTCAGATCTCAAACGTACTTGCCTCAGGGAAGGGAAAAGCCTTTGGAAATACAGTCTGTACCAAGATCTTTTCCTACCGCTGTTCTCAAGAACTGGGTGGGAGAGGGGGGCTCCACCTCCTCCTCGGACAGCTCTACACATCCTTCAGCAGTTCTCAACCCAGAGAGCCCCTCAAAGGGTTCCTCAGTAGTACTGATTCCAGGTTCAAAGTTCTGAATGTGTGAGGTGCCTGGTTCATCTTCTGAGGATTTTGTGTATGGTATCAGGTCAGGGCTAGACATGACAAAAAACTATAGATTCCCTTAGCTTTGTTTTTTGTGGTTCTCCCTTTTTTTAAAAAAAGGAAAGAAATACTGTTGTTTCTACAAATTCATACTAGGAGAGAATGGAATTAGCAAGAAATATGTTTTAATGACATGGTGAAATAGAGGAATTATGAATGGAAAATACATAGAAAACTTTCACTACATTATGCATGTCCATATGTGCACTCATGGGGAACATATTTGAGATTTACCATACACAGTATCAAAAGGCATCAGTAATAATGTATATGGTTATATTCATAATAATGTACTGCCACTGACATCAGTGAGGGAAGAAGGTAATTCCATCAAGCACCCTCCTGTGAGGATTCTAACTGCCATCAAGTCAGCTGACTGAAGGAAGAACTGTGAAGCAGAAACTGCCTTGTCCTCCTGGCCTGGACATTGTCACCAGTTTTGCTCCTGGATCTATGTGGGGCAAAGAGGGTTTCAGAGGAGGAACTGACCTTTATCAAAGGAAGGACAGCCAGAACCACCACTGACACTAGCTGCAACTCCCGCCCATCATATTCTTTTTGTGTCATTCCATGTCTCTTTAGCTTATCAGCCTGAGGCCAGAGATCATGTGATTTTCTTTTTAAAAAGCAGCTGTAACAGACTTTTTAGCTAAACATCATGATATGTGTGTGGGAGTGTGTTATGTGCCTTCAAGTCGATTATGACTTATGGCGACCCTATGAATCAATGACCTCCAATAGCATCTGTTGTAAACCACCCTGTTCCGATCTTGTACTTTCAGGTCTGTGGCTTCCTTTATGGAATCAATCCGTCTCTTGTTTGGTCTTTCTCTTTTCTACTCCCTTTTGTTTTTCTCAGCATTATTGTCTTTTCTAGTGAATCATGTCTTCTCATTATGTGTCCAAAGTATGGTAACCTCAGTTTCATCATTTTAGCTTTTAGTGATAGTTCTGGTTTAATTTGTTCTAACACCCAATTATTTGTCTTTTTCATGGTATCCACAAAACTCTCCTCCAATATCACATTTCAGATGAGTTGATTTTTCTCTTATCTGCTTTTTTCACTGTCCAACTTTCACATCCATACATAGAGATCAGGAATATCATGGTGTGAATGATCCTGACTTTGGTATTCAGTGATACATCTTTGCATTTGAGGACCTTTTCTAGTTCTCTCGAGAGCCAGTGTGGTGTAGTGGTTAAGGTGTTGGACTACGACCTGGGAGACCAAGGTTTGAATCGCCACACAGCCATGAAGCTCACTGGGTGACCTTGGGTCAGTCACTGCCTCTCAACCTCAGAGGAAGGCAATGCTAAACCATGTCTGAATACTGCTTACCATGAAACCCTATTCATAGGGTCGCCATAAGTTGGAATCGACTTAAAGGCAGTCCATTTCCATTTTCTAGTTCTCTCATAGCTGCACTCACCAGTCCTAGCCTTCTTCTGATTTCTTGACTATTGTCTCCATTTTGGTTGATAACTGTGCTAAGGTATTGATAATCCTTGACAAGTTCAGTGTCCTCATTATCGACTTTGAAGTTACATAAATCTTCTGTTGCCATTATTTTAGTCTTATTGATGTTCAGCTGTAGTCCTGCTTTTGTGCTTTCCTCTTAACTTTTATCAGCATTCATTTCAGATTATTACTGGTTTCTGCTAGTAGTATGGTATTGTCTGCATATCTTAAGTTATTGATACTTCTCCCTCCAATTTTCACTTTTCGAGCAACTGAAAAGATGGCTTTTTGGTACATCACCAAATAGTCAATATAGGAAGCAAATTGATTATATAATTGGAAGCAGAAGATGGAGAAGTTCCATACTTTCTGCAAAAGCAAGACCTGGAGCAGACTGCAGTACAGATCCTGAACTAGTAATATCGAAAATCAGAGTAAAGCTAAAGAAAAACAACAAAACAATCATAATGCCAAAATACAATTTAAATAATATCCAGAAGAATTTAAAGATCAAATAAGGAACAGATTTGAGGCTTTAAACCTAGCTGATAGAGAACCAGAGGAACTATGGACTGAAGTCAGAGACGTTATCAGGGAAGAATGCAAGAAGACAATACCTCTAATTAAAAAGAGAGAAAGACCTCAATGGATTACTGAAGAAACTCTTAAAATGATTAAAGAGAGAAGGAAAGCAAAAGCAAAAAGAGAGAAACATGGTTAGAACCCTTAAAGCAATAATACACTGACTAGTACGTAGGGACAAAGAGAACTACTACAATAATTATTGTACAGAAATAGAAGAGGATAATAAAAAGGTAGAACAAGAGCCCTATTTCAAAAGATTAGAGAAATCAAAGGGAAGTTCAAACCAAGAGTAGAGATACTGAATAATCAACAGGGAAAAACACTGACTGACTAAGATAAAATAAAAGGAAGATGGAAGCAATACACTGAAGAATTATATAAAAGAGATGCAAGAATGAAAGATTCATTCATGGAGGAACTGTATGAAAAAGAACCAGATATTTTAGAATGTGAAGTGAAAGATGCACTTAAAATACTTGGAAGAAACAAATCACCAGGAATAGATGGCATACTGATTGAGTTGCTCAAATTACTGAGATGGTATCTGTCCAAATTTTGACAAAAATTTGTCAACAAATATGGAAAACTAGACAATGGCCCAGACTGGAGGCATTCTATATACATCCCAATTCCAAAGAAAGGGGATCCCAGGGAATGCAGTAATTATCAAACTATTGCCTTAATATTCCTGCATTTTAGTATTTAATATGCATTCAATATGTGTTTAATTATGTCTTAACTTTTGTATAATTAATCTTATTTTAATTGATGATATGTGGTTTTAATTGTATGTTACTGGTTTTGTTTGTTGTAAACCGCCCAGAGAGCTTCGGCTATGGGGCGGTATATAAATTTAATAAATAAATAAAATAAATAAATAAATAATATCCCATGCAAGTAAAGTAATGCTCAAGATTCTACAACAAAGGCTGTTGCCATATATGGAGCGAGAAATGCCAGGCATCCAAGCTGGATTTAGAAAGGGAAGAGGCAGCAGAGATCATATTGTGAACAAACGTTGGATAATGGAATGGACCGAGGAATTTCAGAAGAAAATCATCCTGTGCTTTGTAGATTACAGCAAAGCCTTTGACTGTGTAGATCATGAAAAACTATGGAATGCTTCAAAAGAAATTGGGGTGCCACAGCATCTGATTGTTTTGATGTGCAACCTATACTCTGCACAAGAGGCTACTGTAAGGACAGAATATAGAGAAACCAACTGGTTCCCCATTGGGAAGCTTGTGAGACAGGGGTGTACAGGCATACCCCGCTTTAACGTTTGCAATGGGACCGGAGAGTATACTTAAAGCGAAAATAAACGTTAAGTGAAGCAATTGTCTTCACTTGTAGTGCACGCAATCACCACTAGATGGCAGTGGCGTCATGCCAATAAAGTATACGTTATTGCGAAGCGCGCAAATGTTAAGCGGGGTATGGGGACGAATGGAGCATGTACGTTATAGCGGGGCAACATTAAGCGGGGTAATGTTAAGCGGGGTATGCCTGTATTTTATCACACCATTTGTTTAATCTATATGCAGAACATATCATACGGAAAGCGGGATTGGACTAAGATGAAGGACGTGTGAAAAACACCATGATATAAATGTTATAAATAAATAAATATACAGTATGCACACCGTGTTTGCGCTCTCTGTCTCTCTCACACACATTTTAGCATTCATAAAATTAAGATGTGAACAAATTGCAATCAAGGGCATGTGGATAATGCTGGCATACTGTCTTTCTGATGGAAGGCAAACAGCAATTGATACATTTTGAAGCATGTTAGAAAAAAGCTGATTAGAATTTGAATGTGTTTGTGTAAATAACACACACATACATATTCACTCTCTATCTCAACCTGAAACTTGAATGTATAAGTCATCCTGAATATCATGAGTATCTGTTAAGTGAATGTTTTCCCAGTACTTAGGTTTCCATGTGAGGGTTGTTAACTGCAAGCTACATGTAATAAGGGCACCAGCAATGAATGATTTTACATACAGGAAGAAAATAATTTCACAAACAGCTGTGTGAATGGGAGGGATTGTACATGCTGGATCTACCTTCTCACTATGCCCAAAGTGTGAGATGTCTATCCTATACACATAGTCTCTAAACATATGTCCAAAACTCTATTTTAAAGGGGGAGGAGCACATATGCAGAGTCTACATACACTGGGTTATGTATGGTGGCTCCTCTGTAGATCTCAGCTCCAGTAACAGAGGTCAGACATGTCTAGTGAGCAACTCCACAGAGAGAGAGAGAGAGAGAAACAAACAAATGTAAACAAGAAGATTATCTGCACAGAGCTTCAGCTACTCCAGACTAAACTCCATGTGTTGATATTGTGGTCACCACAAGAGCATGCATTGTGGCTTGGATGCATAATGAAGCAGCAAAATCTGATCAAGTTATAACCAAGTTTATTTTATAGGGGATGTACCAAGCCCAACAGAATGTAATTATGTCTCCTTGCAATTATGTCACTCTTCTAAATTACCGCTACACAAGAACCATGGCTGAAAAGCACCAGGACATCTATTTAAACAAGTTCAGTAGCATTGTTAGCATATACCAAACATTTTGGAGCACTTTTAAGGAATTTCTATACTGCTGGAAGGAAACTGTTTAACTCTACCTAACCCAGACAAAAAGATGCTGTAAACAGCATTGAAAAAGATGCTGCATACTATAACGTCTGCAGAGAAAATAACTCCACATTGGTCTGCAAAGCGAGCCAAGTAGGACACCCTATGTTCATAGTGATTTGTTCAAAGCATTTTGCATACACTGTTGTAGAAACCATAAGAGCCTGATGAGACTTAAAATGCATTTCTGATGTCTAAATGTTATGTTTTATGTATGCTTATAGCAGTAATACTGATAATATATAACTGGTCACTGTGAAGGTATGAAATTGTATTTTACACTGGCAATATATTGTTTTATTATATATTGGTATGCTTTCTCTTTTTTTGTACACTGCTTTGAGATTTTTATAAATTCAGTTTGTTTATAATAATATGAATAAATGATTTTCCTAAGAGTGCCCAAAGCACTCTTTGGTCCCTGGGAAGAAAATCCAAACAATACTTTATATGGCATAAAAATATAGGGCAGTATTCGAATAAATAATTGTGCTATCACAAGGAGTAGCACTAGCTCAACAGGTCTTTCCCCACTCTCTTCCTCCCCATGCTTGTCCTGTGCTGTGTCTAAATCTGCTCCAGAGAGTTGGGGGAACCCTCAGAACAGATTTAGGGGGCATGGGCAGGGAGGAGTGGGGGAGAACATTCTGTTGTACATGAGAAATCCTTTCACTGATGGAACCAGCAACTTAGTTCTATGTTGAATGCAATCCATAATAATAAGTAACATAATTGACAGTTTGTGGACCAAGACTCTCCCTTCCTATGACTCCTTAATTTTATCTCTCCATATGACCCAAATAGCTGAGATTCTCTCAAGTATTTAAAGAAATAATAATAATAATAATAATAATAATAAATTTTATTTTTCAGTCGCCTATCTGTCCAGGTTAGGGACACTCTAGGCGACTTACAACAACAATAATAATAGTTGTTCTAGTGAAGTAACATCATCAGTCTTAACATGTAAAGAAATGGAATGGTGCACTGTTGTATGCCTGCTTATCTGAAGACCATGTGTTTACTCCACAGATCCTGTACATGGTCCCCAGAACGTGGAGGTTGTTGACATCCGATCTCGACAGCTGACCTTGCAATGGGAGCCTTTTGGTTATGCTGTGACTCGTTGCCATAGCTATAACCTAACAGTCCATTACCAGTATGTGTTCAACCAGCAGAAATATGAGGCAGAGGAGCTAATTCAGACATCGTCACACTATACCTTGCGAGGACTGCGGCCATTCATGACCATCCGACTGAGGCTGGCTCTTTCGAACCCGGAGGGCAAGATGGAGAGTGAAGAACTGGTAGTGCAAACTGAGGAGGATGGTAAGAGAAAAAGTAACTTTAAATGATTTAAAATGTTAAAATGGCTGAAAACAGAGGTTCTGAATATCAGTGTGTACACAAACAAACATACTTGGATATAGATAGATGGATAGCCACAAAATGCAAGAGGGCCTACCAGTGTCTTCCACAATACACTACAAATAACAATACAGAATAGCAGAGACCTCCCCTCAGATATTTTGATGTATTTGATTTCTGAACCACCCTTCACCATAAGGTTCCAGGGAGGATTTCAACAATATAAAAATACAATATTAAAATCAGTTAAAACAGGTTCCCAAAAAGATTTCTCCAGGGACCACTTGAAAATTGCTAAGGGCCCTAATGAACCACTTAATGATGATTTTTTGCTTGTTGTAGCAATTGTGATGCACTGTGCTAGATGTTGCATGACTTTTAATTATAGTTTTATTGCTTCTTTGATTTTTATATTGCATTTTATTGTATTACAATTTGAATTCTATAGAATTCAAATTGTAAAACATCTTCACAGACACACTGCAGACCACCTGAATGAAGCTTGCGGACGACTGGTGGTCTGCAGAGTACAGTTTGGGAACCCCTGAATTAAGACAATTTACAATCAGAAGAACAGTATAGGATATATAAGGTGTTAAAGGCCAGGGTAAAGTGGTGCGGCTTCAGCATATAGCAGGAGCTATACACTGATGAAGCTAGATGCACACCCTGTGGGAAAGGAATTTTGCACTTTATGGACTGCACAGAGAAAGCCTTTACATAATCCAGGACCGAATCTAGAGCCAGTGCTGCGAAAGGTTAAGATTTTTGAGGAGAATTTTTACCATCATCCTGAGAAAATCCACAAAAGTCTGTGTCTCTGTGTGTAATTTCGCTTTCGTCTCCAAATTTCAGACATTTTTTTGTTCTAATGAGGACTTTTCAGCTCAGGTTCTATAACTTGTTTCTAAGGTATGTTTAAAAATGTATTAATTCGTGGCAAAAGGATATTTTCACCCCATGCAAAGGTTTGTCTGTTGATTTGTCCCATTGTTTAGTCTTTTTAAAATATCAATTATGAGGTCAAAACTATTAGCAAAGTCACTTAAATAATGCATATGCAGTCCAGAGAGAAAACTCCTGATAACAATTTACTGAGCAAACTAAACAAAAAACAGTGTATAATATGAGGAGAAAGGAACAGAGAGATTTTGTCTTTCTTAGTTTAGGCCTTGTTCATAAGAGGGAGACATACAGCCAGAGGAAAACTCCCTCAGAACTACATAGCCAATCAGAGGACATGCTATCTTAGTGAAGATCATGCCACTCTACCTGGCTAATAAGCAACACCTCCACCCATTTTACCTCTTGGCTAGTTGACTTTAACATTAACAGAATTAACCATTACATTACAAATTGAATGATCCCTACTGTTGGCTCTTCCAACAAAAACATACCTAGCAAGGGCTTGTGTTGTGCAAGTCGGTACATTTTGCTGCTATTGGCTGGGATGATGAATTCGGTACTCCACCCTCCAGGTAGACTATCAAATAAACTAACAGATTCCTGGGAGTGTGTGGAGAGGAGAAGGTGAGGAGTTAATGGGCTATATGTTGATTTATCTGCAAATCTCTCCACAAAGTCAATGTCCCAGTATATGGATCAAAGAGCAAATCCAAAGTACTTAAATTATCCATGATCCTGGGGTTATATTTTTATTGACCAGCGTTACTACTGCCTATAAATGAAAGTATTTAACACTCTTAGTAACTGAAACATCAGTATTTATCATTGTTGATGTGCCTGTCTCACAGCGCAATTCCCCTCTAATTCCCCTCCTTCCCATCCTAAGAAAGAGCCTGCTAGGTTCACAATCTTGCAACTGGCCTGAATGCCCTATATAAGAAGAACTGAACAATTCTGAATGTTCCTTTCATCAGTGCACAAAGCACTGTTAATAATATGTTCTCCTGTCCTTCCTAGTTCCTGGGTCTGTTCCCCTTGAATCCATTCAGGGAGGACCCTTTGAAGAGAAGATCTATGTTCAGTGGAAGCCACCAAATGAGACTAATGGAATCATTACACTCTATGAGGTAAGTCGAATGGATTGTCACATGAAGCAAGATGTGTTTCCTCCACCTGTGATAAATGTGGTATATGTGCCTTTTAGGCAATTATGTGTTGCTATCTGGAAAAAAGGATTTGGGGTGGTTAGGGTGTCAAAGGAATGTACCCAATATTGGGAAAAGCTGCTGTTTTACATCTGTGAAGATTACTGAAGACTAGTGACTCAGAAATCCCTAGTAGTCTTTATAGATGACTATGGGGAGCCCCTAAAATACCTGTTGTTTGTAACTGGCTGTTATGCTGCTCAGTGACATAGGATGACTGCTTTATTTTCAGTTATAATTAATAAATTAAATACTAATTATATAACATTCATAGCTTTACTGTGTCATGAATGCAAATGCATTTATGGCTACATTTGTGCATCTGATATTGCCTCATGCCCACCTGTTGGTGGCCATCTTCTGAAATGACTTCATACATTATGATGTCCACCTTGCTTCCTTTCTATGCTGGATCTGACTTTTGCTATGTGAAAATGTTACATGTCTTCACCAATAACAGCTGGACATCTTATGGCCCACAGACCACATCTAGTTATTTTACTCCTCACTATAAATCCTCTTCTCTAGGGAAAACCAAATATTTTATTTATGTATGAGTCGGGGTGGTGGTGGTGGAGGAAATCTTTGCTGGGTTAGAGGCAGCCTATAGACACTACATTATGTACCCATGGCCTATTTGTACAGATTTTCTTGATATTTTCTAATAAATGAGATAATAATCTATGTGAACTTTGGGATTTCCATTATTCATAGCATGTTCACTGAACATAGAAGAGATGGGGTTAGGGTGCCTCGTGTGCAGAATGTCATTATTATTTTCATTGTAATCTCCCCGAGAGCCCTGTGTTCTGAAGAGTGGGATAATGGGTACCAAAATAAAAACAGAGGAAGTGAAAAATCAGTGGTCTTATGGTAGCCAAATGAAGTCTAGAGGCTCTTGCATACTGCTTAGGTTCTGAACCCTGGCATCAAGGGATTAAATGTGAATACTAAAATTCCATCTTGTTTTCTGTCTGTAATTTTCTTGAAAGGCCCATTTAATGCAATGAAAAATACTTTTAAAGTAGAATATGATCTTGTCTGTTGTGTCTCATTTCAACTACTCCTAGGACTATAGCAATTCTACCAGTTGTCTGTGCTGTAAAAACAGATGGCACAGGGCTGGGTGCTTGCAGCAAGGTTAATGTGCTGAGCCTTTCGCATCTGGAAACATGATTTTCCAAAGTGGTTTGGGTCAAAGTAAGAAATTGAGTTGAATAGTTTCAGCTGAGTCTCTGGCGGATGTTTGCACATTTTACCAAAAGGCTTCCACAATTTGCTCTCACTAGCAATCTCTGTTCAAAGGAAATCCTCAGCTACATGAGACAACAGCGTTGTTCATTACATTTGAGGCATATGGCAGATACTTAGAGGGAAAATTGCTTGCAAATGAATCAAGATAATACTGATTTTATCATTGGTTGACATAATAGGTGTGTTGCATATCCCAACACATGATGACAAAGATAATAAACCATACACTGAGGCTGCTTTCACACATGGGGCTGATTGGATTCATTTAACGGATTTAAAAGGTAGCGCTTCTGTCCTGATTTCTAAAATTCCTTTTACACTGCAGTACCTTTTGCATTAAGCAACAGCAGCTTTTTCAGCTGATATACCAGCATTTTGCAGAGCTGTCTTTCACACAGCTTGTTTTCCTCCCTCACCCATTATACACATGTGCACTGTTCCCCACTGTGTAGCAGGTGTAAGATCTTGTCCCATCGCCATGTGAGCCCTCTCCCTTTAGCAGCTGACTTTTAAAATTATTTTAGTTGTATTGACACAAGGATGTTTGTAGGAAATGCTGCTGCTATTTGCAGCAGTGCTGAAATACCAGTACAATTTTTGTCAGGCAAAAACCCCCACGCGAATAAAGGGTGGGAATGCACTGCATACTGGGATGCCTGTTATATGAGCGGCTGCAGCTAGCTAAAAACTCCTGCGATGTTCTGGGTTCCCAGCCTTGCTAATGGATTATTTCTGGTATCATTTATCATGGAGATTTGTGCTAAACTTGCACTACATTCCACTAGAATTCCAGAGCTAGCTTGTACATCATGTGAAAGATCAAATCTAATACGGAAATTACCAGGTAAGAAATCGTCAGAATAACAGAATGAAGTGCAGTGTGAAAGCAGCCTGAATCTTACTTCAATGCAAACCAGTTTTTGGGAATTTTTGTGACCTGATGAATGACTATGAAAATAAATGTATAGCAGTTGCAATGAAAAAAGATAACATTTTGTAATTTTTAAGAGACAGTTTTCTGTTTAAAATATCTGCAGGTAAAGCATGTTGAAAGGATTTTCCCATTCCTGAAGTTACTTGTCTGGTTGAAGAGCTGTAGAGAAACTCTATTGTTTGGGAATGGGCTGATGCAACATAAAAATGTGTTTATTTATATATTTATTTAATACATTTATATACTGCCCCATAGCCAAAGCTCTCTGGGTGGTTTACAGCAATTAAAAACAAATATACACATTTTAAAACACACACACAAAAATTAAAAACACAATTTAAAAAATGTAAAAACAACTTAAAAACACATGTTAAAATGCCTGGGAGAAGAGGAAAGTCTTGACCTGACGCTGAAAAGATAACAGTGTTGGTGCCAGGCGCACCTCGTCAAGCAGATCATTCCATAATTTGGGAGCCACCACTGAGAAGGCCCTCTCTGATGTTGCCAGACTCCCAGCTTCCTTGAAGTAGGCACCCGGAAGAGGGCCTTGGATGTTGAGCGTAGTGTATGGGTGGGTTCATATCAAGAGAGATGTTCCATCAGGTATTGTGGTCCCAAGCCATGTACAGCTTTATAGGTTAAAACCAGCACCTTGAATCGAGCTCAGAAACACACAGTCAGCCAATGCAAGTGGGCCAGAATCGGTTTTATATATTCGAACCGCCTGGTCGCTGCTACCAATCTGGCCACTGCATTTTGCACAAGCTGCAGTTTCCAAACCGTCTTCAAAGGCAGCCCCATGTAGAGCGCATTGCAGTAATCTAACTTGGAGGCTACCAGAGCATGGACAACTGAAGCCAGGTTCTCCCTGTCCAGGTAGGGGCATAGCTGGGTCACCAACTGATGTTGGTAGAAGGCACTCCATGCCACCGAGGCTACCTGAGTCTCAAGTGACAGAGACGGTTCTAGGAGAACCCCCAAGCTATGAACCTGTTCCTTCAGGGGGAGTGCAACCCCATCCAGGACAGGTTGGACATCTACCATCCAGTCAGAAGAACCACCCACTAGCAGCATCTCAGTCTTGTCTGTATTGAGCCTCAGTTTATTAGCCCTCATCTAGTCCAGTGTCGCAGCCAGACACTGGTTCAGCACATTGACAGCCTCACCTGAAGGAGATGAAAAGGTGAAATAGAGTTGCTTGTCATCAGTTGTGGATGACCACACCCAACGGTTTCATGTAGATGTTGAACAGCATGGGGGACAGAACTGACTCCTGCGGAACCCCATACTGAAGAGGCCAGGGTGCCGAGCAATGTTCCCCAAGCACCATCTTTTGGAGCCGACCCGCCAAGTAGGAGCGGAACCACCGCCATGCAGTCCCTCCCACTCCCAGCTCAGCCAGTCTTCCCAGAAGGATACCCTGGTCGATGGTATCGAAAGCCGCTGAGAGATCAAGGAGAATCAACAGAGCCACACTCCCGCTGTCTCTCTCCCAACAGAGGTCAGCATACCCGAGACCACCTCCGTCAGCTCAGCTAGGGAGTCTGTTGGGCAGCAGGGTGGGCGGTACCCCAACAGAATCCCCAGTCTGTCCTGCTGACCCAATACAAGGTGCAAACACTCCAGACTAGTAGTCACATGGACAGGGTGCTTGCAGAGGGAGATGGAGCTCCTATAGACCACAGCAACCTCCCTCCCCAACCCTCACATCTACTCTGATGCTGGACCAGCTACCCTGGCAGACATAGCTGGGAGAGACTGACTCCTCCCTGCTCACCCACCCAGGTCTCGGTTATACATGCCAGATCGGCTGCCTCATCCACAATTAAATAATGAATGGGGGATATCTGGCTGATAGGACAACCAATAAACCTGTGTGTGTGGGGAGGACTGGAACAAGGCACAGTCATTAACTGCCTGGGCTGTGTTGCCTTTACCTGGCAAGTCCTCCTCACAACACCATATCTCCCTCTACTCGTCACTACACTAATTGGGCCCCCCGAAATGATTTAGGATTATTCCACATAAGTAATTTAATTGAGAATGATCATAATTTCTTCTTTCAGCTTTTACAGAGCATCCAGATGACATAGTTGAGAATAGAGATATGTACTGACTGACCACAAGATTTGGTTCATTCCCCACTTTGACATTTCAGAAAAGATCAAGTTTTGGTCTGTTGTGCTTTGCAGGATGTCTGATTCAGCTCAGGGGCTGAATCTGAATCCTGAATCAGAATAACAAACCTAGGTGCCTCTTCCATTCACTATAATAGGAAAGTTAAAAATAAAACAAGTATAACTGCCCCACACACCTATTAACAGAATTGAATGAAGTTTTCAGGAAGTGGAAAAAGTGTGACAAAACCAGAAAAAGAAGTCCAGGGGTTTTTGTTCTGGGCATCTTTAAAATTTGGGTGTTTTTTTTTTCTTAAAAGAAACTAACTGAGGAAGGGCAGAAATGGATGACCTTTTACGAAATACTGCCAAATTTCAGAAGGGTAGCTGTAAGCAATTTTTCTGAAAGGGCAGCCTTTACAGTTCTGAGATGGTTGAAAAAAGGATTTCCTTAATCTCCACTATTTTAAAGGGCAATTTCTATGAAAATAGCATACATGCAAGAGGTACTCTTAGGTAAGAAACATGCCAAATTACAGATAAAAAAAATCCAGAGATTTTTGTGCTAGGCACCTTTAAAGATCAATAGGAGTGGGGGATAACATCTGTCTCCCTCCTTACTGACTTTTAGGAAGAAGTTAAAAATATTCCTGTTTACCCAGCATTTGATGGCTGAAATATATTGTTCCTGAAATCACTAGCAGAGAGAATGAATTTTAACGGTTTCTAGAATGCTTTTTAAACTGTTTTTAGAATGCTTAAAAAAAAAAAGAATTGATATGATTCTGACCCTGGACTTCATCGGGATGAAGAGTGAGATATAAATTTAATAAAACAAATAAATAGTTTCAGTTTACCACTATGACTCTTTGTGCTACAATTTTAATATGAAAATGGCATACATTCTAGAGGTGTCCCCTAGAAAGGAACCTTGTATAACTTCAGAAATATGGCTATGAGGTCTAGGGAATCATGATGAAGGGGGTGGGGTGAGGTGGGGATAGCTTCATGCTTGTATTCTGCTCAATTGGCACCAAAAGACACAGAAACTAAGCAACAGAATTAGATGTGTAGGTATGTGACACAGAGACAGAAGGACTCGAGTGTCCAATATTTTCCAAGCAAAGCCTATTAGAATTGGTAAGGAGCACGGAAGAGACAAAAACTAAGTGCAACATTGCTTCAACATCATTTGCCAAAGCACTATGATTTGAGAGGCCTGGCAAAATCATTCCCTCTGATTAAAGCTAGACCTGTCAGGCCCAAAAAAGCTCCCCTGCCCACCTACCCCTACCCTGATGTTTTCCTTATATGGCAAACTTCGGGAGAAATGTTTCAGTTTTTGCAGACTCACTGTCTGTATAATTTTTTTAAGCATCCAAATATCCTAAACTCTCCAAAGCACTCAAAGCACTTTGGGGGTTCCCTGTTTCAGTTCTGGGGAGTTCAGAGAGATCCCACATCAGCTCAGATAAGCCTCAAACCTATCCAGAGTTAGGGTTGCCATATTCCAGTTCCACAAATCCGGACAGGCTAATTTGCATATTATGCAAATTATTTGCATATTATTTGCATATTAATATTTTGATTGTCCAGTTGCTTTGTTTTTGTGCCTAGGAATTACCACCCAAAACTGGGGAAAGATGTGAGAAATCTTTTTTTTAAAAGCAACATTTTCAGCCCTAAATGCCTATCCTGCCCTTCTGCTGTTAAAAACGGAGCTCAGCACAGCTTACAAATATAATGAAAACAATAAAAATACACAATCAATATAAAAACATAATAAAAACACAAAATAGCAACAAACATAAAGTAAGTCAGGGCAGCAGTATGGTTAACCTTTGCTGGTCATTGACCGAAATAAACTTATTTACATTTTTTAGTATGGTTAACCATTACATATACGATATATTTCAGAGATGTGGTGGGTGGAGAAAAACAAGAAGCCAAAATGTTAGGAAAAGGAGTCTTTCACACCACATGCTCAGTTCTAAATACTGTTGCAGCAAGTTTTACAAGTTCCTCCAGTATTCCACTGGTGCAGGCACCCAGACATTCAAAGTAACTGTATGTTTCTTAGGTTTTATAAAAGCAGAGCTTTGCTTAAAATTTCTTCTCCCTTTGATCAACCACATCTACACAGGTTCCACCTCCATACTCAAAATGAAACTGGGCCTGGAAGTGTGCAGCAACCCCACACATACCTTGCTAATTAGATTACCAATGCCAGGATGTCTGTCTTATCGACTACTCTCCTGTTCCCCCCACCGGGCATCATGAAAGACCCAGACCTGGGCTCAGAAAGAAAATAAATATCTGGTCCTCTTCAAAATACTCATAAGTCTCTTGTTTTAATTAAAATAATAATTATAATTTTTTGCTCTTATCACTAATGGGAGTTAATTACCTTGCATATGCTGCTGTTGCTTCTATGGCTGTAACGGAGTGTGGTTAAAGATAAGTGAAATGCAAATAGGGAAAAAACAACACAAAAGGCAGTAACACTTTCCTAAATGTAATACCATACCAAGCCACAACAAGATTAAGGCAGAAAACTCAGCATCCCACAACCAGTCAGGATTCATAACCAAAAACCCAAACTAAAAAAATCTTAGCAGCCAGTCAGCCAAGGTCACAGAAATCCCCATGCAGCACAACCTGACCTGGGGACTGCAGTTAATGCAGAATGCTGCAGCACAATTGCTGACATGAGTGAGATCCTATCAGCACATAATACCTCTGCTCTGAAATCTGCATTGGTTGCTGATTTGCTACCAGGCCAGGTTCAAGCTGTGCTTTCCATGTTATGGGTGCCACATAGTACAGTACTTGTTCTGCTCTTGTAAGAAATCAGTCCTGTAAAGTGGCAGCACCTATGCTTTGGAACTCCTTGCCTATTGACATTAGGCAGACGCCTCTTTTCAGCACCTGCTAAAATCAGTTTTCTTGAGGCAAGCCTTTCCAGGCATGTGGAAGCTATTGTATTTTTAAATCTGTTTTTAACTCATTGTTGGTTTTATTATTTTGAATGTTTTTAAGTATCTGTCCTTAACGCTTTTGCCAATAATTTTATTGTTTTAATTCTTTCTGTAAACCGCTTTTAGATTTTTTACAATAAAGCGGTATATAAATGTTGTAAATAAAAATACATAAATAAATGTTGGAGTCACTGTGGCCCTTGAGTCTCTTCCCACTTTTAGGAACCAAGGAATCTGCCTTATACTGATTCAGGCCATTTCATACCATGATTTCTTAAATGCAACACCATACCAACCACAACAAGATTCCTATGAGTAATGCAGAAAACTAAGCATCTCACAACCAGTCAGGATTCTTTACCAAAAACCAAAAATATGATAAATGAAGAAATATTTATATAAGCATGACTATCTGTAAAGATATTTATAGTGCAATCCTAGGTTTATTTATTTAGAAGCAAGTCCCAGTGTATTCAGTGGGGCTTACTCAAACACGGACAGAAATGCAACCTCAAGTGATAAGCAACTTCATTCACACAACCCAAAATTCCGAATGCCACCATTTTCTGGCATTGCAATGAGGTTTCTTAGAGTGACACTGCCTCAGGTCAACCAAATGCAACCGTGGCTTCACTGATTGGCTGCAATCCTGAACGGGCGGGGTTAAAGCTTACGAAGTTCTATACAGTACTGTTTAAAGAAAGATTTAACAGTCAGGGGAGCGGCTGATGTTTTTATGTATATCTCGAGAACCGGACCACCTAGAAACTTAATTTTTTTAAAAAATTAAAGCTGAGAATTTGGGCCACCTAAGGGGTAAATGGGTGCCAGGTGGCATGCAAAGAATCCGGGTAAAACCCGGCTAACCGGGCAATATGGCAACCATATCCAAAGAGACCTCACTTGATTCAAGATTCATCCAAAGCTTTTTCAAACCCATTAAAAAAAATCCATTGCAGTTCTATAGTACCTGCATTGTCCTCTCATAATGTTTCAAACCTTATTTCTGGCTCTTTTTTATTCTTTATTTATTCATTCATAAATTTATATTCCACCCTTCCTCCCAGAAGGATCCTAGGGCAGCAAACAAAACTTTAAAGCAAAAGACTTTAAAAAATATCAGAACAAAACATCCTTAAAACAAAAAGCAGGTTTAAAAACATATTTAAAAAGCAATTCCAACACAGTCACAGACTGGTATAAGATCTCTACTTAAAAGGCTTGTTGAAAGTGGAACGTCTTCAGTAGGTGCTGAAGATAACAGAGATAACAGAGATTATTTTAAGGGAGGGAATTCCAAAGGGTAGGTGCCCAACACTGAAGGTCCTCTTCCTATGCAATGCAGAATGGACCTTTTGATAAAATGGCACCCCAAGGAGACGCTCACTTGCAGAGTGCAGAGATTGACTGGGTATATAAAGGGTAAGACGATCTTTCCGGTATCCTGGTCCCAAACTGTATTGGGCTTTGTACACAAGAACCTTGAACTTTGCCTGGTAGCTAATGGGCAGTCAGTGTAATATTTTCAGCAGCAGGGTAACATGTCCATACCCTGTCCCAATGAGCAGTCACGTCGTGCATTTTGCACCGGCTGCAGGTTCTGGACCAACCTCAAGGGCAGCCCTACATAGAGTGCATTACAGTAACCCAGCCTGGATGTTACCAGTGTATGGACAACAGTGGCCAGGCTGTCCCGGTCCAGAAATGGTCGCAAGTGCCCAATGAAGCTGGTGAAAGGCACTCCTAGCCACAGAGGTCACTGGGGCCTCTAGTTACAAAGATGGATTCTGGAGCACCCCTAGACTACTAAACTGTGCTTTCAGAGGAAGTATGATCCCATCCAAAGCAGTCAATTGACCAATTATCCAAACTCGGGAGGCATTAACTCACAGCACCACTGTCTTGCTAGTATTCAAACTCAGACTATTGCCCTTATCCAGCCCATTCACCAAGTCCAGGCACTGGTCCAGAGCTTGCATGGCCTCTCCTGATTCATATGTTACAGAGAAACAGAGCTAGGCACCGTCAGGATACTGCTGACACCTTGCCCCAAATCTCCTGATGACTGCTCCCAAGGGCTTCATATAGATGTTAAACAGCATTGGGACCAAGATGGAGACAAGATTAAAAATGCAAATTGAAGCACTACCCTATTCAGTTTGGATAGGTAAGGAAGCCCATTTGAAGTGTTAGGATACTGTCTTTTTTCCCCTTCCAGCCACAACAAGACTTTAATTATCCATTTCCTGTTTCCTGGTGGAGGATTCTTTGCTAACTTTAAATGTTACTGTGTTTAATAGTTAAATAGGTTTGCAGTGTGGGTGGGATTCCTTGTTCTTTTATTTATTATTCATTTTGATTGCAATTGCATAATTCATTTTAAAATGCATATTCAGCCATTTTTAAAAAATCATAAAAGTGCACTAAACCTTTGTTCACCATGGATGCACTGCTAACAGATATCTTATTGAGCTGTGCCTATCTTGACGGGACGACCTGGTGCTCCCAAAGCCTCCTTTGTGCATTGGCCTTTGGACTGTAAAGGTGTTACTTGCTGTGGTGGCACCTTGTGCTACTTCTTGCTTCTTCCCTGAGCCTAGTTTTGTTATCTCTTTTTGTATAAGTTGGACCCATAAACAGAGTGCTCTCCCCCCCCCCCCGAAGTTCTATCAGGAAGTGTTGCTGCTGTGGATTGCTTTGTTTCTTATTTCCATGACTCTTTTCTTTAATCAGGCTGCTTGTTGATGCTAGTAAGGAGAAATACAAACAGACATGTGTAAATACTGCCCCTCTCCATGCATTAAGAAGTAGAAGCCACAAGGGAAGGGGCGAATAGATAAAATTATTGTTGCAGACGATGGTGGCATCCTGGACTATTGCTAGAGTGAATTCCAGCACATGGTGAATAGGAAAAAGAAGATTTGTCAGGGGAAATATGTGCTTTACTACAAGTGATGGCTGCAAATGAGAGGAAGGGAAGTACACTTCTTCCTGGATTACAAGTGAAGGAGCAAGGGATCTAGATCAGCAAGAAATTCATATTCCCTACAGTTTCTCCTTTGCTATGCCATATAATGCCTTCAATTCCAAGCATGTCATCACTGATATCGCCTCTTTAATGAGACATTTCCTGTTTCCTGGTGGTCTCTTTAATTTCTTTATTTTATTTTATTTTTTGTATAATTGCATAGTTACATAATTGTGATTATAAGTTGTTTTAAAAACTAGTAATTAAACAGTTCAGTCCTGGGGAAAAGGAAATAGTTTATCGAGGTGATGACCCTACAGCTTGCATCGACTCATGCCCTTAATGGATCAACATTTCCTTTTCCTTGGTACTTACCGGGAAGCAGTGGCAGCCAGTGGCTCCATGTCAGTGGGGCAGTGGAACCTGCTCCAGGTTTTGTCCAAACTTTCAAGAAACTGTCCTTGAAAATTTGGACTAAAACTTGGAGTGGATTCAATTGTCCTACTGACATGGAGCCTCCAGCCACCACTGCCTGAAAATAAACCCTAACGAACACTAACTTCTGAGTAAATATTCTGTGGGTCAAGCTGTGTTGGACTGGTTTCCTTGTGGTGTAGAAGTGAAGTGGTAATTCCAGTAAAGTTATTTCCAATTGACAACCAGGAAAGGCAAGAAATATTACAAAGAAAGGTTTGGAAAAGGGAGAGCCGCTGCTAACTTTTGCAAAAAGTGCTGTGACTGTCATTTTTCACAGTGACAAAGACAGCCTTTACCCCATTGCAGGCTGGAGACCTTAGACTGGGATTCCTCCAATGTCATTTTATGTTCCAGATGCTAGTGTAGTCATAGAGTCCATCACCCACAAAAACTAGTGGCCCATTCTTTCTGGGACTGGTCCTGTCTTTACATAGATAGAATAAGGCAGCCATCTCATCCTTGTGATCAGCAATGCCTTCCTCCATAGTCATTTTTCCTGAGCCTGCTGGCCTTTTACTTCTATTGGATAAAAGAGCTATGTGTGCCTCATGTTTTGCCCTTTGCATCTTAAGCTAACCTATTTATGTCATGAGCAGTGGAAGATGCTGACCTGTCACCGGTGTTTAGGGATGGAAGGATCTGTCGATTCTGGTCCTCTTTATTTTTGCTTTTTCTAATCTTAAATTTAGTTCTCCATATTTCTGCAGCAATTTGAGAATTATTATTTTTTAAATCCTCTTGAAAATTCTTCAGCATTTTAGTGAGAATTTCTTCTAGTAAACACATTTTGTATGCAGGTTTGATGAATCTACACATTTCTGTAAGCAATTTCTACTAAAATAATGCAATTTTTGTATGTTATTTTCACTATTATTATGCACACTTGCTCCTAATATATGCATTTTTGTAAACATTGGTTGGAAAACTCGATTACAAAATTCAGATAAGTGTGAATTTTGAAGAATGGCTGTGTTTTTGTTCTCATATTGTTTCAGAAAGTGTGAATTTGATAGAGTCGACAAATAGATTTCTCACCCATCCCTATCACTATTGAAGTAAAATTCAGCTCTCAGTTGAGTCGGCTTCTGTATGTTGAATGAGGAGGCCATTGTCTTATCCCTTCCTTGGGCCTCAGCCATAAAATGCCTTGGGATAATCTTGAATCTTTCTGTCTCCACTAGCAATAGATGGAATTCTAGACAGTCCTAGACAGTCTGCCATCATAGTATCTGTTCCAATGCTTAAAATATCAGCTGTCTTGGCCTGCAGTTTTAGACTGCAAGTTCTTTCTCCTTGCCATAATGTTCATTCATTCAATTAATCAATAATTGCTGACTATGCAGACCCTATACATCCAGATGTAAAACCTGAAAGATGGTCTCACCGCTTACTTACCCTGTCGATCACTGTGTTCTGCAGGTGATGGCCTCCTGAAGATACCATCTTATCAGGAGCTAGGTCTTTAGTGTTGTGGCAGTGGCACCTACTGTTTGGAATTATCTTCCCTTAAATATTAGACAAACACCATTTCTTTTGCTTTTCAGCATCTACTGCTTCTTTAAACAAGCCTTTTACACAGAGACCTTTATCCCAGACTGCACCTGTATTGGAATTGTTTTAAATATGTTTTGTTTTAAAGATGTTTTCTTGAGAGGAAGGGTGGGATATATTATTATTATTATTATTATTATTATTATTATTATTATTATTATTATTATTATTATTATTATTATATATTCCATCATTACTTGAAGGGGCCAAAAAGCCATTGAAGTGAACCATCCTACATGGAGATGGGGATATCCTCATATTAGCATTCTGCAGATCTAAAAGCTTAACTATCTCCATACCCCTAGGAAGGCTTCCCAATATTCTCACTGTGGTGGCTTACAAATGATGATGAAGCATGAGAAAATGGCTAAGTTATTAGTATTACTCTGTCTGCCAAGACATTTTTTTAGCAAAATCATTATGACTTAAGTTTATAATTACTGCTTGAAAGTCCAAAATGGTTTATAAACCAATTAAATGTCCCTAATGAGCCTTTATGACTCTCTTGCGCAGTGTAGTGGATTATTCATACAGCACAATTTGCTGAGTGCTGAATAAATCAAACCTACACCCTTGTTTATAAAGAATGAGGTTTTATAATTTTGAGATTCACTTTTTTCAGTGATTCATTGAATCCAGGCAGAGGGGTTATAACACACACCACATGCACACACACTCAGAATGCAGATAGACCCAAGTGGCAGGCACCTAATTATTCCAGGTGGGCAGATGATTGAAGATGTGATGACTAGAGGATGTTGAACAGAATAATCCGTAGGTTACAAGGGGGGGAGAAATCAGTTACATTTTAAAATCAGTCAGAAAAACAAACTTATAGGTAACAAAGGGATACATTTGATGTCTATACATCTGTTTAAACTATAAATCAGATGCACAATGATTTTTTAAAAAATAAATGGTAACAATGGTGTGGAATGGAACTTCAGTGTGATCCTCAAAGCATCTACGGTGGAGGGGGAGCTATTGTAACACATGATGGAGACCTAAGAACCCAAGAGTAATGTATTAGAAAGACACTTTGTGTGTGTATCAGTGTGCATTATAAAGTGTTATAAAGATGCTCCGTTAAGTCTCTTTCCTATCTAGTTGTGAATGGCAAAATCTAATACATTTTATTAAGGTTTCTTTAGTCATCTCTTTGAAAGCTTCTCAACTATGAGTCAGACATTCAAAAATCATTAAAAAGATGAAAACAGTCCCAATCCCCCACTCTGTATAATTTGCAGACATTCCTGAATTTAATAGCAGTAGTGTTATTCTCCAGAAGTTATAAAGACAATTATGTGGAACTTGTACACATTTTTTTTAACCCTAACCATCAATTTATACTCTTTGTAGCCATAGCCATTTGAAATTCTGGTCCACGTGAATATAAGTTCTATGGGGAGATTTTGAGGGGGACACAGTTTTTCACAGGATTTAAAGGTATATTTAACCACATTCTAAGAACTAGTGATTTTTTTTAAAAAAAATCTAAGTTTAAGCTTTTTTAAACGACAACAATTATGTTTAAAGGGTCTTATTAAACTTAGTGGCAACCCATGACAATGCAGGCATTCTCCTGGCCATCTTCCCCAGAATCTTTGGGCAAGAGAAAAACAGGAAGAATGAAGGCAGAAGGGGGAAAGAAAAGGATTGTACTCCCTCTGAGAGAGCAGGTTTGTAGTCTGGGGATGCTCCTGGATCCATCTTTGTCGCTAAAGGCTCAGGTGACCTCAGTGGCTAGGAGTGCCTTTTACCAGCTTTGGCTGGTAAGACAGCTGTGGCAGTTTCTGGACTGGGATAGCCTGACCACTGTTGTCCATGAACTGGTAACCTCCAGGCTGGATTACTGTAATGTGCTCTTTGTGGGGCTACACTTGAGGTTTGTCCGGAAGCTTCAGCTGGTGCAAAATGTGGTGGCACAATTACTCACTGGGGCAGGTTATCACCAACATGTTACCCCACTGCTGAAAGAATTTCACTGGGTGCCCTACTGGGCCATGTTCTGGTTTTGGTGTACAAAGCCCTATGCAGCTTGGGACCAGGATACACGAAAGACTGTCTTACCCCTTATATACCCAGTTGATCACTGCACTTTGCAAGTGAATGCCTCCTGCAGATACCATCTTATCATGAGGGCCATTCCACACAACACAGGAGGACTTTTAGTGTTGTGGCACCTACCCTTTAGAATTCCCTCCCCTTAAATATTAGACAGACCATCTCTGTTATCTTTTCAGCACATACTGAATACCTTCCTCTTTCAACAAACCTTTTAAGTTGAGACCTTATCCCAGTCTGTGCCTGTGTTGGAATTGCTTTTTAAATATGTTTTTAAAGCTGCTTTTTTGTTTTTAGGATGTTTTGTTCTGATATTTTTAAAAGTCTTTTGTTTTAAAGATGTTTTATAGTTTTGTTTGCCGCCCTAGGATCCCTCTGGAAGGAAGGACTGAATATAAATTTAATGAATGAATAAATAAATAATAAAAAAGAGCCAGAAATAAGGTTTGAAACATTATGGGAGGACGATGCAGGTACCATAGAACTTTGCTTTTTAAGATGTTTTAAATCTTTTGTTTTGTTTTGTTTTTTAAAAGATGTTTTTAAAGATGTTTTGTTTTAATAAGTTTTTGTCAGGAGGTTCACAGAAAGGGTGTGGGGCAGTGGGAATGAGGTGGAGGAAGAGGACTTTGAATGAGAAGAAGATCTCAGTGGCATGTCTCCAGGCGTGCAGGAGTCTGCAAGCTCCCACACTATGGACAGTGACAGCTGTGCCCCCATAGATCCAGTTACCAGTGAGGAAACCCATCCCTACCAAGAGGATGTCTCTCTGCCCATCACTCACCTCCTTTAATTGCCTGCTCCACAATCACCGCCACATAGCCCTGCTCCTCCTGTTGAGGAGGATACCTTTGAGATGGTCCAGCCACCTTCACCCCAGACCTGCAAGTTGTGATGCTGACAATCTCAGTGAGCACTCGTCTGTGTGTATGCTTCCCGTAGTGACTCACAGTCCATGCAAGTAGGGTGTACACCCATCCTTACTTAAGGTTGATGTGGGGGGGTGTCAAGTTGCTGTGACAAAGTCTTTGTGCAGTGTAGTTGTGCCTTGTAGTTCCTAATTATGAGACTGAATCCTGTATAACCTGTAACCTGATTCATGAGGCTCTCTGAACTGAAACTTTCTATTAAAACTGCTAAAGAAAAACTCACCTCCATGTCTTGAGTCTGTCTTCACTGAGTTTGGGTGAGACAGTTTTAAAAAATGTTTTATTTTAATATGTTTTTAAAGATGTTTTGTGTTAATATGTTTTAAAGTCTACATAAGAACATAAGAACATAAGAAGAGCCTGCTGGATCAGGCCAGTGGCCCATCTAGTCCAGCATCCTGTTCTCACAGTGGCCAACCAGGTGCCTGGGGGAAGCCCGCAAGCAGGACCCGAGTGCAAGAACACTCTCCCCTCCTGAGGCTTCCGGCAACTGGTTTTCAGAAGCATGCTGCCTCTGACTAGGGTGGCAGAGCACAGCCATCATGGCTAGTAGCCATTGATAGCCCTGTCCTCCATGAATTTGTCTAATCTTCTTTTAAAGCCGTCCAAGCTGGTGGCCATTACTGCATCTTGTGGGAGCAAATTCCATAGTTTAACTATGCGCTGAGTAAAGAAGTACTTCCTTTTGTCTGTCCTGAATCTTCCAACATTCAGCTTCTTTGAATGTCCACGAGTTCTAGTATTATGAGAGAGGGAGAAGAACTTTTCTCTATCCCCTTTCTCAATGCCATGCATAATTTTATACACTTCTATCATGTCTCCTCTGACCCGCCTTTTCTCTAAACTAAAAAGCCCCAAATGCTGCAACCTTTCCTCGTAAGGGAGTCGCTCCATCCCCTTGATCATTCTGGTTGCCCTCTTCTGAACCTTTTCCAACTCTATAATATCCTTTTTGAGATGAGGCGACCAGAACTGTACACAGTATTCCAAATGCGGCCGCACCATAGATTTATACAACGGCATTATGATATCGGCTGTTTTATTTTCAATACCTTTCCTAATTATCGCTAGCATGGAATTTGCCTTTTTCACAGCTGCCGCACACTGGGTCGACATTTTCATCGTGCTGTCCACTACAACCCCGAGGTCTCTCTCCTGGTCGGTCACCGCCAGTTCAGACCCCATGAGCGTATATGTGAAATTCAGATTTTTTGCTCCAATATGCATAATTTTACACTTGTTTATATTGAATTGCATTTGCCATTTTTCCGCCCATTCACTCAGTTTGGAGAGGTCTTTTTGGAGCTCTTCGCAATCGCTTTTTGTTTTAACAACCCTGAACAATTTAGTGTCATCAGCAAACTTGGCCACTTCACTCCTAATTCTAGGTCATTAATGAACAAGTTGAAAAGTACAGGTCCCAATACCGATCCTTGAGGGACTCCACTTTCTACAGCCCTCCATTGGGAGAACTGTCTGTTTATTCCTACTCTCTGCTTTCTGCTTCTTAACCAATTTCTTATCCACAAGAGGACCTCTCCTCTTATTCCATGACTGCTAAGCTTCCTCAGAAGCCTTTGGTGAGGTACCTTGTCAAACGCTTTTTGAAAGTCTAACTACACTATGTCCACTGGATCACCTCTATCTATACGCTTGTTGACACTCTCAAAGAATTCTAATAGGTTACTGAGACAGGACTTTCCCTTGCAGAAGCCATGCTGGCTCTGCTTCAGCAAGGCTTGTTCTTCTATGTGCTTAGTTAATCTAGTTTTAATAATACTTTCTACCAGTTTTCCAGGGACAGAAGTTAAGCTAACTGGCCTGTAATTTCCGGGATCCCCTCTGGATCCCTTTTTGAAGATTGGCGTTACATTTGCCACTTTCCAGTCCTCAGGCACGGAGGAGGACCCAAGGGACAAGTTACATATTTTAGTTAGCAGATCAGCAATTTCACCTTTGAGTTCTTTGAGAACTCTCGGGTGGATGCCATCCGGGCCCGGTGATTTGTCAGTTTTTATATTGTCCATTAAGCTTAGAACTTCCTCTCTCGTTACCACTATTTGTCTCAGTTCCTCAGAATCCCTTCCTGCAAATGTTAGTTCAGGTTCAGGGATCTGCCCTATATCTTCCACTGTGAAGACAGATGCAAAGAATTCATTTAGCTTCTCTGCAATCTCCTTATCGTTCTTTAGTACACCTTTGACTCCCTTATCATCCAAGGGTCCAATAGTCTCCCTAGATGGTCTCCTGCTTTGAATGTATTTATAGAATTTTTTGTTGTTGGTTTTTATGTTCTTAGCAATGTGCTCCTCAAATTCTTTTTTAGCATCCCTTATTGTCTTCTTGCATTTCTTTTGCCAGAGTTTGTGTTCTTTTTTATTTTCTTCATTTGGACAAGACTTCCATCTTTTGTTTTTAGTATGTTTTAGAGTGTTTTTGTTTGCTGACCTGGGTTCCTTCTGGGAAGAAGGGTGAGATATAAATTTAATAAATACAATGAAAAATAATAAAGTTGTGCAGCAGCCAAACTATCAGCAGGAGACCAGATTGCCCATTTACTCTGTCTAGTTATTCATTATGTATGCTTAAAATCCTGTGGTATTGAGCAAATGCAAAGTGAATGAAGTGAGCTATTTACGTGACTTTCTCAGTTAATCTAATTGTTTTACACAGTTCAAATTATGACAGTTTCCAGATACCATGCACAAGCAAGCAAACAAGCAAAAAAAAGAAAAGAATTATTTCTACAGAATCAATTAAAACCTGACGCAATTAAAACACTGAAAAAATGAATGCCTAACATACATCTGAGTCTAACCGTCTTTCTGCTTTTCCTTCGTATTCTGTTTGTCTGGATTCTACAGTTGTAAGTATATAAATCCAGTAGAATGAATGCTAACTCAATGTTTTCAAGAGGAAAGAGTTGGGAAGGTTCATTTTAAAGGGTTCCGTTTTTGCTTCTCTCTGAGCCAAAAGTGGATTGTAGTGATGCTTTCTAGTTTTCATTTAAATGCAGTCTTGCAGAATCCCTCTGGGGGTATTTGATCCATACAAGCCTGGAAGGATCTCTATCTCCGGGCCCGGATTTGTCCTTTAGGCTTGATGGAATGTGTGTTTGACTTCTTGCAGCTGCTTATTCATAAATGATTTTTCTCCCCAGTGCAGAAGAAGAATTGATTCTTCAGAGTTTATAATTTTCCCATGGGACACTCTGAATGCAAATGTTGGGGAATATAAATAATACTATTTTCAAATAATATAATATTTCCAACTTTACATAAAGACACCATCACTGCTCTAAAATTGAGCAAGAGTTGAAAGCATGATATTTTTCGAGTCTGCCTTTACTTTTGCTTAACATTCTTTGTCTTCAATTTAGCAAATAATAGCACTTTTTTAAAAAACTGATTTGGTTGTTGATCAACTGAATTAATTGTGCTTAAAAAATAAAACAGTGTTTACATCAAAGTGACATTCCTCATAGACATCTGGGCAACGCAAAAGAAGTCATTTAAAATTGAAACAGATAGCTTGGCTATAACAAGATCCCATTCACAATCCCACCCACCACCACCCCACCACCAGTAGTGGAAAGGGTTTGCACAACATATCGTGGAAATATAGCAAAAAATATATCTGATTGCTTCATTATTTGCCCAGGTTCCTGGTCATGCCATGATGAATTTTGGATTGGGAAATCCCTTGATTCATTACAGGCTGAGCAGTGCAGAGCAAAGCAATTAATGCCTTTCATCAGCCACTGTGTGATGGACAATCCACATTCTCCTGAGCAGAAAAGAAAACTGAGAAATCTATCAGAATTAACACTTCAGGGCTATCTTTTTAAAACCAGTCTGGGGCACAAATTCATTTCTATGAAAATAATATCTAAACAAATTGAATTAAACATTCCAGGTCTGTTTATATACACACTGGAAGGGTGTGATAAGAGTGCAGCTCACCTATAACTATGGGGGGACCTCATCTGCAGAAGTGGAATGGGGCTGTTAACACATCCTGAAGAGTGAAACATTGCCTGCCCTCCCATTAATTCCCCAAGACACCACACCTGGACTCCAAGCTAGGTCCAAGGCTCTCCCCCAGCTCTTCAGGACTTGAAATGGAGCCAGTGGAGAAGTGCTTCACTATTGATCTACTTGGGAGGAGGAAGAAACCAGAGAAGAACTTGGTGTCATTGGAACCCAGCAGATGACCAGGAAGGGAGAGCTGCTGCCTGAAATGATGTTATATTCCTAGTCTCTCCTATGCCTTTGCTTTCCTATCTGGCTCCCATAGGTGGCTTCAGTTAATCTTTAATCTAGCTCCAGTTATCTAGTTGCTGAACTGCAGTCCTTGGCCATGCTGGCTGAGGCTGATGGGAATTGTTGTTCAGCAAAATCTGGAGGGCCAAAGCTTCCCTGGACCGGCTGTAAATTCTAAATGGTAGCTTCAGATGCCATGTACCATTTGCAGCAAGAAGGAAAAAAAAGGAGAGAATTAAAAAGCATTCTGTGGATCACTTCCTCAGTATATTTAGAGCTCAGCACATTCCAGGGTGATATTTTCTATTAGTGATGCAGTGTGAAATTCTGCATGCTGAAATTGATAGCTGCCTCCTCAAATCATTTTGCTTCTTCCCCAGATTGTTTTGGGTCTTTAGTTCAGAAATATGATCAAAATCTGCTCCTCCCCCCCAAAATACTATGATTTGGCTGAATTGTTGAAGCTGTCCTGGCTCCCAACCAGAGAAGCAGATTTAAGACTTACAAGGCTGGGATTTTAATGAGCTTTATTCTAGAAGACAGCATCAGGCATTCTAGGCATGATTCAGAGATACAGAACATGAGCAGCCTAGTCATCTCTCATAAACAGGCTAGGCATCTCTCAGGATATAGACTAAGCCAGCCTTTCCCACTAGTGGGCCACCAGATGTTGTTGGACCACAATTCCCATATTTCCTGACCATTGGCAATGCTGGCTGAGGCTGATGGGAGTTGTGGTCCAACAACACCTGGTGGCCCACTAGTTGGGAAAGGCTGGACTAGGCAAAGTGGAAGCAACAGCAGACTACATATCTCAAGATACAACTCAGTATGCAGAGGCAATGACAGACTTCCTTTGCTTTACTCTCTCTGGATGATTCCAGCTTGTTTGTTAAGTTTTATCTTTTCAGTGAGGGGACCTCATCAGTCATCAGAGACTGGTGATGGGCTATGTTAACCTCACTAAACTCCGAGTTGCTAGAGGCTTCAGTAAGTGTTTCACCACACTCAGAGCTACCAGAGATTTCTGGAAACATTTCTCCCATGTTTTCCCCAATCCTCTTTGTGACATCTGTATCCCACTCTTCATCCTTCCAATTTTGCCAAATGTTCTCCTTGGGACTCATGGCAGAAGCAATGCAAACTGATAGGTTTTCCTTGCAAGACTGGGGGGTGGGAAGTGAGTGGGTGAAGTGTTTTTAATAAGTAAGACTGAGAGTTGGTGCCTGGCCCAAAGCAAGCAGTGAGCAAAAACAATGTGTTAAGAGGGAGATAAGGAAAGAATCAGAACAGTCGGAGGCCACACACTTTGTTCACAACAAGATGGCGAACTAGTAGGACGCCGAGCCGGGAGCTCCGCTAATATAACATTGGATAAAGGGGATGAAGGACTATACCTTGGCATTTGCGGAGACTCGCTGGCAGGCCGGCTTGGTGTGGTTCGATGTGGTCCCTCTTGTGTCTGTTTGACCATTGTGTTGCCTGCTGTGTCGTTTTTCGGGGCTGGTTTGGGACGGAGAGGAGTGCGGCCTGTTGTTCCATCTGGAGGCCCCTGTTCGACAGCCCACTTTCCTTGTTAGCGTCGCCGGTGGATGACGCGGCTTTGAGGGGCCTTGGAGGCGAAGAAGGCCCAGGAGGCAGCGAGGAGGCGGTCTCGGATATCGCCTCCTTTTGGGAGTTGTCGGGAGGCTCTGGAAGGTGGGGGGTTCCCCGCTTTCTGCTTCTTGCTCCCTGCTTTTTATTTCTCTCCCGCTGTTGCGGCTTGCTGGAGCCCGAGCCCGAGCCCGGGCATCGTTGCGGCCTCGGTCGCTGTGGCACCACAGCTTCAGATTTTGGCTGCCGCCGCTGCCGTCAGTCTGAGCGCGGCCATTGCTGCAGCCGATTCCCGTGGCATTGCGGGATGGGTCGGGCCGTTGCTGCTTGCCCAGCCACCGCTGGGCTGTCCTGGAGTGCGAGACTGTTGTGCCGCTGCTGTCTCTTCTGAGGTGTGCGCCACCGTTGCTGCTGTCATCTGCTGCTGCTCGGGTGTGGATACCGCCGTCGTTGCTGCCGCCGCTGCTGCTTGGCTGTGGATCGGTTGGGTCTGGCTGCTGCTGTGATTCCCTCTCAGGGTGCGCACCGCTATCGCTGTTGCTGTGGCTTTTGGCTGTTATTATCATACCATTCGAGACAAGCTGTTACTTCCGATGTTTTTGAACGTGGACGTTGCTGCTGCCATTGCTACAGTTTCCGGCTGTTGACATTATCTTGGCCTTATTACCATCTTGGCCAAGACGGCCACTGTTGTCCCGCCTGCCTGAATGTTGAATGTTTTGACGTCTGCTGCTGTTGTTTTAGCTGTGGCTGTTTGGTGTGGATGAGTTTGAGTCTTTGTATGAATGTGTTGTCTGGGTTTCTGTGTGGCTGATTTGTGGTTCGTGTTTGGTGTGAATGGGACTGAGTGAGTGTGTGAGTGCATGAGCGTGAATTTATGTGTGTTTTGTCATGTGCCTGGGAGAGAGAGTTCGACCGGGGGGACTTTCGGGGGCCCCAATTAACGTAGTGACGGGTAATGGGAGGTATGGTGTTGTGAGAAGAACATGCCAGGTAAGGGGAACTCGTCCCAGACAAATTGTGTCTGTACCTTGTTCCGGTCCTTCTCACACCCGCAGGACTGTTGGTTGTCCTATCAGCCAGCTCTCGGATCTCCAAGTGCTGCTTCTAAACGCCAGGTCGGTACATAATAAGATCTCCCTCGTCCACGACTTAATTGTTGATGAGGGGGCCAACCTGGCATGCATAACCGAGACCTGGGTGGGTGATCAGGGAGGAGTTACTTTTTCCCAGCTCTGCCCACCTGGGTATACGGTTCAGCACTGTGGTAGATCCGAGGGTCGGGGAGGTGGGGTGGCTGTGGCCTATAGGAGTTCTCTCTCGCTCATCAAGCACCCTGTCCAGGTGACGACTGGCTTGGAATGCCTTGTGCTGGGTCAAAGAGACAGACTGGGAATTTTGTTGGTGTACCATCCACCCTGCTGCCCAACAGCTTCCCTAACTGACATGGAGATGGTGATCTGGAGGTGGGGAGTTTTTTATCGACCCCATTGTCATGGACAGATCACCGCTTGCTGAAGTTTAGGCTTACAGCCACCCTTTCCCTCTGCAAGGGTGAAGGACCTATTAAGTTGGTCCGACCTCGGAGACTAATGGATCCTTTGGGTTTCCAAAGGGCTCTGGGGGATTTTCCGGCTAATAAGACAGGCACTCCTGTCGAAGCCCTGGTCGAACTGTGGAATACGGAAATGACCCGGGCCGTGGACACAATCGCTCCTGAGCGCCCTATCCCTTGCAGAGCTCATGCAGCCCTGTGGTATACCCCGGAGCTGAGAGTGATGAAGCAAGAGAGGAGAAGGCTTGAGTGCAGATGGAGGCGTACTCCTGACGGATGCAACTATGCCTTGGTAAGTGCCTCCACTAAGTTGTATACAGAAGCGGTGAGGGCAGCGAAAAAGCGATACTTTGCTGCCACTATTAAATCCTCTCTCAACCGCCCAGCGGAGCTCATTAAAATTGTCCGAGGGCTTTTACATTCTAGCCCTCAGGATATTATAGAATCTTCAGAATCCCGCTGTAATGAGTTCGCTGGGCACTTCCAAGATAAAATCTCTTGCATCCACCGGGACTTAGACTCCAGTATTATGGCAGTTGAACCTAATGAGGTATCTGGAGCACGGTCTTGTCCTCATTTATTTTATTTTATTTATTTATTATTTCAATTTATATACCGCCCTTAGCGAAATAGCTCTCAGGGCGGTGAACAAACAAAATAAAATACAATATATCATAATAAAAATACAAAAACATATACAAACAAACAACGAAAAGCACAGCAAAAACAAAATAAATACTACACAAATTAAAATACAGATTAAAAGATTTAAAAAGTTAAGAAGATTAAAATGCCTGGGAGCATAAAAAGGTCTTTACCTGGCGCCGAAAAGATGGAAGTGTAGGCGCCAGGCGTACCTCTTCAGGGAGGCTGTTCCACAACTCAGGGGCCACCACAGAAAAGGCCCTAGATCTCGTAACCACCCTCCGGGCTTCCCGATGGGTTGGTACCCGGAGGAGGGCCTTAGATTCTGAACGAAGTGAACGGGTAGGTTCATAGCGAGAGAGGCGTTCCACAAGGTATTGAGATCCCACGCCGTGTAAGGCTTTATAGGTCAAAACCAGCACCTTGAATCTCGCCCGGAAGCAAATAGGAAGCCAGTGCAGACGCGCCAGGACAGGTGTTATATGCGAAAACCGACTGGTCCTCGTCAATAATCTGGCAGCTGATTTATTGGATGAGTTTCAGTTGTACAGCTTGAGGACATTGACAAGGTGCTTGGACTGGTGTGTGCAACCACCTCTGTACTGGATCCTTGCCCCTCTTGGCTAGTGAAAGCTGGCAGGGTTGGAACAGCCGGCTGGGCCAGGGAAGTGATAAATGCCTCCTTGAGAGATGGAGTGGTCCCTAGTTGATTAAAAGAGGCAGTAGTGAGACCACTCCTGAAGAAACCTTCCCTGGACCCAGATAATTTGAACAACTATAGACCGGTAGCGAATGTTCCATTCCTGGGCAAGGTCTTAGAACGGGTGGTTGCCAGCCAGCTCCAGGTGCTCTTGGATGAAACCAATTATCTAGATCTGTTTCAATCCGGTTTTAGGCCCGGTTTTGGCACTGAAACAGCCTTGGTTGCCCTGTATGATGACCTATGTCGGGAGAGGGACAGAGGGAGTGTTACTCTGTTGATTCTCCTTGATCTCTCTGCTGCTTTTGATACCATCGACCATGGTATCCTTCTGGAGAGACTCACGGAGTTGGGAGTTGGAGGTACTGCTTGGCAGTGGCTCCGCTCCTACTTGGTGGATCGTCTCCAGAGGGTAGGGCTTGGGGAGCATTGTTCGATACCCTGGACTCTCCATTGTGGAGTCCCGCAGGGATCGGTCTTGTCCCCTATGCTTTTTAACATCTACATGAAGCCGCTGGGTGCGGTCATCAGGAGTTTTGGAGTGCGTTGTCACCAGTATGCTGATGACACGCAACTCTATTTCTCCTTTTCATCTTCTTCAGGTGAGGCTGTTAATGTGCTGAACCGTTGCCTGGCCGCGATAATGGACTGGATGAGAGCTAATAAACTGAGGCTCAATCCTGACAAGACTGAGACACTGTTGGTGAGTGCCTTCTCTGACCAGATGGTGGATGTTCAACCTGTTCTAGATGGGGTTACACTCCCCCTGAAGGAACAGGTTCGTAGCTTGGGGGTTCTTTTCGATCCATTCCTGTCTCTCGAGGCGCAGGTGGCCTCGGTGGCATGGAATGCATTTTACCACCTTCGGTTGGTAGCCCAGCTACGTCCCTATCTGGAAAGCGACGACCTCGCCTCAGTTGTGCATGCTCTGGTAACCTCTAGATTGGACTACTGCAATGCACTCTACGTGGGGCTGCCTTTGAAAACAGTCCGGAAACTACAGCTAGTGCAAAATGCAGCAGCCAGACTGTTGACGAGGACCAGACGGTCCGCACATATAACACCTGTTCTGGCGCGTTTGCACTGGCTACCTATTTGTTTCCGGGCTAAATTCAAAGTGCTAGTTTTGACTTATAAAGCCTTACACGGTGCGGGACCACAATACCTGGTGGAACGCCTCTCTCGATATGAACCTACCCGATCACTACGTTCAACTTCTAAGGCCCTCCTCCGAGTTCCGACTCACAGAGAAGCTCAGATTGTCGTAACAAGATCTAGGGCCTTTTCAGTGGCTGCCCCCGAATTATGGAACAGTCTCCCCGATGAGGTCCGCCTGGCGCCTACACTTCTATCTTTTCGGCGCCAGGTGAAAACCTTTTTATTCTCCCAGGCATTTTAATCTATTTTTAAGCTTTTAACGTATATTAGGTTGTTTATTGTTTAATATTTATGCTCTACTGTTTCTGTGATTGTATTGTATTTTATCTTGTGCACCGCCCTGAGAGCCTTCGGTATATAAATAGAATAAAATAAATAAATAAATAAATACTAGCTCTAGTCTGGACTATACCACTTTAGACTGCAGGTGGGTAAGTACATGGTTAAATTTTCTGCCTACAAATAAGTAGCTTACATATAGAAAGTGAAATGTCAAGGGGCAAGTGTTCTAGATTCACTGTATCCCTGACATAGGTATGGATGGATCCTTTGAATTGGTCCTTCCAAATTCGTCATGGGGATGGGGCTAAGTCCATCCTGTCCTATTTCCATGAAGATTTACATGGGGAAAGCATTAAAAATCCACAAGAAATACAATGTTAAATTTGAAGCAGTTTTAGGGATGGGTGAGAATTCTACTGAATTCAGAATTAGCACCAGATTTTCAATGGTCCGTGTATACTCCATCTTTGCAGAGTGATCCTATTTGCTCTGAACGTCAGTGGCTTTCCCCAACACCGGATTCCCCCCCCAAATATTTTTCAACTATATTTATTATTTTATTATTTTTACACCCAGCACAGCACAACAGTACAGCTCTCTCTCTTGCTGTCTGCCACCACCCCTGCAGTAGAATAATCCAAGCTCCAAGTGGGTAGGAAGCAAACCTAGCCTATAATATACTAGATAATAAATAGGAGGAGGAAGCCACAAAGCCACTTTCCTTTCAAAATATTGATAGTTCCTTTCAAAATATTAATATTAATATTTGGGGGGAGGACAAAAATCAAACGAGTAAAAGTAATGGATAGTGAACAAAGAATGAACTCAAATTAATACTGCCTGGTAGGTTGACAGGATGCTTTTGAAGCAGCAGTAGCCAATGGATCCCATCCCTAGGCAATACTTTTGAGGCAGTCAAAGGGATGCAGTGGCCTATGTCCTTTTTTTAATCCTCTCTAAGAAGCTCCAAAATATGTCACCTAGCTGCCCAAGGTCTGGAGTACCTATTGAACAGGGATCCTTGCTGCCACACTGTTTGAGTTACAAGACAGGAGGTACCCCTGATAGGAGCGACTTGATGACATTCCATTCCTCTCAGAAAAAAAACACATTATAGTCAATGGGGAAGTCATCCAAGACTTTGGAAAACCAGACAACGCTCCACCTCAAAAGAAGGTAAAGTGTGGCATCTGTCCCAGGTGGTCAACTTGAACCCGAGCCAACAAGACAGGTTTCCAAGTGACTTTTTTGTTATTGCACAACCCTAATTTCTAACATGAAGCATCTGCCCATACCTAAAAGCATTTTTGGCATTTTTTAAAAATTTGTATATATATTAATATAGTGCTTTACAGGTACAAAGAGGTATTATCTGTGCTCTTTTGAGAAGGCTTATTCTTTAATAAATAAATAAATATTACACAGCTCCCAGGAAGAGTTGGCACGGCATGTGTGTGTGTGTGTGTGTGTGTGTGTAGCAAAATATTCTTAGCCCCAAGTACTGAGAGGGGTACAGTGTAGGAGGAGATTGAATAACCTCTAGATGCTTTAATCTTATCAAACAATTTCTATTGTCATTTTATGTGCTATTAAACTGAGCAATACTGTTCAATGATAAAGCCATATGAAATAACAGCTCATTAAAATGGCTTCTCTAATATATAGCTTTCTAATTAATGTCAATGGGTTACAGAGCTTGGAAAGCAGAATTGACTATAATGTTTAGGAAATAGGTAAAATTAAAAAATCATATATTTTATCACTAATGACCTTTTAATAAACCTAATGAAATCCTTAATGGTCTGTATATATCACAGTATGGCTCACAGTTGCTTTTTTATCCACTTCATTTTTCCTCTTTAGTTTATATGTTGCTCCATTTAGTTTTATTTATAACCAATGAATATAACACCATTTCCTGAGATGCATGAATAAGACAGTAAAAACCCAGCAAGTACAGTAGATTATGATCATAGTATTTTGTGGTTTCCAGTTTTTGGCAAAGGGGAACTTTATTTATTTATTTATTTATTTATTTATTTATTTCACTTGTATACCGCCCCATAGCCGAAGCTCTCTGGGCAGTTTACAGCAATCAAAAACATTAAAACAAATACACAATTTAAAAACATATTTTAAAAACAATTAGCAATGGTGAAGGGCATCCTGTCTTCATTAGGATTGTTTGAGTGGTCTGGTACTAACTTTTCCACTGAGAAACCCATTATGCATGCATGCATCCATCTATCCATCCATCAGCACAAGTTTTTTTATTTTATTTTAAGAAACCCTTTTCATTGGGTAGATACACAGGACTTTTCTGCCTCTACTGCATTCTCATAGGACGTCACAATAGTAGCAGTAGTGGTGGTGGTAGCAGCGGTGGTGGTGGTGGTACTTACTAACCAACATAGATATGGAAGTAAGAAATAAATAAATAAATGCAAATAGCATTGCATACAGTGCCATGGATCATGTTTTGTAAGTCTGGAGACCTGTACCATCTCTTCAGAAGCTACCCATTCTTTCTTTAACCTCTTCCCAGAAGCTGGCTAGCATGATTACTCTCACATATCTCTAAGAACATGTTTGAAAATTCTGAAGTACAATGTGAAGTATATTGAGGCCTCATAGGGGCACTTGCTACAGATGTACAATGCACAACTTCAGATAAGTTTACTTTCATATATTTATATACCACTTAAGACAGTATCTACATGGTTCAAAAAATAACAAATACTATATATATATATTCACTAATATGCAAAAAACCTTGCGGTTTAAGAATGTACCTATAGCCCACAGATATTTCTACCATCCTTTAAAAAGCAGGGAAATTGGGCAGCTATAGTGAATGCACCAGGGGAGCAGGAGACCTGAACTCCTCTCTGAGATATTGTACTGCCCTACAAAGTGCAAACACCATTTGGGTTGGTCTTTCACAGTCCAATCCACTTGCTGTGTAGCTTGGAAGAATTTGGTAACGTGCCTCTGAGCATATGGTGAGTGGTGGCAACACCTGCCATCTCCAAAGATGGAGAATTATATTTTTGTATGTTTGTTGGTGTTCTTCTTACTTTGCTTCTTTCCTGTGTTACTAATGTTTCTACAGAGAATCTAAACCAGAAAATTTTCCCCCTCCTTATTCATCCTAGAAATCTGTGTCAAATGTATTTTTATTAATTTCAAAGCCTTTTTATTGGTCATTGTCATGTGATGGTGAAGACAGCCTTTTGTGTTTTATATTGGAGGTTATGTTCTATTTCTATTTCGGGTGTATTAACAGTTGAAACTGAAACTGCAGTTTGATGTAAAATCAGACTGATCACAATATGTTGCTACTTCAGCAATGACTCTAGCTGTTGGAAAAAAGAAGATGCATGTTTTCAGCCTGCTATGTTTAAACCACTTTATTTAAGGCAAGGTGTTCACAATCAATTAAAAACATAGAGCACATCTAGAATTTTGCTAGAATATATTTCACCTTCCACTGTCTTACCTTGTGCAAATTGAAATACTTCTGAGGTCCACTGGAGACTATTTTGCAGAAGTCAGTGCCATTATTCCACAATTATGTTTGGAGTTTTTTTAGTATAAATTTTGCAAAGTGTTGCTGTACTTTACATATTCATAGAAACAAAAGCAAAAGAAAATGATTTCCTATAGGAAACTTCACTAAAATTGCAAAGTAAATCAGACATATTTAAAGTGACCATCTCAACTATATCAACTGTCTTAATAATGTTGCTTCCTCCCGGCTAAAACAAGATCAGCACAGGACACATCTTCTTTCTATTATTTGGGCTGATTACAGGTGTTGCCACCACTCACCATATGCTCAGAGGCACATGTTACCAAATTCTTCCAAGCTACACAGCAAGTGGATTGGACTGTGAAAGACCAACCCAAATGGTGTTTGCATTTTGACAACTTTGTAGGGCAGTACAATATCTCAGAGAGGAGTTCAGGTCTCCTGCTCCCCTGGTGCATTCACTATAGCTGCCCAATTTCCCTGCTTTTTAAAGTTTGGTAGAAATATCTGTGGGCTATAGGTACATTCTTAAACCGCAAGGTTTTTTGCGTATTAGTGAATTTCCTTGCTTTTTAATCCGGGAGGTAAGAAATGGGATCCTGCGCAAGTTTGCTGAGAATGGATTGATCATTTGCATGCTTATTAAGTTAAGTGGGATTTACACACACACACACGGCAATCATGCTTAGGGTAGGTGAAACTGACCACAGGGGATGGGGAAGGGAGGAGGGAGGGGTTGAAAGGCAGAGGGGAGGACTGGGATGGGAGCAGGCAGGAGGGGGAGGGGAGAAGAAGGACAGATGCGGTTATTTGCATGTTTATTGAGTTCAGTGGGATTCTCCCAGAGCTTGGAAAAGTTACTTTTTTGAACTACAACTCCCATCAGCCCTAGCCAGCAGGCCACTGGATTGGGCTGATGGGAGTTGTAGTTCAAAAAAGTAACTTTTCCAAGCTCTGGATTCTCCCCCCTGCAATCATGCTTAGGATAGGTAAAACTGACCGGGGGGGGAGGGACGGAGGGCTGGAGTGGGCAGGGGAGGCGGAAGAAGGAAGAGGGGAGGGGAGGAGGCAGGGAGAGGAGAGGGGAAGGAGGGAAAAGGCAGGTCTGATCATTTGTATGATAATTGAGTTGAATTGGATTTACTCCTATGCAGTCATGATTAGAAGAGGTTAAACTGACCAGGCTGGGCCTGGCAACCAAGACGTCTTCTGTATCTTTCAAAGTTGGGCAGGGGGAAGGCAGAATTCTACCTTGTGGTTTTTCCCATTACAATGTTGCAAGAACACCTGCACTTGGCAGACTTTCTCTTCTCCTAAAGATACAGGATCAGTCTCAGGACCTGAACCTGGCAACCCTACCTCCCACCCAAATTTAAAACAAAGCTGTCCCTGGACACATCCACACCAGGCCTCTATTACACTTTGGACAATCATTATTTATTTATCTATTTGTTTAGTGTATTTATATACCGCCCCATAGCCAAAGCTCTCTGGGCGGTTTACAATAACTAAAAACATTAAAAACAAATATACAAATTTAAAAACACATCTTTTAAAAACAATTTAAAACAATTTATCATGGCTTCTCTCAAAGCCATGGCTCAAAGCCAATCATGGCTTCTCTCAAAGAATCCTGGAAAGTGTAGTTAGTGAAGGGTGCTGAAAGTTGCTAGGAGACGCCCTGTTTCCCTCACAGACCTTCAATCAGAGTGGCTGACTGTTAACCATTCTCTCAGGGGAATAGGAGTCTCCTCTCAGCACCCTTCACAAACTACACTTCCCAGGATTGTTTGAGGGAAGCCATGACTGTCTCAAGTGAAATCAAGTCTGGTGTGGGTGTGGCCCTCTTATTAGCCAAGCCCAGCAGCCGTGAGGCTTTTAGAACACTGACAGTTGGTCCTTACTGAGCATGCCCCGCGTTATAATAGGCTTCCAGCCAAAATGTCTTAAATTAATCAACCAGGCATTTTTTTAACTTTTAAACTGCAGTGGATGAAGGTCAGAGTATGGGGCAAGGTCAGTATTAGGATTACAGGTACTCTGTGAACATGGCTGGTTTTTAATGAATTTCAACAGATTATGAGAACTCTAGCAGAAAAAAGTCCAAAAGGGCTCTGAGGTTTCTCTCTCTCTTTTTAGACTTTGAACTCTCGATTCTCTCTGACTTTCTGTATCACCATGAAAATTGAAAGGGTTGTTAAGCAAGCATTTCTGAGTTCAGAACTATAAGTTTTGTAAGGTTTTGTTTTGAAATGAGTTTATGGGAAGCATCAGAATGGCATGCGGGGGTATTTTCCATTTAACATTGTGGAATGTGAAAAATCCATGCTGGCTATAGTATACAGCCACTCTTGTGGCTGTATAATAAACAATGAAAGTGAGAAACTGCAGTATAATACAATGCAATGTGATATTAAATAAAGCTAGAATGCAATGCAATGCCATAATACCTCCCCTTGACACAACCTGTGTTGTTCAGAGAATCCCTGATCTTTCAATATTGCAGCTACCGGGGGGGGGGAGTAGGAAAGATGGTTCCTTCAGCAACCTTCGACTTACAAAGCTTCGTATGCAACTCAGTGTATTTTGTACTTAATTGTCATTTTAATTACAAACTTCAGGAAATTGGAAACTGGTACAGGTTGTAATATCACATTGAAGATAATGCAGAGTATAGACAAGCCTAGAAGATACCATGAGAGTCAAATATAATCAGATGTACATAATTAATGTGGAAAAAGGGGAAATGCAAACTCCTTGCCAGTTGTTCAAGAAAGCATGCATTGTATGACGGGCAGCAAAGACAATGCAGACGCAGGATATCTATAATGAATAACTTGATATTTGCCTTCAATTCTATTTAGAATTGCCAAATCAGAAGCATCCCAAACCCTCAGCTTTCAGGGGTAGGCCCTAGTGATGTCATAGGGGTGGGCCCTACTGATGTCATTAAGCATGATACATTAAGCATCAACTGTCATGACCCCCAGACCCTCAAGGTACTGGGTTCATGCATCAGACTCAGACCCCCACCCTTAGGGAAATGAGACTGGAACCAAAAAGCTATTACTTCACCCTTGCCAAGGCTGTGTACGCTCACAACAACCCTGCAAGGTAGAAGGTAGGCTGCCACCACCCCTGTATACTGGTCCACTCAGAGCCAGGGGATCTCTGAGCCCAGAAGATATATAAAACCAAGGTCCTAAAAGGCAAGAGTCACAGTTACACTCCTTGCCAGGCACCTCTGGTTTAACACTTAAAATCCAAGCCTTTAACTTCTTAACCTTCTTTGGTAGTTAGTGACTGAGATTGGTCAAGGTACTGAATCCAGAACCACCCCTTCTCTCAATTGAACACACCAGCTTAAATAGAAGTAGCTTTATTAAGATATATAAGTGCACATAACATATAGCAGCAAGTAATCCTTTAAGACCATTCACCCAACAGGGGTTTAGGTTCTTACAAGAGAATTCATACACACAACAAGAAAATAACAAACTAACTCACCTAACTACTTACACACGAGGTAGTTGGTTGCGTGGCACCTCTCCTAAGAGAGATGGATGTTCAACATAAAGCAATGGAACCAGACATAGGTTGCCTTCCCATAAGCAACCCCTGGAACCATAAGGCAGAAAGGTTTGGAACTCTGGTGCCAGTTAGCATAGGCAGAGAACAGAGAACAAAGGCTATGGGTCTCTAGCCCTATACTTAAGGGAAAAGGATCCTAACGGTCCAAGATTAATTGACCAATCAGGAATTGGCTGATGTAACTTTCTTCTCGATGTTTCTCACATTTTCGCGCCTTCAGGCCCCCCTCCCAACTGTGTTTTCCAACTGTACAGGCCAAGGATGACCTTGGGTACCAGGCACTTGCTAATCAGCAAAGATAAACAGGTGCAGCTTGTTAAGGCTTCTCTAACCATCTTCAGCTGGGAAGTGAAACTCAGATTTGCAAATTGGCAAAGGCTTGTCTTTTCTAACTGTAACCGTCTCCCAAAGTCCCTTACTGGAGCCAAAGTATTGCTATTAGATTTTTAATAACTCATGACCATTACAGGTTCATGACATCAACCACAGTTGCTAGGAGTATATCACTCAAACAAAAAAATTATATGATTGGAAATTAAGATAGAAATGTTAGTTAAATGAGGATGTTTCTAGGTCTAGCTGAAGTGATGGGATTGTCATGGCCCCGTCAGAGGACTCATCAGACGAGGATGACTCAGGAGTAACAGCAGCAGACCCAGAAGCAGCAGACCCAGAAGGAGAAATGGAGGAAACTCCTGAGAACCCAGCTCCTTCTCCCCCTCAGCTGCAGAGCACTGCAGACACAGCTGAAGCCCTTCAGCCAGACGCAGACAGTGAACAGGATACTCCCCCCTCACCTGCAGAATGTAGACAACAGAAGGTCAGGCAGAAGAGGGGCAGGCCTGTCCACTTAAGGCCAAAACGCTGATGGCTCACACCTGCTGACAAACCTGCTCCTTAAAAGTCAAACCTTGGCTTCAGCTTGTTGCTGACTACAACATCAGGCGTGACCACTGTGTGTCTTCCTATCTCCTGAACCTTGACTTGGACTGATCTCTCGGCAAACTAGACCCGGACTTTCACTGTCGTCTCTTCTGGATTTCTGGCTTGGCACGTAAGCTTTGAACGGCCTCTGCCCTTATCTTGCTTCCTTCTTGCTAGCCTGGCAGATTTATAGCCAAGCTGCTGGCTGAGGACTTACGGCCTGGCAATTACCAAGGAATCTCCAGCCCTGCCTGCACCCCCACCGACACTGCTGTCTCAGTGAAGAGCTGACAGGGATCATTTTTTCTCACGTGCTTAGAGAACCTGGATAAGGAACATATAATCTAGCCTACTTGCTATAGGCAAATCACCAGAAAGCCATTTTAGGAAGAAGGGAGCCTAATGTTGTGGAGATGTTAGATAGGAGCACTCAGGAGTAAAGATGGATGCCCCTGAAGGCTACAATTCTAAACACACTTACTAAGGAATTAAGCCTCATAGAACTCAACAGGACTAACTTCTGAATAGATATGGTTAGGATTGTGCTGTTGGTAAGGCTTGACTAGGGATTCTCTGCAATGATATCCATATCAAAGCAGGGTTGGCAGCTCCCTGCCTGGTATGCCCTGCCTGCCTGCCTTTTAACGTGGCTGCTCCAAACGTCTTTACAGCCTTGACCCTTCACTGCAGAGAGAGGTTTGAGAAGTAAGAGTTAAGAAGATTCTCTACTCTTTCCTGCCTACTCTGTGGGCTGCTATAAACTCATTTTGACAGCCAACCCAACTCCAGTGAGTAATAATTGACAGAGAGAAAACAGATATGGTTTACAGGCAGTAGCGTGGGAACAACAGCAATTGAAGCCACATTTCCCGGGATGTGAATTCTCTTTTACCACTATTAGGCAAGAAGCAAACCATCATGCAAATAACAAGGTGCATCACCAGTGGGTTTAAGGGGGTTGAGCTGACCACATATGGAACCACTGCTGTTGATTCTATGGATGTAAGGAAGTAAGGTCAGAAGTAAATGAAAAGCAAGTAGAAAAAGAAAAGAGAGTGATGTGTTACATGTGCCCTTGGGAACCTGAGTGTGTGGACCTGCCACCCACATGTCTCATGAAACACACCTCCTTGAGAGGAGGGGGATCTTTTGCTAGGGATAAACAAGCGCTTTGCCCTGAAGTGTGCCTAAATGGTGCATGTATAACCCAAGAAATGCAGGTCCAAACCAGACTAAAGCAAAGCTTTCTTTTATTGAGAGAAAAGAGAATAACATTACAAAATTACTGGGTGCATGGCAGCATTAATCATTAATATTTTAACCCATTCATAACTTTAAACTAAAGAGATCAAAGGACCCTATTACTATAAGGAGTGACAGGTAGGAGAGATTACCTATCCTAGGCCCAGGAGTGGGCAGTGGAATACAGCTGAAGTGATGTGAAGCAGCTCTGGCCCCAAAACAGGAAAGATTATGTTTGCCTCAAGGCTGGTGCTGAGACACAGAATCCCTGCCTGTTCTGTCCCTGCAGTCCTGCGTTGAGTTCTTTGACAGCATAGTTACACATGTTGGAGCTCAGATCACCATTCCCCCTCTCTTCTAGATCTCAAGCCTTACTTTTTTAAAAGACATTTTTTTCTCTTCCAACTCCCCTAAAAAAGGAGGGATCTGGCTATGAGGTGATTTTGTGTGTGTGTGTGTTTCTAGTTGACAACTCATTGATTTATTTGAACAATGGAATCTTGAGGGGAAATATGCCGACGAGAAGATAGCATTTATTCCAATTTCTCTTGGTTATTTTTGTTGCTCACAGGATGGCCTTGCTGTTCCCTCACAGTACCTCAGGAACGCACAACAAGTCACACAAAGGGGCTGTGGGGTGGGAAGTATGCTCCAGGGTCTTGCACCTCCTTGATTCCATTTTAAACCAAAATGGGGTTTGCTGAGCAGTCTTAACAGATTATTACCTAATGCAATATCATACCAACCACAACACGATTCCTATGAGTAAGACAGAAAACTATAACCTATAACCAGTCAGGGTTCCTAACCAAATCTAAACAAATAGAGACAGCCAGTCAGCCAAGGTCACAAAAATCCCCATGCAGCACAACCTGGCCTACTGGCTGCAGTTAGTGCAGAATGCAGTGGCACGATTGCTGACATGAGTGAGACCCTGTCAGCAGATAATACATCTGCTCTGAAATCTGCACAGGTTGCTGATTTGCTACCAGGCCAAGTTCAAGGTGTGGTTTCCATGTTACGGTTTCCACATATACTTATTCTGCTCTTGTAAGAAATAGATCCTTTAGTGTGGCAGTACCTACACTTTGGAACTCCTTGCCTATTTACATTAGGCAGGCGCCTTCATTGTACTCATTTTGGCACATGCTAAAAACATTTTTGTTTAGGCAAGCCTACCCAGGCATGTAGAAGCCATTATTGTCCCCCTATTTTAACACATTGTTGTTTTTAGTATTTTGAATGTTATTAAATACCTGTCTAATGGTTTTTGCCAATATTTTATTTTTTTAAATTCATTATATAAACTGCTTTGAGGTTTTTTATAATAAAGCAGTATATAAATGTTGTAAATAAAATACAGAAATAAATTTCAGAATCACTGTGGTACTTGGGTCTCTCTCATGTTTTAGACACAAAGGAATCTACCTTATACTGACTCAGGCCATTTGGTTCTATTTATTTATTTATTTATTTATTGCATTTATATACCGCCCCATAGCCGAAGCTCTCTGGGGGGTTTACAGTAACTAAAAACATTAAAAACAAATACATGAATTTTTTTTTTTACAATAACTTTTATTCAAATTTTCATAAAACATACAAAACAAAATCATAAAACATTCAAAGACAAAAAACAAAACAAAACAAAAATGATTAAACAAAAAAAAATAAAAAAAAATATTGACTTCCCATTTGTCACAGATCAAATCAGTTATAGGTCTACAATATATAACAATCCTGTCTCTTAAATTATATTATAAAATCACTTTCCTCCAGTAGTTATCTTAATTAATCATCAAATCTCATAAACATTACTTTATTCTTTCCACAAAAAGTCAAAGAGAGGTTTCAATTCTTTAAGAAATATATCTATCAATTTTTCTCCAAATAAACATTTCGATTAATCCATCTCATCAAAATCTGTTAGGTCCAATAATTTCAATAGCCATTATTCCATTATCCCTATTAATTTCATCTTCCATCTTCAATAGTCCTGTTAAGTCCAGTAATTTCAGTGTCCAATCTTCCATTATCAGTATTCCATAATAATCTTGCTGTCATAGCCATAGTCATATAATAAGAGTCTGATGGGAATTTCCTCTATCCCAAATATTTTCTTGCCATCCATTCTAAATAAGTTGCTGAAGTACTGTTGTAAAGTCATATCTCTGTTCTTCTTTTTTACAAAATGCACTGGCTCATCTCTTGAGAGTTTTTCCATTGTCACATGGCTGCAGTTAATTCCATAGATTTTCACTATATCAAACTCCATCACGTCATTCCAGTCCAGAAGATTATCCAAGCCATTGATAACTTTATCTCTAATATCTTCATTAATTTCTTCAGAGATAACGTCTCTGATCTCATTCTCCTCTCTCACAGGATCCCCTATTTCTTTGAGCTCCTGCGTCATTTTGCTCAGTTCAATTTTCAGCTCCTTACTGCCCTGTCGCAGGGTTTGTTTCGTTATCTCAATCTCATCCATTATTTTCTGAAACATAATTACTTCCAGATTCTCAGCCACTTTCTTGATTGCCATTTTTAAAACCATGAAAACAAAGCAAAACAGAAGTAAAGAAGAACCACTTCTTATTTCAGCAGCAATTGGGTTAATATTCCAGGCTTGATGACATCACAATATAAACAGAGCAGCCTGCCTTATCTCTCTATGTTCAAGAATACAAAACAAATTTGGTTCCCAGCATCAAAACAGTTAGTGGCGTCGTGAAGAAGCAGATTCGTCGAAATAAAATAGACCAAAAAGAGAATAGTCCCAGACAATATAACATTCCTCGGAATAGAAATCCCTCTTCTGTTTATATCTTTAGAATGCACTTCCAGGACAGCTTTTTGCAACAGAAACAGAGATAAGCTGTTAATTTCGTGAATAACAGAGAAGAGTTATAGCTCACCCAGAAGTACTTCAAAGCCAATCAATCTGACAAATCTCCTTTTGCTGCAACAATTTAAACCAAGTAAGAAAAATAATAGAAAGAAGGGTGCTTGCCTGTTAGTCGGTTTTCTCTTTGAAGAAAAGATAAACGTATCGCATTAAACAGATAGAGCAAAAGTTGGAAGTCCGTCCAGCATTGTTGGCTGGACCTTTTCTCATAAATTAATGAAATCCAGTCCTCCCAACAAAAACAGGCTTTTGAGGTTGATCTCTACGTTTCTCCCTGCCCGGGAGAAATTTCATCAGTCAAAAAAAAAATGTTCTGATTGATTTATATCTGAATAAGCTTCTTTTGAGGCGGGAGCCCGTCTCAAAAGCAGGCACAAGCGAAGTCACCCTTCCCGGAAGTCAAACAAATACATGAATTTAGAACACATATTTTAAAAACAATTTAAAACACAAAAAAATTTAGAACAGTTTTAAAAACACATGCTAAAATGCCTGGGAGAAGAGGAAAGTCTTGACCTGGTGCTGAAAAGATAACAGTGATGGTGCCAGGCGCACCTCGTCAAACAGATCATTCCGTAATTTGGGGGCCACCACTGAGAAGGCCCTCTCCCTTGTTGCCACACTCCCAGCTTCTCTTGGAGTAGGCACCTGGAGGAGGGCCTTAGATGTTGAGCGTAGTGTACGGGTGGGTTCATATCGGGAGAGGCGTTCCATCAGGTATTGTGGTCCCAAGCCGTGTACAGCTTTATAGGTTAAAACCAGCACCAGCACCTTGAATCAAGCTTGGAAACATACAGGCAGCCAATGCAAGCGGGCCAGAATCGGTTTTATATATCTGAACCTTCTGGTCCCTGTTACCAATCTGGCTGCTGCATTTTGCACAAGCAGCAGTTTCCAAACCGTCTTCAAAGGCAGCCCCACATAGAGTGCATTGCAGTAATGTAACTTGGAGGTTACCAGAGCATGGACAACTGAAGCCAGGTTCTCCCTGTCCAGATAGGGGTGCAGCTGGGCCACCAACTGAAGTTGGTAGAAGGCACTCCGTGCCACCGAGGCTACCTGAGCCTCAAGTGACAGAGATGGTTCTAGGAGAACCCCCAAGCTACGAACCTGCTCCTTCAGGGGAAGTGCAACCCCATCCAGGACAGGTTGGACATCCACCATCCGGTCAGAAGAACCACCCACTAGCACCATCTCAGTCTTGTCTGAATTGAGCCTCAGTTTATTAGCCCTCATCCAGTCCATTGTCGCAGCCAGGCACCGGTTCAGCACATTGACAGCCTCATCTGAAGAAGATGAAAAGGAGAAATAGAGCTGTGTGTCATCAGCGTACTGATGGCAACACACTCCAAAGCTCCGGATGACCGCACCCAACAGTTTCATGTAGATGTTGAACAGCATGGGGGACGGAACTGACCCCTGTGGAACCCCACATTGGAGAATCCACGGGGCCGAACAGTGTTTCCCAAGCACCACCTTCTGGAAGCAACCTGGCAATTAGGAGCGGAACCACTTCCATGCAGTACCTCCCACTCCCAGTTATTGAAAGCTGCTGAGAGATCAAGGAGAATCAACAGAGCCACACTCCCGCTGTCTCTCTCTCGACAAAGGTCGTCATACAGGGCGACCAAGGCTGTTTCCGTGCCAAAACCAGGCCTGAAACCCGACTGAAATGGATCCAGATAATCAGTCTCATCTAAGAGTGTCTGGAACTGGCCCGCAACCACTCGTTCAAGGACCTTGCCCAGGAATGGAACATTTGCTACCGGCTTATAGTTATTAAGATTTTCTGGGTCCAAGGAGGGTCTCTTCAGGAGTAGTCTCACTACTGCCTCTTTCAGGCAGCCAGGGACCACCCCCTCTCACAGAGAAGCATTAATCACTTCCCTGGCCCAGCCAGCTGTTCCATCCCTGCTAGCTTTTGTTAGCCAAGAAGGGCAAGGATCCAGCACAGAAGTGGTTACATGAACCTGTCCAAGCACCTTGTCAGCATCCTCAAGCTGTACCAACTGAAATTCATCCAAGAAATTGGGACAAGGCTGTGCTGTGGATACCTCGCTTGATTCACCTGCTATAGCACTGGAGTCTAAGTCCTGGAGGATGCTAAAGATTTTATCCTGGAAGTGCCTAGCAAATTCATTACAGTGGGCCTCAGATGGTTCTACCATGTCCCTGGGACCGTCTAGCTCAGTACTGATGACATGGATTAGCTTTGGACTAACATTTTCCTTTTATTTCATCTCAGTCAGTCAGTGTGTTCCCCAGTTGATTATTCAACATCCCTACTCTTGGTTTAAATTTCCCTTTCATTTCTCTAATCTTTTCGAATAGCACTCTTGTTCTACCGTCTTTGTTGTCCTCTTCTATTTCTATACAATAACTATTGTGATAGTTCTCTTTGTCCCTACGTCCTAGTCACTGTATTGTTGCATAACTCTCCAGGATTCTAGGCAATAATCTCTTCCAGAGATTGAATTTTGGAATTTAGCATGCAAAGCATATGTCCAAACACTGAGCTACAGCTCTTCCCCAGTTTAAAAAAGTATCTTTTGAAATTGCTCTTTACAGCATATTAGGGCATATCAACACCATTCATTTAAAGCACATCCAACACATATTTGAAGCACATGAATCACACCACAGAATCGTGGGAACTGGAGTTTGTTAAGGGTGGTAGAAACTATAACTGTGAGGGGGAAACTACACTTCCCAGGATTCTTTAGGGGAAGTCATGCACTTTAAATGTGAGTTGGATGTTCTTTAAATGTATTATGTGGATCTTCATTACTTCATAAACTTTGGCTGCATATAAATCATTTTAATTAAATTTTAAAATGGAAATAAGCTACAATATTTACTGGGTGACCATGGGCTATGCACCACCTCTCAGCCTAATCTGCCCCTCAGGTTGAAAACAACAGAGGGGGAACATGACCACCCCAAGTAAGAAGGACACACTTAAAATGTAGAGGAAATAATAATTTACAGACAGTGTGAAATCAGTTACATATTGACACATAGTATGAAGAAAAAGTTCTATAAGCATGAATGTCAAAGATGTTTATTATTTACACAACCTGTCAAGACATTTTTAGTGCAATCCTATCCCTATTTACTCAGAAGCAAGTCCCCATGTATTTGCTGGGATTTATTCAAAGGGAAGCATGCACAGAACTGCAGTTTAGTGAAAAGGAATTTCACTCACCCAATCCCAAAATTCAGGATCATGCCACTTTGAGCTGTTTTGCAACTATTTTATACTTGTTTTATGATTATTGGATTTTAAGTGGCTTTATTTCTTGTTGTGAGCTGCTGTGGTTTCCAGCCCTACCTCACAGGGTTGTTGGAAATATTCCATACACACACACTGGATATGTAAAAATACATACACCCCATATAATTGTTTATTATATGTACACCGCCCAGAGAGCCCTTGGGCTTAGGGAGGTATATAAATTAAATTAAAATAAATAAATAAATAAATAAAATTATTGTCAAAACCAGTTGGCCATTGCAAAACTTTTTTAAAAAAATGATAAGTATTATATTCCTACATAATAAAAGCAGTGGCACCTAAATAAGCCCTGCCTAACTGTTTGAGGGGGGAGAGATTGGAAGGGGAGAGAAAGATTTACAACACAATCCTTTTCTATGTTCACTCAAAAGTCCCATTGATTTTCAGCACAATCCTAACAATGTCGACTCAAAAGTAAGTCGTACTGAATTCAATGGGGTTAACTCCCAGATATTTGGAATTAACATTGCAACTTTACTCCCAGAAAAGCTTTGTATTGGGAAGGTTTCCAAAACGCGTTATGAATAAGGCAAATAAACTGCCCTCTTCAACAGTCCAGAAAAATTTAAACTTGGCTCCTTAATTAGAAAAGTATAACAATGCAGCATGTACATTTAGCATTTCTGTTCAAAAATTATTTGAAAGATAAAATGTATAGTATGCCTTTTTGCAAGTAATTAAAAAACACTGCATGCACACTTTTATGCCTACCAAGATCCTGCTGTGATATTCTGTTGTAGTGCAATCCTATGCATATTTACTCAGAAGCAAGTCCCAATCCTGTACAGAGAATGTACTCTTTATGCTGCTGAAAGCTATATATTTACTGAATTCCTGATGTGAGACAAGCAAGAAAAGGAAACAGTTTTCAGAACTTGAAATGGGGTTTAGATATTGCTTGGAGGTCAACAAACCTTGTCAATCACAACCCTGATTTCACGTATTGGCTAAAAATATGAAAGGGCAGGGATTAGAGGAGCCGGTACTAACAGAAGTTGTAGTGGGGGATGGATGACAGTTTGATTTATATCTTTTGAACCACACCAACTAGAAACTTTTTTTTTTTTAGAAAATGAAAGCTAAGAGTCTGGAGATTAAGGAGACTCACCCAGAGTCCCAGACAGGACCCCCCAAAACTGGTGTCTCCAGACAAAAACCAGAGACCTGGAAACCCTAATCAGGGTCAGCTCCAAAGGGCAGATTGGTGAAGGGCAGATGGGTGGGGCCCTGGCTGTGGGCCCCACAGCCCCTTGTTATGGTGGTGGAGTAGCGCTCCCCTTCCACGACAGGCTCCCTGTCGCAGATTGCAAGCTGCCTACCCGATCACTGACCCACCCTCACCTGCTCGCTTGCTCTCCCCTGCACCCTCCTGCTTGCCCTCCACCCCTGCCTACTCTCTTGCTCGCCCTCCCCCCACCTGCTTGCCCCCTCCCCACCTCCCCCTGCTCGCTCACCCACTCACTCGCTCACCTGCCGTCTTGCCCCCTACCCACCCCTTGTCCGCCCTCCCCCTGCTCACCCTCCTGCCTGCTCACCCTTCCCCCACCTGCTCTCCCTTCCCTACCCCTGCTCACCCTCCATCCCACCCCCCTCACCTGCCAGACCTCCCGCTCCTCCGCCCGCCTGGTAGGTAGGTGGGGCATGCATGTGTGTGGGTGCAAGGGCACAGGGCAGGCTGGTGCCCAAGGGCCCCGGCATGCCTGGGACCAGCCCTGACCCTAATCCTATTCAGTTCCAGATTTGAAAGACTGCACTTTCTTGCCATGTCTGAATAGTTTTATTTTCCCAGAGTAGCCATAGTTATAGGCTGCCTGTAAGGATGGATAGATCTGTCAGTCCAGGTTCTCTCAAGTTCTAATTTTTCCAGCCCTAGATTCAGTTCTCTATAGTTCTTTAGCAATTTGAGTTTCTTTGTTTTTTAAAAAATCCTCATGAAGATTCTTCAGCATTTTAATGTGAATTTCTGCTATTAAACGCATTTGTAGTTTTGCAAATAGTAATAGCAGTTTTTACTATTGTACACAGTTTTGCAAGCAATTTCTCATAATGCATTTTGTATGTTACTTTCACTAATGCATTTTATGCATATTTTCCCAACTTTATTATTTTTGTAAACATTGGTTGGAGAATTGCTTTGCAAAATATGGTTGAGTATGAATTTTGAATGATGGCAGGATTTTGGTTCTCATATTGTTTGGGAAATTCCCCACAACCGTACTGTCAGAAGGTTAAAACCTCTTAACACTGTAACACTGTACTTAATACTGCAAGGCAGTCTCCTAATATATGCCTAACTACAGCACCTCCCCCCCCAATACATTCTAGGGTAGAATGAAAATTGGTGGATGAATAAAATGATGTATAGATTGTAATTTAAAGTAAGGAGATCTTGATTCTGCAAAGAAATTACCAAAAGACTTCCATAATACATAGACATGTAAACAATATAATCACATTACAGTTTGCGCAGGTGGCACAGAAAACTACAGTGTAATGAGAAGCGGCAGTTTGGTGGCCTAGGCAAGCTGTGGAGGGACAACCAGGATAGGCTACAGTAGTCCCCAGCTCTGCTGGCTCCTCAGCCAGGCAGCCCTGGGGCCCCTCTCTGTGGGAGCCAGAACCCCAGGCAAGACTGTGCTAATACTGGCCTTCTCCCCGGCTGTTTTTGCATCTGCTGCTTCTGCCACTGTGCAGACAATTAGGATGAAGAAGTGGTCCAGCAGGAGAAACAGCACAGGAAGGAGGAAGGTGGCCAGAACTAGTGGCCAGCTGCTTCTGGCTGCCTGCTCCTTCTTGTGCTGCTCCTCCTGCCAGACTGACTCTTCATCATAGTATCTTGGTATAGTTCACTTTGTTTGTATTCTGTCTTCTGAAGGAGGAACATAGTGGTTTAGATTACATAAACTAAACTTTAGAAAGAGAAAGTGTGTTGTAATCTACCTTGGATCTTGTGGTTGGAGTAAGATGTATTGACTACCTGAATCCTTCCATCCTTCTTCCATCCTTGGGTGACCAAGTCTTAATATTACTGATGTAATGAAATATCTTTGAAGATACCTCCGATCATAATACAGTATAACACAATCAGCCTGTTAGAAAATGTGTGGACAATACATTTACTGGGATAGCTGCTTAGACAAGAAGTCACAATCATTTTTTTTCTATCTCAAAATGTAAGCTTTTGAAGACTTCCTCTTTCAACAAGCCTTTTAAGTTGAGATCTATCCCAGTCTGTGTCTGTTAGGTGCTTGTTAATATGTTTTTAATAATGTTTTTAACCCTTTTTAAAATATGTTTTTAAAGCTTTTTTAAAAAAAGGTTTTTAACATTGTTTTGTTTTAATGTATTTTAAGGTCTGTTTTTATGATGTTTTAAAGTGTTTTTAGCTTTTCTGTTTGCCGCCCTGGGCTCCTGCTGGGAGGAAGGGCGGGATATAAATCAAATAATAAATAAATAAATAAAATAATAAGCTTTTTCTTGATTTAGTTGTTCAAAGGTTTTTATATTATTAGTGTGGACTTTACCAAATCCCTAGTTTGACCAAAGAAAACAATACCTATACTGTTCCCATTACTTGAAGTTAAAATAACCACTAATTACATAGCTACCATGTGTTTAAAAATAGTCACCAAGGAAATGTTTCCCCTCTCGTTTTCCATGAAGATTAGACTCCTTGGCTACTGCACCACAGCAGTCTTGGCAAGGGACTTGGCAAGCCCATTGCACAACTAATGCATGATGTTCTAACAACCTTGGCTAGGCAGAAATAATGAGGCATATAGCCTTGGGCTATAAATCACACTGATTTCGGAAGTGTAGGAACTCATTCTGTTTTGCCAGAGGCAAAGGTCTGCTCTGCTGTCAGCAGAGTTTCTTT